>NW_026606143.1:5343750-6591666 GCF_029834395.1 Sorex fumeus | reverse complement strand
CACCAATGTCCCCAGATTCACTCCCTCCGACCAGGCTGTCTCCTTAATAGGCACATTTTTAAGTGTAATTGTGATTTGGGTTCCATGCTTACAATACTGATGGCTTTGTGGTTTGATATGTACATATACCACACTCTACCCCACATATGTGTCCAAGGCCCCTGTCCTTGTTTCTCTCCATCTGCCTCTTCTTACTTTCCCTACATTTATCTTCTTCTCTGGCCTTTTCATCTCTATAAAGGCACTGTAGCACTTGTCGTCCCATTGTTCATTGATATGCTTAAGCAGGCACCAGTAACATCTCTGTTGTGAGACTTATTGTTACTGTTTTTGGCATTTTGAATACACCAGGGGTAGCTTGCCAGGCTCTGCTGTGTGGGAGAGATATTCTCGATAGCTTGCCCAGCTCTCTGAGAGGGACGGAAGAATCAAACCCAGGTCAGCCATGTGCAAGGAAAATTCCCTACCTGATGTGCTATCACTCCAGCCCATCTCTATAATGTAGGATCAAATGTTTGTCCACCTTTGGTACCAGTATTCCCCTGTTGTGTTATTCTACATTCCACAGATAAATGAGATCAAACAGTATTTGACATTCTTCTTTGAACAAACTTCATTTAACTTGAAATCCTTCAGTTCCATTCAAGTTTATTAAAATTCATGATTTAATCATTTCTTCCAGCTGCTTAGTATTACATTATGCTTACATGCATATAAAAGTTGTGATGCTTGCCAAGAGTCACACTGAGTTGTGGTTCTTGCACACAACTGGCTGTGGTTGTCTGGAGATATAATACTCTGTCATGTTGTCAAAGGACCCAAATAGCAGAGCTTTCAGACCTGCATTCCACACATGTGGATGAACTGAGTTTGGAATTGATCTCATGGCATCATACACCAAGGCAGGTGTTTTTGTCATTGAGTCATCCCCAAACCTTAGATTGACCATTTAAAATCATGCTGAGGACTTAATGCTTCATAGGAGTAGAGGAAATAGTAAAAAACCAAACCAAAATTTAAAAACCTTCAGAAAATACAATCCCAATAATGTGGAATTGAAAACTGTTCTTCATATTATTATTTCACAGCTGGATCAGCACAAGTTTTGCAAAAATTTTAGAGTCCCTACTCTACTGGCTCTTTTATGCTTATGACTGTGGGTGTTACAGTGTGAGATGAAGTAAGAACAGCATTACAAAACAAAATTATGGAGTAAAAACAGTGAAAATCAAGTGATTGGTCATAAAATATTGAAGTACTTTCAAGTTCACAGTGTTTTAGAAATAAGTAAATTTAAAATTATATGAAATAAAAGTTTATTTTTTATTTTTTGGCTTTTTTTGTCACACCCGGCGATGCACAGGGTTTATTCCTGGCTCATGCACTCAGAAATAACTCCTGGCAGTGCTCGGGGCACCATATGGGATGCTGAGAAGCAAACCTGGGTTGGCAGCGTGCAAGTCAAATGCCCTGCCCATTGTGCTATCGCTCCAGCCCAGAATAAAAGTTTTGTGCAGAAAAGCAAAACAAAAGTAAAAGGGAAGTGAAGAAAATTGGTCTTTGTTCATTTAAAATTCATTGATTTATGTTTGGTTTTCTGTAAAATTTGGACACAAAAAATTAATATGCTGTATGACTGAAACATAAGCACAAAAGTTTGTAAGTCTGTAATTGTACCTCACAGTGATTCATTAAAAGAATTTTAAAAAATGAATATGCTTTATTTAACCTTGGAAGAAAAGCAAATGGCATTAGGGTTCTCTCCAAGGAAGGACATTAAGGCAATTGGTCCATGACTTAACCCCATAGGATGACAGAAAAGTTAATTTTGTGTGTAAGGGATAATTGGTGTAAATAAGAAGGACAGACAAGTGTTTTTTTAAAAATATTTTTATACCTTCAGACCGATAGTTGAAAACCTGTGGCATAGAATACTTCAGGAAGTGCTGGTGAAAACCTAGATGTAGCCAAGAAAAGAAAGAAAATAGGCTTGGGTTGGATAGGCATATATAGTTAATGCGTGGAGTTTTTGAGAGTATCGAGGTAAAATATAACACTTTTATTATTTTTTATAATTAAATGTTGACCATGTAATTAATTGTTTTTTCATTTCATCTGTATTTCTGTCTATATGTAGTGTATCTCAACCTTGGCCATATGTTAGAATTACTGGGGCGGGGGGTTATAAAATAGATCGCCTATAATAAACCAGTTAAAACAGAAATTCTGGCAGTACACCCTGGGAGTCTAGATTTATTTTTTAAGCTTCTCACAAGATTTTGAGGCACATCTGGGACCAATCATAGGCCCAGAAGATAATTCTCAAAAGCAGCACTTGTAGCTTCAACTGGGACTGCAACCAGCAACCTTCTTCTGGAAGCTAAGGATTCTTGTGGTCATAAACACCCAGGAATTCTTTAGGTTATAACTCTACATGGGATTTTGTGATCCAAGTAGAAATTTGGGTTCTACCACATAAACATGAGGCCTTGAAAAAGTTTCACACTCAAATGAAATCTAAGTTATTGCATCTGAAAATTGAAGGTAATATCTATTTGGCAGTGTTATGAAACAATTAAGTGATAGAATGTATTTATTAATGTATTTTCTGATAGAAACTACTATTCAACACTTTCTATCTGTTCACTGTCCTCTACTCCATGGAAATGCAATACTGATATTTAAAGTAGTCACAAAATCTGCAGACACAAAACCAGGCATTTAAGCTATAAGAAGTGTTATAATAACCTTCAAAGAAGTGTTATAACAACCTTCAAATAACCTTCAATAACAACTGGATGAACAGCCAGTACTTCCAAGTTAATGTAGGGATTCGAAATTAAAATTAAAAAATAAATTTGGGTTTGAAATTAGTAGAACAGGATTTGTGAGTAATTTCTGTGCAAAAAGATCTGGGCATTTCACTGACAACAAATTTAACAGTAGAAGTTTCCATTAGATCCTAACAGTACTATGACTATTGAGAAAGCCAATGTGGTTGGACGTGAAATGAGGAGAAATGTAGGGTGCACTTCTGAACACACAAATACTCTGGATCTTGGCTAGACTGAAACCCATTTTTTAAAAACCTCATTTATTTATTCTTGGCATTTATTGAAAATCTGCTTTGTTCCAGTCCTGTCCAGAGATCTGGGGTTACAACTTTCTTGCCTATGCAGAGCTTTAATTCTATGGGGTATAAAGGTAAGGAAACAAAACCTAATAAGTTTTGAGGTATTTAAAAGGAAACAGAGCTTTGGTGAAATACAAACATGTTAAGGCCAAAGGCAGTACTATAAATACAAGGATTTGGGGCTGGAGCGATTTCACAGTGGATAGGGCATTTTCCTTGCACACGGCCAACCTAGATTCGATTCCAAGCATCTCATATGGTCTCCTATGCACCGCCAGGAGTAATTCCTGAGTGCAGAGCCAGGAGTAACCCCGGTGCATTGCTGGATGAGACCCAAGGAAAAAAATAATTACAAGGACTTATTTTCAAATTTCAGTAGGGTGGTTGGGGCATGGCACCATTGACAAAATGACATGGGCAAAGATCTGAATGCAGTTAAGGGAAGCTAGATAGGTATATGTAGAAGAGAATTCTAGGCAGAAGAAATATCAATTACAAAGACCTTGAAGTATAATGTGCTTGTATTAATCTAGAAAAATGAAAGAAGTACTAATTGGAATATTGTAATACTATGTTCAGTCTTAGACCTAATTTTTTGCGGGATGCACACCTGGTAGTGCTTAGAGCTTACTTTTGGTTCTGTGCTCAGGGATCACTCCTGGTGCTATTTTCTGAACAATATGTGGTGTTGGAGATTGAATACAGGTAGGCTGTGTGTAAAACAAGCAGCCTCCCTGCTGTACTATCTCTTCAACTCCTTAGACTGAATATTCACTCTTTTAAACTGAGTATAAAAGTAAAATATTTGGGGAAAAAGCATATGAAAATAAAATTCCACTAAAAGTAGTACAAATCACTCACTATTAGAATATTCTTGACATTTTGGCATATTTACTTCCAGATTATTAGTAGACCAAGAAGCCAAAGTAGCAGAAAATAGCTAAGTTGAATTGATATTTAGTTTTCAGAGGCTCTCCAGGGTTCCATTTCTAGTTCTAGTGACTCAATTCTGCATTACTAGCATGAGGTATTCAAATTTGGATCTCTCTCAGCACACTTTCAAATTACTACAGGTCAAATTCAGCTTTTAAGGTTGTTTTCAAATAGTTGAAATCACAAATATTTATGCAGCAGATACTTTACATTTTAAGGTCTATAATTTTTAATGGCTTTGCCACTTTTGCAGATAAAAAATGTTCACTTCAGCTTTTATTTCTATTGACATTGAGACTTCATACCAATGTTTATTGCTCTTTGTAATTCTTCTGAGATTTTTTTCAGCTTACCCATAATATTGTATAAAAAATATTACCTGAGCTCAAAGGTTTCTCTAGGATGCTGAGCTGAATGGAAAGCACTGTCATTTTGTTCTAGGTAACCTTAAATGGTAGGTTGTTACCAACACAGATTGCAAAAATTCCTCCTCAGCCAACAGCATTTTTGATATGCAACTGCCCGTCTTTCCCGCTAGATGAGAGTCAAGTTTTCCTCCCTTGAAATTTGGCTGATTTAATGTGACTTGCTTTGACCAATATAGTGTGGCAGAATTGATGATGTAACTCTCTAACTTAAGCCTTAGTGTTTCTTGCAGTCTTTCAATCTTCCCTTTTAGAAGATAGTTGCCACAAAGCAAAACTCAGGCAGAATGGCTGATTGATGAGAGACCAAGTGCAGTAGAATGTATGGGGCCCACCCATCTGAGACCACTAAGGCTGTAGACACTTGAGAGAGTCTATCTTGAATCTTCCAGTGACAGTAGAATCACATGGAATAATGCCGAGTTGTCTTATTGACGTGTCCAGAGTCCTGACTCACAGGATGAAGATAAAATTGTGAATAGCTGTAGTTTAAACCACAGAGTTTTAAGTAATTATGTAGCAAAAGATCGATGCATAATAAAGGGAAGTAGGAATATTTTTGCCCTTGCTTAAAGTGAGATCACAGTGAAGCAGGAATATAATTGTCTTACTGACAAATTAAAAAATAATATTGTAGTTAAAGTAACAGGGGTGATAGCACAGTGGGTAGGGTGTTTGCCTTGCATGAGGCCAAGCTGGCCGACCTGAGTTCGATTCCTCCACCCTTCTTGGAGAGCCTGGCAAGCTACCGAGAGTATCTTGCCCGCATGGCAAAGCCTGGCAAGCTACCTGTGATGTATTCAATATGCCAAACACAATAACAAGTCTCACAATGTTACTGGGCCCGCTTGAGCAAATCAATGAGCAGCGGGAGGACAGTGACAGTGACATTTTATAAAACATCAAAAAATACCCTAAACATGTTATTATTGATGGTACTGATATACAGTTATCACAGTTAACCACCAACAAAGTGCCCAATACCCTTCATCAATGTTTTTTATGTTACTTAGTGTTCACCTTTGAATTCTCTCACCCTTCCTGCTATGTAATCTCAGTTTTGAAATTCAGAGCCTATGGTTTATCATGATTCGATACTGTCTATTCCCTTGTTTCATTTCTCTATATACCATAGATGAGTAAGACCATCTGTATTTGTCTTTCTCTATCTGACTTGTTTTGCTTACCATAATGATCTCCAATCCAAGTTGCAGCAAATTGCAAGATTTCATCTTTTCTTACTGCTCATAATATTCCATTGTGTATCTGTGTCACAACTTCTTTATTCATTATTCATTGGGTACTTGGACTGTCACCATATCCTAGCTATTGCATTCAGAGTTGCAATAAACATAGTAATGCACATATCTTCAGATTATTTTTGTGTTCTTAGAACAGAAAAAAAGAAGTGGGATTTCTGGGTCACATAAAAGCCCTATTATGTTTTTAAGAGGCACCTATATTAATTTTCATAGAGATAGAAGCAGACGAAGTTCCAAACATAATGAATGAGCATTTCCTTTTCACCACATTCCCATGAATACTATTTCCCAGTTTTTGATAGATGCCATTCTCACTGGTGCAATTTTTTACCTTATTCTTATTTTAATTTTTCTGTCAATAAGTGATGATGAATACTTTTTTATATGTTTACTGGCCATCTTACTGGTCCTCCAGGGAAATGACTGTTCATCTTCTGTCTCATTTCTTGATGGAGTTACGGATATTTTTGTTGTTGAGCTTTCTGTGTGATTTGTATATCTTCAGAATTAGCCTTTTTTATGACATGCAAATATTTTCTCCCATTCATAAGAGTGTCTTTTTTATTTTAGTCCAAGTTTCTTTTGCCATATAAAACCTTTTTTGTTTGATGTAGTTCCACTTATTTATTTTTGTCTTTTTTATCTTTGCAATGGAATCAAATCATTGAAGACACCTCTGAAGTCTATATGCTGCAAAGTCCTGCCTATATTTTCATTAATTATATGGATTCTGATATAATCTTGATTAGACACATATTGTTCTGAGAATAAAACTAACTTCTACTCCAGGGTAGATGTCACAGGGATTCACATTCTTAGTTAGATTCAAAAACTGAGATTAATTAATGACAATATGCCACTAGTCATTTTGTAAGGAAGTGAGTCAACTTCCATAATGGTATTCCTAGAGAGGCTGGAACATCATTAAAGATACTGTGATGAGAATGAGTTACTGAGAGGTTAAACTATATGATTCATAAAATTTTTTCAATTCTTTGGAATTGTATAGTGGTTGAGGGGGAAGAAAAAAGGCTCAGATATTGGAATTTAAAGTCAATAATAATTAAAATGGATTTCTCAGACATGAGCTTTCAGTTTGTGGAGTATATTTTTTCATCTCTTTCTCTTTGATTCTTTTAATGTTAAAATTTTGAATAATCACGCCAAAGAAAAGATTATCGTCAACATATTGGGAAGCTTAATTTTTATAAACATAACAATTTGAGATAGTACAATATTGCCTCTATTGTATTGTGCCTTTCTACAACTGTGCTTTAATTCTTTTTCAGAGTCCAGTGGCAGGTGTTACCCTTTCCCCCACCTCTACCCTCCTCTTTAAAATGGAATATTCCTTCTTTGAATTTAGATTTATAGAGAAATGCAAAAAAATACTTAAGGAAAATAATGATAATCAGATGCATAATAGTCTGTTATACTCTCCATTTATGAGAGACAAAACTTTACTATGCAGGAAATCATTGGTAGCTTTAGCAAAAAAAAACATTTGTATGCTTTAGAAAAAAATTCCCCAGTAGGGGACAAAATTCTTGAATAGAGATCTGCAAGCTAACTATTCATAAAGTCTATGTCAGAGGTTCCCTATACCCATAATATAATGTTAGAACAAATCTGTGACTGGTTAAAATACTTTAATGGAAACTTAAAACTTAAAGAGATTTATTTGGCTTCTGAAACTTTGGCATTTTGTCTGTAACGATGAAACATAAAAGAAAATATTTCTAAATTATAAATATGAGAGACTATCAATCATATTTCAAATTCCCAAAGTAATGGCAGTAACGAAGTTTGAGGCCAATACACGGGGTAGCAGGAAATATAAGAAAGACATCAACTTAGAAGATATTGATTCAAATTAAGAGTAGATAAAAATCTGGCATCCACATTATTATTTTCAGACTGAAGATGTATAAAATTGATCGTTGATTGGGTAATCTGGTTGAAATTAATTGAATCTATATCCATAACAAAGTTATGGGTGGTGTGGCTTGGTATTCTTTTTTATAAGATACCGTTAGCCTTATGGGGTTGTTCTTACCTTCAGTAGTAAGTTAAAATAGCTCAAGCACATATTATACAAGTGAGAATAACACAAAATTTAAATTTGAGTGAGACTACAAGATATAATTGATGAAAAACCCAAAAAGAATATAAGACCAAAAGTCAATTTTTTTAAATTATAGGGCTAGGAATGGGCTGCAATGTTCCTTGAAAGTCTACCTAACTACTTCTGTAGCAAATGAGAAAGCACAGTTAGTGGTTTTCTACTTAAGACCACACTTAAAGAAGGATCGTCTTCACCTGAAGAATGGTCATCATCTTCAGAATGACCCAGAGGGTTAACATGCAGTTAATTCAGGTGAAGGATATAATGACTGATGTCTGACTCTCACCCAAGAAAGCTAGAGTATCAAAAGTCTCAGGAAAGAGATGTTTATATTATCCTTTTCAGAATTCAGTGGGATCAGAGATGGGCAAGGTATTCTCAAGAAACAAAAAGAATGTACTATATTTTAGATATCGAGGGCAAAAATAGGTAAGGAATTGTTATGACATTATACTTTAGTGGTGACTGATGAATAGCCATGTCCATATCCCATATCCCAGTTTCTGCTCTTACTGTACCCATTGAACTTCAATACGCTTACTAATTATTCTTAAAATTGTCTACTTAAACAGTAACTTCATGTGGGAGGAGAGATATTGTATTGAATAAATGGCCAGCCTGCTCTCACTCAGGGGTGTCAATGTAGAAAAAAAGAATCAAACAGATGTCTGCTTTCTGGGAGATAAAGATAGTCAGCATGAGGTCTTTCAGGACATTATCCAATACACGGATATCAGCAACAACTCCCTAGATATATATGTCAATAGTAAAGAAAATGTTTCATTCAACTTAACTTGCATTTAAAACTTATTACAAACATGCATGTGAATGAGACAGGCCATCATGGACCAATATGAAGAAGAATTACTCTTGATAGGGGCATTTTATAGAAAAATAATGGTTAAAACATTGTTGGTAAATACAGTAACAGGTGAGTTTAAGATTACTAGACTATTGACCAGCTGCCCTTTAACTATGTAATTTAAGACTCAATTCCACAGAGCTTATTCAAAAATTGACTAGAAATTTTTCAAAAAGGGGGCTAGGAACTAATGCTATCAAAAGCCTCTCTGGACCATGCTTGGACTAAATTTTCTTTTACTTGGGATTATTGGTAACTAAGTGACTAAGGAAGAAATCATAAGTGAATATGAATTCAGAGATATAACTTCCTAAATGAAAAGAACAACAGAAATTTTCTTGGTAAATGGACTTCCTGAGGATGGCATAAAATAAAGGAGCCACTTTAAACATCACCAGGACAAGAAAGCAGAAATATAGCTGATTAAAAATCAGATTTTCCTATCTCTATAGCTCTCACCTAAAGCGTTGTACTGTGCAGTCTCCAAATATGACCACCAATAATCCATTCCATTTCTCAATACACATCAGACTCTGCTCACCAAGAGATTGAGTTTGTTACTCCTTTTTTTGAATCTGTACTGATCATGTGTCTTGCTTTGACCAATAGAAAGTGAGATAAGTTATTCTTAGCCTATAAGAGAACTTGCAACTTGAACTTACTTTTGAAGTTGTAAATAAAGCAAGAAGTTCTAATGCTACCATGCTTTGTTGAAGCTCAGGCTAGACAAGTAGAGAGGTCATGTGAAATGAGGCACATCTTTAGCCAGTCCTCTGCTAGTGTAAATACCCCTTCTAAGATTTCATCTTAAATGATTCAGCAACAGCAGATTCTACATGAAACAGATCTAATTAGCTGAATCCAGTGAAGATTTCAGAATTACAAACTAAATTCTTTTAATGTCAATAGATTTTGGAGTACATTTTTGTTTGTTTATGAGCTACACCCAACTGTGCTCAAGGCTTTATGCTCCTGGCTCTATGCTTATGCATCATGCCTGCTAAGGCTTAAGGAACCATATGGAGTTACAGGAATTGATCCTGGATTGGTTTGTTGCAAGACAACTGTTATACAAGCTGTACTAAATCTTTGGCCCCTATAGTGTATTTTTAAAGCATAACAATATGTAACTGAATGAACCACCCTAGAATTTAGTCAGTATGCCAGTAAAAGGATAAGGGATAAGTATGAGGAAGCAAAGAAGAGAGGAAACATGCAAAGTGTATAAGTAGTCCAGAAGTCGACTTTGCACACCTACACTTTCTAAGTTTCCAATATGAAGATCTAGGCGGGAAAATTAAAACTGTTAAAGCTAAATCAAGTATAGCTTCATGTCTTAGATTGGGTATTATAATTTCTGAACTGAGAATCAAAGGAGTGCAAATTAAACATAGGATATTCTTTTACCTAAGAGAGAATTGAAATTTTGTGGATTTACAGGCACTTTCATTCAGGGGTAAGGAATATAATTCCCAGAAAATTAAAGCAACAGTGAGGACAAAGTAACAGTAAACTTCAACTTGCACTAGGGAGGGGAACTGGGTTTCTGGGTGGAGGAATATGGTGTAGATATCAAGAACATAAGTTTCTGTTTGTTTGGTTTTCAATCTGCATGTGTGATGCTAGGGATTGAACCCAGGTCTTCAGCATGCAACACAAGTACTTTATCTGTTATCCTGTCTTTCTGACCTGCTGAAGGATTTAAGTCTTTAAAAGTTTAGCCTAATGCTGCTACAGATAAAAGAGAGAATTTGGTGGCCTTCTTCCCCTTACTTTGTGTCTTCTTAAATGATGGTTTTGATTTCTGCCAACTCTTAAATGGGGCAAAATACTGAAGATCTTCAAATCCAGTGATTCTACATTCTAGAAAACATGACAGATTGAGGATCTTGCAGTTTGTCCAAGCAAATGCTGATCATCTGGGTAGAGTGAAAAACCTTTGTTTTTATGCATCTTTCTAAGGAGAAACAAAGGACAGAAATGAGAAGGAGGCCTTGTTTATCTTTAAAAAGTTTTAAAGAACTATTAAAGTTTTTTTGTAGTACAATAACTTTTTTAAAAAATTTTTTATTAGTGAAACATGAGGTACAGTTATAGACTTAAAAATTTTTGTGCTTGGGTTTCAGTTATACAATGATCAAGTACCCATCACTCCACTAGCGCCCATCCTCCACCACCACGGGTCCCAGTATCCCTTCCACCCCCCAACCCCCCATCCCACCCTGCCTCTGTGGCAGGGCATTCCCTCTTGTTCTCTCTCTCTTCTTTTGGGTCCTGTGTTTTGCAAGAGAGGCATTGAGTGGCAGTCATGTTTGGTCTATAGTCTACATTCAGCATGCTTCTCCCACCCTGGGAGGATCCTCCCAACACCCTTTATTTGGTGCTCTCTTCTCTATCTGAGCTTCCTTTTCCCCCTAGCACATGTGGCTGGCCTCCAAGTCATGGAGCAAAATTCCTGGTACTATTCTCAGCCAATCCTGGGTGTTAGTCTCCCATTTTGTTGCTTTATGTTCCCCAGATGAATTCAATCTTTCTGTGTTTATCACGCTCTTTCTGACTCATTTCGCTTACCATGATGCTTTCCATGTAGTACCAATTGTATGTAAATTTCATGACTTCATCTTTTCTAACAGCTACATAGTACTCCATTGTGTAAATGTCCCAAAGTTTCTTTAACCAGTCATCTGTTCTCGGGTACTCAGGTTTTTTCCAGATTCTGGCTATTGTAAAGAGTGCTGCAATGAACAAACAGTTGCAGATGTCACTTCGACTATACTTTTTTGCCTCTCTGGGATATATTCCCAGGAGTGCTATAACTGGGTCAAATGGGAGATCAAATTCTAATTTTTTGAGAATCATCCATACTGTTTTCCAAAAGTGTTGGACCAGTCGGCATTCCCACCAGCAGTGAAGGAGGGTCCCTTTCTCGCCACATTCACGCCAGCACCGGTTGCTTTTGTTCTTGTGGATGTGGGCCAGTCTCTGTGGTGTGAAATGATATCTCTGTGGTTTTGATCTGCATCTCTCTGATGATTAGAAAAAAGCTTTAATAGTGTTGGAAAATGAAACATAAATTGCAGCAAATCAATGTTCTAGTAGAAGTCCTAGTCTATTGTGAACGTTCCAATTAAGCATTTTTGTATTTTCCTGGCCGCTGCCACCTCTTTTGAGGCCTCTGAGATTTTTACCAGTGCCTTGTGGTCCTTCCAAAACACCACAACAAAGACGAACACACAATGACAATTTCTCCATGAGCTTCAATGTGGAGTGGGTGGGTGTTTTGTCTCGACATGGGTAGCGATACATTTGATAATGAGTCATTTGCGTTCATGGGGGCCATTGTCTCAGTCTTTGATAGCTGGTACAATGCATCCGTAGGTCCAATATATAACAACAGCTGGAACCATTATGGATCTTCGGTAATTATTGGTTATCAATAAACAATATTGGTTTTCCATAAAAAAGTTTTAAAGCAAAGGGTTAAAAAGATAGTCTTACAAATTGGCGAGCCTTCAGTTTATCTTTCCATTACTCTCCTACTTATTTGTGCATAATGGAGTTAAAAAAATTCTTCTATGATTCTAGGCTGCTCCAGGCCAGTAAATCAGATTTCTATTGCTCCTAAAGAAAGGATACAACAAATACCCATTACCAAAAGAAATCTGTGGCTGAGGATATAGAGGAATTTGTGGTGGAAGAAGAATTTGTCTCTTCAGCAGCATAATCCTGAGAGTGCAGAATTATTTGGGCTGACATATAAACTATGGGCTTTAATAGTGACGTGGAGAATAGTGCTAAAATGGCTTGGGGCGTTATAGTCATGAGTAGAGAAAAAACTCACTTCATTTCAAGTGAAAGGTGCATAACTGAAATTAGGTGTAGGGGGGATTAGAGGTGTTTTTTTTTTGCCCAGGAGAATCCCCCTTGCTGAATATGCTCTGAATTCCTTGCTCAGCTCATATGTGGTTTCTCTCAGTTCATATCTGGGCTCTGGTCCAATACCTTGTGGATAGAATAGAGACATAAAACGCCCTACTCTCATAATGGTAAGTAGTGATGAAAAATTATGGGTTGTGCCTGCTTTTCTCCTTAGATGTCTAAAGAACCCATGAGTTCTCATTGTCTAGGCTTTTTGGAGCTCATCCTGATGTTCATAAGGTATATGCCAAAGCATCCAGTCCTGTCTTTGTACCATATTTCTAGTGAAGTTCCTGACTACTTTAGTGACTCCCCTTACATGATTTATAGTAAAATAGTTTTAGTGGAGGGAAGGAATTCAGAAAAGCCATCTAGATTAACTACTCTTTCTTAGAGCCATGGAAACTAGAAGTAGAGTCCAGAAATGCACAGCATAAGTTGCAAGAATTGCACCATGAGAATTGCTATCAAGCATGAGTTTGAACTCTGTCATCCAAATAACAGCATCAAAGGAGAAAAGGGAAAGACTAAGCAGAAAGAAGACCATTTTAGAAAGCAGAAGGTACCTCAATCCCAGTAGGGACAGATAATCCAGGGAGCTGCTTTTTGCTGCTGAAGAGGACAGTGACTGGGAGATTTCCTTGACAAAATCTAAGAGGCAGACAGCCACACTTCCCTGCTCCTGAAGAGACCCTCAAAGTACCTACTGCTCTTTATTTAAATTTGAAGAATGAGGTGGCCTCCTTTTGTTTGGGCCCACCACTAAAGGAGACTATAATTATTTAAGTATTTTCAGGGCACTAAGGCTCTTACCCCTTAGTCATACCGGATCCAGGATATTTTAATTGCCCTTTTATAACAAGTGCCTTGACAGACACTTTTGTCTTCATGGAATGTGATAGAAAAAATTCCACAGTCCCAGCCTCCACAGTTTAGAAGAAAATCCCTCCTGAGACAGACTATTTTGAATTTAACATCACATCATTGATGAAATTTAATTATAGGCAAGTCCTTAAGTTCAGCACCTTGGAGCCAATTTTTACACTTGTGACTTTAGTTTTCTTTGATATATTTACTCTGTTTTCCAAATGCGACTTATTTCTTTCTAAATGCTTCATCTACAGGGGAATTCCCTTCTCCAGTCACAGCTGGTTCTGGGACACACAGAGGATGGAATGTGTAGCATTGCTGAAAATTGCCAAGAAAATATGACCAGACAACAGTTCAGTGACTCTTTAGTGCCCATCCCAGAACCCACTTCAAGGCCAAGCCCCACCATGGATGCAGGGAATACCAAGTGCAGATAGTTGAAGTGAAGCCCTTCCTGAGTGGTTTCATTTGAGACCTACACCAGTGTTGTTTTAGGGCCAATGACAAGCTGAGCCTTCTCCCTTAGTTTGGAATAATTAATAATTCTGCAGGGCCAGTCTAGCCTGGCTGGCCTCTAAGCCATGGAGTAATCCTCCAGGTACTGATCTTGGCTATTCTTGGGTATTAATCTCCTATTTTGTTACTCTCTGTTCTCCAGATGAATGCAATCTTTTTATGTCTATCCCTCTCTTTCGCTTAGCATTTCGCTTAGCATGATACATTCCATGTAGTACCACTTGTATGTAAATTTCATGATTTCATCTTTTCTAACAGCTAAATAATACTCCATTGTGTAGATGTACCAAAGTTTCTTTAAGCAGTCATCTGTTCTTGGGCACTCGGGTTTTTTTCAGATTCTGGCTATTGTAAAGAGTGCTGCAATGAACAAACAAGTGCAGATGTCACTTCGACTATACATTTTTGCCTCTCTGGGATATAGTCCCAGGAGTCGTATTGCTGGGTCAAATGTCACACCACTAGCCAAGCAAGTGAAAACGAGATAGATAAATGGGACTATCTTAAACTAAGAAGCTTCTGCACCTCAAAAGAAACAGTGACCATAATCCAAAGACAATCTACAGAATGGGAAAGGATATTTGCCGAATACACATCTGACAAGGGGTTGATATCAAGGATATATAAAGTACTGGTTGAACTCCACAAGAAGAAAACATCCAACCCCATCCAAAAATGGGGCAATGAAATGAACAGAAACGTTCTCAAAGAAGAAATCCGAATGGCAAAAAAGCACATGAGAAAATGCTCTACATCATTAATCCTCAGGGAGATGTAGAACAAAACCACAATGAGATACCATCTCAAACCTCAGAGACTGGCCCACATTCAAAAGAACAAAAGCAACCAATGCTGGCACGGATGTGGCGAGAAAGGGACACTCCTTCACTGTTGGTGGGAATGCCGACTGGTTGAGCCCTTTTGGAAAACAGTATGGACGATTCTCAAAAAATTAGAAATTGAGCTCCTATTTGACCCAGTAAAGAAATTCTTGAGGGGAGCTTAGGCCCAGGCAGTTACTAGTGAGGTAACCCTAGGTATCAAGAGTGAGGGAGTAGATGGGTGAAACAGGAATGACTAAAAGGCAAAGAGCTGCATCATTGAGCTGATACCTCCCTTAGACACCCACAGTGTCTGTAACCAAGGAGAAAGAGTATCAGTCTTTAATATTCTTTCGTTTTGTGGACCACATCTGGTAGGGCTCAGGGCTGAATCCTGGCTCTGTGCTCTGGGATCACTCCTTTTGAGGTCCAGGGGCCATATGGAGCACTGGAGATCAAACCTGGATTTCCCACGTGCAAGGGCAAGCACTGTCTACTGTACTGTATCTCTGGTTCCAAGAATGCCTAGCTTTAAATTTTTAAAAAAATTTTTATTTGACCCAATATGATTTACAATAGTGTTAATGATAGGATTCCATGCATACAATGATTCAACACCATACCCTCCATCTGAGAATCTGTTTCCTTCTACCAGTGTCTCAGGTTTCTGGCCATATCCTGTTCCTTCACCATGGTAAATTCAGTTCTGTAGACCAGTTCTCAGGTTCAATGTTACATTTCATCATTTGTATTCACTCCATATATAACTTTATATCCTGCATATGTAAGAGATCAATCTGTATCTGTCCCTCTTTTTGCAACCTCATTCAGCATGAGCCACATAGCAGAAAATTGCATGATTTGTCTCTTATAACCAAGTAGTATATCATTGTGTATATGTATCAAGAACAGATTACTGTGCTGCCCAGGCATCCTCTAGGACCCTGGGATGCTCACATTCCTGAGCCTCTTCCTGTTTGATCCCAATGTTATGCCCCATGTTTTTACACTCCCAGGTCAGTGACTCGAACCCGAACATGCACAGGCTTCCTCTAGGACCCCGGGATGCTCTCATCTCTGAGCCTCTTCCTGTTTGTCTCCAACACTGTGCCCCATCTTTTTCCATAACAGGTTGTACCCCCCCCCCCCACAGACACCTGGTACCCATAGGGAGAATGGCCTCTGTAGAAGCGGGTGTGGCCTCCTCAGAAGTGGGAGTGCCCTAATTTTAGGTGGCCCAACGCTCACGTGGCCACAGGTGGTTTACCCACACCCAGCAATATTGTGTAACATCTCAGTCTTCGTACCTCCACACCAAGATAAAGAAACAACGCAAATCCCCACCACAAGGGGAGGATGATGAAAAGAGTCCAGAAGCCTTACTAGATGCTCTTTACCTAAGGCATGTCTCTGAGAAAGAATTTAGATATGAAGTAATGAAGTTGTTCAATGAACTCAATGAAACAGTGAGACAGATATCCAGTAAATTAAAGAAGGACATGAGAGAAACAATCGAAAAATTATGGGAAGAAATGAGAGCAGAAATTGGAAAACTACGCACAGAAATGTCATGAATCAAAGATTCCATAGATGAAATAAAAAACTCAGTCTGTGCCCTCAACAGCAGAATGGCCACAACTGAAGACAAAATCAGTGAGCTGGAAGATCAGCTGCACCAAGCCTGTAGGCAACAACAAACAATGGCAAAGGACCTCAAAATAGCTACAGAACAAATCAGAGTCCTAGGAGACAATTCCAAGAGGAACAAAATTAGGATCACTGGATTACCAGAAGGTCAGGGAAACAATCTCAATGAAAAAGCCATGTTTAAACAAATCATTGCTGAAAAGTTCCCAGAGCTGGGAAATGCAGCCATTCAGATTCAAGGATCCTGGAGGGTGACAGCTAAAAGAGACCCTATCAAAAACACTCCCAGACATATCATAATTAGAATGATAAATGCTGCAGATAGAGACACAATACTGCAAGCAGCAAGGTCTAAGAAGGAAATCACGTATACAAAGGAGCACACCTTAGATTCATAGCAGACCTATCAGAGGAAAAAACTCACTGAAATGAATGCTTCACTAAGAATACTCTATCTGGCTAAACTCTCACTCAAACTCAAAGGAACAGTGCACTATTTTCTGAATAAAGAGCAGCTCAGGAACTTCATACACTCAAAATCAAACCAAAAAGAAGGGCAAAATGGGTTTCTATAAGAAAAGACAATCGCTACAAGCACAACAAATCCTTACAGAAAGATGACACAACCCCATAACAATAATCTCTCTCAACGTCAACAGTCTAAATTCACTAATTAAGAGACAGAGTGGTAAAACTGATTCAGAGACAGAAACCAACATTCTTCTGCCTACAAGAAACTCATCTGAACAGTCAGAGCAAACACAGACTCAAAGTTAAAGGATGGAAAACAATCATACAAAAAACCAGCTCCCACAAAAAAGCTGGGGTAGCCATACTAGTATCCAACAACATCAATTTCAGGTTGAAAAAGATTAGAAGTTATAGTGAAGGCCATTTTCTATTCATCAAGGTATACGTACAAAAGGAAGAAATCACACTCTTAAATGTATACGCACCTAATGAGGGAACAGCTAAATATTTAAAACAACTGCTAACAGATTTTAAGGAGGACAATTCTAGCAACACAATGTAGCCAGAGACTTCAACATCACCTTATCACCTCTGGATAGATCAACAAGAACAAAACTCAGCAAGGTAACATTGGCTTTGAAGGAAGAAATAGAAGAGAGAGGGCTTATAGACCTACACAGGGCTTTACATCCCCAAAAGAAAGAATACATATTCTTCTACAGTGCACACAGAACATTTTCCAAAATAGACCATGTGCTAGGACACAAAACATACCTCAACAGAATCAGGAAGATAGAAATAGTATCAACAATCTTTTCAGTTCACGATGCACTGAGAATAGAAGTGAATCACACATAGACACGGAGAACCAAATCAAACACCTGGAAATTTAACAACTCAATGTTGAACAACAAGAGGGTCAAACGAATGGGTCAGGAACGAAGTCAAGCATGAAATCAAAACATTTCTGGAAACAAATGAGAATGAAGACACGAGCTACCAGAACCTATGGAATGCAGCTAAAACCATGTTAAGGGGAAATTTATAGCTCTGCAAGCATTTCTCAGGAAGGAAGAAGGGCCCACATAAACAACTTGAGTTCACAGCTTAAGATCTTTGAAAAGGACCAAAAAAGGAGCCCAAACCAGGCAGAAGGAAAGAGATCATAAAACTTAGAGAGAGCAGAAATCAACGATATGGAAACCAAAAAACAATCCGAAAGATCAATGAAACCAAGAGCGGGTTCTTTGAGAAAATAAACAAGATAGATAAACCACTAGCAAGACCCACAAAGAAAGAGAGAGAACCCTAATAAACCAAATCAGAAATGAGAAGGGGGATATCACAGCAGAAACCAAAGAAATTCAAAAGATCATCAGAGACTACTTTGAGAGTATGAATGCCACAAAACAAGATAACCTAGAAGAAATGGATAAACTCCTGAATTCCTATTATCTCCCAAGGCTTAATAAAGAAGATCTAGAGTACTGAATAGTCCTATTAACATCAAGGAAATTGAAACTATAAGCAAAAGTCGTCCTAAAAACAAAAGTCCAGGTCCAGATGGATTCACTAGCAAATTTTTCCAAACAATTAAAGAGGTGCTAGTGCCAGTTCTTCTCAAGCTTTTCCAGGAAATTGAAGAAACAGAAACTCTCCCAAACAGTTTGTATGAAGCCCATATCTCTCGAATACCAAAAGGAAACAAAGACTCCATAAGAAAAGAAAAGATTCTCAACAAAATACTACCAAAAACAATTCAACAATTCATCAAAGAGATCATACAGCACGACCAAGTGGGATTCATCCCTGAGATGCAAGGGTGGTTTAACATTCAGAAATGAATCAACGTAATTCATCATATCAAAAAAAGAAAAGATAAAAACCATATGATCAGATCAATAGATGCAGAGAAAGCATCTGACAAGATCCAGCACCCGTTTCTGATGAAAACCCTCGCCAATATGGGAATAGAGGGGACTTTCCTCAATATAGTTAAAGCCATATACAGCAAGCATCATCCTCAATGGGGAAAAACTAGAACCTTTCCTCTAAGATCAGGGATGAGACAAGGATGCCCACTGTCTCCACTGCTGTTCAATATAGTACTCGAAGTACTTGCAATAGTGATTAGACAAGAAAAAGATATTAAGGGCATTCAGGTAGGTAGAAAAGGAAGAAATCAAGCTCTCACAATTCGCAGATGATAGATATTATATTTACAGAACCTTAAAAGCTCTACCAAGAAACTCCTAGAAACAATAGACTTGTATAGTAAAGTTGCAGGCTATAAAATCAATACCCAAAGTCCATGGCTTTCCTATAAGCAAATAGTGAAAGAGAATAGAGTGACATGAAAAAACATGTTTTTTATGTTGTTTTTTCATGTCACTCTATTCTCTTGTGCCCCAGAAAATCAAGTACCTGGGATTCAGCTTAACTAAGGAAGAAAAAGACCTGTACAAAGAAAATTACAAAACGCTACTACGGGAAATAAAAGAGGACAAGAGAAAATGGAAAGATATCCCCGGCTCATGATCGGGAGAATTAGCATTGTCTAAATGGCAGTACTCCCCAAAGCAGTACACAATTTCAATGTGATCCCTATAATGATATAACGATACCCATGACATTCTTCAAATAAATTGAGCAAACACTCCTGAAATTTATATGGAACAATAAGCACCCACGAATAGTTAAAGCAATTCTTGGGTAAAAGAAAAAGGGAGAAATCAACTTCCCTGACTTCAAACTCTACTACAAAGCAGTAATAATTAAAACAGCATAGTACTGGAACAAAGGCAGAGCTGCAGACCAATGGAATAGGGTTGAATATACTGACATCTTCCCCCAAATATATGATCACCTAATCTTTTAAATGTGAAGTAGAGCAAAGAAAACCTCTTTAACAAATTGTGCTGGCCAAACTGGACAGCTACATGCAAAAAAAAGGTCTCAGATCTCTACTTGATACCATGTACAAAAGTAAGATAAAAATGTATTAAAGACTTCAACATCAGACTGTAATCCATAAGGTACATTGAAGACAAGGTTGGCAAAACCCTCCATGACATTGAAGCTAACGGTATCTTCAATGATGACACGCCACTGGTCAAAAAAGTGAAAACAGAGATAAACAAATGGGACTATCTTAAACTAAGAAGCTTCTGAACCTCAAAAGAAACAGTGACTAAAATACAAAGTCAGTCTACAGTATGGGATAAGATATTTTCCCAATACACATCCGACAAGGGGTTGATATCAAGGATATACAAAGTACTGTTTGAACTCCACAAGAAGAAAACATCCAACCCCATCAAAAAAAGGGGAGATGAAATGAACAGAAACTTTCTCAAAGAAGAAATTCGAATGGCTAAAAGGCACATGAGAAAATGCTCTACACCACTAATCATTAGGGAGATGCAGATCAAAACAACGAGATATCATCTCGCACTACAGAGACTGGCTCATATCCAAGAGAAAAAAAGCAACCAGTGTTGATGCCGATGTGGCGAGAAAGGGACTCTCCTTCACTGTTGGTGGGAATGCCGACTAGTTCAGGCCTTTTGGATAACAGTATGGACGATTCTCAAAAAATTAGAAATTGAGCTCCCATTTGACCCAGTAGGGCTAGAGTGATAGCACAGCAGAGTGGGCATTTGCCTTGCAAGCGGCCAACATGGACGACCCGAGTTTGATTCCTCTGCCCCTCTTGGTGAGCCTGGCAAGCTACTGAGAGTATCTCGCCTGCTCGGCAAAGCCTAGCAAGCTACCCGTGACGTGTTCTATATGCCACACACAGTAAAAACAAGTCTCACAATGGAGACGTCACTGGAACTGCTCGAGCAAATTGATGAACAACGGTAGGACAGTGACAGTGTCAGTGATTTGACCCAGCAATACCACTCCTGGGAATATATCCTGAAGAGGCAAAAAGTACAGTCAAAATTACATCTGCACTTCTATGTTCATTGCTGCACCATTCACAATAGCCAAAATTTGGAAAAAAAAAAAAAACATGTTCCCGAGAACAGATGACTGGTTAAAGAAACTTTGGTACATCTACACAATGGAGTACTATGTAGTTGCTAGAAAAGACGAAGTCATGAAATTTACATACAAGTGGTACTACATGGAATGTATCATGCTATGCGAAATGAGTCAGAAAGAGAGGGACAGACATAGAAATATTGCATTCATCCAGGGAACACAAAGTAACAGAATAGGAGACTAGCACCAAAGAATAGCCGTGATAAGTACCAAGAGGTCCACTCCATGGCTTGGAGGCCAGCCGCACATGCTATAGGAAAAAGCAGCTCAGATAGAGAAGGGAGCATCAAGTAAAGGGTGTTGGGAGGATCCTCCAAGGATGGGAGATGCATACTGAAAGTAGTCTATAGACCGAACATGATTGCCATTTAATGCCTCTTTTGCAAACCACAGCACACTAAAGGAGAGAGAGAACAAAAGGGAATGCCCTCCCGCCACAGAGGGAGGGTGGGAGGGGGTGGGGGTGGGAGGGATACTGGGATCCGTGGTGGTTGAGAATGGGCACTGGTGGAGGGATGGGTACTCGATCATTGTATAACTGAAACAAAAACTTGTAAGTTCACAACTGTACCTCATGGTGGTTCACTAATAAAAATTTTAAAAATAAAAGATTACTGAAAAAAATTATGGTATATATAGTATGTATATGTTTTATTTGACAGAGAAACTCCTATTATTACAGTGGAAACTTTGTAGTCTATATGTGTGGCAAAGAACTGGTGATGGAGATAAATTATATAGACAAGTGAAAAAGAGATCAATTAATCTTTTAATTACTGGCCTGCTGAGCTGGTGGAACAATAATTTTATTAGTCCCTCTACACTCTGCGCAAAGGTACACTTATAGAACGTAGGTACTGATAGGAAGTCCTAGAACATCCAAACTGTGTGGATAGTCCATGGGATTGAAATGACAGAAGCTAACTTTGATATCCACAAAAACTTAAACAAGTACAAACTCAGACACAAAAACTAAAGCACACCAAGGGTAAAAAATGAAGAAACATCAGCAGCCGATCGGTGTTTAGTCATATTTCTTGACTGATGACCTTGAAATATGTTTTCTAAACTATCTGTGTCAGTATCAAATGGGATCTTGTTAAAATGGGCATTCTTTTTTTAAATTTTTTTTATTAGTGAAACACCATGAGGTACAGTTGTAGATTTACAATCTTGTGTGCTTGGGTTTGATTATACAATGATCAGATACAATCCCTCCACCAGTGTCCATTTTCCACCACCATGGATAATATCCCCCCACCCCCACACCCCCATCCCCCCCTGCCTCTGTGGCAGGGCAATCCCCTGTGTTCTCTCTCTCCTTTTGGGTGTTGTAGTCTGCAAAAGAGGCATTGAGTGGCAAACATGTTCAGTCCATAGTCCACTTTCGACATGCATCTCCCCTCCTGGGAGGATCCTCCAAACACCCTTTCTTTGGTGTTCCCTTCTCTATCTGAGCTGCCCTTTCCTCTAGAATGCCCGACTGGCCAATAAGCTATGGAGTAATCCTCCTGGTGCTGATCTCAGCTATTCTTGGGTATTAATCTCATACTTTCTTACTTTATGTCCCCCAGATGAATGCAATATTTCTATGTCTATCCCTCTCTTTCTGACTCATTTCGCTTAGCATGATACTTTCCATGTTGTACCACTTGTATGTAAATTAGATGACTTCAACTTTTCTAACAGCTACATAGTACTCCATTGTGTAGATGTACCAAAATTTCTTTAACCAGTCATCTGTTCTTGGGAATTCAGGTTTCTTCCAGTTTCTGGCTATTGTAAAGAGTGCTGCAATGAACAAACAAGTGCAGATGTCACTTCGACTATACATTTTTGCCTCTCTGGGATATATTCCCAGGAGTGGTATAGCTGGGTCAAATGGGAGCTCAATTTCTAATTTTTTGAGAATCGTCCATACTGTTTTCCAGAAGGGCTCAACCAGTCGTCATTCCCACCAACAGTGAAGGAGTGTCCCTTTCTCGCCACATCTACGGCAGCATGGGTTGCTTTTGTTCTTTTGAATGTGGGCCAGTCTCTGAGGTTTGAGATGGTATCTCATTGTGGTTTTGATCTGCATCTCCCTGAGGATTAATGATGTAGAGCATTTTCTCATGTGCTTTTTTGCCATTCGGATTTCTTCTTTGAGAAAGTTTCTGTTCATTTCATTGCCCCATTTTTGGATGGGGTTGGATGTTTTCTTCTTGTGGAGTTCAACCAGTATTTTGTATATCCTGGATATCAACGCCTTGTCAGATGTGTATTCGGCGAATATCCTTTCCCATTCTGTAGACTGTCTTTGTATTTTGGTCACTGTTTCTTTGGAGGTGCAGAAGCTTCTTAGTTTAAGATAGTCCCATTTATCTATCTCTGTTTTCACTTGCTCAGACAGTGGCGTGGCATCTTTGAAGATACCATTAGCTTCAATGTCATGGAGGGTTTTGCCAACTTTGTCTTCAATGTACCTTATGGTTTCTGGTATGATGTTGAGGTCTTTAATCCATTTTGATCTTACTTTTGTACATGGTGTTAGGCAGAGTTCTGAGCCCATTTTTTTGCATGTAGCCATCCAGTGATGCCAGCACAATTTGTTAAAGAGGCTTTCCTTACTCCACTTCACCTTACTTGCACCTTTATCAAAGATTAGATGAGCATATGATTGAGGGGAGATGTCAGTGTATTCAATCCTGTACCATTGGTCTGCAGTTCTGCTTTTGTTCCAGTACCATGCTGTTTTAATTATTACTGCTTTGTAGTACAGTTTGAAGTTCGGGAGGTTGATTCCTCCCATTTTCTTTTTCCCAAGAATTGCTTTAGCTATTCGTGCGGGCTTATTGTTCCATATAAATTTCAGGATTGTTTGCTCCATTTCTTTGAAGAATGTCATGGGTATCCTTATAGGGATTGCATTGAATTTATACAATGCTTTCGGTAGTATTGCCATTTTGACAATGTTAAGTCTCCCGACCCATGAGCAGGGGATATCTTTCCATTTCCTCATGTCCTCTTTTATTTCCTGAAGTAGCGTTTTGTAGTTTTCTTTGTACACGTCCTTTACTTCCTTAGTTAAGCTGATTCCTAAGTACTTGATTTTCTGGGGCACAATTGTGAACGGGATTGTTTTTTTCATGTTGCTTTCTTCTCTCTCACTGTTTGCATATAGGAAAGCCATGGACTTTTGGGTATTGAATTTATAGCCTGCAACTTTACTATACGAGTCTATTGTTTCTAGGAGTTTTTTGGTGGAGGTTATTGGGTTCTCTAAGTAGAGTATCATATCATCTGCGAATAGTGAGAGCTTGATTTCTTCCTTTCCTACCTGAATGCCCTTAATATCTTTTTCTTGCCTAATCGCTATTGCAAGTACTTCAAGTACTATATTGAACAGCATTGGAGAGAGTGGGCATCCTTTTCTCGTCCCTGATCTTAGAGGGAAGGCTCTCAGTTTTTCCCCATTGAGGATGATGCTTGCTGTAGGCTTGTGGCAGATGGCTTTAATAATGTTGAGGAAGGTCTAAAATGGGCATTCGTAGTCCTTATGCTACCTGGTGAATCTCAAACTCTCTGGCTAAGTTCCTACAATTTGTGCTTTAACAAACTTGATTAAGGGTTATCATAGAAGCTATAGTTGAAGAACTATTCTAGATCACTCACTTGTTCCTATGATTTCAGTAATACAGCCATAAATCTAATCACAAATTTTTCCAACTAATTCATAAATTCTGTTCCTAGTAAGCCTGGTGTAGTAATTAATTGTCATGAAATGAATAGCTATTCAACAAGCATTCCCTGGCATTGAATATATATAAGATGAAAAAAAATTTTAGGAATTGGAAATCTTTGAGAAAGATGCATTTTAGGCTTTTATACCCCTGTGCAGAGGGTCCCAAACTTATTGCGCCTATCGCTCCTTTTTCAGAAAAACAAAATTTCTCACCACTCCTGGAAATCTAAGAGAAAAGGCAAGGTAAAGGTAAAAGGTAAAGGCCCTCCCGTTGATCGTCGATTTGCTCGAGCGGGCCCAGTAACGTCTCCATTGGAGACTTTGTTGTTACTGTGTCTGGCATATTGAATACGTCACGCGGAGCTTGCCAGGCTCTGCCGTGCGGGCAAGATACTCTCGGTAGCTTGCCGGGCTCTCCGAGAGGGGCGGAGGAATCAAACTCGGGTCGGCCATGTTGGCCGCTTGTAAGGCAAACGCCCTACCGCTGTGCTATCGCTCCAGCCCAAGAGAAAAGGCAAAAGAATCCCCAATTGCACCTAATGCCATTACTGCCCCTCCCCCTCCAATCAATCCAGCACCCTTCCAGCTGGTGACATTGTCCACTTCTGTGAAACACTACACTATCATATGTTATTGCCTCTTAAGAGCTTTAATTCTGGTGTGTGTTTATATATGTATTTATGTAGGCATGTATGTATGTATGTATGCATGTGTACGTGTGAGGAAGACAGAGGGGCTGTGGGGGAGAAAGATTATGGGTGGAATAAGAGTATGGCCATTAATAATAAATTTTATAGTATAAAAGGAGGTGGTAAGTGCAATGGAGAAAAATCAAGCAGGATAGCTATATGGACAGTGCCAAGAACTGAGAGATATACCTCTATCTAAGTATGGTAGTCAGGGAGGTTTTACTGCCATGATAAGTTTTGATGGTGAGGATGAGGATAACTAAAAGACTAGAAATTCCAGGAAGAAGACAGCAGGATCAAACTTTTTTGCATCGTGGGAGTGTGCTTCTAGTGTTCACCATCAGTCTATTGCCCCCAATTTTTATTTGTCCTCCTTTTATTTAAACACCATGGTTTAAAAAGTTGTTTATGATTATTTGTTATAGGTATTCAATATTCTAACACCACTGTCACCTTTACTCCACCATTTTCTCCATTTTCCCGACCACATCTCAAACCTGCCCCCCATAGCAAGCCCATAATAATTTATTTTATATTGCTTGTTGTTACTAAATGCCTAATGGAATGATCAAAAACTACTTCAGTGAAAGAAAGTTTGTAAAAATTGTTGTATCTCACCATGGAGATATTCAGTCCTTGTCTGAGTGTTTGCTAAGCTGTTATTGCAAGTTAATTCTTCTGTGTTAATGGTTCTGTTAGTCAAGTTTAGTTGGTTTCCACATTACATTTCCATCCCATCTGGTATGCTAGTTATATCTAGTTTTAACTGGGATGTTAGTATTGTAGAATGTGGAGACATTGTGCGTCCACAAATGTGGCTTGTGCACTACAGAAAATACAGAATATTTAACTAGGCAGTCTGGCTAGAGGCATGGAGGCAGCTGTTTGTGTATGAATATGGTTGACGGGGCTTTGGTAGGGCAGGAACTTGGCATGCCTCCAACCCAATATCTTGGAGATCTTAGCTGGGACTGGGTATCCAAGAAATTTTTGTGGCTAGTTGATGTCTTTTGAGCTTTATTTAAGGGTCTCTGGAACATGGTTGGTAGATGAGTTTATAGGGTGACAGTGGTGGGAAGTGGGTGTGGCTGTGGGTGTTATAGAATTACTGGGGGTGGAGGGAGGTGGTCCATCCCAAATCTGAGAAGGCTAGGAGTTTTTAGCAGAAACCCCCCAGTATACCTGAACTTTTTGGCAGGTTAGCATCTATGTGGCGCTTAGTCATGAGGCAGTAGAATCTGTTTAGAGGCATGGTGGCAGCTGTTGACAAATCAGTGTCAAAGCAATATATAGAGAAAACCTGTGCTGTGGAACTAGAGATTGAAACCTTATCTAACCATCTACAACTGACTAGAAAAACCCTAAAAAAGTTTTAAAGTGAAAGCATTTACTTCTGTGCTTTAATGATATGGTAGTGCTTGAGCATCTCAGTGCATGCTTTGCACGCAGGATGCCAGTGTTCAATCCTTTAAGTACTGTCAGAAGCTATCCCTGAACACTGAACCAATAATAGCCCCTAAGCACCCCTGGGTGTGACCCAAAACATCCAGAAAATATGAAAGAAAATATGAAGTGATAGTAGTAGTATAAATAGCGTCCATTTTTATCTTTTGTGCATATTTCTAGGTTAACATATACACATATCTCTCTGTGCAGCATATTATTTGTAAAACCTACTTGTAATATTCAAGGACAGCTGGACTGAAGTAGTAAGGAGGCAAGGGACTCTGAGTGAAGATAGGATTCATTTATCCTGCTTACAAAGCCTTACTTTTAGAAAATGTTGTGAGGCTGTCTGAAGTGACAGTCAGGGAGGGGTGCCTCCTCAGAGCTGAATAGTAAGAATTACAAGTGGTGGGTAAGACTGGCCTGCCAACCATGTCTCAACATTTCTTTTTCTTTGTGTCTTTGTATGTGGCCTTAATTCACTTTCGTCTAACTTCGGGTTTTGCTGTCAAAAATAACCTTTGGGGCGTTCAGCATAAGAGAAGGAACACATGGAGGGTGCGGGATCCCGGAGGAATAAAAAAAAAGAAAAAACAGGTTCCAAAAAGAGCCGAGAGCACCGGCAAGTTCCAGATGGAGTAGGTGCCGCATCCCGCCTCCCCCAGATGGAACCCCGGTGACCAGAAGCCTCTACAAACACAGCTCGAGTAGGCGGGAACGAGGACTTTTTCTCAAATCTGCCGGACTACACCTCCCAGGTAACCTCTGATTCCGGAAGTCACGCCCACAGCCCGCCCCCCAGCGCCATCTTTGAAGCGTTCAGCATAAGAGAAGGAACACATGGAGGGTGCGGGACCCCGGAGGAATAAAAAAAAGAAAAAACAGGTTCCAAAAAGAGCCGAGAGCACCGGCAAGTTCCAGATGGAGTAGGTGCCGCATCCCGCCTCCCCCAGATGGAACCCCGGTGACCAGAAGCCTCTACAAACACAGCTCGAGTAGGCGGGAACGAGGACTTTTTCTCAAATCTGCCGGACTACACCTCCCAGGTAACCTCTGATTCCGGAAGTCACGCCCACAGCCCGCCCCCCAGCGCCATCTTTGAAGCGTTCAGCATAAGAGAAGGAACACATGGAGGGTGCGGGACCCCGGAGGAATAAAAAAAAGAAAAAACAGGTTCCAAAAAGAGCCGAGAGCACCGGCAAGTTCCAGATGGAGTAGGTGCCGCATCCCGCCTCCCCCAGATGGAACCCCGGTGACCAGAAGCCTCTACAAACACAGCTCGAGTAGGCGGGAACGAGGACTTTTTCTCAAATCTGCCGGACTACACCTCCCAGGTAACCTCTGATTCCGGAAGTCACGCCCACAGCCCGCCCCCCAGCGCCATCTTTGAAGCGTTCAGCATAAGAGAAGGAACACATGGAGGGTGCGGGATCCCGGAGGAATAAAAAAAAGAAAAAACAGGTTCCAAAAAGAGCCGAGAGCACCGGCAAGTTCCAGATGGAGTAGGTGCCGCATCCCGCCTCCCCCAGATGGAACCCCGGTGACCAGAAGCCTCTACAAACACAGCTCGAGTAGGCGGGAACGAGGACTTTTTCTCAAAACCGCGCGGCCGCTTATGCGGCCGCGCGACATCTCTCTGTATACAAAGTGATCAATGAGAAGTAAACAACCCAATCTTTCTCCCTGAAAATCAGAGTTAAGTTTGGAGCACGGCCACAGCCCCAGAAACACAAGGACTTAATGCAGAACCCAGCAGCTTAGAGCAGAAAAGTGAACGGACGATGAGTTAACCCAGGCCATCATTTCTGCCCAGAGGGGAAAGGGTGTTGCCCCATTCGCCCTCTCTTCTCTGGAAAGAAGGATGGCGGCCACATGGGAGCCTTGTGGACAGCAGGTATGAGCCGGGGGTGTGGGGGGCGACTAAAACCTCACGAGAAGGGGTGCGTTCCGGTCCGTCCTTCACGCCCTACCGAGGTCAACAGTTGCCCCCCACGAGCGGCTCCCCAGCACGGCCACAGTCCCAGAAGCACAAGGACTTAATGCAGAACCCAGCAGCATGGAGCAGAAAAGTGAAAGGACTATGCGTTAATCCAGGCAATCATTTCTGCCCAGAGGGGAAAGGGTGTTGCTCCCTTCCGCCCTCCTCCCTCTGGAAAGAAAGATGGCGGCCACATGGGAGCCTTGTGGACAGCAGGTATGAGCCGGGGGTGTGGGGGGCGACTAAAACCTCACGAGAAGGGGGGCGTTCCGGTCCGTCCTTCACGCCCTACCGAGGTCAACAGTTGCCCCCCACGAGCGGCTCCCCAGCACGGCCACAGTCCCAGAAGCACAAGGACTTAATGCAGAACCCGGCAGCTTGGAGCAGAAAAGTGAAAGGACTATGCGTTAATCCAGGTCATCAAGTCTGCCGGAGGGGAAAGGGTGTTGCCCCATTCGCCCTCTCTTCTCTGGAAAGAAGGATGGCGGCCGCATGGGAGCCTTGTGGACAGCAGGTATGAGCCGGGGGTGTGGGGGCGACTAAAACCTCATGGGAAGGGGGGCGTTCTGGTCCGTCCTTCACGCCCTACCGAGGTCACCAGTTGCCCCCCACGAGCGGCTCCCCAGCACGGCCACAGTCCCAGAAGCACAAGGACTTAATGCAGAACCCAGCAGCTTGGAGCAGAAAAGTGAAAGGACTATGCGTTAATCCAGGGAATCATTTCTGCCCAGAGGGGAAAGGGTGTTGCTCCCTTCCGCCCTCCTCCCTCTGGAAAGAAAGATGGCGGCCACATGGGAGCCTTGTGGACAGCAGGTATGAGCCGGGGGTGTGGGGGCGACTAAAACCTCATGGGAAGGGGGGCGTTCTGGTCCGTCCTTCACGCCCTACCGAGGTCAACAGTTGCCCCCCACGAGCGGCTCTCCAGCACGGCCACAGCCCCAGAAGCACAAGGGCTTAATGCAGAACCCAGCAGCTTGGAGCAGAAAAGTGAAAGGACTATGCGTTAATCCAGGCAATCATTTCTGCCCAAAGGGGAAAGGGTGTTGCTCCCTTCCACCCTCCTCCCTCTGGAAAGAAAGATGGCGGCCACATGGGAGCCTTGTGGACAGCAGGTATGAGCCGGGGGTGTGGGGGGCGACTAAAACCTCATGGGAAGGGGGGCGTTCCAGTCCGTCCTTCACGCCCTACCGAGGTCACCAGTCACCCCCCACGAGCGGCTCTCCAGCACATCCACGGCCCCAGAAGCACAAGGACTTAACGCAGAACCCAGCAGCTTGGAGCAGAAAAGTGAACGGACTATGCGTTGATCCAGGCCATCAAGTCTGCCGGAGGGGAAAGGGTGTTGCCCCATTCGCCCTCTCCTCTCTGGAAAGAAAGATGGCGGCCACATGGGAGCCTTGTGGACAGCAGGTATGAGCCGGGAGTGTGGGGGCGACTAAAACCTCATGGGAAGTGGGGCGTTTCGCTCCACCCTTCCCGCCCTACCGAGGCCACCGGTTGCCCCCCGCGAGCTGCTCTCCAGCACGGCCACGACTCCAGAACACAGAAACCAATTTCTTAACTATCTGACTTTCAGTAGAAATACTTCCAGGGTCAATAGGTAAAATAGCAAAAATCCAAAACCAACATTTAATTCTTGAACCCAGCTGTAGAAAGCAAATCACTTCACAATGCTTTTTCAGCATGTCTGATTTGGGGGGGGGGGGGGTAAACTCTAAATAATAGTGGTGAATCTTTTATTGAAACAATGAATCTAATCAAAGCAGATAGAGTGTTAACTAGAATTCATCTGCCTCACAGGGACGGGGAGGGGTGGGGGGTGGGGTTTTATTGTGGTTCTTCATGGTAAAAAATAAGTATTGGTAAAGGGAAATGTGTTTGATATTTGCATGACTGAGACATAAACCTGAAAGCTTTGTAACCTTTCCCACAGTGATTCAATAAATAAATAAAAAAAATAACCGTTGGGACATATTTTAATGTACTATCTTTACTGGCAATCCTCTCCCTTTTGGTTATGTAATAGAATTAGTAAGGATTGGAGGGTGGATAATTTCACTCCAGCCAATGAATCAGGCAGTTTCTTCAAGGCCAATAGCAGGTGGGACTGGAGAGCTGGGCTGGTAATAACTACCAGAGAGCTTCAAGTCATTATGAAAGAAGCCTGCTGATGTGCAGCTTTGGAATTTTCTGTGTCAGCATTAAATGTCTTGATTCAAGTTAAACAAAAAACACCTCTGCTTCGAAGTAGCAATTCTCAGCACAGTCTTTCATAATCACTTTGCAGGAAGTTATTATTTATTTTGAGTATTATGCATGGAGGCTACTTTTTTAATCACTGCTGGGAAGTATCTGGAAGGCAGCCTTGATGTCACTGTGGTGGGCAAGGTTGTTTAACTCTCCATATTTTCTCAGACAACCCTTTGGACTATGATGCTCACTGTCAACAGGTTTGCAGGAAACCCGTGAAATTTAATTATAGTTGCGTTTACAACAACTGAACAATTCAACACCAAATAATGCATCGGACCATAGGCCATGGAGAATTCCCCTCTTCTGAAAGCTTGGATGTGGAAATTTCAGAGATTTTACTACAAAGTAGAGAAAAATTAGATAATCAACTCTTATCCTTTTCAGATACATGAACTCCATTTTAAAGCCCTAACATTTAGGGCAACAGCTCCTGATAGCTATTCTTTTAGTACACTAAAAGAATAAAAGATTAGTACACTAGTACATTAGTACACTAAAAATTGAGAAAAATTGTAAAAATATGTAAAAACATCATAATGTAGACTTACTCTTTCAAGTCTGTGTTCTTGCTTGTTTGCTCCCTCAGGACAGTGTTGTCTCTTGAACATGTATCTCGCTTGCTTGCTCTTGTGTGCAGATAGGTAGGGGGACTCTGGGGTTGAGATTTCTGTAAATAATAAAAGAAGAAATTTCCCAGACTCAAAGTGGTCCAAAGGAATGAACACCACATCCCTTTGAGATGCAAATACTAGCACTTTGGAGAAATTGAGGCACCATACAGATGCAGAAATCCAAAGCCCCATCCAGAAAATGGTGGACCCCTAAGAAAAGGAGAAGTTATTGAAAAATCTAAGGTCATAGTGGGATAAAGAACAGAGCATTAACAGTGCACAGCTTTCCCTGTGACAATGCCTGGATTAATTTTTATGTATGCTTCAGGAGAAGACCATTGGAGAAATTGTGTATACTTTCCTCACAAAAGTCATTAAAGGCTTTGCTTACTGGCTTTTCTAAGCACATATTATCTTTGAGCATCTCTCTACACACCTCTCTAAATTTCTTTCAGTCAAAATTATTTTGCTTCACGAAAAACAGCATCACAATGTAATGGATTTCCGCAACACTAAAGCTTTTAATTTTACTCATCACAATCACATCTAGAAAAGATTAAAAAACAACCAATAATCCATATACAGCTGGTCCTTGGTGAATGTGTTTTTGTTGAATGTTCAACATTGTTGAAGCAAAACAGCAACAGTAACAAATTTCAGCTGGGCTACTATGTGGCATTTTCATGTTGTCCCATGTCCACATTGGGGTTTGTTTCTTCTTACATCTCAAAATTGTACATGTGTGTCTCTATTATCCCTGTCTCTCTGTTGTCTCTCCCTCCTCCTCTTCTTCTACCTCTCCTTCATCAGCTTCCTCTTCCTTTCCCTCTCTTTATCTCGCTCTCTCCATCCCTCCCCACCCCCCTCCCTACCGTGTGTGTGTGTGTGTGTGTGTGTGTGTGTGTGTGTGTGTGTATGCATGCTGTATGGTGGAAGGCTATCCTGCCCAGGGTTGGTTTCCAGCTTGTGTCTTGAGCTACAAGGATAAAACCTGGCCACCTTTGACCATAAACTGGAACAGTGAGTTGGAAAATAAACATTTGAATGAATGAATACTATCATCAGTAGAATTCCTTGGGATCTTTACTTGGAATTTTGGTAATATATTTATGACCAGAAACGTAATACAGAAACTTACCCCTCATTTGGGCTGGAGTGATAGCACAGCGGGTAGGGCTTTTACCTTGCACACGGCCAACCCGGGTTTGATTCCTCTTCCCCTCTCAAAGAGCCCAGCAAGCCACCAAGAGCATCTAGTATTCGATATGCCAAAAACAGTAACACCAACTCTTATGATTTGTTGTGAGACATTACTGTGTGTAAGTGTGTGTATTCTCTTTCTTGTTTCATCCACAGATGGAGGACACATTCTTATAAGAAAACAAAGGTATCTTTAATTTGGAAATGACAACATAACTAGAGTAAAGGTTTTCTGTAGTTCATACTGTATGTAAGTCTTCGAATTATTATTTAAATTTCCAAGCAAGAAATTTGTTCACTCTTCCTAAAAATGTTAGTGAAATGGAATTGGAGTAACTCCAGTTGCTTCTCTCACTCCAGTAATGGGTGTGGGTGTTTTATATATCCTGCCATGCAAAGCACTAACACAGACCTTTTAAAGTTAATTAAAAAGACTTGCATGGGCTGCCGGATTTGGGCAACAGCATTCCTCTGTAACCTTTTGTACCAGATTAGAAAACCTCTGACAATCAAGGATGTTGCCAAATTTCAAATGAAGTGTTCAGAGTAAATTCAATAAGCTATGTGATTCAGTCAGCTTTAGAATACTCCTGTTTCTTGTTCAGTAAGAGCCAGAGGACTTTGATGGACCTGAGCCCCTTCCTTGGAATACCTTCTTATTGTAGATATTTAGCAGTAGTTTTCCCTGGCTCATTATTAAGGATATTATTATCATCCTTAATAATGATATTAAGGATATTATTAAGGATATTATTATTAAGATGAAGACCTCCGGGGCCTAGCCAAAGCCATGCTGAGACTACTCTCCACACGCTTGGATGAAGAACTGGCAGAGTAAACCAGGTGTGCAGGACCGGGGGCTGAGATCTCCCAGCCTGCTCGGTTCGGGACTGGGTTTCCTCCACCCAGCTCCCCGATAGCTAGACAGTTACACCCACCAACTGACGTGTAACCCCATCAACGGCCAGGATCCAGAGACTCTAAAACCAAGTTCCCGGAAGCGCGTGGCTGCATTCGCAGCCGCACAACCTGTAAAGGTAATTAGAGGCTGCCCCAAAAGCTTCCATCCCTCTCAGAGAGCCCAGCAAGCTACCAAGAGTATCCCGCTTGCATGGCAGAGCCTGACAAGCTAATAGTGGTGTACTCGATATGTCAAAAACAGTAACAATGAATGGTCCTCATTCCCCTGATCCTGAAGGAGGCCCCAATAAGTCATCGGGCTATACTAACACGTGACAGGGATGAATGGAGATGTTACTAGGCCCACTCGAGCGAATCGGTGAACAACGGGGTGATAGTGGTATTATTAAGGATATGATATTAAGGATATAATAATAAGGATATTATTAAGGATATTATTATTAAGGATGTGATATTAAGGATATTATAAAGGATAAATATTAAGGGTATTTTTAATTCTAGTAATCTTCTTGAATTAAAAAGAATAGATAAGTAAGAGCAGGTAGTTCAGGCAAGGAATACAGTTCCCATATGATCAGAATTCTATATGTACATTTTAAAGTCAAAATGTACAGACATTTTGAATTTAAAAACCAGGGAGGCATAGATTCTTATAATATGAAAATGTGGATTTTGATATAAATACTGAAGCAGCGCCAAAGTAATTATTCAACTATATTCATACAAATTCATATATCTCTAGGTCAAGTGTTGGTCATTAATCAATTTTTGAACAAGTTGATGTGAATCTTGACATATAATAGATTGCATAGGGTTTACACTTTTCAGGAGAGTTTAATTAAAGTATTTCATATTCATTTGTTACTTCTAGAACATTGCTTCCTTCCGTCTCTTTCTATTGTATATTATCCTATTCTTTATTCATCAGAGTCATCTATTAACCTCCTAATCACGCTCCTAATTTATTAAAAAAATTTAGCTCCTATGTTACAGTTTTCATCCCCATATTCTGGGTAAATTAACTGTCCCATTGAAAACCCATTTAACATCATGTTCAGTTCTTTGACCATTTCATATTCAATAATTTTATAATGGTTCCCCAGAAGCTACCCAATTCCACAAATAATATACAACATTATTGAAAACCACACTATCTCCTTTTCCATGTTTACTCTGAACCTCTTATTTTATTCATAACTTCCAATCTTTCCACATCATTGCTCAAATATCATCACTTATAATCATTATACATCATAAGGAGTGATTAAATATAGAATATATAGACCATAGAATATAGCTTCTATGGTCTATAGAATCGCCTGGATTCTCCACATATCCCTTTTTCCATCCACCCTACTCCAAATTTCATTTTTCCCCCTTGCCCAGTAGAAATTAGATGTTTCTCATCATTAAAACAATTCCTGGCAAATATTTTAACCACCCCTACACCTTTCATTTACTTGCTATTATTTTGCAAATTAATATTTGGCAAAGTTCCTGGGTGATCCCACCATTTTTCATTTACATAATTGTCAGTGAATTGTGAGAGTCACAGCTGCAGGGGGACATCCACAACAGAAGTGATTATCATGATAAATTTACAGATGCCCATTCCAGCTAGGTCTTCAACACTGTCCAGAAAACTTATCTGTTCTTCTATTCTTTAAAACCACTATTTCACATGCTTTCTCTTTCTCTCAATCTTCTGATTATCTCTCCTAGCTCTTTTCTCCCAATCTTCATGGCTAACTTGCTTCACATTTACTATAACAAATGAATATCACTGGAAGGGATCTTACTTGTTACATCTTGTTACATCTTGTTACATCTCTATTTTTAAGCTAAGTTCCCTAAAATTCTGACCTATGCTGTTTCTTCATTTTCTATTGATTAGCATTTTAGCTATTACAAGAGGTTAGTAATATCTGATTTTTTTCTCAGAAAATGAAAAACTACATTTTCTGACTCCTTTGAACGATGGTATCTTGTAAGTAATTTGTACAATGCATCAAATTTTTCCCAAATTAGTACCTTCTGTGACTCTAGATTCTCCTTGACCTCTATTAATTAATTCATTAGGTTAATGGGCCATACTCCGCTATGCTCAGGAGTTACTTCTGATTCTGCAGTCAGGAATTTTTTCTGGTGGTTCTCAGGGAACCATATGGGATGACAGTTTTAAGCCAAGTCGGCCACGTTCAAGGCAAGACCCTACCTGCCATGCTATCTCTGTAGCTCCTCCTTGACTATTCTTTATTGGTCACTTTTCCTGTGCGTTCTTTAGACTTGCTTTCTGGTATTACCCAAAACTTAACCTGAAAGATTTTAGCCATACTATCTCATACTATTACATATATACATTCTTTGAAAGAACCATACTACTTCTACCCCATGACTTTTAACACTTGTCTGTACTTTAGTTAAGAACAGTGAGAATATAGAAGAGTTGTGGTAGATGGAAGAAAGAATAATAGTATTCCAGAAAAAAAACCCTACTTAGGAATATAATTCAATTTAACTGCCAGTTCCTTGTGAAGTATGTTCCTGATTTCTCCAGAGTATGTTCAAACCCCTAATTATTCTATTTCATAGTACTTGCATGTTTCCCTCGTAACATTTATTATGTCACTGTAATTATAATTACTTATTCAAATATTAAATATCTTTCTCCCTCATTAATGTGTAAGTTTTGTAAGAAAAGGTTTATTTCTATTTTCTTTCCATTGTATTTTCAAATACTGTCACAGTGCATAGTAAGGGATTAGTAAGTTTAAAAACTTAGAATTACATTCACAGTAATTCTCATCTTTGATATTATATTTTTATGAAACTTAATACACTTTTTAAGAGTCATATGAATTATGAGTATGACCTCATCATCAGAAATTTCAGTTTAATTCTGGAAGTTCAAACCTCTTCAAATTCCAAGGACTATATATCTTTGTTGGGGTTATAGTTCAAGTTTATCTTAAACTGTTTCCACTCTTATAAGACAGATAGTTACTAATGCAGACACATATGAGATGCTTTTGAAAGATAGATGTAGAAATTCGAAGTATAATTCAACACATAAGAGGATATAAATCTCTTTTGAAATATTTCCTTTATTTATATTTAATGTGTCTGTAGTTTTCAAAGTCTGATAAACTATAGTGAATTCAGTGGAATCTATACAAAATAAATTCAGTCTTCTGTCAATTTTCTCAATCATTTTGAGTGCGAAAACGTATACTTCCTCAATTAAACAGGCAGAGCAGACACCCTAAATTTCATGAAATTTTTCATAAGAGAAAAATACAATCCATAGAATTAGTTTGGATGGGTTGATTATATATAACTGTTGGAGGGATTATTGAGTGACATATTTTCAATTACATGTTCAGTAACCTTTCAATAGTGACACTGGCATGAATAAATGAACATTTTATAAGTTCCCCTGTCTCTTAAACAATGAAACTTATTTGCAAATTTAATAGCATACATTTTTTCAAGTGTTGTTATGGAAGTAATTTACAGCAACCTTCTATTTTCACTAAAAGGCAAAAATTAATTTATAAACATACAATCTTCTTTATAGATGAAGAAAAAACAAAACACGACCCTATTTATGGTAAAAAATTCTCAATAAAATGGAAATGGGCTGGAGCAATAGCACAGTGGTAGGGCGTTTGCCTTGCGCACAGCCAGCCCAGCCTAGTCAGTTTCGATTCCTCCGCCCCTCTCAGAGAGCACGGCAAGCTACCGGGAGTATCTGAGCCCCCAAGGCAAAGCCTGGCAAGCTACCCGTGACATATTCGATATGCCAAACACAGTAACAACAAATCTCAAAATGGAGACGTTACTGGGCCCACTCGAGCAAATCGATGAACAATGGGAGGACAGTGTTAAAATGGAAATAAAAGGAAAGTTGTTTCAGTCAGATAAAGGGTATATAAAAACATCCTACAGACATTATCATATTAAATGGTTCAAGATTGAGTGCTCAATATAGTTAAAGCCATCTACCACAAACCTACAGCAAACATAATCCTCAATGGGGAAAAACTGAGAGCCTTCCCCCTAAGGTCAGGGACGAGACAAGGATGCCCACTCTCTCCACTGCTGTTCAATATAGCACTGGAAGTACTTGCAATAGCGATTAGGCAAGAAAAAGATATTAAGGGCATCCAGATAGGGAAAGAAGAAATTAAGCTCTCACTATTCGCAGATGACCTGATACTATACTTAGAGAACCCTAAAACCTCTACCAAGAAACTCCTAGAAACAATAGGCTTGTATAGTAAAGTGGCAGGCTATAAAATCAATACCCAAAAATCCATGGCTTTCCTATATGCAAATAATGAAAGAGAAGAAAGTGACATGAAGAAAACAATTCCATTCACAATTGTGCCCCAGACAATCAAGTACCTAGGAGTCGCCTTAACTAAGGAAGTAAAGGATCTGTACAAAGAAAACTACAAAACGCTACTTCGGGAAATAAAAGAGGACAGGAGGAAATGGAAAAATATCCCCTGTTCATGGATGGGGAGAATCAACATTGTCAAAATGGCAATACTTCCCAAGGCACTGTACAAATTCAATGTAATCCCTATAAGGATACCCACGACATTCTTCAAAGAAATGGAGCAAACACTCCTGAAATTTATATGGAACAATAAGCCCCCAAGAATAGCTAAAGCAATTGTTGGGAAAAAGAAAATGGGAGGAATCAACCTACCTAACTTCAAGCTCTACTACAAAGCAGTAATAATCAAAACAGCATGGTACTGGAACAAAGGCAGAGTTGCAGACCAATGGAATAGAGTTGAATATACTGACATCTCCTCCCAAACATATAATCATCTAATCTTCGATAAGGGGGCAAGAAAAGTGAAATGTAGCAGGGAAAGCCTCTTTAATAAATTGTGCTGGCAAAACTGGACGGCTACATGCAAAAAAGTGGGCTCAGATCTCTGCCTAACGCCATGCACAAAAGTAAGATCGAAATGGATTTATGACCTCAACATCAGACCGGAATCCATAATGTTTATTGAAGACAAAGTTGGCAAAACTCTCCACGATATTTAAGTTAGTGGTATCTTCAAAGATGTCACGCCACTGGCCGAGCAAGTGAAAACAGAGATAGACAAATGGGACTATCTTAAACTAAGAAGCTTCTGCACCTCAAAAGAAACAGTGAAAAAAATACAAAGACAGCCTACAGAATGGGAAAGAATATTCACCAAATACACATCCGACAAGGGGTTGATATCAAAGATATACAAGGTACTGGTTAAACTACACAAGAAGAAATCACCAAACCCCATCAAAAAATGGGGCGAGGAAATGAACAGAAACTTTCACAAAGAAGAAATCCGAATGGCAAAAAGGCACATGAGAAAATGCTCTACATCACTAATCATCAGAGAAATGCAGATCAAAAGAACAATGAGATATCATTTCACACCACAGAGACTGGCCCACATCCACAAGAACAAAAGCAACAGATGCTGGCGCGAATGTGGCGAGAAAGGGACCCTCCTTCACTGCTGGTGGGAATGCAGGCTGGTCCAACCCTTTTGGAAAACAGTATGGACGATTCTCAAAAAATTAGAATTCGATCTCCCATTTGACCCAGCTATAGCACTCCTGGGAATATATCCCAGAGAGGCAAAAAGGTATAGTCGAAGTGACATCTGCAATTGTTTGTTCATTGCAGCACTCTTTACAATAGCCAGAATCTGGAAAAAACCTGAGTGCCCGAACAGATGACTGGTTAAAGAAACTTTGGTACATTTACACAATGAAGTACTATGTAGCTGTTAGAAAAGATGAAGTCATGAAATTTACATACAAGTGGTAATACATGGAAAGTATCATGTTAAGCGAAATGTGTCAGAAAGAGCGGGATAGACACAGAAAGATTGCATTCATCTGGGGAACATAAAGCAACAAAACGGGAGACTAACACCCAGGAAGGGCTCAGATTAGTACCAGGAATTTTGCTCCATGACTTGAAGGCCAGCCACATGTGCTAGGTGAGAAGGAAGCTCAGATAGAGAAGAGAGCACCAAATAAAGGGTGTTGTGAAGACCCTCCCAGGGTGGGAGAGACATGCTAAAAGTAGTCTATAGACCAAACATGATTGCCACTCAATGCCTCTCTGGCAAAACACAGTACCCAAAAGAAGAGAGAGAGAACAGGGGGGAATGCCCTGCCACAGCGGCAGGGTCGGACGGGGGGAGGGGGATGGGGGTGGGAGGGATGCTAGTACCCGTGGTGGGGGAGGATGGGCACTGGTGGAAGGATGGGTACTTGATCATTGTATAACTGAAACCCAAGCACAAAAATTTATAAGTCTATAAGTGTACTTCATGGTGTTCCACTAATAAAAAAAATGATAAAAAAAAGATTGAGTGCTTTACCAAAATGATTGAAAGCAACACAAGTACTTCTTCTCTTGTCAATCTTAACAAGATGTGTTATAATACACAAAAATCAATTATATTTCTTTTACTATCTATAATTGCCTCCAAATTAGAGAAAAATAATCCAAATTCACAGGAGCCTATCACCGTAGCTCCCGTTGTTCATCTATCTGCTCGAGCAGGCACCAGTAAAGTCTCCATTGTGAAACTTCTTGTTATTGTTTTTGGCATATTAAATACGTCATGGGCAGCTTGCCAGGCTTTGCCATGTGGGAGGAATACTCTCGGTAGCTTGCCAGACTCTCTGAGAGGGGCAGAGTAATTGAACCCGGGTTGGCTGTGCGCAAGGTAAACACTCTAACCGCTATGCTATCACTCCGGCCCCACAAGAGCATAATAAGTTGAATACTTAGAAATAAATTTAACAGAAGAGCAAAACTTCTACACCCAAAATAACAAAACAATTCTGACAGAAGTGACAATCTTTAAATAAATGGACAGACATCTCATATTTGTTGATTGGTGATGACTGCACAAAGTTGTAAATTTGTTAAAAATGATTGAATTGCACACTAATATCAGTATTATTTAAATTATTCCTCAATAATTAGCACATTTAAAAGTATGAACATTTAAAAAATTACAGCAGCATCAAGTGAACTCAGTATTTATACACTATATAACACTTTAAAACTTCTTTACTTTGGGGGCAAGGTGCTCTCCTTGCACATAGTTGACCTGGGTTCAATCCCTGACACCCCATGTGGTCCCTAAGCATTGCCATTAGTGATTCCTGAGCAGGGAGTCAGGAACAAGCCCTGAGAACCTACTGGGTGTGGTCCCCAAACAAAGAACAAATGCTCTTTACTTTGTGGAATGTTAGGCCTTGGTTGTTCATGTGAGCAAACTAATTAGGCAATGATTTTTTTGGTGGATTATTAATTTTCCACTAAAATCTCATAAGATTTTTTTCCTCAGGTCAATTGGCTTGCAGTTTGTATGATCGTTAATCCTCAAACTCTGGAGTTCGAGGATCCTGACTTTCACTTAAGAGCTTTGCTGATTTGGGCCACCAGTGACTTAAATTCTCAATTTCTCTCTCTCCTCTAAAGTAGAAATAATAATATAAGAAATTCATGTTTATGAAAAAGAATTCAATAGGCTTTCTATGCTATCTGGCACATAATAGGAACTCAGTCAAAGTCAATGCAATTTACTCTATGGGCTGAATGTTAAACTAATAAGCTTCTTCACTAATTACAAGACTTGCTCAAGTTTGTCAAAGACTAAGCTTGAAATAAGATCCTGTAGCTCTTTATTCTCTACCTCCACCCCCTGCAGATTTCAGTATGCAGATTGGCTGCCAGATCTGTTCTCTCTTCCCTCAACCTGGTTTTGATTTCCAGTTTCCTGGACTGCTTTTACATATAAAGTCTCAGTACCAGCTGTGGCAGGATGGAGACCCCTCAGAGTAACTACCGTGAAGTATTTCTGACAGTTTGAACTATCAGAAACTGTGAATGGAGTAGGGTAGCTTTGAGGTTGGTCTTAGACCTACTTTTCTTTCCCAGTGCCTGTCAAGTTTTACTTTCTAGGTAGTCATGATGGAATTTTTCAGAGCTTGAAAACCAGACAGGAGTGCCACCTAATGAGTAATTAATAGCCTGGATGTAAAACGAAGTGAATATCAAAGGGGACCAAGTAACTATCCTCTAAAACTAACAAAATTGAGGGTCTGAAAGAATAGCAGGGCGGGTAGGGCGTTTGCATTGCACAAGGCCGGCCCCGGGTTTGATTCCCAGCTTCCCATATGGTCCTCTGAGCACCGTCAGGAGTAACTCCTGAGTGCAGAGCCAGGAGTAACCCCTGGGCATCACCGGGTGTGACCCAAAAAGCAAAATAAATAAATAAAAAATAAATAAATAATAACAAAATTGGACATCAGGGAGTAATGGTCTTGGAAGAGATATGTCTGAGAGAGATTCATAACCGAATCAAGTTCATAGTTAAACGAGCAGTACACAGAGTGAAAAGATCCTGTTCCAGCTACATGAACTCTCAGCACTTTATACATTAATGTGAACCAGACCCCAAATCAAAATCACATAGTGACATTCTGAAGGGACATTTCTGCTGCTTAAGGCACTTTGGGAAAAAATTGTCTCCAAAGTGCTCACCCCTGTCTCCAAATGTCAGCTTCCCTACATTTCCCCAGGTCTTTATTATCATTCCTGCACTTCTCCCAACCTTACCACTTTTTTTTTGCTCTGGTGATTTCTGCATGGTTCTTCTGTACAACAGGGTAAGAAATGAAGGGAAACATGTCGCTCAATGTGGTGTAACTTACATTACTGATTTTTCCCTGTTTGAACCAAACCTAAGAAAAAAACATTTCCCCCATAATCCCTCTTGCACACTCTGGATTCTGCTTTGAAAGAGCAGGTTATATTGTGCGAAGGCCGTTGTTAATTTTTGCTTGATTTGTTTCATCTATTTTATCCGAACTGCTGAGGAGTGAGTTGATCTCTCTTCCCAGTTCAGGGCATATGTCCTAGTTAGGCATATGTCCACATTAGGTTTCCTGGACTCTTTCCCCAATCTCCACCTTGCTAATGTTGCATATTCATACTTCTCTCTTAGGGAAACCAACCAATGGAGATTCCATTACCCAAACTTGAAACCAACCAACAGAGATTCCATTACCCAAAATCTGTTGCTGCTTTGTTTCTAGTTATCTTTGCTTAATGGCAAGTATTGGGAGGATTGGGGGGCATAGGGGAAAGTTGGGATATCATCTGACTTCTACTTTGAGTTGCTTCTGTCAATGGGTGCCTTCTTCCTAACTGCGGAGACTGTCAGATACTTTCCAGGTTCCAGACCACTTTAAATTTCCTTTACACTATTTCTTCCTCATTTTTGACTTAGGGGTGCTGAATGGCTTCCCACTCTTGCCTTCTAGGGTAGAAAGAATATGGTTCCCCCAATATGTCCACATCCTAATCCCAGGAGCCTGTATGTAACTCATTTGTATTCTGTTATGGTAAACAAACTTATAGAGATATGATTAAGATGAGAGATAATCCTGGATTATTGTGGTGGGCTCAATTTAATAACATGGGTCCTTAAAAGCAGCTATGGTCAGAAATAGATGTGATAGCAGAAGTTAGGTCCAAAAGAGATTTGATGTTTGTTTAAAAGATAAAGAGAAGAGGTTGGGAGCAGAAAATGTGGATATTCTCTAGAAATTTGAAAAGACAAAGGAACAAATTCTCCCTAGATGACTCCAGAAAGAGTATAACCCTGGGAACACCTTGAGTTTATCCTATTGATGTCCAGTCCACTGATTTACAAAAATTTAATATTTATATTGTTTTAAGCCATACATTGGTGAGAATTTGTTAAAGCATCAAGAGAAAACAGCACATATTTCCATTCTTTGATTTTACCTTCCCCCTCGCCATACCATTGTAAGTGGGCCATTCATTAACATCATTTTACTGAAAATATTTGCAATAAAATTTATTTTCTGTCTTTGCAACATTTACTCTCACATTTCTCTTTACCCTCAACATCCACCATTTATGCTCTATGCCTATGCTCATCTTTTAAATTCTTTCATATGTAATAAATGTCCTCATACATATAATTAAGAGATACATACTAAGGTATACATCTTTAATTTTCAGCAAATAACATCAATGTAGTCTTCCCTTTAGATTTTATTTTTTATTCAGAGCTATACATTTAAGATTAATTTAGTGACTATCTGCAGTACAGTTCCTCATTTGAGGCTCCTGAATTCTTTAAATCTGAGGACCTATCATCGAAGGAACCGAGTAAAATCAGGAGGGTACTGGAAGACCATAAGAACAGAGCAGGTCCCTATTTTAGAAGGTGGGGTGAAGGCAGAGAGCAGAGAGATTTGAGATGGGAGCTTAGGAGTTATTGCTGGAGAGAAATTTTCAGGTATCATTTCCTACAAATTTATAAAATGAATGCAAAGGGAAGCATTCTATATCAAGTAGCTTATTAGCATTTCCATTTGGTTTATTCTCCTTAAATTTCTGCACCTTTCATCAGCTTACCTCAGACATTAAGCTCTGATCCCAGGAAGAAAAACAAAGCAAAATACAGTGTGGCTCAGCCAGGTCTTCCGTCTTGATTCTAACCAAGATATTATTTACTGTCCTGACACTTCTTTTGAGTGAAATTACAGCGTCCTGAATTTGGAACTGTATGTAGATTTAGCACTTGCACATGACTTTGTATTTGATTCATTTTAGTATTTCCTTCCAAATAATAACACGTGTTCTTTCTGCTAGAAGTAGCTTTTTCTTTCTTACTTTTTCTCCAGACTATAAAAACAGTTCAGGATTATTGTAGCACTGTAACACTGTCCTCCCATTGCTCATCGATTTGCTCGAGCGGGTACAGTAACGTCTCCATGGTGAGACTTGTTACTGTGTTTGGCATATTGAATACATCACGGGTGGCTTGCCAGGCTTTGCCGTGCGGGCGGGATACTCTCGGTAGCTTGCCAGGCTCTCCGAGAGGGGTGGAGGTATCGAACCTAGCGGGGCTGGGCCGGCCGCTTGCAAGGCAAACGCCTTACCGCTGTGCTATCTCTCCAGCCCAGGATTATTGTACAAAGTATAATTACAGTATAAGAGAAGCAATGTATAAGAAAAGAATGAATATATGAACATTACTTTATCATTTGATTTGAACATTTTCACATGTTATTTCAGCTTTTATTGCTTATTCATAATTTTCATTCAAAATATTATTATGCAGTCTACTCTACTATTTTTTCCTTCTGGAACTTGTATTTTGTTGTAGAGAATTATTTTAATATAAAATTATAAAATTATTGACCTAATGTTTGCAATAGTTCTGATGTTTTTGTTGATATATCTTACCCCTATAAAGCTCTGCAATAGATTACCCCCATACTCTGTTGCACTTATTCTTTTGGTTACAGTCCTGTGGGTCAGCTGGAGCAATTCTGTTTTAGGTTGTAGGTCCATGAATCGTCAGAATGACTCTGGCTTCATACGCAGGCCCCCGACCTCTCTCTTCATACTTTTGTGGTTGTTTCATACATTATTTCAGGAGATTTTATAAATGTAATGACAATGTAAGTAGGATGCTGAGGAAACATTCGTGCTTGACTTTCTAACTGCAGTTTCACTTCATCTTTCAAATTAACATAATCCCTTTTCCTGGTGGGAAGAGTGCTATTCCCTACCTCTTATTTTGGGGCTTATTCATGCGACTTGTTTTGGCCAATATGATGATGGAAGACATGATATATAAAAGAGCTCAACTTATACTTTCATGGTTAGTTTACTCCCTATTTCTCACCTGTCATCTGCCAGAAAAAGGGCCTCATCCACCAAACAGCAGATTTCAGTTTCAGCCTGATAATGGAATCAATACATATAAAGTAAACCAAGGTGTTTGTGTGTATGTGTGTGTGCATATAAATATACACATATATAAAGTACACCTGAGCTTAATTATGACATGAAGAAGATGAAAAAGATCAATCAAAGAGGTAAAAGAAACCCAAATGTGCAAAAAGAGTAGAAACCAAGGACATAAATTATTTCATTAAAGAGAGAATCATGGGAGCCAGAGATACAGTACAGCTGGAATGATAAAATCCATCCAGATTTGATCCCAGACACTTAGTATGGTTTTCTGAGTCTTGTCAGAAGTGATCCTTGAGCACAGAGACAAGAGCAAGTTCTGAACATGGCTGTGTGTGGCCCCAGAACAAAACGAAACAAAATAATTTTTAAAATTATTAAGAGACTGGTGCAGAGAACTAAAGAAGATTGGCTTTAATAACAATGATGTCATAACTCATAATTAGAATAGCAAATACTGCTTTTTTTGTTGCTAGAAATCATGTTGGTCCATACAAAGCAAACAGCCTATCCGCTCTATAATTGATGCAGCCCCCAACATATACTGCTTTGGGGAAGTGCTGATTACAGAACATGGATGCAAATGGATTGAGAAAATAGGATCTCAGGTAGAAGAAACCTATTAAAATGCTTTTTTTGGAGGAGACAATGTGATGTGGAAACTAAGGTTGGAAGAGAACTGAATAGAGAACTTAAAAGCTGATGAGAAGTTGAGAAGAAGATAGTTTTATTTACAAGAAAGATGGTATAAAAAACAGACTACTAAGAATCTTGGGAAAATAAAAAGCAGTTAGGTATCTTTATGTATCTTAATGTTTTATACACATACCTGTAGGTTTATAAATAAATTTTAAGGAGCTATTGAAACAGGTGCTGGAGTGATAGTACAGAGGGTAAGGTGTTTGCCTTGCACACGACCAACCAAGGTTCGATTCCCAGCATCCCATATGGTCCCCTGACCACCGCCAAGAGTAATTCCTGAGTTCATGAGCCAGGAGTAACCCTTGTTCATCACTGGGTGTGTTCCAAAAAATCAAAAAAAAAAAAAAGGAACTATTGAACCAGCGTATTTGGTCATAAGAAAAAAAACTGGTCCATCAATAGCATATAAATAATAAAGACATCTATTCTTTTTGTAATATTTGTAATATGAAACTTGAAAGTTGACAGTTCCATAGATGTTTCAAAGATTCACCAACATCACCAAAAACCTGGGCTGACTTCTTTTGATCATTTTCTTTCTCTCTCTCTTCAGTGTTTCGGTGACATTTACCTATGCAATCTTCAGATGGTTGCCATGGCTCTAAAAATCTAATCCACATATGACAATATCCCAAGCAGAAAACTGAATGGGGAGGTATGAGTAACTGAAGTACTTTCTTTATCTGAAACTTGCTGTATCTGAAAAGTTAGGGAAACATTCAAAGCCTGAATCATCAAGAAACATCTGTCTCATTAGCTAGAGTTAGGTGATAGAACTGCCCCTAGACCAATTATAATCAAAGGAAAATGAGATTTCCATAACGAGTATAGATTCATCAGTTTTTAATACCCAGACTTGGCAAATTACCACCAGCAAACATCAAGGCAAGGAAGAATGATAAGTTTGAATTGACATATTCAAGACTATTCAACATTAAGAATATTTGCTTTTGCAGCTATATTGACTCATATGTACATATGTAGTTATGAAATTAATTCATAATGTAAAATTCATATAATATTAAAATATATAATAAAGTTAAAATAAAAATGAATAATCCCATTAACCTTAAAAAACAGTGACTAACATTCTGGCATAGAGCTTGCTAGAATTATTTTTATGAATAAAAAGCCTTTTTATTTCCCTCTAAATTGAGAACATAATCTGTGTACATAAGAGACAGAAGAGAGTTTTCACAAGAAGCATATATTTTGAAATGAGATATGTTAATACTGCAAGCTAGATCTTGGTAAATTGTGTTTTCCAATTTTTGGGTTGTTTCATACATTATTTCAGGAGTATGTAAATATGACTATTAATATATTAATTTATCAATACTGGAAATCATTGGCAATATTGTGAGATTAAATGAATAAATTAAGTGGCTGGAGCTACAGTACAACATGTAGGGTGCTGGCCTTGCACACTTCCAACCTGGATTTCATCCCAATACCTCATATATTTTTCTGAGAACCCCCTCCCTACGAGTGATCTCTAAGCACAGATCAAGGAGTATTCCCTGAGTATGTTCCCAAAACAAATATGCACGTACAGTTTCCTTTTTAAATTTTAATAATACAAGCTTTCCAAGAATGTAATTGCCATGAACATTTTATGCTTTTATTTTGATTACTTTTCTTAATGATCTGTGAGAATCCCTTTGGATAATGACATTGATTACTTGAAATGCATTTTTCCCTTTATTTTATTTATTTTTTTTTACAGTTGTAGATTTACAATTTTTTGTGCTTTGGTTTCAATTATACAATGATCAGATACCCATCCCTCCACCAGTGCCCGTTTTTCACCACCATGGATAATATCCCTCCCACCCCCATCCCCCCATCCCCCCCTGCCTCTGTGGCAGGACAATCCCCTGTGTTCTCTCTCTCCGTTTGGGTGTTGTGGTCTGCAAAAGAGGCATTGAGTGGCAAACATGTTCAGTCCATAGTCTACTTTCGACATGCATCTCCCCTCCTGGGAGGATCCTCCAAACATCCTTTATTTGGTGCTCCCTTCTCTATCTGAACTGCCCTTTCCTCTAGGATACCCGGCTGGCCTCTAAGTTATGGAGTAATCCTCCTGGTGCTGATCTCAGCTATTCTTGGGGATTAATCTCATACTTTGTTACTTTATATCCCCCAGATGAATGCAATCTTTCTATGTCTATCCCTCTCTTTCTGACTCATTTCGCTTAGCATGATACTTTCCATATTGTACCACTTGTATGTAAATTTCATGACTTCATCTTTTCTAACAGCTACATAGTACTCCATTGTGTAGATGTACCAAAGTTTCTTTAACCTGTCATCTGTTCTTGGGCATTCAGGTTTCTTCCAGTTTCTGGCTATTGTAAAGAGTTCTGCAATGAACAATCAAGTGCAGATGTCACTTCGACTATACATTTTTGCATCTCTGGGATATATTCCCAGGAGTGGTATTGCTGGGTCAAATGGGAGCTCAATTTCTAATTTTTTGAGAATCGTCCATACTGTTGTCCAGAAGGGCTGAACCAGTCGACCTTCCCACCAACAGTGAAGGAGTGTCCCTTTCTCGCCACATCCACGCCAGCATCGGTTGCTTTTATTCTTTTGAATGTGGGCCAGTCTCTGAGGTGTGAGATGGTATCTCATTGTGGTTTTGATCTGCATCTCCCTGATGATTAATGATGTAGAGCATTTTCTCATGTGCTTTTTTGCCATTCGGATTTCTTCTTTGAGAAAGTTTCTGTTCATTTCATTGCCCCATTTTTGGATGGGGTTGGATGTTTTCTTCTTGTGGAGTTTAACCAGTATTTTGTATATCCTGGATATCAACCCCTTGTCAGATGTGTATTGGGTGAATATCCTTTCCCATTCTGTAGACTGTCTTTGTATTTTGGTCACTGTTTCTTTGGAGGTGCAGAAGCTTCTTAGTTTCAGATAGTCTCATTTATCTATCTCTGTTTTCACTTGCTCGGCCAGTGTCGTGGCATCTTTGAAGATACCATTAGCTTCAATGTCATGGAGGGTTTTGCCAACTTTATCTTCAATGTACCTTATGGTTTCTGGTCTGATGTTGAGGTCTTTAATCCATTTTGATCTTACTTTTGTACATGGTGTTAGGCAGAGTTCTGAGCCTATTTTTTGCATGTAGCCGTCCAGTGATGCCAACACAATTTATTAAAGAGGCTTTCCTTACTCCACTTCACATTACTTGCACCTTTATCAAAGATTAGATGAGCATATGATTGAGGGGAGATGTCAGTGTATTCAACCCTGTTCCATTGGTCTGCAGTTCTGTCTTTGTTTAAGTACCATGCTGTTTTAATTATTACTGCTTTGTAGTACAGTTTGAAGTTCGGGAGGTTGATTCCTCCCATTTTCTTTTTCCCAAGAATTGCTTTAGCTATTCGTGGGGGCTTATTGTTCCATATAAATTTCAGGAGTGTTTGCTCCATTTCTTTGAAGAATGTCATGTGTATCCTTATAGGGATTGCATTGAATTTATACAATGCTTTCGGTAGTATTGCCATTTTGACAATGTTAAGTCTCCCGACCCATGAGCAGGGGATATCTTTCCATTTCCTCATGTCCTTTTTTATTGAAATGCATATTTAACATATTTTTTGCACTTTATGGTATGTCTTTTGTTGACAATTATTTTTATCTTAGTTGAAGGACAACTGTCTTTATTTATTTATTTATTTATTTAGGGTGGGGAGCAGTTCCAGTAATTAAACTCAGGGCTTCACACACGCAAAGTAATAGCTCTGCCTCGGAGTCCTTTGTAGTTTCTTTTTTTACCTTTGTTAATGATCCTTGGAAGTGTGAATAAATTTTATTTTTATAAAATCATTACATCTTGCATAGTTTCTAAGGCAGTGTAAAGGTATAGTAAAGGTAAAGGTAAAGGCCCTCCCGTTGATCGTCGATTTGCTCGAGCGGGCCCAGTAACGTCTCCATTGGAGACTTTGTTGTTACTGTGTCTGGCATATCGAATTCTCTCGGTAGCTTGTGGGGCTCTCCGAGAGGGGCGGAGGAATCGAACTCGGGTCGGCCATGTTGGCCGCGTGTAAGGCGAACGCCCTACCCGCTGTGCTATCACTCCAGCCCGTGTCAGGATGGCCGAATGGTCTAAGGCGCCAGACTCAAGTTCCTACTTCAAGGCAGTGTAACAGTGTTTAATATTTGGTTGTTGGAGTAAAACAGACGGAGTCTTGAATCCTGCTTCATTCCATGATACGGCTAAAAATACTTTTATAAAAACAACTTTTATTTAAAAAATAGGTATTTTTACATTCATGCTTCATCCGAAATTGTTAAATAAGAAGTTACAGGACCCCACTCACAAATCTTGGAAGAGACCAGCAAGCTGCAGACATGCCTCAGACCACTCCCAGGCTGAGCTTCATATCTGGGACAGCTCGGAGTGGAGTGGGTAGAAGGACTAACCCACCCCAAAAGAGCCCCAGCATCTAAAAACTTCCAGGACTCAATTGCCCCCATGTTAACTGCCTATCTGTCCACAAGATCTGAAGATCTACTGAAGAACGCATGTATGCGGGCTTTGTGGCTGAAATCTCTAGACTTCCACAGAGTTGGGAATGGGTCACCTCCTCCCATCCTTGTTCTTCTTGGAGCCTGGCAGTCACACCCACGAACTACCTCTGTCGCCATATAAGATCATTAGTGGCCATGATACAGAGACTCACAAATAAATCTCAGAAGAGACCAACAAGCTTCATACATGCCTTGGGACCTTATGTACCATCCAAAGTCACCATCCAGTTAAAAACTTAATTCCAGCTGTATCAACTTATTTAAAATTTTAGAATTTCTGGAATGACATCTCATACTTTACACCACTGGTGTACCAGGAGCAGCACACCTCATTGGGTGGGGTGTAAATTAGAAGGCATTTGATATAAGTACACAAGGCTCAACCTATAATAGCACATGAGGAGCAGGGCAACAGGCACCAGAGCATATAAGATCTATCCCTGAATAACAAATAAGACCTGTCCTGCACAGCTACCACTAGGGAGTGTCTGAGCGCATTTTACAAGCACCAGGTAGGTATCTGGCTTTGAGTCTCACCCAACTCCTCAAGAAGCATAGGTGACAATGCTTAGAGAGTCATTGCTAACTGCAGCATCTAGCCCTAACTGGGATTGGGCCAGGGCAAAGCAGAGTTGGAAAGGTGATAGGTCAATAATGCTAAACTTTATGTGATTGGACCATCCTCTTAAACTGAGGCCCTCTATAAAATATGTGTGTAGTTGGCAATAAACTGAGCAGCCATCGGCTGTCTCCCAGAGTGGTTTCTCTACACACCCATCATTCTTCGCCCCGCGTCTCCCTGGACCCAGTGCTCAACATGTCTGGCCATGTTGGCGAAAATTGTTCCCCAACAAGCATGTTAGTAAATCTTCTATAGAAGGGCTTAATGGTGCCAGAATGAGATAACAACCATCGTCACATACTTTCTTCTAAGAAAATTTTGATAATTTTAGAGGATTATTCATAACAATCAATACAAAATAAATTATTTAGGGCCAGCTATTGGTGTAGGATTGAGTGGTGGTGGACAAAATTTGAAGTATTAGTGGTGGTAAGGTGCAATGGTGGTGGGATGGTATAATATTGAATGTAATAAATTATTGTGAACAACTTTATAAAAATAAAAATTAAATTAAAAAAGAAGTTACAGGACTTTAAATATTTCATGAAAAACTGCAGTGCACTGTAGCACTCTCCTCCCGCTGTTCATCGATTTGCTCGAGTGGGCCAGGAACTTGTTCATTGTGAGACTTGTTACTGTGTTTGGCATATCGAATACGTCACGGGTAGCTTGCCAGGCTTTGCCGTGAGGGCGAAAGGCTCTAAGTAACTTGCCAGGCTCTCCAAGAGGGGTGGAGGAATCAAACCCGGGTTGGCCCAGCAGCCTGTGCTCAAGGCAAACGCCCTACTGCTATGCTATCACTTCAGCCCTATTTCATGAAAAACAGTAAGTAAAAAGAAACTGTAGACCTCTTCTTAGTGTTTCTTTCTATTTCTGACTTTTTAAACGTCTTCTCTCTTCAATTATAAAATAGGTACAATATTACTTCTTTTGAAAGACTTTTATGCGAAGTATTAAAAAATTGGACTATACAAAAATTGCACAGTTCAAATGGCAAGTGCATTAATAACAATCAAATTTTATTGTTGAAAATAAATATTAACATTACCATTGCAAAAGATAATACTGAAATTATATAAATATTTATTTTTCTGTATTTCAATGGAGAGATATTGATCTCTATCTAAAACATGATAGCACTGAAATAGTTTTGCATTGATTAAAACCTAAGTTTGAATGATATAAGTTAAAATTTTTATTATATTCATGGCCAGGGAAAACAGGGTCTAGGAATACTGGTCAATCGAATCATTGGAATCAACCACAAGTGCGTGTGGGTGGGTGGGTGGGTGGAGGGCGGGAGGATAGGTAAGATAGAGAAGAAATGAGTATGACAATAATAACTGGGAATGATCACATTGGACAAGAACTGAGTGTTAAAATCAGAAAAAGGAATATTCTTGATAACCTTTCAATTGCAAACCACAATGCTCAAGAGGAGAGAGAGAGAGAGAGAGAGAGAGAGAGAGAGAGAGAGAGAGAGAGAAGCAGAAGCAGAAGCAGAGATAGAAGAAAAGTGCCTGCCATCGAGATAGAGGCAGGCTTGGCGGTAAAGGTTGGGGGTGATGGGAGGGGACCTGGGGACACTGGTGCTGGGAAATGTACACTGGTAGAGGGATGTGTGTTGGAACACTGTATGACTGTAACCTAATTATGAATGGCTTTGGAAGGGTCTATCTCACATTGATTCAATAAAAAAAAATGTTTTACTGGGATTTTTAAGTCCTGTATAAATACAATCTTCTGGACAATTTTGTTTAGGTTTTGGGTCACTCCTGGTTCTGCTCAAGGCTTACACCCGGATCCCGCTGTGGAATCACTTTCATCAAGTTTGGAGGACCATGTGGTACCTGGGGATGGAATCCTGACTGGCTGTATATCTCTCTAGTCTCCCAAATTTATTTAGTTTTAAGTAGACCATTTAGTGATTTAAAGTTATTGCAAAAGATAATACTAAAATTGTATAAATATTTATTTTTCTGTCTTTAAATGGAGAGATAAATATTGATTTTATACAATATTTCCTATATTCAGTCATTCCCATTTTCTATCTTTTAATGACTTAAATTATTTACTACGAAAAAAATTAGATATCTATATATTCATGCCTCATCTGAAAATGGTAAGTAAAAGTTACAGGACTTTAATTTTTATGAGAAAACATTAAGTCAAAAAATCATAGCCCTCCTCTTCGTATTTTCTTCTATTTCTGTTAATGTCCAGAATGGATGATTCTTTTTAAACAAATTTTTATTTTAGGCACTGTGGCTTATTCTTTCTTTTCATTTTCGGTTTGAGGGCCACACCCAGTGATTCTCAGTCGTTACTCTTGGCTCTGCACTGGTAATTACTTCTGGCAGTGCTTGAGGAACCATATGGGGTGCCAGGTATTGAACTCAGGTCAGCCATATGCAAGGCAAGCTCCCTCCCCACTGTACTATTGCTCCAGCACCAACACTGTAGCTTATTCTTAAATTAGATAACTACAAACAGAATTACTAATGTAATCATGGATAGAGTTTATTACAACTATGTTTAAATTCTAAAGTGCTGTTTTTTTCTTGTGTTGGTAGTGGAAATTATTGCATCGAGAACATTCAGTGTGTTCTTTAATGATTCCTTCTATTGAATGAAGTCCTGTTTCATGACTACCCATTCCTTATGGGAGGGTACTAGAATACCAAGCTTTTCTTATTCAAAACAGTTCCAAATTGCCAGGCTTTGCTTTAGAGCTCTGCTATATAGTAGCTTTGTGAACTTAGGGTAAAATGCCTAACCTCTCTGTACCTATTTCTTTGTTTGTACAATTGGAATAAAGCAATATTTACCTCAGTAGGTACTTGTGAAGATTCAATAACTTTGTGATTAAAAGCAATAAAAATAGCATCTGACATAACAAGCAGTCAATGTTACCATTATTTCTATCCTGTTCTTTTCGATACAAGTTCTATCTTGCCCTGTTGACATTTATATTTAAACTATAGTATTGAATAAAGCTATATAATATCTAATATTTTATGATTCTGTCAGTATGAAGAGGAAACTAATATTTTTTGAGGTTTCACGCTTTAATCTGAATAGTGATGCATGATGGACCTGGAAGGCAAAGAAAGCAGAGTGAATTTGACAGTGCATCAAGATATAAGTGCTAATACAGCTCTTTCACTCTCTCTAACGAAGAAAGGCACTCTTTTATATAATATGCTAAATAAAGTATTTCATGCATTCATTAGATTGCATTAAAATCCATTCATTATATCCACTGAGGATGGTGTTATTCAGGAATCTGTTGGCATAATGTTTAGTGTAACTGAATAATGAAGTACTCATTCAATTTGCTGACCTGCAGTACAGTGTATTTAGAAATTAACTTAATGTTTTATTGGTGTATGTTATGAAAAGGACATAATAAAAAGATTGCCCTGTTGTATCATGGCAGAAAACCTCTCAAGTGATATGTGAATGAAGTGAAAGCTCTTGTAGAAATAAAGCTAATCATCCCCTCCATTTTTACTTCCCCTTTCTATATGAGAATTTCTCCCATTTTCTTTGTGTTAGTTGTGGCAGAGAGGTATAGAAAAATATTTTTAGGTATGAAGTTACAATTTCTGGTTTGAATTATACTCAATATTAAACAGAAGTAACTATAGAACCAGCCCCCAAAACATCAAGTACTGACAACTTTTCTATATCAGAGATTTTTTTTTTATAATGCAGAGATCTTAGACTATGGTAACACAGAAGGCTTCTAATAACCCCACCCATACTGCAATAAGAAGAAAAGTCAATGTCAGTATCCCTTTTCTAAGGAAAATGCCAATTTCTTGATGATTTTTTAAATGTTTAAATGAATATTTTTTGTCCAAGTGCAAGTAAATTTTTTGTTCATTGTGTAGGTAAAATTATTGGTTTTGATTATACTTTAGAGTATATGCAAAACCAAATTTTAAAAAATTTTTAAAAATTACCTTATGTTGTATAGCTTTACCTGGACTCTGTTAATGTAAACTATTTGAATTACTGTAACTTTATTGACAAAGATAATATTGAATGTCTTAGACATGAATTAGTGACCTGAATGGTACTAGATTATGCTTCAACTCAAAGTAGTTGCCAACTCTGACCTTTTTCACTTAGTTGTCAAGGGCATGATGTGATCTCTCTGTGTTCTGGCTAATCTTTCCAGTGATTATTTCAGCATCTGACTTCTTCCTGCTTGGAGAATGAATCTTACTCCAAGATAGTTGGGGATAAAATGGCATAAATCATGAGAGTACCTATTGTTAATTGCCACACATAGGATAAGTCTTTTCAGTTGCATTCTTCTTTTATTGTGATAAAATATACATAACAGAGCCAAAGAGATAGTACAGTCCCTAAGGCACTTACCTGTCTTGCATGTGAAAGGTCTGGGTTTAATTCCTGGCACTTTATAAGGTCCCTCCAGCACAGTCAGGAGTGACCCTTGAGTAGAGCCAAGAGTGTGCACAGCTGCTGTGACTCCAAAACCATATATTTTTATAAAACATTTAAATATTTTAGGTTTACATTTCAGTTACATTGACTATACTCATGCACTGTTATGCAGTCATCACCACTATCTTGAGAACTTTAAACCACCCCAAACAAAATCCTGTATCCATTGAATAACAAGTACCTATTCTCCTCTCTTCCCAGCCTCTGGCAACTGCAATTCAAATTTTTGTCTCTGAATTTGTGTATTCTATAAATCATATATATATATATATATATATATATAACCATACAACATTTGTCCTTCCTACCTGGATTCTTCCAAGTGCATACCGTTTTTGAAACTCACCAAGGTTGCAACATGTATCAGAATTTTATTTCTTTTTAAGGCTGAATAATATTCCATTGTATGTGTATACTGCATTGTCTGTTTATTCATCTGTGAGTGGACATTTGGGTTACTTATTTTAAGGGCTACATATAATTGACCATGAAGCTTATATTGTCCCTTATGTTACTGCCTTTAATATAGGTAGATAATAGTTGTTTATGATCCTTCCTTTCCTCCCTCCCAACATTGATCACGGTCCTGTACACTGTATTTCAACACTTTATTGATGTTGGACTTTGCTAGGTGATGTGCTGTGGTGAAGTGGACAGAAGTTACAGCGCATTTCTGAGTATTAAGAGGTACTGCATATTTCTATGGCTTCTTCCAATGCCATGAAGAAAAATGGTCTCTATAATCACTGGTTACATACAAGGAAACCATATGGGACATATCTGTATCAACTCACAGACTCAAATCAAGGCTAGACAATGCAAAAAGTACAGATAAGTTACAATATATGAGTTAGAAATATATATATATGTGGCTTAAATCATTGTTTTAAGCCACAGAGTTTTAGGATTTTTTCTTAATAGTTTTATTTCAGCAATAGGTGACTAATACACATCTTGGTGAAAGAAGGGGGAAGGTTCTATTCCATAGACCCAGGAGTCACAGAAGGCAGTTGGTTAAGAGGATTCTCTCCAGATTATTATTCTTGATCTTGAGCCAATGAAGGACAACACTGACCCTCCTCAGAGGCAGATGTGATCACTTGGGATGAGATGAGCTCTGAGAATCCAGATTGTTTACTGGTTACTTAAATAAATGGAACCCTTAGTGATATTTTTCTCAATTATTGAGGTTATGGTGAAGATAATAATCAGCCTATACAAGATGATTAAATTTCCAGTACAGAAATTTTTACCTGCTTTAACTCCAAATTCTCATCTGCACTATATGGCAATATCTTCCCAATTCTAGACACTTATCCTATATGAGGCTCCTTCCAGATTTTTTCTGTATCTTCTATATTCCAGGTCATGGTACTTTCTTGAAGGTGACATTGGAGGCTCATCATTAAAAGGTCTTCATCAAGAGGTGGTTGTGAACCTAAGCCATCAAAAGTTTCAACCGGGGACTTGTTGGGGAAACATCTAATAGAAGCTAAGCTTGCTTTAATTTCCAACATGTGCCTTAACAAAACTACTTACATAAGCTTTGGCATGATTCCTGATTATGGATTGAACAAGTGTGAAATAAATTCGTTTCATGGAATGAATTTTAGATGAAACAAACACAACTAATAAAAACATCAACTCTTAGGCTATAGCTTACATGTTATTATTTTACTGAGAATAGATTCTTAACATGATTGCTTCAAAATTGTCAAACAGGAGCCAGAGAAATAAAATAGCAGGTAAAGCACTTGCCTTGCATGTAGCCTACTTGGGTTCGATCTCTGGTACCACATATGGTCCTCTAAGCCCACCAGCAGTGATCGCTGAACACAGAGCCAAGAGTAAGCCTCAAACACAGCATGTGTGGACCAAACCTAAAAAATAAAGTCAAGCAGATCACCAGGCAGAAATCTCAGAGAATAAAGGCCATGTTTCCCCTATGCAGTGTCCTGAGTTAAACTATTGGCATAACATGGTTCTCCAAGCACCACCATATGTGTTTCATGTAGCTCCCAGACCCACTAGTCATAAGGAACACTCTGCCATCTATCCTTAGCATTAAACCATGTAGTCCATTTGCCCAGGGCTTACCAGGAATGGCCTCTGAGGCTCTGAATATTGTTTGGGATGACACCAACCCCAAATTTAAAAAAAATAACCAAACATGTCTCTCATTTCTGCATTAAGGCCTTTCCCTTCTTTTCACAAACTCTACCTGCTTTAATAGTCATATTGGCAGGTGACTGGTCCTGAATTAGTATGTATTGGTCCTGAAACTTTGGCCATTGGAGACATTTGAATTATTATTGATTTGAGAGTTGACAATATTATACAGAAATATAGTAGTCATATATATTTTTTGTAAACAAAATTTTGATTAGCCCCATTCCTTTGAATAAAATAAAACTCTCTGTTTTTTACTACCACTAAAAATAATTGCTATAATGTAGTTTGCAGGAGAATGGGAAAAGCGCATAATTCCCTATACATGGTAGGAAACCTATCTTTAAAATTTTGCTTGATGGAAGATTTTCTTGAAATTTTTCACTGGTAAATTCAGGTAGACTGGTATTATGTCAATAGACACTACTTGTGTTTTAATGGTGAAGTTAGAACACTAGTATCCACTTTTCTTGAGAAAAAGGAGAGGGGGAAAGTGACACCACCTGTTGGTGACATCATACAAAAATTGATCTTCATTTAAAATGGGTTCTTGAAATAGACTGCTTTAATCTACAAGTCCTAGGAAAAGCTATTAGTAAAATTGTATATAAAGTAGATTGAGAAAATCAGAGCAGAATATGAAGGATAGTGTTGCTGAATGTGTAAATGTTGTTTGTTTAACATACTCTTCTGTTTAGGAAACACGCAAAAATAACACTGCCTTCAGTATTTTACAGATTTTGACAGTTGTTGCCTCAATTTTCCTGGAACTTCCAAGGGCTTAGTTTGGGGTAAATAATAATCATTTAGTGCATTAATCTTCCATTCTCAAAAATGCCATTTTGTTTCCTCAGGACAAGAGTGTCAAATCAAATTTACTCATGGACCGATTTCCCCTCATGAAAATCCTGCTGGGTTGAACTAATATTTCACACACACAAAATATGCCAACAGAAGTAAAGCTGTTTACAATGATATTAATGATATTGTGTCATTGAATGATGACATTCTTCAGGCTGGTGCTGGCCTACAGGCTCAATGTTTGACATTTATACTCAAGGATATTTCAGGCTTACTTCTATTAATCAGAGTAACATTGTTTCATAAGAGTGTAGGCATGAACTGGATTTGAGAGTGCGTTTATTGATGAAAGACAGAATCCCTTTCTCCTCAATGCAGCCTTTTGAATATTTGTGAGACAGATAGCACTATGTACCCAGATGACAATACTTTTGGAGAAATATGAGAAAATAATCTTAAAGTGGAGATAAGAAATTTAAGTTGACTACAAAGAAGTTACTGATAACAGCAAACTTCATGAAGAATAGTTTTAAATATTGATTATTTTGGGATGTCTCATGTCAGTATTGCACAGTTGTGGATGCATTTTGTTAATGAATACTACATGATAATAATTTGGGGAGGAGTCACACTTTGTGGTGCTCAGGGCTCACCTCTGGTTCTGAGCTGAAGGATCACTCTTGATGGTGCTTAGAAGACCATATTAGGTGTCAAGGCTTGAACCTAAGTTGGCTGTGTGTAAGGCATAATACCACATTCCCTGTACTATGTCTCTTGCACCAATACACAATCATAATTTTTGCATTCTTCCATACTATTGAAATTAACTTTATGGTATTATAGTTTGAAGATGGCATGATGGTGAGTTGAAGCCAAAATTGAATGATTGTTAGTGAGTAGAGATTGGATTTGTCATATAGCTTGTCAGACAAGGTTCTAATACAAAAAGCAGGTAATCAGGAGGTTTGTTCCATGGCTGGAGACCAGCCGCACACTCTAGGGGTAAAGGCAGCTCAGATAGAGAAGGGAGCACCAAATAAAGGGTGTTGGGAGGATCCTCCCAGGATGGGAGAAGCATGCTGAAAGTAGACTCTAGACGGGACATGATTGCCACTCAATGCCTCTTTTGCAAACCACAGCACCCAAAAGGAAAGAGAGAACAAAAGGGAATGCCCTGCCACAGAGGCAGGGTGGAATGGGGAGATGAGGAAGGTGGGAGGGATACTGGGATTAGTGGTGGTGGAGAATGGGCATTGGTGGAGGGATGGGTACTCGATCATGGTACAACTGAAACCCAAGCACAAAAATTTGTAAGTCTACAACTGTACCTCTTGGTCTTTTTTTTTCAAACAATTTTTTGAGGTACAGTTGCAGACTTACACATTTTTGTGCTTGGGTTTCAATTATACAATGATCAAATACCCATCTCTCCACCGGTGCCCATATCCCACCACCACGGATCCCAGTATCCCTCTCACCCCCCATCCCACCCATCCCACCCTGCCTCTGTGGCAGGGAATTCCCTTTTGTTCTCTCTCTCTTATTGGGTGTTGTGGTTTGCAAAAGAGGCAATGGGTGACAATCATGTTTAGTCTATAGTGTACTTGCCGCATGCTTCTCCCATCCTGGGAGGATCCTCCCAACACCTTTATTTGGTGTTCCCTTCTTTATCTGAGCTCCCTTTTCCCCTAGTACGTGTGGTTGGCCTCCAAGTCATGGAGTAAAATTCCTGGTACTAATCTCGGCCATTCTTGGGTGTTAGTCTCCTATTTTGTTACTTTATGTTCCCCAGATGAATGCAATCTTTCTATGTCTATCCCTTTCTTTCTGAGTCATTTCGCTTAACATGATATTTTCCATGTAGTACCACTTGTATGTAAATTTCGTAACTTCGTCTTTTCTAATAGCTACATAGTACTCCATTGTGTAAATGTACCAACGTTTCTTTAACCAGTCATCTGTTCTCGGGCACTCAGGTTTTTTCCAGATTCTGGCTATTGTAAAGAGTGCTGCAATAAACAGACAATTGCAGATGTCATTTCGACTATACTTTTTTGCCTCTCTGGGATATATTCCCAGGAGTGGTATTGCTGGATCAAATGGGAGCTCAATTTCTAATTTTTTGAGAATCGTCCATACTGTTTTCCAAAAGGGCTGAACCAGTCGGCATACCCACCAACAGTGCAGGAGTGTCCCTTTCTCACCACATCCTCGCCAGCACCAGTTGCTTTTGTTCTTGTGGATATGGGCCAGTCTCTGTGGTGTGAAGTGATATCTCATTGTGGTTTTGATCTGCATCTCCCTGATGATTAATGATATGTAGCATTTTCTCATGTGCCTTTTAGCCATTTGGATTTCTTCTTTGTGAAAGTTTCTATTCATTTCATCTCCCCATTTTTTGATGGGGTTGAATGTTTTCTTTTTGTGGAGTTCAACCAGTACTTTATATACCCTTGACATTAAACCCCTTATCAAATGTGTATTTGGCGAATATCTTTTCACTAATGAAAAAAAAAACGACTAAGCCACATCTGGATTAAAAAAATTAAATATATATTTGGTTAAATTAAAAAAAACAATAAGGGATGGAGTGATAGTACAGTGAATAGGGTGTTTACCTGGCTCATGACTGACAAGGGCTCCATTGCTGGCATCCCACGTGGTCTCTAAAGTGCCCTGAATGATCCCTGAGTGGAAATACAGAATAAGTCCTGAGTACCACTGTGTACAAAAAAAGCAGGTAGCATATATTCTTCTGTGTCTATTGAATATATATATATATATGCCCGCATATATATAGAGAGAGATAATGGACATATATATGTTCAATAATTTCATTGCAGTGGGAAATATTCCATTTTGGTAAACATAATAAAACTATCTTACATCCAAATTAACCATACACCAAAATATGTGCTAAATCTAGTAGGAAAAAATGTTTGTTATCCAAGCATTCATCTCCTCCATTTTATATCTAATCAACTTCTATTTTATTCAGGTGTCATTTATTTCCACATATAACTCATATGTATGCCTCAGAGGAAACTGTTTGATCCCAATCATGGAGATTATGATAAATCTAATTTAATCTTTTAAGCCAATCTCTTCTAATTTGCAGATAGTTTTGACCAAATCAACCTGACATGATGAGAAGAAAATAAAAGAACTTTTCTGAAGAAATTTTAGAAATGTCATTTCTTGTTAAGTAGAGCTATAAGAAATCAGCCTCTCACTGGCTATAAATAGTAATTTAGTTCTGTTTTTATAGGGGTCTTCCTATAGCCATGAAAATAATTATCCTTAGAATGAGGCATGTTTATGCATGGAATGAACTCACTGAAAAACCCAGTTCTACTGGACAAGTGACTGAAAACTCCAGATTTGTGGAGTGGGGGTTGGGTGCTCTCCCCCCATCTCCCCACCCTTCAGTTTTCCTGGCAGTAATGCCCATGAACTGCCGAACTGCCTCTGGGCACCATTTAGGTACATTATAGCCATGATCCAGAGACTCAAATCTCAGAAGAGAGCAGCATATGACAGATATGCCTCCAGACCCCTGTCACTGTCACTGTCCTCCCGTTGTTCATCGATTTGCTCGAGCGGGCCCGGTAATGTCTCCATTGTGACATTTGTTACTGTGCTTGGCATATCAAATATGTCATGGGTAGCTTGCCAGGCTTTGCCCTGTGGGCAAGATACACTCGGTAGCTTGCTGGGCTCTCTGAGAAGGGCAGAGGAATCAAACCGGGGTTGGCCAGGTCGGCAGACCCCAAGTTCGAAAAAATTTTAGAATTCCATGAGAGTGTGGCCACCTCATGCTATTCATGGAAAGCAGTACAAAATAAATTATTTAGCATCTGCCTACGAGGCAGGCTGGGGTGGTGGTGAGAAGATTCAAAATAATGGAGGTGGAAGGTGCAATGGTGTTGAAATACTTATGTAAACAAATATTGTGAACAACTTTATTAAAATTTTTTAAAATTTAAAAAAGTAATACAGAGTTCATGCCTGATTTAATGAGTTTGTCGTGCCAGAGATTGAACCTAGGCTCTTATACTGAACTACACATGTAACCCATATTATATTGTTCAATGGAAGCAAATATTTATCAGGAAAAGATAATAAAAGAAGAGATTAAATAGAGTAGGTAAGGTGTTTGTCTTGCATATGACTGACCCAGGTTCAATCCCTGGCACAATTTATTGTCTGATGAGCACCAGGAGTGAGCCTTGAGCAGAAATGATTCCTCAGCATAGCCAGGAGTAATCCCTGAGCACAACTGATTATGGCCCTAACTCCAGCAAAACACAAAATATTAATTGAACATTTGTAATGCTTTGGTACTACTTTATGCATTGGAGATTTCAAAATTATTGGTAAACAAATTACATAAGCTTCTCCTTCATATTTTGCATCTTATTTGTTTTATGGATGTAGTAGGAATCAGTTAGTATAGCATCACTAATATACATGATGTGGAGTTTAAGTAAGTTTGATCTTAGACCAACAATGAGTCCAGACAATTTATTTAACTTCCTCATTTGTAAAATAGGAATACCAACCTTAACATCCACCTTGCAGATTTTCTGATTATTTGTGATAATATTTGAAGAATGCTTAACAAAGTATCTGACTTACTTTGTATCCAATAGTGTGTTAATAATGTTTATCTCTACCTCCAATAAATTGCCACATATTCCATAAACATAAATAAGACTGTTGTGAATCATAAAAGAAAACATGGCTAGTAAAGTATTGAAAAAAGCAGCATGGTCATTCTACTGGGGAGGTTATTGTTTTCAATTCTACTTCAACCCTGTAATGTATTTTATACTCATTCACTATTCATATGACAAAGAAATGAGATATCACAACACGTAGTACACATCACATAAAACAAAAACAACTAGTGTCAGCATGGATGTGGGGAAAAGGGATCCTCATTCACTACTGAGAGTGATTTCAACTGGTTCAATTTTATTGTAAAACAGAATGAACACTTTTCACAAAAATTATGACTTGAGTTTCCAATATGTCCCTGCAATTTTACTTATTAGCATCTACCCAAAAGACCCCTAAACTCTATTCACAAACAACATTTGGACTCTTAAGTTCACTGCAGCACTATTCACAATATCACAAATATGGAAACAACCAAGTGTTCAAGAACAGATAACTGAATAAAGAAATTACAGTACATATACACAGATTTAAGAAAAGACGAAATCATGCATTTTTCTGCTACATAGATAAATCTAGAGAGTATCATGGTGAGAGAAGTTCGAAGGAGAGGGATAGACACATAATGGTTTCTGTCATATGAGGGATATAAAGAAACATAGTAAGGTAACAACAAATGGCCAGGCAGCAGAAACAGAGAGCTAGTCTTTAGTGGGAAACTTAGCATGGGGATGGAGGAGGGTAGGAAGAATAGGATGGGTGGAGGCAATACTGGGACAATGTTGGAGGGCAGCACTCTGGGGGAGGGTGTGGTGCTGGAATTTTTTTGTGCATGAACCCTACCATTAATAATATTATAAAAAACAATGCCTAAAATTTGAAAAAAATAAATATATGTTGTTTTAATTCATTATGGACATATTTGTTACATAAAATAATTGCTATTATAAAAATAGCTATTTGACAAGGAGCAGTTATAGACTATAAGTGAGAGAAAAAAGAGAAAATAAGCTTATTAGAACTTTGAAAAGACTCCATATTTCTCCTATGTATTATCTGTAAATGCATCTGGTTCAAGTAGGGGCAATGACAGGAGGAAATAAGGTTCAGTTTTAGATAGTATTTTCCCCACTTGTGCAAAGGAGGAAATATGACTACTCCAAAAACACCATTAAGTTTTCCAGACATCTATTTGGATGTACAGGCAATGAAATGGAATATAGTTGAAGGAAGAGAAAGAAAAAACAAGTAGGTAGACCCGTAAGCCATTTCTGTCTTTGTTACAGGAGTCAAAAACCCAAATGAGGAGGGTTGTCTTTACAAGTAGTATATGGCTAGGTAGGCTTTGAAAAATTAAAAATGGAAAATGATTTTCAGTGTATGAAGCGTATTAAAGCATAAAAATTAGAAATAATTTGCAGAGGCTAGGTTATAGCATAATTAATACTGGAGGCTGATTAGGTATGTTTGCCAAGGGCAGCTCATTAAAAACCACCCAACTTTAGTACCAAAATCCCTATAATTTTCACTACCTCCCACCATCACTACTTTATCATATTAATTCTTCAAAAAAGGCTAGCTGTGGAAATGTATTTGTTTCCAGAGTCCCTTTGTTTCTCATAGAAACATACTGGACTTGTTTTTAATTGTTTTTGGATTTGCTCATGCATGGCAATACTTGCACTTAACATTGGGCAGGAGACTAAAGATTGACATTACACCTCTGTTTCTGACACTCTTCTGCCTTCATCTCTTAGTCAACAGCATACCATTACAAAGGAGGTAAGACACGGTCTATATGCATTTAATATGAGAATTCAGCAAGTTGTCTCTTCTCTTTGTTTTGACAACGCAGAATAAAAACCTGTTTTGATCTTAGAGAAGTATGACTATAAATAATACCTATTAAGATTAAAATAATGATGCTCTTGAGTTGTCTTTGGAGTCTTTCACTTCTGAAGCCTCTTTCTCTTTCAGATGTGTTCTATGCTGATAATGTTCGAGTTTCCATACACTATCTATACATCTGAAGTGTATTTGACAAACAAAAGCTGTACTGTATTACAGGTAAATATTTCATGTATTATCTTTTTATCTTAACATAAAAATAATAAATTGGTGATCTGCGTGGAACGGGCACAGAGGCCCAGCTCTGGGCAACAAAGCTGAACGGCTCCAATTCCAACCAGGTACAGCCCGCCTCCAAGGGCCTGGGACCCTCTCTGGGCATGCGCAGCTAGATCCATCTCCTAGAAAGCTGGTTTTCTCCCCTGATCTGCGCGGAACGGGCACGGAGGCCCAGCTCTGGGCAACAAAGCTGAACGGCTCCTCATTCCAGCCAGGAGACGTTCCCAACTCCTCGCCCAGTGCCAGGGACTCCTTCCGGAGCCGCGGCCGCTAATGCGGCTGCAAAATATTTTCCCACTGCTTATGCCATAGGAACCATTAGCTACCTTCTTAGATGGAAACTTCTCTAGTTTAGCTCAGCCACTAGAAACACAGTAGCTAATAACTCATAAGCCTATCTTAACTCACACTGCATATCAAGCAGAATAGTAACAGTGAACGTGCAGGAATAAACCACACTTGTCACAATGGTAAAGCAACGCAAAAGCCCACCAAACTTATTTATTGAAGAGTCTAGCCCAGATGACACCTACAGTACTGTAGTGTTAGACAACCTCTCTGACAAGTAATTCAGAAGGGAGCTACTTAGGATGCTTAGCTACTTAGAATACTTAGGATGCTTAGGGAAACGGCCACAGGTATATCACTCACTCCAAGCAATTTGGACTTTCATCCTTTCATCCTTTTCATTAATTTGTCACCTAATAACAACCAAAAATTTCTCACCTCTACTACTACAATTCAACAACATCCCACTCGCCTACTCCATTTCCAACAAAAGTCCTGTTTAAAAATAGCAATACAAGCTCAGTATTAAATAGCACCCCCTCCAAAAGTTTCACTCAATGTCAGTTATAAAACAAAAAATAACGCCTGATTGAGAAGAAGGTCAGACTCAGAAAGGTTGAAGAGGCCCATCTAGCAGCAAGAAAGCTGAACGGCTCCTCGCAGTCTATCCTCACTCAACCAGAATAGTAACAGTGAACGTGAAGGACCAAACCACACTGGTCACAATAGTAAAGCAACACAAAAGCCCACCAAACTTTATTATTGAAGAGTCTAGCCCAGATGACACCAATAGTACTGTAGTGTTAGAAAACCTCTCTGGCAAGGAATTCAGAAGGAAGATACTTAGGATGCTTAGGGAACTAAAAGAAACAATGGAAAGCAATGCCAATAGAAGACAAGGGGATTTGAAGGCAGAAATGAGGAAAATGCAATCGGAAATGTCGAACTTGAAAAACCTGGTAGCTGAATTGAAAACCTCAGTGGAAGACTTCAGCAGCAGAGTAACAGCGGCTGAGAACAGAATCAGTGAGCTCGAAGATCAAGTTCAGAGACTTGCTGGAAAAGAGCAGAAAATGGAAAAGAGACTCACAGTTCGAGAACAGATGGCAAGAGAAGATCGTTACGAAGCCAAGAGGGGTAACATAAGAATTATTGGAGTCAAAGAGGGACAGGAAGAAAACGTTGATGAAGAAGAAACTGTCAAAGAAATCATTGCTACAACGTTTCCAGAGCTGAAGAAAACTTGTGACCACATCCAGGAGGCCCGAAGGGTACCGGCTAGAAGAAATCCGAATAAAAATACCCCAAGACACATCCTGATAAAAATGACCAAAACTTTAGACAGAGACAAAATTCTGAAAGCAGCAAGATCGAAGAAAGAAATCTCTTACAAGGAGCATCCTTAAAATTCACAGCTGATTTTTCTGATGAAACCCTCAGGGCCTGAAAACAGTGGTGGGACATAGTGAAAAAACTCAATGAAATAAATGCCTCTCCAAAAATACTTTACCCAGCGAGACTCTCATTCATAATAGAAGGAACAGCACACAGTTTCACGAACAAACAATAGCTCAGGAACTTCATAGACTCAAAACCATGGTTACAAGTACAACTAAACGGGCTACGTTAAGGCAAGACAGGCCCCTCAAATACACCAAATTTCAATAAAACAATGGGACAAAATCCCATGACAATAATCTCTCTCAATGTCAATGGGCTAAACGCACCAATTAAAAGACATAGAGTGGCAGAATGGATTAGAAAATTGAACCCAACATTCTGCTGCCTGCAAGAAACATATCTCAATAGTCAAAGCAAACACAGACTCAGAGTCAAAGGCTGGAGAACAATCCTACAGGCAAACAGCTCCCAGAAAAAAGCTGGGGTAGCCATCCTAATGTCAGACCACATCGATTTCAGAGTGAAGAAGGTCATAAGAGACAGTGAAGGCCATTTCCTATTTATCAAAGGATGTGTACAACAGGAAGAACTTACAATAATAAATGTATATGCACCTAATGAGAGACCAGAAAAGTACTTAAAACAACTACTCATAAATTTGGAAAAAGACATCAATAGCAACACAATACTAGTGGGAGACTTCAACACTGCTTTGTCACCTCTTGACAGATCAACCAGACTCAAGCTTAGCAAGGACATACTTCATCTGAGGGAAACAATGGAAGAAAGGGACTTAGTCGATATATACAGGACACTTCATCCACAAAAAGCTGAATACACATTCTTCTCAAGCGTAAATGGAACATTCTCCAAGATAGACCACATGCTGAGCCACAAAACATGCCTCCATAAAATTAAGAAGAGAGAGATTGTATCAACAATCTTCTCAGACCATAATGTGCTGAAATTAGAAGTAAATCACACACAAAAACAGAAAACTAAATCAAACACCTGGAAATTAAACAGTGCGCTATTGAACAACGAGTGGCTTAGAATGGAAATTAAAGAGGAAATCAAAAGATTCGTAGAAACGAATGAAAATGAGGACATGAGTTACCAAAACTTATGAGACACAGCAAAACCTGTCTTAAGAGGAAAGTTTATAGCTCTACAAGCATTCCTCAGAAAGAAGGAGCGAGCCCACATAAATAAACTAACGTCACAGCTTAAGAACTCGGAGAAGTACAAACAAATGGAGCACGACCCTAACAGGAGGAAGGAAATAATAAAACTCAGAGCAGAGATTAACGAGATTGAAAACCAAAAAACAATCCGAAAGATCAATGAAAACAAGAGCTGGTTCTTCGAGAAAATTAACAAGATAGATAAGCCTCTAGCAAAACTCACAAAGAAAGGGCGAAAGAAAACCCTAATAAACCGAATCAGAAATGAAAAGGGGGTCATTACAACAGAAACTACAGAAATTCAAAGGATCCTCAGGGAATACTTTGAGAAGCTTTATGCCACGGAACATCAAAACCTCGAGGAAATGGATAAATTCCTAGACTCCTACAGACTCCCAAGGCTGAACCAAAAAGATCTGAAATACCTGAACAGACCTATCACCATCAAGGAAATTGAAATGGTAATAAAAAGTCTCCCCAAACACCAAAGCCCTGGCCCTGATGGATTCACTAGTGAATTCTTCCAAATCTTTAAAGAGGACTTACTCCCCATCCTCTTTAAGCTTTTCCACGAAATTGAAATATCAAATACACTTCCAAACAGTTTCTACGAAGCAAATATCACACTGATACCAAAAGCAGACAGAGATAACACAAAGAAAGAGAACTACAGGCCGACATCCCTGATGAACACAGATGCAATGATCTTCAACAAACTACTAGCAAATAGAATCCAACTACTCATCAAAAAGATCATACACCATGACCAAGTAGGATTCATCCCAGGGATGCAAGGATGGTTTAACATTCGGAAATCAATCAACATAATCCACCATATCAACAAAAGAAAAGATAAAAATCACATGATCATATCAATAGATGCAGAGAAAACATTTGACAAGATACAGCACCCCTTTATGATGAAAACCATAGCCAAAATGGGTATAGAGGGGACTTTCCTCAACATAGTTAAAGCCATCTACCACAAGCTTACAGCAAGCATCATCCTCAATGGGGAAAAACTGAGAGCATTCCCTCTAAGATCAGGGACGAGACAAGTATGCCCACTCTCTCCACTGCTGTTCAATATAGTACTGGAAGTACTTGCAATAGCGATTAGGCAAGAAAAAGATATTAAGGGCATTCAGGTAGGAAAGGAAGAAATCAAGCTCTCACTATTCTCAGATGATATGTTACTATACTTAGACAACCCAATAACCTCCACCGAAAAACTCCTTGTAACAATAGACTTGTATAGTAAATTTGCAGGCTATAATATCAATACACTAAAGTTCATGGCTTTCCTATATGCAAACAGTTAAAGACAGGAAAGCTACATGAAAAAATCAATCCTGTTCACAATTGTGCCCCCGAAAATCAAGTACCTAGGAATCAGTTTAACTAAGGAAGTAAAGGACCTGTACAAAGAAAACTACAAAATGCTACTTCAGGAAATAAAAGAGGACATGAGGAAATGGAAAGATATCCCCTGCTCATGTGTCGGGAGACTTAACATTGTCAAAATGGCAATACTACCGAAAGCATTGTATAAATTCAATGCAATCCCTATAAGGATACACATGACATTCTTCAAAGAAATGGAGCAAACACTCCTGAAATTTATATGGAACAATAAGCCCCCACGAATAGCTAAAGCAATTCTCGGGAAAAAGAAAATGGGAGGAATCAACCTGCTGAACTTCAAACTTTACTACAAAGTGGTAATAATCAAAACAGCATGGTACTGGAACAAAGGCAGAACTGCAGACCAGTGGAACAGGGTTGAATACACTGACATCTCCCCTCAATAATATGATCATCTAATCTTTGATAAAGGTGCAAGAAACGTGAAGTGGAGTAAGGAAAGCCTCTTTAACAAATTGTGCTGGCATCACTGGACAGCTACATGCACAAAAAAATGGGCTCAGAACTCTGCCTAACACCAGGTACAAAGGTAAGATCCAAATGGATTAAAGACCTCAACATCAGACCAGAAACCATAAGGTACATTGAAGACAAAGTTGGCAAAACCCTCCATGCCATTGAGGCTAATGGTATCTTCAAAGATGCCACGCCACTGGCCGAGCAAGTGAAAACAGAGATAGATAAATGGGACTATCTTTTTTTTTTCCCTTTATTTTATTTTATTTTTTTTAAAGTTGTAGATTTACAATTTTTTGTGCTTTGGTTTCAATTATACAATGATCAGATACCCATCCCTCCACCAGTGCCCATTTTCCACCACCATGGATAATATCCCTCCCACCCCCATCCCCCCATCCCCCCTGTCTCTGTGGCAGGGCAATCCCCTGTGTTCTCTCTCTCCTTTTGGGTGTTGTGGTCTGCAAAAGAGGCATTGAGTGGCAAACATGTTCAGTCCATAGTCTACATTCGACATGCATCTCCCCTCCTGGGAGGATCCTCCAAACATCCTTTATTTGGTGCTCCCTTCTCTATCTGAACAACCCTTTCCTCTAGGATACCCGGCTGGCCTCTAAGTTATGGAGTAATCCTCCTGGTGCTGATCTCAGCTATTCTTGGGGATTAATCTCATACTTTGTTACTTTATATCCCCCAGATGAATGCAATCTTTCTATGTCTACCCCTCTCTTTCTGACTCATTTCGCTTAGCATGATACTTTCCATATTGTACCACTTGTATGTAAATTTCATGACTTCATCTTTTCTAAGAGCTACATAGTACTCCATTGTGTAGATGTACCAAAGTTTCTTTAACCAGTCATCTGTTCTTGGGCATTCAGGTTTCTTCCAGTTTCTGGCTATTGTAAAGAGTGCTGCAATGAACAAACAAGTGCAGATGTCACTTCGACTATACATTTTTGCCTCTCTGGGATATATTCCCAGGAGTGGTATTGCTGGGTCAAATGGGAGTTCAATTTCTAATTTTTTGAGAATCGTCCATACTGTTTTCCAGAAGGGCTGAACCAGTGGACATTCCCACCAACAGTGAAGGAGTGTCCCTTTCTCGCCACATCCACGCCAGCATCGGTTGCTTTTGTTCTTTTGAATGTGGGCCAGTCTCTGAGGTGTGAGATGGTATCTCATTGTGGTTTTGATCTGCATCTCCCTGATGAAATGGGACTATCTTAAACTAAGAAGCTTCTGCACCTCCAAAGAAACAGTGACGAAAATACAAAGACAGTCTACAGAATAGGAAAGGATATTCGCCGAATACACATCTGAAAAGGGGTTGATATCAAGGATATACAAAATACTGGTTGAACTCCACAAGAAGAAAACATCCAACCCCATCAAAAAATGGGGCAATGAAATGAACAGAAACTTTCTCAAAGAAGAAATACGAATGGCAAAAAAGCACAAGAGAAAATGCTCTACATCATTAATCAACAGGGAGATGTAGATCAAAACCACAGTGAGATACCATCTCACACCTCAGAAACTGGCCCACATTCAAAAGTACAAAAGCAACCGATGCTGGCGCGGATGTGGCGAGAAAGGGACACTCCTTCACTGTTGGTGGGAATGCTTACTGGTTCAGCCCTTTTGGAAAACAGTATGAACGTTCCTGAAAAAATTAGAAATTGAGCTCCCATTTGACCCAGCAATACCACTCCTGGGAATATATCACAGAGAGGCAAAAATGTGTAGTCGAAATGACATCTGCACTTGTTTGTTCATTGCAGCACTCTTTACAGTAGCCAGAAACTGGAAGAAACCTGAGTGCCCAAGAACAGATGACTGGTTAAAGAAACTTTGGTACATCTACACAATGGAGTACTATGTAGCTCTTGAAAAGATGAAGTCATGAAATTGACATACAAGTGGTACAATATGTAAAGTATCATGCTAAGCGAAATGAGTCAGAAAGAGAGGGATAGACATAGAAAGATTGCATTCATCTGGGGGATATAAAATAACGAAATATGAGATTAATACCCAAGAATAGCTGAGATCAGCAGCAGGAGGATTACTCCATAGCTTATTGAGGCCAGTCAGGTATTCTAGGGGAAAGGACAGTTCAGATAGAGAAGGGAGCACCAAATGGATGGTGTTTGGAGGATCCTCACAGGAGGGGAGGTGCAGGTTGAAAGTAGACTGGACTAAACATGTTTGCCACTCAATGCCTCTTTTGCTGACCACAGCACCCAAAAGGAGAAAGTGAACAAAAGGGAATGCCCTGCCACACTGGCAGGGGGGGATGGGGGGAGGGATATTATCTATGGTGGTGGAAAATGGGCACTGGTGGAGGGATGGGTATTTGTTCATGGTATGACCGAAATTCAACCACAAAAATTTGTAAATCTTCAACTGTACCTCTTGGTGTTTCACTAATAAAAATAAATTAAAAAAATTACCACATATTCCATAAATATAAATAATACTGTTGTGAATCATAAAAGAAAACAAGGGGAGCTTTCCAGGCTCTGCTGTGTGGGCAGGATACTCTCAGTAGTTTGCCAGGGTCTCTGAGAGGGACGGAGGAATTGAACCCGGGTCAGCTGCGTACAAGGCAAACGCCCTACCCGCTGTGCTATCGCTCCAGCCATTATAAGAAAAAGTATAATAATAAAGATATAAACTTGAATGCAAGCACTCAGAAATACTGACGGTATCCATGCTTAAATATTTCCATAAATGCATGTGCATATAAATCTTGAATATTAATTTTTTTAAATTTTTCATACTGGTTACATAGTTTTTAATTTTCTTTTTTCAAAGTTGTCATCCTGAAAACAACAAAATGCTAAATTCAATCTATATGTTGATTAAATTTATTGTTTTCTATTGGTACTTTGCCTAAGGAGCTTTTTGTAGTATACTGTTTTTATTCTTGTTTCTCATATATATATGAAAATATTTAATATGCTGCTCTGGAGAGATTGACATTTTCTTCTAGAGAGATTGACAAATCTATTTCCAGGGTTTTAGATTTAACTGCAACCTGTGTTAATCCCATGTCACATGTAGAACCTGAAGTCAATTATTTCAGAGCTACTTGTAGACATAGAAAGACATCTAGTCCTCATGTGACCAGTGATTCATGAAACAATTGTGAGGAGACAGTTGTTTTCCATGGAATCTGGCCCTGACTGGTTTGAGGTGGAGTTGACTATTTTAGATGCGCCAAACTCTTGGGTTCATCCCTGGAATATGAAATACTAACCTCACAAACACAAAGGCATAAAAGTCTTTAGAAATCTAAGGAATGGCATTCATCTTAGCTTGGCAACAGTAGAGGAGCCACGCAGGGGAAAACAGGCTGGAAGCTGATTTATCTGGAGTGACTGGACATTGGGCAGACAAGTCTGAATTTCACAACACAGATGGGAAGGAACCGAGTGGGTTTCCCAGCACGGCAATGATGCAAAGAAGAGGACATTCAAAGAAGATTATTTTTACTGCCTGTATGTATCTGCAGTTCTCATTATCTAGTGTGATCATTCTAAGAATAAGCCTGCTAGGCTTCTGCTCTGTCAGTGTTTGGCTGCTGAAATTGTGTGCAGCTTGTGTAGCTAGTATCACATCCTGTCCCACTGGGAAGGTATGAGGAGGGCCAATTATGGCCCTGTGAAATAATTAGTTTCCACTGATATCGGTGTTACAGAACCAAAAGGAGCAATTTATGGGAATTGTGGGTAATGGCCAGAGACTGCCAGCAGAATTTATTAGACTAACTGTATTGTAGTTGATGACAAGGGAAATTATTTTCCAGATAAAAACTCAACTTGAGAGAAAGTACTTGTCTTTCTTCTCTTTTTTTTTTAGAATTAAAGCTCCTATTTTATTTTATTTTATTTTTTTTAATTTTTTCCCTTTATTTTATTTTATTTTTTACAGTTGTAGATTTACAATTCTTTGTGCTTGGGTTTCGATTATACAATGATCAGATACCCATCCCTCCACCAGTGCCCATTTTCCACCACCATGGATAATATCCTCCCACCCCCATTCCCCCCATCCCCACTGTCTCTGTGGCAGGGCAATCCCCTGTGTTCTCTCTCTCCTTTTGGGTGTTGTGGTCTGCAAAAGAGGCATTGAGTGGCAAACATGTTCAGTCCATAGTCTACTTTCGACATGCATCTCCCCTCCTGGGAGGATCCTCCAAACATCCTTTATTTGGTGCTCCCTTCTCTATCTGAACTGCCCTTTCCTCTAGGATACCCGGCTGGCCTCTAAGTTATGGAGTAATCCTCCTGGTGCTGATCTCAGCTATTCTTGGGGATTAATCTCATACTTTGTTACTTTATATCCCCCAGATGAATGCAATCTTTCTATGTCTATCCCTCTCTTTCTGACTCATTTCGCTTAGCATGATACTTTCCATCTTATACCACTTGTATGTCAATTTCATGACTTCATCTTTTCTAAGAGCTACATAGTACTCCATTGTGTAGATGTACCAAAGTTTCTTTAACCAGTCATCTGTTCTTGGGCATTCAGGTTTCTTCCAGTTTCTGGCTCCGGAAAGAGTCCCTGGCACTGGGCGAGGAGTTGGGAACGTCTCCTGTTTAGAATTGGAGCCATTCAGCTTTGTTGCCCAGAGCTGGGCCTCTGTGCCCGTCCCACGCAGCTCAGGGGTTGAAAACCGGCTTTCTTCTTCTCTTTTTTTTCTGTAAAATTGACACATTTTTTTATGAAATAAGAAACAAATTCCTGCCTTGATACATTGCTAGTGAGAATATAAAAAACGGTTGTCATGAAAGAGAATTTGGCAGTTCCTAATAAAAGTATATATGAATTTACCCTTTGAATTACTAATAATATTTCTATAAATTTATCTCAAAATATTAAAATGAGAAAATTCACAGGAAGTTACATATACAAGGCTATAATAGTATATTGCAACAAAATATTGAAAACAATGAAAATTTCAACAATTGGAGATTGAACTATGTAGTTATAAAAATGTATGAGTTCAGATCTGGTGATATTAGTTCAGAGATAAGGCACCTTTCTTATATGTGGTCAACCCTGGTTTGCTCCCCATCACTGATATGGTCTCCCATATATCAGATGTCACCACGGAGCTCAGTACCAGGAGTAAGTTCTGGTTTTCTGTTTGTTCTGTTGTGGTTTTGGTTTGGGGCCCACACCCAGCTATTCTCAGGGCTTACTCCTGGCTCTGAGTTTAGAAATCACTGATGCTGGGGTTTGGAGGACCATATAAAGGGCCAGGGATAGAGCCCAGGTCAGTTGTGTCCAAAGCAAGCTCCCTACATGCTGTACTATTGATCCAGCCACAGAAGCAGAAGTTTTTGAACACTAACAGGTGTGTCCCAAAAGCCACTTGTCATAAAACAATTTTAAAAATAGAAAGGCCTTCATCTTTTCTAACAGCTACATAGCACTCCATTTTGTAAATGTACCAAAGTTTCTTTAACCAGTGGTCACGGTCACTGTCACTGTCCTCCCGTTGTTCATCGATTTGCTCGAGTGGGCCCAGTAACATTGTGAGACTTGTTACTGTGTTTGGCATATCGGATACACCATGGAGAGCTTGCCAGGCTTTGCCGGGCGAGCGAGATACGCTCGGTAGCGTGCCGGGCTCTCTGAGAGAGGCTAAGGAATCAAATTTGGGTCTGCCATGTTGGCTGCGTGCAAGGCAAATGCCCCACTCGCTGTGCTATCGCTCCAACCAGTGGTACTACATGGAAAATATCATGTTAAGTGAAATGAGTCAGAAAGAAAGGGATAAACATAGAAAGATTGCATTCATCTGGAGAACATAAAGTAACAAAATGGGCGACTAACACCCAAGAGTGGCCGAGATTAGTACCAGGAATTTTGCTCCATGGCTTGGAGGCCAGCCACACATGCTAGAGGAAAAGGGAGCTCAGATAGAGAAGGGAGCACCAAATAAAGGTGTTGGGAGGATCCGCCCAGGTTGGGAGAAGCATGCTGAAAGTACACTATAGACCAAACATGATTGCCACTCAATGCCTATTTTGCAAACCACAACACCCAAAAGGAGAGACAGAACAGAGGGGAATGCCCTGCCACAGAGGCAGGGTGGGATGGGGGGGATGGGGGGATGGGAGGGATATTAGGATCCGTGGTGGTGGGAAATGGGCACTGGTGTAGGGATGGGTATTTAATCATTGTATAATTGAAACCCAAGCACAAAATTTGTAAGTCTACAACTGTACCTCATGGTGTCTCACTAACAAAAAAAAGAAAAAAGAAATAAAACTAAAGAATGAAGAGAAAAAAAATAGAAAGACCTTAGTATTACCTTCATCTACCACTAGAACAGGTTTCAAGTATAATTATATTAAAAAAACAAGGTGTACAGTCGATATGGTTTAATAAAATGAATTATAAATATATATTGTGTTTATTCATATTTCATATGTATATTTACTTATATTAAAAAGAAAGAATAACCCTAAAGCAAATTATTATTTGTTTTGGGGCCATGCTTGTAGGTGTACAGGAGTTATTTCTGAATCTGTACTTAGGAAGCACCCTTGGCAGTGCTAGGGAGACCATATGTGATACAAGAGCTCTCAAAATATTCTGAGGTTTAAATGAATGGGAATGATTTGATGACCAAAAGGAATAACAATTGAACTGAATTGAAAAATGTGTATGTTTAATTTAACATGTTCTTTCTCATGAGGAAAGTAGAGCTCATAGATTACTTTTTATGTTTTAGAGAACCAATTGATTTTTTTTAAAAATTTTATTAGTGAAACACCATGAGGTACAGTTGTAGATTTACAAATTTTTGTGCTTGGGTTTCGATTATACAATGATCAAATACACATCCCTCCACCAGTGCCCATTTTCCACCACCATGGATAATATCCCTCCCACCTCCATCCCCCCACACCATAACACCCTGCATCTGTTGCAGGGCAGTCCCTTTTGTTCTCTCTCTCCTTTTGGGTGTTATGGTCTGCAAAAGAGGCATTGAGTGGCAAACATGTTCAGTCCATAGTCTACTTTCAACATGCATCTCCCCTTCTGGGAGGATCTTCCAAACATCCTTTATTTGGTGCTCCCTTCTATATCTGAGATGCCCTTTCCCCTAGAATGCCCGGCGGACATCTAAGCTATGGAGTAATCCTCCTGGTGCTGATCTCAGCTATTCTTGGGTATTAATCTCATATTTTGTTACTTTATATCCCCCAGTTGAATGCAATCTTTCTATGTCTATCCCTCTCTTTCTGACTCATTTCGCTTAGCATGATACTTTCCATGTTGTACCACTTGTATGTAAATTTTATGACTTCATCTTTTCTAAGAGCTACATAGTACTCCATTGTGTAGATGTACCAAAGTTTCTTTAACCAGTCATGTGTTCTTGGGCACTCAGGTTTCTTCCAGTTTCTGGCTACTGTAGAGTGCCACAATGAACAAACAAGTGCAGATGTCACTTCGACTACACATTATTGCCTCTCTGGGATATATTCCCAAGAGTGGTATTGCTGAGTCAAATGGGAGCTCAATTTCTAATTTTTTGAGAATCGTCCATACTGTTTTCCAAAAGGGCTGAACCAGTCAGCATTCCCACAAACAGTGAAGGAGTGTCCCTTTCTCGCCACATCCGCGCCAGCATCGGTTGCTTTTGTTCTTTTGAATGTGGGCCAGTCTCTGAGGCGTGAGATGGTATCACATTGTGGTTTTGATCTGCATCTCCCTGATGATTAATGATGTAGAGCATTTTCTCATGTGCTTTTTTGCCATTCGGATTTCTTCTTTGAGAAAGTTTCTGTTCATTTCATTGCCCCATTTTTTGATGGGGTTGGATGTTTTCTTCTTGTGGAGTTCAACCAGTATTTTGTATATCCTTGATATCAACCCCTTGTCAGATGTGTATTCGGCGAATATACTTTCTCATTCTGTTGACTGTCTTTGTATTTTGGTCACTGTTTCTTTGGAGGTGCAGAAGCTTCTTAGTTTAAGATAGTCCCATTTATCTATCTCTGTTTGCAATTGCTCGGCCAGTGGTGTGGCATCTTTGAAAATACCATTAACCTCAATGGCATGGAGGGTTTTGCCAACTTTGTCTTCAATGTTCCATATGGTTTCTGGTCTGTTGTTAAGGTCATTAATCCATTTTGATCTTACTTTTGTACATGGTGTTAGGCAGAGTTCTTTGCCCTTTCTTTTTGCATGTAGCTGTCCAGTGATGCCAGCACAATTTGTTAAAGAGGCTTTCCTTACTCCACTTCATATTTCTTGCACCTTTATCAAAGATTAGATGATCATATGATTGAAGGGAGATGTCAGTGTATTCAACCCTGTTCCATTGCTCTGCAGTTATGCCTTTGTTCCAGTACCATGTTGTTTTAATTATTACTGCCTTGTAGTACGGTTTGAAGTTAGGGAGGTTGATTCCTCCCATTTTCTTTTTCCCAAGAATTGCTTTAGCTATTCGTGGGGGCTTATTTTTCCATATAAATTTCAGGAGTGTTTGCTCCATTTCTTTGAAGAATGTCACGGGTATCCTTATAGGGATTGCATTGAATTTGTACAATGCTTTCGGTAGTATTGGCATTTTGACTATGTTAAGTCTCCCGACCCATGAGCAGGGGATATCTTTCCATTTCCTCATGTCCTCTTTTATTTCCTGAATTAGAGTTTTGTAGTTTTCTGTGTACAGGTCCTTTACTTCCTTAGTTAAGCTGTTTCCTAGGTACTTGATTTTCTGGGGCACAATTGTGAACGTGATTGTTTTTTCATGTAGCGTTCTTCTCTCTAACTGTTTGCATTTAGGAAAGCCATGGACTTTTGTGTATTATTTTATAGCCTGCAACTTTACTCTACGAGTCTATTGTTTCTAGGAGTTTTTTGGTGGAGGTTATTGGGTTGTCTAAGTATATAATTATATCATCTGCGAATAGTGAGAGCTTGATTTCTTCCTTTCCTACCTGAATGACCTTAATATCTTTTTCTTGCCTTATTGCTATTCCAAGTACTTCCAGTACTCTATTGAACAGTAGTGGAGAGAGTGGGCATCCTTGTCTCTTTCCTGATCTTAGAGGGAAGGCTCTCAGTTTTTCCCCATTGAGGACGATGCTTGCTGTAGGCTTGTGGTAGTTGGCTTTAACTATGTTGAGGAAAGTCCCCTCTATACCCATTTTGGCTACGGTTTTCATCATAAAGGGGTGCTGGATCTTGTCAAATGCTTTCTCTGCATCTGTTTATATGATGATATGTTTTCTATCTTTTCTTTTTTTGATATGATCGATTATGTTGATTGATTTCCGAACGTTAAACCATCATCCTTGCATCCCTGGGATCTTTCCGATGAGTCGTTGGATTCTATTTGCTAGTAGTTTGTTGAGGATCTTTGCATCTGTGTTCATCAGTGATATCATCCTGTAATTCTCTTTCTTTGTGGTATCTCTGTCTGCTTTTGGTATCAGGGTAATATTTCCTTTGTAGAAACTTTTCGAAACTGTTTTTGATATTTCAATTTCGTGGAAAAGCTTAAAGAGGATTGGGAGTAAGTTCTCTTTAAAGATTTGGAAGAATTCTCTAGTGAAACCATTTGGGCCGAGACTTTTGTGCTTTGGGAGAATTTTTATCACCATTTCAATTTCCTGGATGGTGATAGGTCTGTTCAGGTATTCCAGGTCTTCTTGGTTCAGCATTGGGAGTCTGTAGGACTCTAGAAATTTATCCATTTCCTCGAGGTTTTGATGTTCTGTGGCATAAAGCTTCTCAAAGTACTCCCTGAGGATCCTTTGAATTTCTGTAGTTTCTGTTGTAATGACCCCCTTTTTATTTCTGATTCAGTTTATTAAGATTTTCTCTCTCCCTTTCTTTGTGAGTTTTGCTAGAGGCTTATAGATCTTGTAAGTTTTCTAGAAGAACCAGCTCTTGGTTTCATTGATCTTTCAGATTGATTTTGGGTTTCCATCTCTTTAATCTCTGCTCTGAGTTTTATTATTTCCTTCCTCCTATTCGGGTTGTGCTCTTTTTGTTGGTCCTTCTCCAAGCTCTTAAGCTATGAGGTTAGGTTATTTATATGGCCTCGCTCCTCCTTCCTGAGGAATGCTTGTAGAGGTATAAACTTTCCTCTTAACACAGATTTTGCTATGTCCCATAAGTTTTGGTAACTCGGTCCTCATTTTCATTCGTTTCTAGGAATCTTTTGGTTTCCTCTTTGATATCATTTCTAAGCCACTCATTGTGCAATGGCACACTGTTTAATTTCCAGGTGTTTTATTTAGTTTTCTGTCTTTGTGTGTGATTTACTTCTAATTTCAGCGCATTCTGGTCTGAGAAGATAGTTGATACAATCTCTATCTTCTTAGTTTTATGTAGGTATGTTTTGTGGGTCAGCATTTGGTCTATCTTGGAGAATGTTCCATGTACGCTTGAGAAGAATGCGTATTCAGCTTTTTGAGGATGAAGTGTCCTGTATATATATGCCAAGTCCCTTTCTTCCATTGTTTCCCTCAGATGAAGTATGTCCTTGCTAAGCTTGAGTCTGGTTGATCTATCAAGAGGTGACAAAGCGGTGTTGAAGACTCCCACTAGTAATGTTTTGCTATTGAAGTCTTTTTCTAAATCTATGAGTAGTTGTTTTAAGTACTTTGCTGGTCTCTCATTAGGTGCATATACATTTATTATTGTAAGTTCTTCCTGTTGTACAGATCCTTTGATCGATAAGAAATGGCCTTCACTGTCTCTTATGACCTTCTTCACTCTGAAATCGATGTGGTCTGATATTAGGATGGCTACCCCAGCTTTTTTCTGGGAGCTGTTTGCCTATAGGATTGTTTCCCAGCCTTTGACTCTGAGTCTGTGTTTGCTTTGACTATTGAGATGTGTTTCTTGCAGGCAGCATAATGTTGGGTTCAATTTTCTAATCCATCCTGCCACTCTATATCTTTTAATTGGTGCGTTAAGCCCATTGACATAGAGAGATTATTGTTATGGGATTTTGTCCCATTGTTCTGCTGAAATTTGGTGTATTTGTGGGGCCTGTCTTGCCTTAAAGCAGCCCATTTAGTTGTTTTTGTAACCATGGTTTTGAGTCTATAAAGTTCCTGAGCTGTTCTTTGTCTGTGAAACTGTGTGTTGATTCTTCTATTATGAATGTGAGTCTTGCTGGGTAAAGTATGTTTGGAGAGGCATTTATTTCATTGAGTTTTTTCACTATGTCCCACCACTGTTTTTGGACCCTGAGGGTTTCATCAGAAAAATCAGCTGTGAATTTTAAGGATGCTCCTTTGTAAGAGATTTCTTTCTTCGATCATGCTGCTTTCAGAATTTTGTCTCTGTCTAAGGTTTTGGTCATTTTGATCAGAATGTGTCTTGGGGTATTTTTATTCGGATTTCTTCTAGCTGGTACCCTTTGGGCCTCCTGAATGTGGTCACAAGTTTTCTTCAGCTCTGGAAACGTTGTAGAAATGATGTCTTTGACAGTTTCTTGTTCATCAACGTTTTCTTCCTGTCCCACTGGGACTCCAATAATTCTTATGTTACCCCTCTTTGCTTCATCACGATCTTCTCTTGCCATCTGTTCCCGAATTGTGAGTTTCTCTTCTATTTTCTGCTCTTTTCTGGAGAGTCTCTGAACTTCATCTATTAATACGACATCAAAATATGACCGAGATATTATTTTATAAAAGGAAATTACAGACCAATATCTCTGCTGACCATGTCTACAAAAATATTAATAAAATATGGCAAATCAGATATGATAATGTATTAATAAAATCATACACCACTATCAAGTGGGATTTATCCCAGGGATGCAAGGATGTACTATATATTTAAATCCATTAACATGATATACTTTATTAAGAAAGGTAAAGGTAAAGGTAAAGGCCCTCCCGTTGATCGTCGATTTGCTCGAGCGGGCCCAGTAACGTCTCCATTGGGGACGTTGATGTTACTGTGTTTGGCATATCGAATACTCTCAGTAGCTTGCCGGGCTCTCCAAGAGGGGCGGAGGAATCGAACTCAGGTCGGCCATGTTGGCTGCTTGTAAGGCGAACGCCCTACCTGCTGTGCTATCGCTCCTCTATATATTATTAATAAAAAGAAGGGAAAAAATGAAATCATCTATATTGATGCAGGGAAAACATTTTACAAAATTCAAGAATTCAATTTACAAAATTCATGATGAAAACTCATAATAAAATGGGGATTTATAGAACTTATCTCAGTATTGTAAACATCATATACAACAAACACACAGTTAACATCACAATTAAGAAAGACTGAAAGTCTTTCCTCTAATGTAAAAACACATGACAAGAATGTCCACTTTCAATACTATTATTCTACAGTATTGGGAGTCTTTGCCATAGCCATCAGACAAGGAAAAAATAGAAAGGATTTGGACTGATAAAGAAGTCAAACTATGATCATTTGATGATTATATGATGTTGCAGATAGAAAACTAAAGACTTCTGTAAAGAACTCCTAGAAACAACAAACGTGCAGTAAAGTAGAATACAAAATAACTGCACAGAAATCTACTGCATCTTGACATGTAAACAATGATGCAGAAGGGAAATAATTTCTTAAAAAGCTATTCCAGTCATAATTGTGTACAAACACTTCAAATATTTATGAATTGAATTAATAAGGAGGTGTAACACCTATTGAGAATTAAAAATTGTGTCTGAAAGAAATAAAAACAGATAAAATGAAACAGATACTCCTTATTTATGGATTTAAAGAATCAGTATCATTAATATGATCATCTTACTCAAATTAATTTACAGACACAACCCCCCCTCAAAATCCCCATGACAGAGAAAAAGTTCTAAAATTTATAGGGAACCATTAATCTTCCCTAACAGCCAAAACATGACTGATAAAACAAATGGGAGGCATTGCATACCCATAATTTAGTCTGTAATACAAAGTTATAGTACTAAAAAGTGCACGGTAGTGAAAAAAAGAAAGACCAATAAATTTGTAGATAAAATGAAGCAATTTAAAAAATTTGCTTCTTCATAATATAGTGTGGGATGGAGAAAACTGTGACAGTGAATGAAACAAAGTTGATTACTAGATATTAACTGAATTTAAGAGATTTACAGGCATCACTGAATCAAGGCAGGTAGGTATAATTTTTTCAGACAAGTATAAAGAACAGAAAACAGATAATTTTTAATTGTTTACTAATCTATTCTCAAAATTAATGAATAATCTCTAAGTAGTCTAAAACTCAATTATGATTTCAAAAATAGCATCTCTTTTGTTGGTTCTTTTAAAATAAAAAAATTAAAGCTGAGAACTTCATAAGAAAATGCAATTTTAACTCAGCATTTAGTGAGTTATATAGTACTGACAGAATAGACTTGTTAGGAAACATGACATTTCCAATTATATTATTTATGTACAAGTAATCATAATAGGGGCCACTGTTTATAATATCCTTGATTGTATTTAGGGAAAGCAGTCCCCTGTTATTGAGCATGAAAATTCAATAGGGACTGTGTGTGGGATGGTGAGCGAGGAAGTGGATACCCTCTCCTCTCTGGCCTGATTAGCCATCATGGAAAATGTCTCAGCCAGATTGCCCATAATATACTAGCCTAGGTTTAAGAGAAGTTATACTTGCTCTAAACTATGCACTTTACTAGTAACACTTGATGGGTGTTGACTCAAACATAATTAATTGTTGCAGTTTTTACTAAACAAAACTTTTCTGTGCAGATATGGTAACTAATCCACTCTTTATATTCTTGACCATCCTGGAAGCTTTACCTCCATCAGTCATCAACCATTTTCCCTTGACTGCTTCACTCATCTCAAATAGAATGTATCAGACTCCTTATTTCTTCTGAAGTGCCCCTCTCTTGAAAAATTGTAGCATTCGATAACCCCAGTCTCAGGAAATACTCTTTGTGTTTGTCTTTCTTTGACTGTGACTGTAGGTCATTTTAGAAACTGTTTCAGTTTCAGATATTACCAACTTCTGAAGTGGAGGAAATGTAAAACTATCTTTCCTTTGAAGTTTTTGAAGATGGAGTTATTTTATTTTATTTTTTATGTAGGAGGACTGCTATTTATTCAGCCACTGATTAGGCTGATTGAATTGTGCACGAACTCCTTCTTACTTTTTTCCATTTTTTATAATTTTGTTTATTGAATCACCGTGAGAACAGTTACAAAAAGATAGAGATATTTTATACTCTGGAAGACAGGAAGGGAGAGCCCCATGAAACTTTACCTTCATTGTTCCAAGAGTCTCTACTCTTATTTTAGGGTGACTGCTGAATTGAGTTTAGTAGTGTCCAGTTAGAGTTATTTTCTATGGTAAATAACTGTATGGCTTCTTTTCAGAATATCATTAAATGAATAAATATTAGTCACCAACAAATACTTAGTAATTAGTTTTTCACTTCAATGTGATAATTTATGCAATGAATAAGTCTTCACACCCTAGGAACAGAGATTAAATGATTTTGATAACTTTATTACTCAGACTACTCTTTGTTATATATGTGTGCCTTGTTTGCACACATTATGGTACTCAAACCAGTTACACTGGTATAAGCTTATCTTATAAGGTAGACAGTGCAAATATCTGAAAAATTAAGAAATTATAATAAAAACTTGTCAGAAACAACAAAATTAGTGGCAGAATTCAGAATGAAGGAATGCTCTTTCTTTTTTAAAAATCTTCCTTCTCTTCAAAACACCAGTGTGTCTACTTGATCCAACTTAACTTTTTAAGAATGGAGCTTTAGGGTTTTTTGGGGGGAAGTGACTTTGAAAACACCCACTTGTTATCTTTGAAATTTTTTTGGAGTCTGGCACAGCTTGGTTGAATACTCTGCTTAGGTTTTACATGGTTACAATCAAGATGTCAGCAAAGAGCTGTTGGTCTCATTTGATGCTTGGGAATCTGTGATGAGCTCAGCTACAATCTGTTCATTTTACAGGCAGAATTTAGTTCCTTGTATCTGGATAATTCATGGAAGCATTCATCATTAAGGTCAGTAGAAGACTATCTCTCTCATACTTCATCACCTTTTAGAAACTCCCTTAATTAAGTCAGAGAAAACAAAATAAGCTCTGTTTTTATCAAAACTGAAAATCAGTTGGTTACAGAGGTAAAAGTGCATATTTAAATGAAAGAAATTACTTGGGGTATGTGTACAAAGAGGCGCTAATCTCTTCATTTTAAAACTCTGTCAACCACAAACTGTATAATAAAAGTTTCAAAATACTATTATTACAAATTAAAGAATAAATCATTAAATTGAGAGAGATTATGTTTTAGGCTGGAAAACTTGATATTATTAAGATATAAATTCTTTCAAATTGACTCAATGCAATTCAAATAATAATTTAAAGAGTCTCACCCTCTCTCTCCAAAGATTGATAAGCTTATGCTAAAATTCAAAGTGATATGTAAAGGACACAATAAAGCTAATAAAGATTTCTAAAAAAAATAACATGGTAATTATCAAGATAGATAGATAAGCATCAATAAAACAGAAAAGAGATTCAAGACATGGGCCAACATATATGAATGAACCACTGATTTTTATTTATTTATTTTAGGTTTTGCTAGAGCGGGCCCAGTAACGTCTCCATTGGAGACTTTGTTGTTACTGTGTCCGGCATATCGAATACTCTCGGTAGCTTGCCGGGCTCTCCGAGAGGGGCGGAGGAATCGAACTCGGGTCGGCCATGTTGGCCGCTTGTAAGGCGAACGCCCTACCCGCTGTGCTATCGCTCCAGCCCTGGAGCGATAGCACAGCGGGTAGGGCGTTCGCCTTACACGCAGCCAACTTGGCCGACCCGAGTTCGATTCCTCTGCCCCTCTCGGAGAGCCCGGCAAGCTACCGAGAGTATTCGATATGCCGGACACAGTAACAACAAAGTCTCCAATGGAGACGTTACTGGGCCCGCTCGAGCAAATCGACGATCAACGGGAGGGCCTTTACCTTTACCTTTAGGTTTGGGCACCACACCAGTGGTATTCAGGGATTATTCCTGGCTCTGTATTCACTGAGGAATCACTCCTGTTGGGTTTTGGGGACAGTAGGAGATTCCAGGAACTGAAACTTGGTGGCCATGTACAAGGCAAGCACGATATCCACTTTCACGTCTTTGGCCCCTGAACAGCTGATTTTTAATTATTTTATTTTATTGAATCACAGTGAGATACAGCATTACAAAGTTTTCATGATGGAGTTTCTGTCATACAATGTTCCAACACCCATCCCTCCATCAGTGTAATTTCCCAGCACCATGTTCCCAGTTTTTCTCCCACGCCACACTTAACCACTCCCCACCCCTCCTACCTCTATGGCAGGCACTTCTCTTCTCTCTTTCTTTCTCTCTCTTGTTTTCGGCATTATGGTTTGAAATACAGACACTGAAAGTTTATCATGTATATCCCTTTAACTACTTTCAACATTCGGTTCTTGTCCAGAGTGATCATTTCTAATAAATGTTATCATAATGGACCCTCCTCTGTCTTAACTACCCTCCACCCAGACACCCTTGTGGTAATTTCAATCATTGATCTATTTTCCCTGGCCTTGGATACCAGTTTCAAGCTGTTTTCTTTATATTCCACAAATGAGGGCAGTCATTATATATGTTCCTTTCCTTCTGACTAATTTTTCTCAGCATGGTACTTTACAAGTCTATCCATTTATAGGCAAATTTCATGACTTCATTTTTCCTAACTGCTGTGTAGTATTCCATTGTGTAGATGTACCACAGTTTCTTTATCCAGTCATCTGTTCTTGGTCATTCAAGTTGTTTCCAGATTCTGGCTATTGTGAGTAGTGCTGCAACGAATATAGAAGTGCCGATGGTGATTCTGCTGTGTTTTTGGACCTCCAGAGTATATTCCCAGTAATAATATTACTGGATCAAATGGGAGCTCAATTTCTGGTGTTTTAAGGCATGTCCATATTGTTTTCCAAAAAAGCCAAACCAGTCGGTATTCCCACAAGCAATCAATGAAGGTCCCTTACTCTCCACATCCACTCCAGCACTGGTTGTTCTTGTTCATTTGGGTGTGTGCCAATCTCTGTGGTGTGAGATGGTATTTCATTATTGTATTGATTTGCATCTCTCTGATGGTTAGTGTTGTAGAGCATTTTTTCCATGTGCCTTTTGGCCATTTGAATTTCTTCTTTGAGGAAATTTCTGAAAAACTATTTTTCAACTTTATTTATTCTTTTTTTAATGTTCCTACTTTTTTCTGTAGATCCAAGTTTCTGACTTATATCATTTTATTTCTTTCTCAAGATTTCTCGGCATTGGATCCAGTAATGGTGCCTTCCTTCAATTCTACCTACGCAGCTTCAATTCCCAGAAGGACTTAGGGTCCAGGTATTGAGCCAAGAGTGATTCCTGAGAGTAGAATGTAGAGAGAGGAATAATCCCTGTACAGAGCAAACTGTGGCCCCTAAACTATATATATATTTATATACTAATAAATATATATGTATGTGTGTATATATACATGTATCTGATTATATTGCTGAAAAGTTTTATTGATTTATACATATTAATTCCATTAAGTTTTGATTTTAAGGTACTTTGTCCTTCGTTCTGCCTAGTCTAGGTTTAATTATTTTTCTTCTTCTTGAAGTTGGAAACTTGGGTGTTTGATTTCGCAATAAACTTATTTACCAATATAAGCATTTATGCTATAAATTTCCTTTCAAACACTGCTTTAGAAGCATGTCACACATTTTTTTATTTTGCTTTTTGGGTCACACCCAGCAATTCCCAGGGTTTACTCCTGGATCTGCACTCAGGAATTACTCCTGGCAGTGCTTGGGGGATGCCAGAGATCGAACCCAGGTCAGCCACGTGCAAGGCAAACGCCCTACCCACTGTGCTATCACTCCGGCCCCAGTGTCACTCATTTTGATATATCAAAAGTTTTATTTTTTTCATTTTCAAAGTATTTTCTATTCACCAACACTTAGGAGTTTGCCACTTAACAGTTTATTCATTTCAAGTTCACTTATATTTTGGTTAGATAATATAGTTTGTATGCTTTTGTTTTGCTAAATTTGGGTTTTTGATCCAGGATATGGTCTCTATTGATGAGTCTCCATGTGCACTTGAAAAGAATTTCTATTTCTTTATTCTTGGGTGGGGGAATGTTCAATGATGTAATTTATGTTGAATTAGATCCTCTGTATTTTTATTTGTGTGTTTCAGCTACTATAATACAATATTGTTGCTTAAACAACAGAAATTTATCATTTCTACTGTTTTTTCTTTAGTTTTGGTTTTGGGACCACAAACAGCGATGTTGAGGGGTTACTTCTGGCTCTGAAGTTCAGGAATCAATCCTGATTGTCCTTAGGGGACCATATGGGATGCCAGAGATCAAACCCAGGTCAACTGTATGCAAGGCAAGCACCCTACCTGCTGTAACTATCACCCTGGCCCCAAGTTCTATGTTGAAGTAGTCCATAATCAAGTTTTTTGATGAGGTGTACCTTTCATCCTAGTTTGTAGTGGTGTCCTCACTATGTGCTCATATGGCCTTTGTTTTCTTCATTGTTGTGTGAGAGTTGGTATAAGGATATACAGATCTATTCCATTGATCTACAAGTCTGTCTTTATTCCAGTACTATGCTGTTTTAATTACTACTGTTTTGTAATAGAGTTTGAAGTTGGGAAAGGTAATGCCTTCTATCTTCTTTTTCGCAAGTTTTGCTTTAGTTATTCGTGGGGTTTTATTGTTCCATATGAATTTCCAGACTGCTTGATCTATTTCTTTCAAAAATGTCATGGATAGCATTATAGGGACTGCACTGAATTTGTATAATACTTTGGGATATATAGACATTTTTAGAATGTTTATCCTCCCAATCCAAGAGCAGGGGATGTACCTCCATTTTCTTGTGTCCTCTTTGATCTCTTGAAGTAGTGTTTTGTAGTTTTCTTTGTATATGCCCTTCACCTCTTTGTTAAGCTGATTCTGAGGTACTTGATTGTCTGAGGCACATTATGAACAAGATATTTTTAAAAAAATATCTTTTTCTTCTCTTTTATTTTTTGTATATAGTAAATCCATGGAATTTTGGATATTGATTTTGCAACTTACCACTTTACTATAAAAATGTATTGTTTCTAGGGGATTTTTTGATAGAGTCTTTAAGATATTCTAAGTATAGTATCATGTTATCTGCAAATAGTGAAGGCTTGACTTCTTCCTTTTCAATATGGATGCTCTTGATATCTTTCTCTTGCCTAACAGCTATGGCAAGTACTTCCAGTAGCAATGTAGCACTGTCCTCCCATTGTTCATCAATTTGTTCGAGCAGGAACTAGTAATGTCTCCATTGTGAGACTTCTTGTTACTGTTTTTGGCATATCGAATATGCCACAGGTAGCTTGTCTGGCTTTGCCGTGCAGGCAAGATACTCTCGGTAGCTTGCCGGACTCTCAGAGACAGGTGGAGGAATCGAACTAAGGTTGGCCACGTGCAAGGCAAACGCTCTACCCACTGTGCTACTGCTCCAGCCCAAGTACTTCCAGTACTATATTGAAAAAGAGTGGTGAGAGTGAGGAACCTTGTCTTGTGCCTGACCTTAAGAGTTTTCCTTTCTGAAAGACTGGTTTTCAATTTCCCCCCTCTAATGATAATATTCACTATAGGCTTGTTTTGAAGGGTGATGTAAGGTTATTCTGGACAGAGGGTTCCTGGTAATGGGAATGACATGAAAAAAATCTGTGGTCTAACCAATAACAAGCTTTCTGCAAATGTACTCTCATTGTTTTAAGGGAAGAGATTTCTCACCATTTTGAGAACACCACAAGGGCTTATCCAGTTTATTTGCATTTTATATCATTAATCAAGAGCAGTGTATTAAAGGTCATTATATTCATGTTTTATATGCCCTGACATTATTGATTATGACCCTATGGGGAAGGATAAGGAAAGATAAAGAGTTGCCCAATTAAATATTATTATGAATCCATATTATGGTAATTTATTATACATTACATTTATTCATCAAAGTATTTGTTGATAGGTTGTACACCATGTATTCAAATGTGGTTTATAATAGAAAATAGCCCTAGTATATCTGATGAAATGTTAAAGTTAAGTATTTGTCTATGAATTTCTTATGTTTATGATAAAGCAGTTAGAATTCACACACACATACACACATATACATATGCCTACAAAACCTGATCTCTCCAACAAACATTCCCTACAAATACATTTTAATTATTAGTGTTTTGTTAAGGCCTATTTCAAAGATGAATATTTTACATAAAATCATCTAAAATATGAATAAGACAAAATAGCTTTTCTATAGTGTCTTAGTGTCTTACCTTAGAACTAAGGTGTATTAATCATTAAAGGGAGTAAAAGTGCTCATTCAGTTATCACAGTTGTTTATTGTTTACAACACAGGAAAGGAGTAGTTTTGTGTCATAATAACTTCAGAAGGTTTTGACACTCAGTAAAAAGAGAATTTGTTTTTTGGCCTGGAAGAATTCTTTTCATATGGAAAGAAATGTTTACATGTAAATTTGTTTTTGAAAATTCATGCATAGGTAAGATTGAAGTTAACAGGTGAGAAAGTGTTTAAAGCTCTTTATAGTTCTTACTTTCTTTCATGATTTGGTGAATAAAATAAGCTTTCCTTTCACTGACTGTTGTTGAATACCAAACACACATGTTTCATTATATAGAATCTTATGGTAATAAAAATCTAATAGATAGCACAGTGGATAGGGTGTTTGCCTTGCATGCGAGCGACCCAGCCAACCCAGGTTCAATTCCTCTGCCACTCTCGGAGAGTCTGGCAAGCTACCGAGAGTATCTTGCCTGCACGGCAAAGCCTGGCAAGCTACCCGTGGCGTATTCAATATGCCAAAAACAGTAACAAGTCTCACAATGGAGATGTTACTGGGCCCACTCGAGCAAATCAATGAGCAATGGGAGGACAGTGCGACAGTGCTACACTATCTATTATAATCTAAGCTCTTACTAGAAAGATAGATTTTGATGTTTTTATAGAGAAAATATATATAAATATTATGTATTAATGATTGTGAATGTATATGATTGTTAATCTACTAATTAGAAAGTAAGTTACACATACAGTCCCCTGAATCCCACCAGGAGTGATCGACTGAGCACAGAGCCAGGTGTATGCCCTTATCTGGCTCTTCATTTCCCTAAGACCAAAATAATAATAAATTTAATATTTCAAGTAACTGATAAATTTTAATGTTTCTTTTAAAATTTATTAAAAATATTTATTATTGTTGTTGAGGCAACATATATAATATAGTTTATGTTAAAATGTTAATATTAACAGTATTAATGTGCAAAGTGTACTCAACACCACCACAAATCTCAAGAGTTTTCACCACTTTTCCTGTGTCACCTTTGGTCCAGCTATTTATTCTCCCAACTGTTTGATAGCCTGAATTTTATAATAAAATGGTTTGCTATCATTATTTTTTTTTTGCTTTTTGGGTCACACCCAGTGATGCACATGGGTTACTCCTGGCTCTGCACTCAGGAATTACTCCTTGCAGGGCTCAGGGGACTATATGGGATGCTGGGAATCGAACCTGGGTCAGATGTGTGCAAGGCAAATGCCCTATCCACTGTACTATAGCTCCAGCCCCAGGTTTGTTATCATTTTATATTGTTTATTCCCTTGCTTTTTATTCCCTTGCTTTAGCTTTCTATATTCCACAGATGAGAGAGATTATTTGGTGTTTGTTCTCCCTCTGGCTTATTTTGTTAAAAATAATACCCTCCAGTTCCATTGACATTGCAGAAAACTGTGTGATTTCATCTTTTTATACAAATGAGCTATAATCCATTATATATATTTTTATGTATCCATTCATCTTTTATTAGATATTAAGGTTGTTTCCATATACAGGAATTGCAATAAACATAAGTCTGCATATATCTTTCTGGATAGATGATTTTGTGTCTTGGACATAGAGGTCAAAATGTAGAATTGCTAAATGATATAGAAGTTCTATTCCTACTTATCTGGGGAATCTCAACACTGTTTTCAATAGAGGCTGAACTAGACAACATTCCCACACTAGTGAATAAGACTTCCATTTTCTTAGCATCTCAGCCAGCACTTATTTCTAGTTCTTTTAATATATTTCATTTTCACTGGTATGACATAATATCTCATTGTTATTTTGATTCTAATTTCCCTGATAACAAGTGATGATGAATACTTTTTCAGCAAAACTGTGTGATCCTAGAATAAAGATAGACTCTCAGACCAATGGAACAGAATTGAGAGCCCCAATATAAACCCTCAGGTTGATGACTAAGCAGTTGGTTGCATGAAGTGGGGCAAGAAACGCATCTTCAAACAAATGCTGTGGTGAAAGTGCATAGTCAAATGCAAATAAACATAAATTTGGAACCATATCTCATACCATTCACAAAAGTTTATTCAAAGTGCATTCAAGATTGTGAGATGAGACCAAAGTCCACAGGATACAGTGAAGAAAATATATAGCAGAACTCACCAGAATATAGACCTTAGCAATGTCTTCAATGATTTTACTAAAATTGGCAAAGATAACAAAACAAAAATAAACAAATGAGATTATATCAAATTAAAAGTTTTTTCACAGAAAAAGAAATTTAGGCTAAAATAAACAGACTACCGAATGGGAGAAATTATATTCACAATTAATTAGATAAAGGCTAATATTTAAGATATGGAAGGCACACTCAGAGCTCAACAACAGCAACAAAATCCACAATAACCACAGCAAAAATGGGGAAAGGAGATGAATAGACACCTAATTTTGTGTTCTCACACTATTGGATCATTGCCCTCAGTAATGTCATCTATAATATGAGATTTGGAGATTTGTAGCCTAAGCAACTTGACAATTTTCAGAAACATATGATACTTCAAAATATACTTTGCTTGTTTATATATGGGCTGGAGCGATATCACAGCGGTAAGGCGTTTGCCTTGTACGCAGCCAACACTGCCGACCCGAGTTCGATTCCTCCGTCCCTCTCGGAGAGCCTGGCAAGCTACCGAGAGTATCTCGTCCGCACTGCAGAGCCTGGCAAGCTCCCTGTGACATATTCGATATGCCAAATACAGTAACAACAAAGTCTCCAATGGGCCCGCATACTTCACTGTCACTGTCACTATCCTCCAGTTGTTCATCGATTTTGCTCGAGCAGGTCCAGTAACGTCTCCATTGGAGACTTTGTTGTTACTGTGTTTGGCATATCGAATACATCACGGGTAGCTTGCCAGCCTCTGCCGTGCAGGCGAGATACTCTCAGTAGCTTGCCAGGCTCTCCGAGAGGGGCGGAGGAATCGAACTCTGGTCGGCCATGTTGGCTGTGTGCAAGGCAAACGCCCTACCGCTGCAATTTAAATGAGATATCTGTAAGAAATATGGGTTTCATAGTAGCCATTAAACTTTTACTTATTAACTATACTTAAATTAATTGAATATGCTAAGTTTATCTCGTTTTGAAGATAGACTTCCTTTGCTATAATAAAAATGTATTGAAAAGTGTAGTTTTTCTTTTATAGAAAATTAAAGTTTTAGAGACAAAAATTTATTGAAATTCATTTAGTATCAATTTCTCAGTTAATCACTATTATATCAGTAAGCATGAATTAATTAACCATGTGCTATTTTCACTTGTATTGTAAAGACCAGACTTTAGACTACTAAAAACCATAAACCCTAGCTTCAGAAATTTATCATCCTTCTAGCAGGTAAATAGGTATCTGTTACAACTCCATATACAGTATCTATATACAATATCTATTGTTATAATAGATACAACAGAGTTGTAAGATCATGCAATGACTATCATTAAAAACAATATAGTTATTTGGGGACCTCAGAGTAGCATGTATAATATAAAATTAAGCTATAACTTGTAAGACAGAACTACATATATAATAAAACTAAATATTTGAAAATTTAAAAAACTTATCTAAGGTATTTTATGAACATTCAAAATTCAAAATGATAAAAATAACAACTTGAAAAATGAACTGAAAAATAGTGAAAATGCTGAATTAAGGGGCTGGAGCGATAGCACAGCGGTAAGGCATTTGCCTTGCACGCAGCCAGCATTGCCGATTCGAGTTCGATTCCTCCGCCCCTCTCGGAGAGCCCGGCAAGCTACCGAGAGTATCTCGCCCGCACGGCAGAGCCTGGCAAGCTCCCCGTTACGTATTTGATATGCCAAACACAGTAACAACAAAGTCTCCAATGGAGACATTACTGGGCCCGCTCGAGCAAATTGATGATCAACGGGAGGGCCTTTACTTTACTTTACTTTTATTCTTGGATTCAGATTTTAGTAGATCTAAAGAGAAGAATTTATCCTTATATTCTCAAGTTAGTATTGACTGGTTAAAACTTTTAGAAAACAATACAGACATGTCTCAAAAACCTAAGAATTGAGCTTGCATATGAACCTGCAATTCCACTTCCTGGCATCTACCCCCAAGGGCCCCAAAACACTATTTTGATATCAATTGATATTCATTCGTTTTTTTAAAAAAAATATTGAATCACTGTGAGATAAAGTTACAAAACTTTCATGACTGAGTTTCAGTCATACAATGATTGAACACCCATCCCTCCACCAGTGCACATTTACACCACCAATGTTCCAAGAACCCCTCCCATCACCCCCACCTAATCCCTCCCCCTGCCTCTGTGGCAGGCACCTACTTTCTGACTCTGGGGCATTATGGTTTGCAATACATCTACTGAGAGGTCATCATATTGGGTGGTTAGTCTACTTTCAGCACACATCTCCCATCTCAGATGATTCACTTAATCACTTAATCACTTAATTCCCGTTAGTCGGCGATTTGCTCGAGCGGGCGCCAGTAACGTCTCCATTTGTCCCTGTTGCGTGCTAGTGTAGCCCAATGGCATCTGTTCACTCCGGGAATATTAAGGGCCTCAAAACGATCGTTCATGATCTTGACGAAGAAGTCTGACCATCTGGTAGGTGGGCGGCCACACGGTCTTTTGACATCCCGTGGAATCCAGTCAGTAACAGCTCTAGTCCAGCGGTCGTCTTTAAATCTCATTACGTGACCAGCCCATCTGATTTTCGACACCTTGGCAAATGAGACAGCGTCCCTGATTCTTGATCGTCGATGGATGTCAGAACTCCGGATTCTTTCTCTCATTTGAGTGAAACGTGATATTCCAAGCAAAGCTCTTTCTATTCTTCTTTGGGAGACCTGAATAGTGTTCTCATCTTGTTTGCGTAGGGCCCAGGTCTCTGAGGCATATGTTAATGCAGGAAGAACAGTGGAATCAAAGAGATGTGCCCGGAGCCGGAGGTTCTTCGTCCTCTTAGCTATTTCTTCGAAGTTCTTGAAGGAGATCCAAGCCGCTCTCTTCCTCCTGCTCAGCTCGGGTGCCAGGTCATTTGTCATGGTGACCTCTTGACCTACGTACACATAGCTGTTGCATTCGGAGATGGTCGTTCCGTTGAGAGCGAATGGGGCGTCAGGAACGAGGCTGTTGCTCATAAACATTGTCTTCGTAAGATTCAGCTGTAGTCCTACCTTTCCACACTCACGGTCAAAGTCGGCCAGCATTTGTGCCGCTTGGCTGATGTTTGGTGTTATTAAAACAATGTCATCAGCAAAGCGGAGGTGGTGTAGTTGCCAACCATCTATCTTCACTCCCATTCCTTCCCATTTCAGTCGTCGCATGATGTTCTCGAGGGTGGCACTGAAGAGTTTCGGTGAAATGGTATCACCCTGCCGCACCCCTCTCTTGACATCAACGATCACTTCTTTGTAGAATGGTGAGATCCTGGTAGTGAATCTGCAATACAGCTCATGGAGGATCCTGATGTATTGGGCTTGAATGCCCTGATTGGCTAGGGCTTCAATGACCGCTTCCGTCTTAACTGAATCAAAGGCCTTCTTTAAATCAATGAACGTTAAACAGAGTGGCATCTTGAACTCCCGAGAAACCTCAATGAGCTTGGTTATCGTGTGGATATGGTCGATGGTGCTGAATCCTTTGCAGAACCCAGCTTGCTCACATGGTTGTCCTTCATCTAGTGTTCTGCCAATCCTATTTAGGATGACTCGAGTGAACAACTTGTAGATGACAGACAATAGTCAGATCGGGCGATAGTTGCCAATATCATGGATGTCTCCCATCTTGAACAGTAGTACGGTCCTGCTGGTTTTCATTGGAACGGAACCTTGCATTCAGACAGGTAGCGAGTGAAGAGCCGAGCCAGTGTATTGATGAGTACTGACGGCAGGTTCTTCAGGTGTTCAGGTCTGACCTTGTCTGGGCTGGGTGCTGTTTGTTTCTTTACCGACGAAATGCCGTGTCGGATTTCAGAAGGGAGAACGTTGGGAACGACATATCCATCCTGTGGAATTTGGTATGTCGGCAAGTGGACATGGCTATTGAAGAGATTTGAGTAGAAGTCATGGATAATCTTCTCCATTGCCGTTCTGGAGGATGTGATGGATCCATCAAGACGTCGGAGGGCAGTCATCTTGGTCTTGTAGTTGGCGAAGGACAGGCGGGCGTTACGAATACTTTTCCCGGCTTCTGCCACATCTACCAGTACTTCTGCTCTTCTCTCTTTGAGGTCTTCCTTGATCGCATCTCTGCACTGCTTTGCAAGCTCGGACATTCGCTTGCGGTTGCCTGAGGCATGCGCCAAACCACGCTGGTGAATTAGCTCAAGAGTTTTCGAAGATAGGTGATTTTTTGTGACTACCTCTCTCTTGGCGTTCCTCGCACATTCATGGAGGTGCTGAACCAGTCGATCGTATTCCTCGTCAATGTTGTCAACAATGGCATCTTCCCATGTTGCCGCAATAGTACCAAAGAGTTCCCAGTTGGTGGTCATTCTGAGAGTTCTCTTTTTGAACTTTGCAGCCCTTTCTCCCCGCTCTGTGAAGTAGAATTTTGCATGAAGGAGACGGTGGTCCGATCCCGTTCGAAATTTTGGGACAACAGCGACATCAGTCAGGCAAAACCGTCGATTGAATATGATGTGGTCTATTTCGTTGTGGAATCGTCCACCGGGAGACTCCCATGTCCATCGTTTAGATTCTGCCTTCTGGAACTGTGAGTTACCATGAATGGTCTTTGTCGACATGATGAACTCAGACAGTCTCTCACCCTGTTCGTTCCATTCTAGGCCATGGGTCCCGATGTGAAGTTCTTCAGCTGATCTTCTCGATCCTATCTTGGCATTAAAATCACCCACAATGATCTTGTAGAAGGTGTGGTCTTCTTTATAGAACTTCTCCAGCTCCACGTAGAACTTCTCGATTTCTCTTTCATCATAATGTGATGTTGGTGCGTAGACAACGAAGATAGAAACTGCAGGCAGTGAGCCACATCTTTTCAAATGTAAAAATCCGATTCGTGTTGTTAGGCATTCGAATGAATCAATGCTCTTGGCCAAGTTTGTGTTGACAAGGACACCGACACCTCCAACACCTCTTTTATCGCATGTTCCGAGGAACAATTCTTCTCCAGTGTCGAAAACGGCATGGTGAGATTCGTGCCTTCTTGTCTTGGTCAGACCAATGATGTTGTACTTGATCATTCGTGCTTGTACCATCAGGTCCTCGATGGATGCATCTTATGCTAGCATACGTGCATTGAAAGTACAGATGATCATTTTTGTCTTCCTTCGTTGTGGCAGCCTAGGTCGGCCTTGAGATTTTATCGGCCTCTCCTTTCTCATCCTTCTCAGTGCTGCCATGTCGGTGAAGCCTTCAGGGTCAGGTGAATGAGACCAGTTGTAGTTACTGGTTTTGGTATATCGAATACACAACGGATAGCTTGCCAGGCTCTTCCATGCGGGCGGAATACTCTCGGTATCTTGCCAGTCTTTCCGAGAGGGATCAAATGATTCATCCAACCATAATTGACTTAGTGGCCCCTTGCTCATTCCAACTGCCTTTCCCCTCAGCAAATGAGGCAGGTTTCCACACATAGGAAAGATCCTACTGTCCCTTGTCTCTACTATCCTTCAGTGTTAGTCTCATATTAGCACTGTAGCACTGTCCTCCCGTTCATCAATTTGCTCAAGCAGGCACCAGTAACATCTCCATTGTGAGACTTGTTGTTACTGTTTTTGGGATATCAAATACACCACAGGGAGCTTGCTAAGCTCTACCATGCGGGCAGGATACTCAATTTAGCTTGCCCGGCTCTTGACAGGGACGGAAGATTTGAACCAGGGTCAGCCGAATGCAAGGCTAACACCCAATGAGTCTCATATTATGTTATTTTATATTCCACAAATGATTGTAGTCATTCTATGTCTGTCTCTCTCTTTCTGACTAATTTAGCTTAGCATGCCCATCCATTTATAAGCAAATTTTATTAATTCATCTTTTCTAACAGCTGCATAGTATTTGAGGATTCCCTGTTCCATATTTTGCTGTCTTGGAACAGATATCCAATGGTGGAATTGCTGGGTCAGATGGCAGCTCAATTCTGAGTTGATTGAGAAGCCTTTGTACTATTTTTCATAGAGGTTGGATATGCATACCATTGCTCATTGCAGCTCAGCACAATAGCTAAAATTTGGAATAACCATAGCTTTATAATAAAGTTCCAAATTAGGTAATTAAATAATTCCCATTTTATTATTTTTCAGAATGACTTTGGAGATTTGTGGTATTTTACTGATTCCATACAAACTTTATTTTCTAGATTCTGGTATTATCTGAATTTGGATGGGAATTGTATTTAATGTATACAATAGCTTAGGTAGGATAGTCATTTTAATAGTATTGATTCTTCCAATCCATGAGCGTGGAATATTTTTCTATTCCCTCAGATCTTCTTTTATTTTCTTTGCTTTTTGGGTCATACCAGGCAATACTCAGGGGTTACTCCTGGCTCTGAACTCAGGAACTACTCCTGGCAGTGCTGGGGGGACCTATGCTGGGGATTGAACCTGGGTTGGCTGCACACAAGGCAAACACCTTACCCGCTGTACTATCGCTCTGCCCTCTTCTGTCATTTTTTAAGTGATTTAAGGTTACCTTGGTATAAATATCCCATCTTTTATTAAGCTGATTGTTAGATATATGATGTTTTTGAAATTAACTTAGATGTTCAAAGACAGATCAGTGGATCATGAAGATGTTTTTTATATACACAATGGAATACTACACAACAATAAAGAATGATGAAGTCATGCAATTCGCAGCAACATGAATGGAACTCGAATACATCATGTTAAATGAAGTGAGCCATAAGAAAGATAAACATTGGATGATACCAATTTATCTGTGCTATTTATAATAACTGGATGAGGGAATGCAAAATTTTAAAGGAGGGGTACCCAAATCAACATTGACCCCAGAGTATAGCTAGGAGAATTGAAAGAATAGTGTATGGAGGTGAAGAAGAGACAGATGAGAGAAAATGGGGGCCAGGTCACGGGAGTCATGTCTAATGGTGGTGATAAGGAATGATAGAGCCAAATATCCAAGCCACAGAGTCCACAACACAGAAATAATGACAACCAAGCTTTACCAGCCAATCTTAGAAAGGTGCCTGTCAAAAAGGCAGGCTGGAGGGGATCAATGTGAGCAAACCTGGGAACATTGGCTGAGGGAAGTTGACACAGTGGTGGAGTTGTTACTGTAATATTGTATCTGTAAAACTCAACTATAAATAACATATGATATTTTAATCACAGATCATCATGTTGTTCATCGATGCCTTGAGCAGGCCTCAGTAACGTCTATTCCTCCTAGCCCTGATATTTTTAAAAATGCCATATTCAAGGCTCTTTCAGATTAGGAGAATGAAACCCATCATTGTTACTGGTATTTGGCATATCAGGGCTGAGCATCCTCCACCCAGATCTTCCATCTTCCAGTAGACTGGGCTCACACCCACCATTTGACCCCTAGCGCCGTGTAATCCCATCAATGGCCAAGACTCAGAGACTATAAAAACCAGCTCCCAGAAGCACGCAGCTGCATTCACGGCCGTGCAACATCTTATTATCTCATTATTACTTTGGACAACCTGGCAGGTTACCAAATGTTACCTGTCCACATGGGAGAGTCTGGCAAACTCCCCATGGCATACCCAATATGATATTTTAATATTTTTTTAAAACCTCATTATTTTGAAATGATATGTGTGTCTTTATGTTCATTACAACAATATTTACAATAGCAAAGATCTGGAAATAACCTGAATACCTAAGAAAAATTGACTGGAAAAAGAAACTATCATCTATGTACACAATGACATACTATTAAACCACAAGAAATGATAAAGTTATTCAGATTTCTTCTGTTCATTTTGTCACCCCATTTTTTGATGGGGTTAGATGTATTCTTCTTGTGGAGTTCAATCAGTGCTTTGTATATCCTTGATATCAACCCCTTATCAGATAGGTATTGGGTGAATATCCTTTCTCGTTCTGTAGATTGTCTTTGTACTTTGGGCACTGTATCTTTTGTGGTGCAGAAGGTCCCATTTGACGCAACAGTACCACTCCTGGGAATATATCCCAGAGAGGCAAAAATGTATAGTTGAAATGACATCTGCACTTGTATGTTCATTGCTGCACTGTTCACAATAGCCAAAAATCTGGGAAAAAACAGAGTGCCGGAGAACAGATGACTGGTTAAAGAAACTTTGGTACATCTACACAACGGAACACTATGCAGCAATTAGAAAGGAGGAAGTCATGAAATTTGCAAACAAGTGGTTCTACATGGAAAGTATCATGCTTAGTGAAATGAGTCAGAAATAGAGGGACAGACATAGAAAGATTGCACTCATCTGGGGAATATAAAGTAAAAGAATGGTAGACAAACTCACAAGAATAGTTGAGATAAGTACCAGAAGGTCTGCTCCATGGCTTGGAAGCCAGCAGCACATGCTGGGAAAAACACAGCTCAGATAGATAAGGGAACACCAAGTAAAAGATGTTTGGAGGACTCGTTGGGATGCAAGACATGCGCTGAAAGTAGATTATACACTAAAACCGGTGGTCACTCAATACCTCTATTGCAAACCACAACACCCTAGAGGAAAGAAAGAGCAAAAGGGAATGCCCTGCCATAGAGGGGGGGGGATGAGGGATGGGAGGGCTACTGGGTTCATTGGTGATGGAGAATGGGCACTGGTGAAGGGATGGGTATTTGATCATTGTATAATTGAAAACCAAACACAAAAATATGTAAGTCTACAACTGTACCTCATGGTGTTTCACTAATAAAAAAGAGAAACTATTCATAATCTACTCTAAAATAATTCCAAAACCAACAGTTGGCCTATTTCAGTCAATAACAATTTTACTGCAATGAAAGTGACTTAAAAAGTGACAAAATTAAAAAAAAAGAAATGATAAAATCATAAAATTTGCCATGACGTGAATAGAACCAGAGGACATGCTGAAAGAAGTCAGTCAGAAAAGGAGAAGATTAGATACAGAATGATATCTCTCATATGTGGGATATAAGGAAATATAGTAAGGGAACAACAAATGGCCAAAAGCAACAGAACTGGAGAGGTAATCTACAGAACTAAGCTACCTTGTCATGAAAGGCATGTGACTGGGAGGGGTCCTTGGTGGAGGGAACTCTGGGGGTGGGGTTGGTATTGGAACAGTGTACATATAAATTTATGATTAACAGTATTATGGGCTGGAGCGACAGCACAGCAGTAGGGCGTTTGCCTTGCACACAGCGAACATGGCCAACCCGAATTCGATTCCTCCGCCCCTCTCGGAGAGCCTGGCAAGCTACCGAGAGTATCTTGCCCACACGACAAAGCCTGGCAAGCTACCCGTGATGTATTCAATATGCCAAACACAGTAACAATAAGTCTCACGATGGAGACGTTACTGGGCCCGCTTGAGCAAATCGATGAACAACGGGAGGACTGTGACTGTGACTGTGACTGTGACTGTGACTGTGAATGCAACAGTATTATAAATCACAATATATCAATAAAATAAAAAAATAAAAACCAATATTCTCAAATTAGAAAAGTAGTTTTAAAAAAAGTGAAACGTAGGGGGTATGGTCCTGCCAGCAGGTCAATCTGTACCTGTGAGGCGAGTGCATCAGCAGCCTGATGGCACCTTCAGACTTCCAGATACCCCAAAATTGCTGCTATGCCTTTGGCCAGACCCCAAAAACTTGGGGCAAAGTTTACCAAGAAAGTAAATGGCCAAAAGGTAGGTATGTGGGAAACACACGCACAAACCACTTCAGGCGCAGCTATATAATTGTAGACATGACCTCTCTGGTTCCTTATTGAACTGCTTGGGTGGGCATGATCCCAGAGACTCAGAAACAAATCTCGAAACCCAGCGGCTTTTGGCAGAGATGCGTCCGGTCCCTGCAGTGGGTTGTTGGTGCTGGGTCAACCCAGGTGGGTATAGGTTTCATGCCTTGGCCTGTTCCCCCTGGTGGCCTGGTGGACACCATCCTCCAGAGGCCACTGGACAGTCAGGTTTGGGCCTGCAGTGATGAGACACGCAGGGCCTCACGGAATGGGGGTGAAGCCGGGCCTGTCCTCCCCACCCCAACGAGACCCCAAGTCATCGCCCATGCACGGCCTCTCTGTCTCCTGATCAAGCTGCTTAACAGCCATGATCCCAGAGACTCAGAAACAAATCTTGAAGCCCAGTGGCTTTTGGCTGAAATGTGTCCAGACCCCACAGTAGGTTAATGTCACCGGGCCACCCTAGGGGGGAAAGGGTGTTGTCACTCCGCCTGCTCCCCCTTGGCGGCTCAGTGGCTGTCATCCTCAAGAGGCCATTGGACAGTCAGGCTTGGGCCCACAGTGACAAAAATTGTTTGGCCTCATGAGATGGGGGTGGAGCCAGGCCTGTTCTCCCTGTCCCAACGAGACTCCATGTCATCGCCCACAAGCAGCCTCTCTGGCTCCTGATCAAGCTGCTTAACGGCCATGATCCCAGAAACTCAGAAAAAAATCTCGAAACCCAGTGGATTTTGGCAGAAATTTGTCTGGACCCCACAGTGGGTTACTGTCGCCGGGCCAACCCAGGAGGGAAGGGGTTCTGTCCCTCCGCCTGCTCCCCCTTGGCAGCTCAGTGGCCATCATCCTCCAGAGGCCATTGGACGGTCAGGCTTGGGACCGCAGTGACGAGACATCTTTGTCCTCATGGGATGGGAGTGGAGCCGGTCCTGTCCTCCCCACCCCAATGAGACCCCAAGTCATCGCCCACAAACAGCCTTTCTGGCTCCTGATCAAGCTGCTTGATGGCCATGATCCCAGAGACTCAGGAGCAAATCTCGGAACCCAGTAGATTTTTGCAGAATTCCCTCCAGATTTAAGGGTTAAAATTTCAGAATTTCAAAATTGTGCAGCCACTACTGCAGACACGCAACATCATATATTATTTATAACCAGCAATAGAAAACAAATTGTCTAGTATTTTCTTTTCAGCAGATGCGAGTGTCGGGGTAAAATCTCAAATAATAATGATGGGTCTGGTGTCAAAATATTGAATGTGATCAAAGTAGAGATAGGGCAATGTGGAAATCATCTGCCCCACAGGTAGAGGGAGGGTGTGGGATGGGGCTATACTGGGGTTGTTGGGGGTGGAGAATGGGCACTGGTGAAGGTACGGGTGTATCATTGTATGACTGATACTTAGACCCGAAAGCTTTGTAACTGCTCTCACGGTGATTCAATAAATAAGATTATAAAAAATGGGGAAAAAAGTAAGGTGGAGTTCATGCACAATTCCATTAGCCAATCAGTGGCCGAATAAATAGCAGTACTCCTACATATAATAATAATAATAATAATAATAATAATAATTTATTGTAGAATTAGGAGAAACCCAATGGCTTTTGGCAGAAATGTGTTCGTTCCCTGCAGTAGGTTACCGGTGCTGGACCACCCCAGGTGGGAATAGGTTTCGTGCCTTGGCCTGTTCCCCCTGGTGGCCCAGATGCTGCCATTCTCCAGAGGTCAGTCAGGTTTGGGTCCTCAGTGATGAGACACGCAGGGCCTCACGGGAAGGGGATGGAGCCGGTCCTGTCCTCCCTACCCCAACGAGACCCCAAGTCATCGCCCATGAACGGCCTCTCTGGCTCCTGATCAAGCTGCTTAATGTCCTTGATCCCAGAGACTCAGAAACAAATCTCGAAACCCAGTGCCTTTTGGCAGAAATGCGTCTGGACCACGCAGTAGGTTACTGTCGCCATGCTACCCCAGGGGGGAAAGGGTTTTGTCACTCCACCTGCTCCCCCTTGACGGCTCAGTGGCCATCATCCTCCAGAGGCCATTGGACAGTCAGGCTTGGGCCCGCAGTGACGAAACTTGTTGGGCCTCATGGGGAGGGGGTGGAGCCGGGCCTGTCCTCCCCACCCCAACAAAACCCCAAGTCATCGCCCACAAATGGCCTCTCTGGCTCCTGATCAAGCTTCTTAATGGACTTGATCCCAGAGACTCATAAATCTCGAAACCCAGCAGCTTATGGCAGAAATGCATCCAGACCCCGAAGTAGGTTACTATTGCCGGGTCACCCCCAGGGGGGAAAATGTGTTGTCCCTCCACCTGCTCCCCCTTGGCGGCTCATGGCTGTCCTCCTCCTGAGGCCATTGAAGAGTCAGGTCTGGGCCTGCAGTGATGAAACTTGTTGGGCCTCACAGGATGGGGGTGGAGCCGGTCCTGGTCTCCCTGTCCCAACGAGACCCCAAGTCATCGCACACAAACGGCCTCTCTGGCTCCTGATCAAGCTGCTCAACGGCCATGATCCCAGAGACTCAGGAGCAAATCTTGGAACCCATCAGGTTTTGGCAGAATTCCCTCCAGATTTAAGTGTTAAAATTTCGGAATTTTAAAATCACATGGACCTACTGCAGCCACACAACATCATATGTTATTCATAACCAGCAATAGAACACAAATTGTCTACTGTTGCCTTTTCAGCAGATGTGAGTGTTGGGGTAAAATCTCAAATAATAATGGTGGGTCTGGTGTCGAAATATTGAATGTGATCAAAGTAGAGAGAGAGTAATGTGGAAATCATCTGCCCCACAGGTAGGGGGAGGGTGTGGGATGGGGGTATACTGGGGTTTTTGGTGGTGGAGAATGGACACTGGTGAAGGTACGGGTGTTTCATTGTATGACCGAGACTTAGACCTGAAAGCTTTGTGACTTCTCTCACGGTGATTCAATAAATAAAATTATAAAAAATGAAAAAAAGTAAGGTGGAGTTCATACAGAATTCAATCAGCTAATCAGGGGCTGAATAAATAGCAGTACTCCTACATAAAAAAAATGAAAAGATGATTTATCATTAGCTTCTCCAAAGTATTAAGTTGAGCTATACAAATTTTCTCCTGCCATTACTCAGAAACAGTCGTATATTAACAAATGTCATGGCTTAATAAAAATAATTCACCACCCTTAGTGTACTACATACAAAGAAATATGATTTGTTTTTCTTAGCAAATAAAGAAAAAATAGTTACATTAAATATCAAGCCTAGTGATAGTACAATAAGCATTCCTCTTGAAGTAAAAAGATAAAACATTACTACTTATACTCAAGATCATACTAATACATGCGATTGAAAAAAATAAAACAAATTATACTAAGTATATTAAAATATATTAAATAAATTAAAATATAAAATTATGAAAAAGTTAAAAATTAGTGATGTTATTTGAAATAAGATCATCATCAAAATTCAGTTTTACACTAGGTGTAAAGCTAAGTGGCCTAATTAGGCTGTGAAGGCTGGGGTTAAGTTTTGATTTTTGTCAACAATTAGTTTGGGATCATGGACAAATTCTTTGATTTGCCTATATTAGATCTTTGTAAAGTTTAGTGCAATGACATATGCTTACTGTTTTTATATGTGTAAAAACGTGGTCCATGTGAGTTTATAGATTAAAGGCCTATACTAGATGAGGCAGGACAAAGCTAGATCTTTATTGACTAAAGTCCCTGAATACTATGATTCTTTAAAGTAAAAGGTTAGTATAAGGAACCATAGAAGTTGAATTAATTTAGGACTGTCTAGCATAATTGAAAATTTCATAGTTCAGAACCTCTTAACTCCTCTAGAGGCATGTACAAAAGTGCTGACTACCACATCTGGGGAAAATATAGAGAAAATAAAGATATGGCCAAAAATATTTCTCTAGTAAAGACATTAGATGATCAAAGAGTAGGCAAGAGAATTTGAAACTGTGTATGGTGTTTCTTATCCTGGCAATCATATTACTCTTGAATTGTTCGTTGCTTCATTCAAGTCCAGTATGTTTTAACTCAGTGGTATTTGTGAGAGACTTTTAGACAGATGCCAGTGGTCAAGTGGAGTTATTTAGAAAAATTTGAATAACTTATATTCTTCACTTCTAAATGTCCTCAATACATGTATTAATTCATTAAAAAATTATTCGTATTTGAGATCAGGGCCATGCAGATTGAGTGTAAGATATTGGATAATGAATGGAAACTGCTTTACAAGGTTTCTATAATTTCTAATGTTCCATTACTAATTGAGATGCTTTTTTGGAAGAATTTACTGCTTTTGGCTAATGTTCAGGGTGATAGTATCAGTGAGAATGCAAATGTTGCCAAGTAATATCATATTTAGGAGTGTCCTTGAGAAATTTGTGGGGAGAAGTAACAAAATTAAATAATGGAGGACTTCTGTGTCTTTCTTCTTTCACCCACCCTAATGTCTTTGAATTTATCCATGTGGAAAACCGTAGAAAGGGTCAGTATTACATTCCTTTTAATAAAGGTAAAAGGTAAAGGCCCTCCCGTTGATCGTCGATTTGCTCGAGCGGGCCCAGTAACGTCTCCATTGGAGACTTTGTTGTTACTGTGTCTGGCATATCGAATCCTCTCGGTAGCTTGCCGGGCTCCCCGAGAGGGGCGGAGGAATCGAACTCGGGTCGGCCATGTTGGCCGCTTGTAAGGCGAACGCCCTACCCACTGTGCTATCGCTCCAACCCAATAACTAAATAAAATTTTGTTATGTGTGCATATAATATTTTATCTTCTCATCTCATGATAATTCAGTTTCCACCTTTAGATTATAGTGATTTGAGTCTATATGAGCCTTGATGTAAATTACTTATTTTAGTTCCTGTTTTCAACTCTTAGAGTACATGTCTAAGAATGGATTTTCTGAGCCATATTGCAATTCTATATTTAACTTTTTGAGGAATAACCAAAATATTTTTCAATGTGAATTCACTTTTTCCAACTTCTCTATCAATGTATGAGAATTTCAAGTTCTCCATGTCCTTGAAAAAACTTGTTTTTGTATTATACTCATATAAATACAAGTGAGTTTTTATGTAATTCTGGTTTTGACTTGTTTTTCTCTGATAATTAATGTTGTCTATTTTTTACATGTACCTATTGGTCATTGCATATCATTTTTTGAGAAATATGCACTTAATTCCTTTGCTAATTATAAACTTATTGACAAACTAAATTATAAAGTATTTAAGCTATTGATGTATGGACCAAAAAGAATTACTATGGATTGGGCACTTGCACTGGCACAGGATTGATACTCAACACTACATACGGTCATCTGAGCACTTCCAGTAGTGATCTCTGTGTACCATTGGGTGTGACCCAATGTCCCCATAAAATATCAACATGTTGATTTGATATACATGTAGATTATGATATTTCCTCCACTGAGTTCATTAACATATATATATATATATATATATCGCCTCACATACTTAGTTTGTGTGGAAATTGAGAACATTTAAATTATACTCTCAGCAAATTGCAATTATATAACACATAGTTATCAAATATAGTCACTATGCTAGACATTAGATTCTCAGATGTTTTTTAATTTGTAACTGGTAGATATTAGCCTTTTTATCAACCTCTTCTATTTCTCTCATGCACTGGTCACTGGCAGCTGTTTCTATACTGTCTATTGAAAAGGACTTGACTTTTGAGGTTTTTGATTACACATATGGAGACTATCATAAGGTATTATTATTTCTCAGTCTGTCTTATTTCACTTAGCATAATGCCCTCCAAGTTCATCCATATCACAAATGATAGAATTTGATACTTTTAAAAGACTGAATTGTATACATACTATATAATTTGTACATCAAATAATATATGGGAAAGTAAGGGGATTGAAGAATGAAACAATGGCTTTTATATTTGATATTTTGTATTTTGTAGTCACCTTTACCTGTACTCATTTTTCTTTGTATAGCTTTGAATTTCTTGCCAATTTTATTTCTTCTTTGAGATCTCCCCTTAGTCTGTTTTATTAGGTAACTGTTCCAAGTAAAGAACTTCTTCCTCCTCTTTTCTCTTTGTGTTTTAATATCAACATTTGTGAAATATTGTTTTGCTGGATATAGAATTATTAGCTGAATTTTTTTCATTATTCTAACACTTTAAATGTATTATGATTCTTAAAAACATAGAATATTTTCTTTGATCAAATTTTGCAAGATTTTCCACATTATTTCTTCAAATATTCTTTGTATCTTTTATCTCTTTTTCTTGCCATCCTATTTTGCATATTTGCTTAGTGGCCGAAGTAATAGCACAGCGGGTAGAGTGTTTGCCTTGTGTGTGGACGACTGTGTTCGATTCCTCCATCCCTCTTGAAGAGCCTGGCAAGCTATTGAGAGTATCCCGCACAGAAGAGCCCGACAAGCTCCCCATGGCGTATTTGATATGCCAAAAACAGTAACAACAAGTCTCACAAAGGAGACGTTACTGGTGCTGGCTCGAGCAAATTGATGAACAACAGGAGGATAGTGCTACAGTGCTTAGTGATGTCCCAAAATCACAATAGCTCACTGCAGCTCTGCTCATTTCTCTTTAATATTTTTCTCTCCCTCTCTTACACTAAATACTTTTAATTGACCAGTATTTAAATTCATTTATTATTATTTTCTGTCCGCCCAAATCTGTGTTGAAACACTCTACTGAGTTTTTTAAAAATTTTTTATTAGTGAAACACCATGAGGTACAGTTGTGGACTTAGAAGTTTTTGTGCTTGGGTTTCTGTTATACAATGATCGAGTACCCATCTCTCCACCAGTGCCTATTCTCCACCACCACTGATCCCAGTACCCTCCCACCCCCCCCCACCCCCCCTCCCACCCTGCTTCTGTGGCAGGGCATACCCCTTTGTTCTCTCTCTCCTTTTGATTGCTGAGGTTTGCAAAAGAGGCATTGAGTGGCAATCATGTTCAGTCTATAGTCTACTTTCAGCATGCAACTCCCATCCTGGGAGGATCCTCCCAACACCCTTTACTTGGTGTTCCTTTCTCTATCTGAGCTTCCTTCCCCCCACTTTTTAAATTTGAGTTACTGTATTTTTCAGCTACAGGATTTATTTGCTCCATTTTATCATTTTCCTACTTTATTAATATACTCTATTTTTAAGATACCATTGGCTTGGCTTTCTTCCTCTCTGAATATAATTTAGTGGTCAATTTAGTCTTTGTCTAGTAATCCCAGCATCTTTATTTCCTCCAAAATAATGTATGCTGCATTATCTTGTATATGGCCTTACTTTGTTGCTTCTTTTATTTCAGTATTATTTTAAAAAGACATTTTCATTATTATAATGTTGAAATCAGATTCTTCCTTTTTATCAGGGTTCTTTTGTTACTTGCTTTCGTTTGTAGCTGTTTCTTTGTTTATTGACTTATCCAGAGACTATAAAACAAAGCTCCCGAAATAGAGCAACACAGTTTTTCCCGAAGAGCCCGGCCTCTCGGAGAGCCCGGCAAGCTACCGAGAGTATCCCGCCTGCATGGCAGAGCCTGGATAGCTGCCCGTGGCGTATTCAAAACAGTAACAATGATAGGTCTCATTCCCTTGACCCAGAAATAGCCTCCAATACAGCAGCGTTGGGAAAAGGGGCTGCTAAGTTCTCAGGGCTGGGACGAATGAAGATGTTACTGGTGTCTGCTCGAATAAATTGATGAATAACGAGATGATAGTGATACAGTGATAGACTTTCTAAACTATTTTTTAAAAGCTGTATTCTTTTTCTTGTGTAGTTTCTCGAGTGTCTATTAAATTGTTTTTGATAATGATATAAAAAAAGAAAGAGAAAAAATTTATCATTCTTTGAAGATGAACTTTCTTGGAAAACTATTTCATTGCTTGCTTAATTTTCAATTCCTGCTTATGGTTATCCTAAAGATAAGACCTGGGTGAACATGTAGGGACTTCCAGTTTGTTTTGACCAAAAGTCACAATGTGTGGAATGTGTGGATTTTCTAAAATGCCCTATATTCCCAGGCACTTTTCAGTGCTTTTATTTTCCAAAGATTCTTCAGTTTTCATACCAGGCTTTTTATGTCTCTTTGCTTCAGTTGTAAGTCCTTTGCCACAGGCAACAGTGGGTTGTTCATTTGCCCTTTGATGTTTTTAAGGAATACCCTCTTTGTAGCCTTGTTACTGCACTGAAAATGTTCTGAGCCAGTTCCAACAAAGACAAAAATCTTAAGCCACTTCTTCATGCAGTTTCCCTTTAGCTCAAAACAGATGAATTCAATTATTTGTGAACAAATTATAATATATCCATTAGTAATATCCCTACACTGAAACGTTGGGCTACTGACTCCAATACTATTGTTACTAGGGGCCTGTCATTGCTGCAGGTCAGGTGCTTACCTTGCATGCAGCTGGTTCCCTTTAAAACTTCAGCAACACATGTTTTCTCTCAAGCACCAGTAGGATAGATTCATAAGCATAGAGCAAGGGCCTCCATAGAAGAGAAAGAAAATATTATCCCAGATAATGCACCAACATTTATTCAAAATGGATGAATGGGCATTGCTTAGTGTCCACAATAAAGTGCAATTCCCTTCTTTATTAGATACATGCTAGGAAGATGGCCAGAGTAAATGAGAAATATACTAATGGAGGAGGCCTGGAAACTTGAAACATCATTCTATTCTCTTTTTTCCTATTCTTGTATTTGTTTCACTGTTATTGTTGCTTTTTCTCTATGTGGTGGTGGTGGTGGGGTGGCCACACCTAGAACTTCTTAGGGATTTCCCCTGGCCATCCTCTCACAAATCACTCCTGGAAAGTCTCAGGGAGAATTTGAATTTCTGGGTATCAAACCCATGTTGGGCTTGCAAGCAAGCTCGCAAACTGTTGTACTATCATTCTGACTCCTTTCACAATTAATCTTTAATTATTTTTCGCCAAGAGTATTAACCAAGTGATAAAAACTTGGTTATATTAATTAGGCAAATAAATTCATATATTTCCATATCTATATGTGTATGAATTTGGGGGCCATACACTCACAGGACATGCCTATTTGCTCCACAATACCCCCACCCCCATCACAAATATGCACTTTAATTAAATACATTTATATCGATCTTATTGATCTTAGAAGAACTTGGAAATTAAGTCTAGGCCAAATTTTCTTCATGGAATCACTTAATCACTTAACTTCCTGTTAGTCGTCGATTTGCTCGAGCGGGCACCAGTAACGTCTCCACTCGTCCCTGTCACGTGCCAGTGTAGCCCAATGGCATCTGTTCGCTCTGGGAACATGAAGAGCCTCAAACCGATCGTTCATGATCTTGATGAAGAAGTCTGACCATCTGGTAGGTGGGCAGCCACGCGGTCTTTTGACATCCCGTGGGATCCAGTTGGTAACAGCTCTAGTCCAGTGGTCATCTTTAAATCTCATTACGTGACCAGCCCATCTGATTCTTCATGGAATATTGAAGTAATATTTTATAAGTTTCAAATTTTGTAATTTCTCTGTACCCACATGATGGTCACATAATGGACAGAAAGGACTTTCCCATCCTAATAGAATACATGCCTTACATATGTGAGGTCCTGGGATTGATCCCCATACCACACACAAAAAAAAAACCATTGAGATAAAAGGCATAACTCCACAATTTATACCCAAAAGAACATAATGCTACTGAATCTTTCCAGGTAGACCATTCTGGGCTGAAAACTCTGTAACTTTCTTGTAATGGGGGCAGACAAGATTCCTCTTTCTGCTTGAAGGCACAGCATCTCATAGCTATACTTGACATCATCTGACATATGGAAAGACTTGTCACTGTCACTGTCACTGTCACTGTCCTCCCATTGTTCATCGATTTGCTTGAGTGGGCCCAGTAACATCTCCATTGTGACAATTGTTACTGTGTTTGGCATATCGAATATCAAATACGTCACGGGTAGCTTGCCAGGCTTTGCCGTGCAGGCGAGATACTCTCAGTAGCTTGCCAGGCTCTCCAAAAGGGTTGGAGGAATCAAAGTTGGGTCGACTATTTTGGCCGCTTGCAAGGCAAGTGCCCTACCTGCTGTGCTATCACTCCATATCCCATATTCACAACTGAACCTGGTTAAGCTGCCAAACTACCAAATTATTCCAGCTCCACAGCTCCGGAAGTACAGGGCTGCATGATCAACCATATGACATCTCCAAATTTCATAGTATTTAGACCATGGAAAATTTCTTGGGTAAATTGTGTAAAAGCTCACCAAGCTCAATGTATAAAAACAATAACACAGAAGATTGAGCTAGCACCAACCAGTACAGCAAATCAATAACTTTAGTAATACCATTGTGTGATATAAGAATTATCACAAATTCACTCTTATTGATCTATTTTTTTTTTGTAATTTCACTTGCCTTTGTATTGGAACAAGCAATATAAAGTAAATTTGTGATTGCTTGAAAGGGCAAACTTGAGGGTGTGTGTGGGAAAATGGAAACTGGTGGAGCGAAGGGCACATGAGTGGTAGAATTGTTGGAACTTCAAAAGTCTGAAACAATTGTATTATGAACAACTTGGTAAATTTTGGTGTTATAATAAAAATATTTCTAAATAAAATAATGTACTGAATAAAGGTGGACCTCTTCTTGGCACAAACAAAACCAGTCTAAGTGATGGATTGAGGTAACTCTGGCTACAGAATATGCGTATCCTGGAGACAGGTCTAAAATACCAACCCAACTCTTGGACAATAATGATCGGCTCAGTCTAAATCCAGGACTCCATCCAGAGAAATCATTTTGTCCTGTGAATTTGATTCCAGAAGTATGAAAAGAGACTATTATTATAAGTTCACCTATGGTAGCTAAGCTGGCAGGCTTGCAATGGAGCTGGCAATGAATGGCTATTTTTATGTTATTAAATGAAAACCTGAGGTTTATTACAAAAACCGTGGTGAAGGAGTAGGGAAAGGAGGTATGTGGAGGAATATGTGTGAGAAAGAAGATGAGGTGGAGGAAATGGTGGATAGAGAGGTTGTGCATATACATACACACACAGACACACACACACACATATATATATACACACACACACACACACATATATATATATATATATACACATATGTAGAGGGGGGACCTACAGTGATAGCACAGCAGGTTGGGTGTTTGACTTGCATGCAGCCGACCTGGGTTTGATTCCTCTACCCCTCTCGGAGAGCCCGGCAAGCTACCAAGAGTATCTCGCCTGCATGGCAAAGCCTGGCAAGCTACCCATGGCATACTCAATATGCCAAAAACAGTAACCACAAGTCTCATAATTTGTTGTGAGACATTACTGGTGCCCGCTCGAGCAAATAGATGACCAGAAGGACAATGATATATATATATATATAGATAGATATATATAGATATATATAGATATAGACATATATAGAGAGAGAGAAAAAGAAAGAGAGAAAGGCGCTTGAAAGAGTCATGGTCAGACTTGCTCTTTCAAGCCTTTGTTCTCTCTTGAACACATCTTTATTCTCTCTTGAACACGCTCTTTTTCTCTCCCTTCACGTCTTTCTAAGTAAAGGTGGTTCAATAAGAAAATATTGTGCTTCACCCATACGCACATAAGAAAAGAAAATCCATAGCCAAGCCTCAATTTGCATAGTTCAGTCCCCTCACAGCAGGACTTTAACAGAGAATCAATCTCTGAGACAGAGATTAGTTCAGGAAGTATCTTAGGAAGTGCTCTTGAGAAACACACGTTTGAAAAAATTGACAAGGATAGTAGTGTTTCTATGAAAACTGTTTGGGCTGATTATTTTTCCCCTCCACCAAATCTTATCCAAAAGTTCTAACCCTCTTCAATAAAGATATTAGAAGATAAGGTCTGTAAGAAAGTGATGAAGTTTGGGGCAAGATAGATAATACATCTGGTGGGGCACTTGCCAAGAATGATCACTGAGTGGAGTAAGCCCTTAAGCACTGACTGGTGTGGCCCCCAAACAAATGAAAAAGAATAAAGAAAGAAAAAGAAAAGAAATAAGATAACAAAAATGTGACAGTAATAAAGGTTAAGTAAAATAATAAGAGTGGGTTCTTTATCAGACAGTGCACACAGAGGTATCTTTGTAAGAACAGAAGAGACACCAGAAAAAAATCCCTCCCATATTCCTTCTTGTACACAGAAAAAGAGGCCTATGAAGTGAGATGGAGTTATCCACAAGACATAAATACTATGCCCCAAAGTGAATTTACCATCACCTTCATTTTGGATTTTAGCGTCCAGAAACATGAGCAAATATATTTCTGTTGTTTAAATCAACCAATCTGGCCACCCAGTCTGTGGTATTTAGTTATGGCAGCTCAAGTCACCTGGTGCATAATCTTATTGAAGGCACAGTGAGAGTCAGATATCTTCTCCCACCACTGAGGATGGACTATATTGAAAAACCTGGAATAACCATTGTGGACAGGAATGTGAGGAAAGAGAAAGAGAGAAAGAAAGAGAAAGAAAGGAGAAAGAATGAGAGAAAGAAAGGGGAGGAAGAAGGAAGGGGGAAGGTAGGAAGGAAGAAAGGAGGGAAGGAGGGAAGGAAGGAAGGAAGGAAGGAAGGAAGGAAGGAAGGAAGGAGCACTTTTGGAAGAAGAATCACTTATAATGCCAGAAATTGGGGGGTTCTAGTGAAAATTCCTCAGTTGGCCTATCTGGGTAGCACTTAAGATCCTGAAGATGTGTAATAAAAGTACTCGGCCATTCTCAGGATCACATAGCCTAGGGGGGCATCCAAATGGAAAAAAAAGAAAGTGTGGGGCACTCAAATGAAACTCTGTTAGTGGGTTTCATTGGTAAAGAACAGAATCACTGGAAAACATTTTCTGGGCCATAAATGGGTCAACACTTCCTATGAGAGGACCTCAAGGTCTTAGGTAGAAGATCCTGTGCTACTCAGCTGTGGTGAGATGGCTAAGTAGTTAAGTTTATGGGTTGTATTAGTTCATTGTGTTCTGCATTTGTGGATTCAAATCCCACATCCAGTAGTCAGTTACACTTTCAGGATCAAACACTGATCAAGGTACTCTGTTCGAACACATTTTTCAGGACAGCTGTTAAAATATCATTCACCCACCTGCCTTATTTTATTTTATTTCAGTTACTGTTATTTACCATACTTATAGTAGGGATTCCAGGGATTCCTACATACAGTATTCCAACAGTACACTCCTCCCCCCACACCTGCCCCTCCCACCACACACACAAGAGCAAAAGAGTATCCATTTGTCCACTATTTTCTCAAGTCTCTGGAGCTTGAATGCAGTCAACAATGAGGGGAATCAATAAAACTAACATTTCATCCCAAAATGATCTGAACCTTTTGATCTAGAAGCAAACTCACTACCGTTCTGCCATAAGGTCAACCGACCATGCAGGTGAACAGATCTTTGTATAAACAATAAGCAGACAGGGGACTGGATAGGGAGACAGGTATGGTAAACAAGGGCCTTCCAGAAATCAGAAGATCCAGTGGGAATGGTGCCAGGACCTTTTCAGTTCCAGGGTTGGCCTGGAAGTACCTTCGACACCCAATAAGACAGCAGTTTAGCAGGTTCCTGGCTCAGTTATCTCTCAGATGTGGGTCCTCCCTGTCTAACAGATAGAAGACGTGGGTCACCTGAGTTACCCAGAGCTCAGAGTCCTGCAAGGACACATTTGTGAGGAACAGTTGAAAGGATGGATACTTGGATACTGGGTCAAACCTGACTTTCATCACCTGAAGGGGTGAAAGATTAGTCCCTTCTAACATGCTTCTGGCTCCTAGAGCACATTCCGTTTGTTGAAAAGCCTTACAAATAGTCATTCACATAAGTCTGGTTGGAAGATTCTGGTATAGATGGTGCTGGGTAGAGTCATTTTGGTCACAATTAAATTTTTCTAAGAGTAATTTATATACAAGTGAAATACTTGGACCTTAAGCATTTAATTTGAAGATCACAAAACTTACAAGATATAGTATTTTTCTTGGCGCTAGAAAGATAGTCTATGTCCCTTCCCAATAGATTTCCAGGTCTTTCTTTCCAGAGGCAACCACTATTCCTTCATAGAACACCATAACTGTCAGTATTTAAAGAATTCTCCCTTCTTCCTGGAGTCATCATTTCCCCATTCCCGTTCTTTAGTCTCTATCTGGGTGTCATTTGTCTCCAGAATAGGCAGAGAAACTGTTGGGAGGAGGAGAGCTTCAAATGATGTAGTATTGATGCAGAAGGTTCAGTACTTGAGGGATATTTCTGGGTCTGAGCTCACCAGAACCTTTCCTGTGCTCAAGGAACCATATGCAGTGCTAGGAATTGGACCTGGTTGACTGCATGCAAGGGAAGTGTCTTACTTTCTGTATAGAAAAAAATTCCCTTTTTTTTGGTGACACCTGGGGAGGTGCTCAAGGGCTACTCCTGGTTCTGCATAGAGTAGTCACTCCTTAAGGCGTTCACAGTAGGGAGATGCATTGTTTTTAAAGATACAATGATCCAATCATGCTGTGCATTGAAACCAGGGCCCCATCACCTTTGGAATTAAGTCATAACATGGATAAACACTCTGTTCAAGTATTTCTAAAGCATGGGAGCTCTGAAACAGACTGCCAGGGTTCACTTACTGGCTCTGCTACTGATTATTGTGTAACTTACATACTTATTCAATATTAATGTGCTTAATGTCCCCAGTTGTAAGATTATAAACATCATGGTATCACCATTAAATTCTTGGATTACTACAGGTAAAGTGTGCACAATGAAAATAGTAACTAAGGGCTACTAAAAGAGACAGTATGGCTTTTTGGGAGCTTGCTTTGCACATGGATGAAGAGTTTAATCCCTGGTACCAGATATGGTCATCTGAACCTGCCAGGAGTTATCCAGGAGTGCAGAGCCAGGAGTAAGCCCTGTACAACTCTGCAGTTTCCCAAGAAACAAAACAAACAAAACATAATTATAACATAAAATAAAAAATGTGACTAATAGATAGAACAAAAAGAGTAGAGCTTCCATATGACCCAGTGATCCCATTTTTGCCATCTATTGAATAACTCAAGAACATGAAATTCAAAGAAATATGCACAACTACGTTCACCACAGTGCTAAGTATAATAGCACTAAATATAGTGCTAAGTATAATACTTGGGAAACAACCCAGATAGCCAATGACAACAATTGAATAAAGAAGTTGAGACATCTATGAACTCTGCCACTATTAAGGAAAATAATAAATCTTGAGCTTTGCTGTTACTGGAGCAAACAAAGTGGAATTTTAGGGCATTATGTGAGTGAAATAAGTGAGTAGGATAAGCGAAATAACATATATTCTCAGTCACCTGCCATGTAGAGAGAAATAAAAAAAGGGAATAGATAATATAAAATGATGACAAAACCTTTGACTTTGGTTCATAAACTCAGATTAACAAGAAGTTGGGGTTGGTAAGGAAGATAAGAAAGATGTGGACCAGAAATGACATATAGGCAATGGTGAACAAGCTTGGGCATTTTGGTATTGATGAAGAGGCAGTAACTTTGTACATCAAAACCATAAACATTCACACTATCATAACCATGTAAAGTAAAATACAATAATAATAATAAATAAAATAATTATGGGCTGGAGAGATAGCACAGTGGTAGGGCGTTTGCCTTGCACACAGCCAGTCTGGCCGAGCCGGGTTTGATTCCTCCGCTCTTCTCGGAGAGCCCGGCAAGCTACCAAGAGTATCTCGCCCGCATAGCAAAGCCTGTCAAGCTACCCATGATGTATTCAATATTCCAAACACAGTAACAACAAGTCTCAAAATGGAGAGATTATTGGGCCTGCTCGAGCAAATCGATGAACAATGGGAGGAAAGTGACAGAAAACAATAATACATAATAATAAAATTAATGATATGGAGAGAAGTCATCAAATAAAAAGGTTGTTAGGAGGTTGACATTAGACACGAGGGTATTGAAAATTTGATTTATCCATTACACCACGGATGGTGACATATTATAGCAAGAGTAGGGTGTGCCTAAGACTTTAGAAAGGATTGGAAGAAAGCCTGTTTTGGCAATGATGGGAATTGGAGAGTTAACTCATAGTTAATTCTGAAATTTCAAATTATACTCTCTGATTGACTTCCAGTGGCAACATCTGAGATGGACATCTGAACTCTTTCATTCTACAAAGTTCTTTTAGGTAATTGTTTGTGGGAGACATTATTTAATTAAGGCATGACTAATGTGTTACTCAGACATGACAATATCTGAAAAACTCAAGCTTCTTTTTGGGTTGCCTTCTTCACTCAGGCAATTCTTTATTTTAAGATTAGGAACTTCATTTAAACTAATCCTGGTTACAAATACTTTAATAGTTAGGCTCTTGAAGTGATGAAAACTCAACTCAACTTTAACAATAATTAAAATATATAGGCTATTGGGGGCAGAGTGATAGTACAGTGGGTAGGGCATTTGCCATCCACACAGCCAACCCAGGTTTGATCCCCGTCATTCCATATGGGCCCCCGAGCAGCGCCAGGAGTAAGTCCTGAGTGCAGAGCTAGGAGTAACCCCTGAGCATCGCTTGGTGTGACCCAAAAAGTTAAATATATATAAATATATATATATATATGGGATATCTTAGAATTACATCTGTCTATTAGGAGTTGTTTTTATTCAAGGGAATTGCAATAAAATAGTGCAGAGAATTTCTATAATTTCTAGCACTTTCTCCAGAGCTATTCTTGTTTGATTTCTGTGTGTTTATGTGTATCTGTATGAAAAAAAGAAAACTAGAAAAAAAATTTCAGATTAAAGAAGCTAGAGAAAGAAGGCATAAAATAATGATCCTGAATTGGACTTGGAAAATATGTAAAGGACATTGTTAAAATTACAAATTTTAATAAGAATTATATATTAATAATAATATAATGTTGTGCGAAGATTCTCAACAAAATACTAGCAAATATAATTAAACAACTCATCAAAAAGATCATACGTCATGACCAAGTGGGATTCATCCCGGGGATGCAAGAATGGTTCAAAATTCGGAAATCAATCAACATAATCCATCATATCAATAAAATAAAAGATAAAAATCATATGATCATATCAATTGATATAGAGAAAGCATTTGACAAGATCCAGCACCCATTAATGATGAAAACCCTCACCAAAATGGGGATAGAGGGGACTTTCCTCAATATAATTAAAGGCATCTACCACAAACCTACAGCAAACATAATCCTCAATGGGGAAAAACTGAGAGCCTTCCCCCTAAGATCAGGGATGAGAACAAGGATGCTCACTCTCTCCACTACTGTTCAATATAGTACTGGAAGTACTTGCAATAGCGATTAGGCAAGAAAAAGATATTAAGGACATCCAGGTAGGGAAGGAAGAAATCAAGCTCTCACTATTTGCAGATGATATGATACTATACATAGAGAACCCTAAAACCTCTACCAAGAAACTCCTAGAAACAATAGGCTTGTATAGTAAAGTGGCTGGGTATAAAATCAATACCCAAAAATCCATGGGTTTGCTATATGCAAATAGTGAAAGAGAAGAAAGTAACATGAAGAAAACAATCCCATTCATAATTGTTCCCCAGAAAATCAAATACCTGAGAATCAGCTTAACTAAGGAAGTAAAGGACCTGTACAAAGAAAACTACAAAACGCTACTTCAGGAAATAAAAGAGGAAACGAGGAAATGGAAAAATATCCCCTGTTCATGGATGGGGAGAATTAACATTGTCAAAATGACAATACTTCCCAAATCACTGTACAAATTCAATGCAAACCCTATAAGGATACCCATGACATTCTTCAAAGAAATGGAGCAAACACTCCTGAAATTTATATGGAACAATAAGCCCCCACGAATAGCTAAAACAATTCTTGGGAAATAGAAAATGGGAGGAATCAACCTCCCTAACTTCAAGCTCTACTACAAAGCAGTAATAATTAAAACAATGGTACTGGAACAAAAGCAGAGCTGCAGACCAATGGAACAGAGTTGAATATACTGACATCTCCTCCAAAGTATATGATCATCTAATCTTCAATAAGTGGGCAAGAAAAGTGAAATGGAGCAGGGAAAGCCTCTTTAATAAATTGTGCTACAAAACTGGACAGTTACATGCAAAAAAGTGGGCTCAGATCTCTGCCTAACACCATGCACAAAAGATCAAAGTGGATTAAAGACCTCAACATCAGACCTGAATCCAAAAGGTACATTGAAGAAAAAGTTGTCAAAACCTCCGTGACATTGAAGCTAGTGATATCTTCAAAGATGTCACGCCACTGGTCAAGCAAGTGAAAAAGAGATAGACAAATGGGACTATCTTAACTAAGAAGCTTCTGCACCTCAAAAGAAACAATGACCAAAATACAAAGATAGCCTACAGAATGGGAAAGGATATTCGCCAAATAGACATCCGACCAGGGGTTGATATCAAGGATATACAAAGTACTGGTTGAACTCCACAAGAAGAAAACACCCAACCCTATCAAAAAATGGGGCGAGGAAATGAACAGAAACTTCCTCAAAGAATTAATACGAATGGCTAAAAGGCACATGAGAAAATGCTCTATATCACTAATCATCAGAGAGATGCAGATCAAAACAACAATGAGATATCATTTCACACCACAGAAAATGGCCCACATCCAAAAGAACAAAAGCAACTGGTGCTGGTGCAGATGTGGCGAGAAAGGGACCCTCCTTCACTGCTGGTGGAAATGCCGACTGGTCCAACCCTTTTGGAAAACGATTCTCAAAAAATTAGAATTTTATCTCACATTTGACCCAGCAATACCACTCCTGGGAATATATCCCAGAGAGGCAAAAAAGTATAGTCAAAGTGACATCTGCAATTGTTTGTTCATTGTAGCACTCTTTACAATAGCCAGAATCTGGAAAAAAAACCTGAGTGCCCGAGAACAGATGACTGGTTAAAGAAACTTTGCTACATTTACACAATGGAGTACTATGTAGCTGTTAGAAAAGATGTAAAGTAGAAAAGATGAATTCATGAAATTTACATACAAGTGGTACTACATGGAAAATATCATGTTAAGCAAAATGACTCAGAAAGAGCGGGATAGACACAGAAATATTGCATTCATCTGTGGAATATAAAGCAACAAAATGGGAGACTAACACCCAGGAGTATCTGAGATTAGTACCAGGAATTTTTCTGCATGGCTTGGAGGCCAGCCTCACGTGTCTAGGGGGAAAGGAAGTTCAGATAGAGAAGAGAGCACCAAATAAAGGGTGTTGGGAGGATCCTTCCAGGGTGGGAGAAGCATGCTGAAAGTAGACTATAGACCAAACATGATTACCACTCAATGCCTCTCTTGAAAATCACAGGACCGAAAAGGAGAGAGAGAGAAGAAGAGGGGATTGCCCTACCACAGATGAAGGGTGGGAAGGGGGATATGGGGGGTGGGAGGGATGCTGGGACCCGTGGTGGTGGAGGATGGGCGCTGGTGGAGGGATAGGTACTTGATCATTGTGTGACTGAAACCTAAGCACAAAAATTTGTAAGTCTACAACTGTATCTCATGGTGTTTCACTAATAAAAAATAAATAAAGAAAAGATAATATGATGTTGTTATTTGGCTATTTAGTTGCATTTCCATTGAGTGAGTAAATTTTTATGTTCTAAGGAAATTTATGCTGAAATACTTATTGTTAGGGAATATAATATGTAGGTATACACAGATTTTTTTAAATGGTGTGGGAAACTACACACACGAACACACACACAACATAAAAAAGTGATAAATCAAATTAACTAAATGCAAATAATGTTTTATTTCGGGGAAAGATTATACAGAAAGTATTTGTATTATCTTCTCAACTGTTCTAAAAGGTTGGAATTATAAGAAAAATATTACCAACAGTGATTTGGATATGTGTATTATATATATGCTATCAAATAACTATATTCCAGTTGTAGAAGAGGTTTTTTTTTATGTAGGTGTACTGCTATTTATTCAGCCACTGATTAGCTGCTTGAATTGGGCATGAACTCCACCTTACTTTTTTATTTTTTATAGTTTTATTTATTGAATCACCGTGAGAGCAATTACAAAGCTTTTGGGTTTAAGTCTCGGTCATACAATGAAACACCCGTACCTTCACCAGTGCCCATTCTCCACCACCAAAAAAACCAGTATACCCCATCCCACGCCCTCTCCCTACCTCTAGGACAGATGATTTCCATGTTACTCTCTCTCTACTTTGATTAAATTCAATATTTAGACACCAGACCCACCATTATTTTTTGGGATTTTACCCCAACACTCAGATCTGCTGAAAAGAAACAGTAGACAATTTGTTTTCTATTACTGGTTATGAATAACATATGATGTCACATGGCTGCAGTATGGCTGCGCGATTTTTAAATTTCGAAATTTTAACATTTAAATCTGGAGAAATTTCTGCCTAAACCTTCTGGTTTCTGAGATTTATTCCTGAGTCTCTGGGATCATGGCCATTAAGCAGCTTGATCAGGAACTAGAAAGGCCGTTCATGGGCGGTGACTTAGGGTCTTGTTGTAACGGGGAGGAAAGGGCCAGCTCCACCCACATCCCATGAGGCCCTGCGTGTCTCATCACTGAGGGGCCAAACCTGATATTCAATGGCCTCTGGAGGATGGTGGCCACTGAGCCGCCTAGGGGGAGCAGGTGGAGGGACAACACCGTTTTACCCCCTGGGGTGGCCCGGCAACAGTAACCTACTGCGGGGTCCGGATGCATTTCTGCCAAAAGCCACTGGGTTCTGAAATTTGTTTCTGAGTCTCTGGGATCATGGCCATTAAACGGTTTGATCAGGAGCCAGAGAGGTTTTTCGTGGGTGGTGACTTGGGGTCTCATTGGGGTGGGGAGGAAAGGGCAGGCTCCACCCCCATCCCGTGAGGCCCACGTGTCTCGTCACTGTGGGCCCAAAACTGACTGTCCATTGGCCTCTGGAATATGGCAGCCACTGAGTCGCCTAGGGGGAGCAGGCAGAGTGACAGCACCCTTTCCCCACTGGGGTGGCCTGGTGACAGTAACCTACTGCAGGGTCCAGACGTATTTCTGCCAAAAGCCGCTGGGTTTCAAGATTTGTTTTTGAGTCTCTGGGATCATGGCCATTAAGCAGCTTGATCAGGAGCCAGAGAGGCTGTTCATGGGCGGCGACTCGGGGTCTCATTGGGGTGAGGAGGAAAGGGCTAGTTCCACCTCCATCTCGTTTGGCCGCACGTGTCTCATCACTGTGGGCCCAAACCTGATTGTCTAGTGGCCTCTGGAGGATGATGGCCACTGGGCCGTCAGGGAGAACAGGCCAAGGCACGAGACCTATTCCCACCTGAGGTGGCCCAGCGCCGGTAACGTACTGCAGGGTTTAGATGTCTTTCTGCCAAAAGCCGTTGGGTTTCAAGATTGGTTTCTGAGTCTCTGGGATCATGGCCGTTAAGCAGTTCAATCAGGAACCAGAGAGGCCATGCCTCCAATTATATAGCTGAGCTGGAGGTGGTTTGTGGGTGTATCTCCCACATACCTAACTTTTGGCCGTTTACTTTCTTGGTAAACTTTGTCCCAAGTTTTGGGGGTCTGGCCAAAGGCACAGCAGCAATTTTGGTGTATCTGGAAGCCTGAAGGCATCATCAGGCTGCTGATGTACTCGCCTCACAGGTACAGATTGACCTGCTGGCGGCACTATACCCCCAGTACAAGAGGTTTTACAGAATCTGTTAAGAAAACCTCAAGTGTACAGGTTAGTACCATCTTTCCATTCTGCTACCAACACTCAACTTCATTCTATGGCTAATAATTCTCACGGCTATTGGATGACCCTTATAGAAACTAGGACTAAATGCCCTGTGAGAAGCTGACTTGTAGTTCTGCTTAAGGACAGCGGGTAGGGCGTTCGCCTTACAAGCGGCCAACATGGCCGACCCGAGTTCGATTCCTCCGCCCCTCTCGGAGAGCCCGGCAAGCTACCGAGAGTATTCGATATGCCAGACACATTAACAACAAAGTCTCCAATGGAGACGTTACTGGGCCCGCTCGAGCAAATCGAGCTTAAGGACAAGAAAATAATATTTGTAAAAATTCTTTATAAAAGTTATATTTTATTTCTCATTGGATCAGGTTGATTTGGACCAAAGTATCTGTACATTAGGGGAGATTGGGTTGAAAAATTACTCATTTATCATAATCTCCACACTTTAGATCGAACAGTTTCCTACACAGCATGAGTTATGTATAGAAATGGACGACACCTGAAAAAAATAAATACTTTATTAGGAATGAAATGGAGTGAGTAGATGCTAGGATAACAATGGGGGCTCAATACTCTGAGATATTGGAATGTAGTAACTGGTATACCATATACATATATATTTGTTTACTTTATGTGCCTCTATCACTCTTATCTCTCTGTTATCCTCAAACCCAGGCTAACTTATTTGTTTTAGGTTATGGTTCACTGATGTACCACTTGTTCTGTTTAAATGTCCTAGTTAATACCCACTCTGTGCTGCTACATTTTTCTAGGTCATATCACCAGTAAGATATTAATCTGTCTTCAATGTCACATAGTCCTTTTTCACCCAGTTCTCACTTTTCCCACATTCCCTGAGAGTTTTCTAATATTCTTTTCGCAGCCATTCCAGACCGAGGCTGTCATCTTTCCACTTTCCCATCTGCACCCACTCTGAGAGTTACTCAACTCAGCACAATATACACTGTGTGGTGCCACTCCCAGTTCTACTTACTACAGCCCCAAAGGTCTCCAGATTAGGTCACTATGGTTGAAGAAAATATCATTCCTAGATTTTTCTTATGGAGGTTAAATAGCAAGCAGAAAAATTATCTGTTCTATTGACAGATGAGAGGAAGTCCTGAGAAAGTTTTCCTGCTAAAACTCTTCTTAAGGAATATTAACTTCACTGAAATGAGATTTTGGACAACTGTCAATTCTCAATCTATTCTTTTTTCTGGGAACCATCAAGAAATAAACACAACAGGAGAATTCGTAAAAATTTTGAAGCAAATCAAAATATAAAGTATACACTGTGTAGATAGACACAATAATTCTTTGAATTGCCATATTTAATAATTTCAGATTTTGAAGTGGCTTGCTTCACTGCCAAAATAATCTAAAACACTAGAATTTCATTAGTTATTAAGAACCAATTAGGTGGGAGGCTGTCAATTTCTAGACCTAATTATTTTAAGGAACCATAAGTTTCTCTCACTCTTCTAAATATAATTATGCCATAACCAACATAGATAACACTGCCCCAAATGCAACTTTACAATAAGACTAAACAAGAACCCATAAGCCCCAAGGAAAATATTTATGAACAGTCTAGAAGAGGAATAATGGTAATTCATAAAGTAGATTGGAAAATGATATTCAAAGGAATATTATATTCAAACTATATATTATGGTTAGAGTGTCCCTGAAGCTTAAAAGCAAAAAAAAAAATCATGAAATTAGAAAGCTAGTGCTTAAGAATTGAAGGATGCGGTAATTATTCTGGTTGTGGTTAAAGGTACAGGTAATTCATTTTAAGTAACACACCACTGTATTTCCTTTCCTGAAATTTCACAGAAAAACAATTTCAGTAAGGTGAAAAATATCCAATTGAAAGATTGGTCGATTTGGCTTTTCTTTCTCAACTCATGGACAAAATCAAAAAGACTATAAAGTTAATCACCTTTACTGTGAAGAAATGTATTGACCAAAAAAATGAGTCTCTCCAAAGTTAATTCAGAAGCAAACTCGAAAATTACTGGTTATTTTTCTTAATTCCTTTTCGTTTGAGAAAAAGGGAACCTGTATTGTACAGGAATCACAATTGAACTGCTGTGATGGTGCATTGAGACATTATTAGAAGGTTTGAGAGAAGCTCGTGGTTCATTGAAGACAGAAGCCCTGGTGTAAGATCCTTTGAGATCTGTGTTATGTGTGCCCTTTTGTTTCTGACAGGGATAGATATAGTATGCTCCATGGGAAGTTCTATTGCTTTCTTAACCCTGGGCTGCTGCTTTTGGTTAGCAGCAAGTTACTTTGGGGAGTCTCTAATACAAGATTTGACATTCTTATTCAGAATTTCAGAGTCTTCCCATTACAGACTTGGGGGAATAACATTTCCAAGTTGTTATTGAAAAATAACCTGAGGCTCTAGTAGTCTTTCTAAATGAAGTAAGTGTGGAGGGAAAGAGGTATTGGTAAAAAGATAAAATCACGTTCAATCAGCACATGGAACTGACTTACAAAAGATGTTTCCATTTTGAAGTTTAAAATAAAAATCCACACCTAAAAGATCACTATTTACTAGTATTGTTGAATTAAGCATATATTTGGATTATGAAAAATATTTCTGGGCAAGAAGTATGAGAAAAACATAAGTGTAGAAATATTTTAGTCTTATAGATCGTAATTTACACTAGGGCTATCAGAAAATTTGAATTTGAGTAAATTCTGTAGGTTAAGACAGTACTCATTGTCTTTCCCAGTGTGTATTGCCTGTTCCAAAGGGTATTGTCCCAACTGGATATTGGGCCTGGCTAACACTGAAGTCAACTAGATTCAGCTTCTTATACAGCTTCTCTGGCCCCACGGGACTGAAAAATGAATGATAAATCTCTGACCCAGATGCCTTGCTAATGAGGCCCAGTATGGGTAGGTCATTCTACACTGTTCCATAGACAGGTAGTGTGGTAACAAGTAAAATTACCATCAGTATGTTGGACGTGGTAGAATGTTTTTATCTTAGAATTCTTTTCTATAATTTTAAAGAACATACATATATTTTAAAATCTGGCATTTTCAGAAAAGCAAGTTGAAAATCAAGAAAATGAGAAAACATGTCACAACGTCCCTGAAATCAATAAGGAGAGGCTAGTCACTGTCACTGTCATCCTGTTGCTCATCGATTTGCTTGAGCGGGCCCAGTAACATCTCCATTGTGAGACTTGTTACTGTGTTTGGCATATCGAATACGTCACGGGGAGCTTGCCAGGCTTTGCTGTGTGGGCGAGATACTCTTGGTAGCTTGCCAGGCTCTCTGAGAAGGATGGAGGAATCGAACCTGGGCCAACCGGGTCGGCCGCATGCAAGGCAAACACCCTACCCGCTATGCTATCGCTCCAGCCCAGGAGAGGCTAGTAGTTTAAAGAAATAATCTAGCACTTAAGGGAAGTCAAGAGCAGGAAATTCTGGTAAATTTAGGTTGCTCATTTAGCAGAGGATCATACAGAAAACTGGTCATGCTTTTACAATTCTTGCTTGTAGCTGTCACCACATACTTGAATGTTATTGTGGCCCTGTCTGCTGTGAGTAGTGACTCATGCTTACAAATAAAATAAATATTGGTTAGTTAATATGCATATATACTTTTTTAAAATCTTATGGATTTTTTTCCAGGAAGTAAATTTTAGGAGCAAAATAAGTTCCTAACTTGGCAAGTTTGACATGTAATTCTTCATATTACTGTTAACCTTGCTAGGAAATACTACCACGGTCCACGGTCCATGATCCTCCTGTTGTTCATCGATTTGCTCGAGCGAGTCCAGTAACGTCTCCATGGTGAGACTTCTTGTTACTGTGTTTGGCATATCAAATACGTCACGGGGAGCTTGCCAGGCTTTGCCGTGCAGGCGAGATACTCTCGGTAGCTTGCCAGGCTCTTCGAGAGGGGTGAAGGAATCGAACTTGGGTCGGCCATGTTGGCTGCGTGCAAGGCAAATGCCCAACTGCTGTACTATCGCTCCAGCCCAGGAAATACTAATATTAAGCTATTTGAATACCATCTAAAACTTCTGGCATTTCCCAGTTTGAAAATTGCTATTGGCTAGATTCCTTGGTAAATATTACAAAACTTAACATTTCTTCCTTATTAAAAATTTTTAGATACCGCCTATAGTGGAGAGCATTAGGCACGTTGAAATATTTTTAAAATAGCATATGATTTCAAGGATTTTAGGGAGTACTTGATAATTCTGATTTCTTGTAGATGATTTCCAATGATTAATAAATGTTAGGAATTCAGAAACACTAGTCTGGCATGAATCCCAAACACTTCCAGCTCCATCCACTACAAAATTTCTTGTGAGTTCTCTCTCACAGAATAGATTTTTTGGTTGATTCAGATGCAGTCTGTTCTCTTGTTCTAGGTTTAGATGACATCTTGAGTTTCAGGTTTTTTCCTCTCCCAATACTGTTAGTCCACACCAATTTTACCTGTGTTGGTAGACACTGGTCTCCATGTCCCATGTGAAGACTAGGCTCTTGCTATATTCTAAATAGGTTATATGAAGGATTGTGCGCCTACTTCCATTTGTACCTTTGCTATAACCCCTGTTTTAATGCCTTGTTGCTGGAGACTGACTTTGGTAACCTGTTTCACGTGGGCTCAATTGGGTTTTATTTGGCCAAATATAGCTCACTGCCTAATTTTGTAGATAGAGTTTTAATCAAACACAGTCATGCTCCTTTGTTTATATGTTGGCTATTTTCATGCAGCAATCACAAAATCATATTGCAGGCTTTGTGGCACACAATGTCTTAAATATTTATTATCTGGAAATTTATGGAAAATGTTGTCTCCTCACATGAGAAGGTGCTGCCTTCTCACAATCTGGCTTATCACTTCCTGTAGGAGTTCCTTCCTCCAAAGTTCCAGCTTTCCTGAGATGGAAAATTCAAGAAGGTAATGGCTTTTTGCTATTGGCATTCCAGGTGTATAAAAGCACCTTAACTCTGCTCACATTTTAAAAGTATTCCATAATTAAAGTCTTTTCATTTCAGTCACCTGGGGTAAAATTTTCCTCAGATTCTAGCTAATGCAGCCTGACTATATCCCTCACATCAGCCACATACTTGAACAGATTGCACTGACAAGAGATAGGAGTCTAGGTTGAACCACTCTTAATTATTTCTGTTTGCAAGTTCATTTACCAGTTTGTTAGCCCAATCTTCATTGATGAGTTCATGTCCCCAGTCTAGGCTTTGCCTAGACAAGCTACAATAGTTTGTCTCTTTCCACCGTTGAATGTCCTCCATCCTCAAATTCCCAGCATGGGATATCCCAGCATGAGACTTATACAAATTATACAAGAAGAACAAAACTACTTATGTCCTTCTCTAGTAAACATGATATTTAGGAATTTTATTTAGAAATCTTTGAGATAAGCTGGCTTTAACTTCTCTGCTGATGTCAATTGTCATTAAAAGGGAGCTGAAATATTTTCTTCTTTGAGATGTCATACTATCAGAAGCATAAATACATCTCTGTCTAGATATGTAGGATTTTGATTGGAATAGGGAATGCCATGACATCAACTCTAAATATTTCTCTACAGTTTTTATTTAATGAGGTGATTTAAAATTCTCCTATCTTACCATGCAAATAACCTGGGTTTACTGACATTTCTTGCTCTGGAAATTGTAGAAGAAATAAATATTTTCAATGTTGATGATGAGCCACATTTTTCCAGTGACTTCATAAGAATAAACATACAATTTTTATATTTTCAATTAGAGCAATCATATAAAGTATTAACTAGTGAACATAAACTTGATCAAAAAAGATTATGGAAGGGACAACATTTAAAGAGAAATTCTCAAAACTGCTATATATGTTTTTGATTTAAATAACCTTGTTTTTCATCTTCTTTCTGCTTCCAAGTCAAATTATTTAAAATTATTTAAACAATAATTAGTCTTTTAAAGAATCCCTACGTATTCCCTTTCAAAGAGTTTTATGTAAAAATGTTAGGACTCTAAGCTCTAAATGTTTACTTACAACGTTGGTGTTTGTTTAGGCATTTAAGAAAATGGGGGCCACACCCTGTAGTGTTCAACATTTACTCCTTTCTCTACACTCAAAGATCACTTCTCTTGTGTTCTTGTGTGTGAGCGGGGAGCTGTTATGAGGGGAGCTGAGGATTGAACCTGGGTTGATTGCATGCAAGACAAACAGTCCTACCTGTTGTGTTATCACTCTGGCCCATGTGGTTTTTAGACTATTACTTATGAGTCATCAGAATAGTGATTGCTAAACAAATTTAGTAACAGAAATATTTTCTCTTTAGGTTATGAAGCATTTACTCCTACATTTCTCATTGATTTTCGTAAACCAGCAAGGTAAATAATATTTAATCTTATTTTACAAAGGAGGAAATTTAAGCTAACTTATTTTCTCAAAGTAGTATACCTAGAAACATTTCATGTTTATTTTGAAATTAAAGCTGATATGTAATTGGGAGAGTTTATTGGTAGGACCACCGATAAGAATGAATGGAAATTTGGCAAACTGAAACCAGCTACAGAGATTGGCACCAGCAAGAACACATGGGAAGGCTGATCTTTGGAGCTGACAGACAGACATCTGGGCATGCTTCAGGCAATTCTCCACATCAAGGAAAAGGTTACTCTAGCAGATAAATCACAGTAATGGATGCACTCAGATATTGAGCTATTTTGGAATTTTCGGAAGAGAATTCCAGTAGACGTTTACTGCCACAAACTTGGGATAACGTGGGAAGCAGGGGAATATTGATCCCTGACGTTAATTCCAGCTTCCATCCATGGCCATGTTAAAACTACTATTACACACCTAGCCTCAATTCTATCAATTGGTGCTTAGATATATCTTCAGTGACAGTAAGCAAGACACTAGACATGAGCATTGGGCTGGGTGAGGGTGGATGTTCTTAGTGCATTTTATTCATAGCCTAGGCACTTTCCACTGCATCTAAGTACCTATCACATATGGTGGAGAACAAAGTGAAGAGGTGGTAAAGAGAAAAAAGGACAAGTACCCAATTGGTGTGTAGAAAGATGGCCTAAAGAGAAAAGGCAGTTAGTACAATAGTCAACATAAGGAAATAACCATTAAGCCCAAATAAGGATGAATGGATCAAGGAATTGTAACATATATATGCAATGGAACGCTCTGCAACTCTAAGAGCAAAATCACACATTTGCAGCAACATGGATGGAATTAACTTATATTATGCTGAGTGAAGCCAGCCAGGAAGAAAATAATAGATGCAGAATGGTCTCTTTCACTTGTGGAACTTAGGTACACAGCAGAGTAGCATCAACGAACCAAAAGCAACATGATGGGAGAACTAATCCACACAATTGAGTTGGTGGTGGGAGGGTTTGAGAGGGAGGTGGTTTGAGGTCCTTGGGAAAGGGGGGTGGGTACACTGGTGATGTCTGAGGTGTTAGAATCATGTGCATGAGAAACCATTATTAATAGCATTGTAAAACACAGAATCTCAACAGTAAGTTTTTAAAAAATAAAAACATAAAGAAATGTATGTTAAGTGTATGTCCTCAAAGGAAGCAGGACATTTTGTCTATTATTTTTTATGACTCAATAAAGCTGAATGATAATATTCATTATACTAACAATTGTATATTATATCATCTACTCTAGGGAAGTAAGTTGATCAACTTTATTCAAATCTCTAATCTCTTCTAAATATCTAATCTTATTTCCAAAGAATGATTGAAGAAAATGATGCTATCTAAAATTTTCCAGAGATATAAAGCCTCTTCAGAGCTGCACTGTTTAGTATGCTAACCATTACCTACAAGCAGCTATTGAGTACTTGAAATTTGGCTGATCTTAAACTGAGACATACCATACATGTAAAATACATACTGAGTTTTGAAGACAGTGTGAAAAATATGTAAAGTCTCATTAACAATGTTTATTTTTATTTAAAGAAAAATTTCATGATGAAATAATACATTTTTGGATATATGTGATTGAATAAGTATAATATTAAAATTTATCCTACCTGTTTCTTTATAACTTCTTAGCATGACTATAAGAAAAACGAAAAGGATGTATGTGGTTAAGGTTACATTTCTAATTCATAAACCTTCTTTAGAGAAAAGCATCAGGTTTCTGAATGGTGAGTTCCATTTAGCCTTTGCCAAATGATTCTCTCCCCTCCAGGCTAGTTTGATCAAGTCAAATAATGCAGATTTCATAATGGGAAGGAAGGCTGCAAGTCATTTGGAAATTAGCTGATGAAACTGCAATAGGATCATAACTTCTGCATGACAATTTACTTTTTTGAGCCTTTCTTATTCCAAATGCAATAGTCACTGCTCTATTCTCTCCTCCAGCTAATTTACATCTTATTTTCTTTCTGTCAGAAGTGTCATTTCTGTGATTGATGAAACCATCTTTGCTAAGTGCGAAAACAAGACTGCCATGTTATTTGAAGTAGATTAACTACAAATATTTTTGTTCTCTGGTTTGGGAAGAATTCGTATAGTTACTTAGAAATCTTGAAATATTATAACGTTTGATCAGTTTTAGAAATTGAGGCAGAATCAAATGGAAAGATATCATAAGCTTAAATATATGAAAAATTGAGGTACCCCTAGAAGAAAATTATTTTGTCCTAGATCATGTTTATACATGGCCTCCAAATTCACCATGTGTTTTAGGGTCATGTGATCAAGAGTTTTACTGTCATCTCAATCATGGGTTTCTGCCCAATTAATTAAATTAACAATGCAATAAGTTGAATTCACCTAGTAATTTTAGGTTTTGGAGATGATTTATTTAGCTTTCATTTTATGAATGTCAGTGACAGCAATATTAGAACTTTATAATGAGAGAGACTTTAATATAAGAAAGGTAGGTTTAACAGAAGTACACAGGTTCTTTCTCTTTAAGATTGGATCAATTAAATGACTCTTTATACTCCTCTGATGCCTTTTTCCTCGTTGTCTTAGTTTATTTTTAAATTATATTATTAAATTTGTGATTTTTTTTCACAACAAGCTCCCGGGAGAGCACAAGGCAGAGTCTCCTACCCTGTGTCTGACTATCCTCGCCAGGGCCCAAAAGCTGAAGACCTCCAGGCCCCAACCAAGGCCTTACTGGGGCCACTCTCCACACACTTGGATAAGTCTCAGACATAACAGAACTGGCAGAGGAACCCAGGTGTGTAGGACCCGGGGCTGAGATCTCCAAGCCTGCACGGTTTGGGACTGGACCTGTCAGTAGCTAGACAGTTACACCCTCCAACTGCCGTGTAACCCCAACAACGGCCAGGATCCAGAGATTATCACAACAAGCTCCCAGGAGCGCGCGGCCGCATTTGCGGCCGCGCGACTATTTATTTACTTTTCTCTAAGTTTTCAGGGTACCTTAAATATCCAACCTGCACGGCAGAGCCTGGCAAGCTATCCATAGTCTATGCCAAATAGACCAAATTGATATGCCAAATCCAGTAATAAATGGATCTCATTTCCCTAACCCTGAATATGCAGAGTCGAGAAGCATATGGAAGGAGAGGCTGATAAAACACCAAGGCAGTCATAGGCTGCCAAAATGCAGAAAAACAAAAATGATTGTCTGTACTTTTAATGCTCGTACGCTGGCATCTGCTGCATCCATTGAAGACCTTATGGTACAAGCACGAAAGATCAAATACGACATCATTGGTCTGACCGAAACGAGAAGACATCAATCCCATCATGCTGTTTTCGACACTGGAGAAGAACTGTTCCTTGGAACATGTGATAAAAGAGGCGTCGGTGGTGTCGGTATCCTTGTCAACACAAACTTAGTCACGAGCATTGATTCATTTGAATGCCTAACAACCCGAATCGGACGATTACACTTGAATAAATGTGGCTCACTACCGGCAGTTTCTATCTTTGTTGTCTATGCACCAATATCCAGTTATGGTGAAAGAGAAACTGAGAAATTCTACATGGAGCTGGAGAAGTTCTATAAAGAAGATCACACCTTTTACAGGATCATTGTTGGTGATTTTAATGCCAAGATAGGACCAAGAAGATCAGTCGATGAACTCCACATCGGAACCCATGGCCTGGAATGGAACGAACAGGGTGACAGACTGTCTGAGTTCATCATGTCAACCAAAACCTTCCATGGTAACTCACAATTCCAAAAGGCTGAATCTAAACATTGGACATGGGAGTCTCCCGATGGACGGTTACACAGTGAAATAAACCACATCATATTCAATCGGCGGTTTTGCCTAACCGATGTTGCTGTTGTCCCAAAATTCCAAACGGGATAAAACCACCATCTTCTTCGTGCAAAATTCTACCTCACAGAATGAGGAGAAAAGAATGCAAGGTTTAAGAAGAGGACTCCCAGAACAACCACCAACTGGGAGCTCTTTGGCTCTATTGCGGCAACATGGAAAGATGCCGTCATTGACAACATTGATGAGGAATACGATCGAATGATTCAGCACTTCCATGATTGTGCAAGGAATGCCAAGAGAGAGAAAACCACAAAAATCCGTCTTTCTTCGAACACTCTTGAACTTATTCGCCAACGTGGCTTGGCACGTGCCTCAGGCAACCACAAGTGAACGTCCGAACTGGCAAAACAGTGCAGAGAAGCCATCAAGGATGACCTCAAAAACAGGAGAGCAGCAGTACTGCTAGATGCAGCAGAAGCTGGGAAAAACATTCGTAATGCCCGCCTGTCCTTCACCAACTACAAAACCAAGATGACTGCCCTCCGACATCATGATGGATCTATCACATCTTCCAGAAGGGCAATGGAGAAGATTATTCATGACTTCTACTCAGATCTCTTTAATAGCCACGTCCACTTGCCCACATACCACATTCTGCAGGATGGATATGTCGTTCCCAATGGTCTCCCTTTCGAAATCCAACATGCCATCTCGTCGGTAAAGAAACAAAGAGCACCTGGCCCAGACAAGATCAGACCTGAACACCTGAAGAACTTACCATCAGTACTCATCAATACATTGGCTCAACTCTTCACACGCTACCTGTCTGAATGCAAGGTTCCATCCCAATGGAAACCAGCAGGACTGTACTACTATACAAGAAAGGAGACATCCACGACATTGACAACTATCGCCCAATCTGCCTATTGTCTGTCATCTACAAACTATTCACTCGAGTCATCCTGAATAGGATTAGCAGAACACTAGATGAAGGACAACCATGTGAACAAGCTGGGTTCCGAAAAGGATTCAGTACCATCGACCATATCCACACAATAACCAAGCTCATTGAGGTATCTCGGGAGTTCAAGATGCCGCTCTGTCTAACGTTCATTGATTTAAAGAAGGCCTTTGATTCTGTTGAGACGGAAGCGGTCATAGAAGCCCTAGCCAATCAGGGCGTACAAACTCAATACATCAGGATCCTTCGTGAGCTCTATTGCGGATTCACTACCAAGATCTCACCATTCTACAAAGAAGTAATCATCCATATCAAGAGAGGGGTTCGGCAGGGTGATACCATTTCACCAAAACTCTTCAGTGCCACCCTCAAGAACATCATGCGGTGACTGGAATGGGAAAACATGGGAGTGAAGATAGATGGTCGGCAACTACATCACCTCCGCTTTGCTGATGACATCGTTCTAATAACACCAAACATCAACCAAGCGGCACAAATGCTGAACGACTTTGACCGTGAATGTGGAAAGGTCGGACTACAGCTGAATCTTACGAAGACAATGTTTATGAGAAACAGCCTTGTTCCTGACGCTCCATTCGCTCTCAATGGAACCACCATCTCCGAATGCAACAGTTATGTATACCTAGGTCGAGAAATCAACATGATGAATGACCTGGCACCTGAGTTGCGCAGGAGGAAGAGAGCGGCTTGGAATGCCTTCAAGAGCATTGAAGAAATAACTAAAAGGACAAAGAACCTCCAGCTACGAGCACATCTCTTTGATTCCACTATTCTTCCTGCATTAACATATGCCTCAGAGACCTGGACCCTACGAAAACAGGATGAGAACGCTATTCGGGTCACTCAAAGAGGAATCGAAAGAACTATGCTTGGAATATCACGATTCACTCAAATGAGAGATAGAATCCGGAGTTCTGATCTTCGTCAACGCTCAAGAATCAGGGACGCTGTCTCATTTGCCAAGACATCAAAAATCAGATGGGCTGGACATGTAATGAGGTTTACAGACAACCGCTGGACTAGAGCCATTACTGATTGGATTCCACGAGACATCAAAAGATCACGTGGACGCCCACCTATAATATGGTCAGACTTCTTCGTCAAGACCCTAAATGATCGGTTTGAGGCTCTACATGTTCCTAAAACGAACAGATACCATTGGACTACGCTAGCACACAACCGGGATGAATGGAGACGTTACTGGCACCCGCTCGAATAAATCGATGAATAACGGGGATTAAGTGATTAAGTGAATAAGTGATTATTAAATTTATTAAAATAGCATTATATCACACTTTTAATTACTATTTTGTATTATTACTATACATTGCACATGTCAAAATTCACACATTTTAATATATTATAGGTTTTTGTAACCACTACTAACAGAATATATAATTCTAACACTCTCTCCAAATTCTCTCTTGCTACCTCTCTGCAGTCAGATGCTCCCACTGCTTGTGATTCCTGGCAATCAAAGTTGCCAGATCTCTCTCACTGTAGTTTTTGCCTCTTGGAGTAGAACATGTTACCAATGCTATAGAATGGGTATAATTAGGAAAATTTTCACGGTGCAAGTAAATTTTATCTGTTTTCTGGATCTAGCAGATATTGGGAGAATTGTAACATTATCCTTCCAGAAGGAATAGGTTCCCAGGATGGCTTATTGCAAAATGGAGTGGAGAGAAGAGGCAGCCTTTGGAAGGGAGGGAATCTACCACTTCCCTCTCTCCCACCTCAGTTATCCTGGAAGTACCTGGGAAATCTAGGACTGATGAATGTCTGAGATGAGCACCTGCATGGTCCAGACCGTGGTCTCACCAGCCCCACAAGGTGGTCATCACACCACACCTGGGTTCCACTTGTTCTGTCCAATGTAGGAAGTTATTATTTCATCTGAAGCTATATAACACAGGCTAGAACAAGGAATTGCTCTCTTTGTGAAAGGAAAGTTAGTTCAAGCTATTACCTAACTTTTCCAAGTATATTGTCCTCCCTCACAGAGAATAGTTTCAGGAGAAACTAAAGAAATAACTAAAGTTTATTTTGGAAATGAGGGGAGAAAAAATATAGTAGGATACGTGCTTAAGAGAGAACATGGGCTTCTCCAGAGTGAAAAGGGTAAAATACACATTCCCAGCAGAGATGTTTAGGCCATTTCACAAAAATGAACACATCTACCCTAAAGAGGGTAAACGTCTCAGGCAGATGCTGGCTAAAGAACAAAAATACACATTTCAGGCAGAATGTAGACAAATGGGTATCTGTTCTTCCATTAAGTTAGTTTATATATATTTTTCTCAAACTGCCTCCCTATTGCTAGTGTGTTTGAATAGTGGGCAAGCTTAGATAAATTTATGCTCTTCTTTTTATAGTTTTAGCATGGTCTTTGCTCCAGCAGGGTAGCTTCTCTTTCCAGGTGCTCCTGCCATGCTTTGGGTCCTAGAATTCTGCATGGGAATGATTTTCAGGGTATCTTCATCTCATTAATCCTCTGTCTCAAAGGCCTCGATGCCTTTAGGCTGGCTCAAGTACAGTGTTTTTCTCTGCATTACCAGAGGCATCTCTGCCTGAAACAATTTCTTCTTTTAAATATTTGGTAGACAACCCAGCAATTATACAGACCTAGTGCTTAACTTTAGGACTTAACAATTTATTTCCTTAGCAGGGTTATTAGGCAAATTTATTCCTACTTTTATGAGTTAATATTACATATTTTGAACATGATCTAATTATTGGTAATTTTCATCTTTAAAGGAGTCGATCAATTCTGGCCAAATTACCATGGTCGAATTATCAGTAAATTTCACCTTTCAAGTAGTCGATCTACTTCATCCAAGTTACCATTATGTGATCATATTTCAATATTTTAAGTCACCGTATTCTTTTATGGTCTTTGTAAATTCTCTGGGATCAATGATGATAGCTTATTTCTGATATTCTTGGTTAATCTGACTGAAGGTTTATCCATATTACTAATCTGTTTTAGAGCCAGTTTTGAGTTTTGTTGATTTTATGTATTAATTATGTTTCATTTTGACTGATATTTAAAAAAATTTAATAATGAGACATCGTGAGGTACAGTTGCAGACTTACACATTTTTGAGCTTGGGTTTCAATTATACAATGATCAAATACCCATCTCTCCACCGGTGCCCATTTCCCAACACCATGGATCCCAGTATCCCTCCCACCTCCCATCTACACATCCCACCCTGCCTCTGTGGCAGGGCATTCCCTTTTGTTCTCTATCTCTTATTGGGTGTTGTAGTTTGCAAAAGAGGCAATGGGTGACAATCATGTTTAGTCTACAATCTACTTTCCGCATGCTTCTCCCATCCTGGGAGGATCCTCCCAACACCTTTATTTGGTGTTCCCTTATTTATCTGAGCTCCCTTTTCCCCTAGTATGTGTGGTTGGCCTCCAAGCCATGGAGTAAAATTCCTGGTACTAATCTTGGCCATTCTTGGGTGTTAGTCTCCTATTTTGTTACTTTATGTTCCCCAGATGAATGCAATTCTTCTATGTCTATCCCTTTCTTTCTGAGTCATTTCGTTTAACATGATATTTTCCATGTAGTACCACTTGTATGTAAATTTCATGACTTCTCTTTTCTAATAGCTACATAGTACTCCATTGTGTAAATGTACCAACGTTTCTTTAACCAGTCATCTGTTCTCGGGCACTCAGGTTTTTTCCAGATTCTGGCTATTGTAAAGAGTGCTGCAATAAACAGGCAATTGTAGATGTCAATTCGACTATACTTTTATGCCTCTCTGGGATATATTCCCAGGAGTGGTATTGATGGGTCAAATGGGAGCTCAATTTCTAATTTTTTGAGAATCGTCCATACTGTTTTCCAAAAGGGCTGAACCAGTCGGCATTCCCACCAACAGTGCAGGAGTGTCCCTTTCTCACCACATCCTCGCCAGCACCGGTTGCTTTTGTTCTTGTGGATATGGGCCAGTCTCTGTGTTGTGAAGTGATATCTCATTGTGGATTTGATCTGCATGCCCCTGATGATTAATGATGTGGAGCATTTTTCATGTACCTTTTAACCATTCAGATTTCTTCTTTGTGAAAGTTTCTACTCATTTCATCTCCCCATTTTTGATGGGGTTGAATGTTGTCTTTTTGTGGAGTTCAACCAGTACTTTGTATATTCTTAAAATTATTCCCTTATCAGATGTGTAGTTGGCGAATATCCTTTCCCATTCTGTAGACTGTCTTTGTATTTTGGTCACTGTTTCTTTTGAGGTGCAGAAGATTCTTAGTTTAAGATAGTCCCATTTGTCTATCTCTGTTTTCACTTTCTTGGCCAGCGGTGTGACATCTTTGAAGACACCATTAGCTTCTATGTCATGGAGGGTTTTGCCAACTTTTTCCTCAATGTACCTTATAGATTCCGGTCTGATGTTGAGGTCTTTAATCCACTTAGATCTTACTTTTGAACATGGAGTTAGGCAAAGATCTGAGCCCATTTTTTTTGCATGTAGCCGTCCAGTTTTGCCAGCATAATTTGCTAAAGAGGTTTCCCTGCTCCACTTCACTTTTCTTGCCCTCATATCAAAGATTAGATGCTCATATGCTTGGGGGAGATGTCAGTATATTCAACCCTGTTCCATTGGTCTACAGCTCTGTCTTTGTTCCAGTACCATACTGTTTTAATTATTACTGCCTTGTAGTAGAGTTTGAAGTTAGGGAGGTTGATTCCTCCCATTTTCTATTTCCCAAGAATTGCTTTAGCTATTCGTGGGGGCTTATTGTTCCATATAAATTTCAGGAGTGTTTGCTCCACTTATTTTAAGAATGTCATGGGTATTCTAATAGGGATTGCATTGAATTTATACAGTGCTTTGGGAAGTATTGCCATTTTGACAATGTTAATTCTCCTGATCCATGAGCAAGGGATATCTTTTCATTTCCTCGTGTCCTCTTTTATTTCCTGAAGTAGCGTTTTGTAGTTTTCTTTGTACAGGTCTTTTACTTCCTTAGTTAAGGTGATTCCTAGTTACTTGATTTTCTGGGGCAAAATTGTAAATGGGATTCACTAGCGAATTTTTCCAAACATTTAAAGAGGATCTGCTGTCGCTCCTTCTCAAGCTTTTCCAGTAAATTGAAAAAATGGAAACTCTCCCAAACAGTTTCTTTCTTTCTTTTTTTTAATTTATTTATTTTTATTAGTGAAGCACCATGAGGTACAGTTGTAGATTTACAAATCTTTGTGCCTGAGTTTCGGTCATACAATGATCAAATACCCATCCCTCCACCAGTGCCCATTTCCCCCCACACCCCCTCCCACCCTGCCTCTGTGGCAGGGCATTCCCCTTTGTTCTCTCTCTCCTTTTGGGTGTTGTGGTCTGCAAAAGAGGCATTGAGTGGCAATCATGTTCAGTCCATAGTCTACTTTCAACATGCATTTCCCCTCCTGGGAGGATCCTCCAAACACCTTTCATTTGGTGTTCCCTTCTCTATCTGAACTGCCCTTTCCCCTAGAATATCCGGCTGGCCTCTAAGTTATGGAGTAATCCTCCTGCTGTTGATCTCAGCTATTCTTAGGTATTGATCTCATATTTTGTTGCTTTATATCCCCCAGATGAATTCAATTTTTCTATGTCTATCCCTCTCTTTCTGACTCATTTCGCTTAGCATGATACTTTCCATATTGTACCACTTGTATATAAATTTCATGACTTCATCATTTCTAAGAGCGACATAGTACTCAATTGTGTAGATGTACCAGAGTTTCTTTAACCAGTCATCTGTTCTTGGGCACTCAGGTTTCTTCCAGTTTCTGGTTATTGTAAACAGTGCTGCAATGAACAAACAAGTGCAGATGTCACTTCGACTACACATTTTTGCCTATCTGAGGTATAATCCCAGGAGTGGTATCGCTGGGTCAAATGGGAGCTCAATTTCTAATTTTTTGAGAAATGTCCATACTGTTTTCCAAAAGGGCTCAACTAGTCGACATTCCCACCAACAGTGAAACTGTGTCCCTTTCTCGCCACATCTGCGCCAGCATCGGTTGCTTTTGTACTTTTGAATGTGGGCCAGTCTCTGAGGTGTGAATTGGTATCTCATTGTGGTTTTGATCTGCATCTCCCTGATGATTAATGATGTAGAGCATTTTCTCATGTGCTTTTTTGCCATTCGGATTTCTTCTTTGAGAAAGTTTCTGTTCATTTCATTGCCCCATTTTTTGATGGGGTTGGATGTTTTCTTCCTGTGGAGTTCCACCAGTATTTTGTATATCCTTGTTATCAACCCCTTGTCAGATGTGTATTCGGTGAATATCCTTTCCCATTCTGTAGACTGTCTTTGTATTTTGGTCACTGTTTCTTTGGAGGTGCAGAAGCTTCTTAGTTTAAGATAGTCCCATTGATCTATCTCTGTTTTCACTTGCTTGTCCAGTGGTGTGGCATCTTTGAAAGTACCATTAACCTCAATGTCATGGAGGGTTTTGCCAACTTTGTCTTCATTGTACCTTATGGTGTCTGGTCTGATGTTGAGGTCTTTAATCCATTTTGATCTTATTTTTGTACATGGTGTTAGGCAGAGTTCTGAGCCCATTTTTTTGCATGTAGCCATCCAGTGATACCAGCATAATTTGTTAAAGAGGCTTTCCTTACTCCACTTCACATTTCTTGCACCTTTATCAAAGATTAGATGATCATATGATTGAGGGGAGATGTCAGTGTATTCAACCCTGTTCCATTGGTCTGCAGTTCTGCTTTTATTCCAGTACCATGCTGTTTTAATTATTACTGCTTTGTAGAAGAGTTTGAAGTTAGGGAGGTTGATTCCTCCCATTTTCTTTTTCCCAAGAATTGCTTTAGCTATTCGTGGGGGCTTATTGTTCCATATAAATTTCAGGAGTGTTTGCTCCATTTCTTTGAAGAATGTCATGGGTTTCCTTATAGGGATTGCATTGAATTTATACAATGCTTTCGGAAGTATTGCCATTTTGACAATGTTAAGTCTCCCGACACATGAGCAGGGGATATCTTTCCATTTCCTCATGTCCTCTTTTATTTCCTGAAGTAGCGTTTTGTAGTTTTCTTTGCACAGGTCCTTTACTTCCTTAGTTAAGCTGATTCCTAGGTACTTGATTTTCTGGGGCACAATAGTGAACGGGATTGTTTTTTTCATGTTGCTTTCTTCTCTCTCACTGTTTGTGTATAGGAAAGCCATGGACTTTTGGGTATTGATTTTATAGCCTGCAACTTTACTATACGAGTCTATTGTTTCTAGGAGTTTTTTGGTGGGGGTTATTGGGTTCTCTAAGTAGAGTAACATATCATCTGCGAATAGTGAGAGCTTGATTTCTTCCTTTCCTACCTGAATGCACTTAATATCTTTTTCTTGCCTAATCGCTAATGCAAGTACTTCCAGTACTATATTGAACAGCAGTGGAGAGACTGGGCATCCTTGTCTCATCCCTGATCTTAGAGGGAAGGCTCTCAGTTTTTCCCCATTGAGGATGATGCTTGATGTAGGCTTGTGGTAGATGGCTTTAACTATGTAGAGGAAAGTCTCCTCTATACCCATTTTGGCTAGGGTTTTCATCATAAAGGGGTGCTGGACCTTGTCAAGTGCTTTCTCTGCATCTATTGATATGATCATATGCTTTTTATCTTTTCTTTTGTTGATATGGTGGATTATGTTGATTGATTTTCGAATGTTGAACCATCCTTGCATCCCTGGGATGAATCCTACTTGGTGATGGTGTATGATCTTTTTGATGAGTATTTGGATTCTATTTGCTAGTAGTTTGTTGAGGATCTTTGCATCTGTGTTCATCAGGGATATCGGCCTGTAATTCTCTTTCTTTGTGGTATCTCTGTCTGCTTTTGGTATCAGTGTGATATTCGCTTCGTAGAAACTATTCGGAAGGGTTTTTGATATTTCAATTTCGTGGAAAAGCTTAAAGAGGATTGGGAGTAAGTCTTCTTTAAAGATTTGGAAGAATTCACTAGTGAATCCATCCGGGCCAGGGCTTTTGTGCTTGGGGAGACTTTTTATTACCATTTCAATTTCCTTGATGGTGATAGGTCTGTTAAGGTATTCCAGGTCTTCTTGGTTCAGCCTTGGGAGTCTGTAGGAGTCTAGGAATTCATCCATTTCCTCGAGGTTTTGATGTTCCGTGGCATAAAGCTTCTCAAAGTACTCCCTGAGGATCCTTTGAATTTCTGTAGTTTCTGTTGTGATGACCCCCTTTTCATTTCTGATTCGGTTTATTAGGGTTTTCTCTCTCCCCTTCTTTGTGAGTTTTGCTAGAGGCTTATCGATCTTGTTAATTTTCTCAAAGAACCAGCTCTTGGTTTCATTGATCTTTCAGATTGTTTTTTGGGATTTCATCTCGTTAATCTCTCCTCTAAGTTTTATTATTTCCTTGCTCCTGTTCGGGTTGTGCTCCTTTTGTTCGTCCTTCTCCAAGCTCTTAAGCTGTGAGGTTAGTTTATTTATGTGGGCTCGCTCCTCCTTTCTGAGGAATGCTTATAGAGCTATAAACTTTCCTCTTAAGACAGCTTTTGCTGTGTCCCATAAGTTTTGGTAACTCGTGTCCTCATTTTCATTCGTTTCTAGGAATCTTTTGATTTCCTCTTGGATTTCCATTCTAAGCCACTCGTTGTTCAATAGCGCACTGTTTAATTTCCAGGTGTTTGATTTAGTTTTCTGTTTTTGTGTGTGATTTACTTCTAATTTAAGCGCATTGTGGTCTGAGAAGATTGTTGATACAATCTCTATCTTCTTAATTTTATGGAGATATGTTTTGTTGCTCAGCATGTGGTCTATCTTGGAGAATGTTCCATGTACGCTTGAGAAGAATGTATATTCAGCCTTTTGAGGATGAAGTGTCCTGTATATATGTACTAAGTCCCTTTCTTCCATTGTTTCCCTCAGATGAAATATGTCCTTGCTAAGCTTGAGTCTGGTTTATCTATCCAGAGGTGACAAAGCGGTGTTGAAGTCTCCCACTAGTATTGTGTTGCTATTGATGTCTTTTTCCAAATCTATGAGTAGTTGTTTTAAGTACTTTGCTGGTCTCTCATTAGGTGCATATACATTTATTATTGTAAGTTCTTCCTGTTGTACACATCCTTTGATCACTAAGAAATGGCCTTCACTGTCTCTTATGACCTTCTTCACTCTGAAATCGATGTGGTCTGATATTAAGGTGGCTACCCCAGCTTTTTTATGGGAGCTGTTTGCCTGTAGGATTGTTTTCCAGCCTTTGACTCTGAGTATGTGTTTGCTTTGACTATTAAGGTGTGTTTCTTGCAGGCAGCAGAATGTTGGGTTCAATTTTCTAATCCATCCAGCCACTCTGTGTCTTTTAATTGGTGTGTTAGCCCATTGACATTGAGAGAGATTATTGTTATGGGATTTTGTCCCATTGTTCTGTTGAAATTTGGTGTATTTGAGGGGCCTGTCCTGTCTTAAAGTAGCCCATTTAGTTGTACTTGTGACCATGGTCTTGAGTCTATGAAGTTCCTGAGCTGTTGTTTGTCTGTGAAACTGTGTGTTGTTCCTTCTATTATGAATGAGAGTCTTGCTGGGTAAAGTATTTTTGGAGAGGCATTTATTTCATTGAGTTTTCTCACTATGTCCCACCACTGTTTTCGGGCCCTGAGGGTTTCATCAGAAAAATCAGCTGTGAATTTTAAGGATGCTCCTTTGTAAGAGATTTCTTTTTTCGATCTTGCTGCTTTCAGAATTTTGTCTCTGTCTAAAGTTTTGGTCATTTTGATCAGTATGTGTCTTGGGGTATTTTTGTTCGGATTTCTTCTAGCTGGTACCCTCCGGGCCTCCTGAATGTGGTCACAAGTTTTCTTCAGCTCTGGAAATGTTGGAGCGATGATGTCTTTGGCAGTTTCTTCTTCATCAGGGTTTTCTTCCTGTCCCTCTGGGACTCCAATAATTCTTATGTTACCCCTCTTGGCTTCATCACGATCTTCTCTTGCCATCTGTTCCCGAACTGTGAGTCTCTTTTCCATTTTCTGCTCTTTTCTGGCGAGTCTCTGAACTTCATCTTCAAGCTCACTGATTATGTTCTCAGCAGCTGTTACTCTGCTTCTGAGGCCTTCCACTGAGGTTTTCAATTCGCCTACCAGGGTTTTCAGGTCCGACACATCCGATTGCATTTTTCTCATTTCTGCCTTCAAATCCTCTTGTCTTTTATTGGCATTGCTTTCCATTGTTTCTTTTAGTTCCCTAAGCATCCTAACTAGCTACCTTCTGAATTCCTTGTCAGAGAGGTTGTCTGATACTACAGTACTGTTGGTGTCTTCTGGGCTTGCCTCTTCAATAAGAAAGTTTGGTGGGCTTTTGCTTTGCTTTACCATTGTGACCAGTGTGCTTTAGTCCTTCACGTTCACTGTTACTATTCTTGTTGAGTGAGGAGAGAGTTCCCGGATCCCTTCAGCTTTGTTGCCGCGGGATCTGATGTTGCCTCAGTTCCCGTTCTGCGCAGGCCAAGGGAGAAAACCGGCAATTCTAGGGGATCAAGCTAGCTGCGCATTCCCTGGGGGAGTCTCAAGCCGTGGAGCAGGCTGTACCTGGTTGAATGAGGAGAGACTGCCAGGAGCCGTTCATTTTTGTTGCCAAACAATGGGCCTCGGTTCGTCCAGCACAGATTATACTATTCTCTCTTATAGTGGGAAGGGATTATGGATAAGTTTTTGTCCATGATAGGCACCCTTCTACGTTTCTGAGTTTGACGTTCTTCTCAGTCAGGCGTTATTCTTTGTTTTAAAACAGACATTGAGTGAAACTTTTGGAGGAGGTGCTATTTGGAAATGAACTTATACAGCTGTTTTCAAACAGGTCTTTGTTGGAACTTGAGTAGGCGAGTGGGTTGTTGTTGGATTGCAGTAGAAGAGGTGGGAAATGTTTGGTTGGTATTAGGAAGCAAGTTGGGGATGGGAGTCCTGAGTGCTTGATGTGAGTGATATAACTGCGGCCACCAAGGAGAAGGCCACGCCCACTTTTAAGAGGCCACGCCCCTTTCCTGGTGGCCACGCCCCGAGCCTGTCCCAAGCGACACCCTCCCAGGATCCTGGAATGGAAGAAGGGTGGTCTACAGTCTCCCCACTGGGCTTCAGGCGGGAATCTGAGGCGTGGCTGGGGGGGCAGGAGCACTTCCCGGCTGGACGCCCCCGACCCACCTGGAGGGGAGGAGCCGAGGGACTGGTGGTCGGGTCCCTCGGAGATGGACGGGCGCTTTCCCCACTGGGCTTCAGGCGGGAATCTGAGGCGCGGCTGGTGGGGCAGGAGCACTTCCTGGCTGGACGCAGCAGACCCACCTGAGGGGAGGAGCCGAGGGACTGGTGGTCGGTCCCTCGGAGATGGACGGGCGCTTTCCCCACTGGGCTTCAGGCGGGAATCTCCAAACAGTTTCCATGAAGCCCATATCTCTATAATACCAAAAGGAAACAAAGACGCCACGAGAAAAGAAAATTACAGGCCGATATCCCTGATGAACATGGATGTGAAGATTCTCAACAAAATACTAGCAAATAGAATTCAACTACTCATCAAAAAGATCATACGCCATGACCAAGTAGAATTCATCCTGGGGATGCAAGGCTGGTTTAATACTCAGAAATCAATCAACATAATCCACCATATCAACAAAAGAAAAGATAAAAATCATATGATCATATCAATAGATGCAGAGAAAGCATTTGACAAGATCCAGCACCCATTTATGATGAAAACCCTAGCCAAAATGGGGATAGAGGGGACTTTCCTCAATAGAGTTAAAGCCATCTACCACAAACCTACAGCAAGCATCGTCCTCAATGGTGAAAAACTGAGAGCCTTCCCTCGAAGATCAGGGACGAGACAAGGATGTCCAGTCTCTCCACTGCTGTTCAATATAGTACTGGAAGTACTTGCAATAGCAATTAGGCAAGAAAAAGATATTAGGGGCATCCAGCTAGGAAAGGAAGGAAACAAGTTCTCACTATTCGCAGATGATATGATACTATACTTAGAGAATCCTAAAACATCTACCAAGAAACTTCTAGAAACAATAGGCTTGTATAGTAAAGTGGTCGGCTATAAAATCAATACCCAAATGTCCATGGCTTTCCTATATGCAAATTGTGAAAGAGAAGAAAGTGACATTAATAAAACAATCCCATTGACTGACTTTTTGCTTTACTTTTTAAAATTTCATTTCTTCTATTGGCTTTTGTTTGTACTTCTTCATAATGTAGATTATTACTTTATTTTTGATCGCTTTTCTAGTATATATATTTTATGGCACAAATTTTATTCAATGTTCTGCTTTTGTTGTCACTCAAATTTTGATAAGTTTTAATTTTGTTCAGGCAAATCTTATACATATTTAATTGATTCATACCTATATATTTCATATAGGTCATTATTGTAAATGGCATTGTTTTATAAATTTGGTTTCTGGGGCCAGAGAAATAATACGGGTGTTTTTCTACAAGCACTTGCCTTGCATACAGCCTGCCCCCATATGTTCCCCAGCAATGCATATGATCCCCTCAGCAGCACCAGGAGTGACTACTGAGCAGAGAGTTAGAAATCAGTTCTGAGCACTATTGATGGTGACACTCAAATCAAATATATGAAAAAACTGTTTTTAAGGTTTGATTTTCAATTGTTCATTGTTCAGTTATGATTAAATATATAGAATATTATGACATCTGGGAATATGGATGGATGGCTTTATTGAGTCCCTTTTAATCTGTACTTTCTATTTGCTTTGCTTGGTCTATGACATCTGCTAGTATTTTATGATACTGTGAAAGTGATGTAGTGGGTATCCCTGTCTTAATGTTAATAATAGTCAGAAATGTCTTTTGCCATTAAGTGTGATGACAGTTGAAGATTTTTTAATATCATTTCATCATATTGAAACAATCACATAATTTTTGTTTGCTGAGGGTTTTTTTTTTTTTGGTCACAAGCGAATGCTAAGGTTTGTTTAATATTTTTTTCCTGCACCCTTCCATATTATCATGAGCTTTCTTTTCCATTAGCCTGTTAATAACTAGTGGATTACATTGACTGATTTTCACATTGTTGAACCATTCTTGTTTTCCTGGGGATATACTCCACTTGGTTACAATGTATTTATTATTCTTTTACTATCATGGTAGCACTGTAGCACTGTCCTCCCATTGTTCATCAATTTGCTCAAGCGGGCTCAGTAACATCTCCATTGTGAGACTTGCTGTTTGTTACTGTGTTTGGCATATCGAATACGTCATGGGTAGCTTGCCAGGCTATGCGGAGTGGGCGAGATACTCTTGGTAGCTTGCCGGGCTCTCCGAGAGGGGCAGATAAATTGATCCTGGGTCGGCCTGGTGGCCGCATGCAAGGCAAACACCTTACATGCTGTGATATCTCTAGAGCCCTTTACTATGCTAAGATTTTGGTAAGCTTTTTTGCATCTTTCAGATGATACTGCTCCTCAGAAATTTTTAGTGTATATTTGTGTGTTACTGTATGTGTGTGCTGTCTTTGTGTGATTCTGACATCACAATGGTAACTCATCAGATCACTTGATCACTTGACATCCCATTACCCATTAATTTGCTAGAGCAGGCACCAGTAAAGTATCCAATCGTCCCTGTTGTGTGCTAGTGTAGCCCAATGGCAACTGCTCACTCCAGGAATACGAAGAGCATCAAACCGTTCATTCAGTGTCTTGACGAAGAAGTCTGATCATCTCGTAGGTAGGCGGCCATTCAATCTTTTGATGTCCTGTGAAATCCAGTCAGTAACAGCTCTAGTCCAGCGGTGGTCTCCAATTCGCATTATGTATCCAGCCCATCTGATTTTCGATGCCTTGGAAATGAGACAGCATCCCTGATTCTCGATCCTTGATGGAGGTTGAAACTCCGGATTCTTTCTGTAACTTGAGTGAAGCTGATACTCCAAGAATAGCTCTTTCGATTCCTCTTTGGGAAACCCAAATAGCGTTCTCATCCTGTTTTTGTAGGGCCCAAGTCTCTGAGACGTATGTTAATGTAGGAAAAACACTGGAATCGAAGAGATGTGCCCAGAGCCGGAGGTTCTTCGTCCTCTTAGCTATTTCTTCAACGTTCTTGAAGGTGTTCCAAGCTGCTCTCTACCTCCTGCGCAACTCAGGTGCCGGGTCATTCATCATGTTGAGTTCTGGACCTAGGTACACATAACTGCAGCATTCAGAGATATTCGTTCCATTGAGAGCAAATGGAATGTCAGGAACGAGTCCATTTCTCATAAACATTGTCTTCCTGAGATTCAGCTGCAGTCCGACCTTTCCACACTCACGATCAAAGTTGGCCAGCATTTGTAACACTTGGCTACTCTTTCGTGTTGTTAGAACGATGTCATCAGTGAAGTGGAGGTGGTGTAGTTGCCAACCGTTTATCTTCACTCCCATTCCTTCCCATTCCAGTCGTTGCATGATGTTCTTGAGGGTGACACTGAAGAGTTTTGGTGAAATGGTATCACCTTGATGAACCCCTCTCTTTACGTTGATGATCACTTCCTTGTAAAATGGTGAGATCCGGGTGGTGAATCCTTAATACAGCTCATGGAGGATCCTGATGTATTGAGTTTGAACACCCTGTTTGGCTTGGTCTTCGATGATCACTTCTGTCTCAACAGAATCAAAGGCATTGAACTTCCAAGAAACCTCAATGAGCTTAGTTATCGTGTGGATATGGTCAATCGTGCTGAATCCTTTTCAGAACCCAGCTTGCTAGCATGGTTGTCCTTCAAATAGTGTTCTGCCAATCCTATTCAGGATGACTCGAGTGAACAGCATGTAGATGACAGAAAACAGGTAGATAGGGTGATAGTTGCCAATGTTGTGGATGTCTCCTTTCTTGTACAGTAGAACGTTCCTACTGGTTTTTCTTTGGGATGGAACCTTGCATTCAAACAGGTAGCGTGTGAAAAGCCAAGTCAGTGTATTGATGAGTACTGATGGCAAATTCTTCAGGTCAGGTTTGACCTTGTCTGGGCCCAGTACTGTTTGGTTCTTTACCGAAGAACTGCCGTGCTGTATTTCAGAAGGGAGAATGTTGGGAACGATATATCCATCCTGTGAAATTTGGCATGTGGGCAGGTGAACATGGCTATCGAAGAGATACAAGTAGAAGTTGTGGACAATCCTCTTCATAGACCTTCTGGAAGATGTGATAGATCCATCTGGATGTTGGAGGGCAGTCCACTTGGTCTTATAGTTGGAGAAGGACAGGCGGGCGTTGCGAATGCTTTTACCAGCTTCTGCCTCATCTGCCAGCACTGCTGCTCTTCTCTCTTTAAGGTCTTCCTTTATCACATCTGTGCACTGCTTTTTGAGCTCGACATTAGTTTATGGGTTCCTGAGGCTCACGCCCATCCACGTTGGTGAATGAGCTCGAGAGTTTTTGAAGACAGGCGTTTTTTTGTGGCTTTCTCTCTCTCTCTCCATTCCTAGCACAATCATAGAAGTGCTGAACGAGTCAATCATATTCTTTGTCAATGTCGTCAACAATGGCGTCTTCCGATGTTGCCACAATAGTGCCAAAGAGCTCCCAGTTGGTGGTTGTTCTGGAGTTCTCTTCTTAAACTTTGCAGCCCTTTCTCCCCGCTCCGTGAAGTAGAATTTTGTATGAAGGAGATGGTGATCTGATTACATTTGGAATTTTTGGACGACAGTAACATCTGTCAGGCAAAACCATCGATTGAATATAACGTGGTCAATTTCATTGTAGAACCATTCACTGGGAGACTCCCATGTCCAACGTTTAGATTCGGCCTTCTGGAATTGTGAGTTACCATGGATAGTCTTGGTTGACACGATGAATCAGACAGTCTCTCACCCAGTTTGTTCCATTCTAGGCCATGGGTCCCGATGTGGTGTTCTTTGACTGATCATCTCGGTATTGTCTTGGCATTAAAATCACCAACAATGATCTTGTAGAAGGTATGGTCTTCTTTATTGAACTTCTCCAGATCCATGTAGAACTTCTCAATTTCTCTTTCATCATAATTGGATGTTGGTGCATAGACAATGAAGATAGAGACTGCTGGTAGTGAGCCACATCTATTCAAGTGTAATCATCCAATTCGGGTTGTTAGGCATTCGAATGATTAATGCTCATGGCCAAATTCATGTTGACAAGGACACCGACTCCACCAGTGCCTCTTTTGTCTCATGTTCTTAGGAAGAGTTCTTCTCCAGTATCGAAAATGGTGTGATGTGGTTTATGCCTTCTCGTCTCAGTCAGGCCAATGATGTCGTACTTTATCTTTTGTGCTAGCACCATCAGGTCCTCTATGGATGTTGCCGATGCCAGCGTGAAATATGTGAATTGAAAGTACAAACAGTCATTTTAGTCCTTCCTCCTTTTGGCAGCCTAATCGGCCCTGAGATTTTATCAGCCTCTCCTTGCTCATCCTTCTTAACACTGCATTATTGGGGGCTCTTTCAGGGTCAAAGAAATGAGACCTATTGTATTTCCTGTTTTTGGCATATCGAATATGCCACAGACAGCTTGCCAGGCTCTGCTGTGTGGGTGGGATACTCTCAGTAGCTCTACAGGCTCTCTGAGAGGGATAGAGGTTTTTGGGGTGGCCTCTAATCACCCTTGCAGGTGATTTCATGGTTCAAACCATATTTGAACCCCATGAAATATGATGCAGTAATAATGAAAAATGAATATTAAGTGTCTTATAATGTGCTTCGTGGTCTGCAAAGTGGTCTGCAGCATGGCAGCAGCTGGGTAGTGGAGGTAGTTGAGGTTGGCTGCTGAGATATTTATCTGTCTCCGTCAGGGTGGGTCTTCTGGATGAGATCCCTGGGTCGCCGGAGATTGGTGGAAGCAGGCAGAGGATCTTTGTTTTTTTGTCCCATTGAATATGGTGTTCAAGGTCACAAAGTTCCAATTTACCTGGTTCTGTAGGGCTTCACTCATGCGTGAGGCTTGGCTTGAGCGGTCTAGTAAGTGGCCTGGAGCGTGGTGGTAGCTAGGTAGTGGAGGTAGTGAAGGTTGGTCGATGAGGTACTTATCTGGCTCCTGCAGGGTGGGTCTTCTGGGTGTGATCCCTGGGTGGTTGGAGATTGGTGGAAGCAGTCAGAGGATCTTTGTTTCCGGGCCCCATTGAGCTCATCAGATGAGTTGAGAAATTTCCCTTTTTCTTCTGAGATGCTTATCACACTACCATCATATGACCTGGTTTGGGAGTTTTCTTTGGGGAAGGATTTTAAATGTGAAATTATTTCTTTAATAGCAACAAAGTTCCTCTATTTACTTATTTTTCAGTGTCTTTTGTAGAGTTTCATTTCAAGGGGCTCCTCAGTTTCATAGGAGCAGTCTCTGTTCTACCCATGGTGGATGAGTTTATCACCCTTTCCTTTCTGACATTCAAAATGGCTTAGTATAGCTTTTACTTGCAGGGGGGAAGAGAATTTCTGTTTTGTTGCTCTTGCTAAGAGTCAAAAATAATTTATTCCACACTTCATTTATCTGGTTACAAATAGTTTATGGATCATATTTTGTTTGTACCTATCAGCAGTTTTGTTTGAGTTTCCACAAAGCCACAGATATAGAGGACTGGAGTGAGACTGAGTGTTAAGAGGGCTAGCAGGGCCCAGGAAACTTATTGCTGGTACAAACTTAAACCTTTTAGTACTGATTTTGATACTGTCCACCTCCTATTACTATTTTATAGTCTTCTAATAGCTTTTCATTTTTGCAGGGTTATTAGTAATAATCAGTTGGGGAAATTTATGTATTTACTCAATTTTTACTATAAAATAGAATTGATTTGCTTTGCTGTTATAGCACATGTTGTTAATAGATGCATGAAAGAGCCTCTTGGACGATTGGTTTTATAAGATAAAGATAAAGATAAAGGCCCTCCCGTTGATCGTCGATTTGCTCGAGCGGGCCCAGTAACGTCTCCATTGGAGACTTTGTTGTTACTGTGTCTGGCATATCGAATACTCTCGGTAGCTTGCCGGGCTCTCCGAGAGGGGCGGAGGAATCGAACTCGGGTCGGCCATGTTGGCCGCTTGTAAGGCGAACGCCCTACCCGCTGTGCTATCGATTTATAAAATTATATAGGTTTATTCATAGGCAAAGAGAACCAGAATATTTTGGGGATAGAGACTGACAATCTTTATTTCTCAATATTCTCAGGAAATTCTGACAAAATAGAAGTGTCATGCACCTACTATTTCTTATCTCATTTACAGATGAGAAATTTAGGTATAGTTAGGATACTGTTGCAATGAAGGTGATTATTTTTACTTAAAGTCTTCATCCATATGTCAAATTTTGTGGCAATAGGCTTTATTTTATTACTGTATTCAGGGGTCAAAATTATCAGCAAAACTTTAAACCACATGACAATGGAAGTAGATAAGTGAGTGAAAATTGGTACTTGTCACTGTTGTATTTGTTGGGTTTTTAATAAATATTTTCCACAGAAAAGTGCTTTAGAGAAAGTTAGCAAAGAAAAATGAGTATGGAGCTTCATATAACTTAAAAATTAGAAATTTCCAGCTGAATAGATACTTTGATGAAGTTAAGCCAAATGAAAGGAATACACACAATTCCTAGATTGAAAAAAAGCAAGAAGAAAAAGTCCCTATTTGTACTGAGGAGATAAGGGAAAGAGGGGAAATAATGATGAAAAGACTTAGGTCTAAATATAATCTGAGGTTTGAGGTGTGAGTAAGAATGGCTGAACTGCTTTGTCTATTTCTTTCAAGAATGTCATGGGTAACTTATAGGGTTACTTGTATGCATTAAATCTGTATAGTGCTTTGGGCAGTAATCCTCCCTATCCATGAGCAGGGAATGTGTCTCTATTTTCTAGTATCATCTCTTATTTCTTGAAATAGTGTTTTGTAATTTTCTTTGTATAGTTCCTTCACCTCTTTAGTTAAGCTGATTCCGAGGTATTTGATTTTCTGAGGCACTATTGTGAACAGGATTATTTGTACATAGGAAGCTGTGGACTTTTGGGTGTTGATTTTGTAGTCGTGTGCTGGGACAGAGAAGGGATAACTAAGTCAAGGTTGGAGGGATCGCTAGGGATGAGAGATGTGTGCTGAAATTAGATAAAAGATCAAACATGATGGCTTTTCATCATCTGTATTGCAAACCATAATGCCCATAAGTAGAGAGTAAGAGGGAAACTGTCTACCATAGAGGCAGGAGGAGGGGTGTGACGGGGGGTTTAGGGATACTGGGGACATTGGTGATAGAAAATGTACACTGGTGGAGGGATGGGTGTTCAATCATTGAATAACTGAAAGTCAAACATGAAAGCTTTGTAAGTGTAGCTCACGGTGATTCAATAAAAGATAAATTTTAAAAAGGTCTTAAGAAAATAGAAATATGTCATAAGAGATAAAAATAGAATGGCTGACTCTGGAAAGAAAGATGGTGGCCGCATGGGAGCCTGGTGGAGAGCAGGTCTGAGCCGGGGGTGGGGGCGCGATGGATACCTCATGGGATGGGGGGCGCTCCGGCCCGTCCTTCACGCCCGACCAAGGTCACCAGTTGCCCCCCACGAGCGGCTCTCTGGCATGGCCATGGCCTCAGAAGCACAAGGACTTAATACAGAAATCCAGCGGCTTGGAGCAGAAAAGCGAATGGACTATGCATTAATCCGCGCCATCTTGCCTGCCCGGAGGGGAAAGGGTGTTGCTCCCTTCCGCCCAGTCCTCTCTGGAAAGAAAGATGGTGGCCGCATGGGAGCCTGGTGGAGAGCAGGTCTGAGCCGGGGGTGGGGGCGCGATGGATACCTCATGGGACGGGGGGTGCTCCGGCCCATCCTTCACGCCTGACCGAGGACACCAGTTGCCCCCCACGAGCGGCTCTCCGGCATGGCCACGGCCCCAGAAGCACAGAGACCAATCTCTCAATTATCTGACTCTCAGTAGAAATACTTGCAGGGTTAATAAATAAAATAGCAGAAATCCAAAACCGCGCAACCGCTATTGCGGCCACGCGACATCATTTAATTCTTGAAAAAAAAAATAGAATGGCTGAACTGCATTGGAGAGATATTACAGCAGATAGTGCTTGCTTTGTATGCGGCTGACTCAGGTTTAATCTCAGTACCCCTTATAGTCCCCTGAGCCGGCCAGGAATGATTCCTGAGTTCAGAGCCAAGAGTAAGCCTAAGTCACCTGGATGCATTCCAGAAACATAAAAGAAGATAGTTGAATTAACTGTAAAATTACTAATAAAGTTAAGGGGAAAATTCAAGTTTAATAAATTAAGCTAATTGAATCTAGTTTAAATTGAAGAGGTGCAGTATATGTACACATGTTTGCTTCTTCATAGTCTTGTATTTATGCAGGTTGTATTATGCATAAATACACCATGTGTCTACTATGTACCCTCCTTGAAACTGTGTACAACTATGTGTGGAGGGGGCTGGAGAGACTGTATAGCAGATGGGAGCTTCCTTTGTATGCAGTCAACCTGGTTCAGATCCCTGGCATCCTGTATGTTCCCAATGTACATCCAAAAGTAATTTCTGAGCTAAGAAATAACCCCTGAACATTGTTCAGTGTGTCCATGAAGCTAACAAAAAAACTGTATATGGATATCTTATGCTACTAATTTTTTTTACTAAGTATAAAAGACACCTTCTAGAAGACTAAGAAGTTTTTTAAGCTTTAAAGCCAGTGGAGGAGGGTTATTAGTGAACAGTAAAGGACTTCCACTGTGAATTTATATTAATATGTATCAAGATCTAAAAATCGTGAGTTCTTTTATTTATTTTTAAATTTTATTAGTGAAACATCATGAGGTACAGTTGTAGACTTACAAATTTTTGTGCTTGTGTTTAAATTATACAATGATCGAGTACCCATCAATACACCAGTGCCCATTTTCCACCACCACTTGCTCTCAGTATCCCTCCCAACGCCCATCCCCCCCATCCCACCCTGCCTCTGTGGTAGGGCATTCCCCTCTGTTCTCTCTCTCCTTTTGGGTGCTGTGGTTTGCAAAAGAGGCATTGAGGGGCAATCATGTTCGGTCTATAGTCTACTTTTAGCATACATCTCCCTTACTGGGAGGATCCTCCCAACACCCTTTATTTGGTGCTCCCTTATCTATTTGAGTTGTCTTTTTCCCTAGCATGTGCGGCTGGCCTCCAAGCCATGGAGTGAACCTCTTTGTACTTATCTCAGCCATTCTAGGGTGTTAGTCTTCTATTTTGTTACTTTATGTTCCCCAGATGAATGCAATCTTTCTATGTCTGTCCCTCTATTTCTGACACATTTCACTTAGCATGATACTTTCCATGTAGTAGTACCACTTGTATGTAAATTTCAGGACTTCATCTTTTCTAACAGCTACATAGTACTCCACTGTGTAGATGTACCGAAATTTCTTTAACCAGTCATCTGTTCTCGGGCACTCAGGTTTTTTCCAGATTCAAACAAGTGCAGATGTCACTTAGACTATACTTTTTTTCCTCTCTGGGATATATTCCCAGAAGTTGTATTGCTGGGTCAAATGGGAGTTCATAAAAATGGTGAGTTCTTAAATCATAACCTGGCGAGATTCTAAATCAGAACATGGGCTCATTAACTTTATCACCACCACAAACAACTTCCTGTTTTCAGTATCTCCTTTCATTAACCCACAGAATATAAACCCCAAATAAACGTTTAGCCCAGGGACAAGATCCAACAAATGTACATTTTTCATTACTATTATCCAATAACCAAATTGAGTGACTTAGATACCATTCTTTCCCAGACCTAAACCCCTATACTATTACTTTAGGTGCCATCTGTGCTAATGCCTAAATCTTAATCTGTCAAATTTTACACTACCAGTTGAACATTCTTGTGAAAAGTATTCCAAAATTAAAAAGGAATGAAAGACAGAGGGTATAGTGCCACCAGCAGATCAATCTGTAACTGTGAAGCGAGTGCATCAGCAGCCTGATGGCACTGTCAGACTTTCAAATCCCCCAAAATTGCTGCTGTGTGTTTGGCTAGACCCCAAAAACTTGGGGCAAAGTTTACCAGGAAAGTAAACGGCCAAAAGTTAGGTATATGGGAGATACACCCACAAACCACCTCCGGCTCAACTATATAATTGGAGGCATGGCCTCTCTGGTTCCTGATCGAACTGCTTAATGACCATGATCCCAGAGACTCAGGAACGAATCTCAGAACCCAAATGCTTTTGGCAGAAATGCGTCCGGACCCTGCAGTAGGTTACCGGTGCTGGGCCACTCCAGGTGGAAATAGGTTTCGTGCCTTGGCCTGTTCCCCCTGGCAGCCTGGAAATCACAATCTTCCAGAGTCCACTGCATAGTCAGGTTTGGGCCCACAGTGACGAGACATGCGGGGTCTCACAGGATGGGGGTGGAGCCAGCCCTTTCCTCCCCACGCCAACGAGACCCTGATTCGCCACCCATGAACGGCCTCTCTGGCTCCCGATCAAGCTGCTTAATTGCCATGATCACAGAGACTCAGAAACAAATCATGAAACCCAGTGGTTTTTGGCAGAAATACGTTCGTACCTCGCAGTAGGTTACTGTCTCCAGGCCACCCCAGGGGGGAAAGGGTGCTGTCCCTCCACTTGTTCCCCTTGGGCGGCTTGGTGGCCACCATCCTCCAGAGGCCATTGGACAGTCAGGTTTGGGCCTGCAGTGACCAGACACATGGGGCCTCACAGGATGGGAGTGGAGCTACCCCTTTCCTCCCCATCCCAACGAGACCCTGATTCACTGCCCACGAACGGCCATTCTGGCTCCTGATCAAGCTGCTTAATGGCCATGATTCCAGAGACCCAGAAACGAATCTCGGAACCCAATGGCTTTTGGCAGACATGTGTCCTGTTCCTGCAGTAGGTTACCGGCACTGGGCCACTCCAGGTGGGAATAGGTTTAGTGTCTTGGCCTGTTCCTCCTGGTGGCCCGGTGACTGCCATCCTCCAGAGCCCACTGTACAGTCAGTTTGGGCCCGCAGTGACAAGACACGTGGGGCCTCATGGGATGGGGATGGAGGCAGCCCTTTCCTCCCTACCCCAACAAGACCCCAAGTAGCCGCCTATGAATGACCTTTCTGGCTCCTGATCAAGCTGCTTAATGGCCATTATCCCAGAGACTCAGGAGCAAATCTCGGAACCCAGTAGGTTTTGGCAGAAATCCTTTCAGATTTAAGTGTTAAAATTTCGGAATTTAAAAATCGTGCGGCCACTACTGCAGTCACGTGACATCATATGTTATTCATAACCAGCATTATAAAACAAATTGTTACTGTTGCCTTTTCAGCAGATCTGAGTGTGGGGTAAAATCCCAAATAATAATTGTGGGTCTGTTGTCAAAATATTGAATGTAATCAAAGTAGAGAAAGAGTAGCATGGAAATCATCTGCCCCACAGGTAGGGGGAGGGTATCTAAGGGGGTATACTGGGGTTTTTGATGGGGGAGAATGGGAACTGGTGTTTCATTGTATGACCGAGACTTAAACCCAAAAGCTTTGTAACTGTTCTCGTGGTGATTCAATAAATAAAGTTTTTAAAAAATGAAAAAAATATTAAGTTGGAGTTCATGCCCAATTCAATCAGCTATTCAGTGGCTGAATAAATAGAAGTACTCCTACATTAAAAAAAAGGAATGGAAGAGTGCTGCTATAGATTAGTGACCTAGGTGTCAGTATCCTTGTCAACACAAACTTAGCCATGAGCATTGATTCATTCGAATGCCTAATAACCTGAATCGGACGATTATACTTGAATAGATGTGGCTCACTGCCGGCAATTTCTATCTTTGTTGTCCAATTATGGTGAAAGAGAAATTGAGAAGTTCTACATGCAGCTGGAGAAGTTCTATAGAGAATATCACACCTTCTACAAGATCATTGTCGGTCATTTTAATGCCAAGATCACTTAATCACTTAATCACTTAACTTCCCGTTAGCCGTCGATTTGCTCGAGCGGGCGCCAGTAACGTCTCCATTTGTCCCTGTCGCGTGCTAGTGTAGCCCAATGGCATCTGTTCGCTCCGGGAACATGAAGGCCTCAAACCAATCGTTTATGACCTTGACAAAGAAGTTTGACAATCTGGTAGGTGGGCGGCCACACGGACTTTTGACATCCCATGGAATCCAGTCGGTAACAGCTCTAGTCCAGCAGTCGTCTTTAAATCTCATTACGTGACCAGCCCATCTGATTTTCGACACCTCGGCAAATGGAACAGCGTCCCTGATTCTTGATCGTCGACGGATGTCAGAACTCCAGATTTTTTCTCTCATTTGAGTGAAACGTGATATTCCAAGCATAGCTCTTTCTATTCTTCTTTGGGAGACCTGAATAGTGTTCTCATCTTGTTTGCGTAGGGCCCAGGTCTCTGAGGCATATGTTAATGCAGGAAGAACAGTGGAATCAAAGAGATGTGCCCGGAGCCGGAGGTTCTTCGTCCTCTTAGCTATTTCTTCGACGTTCTTGAAGGAGTTCCAAGCCACTCTCTTCCTCCTGCGCAGCTCGGGTGCCAGGTCATTTGTCATGGTGACCTCTCGACCTACGTACACATAGCTGTTGCATTCGGAGATGGTCGTTCCGTTGAGAGCGAATGGGGCGTCAGGAACGAGGCTGTTTCTCATAAACATTGTCTTCGTAAGATTCAGCTGTAGTCTGACCTTTCCACACTCACGGTCAAAGTCGGCCAGCATTTGTGCCGCTTGGCTGATGTTTGGTGTTATTAAAACAATGTCATCAGCAAAGTGGAGGTGGTGTAGTTGCCGACCATCTATCTTCACTCCCATTCCTTCCCATTCCAGTCGTCGCATGATGTTCTCGAGTGTAGCACTGAAGAGTTTTGGTGAAATGGTATCACCCTGCCGCACCCCTCTCTTGACATCAACGATCACTTCTTTGTAGAATGGTGAGATCCTGGTAGTGAATCCGCAATACAGCTCACGGAGGATCCTGATGTATTGGGCTTGAATGCCCTGATTGGCTAGGGCTTCAATGACAGCTTCCGTCTCAACAGAATCAAAGGCCTTCTTTAAATCAATGAACGTTAAACAGAGTGGCATCTTGAACTCCCGAGAAACCTCAATGAGCTTGGTTATCGTGTGGATATGGTCGATGGTGCTGAATCCTTTGCGGAACCCGGCTGGCTCGCATGGTTGTCCTTCATCTAGTGTTCTGCCAATCCTATTTAGGATGACTCGAGTGAACAACTTGTAGATGACAGACAATAGGCAGATGGGGCGATAATTGCCAATGTCATGGATGTCTCCCTTCTTGAACAGTAGTACGGTCCTGCTGGTTTTCCATTGGGACAGAAACTTGCATTCAGACAGGTAGCGAGTGAAGAGCCGAGCCAGTGTATTGATGAGTACTGACGGCAGGTTCTTCAGGTGTTCAGGTCTGACCTTGTCTGGGCCGGGTGCTGTTTGTTTCTTTACTGACGAAATGGCGTGTCGGATTTCAGAAGGGAGAATGTTGGGAACAAAATATCCATCCTGTGGAATTTGGTATGTCGGCAAGTGGACATGGCTATCGAAGAGATTTGAGTAGAAGTCATGGATAATCTTCTCCATTGCCGTTCTGGAGGATGTGATGGATCCATCAGGACGTCGGAGGGCAGTCATCTTGGTCTTGTAGTTGGCGAAGGACAGGCGGGCGTTATGAATACTTTTCCCGGCTTCTGCCGCATCTACCAGTACTTCTGCTCTTCTCTCTTTGAGGTCTTCCTTGATCGCATCTCTGCACTGCTTTGCGAGCTCGGACGTTAGCTTGTGGTTGCCTGAGGCATGCGCCAAACCACGCTGGTGAATTAGATCAAGAGTTTTCAAAGATAGGTGATTTTTTGTGGCTATCTCTCTCTTGGCGTTCCTCGCACATTCAAGGAGGTGCTGAACCAGTTGTTAATATTCCTTGTCAATGTTGTCAACAATGGCATCTTCCCATATTGCCGCAATAGTACCAAAGAGTTCCCAGTTGGTGGTCATTCTGGGAGTTCTCTTTTTGAACTTTGCGGTCCTATCTTGGCATTAAAATCACCCACAGGCCCCCCCAGCCGCGCCTCAGATTCCCGCCTGAAGCCCAGTGGGGAAAGCGCCCGTCCTTCTCCGAGGGACGGACCACCAGTCCGTCGGCTCCTCCCCTCCAGGTGGGTCGGGGGCGTCCAGCCGGGAAGTGCTCCTGCCCCCCCAGCCGCGCCTCAGATTCCCACCTGAAGCCCAGTGGGGAGACTGTAAACCACCCTTCCTCCATTCCAGGATCCTGGGTGGGTGTCGCCTGGGACAGGCTCGGGGCATGACCACCAGGAAAGGGGCGTGGCCTCTTAAAAGTGGGTGTGGCGTTCTCCTTGGCGGCCGCAGTTATATCACTCACATCAAGCACTCAGGACTCCCATCCCACAACTTGCTGCCTAATACCAACCAAACATTTCCCAACTCTTCTACTGTAATCCAACAACAACTCACTCGCCTACTCAAGTTCCAACAAAGACCTGTTTGAAAACAGCTGTATAAGTTCATTTCCAAATAGCACATCCTCCAAAAGTTTCACTCAATGTCTGTTTTATATAAAACAAAGAATAACGCCTGACTGAGAAGAACGTCAAACTCAGAAACATAGAAGGGTGCCTACAATGGACAAAAACTTATCCATAATCCCTTCCCACTATAAGAGGGAATAGTATAATCTGTGCTGGATGGAACCAAGGCCCATTGTTTGGCAACAAAACTGAACGGCTCCTGGCAGTCTCTCCTCATTCAACCAGGTACAGCCTGCCCCACGGCTTGAGACTCCCCCAGGGAATGCGCAGCTAGATTGATCCCCTAGAATTGCCGGTTTTCTCCCTTGACCTTCGCAGGACGGGAACTGAGGCAACATCAGATCCCGCGGCAACAAAGCTGAAGGGATCCGGGAACTCTCTCCTCACTCAACCAGAATAGTAACAGTGAAGGTGAATGACTAAAGCACACTGGTCACAAAGGTAAAGCAACGCAAAAACCCACCAAACTTTCTTATTGAAGAGGCAAGCCCAGAAGACACCAACAGTATTGTAGTATTAGACAACCTCTCTGACAAGGAATTCAGAAGGGAGCTAGTTAGGATGCTTAGGGAACTAAAAGAAACAATGGAAAGCAATGCCAATAAAAGACAAGAGGATTTGAAGGCAGAAATGAGAAAAATGCAATCGGAAATGTCGCACCTGAAAACCCTGGTAGCCGAATTGAAAACCTCAGTGGAAGGCCTCAGAAGCAGAGTAACAGCGGCGGAGAACAGAATCAGTGAGCTTGAAGTTGAAGTGCAGAGACTCGCCAGAAAAGAGCAGAAAATGGTAAAGAGACTCACAGTTCAGGAACAGATGGCAAGAGAAGATCGTGATGAAGCCAAGAGGGGTAACATAAGAATTACTGGAGTCCCAGAGGGACAGGAAGAAAACCCTAATGAAGAAGAAACTGTCAAAGACATCATTGCTACAACATTTCCAGAGCTGAAGAAAACTTGTGACCACATTCAGGAGGCCCGAAGGGTACCAGCTAGAAGAAATCCGAACAAAAATACCCCAAGACACATCCTGATCAAAATGACCAAAACTTTAGATAGAGACAAATTTCTGAAAGCAGCAAGATCGAAGAAAGAAATCTCTTACAAAAGAGCATCCTTAAAATTCACAGCTAATTTTTCTGATGAAACCCTCATGACCCGAAAACAGTGGTGGGACATAGTGAGAAAACTCAATGAAATAAATGCCACTCCAAAAATACTTTACCCAGCGAGACTCTCATTCATAATAGAAGGAACAGCACACAGTTTCACAGACAAACAACAGCTCAGGAACTTCATAGCCTCAAGACCATGGTCACAAGTACAACTAAATGGGCTACTTTAAGACAGGACAGGCCCCTCAAATACACCAAATTTCAACAGAACAATGGGACAAAATCCCATAACAATAATCTCTCTCAATGTCAATGGGCTAAACACACCAATTAAAAGACACAGAGTGGCTGTATGGATTAGAAAATTGAACCCAACATTCTGCTGCCTGCAAGAAACACACCTTAATAGTCAAAGCAAACACATACTCAGAGTCAAAGGCTGGAAAACAATCCTACAGGCAAACAGCTCCCATAAAAAAGCTGGGGTAGCCACCTTAATATCAGACCACATCGATTTCAGAGTGAAGAAGGTCATAAGAGACAGTGAAGGCCATTTCTTAGTGATCAAAGGATGTGTACAACAGGAAGAACTTACAATAATAAATGTATATGCACCTAATGAGAGACCAGCAAAGTACTTAAAACAACTACTCATAGATTTGGAAAAAGACATCAATAGCAACACAATACTAGTGGGAGACTTCAACACCGCTTTGTCACCTCTGGATAGATAAACCAGACTCAAGCTTAGCAAGGACATATTTCATCTGAGGGAAACAATGGAAGAAAGGGACTTAGTACATATATACAGGACACTTCATCCTCAAAAGGCTGAATATACATTCTTCTCAAGCGTACATGGAACATTCTCCAAGATAGACCACATGCTGAGCAACAAAACATATCTCCATAAAATTAAGAAGATAGAGATTGTATCAACAATCTTCTCAGACCACAATGCGCTTAAATTAGAAGTAAATCACACACAAAAACAGAAAACAAAATCAAACACCTGGAAATTAAACAGTGCGCTATTGAACAACGAGTGGCTTAGAATGGAAATCCAAGAGGAAATCAAAAGATTCCTAGAAACGAATGAAAATGAGGACACGAGTTACCAAAACTTATGGGACACAGCAAAAGCTGTCTTAAGAGGAAAGTTTATAGCTCTATAAGCATTCCTCAGAAAGGAGGAGCGAGCCCACATAAATAAACTAACCTCACAGCTTAAGAGCTTGGAGAAGGACGAACAAAAGGAGCACAACCCGAACAGGAGCAAGGAAATAATAAAACTTAGAGGAGAGATTAACGAGATGAAATCCCAAAAAACAATCTGAAAGATCAATGAAACCAAGAGCTGGTTCTTTGAGAAAATTAACAAGATCGATAAGCCTCTAGCAAAACTCACAAAGAAGGGGAGAGAGAAAACCCTAATAAACCGAATCAGAAATGAAAAGGGGGTCATCACAACAGAAACTACAGAAATTCAAAGGATCCTCAGGGAGTACTTTGAGAAGCTTTATGCCACGGAACATCAAAACCTCGAGGAAATGGATGAATTCCTAGACTCCTACAGACTCCCAAGGCTGAACCAAGAAGACCTGGAATACCTTAACAGACCTATCACCATCAAGGAAATTGAAATGGTAATAAAAAGTCTCCCCAAGCACAAAAGCCCTGGCCCGGATGGATTCACTAGTGAATTCTTCCAAATCTTTAAAGAAGACTTACTCCCAATCCTCTTTAAGCTTTTCCACGAAATTGAAATATCAAAAACCCTTCCGAATAGTTTCTACGAAGCGAATATCACACTGATACCAAAAGCAGACAGAGATACCACAAAGAAAGAGAATTACAGGCCGATATCCCTGATGAACACAGATGCAAAGATCCTCAACAAACTACTAGCAAATAGAATCCAAATACTCATCAAAAAGATCATACACCATCACCAAGTAGGATTCATCCCAGGGATGCAAGGATGGTTCAACATTCGAAAATCAATCAACATAATCCACCATATCAACAAAAGAAAAGATAAAAAGCATATGATCATATCAATAGATGCAGAGAAAGCACTTGACAAGGTCCAGCACCCCTTTATGATGAAAACCCTAGCCAAAATGGGTATAGAGGAGACTTTCCTCTACATAGTTAAAGCCATCTACCACAAGCCTACATCAAGCATCATCCTCAATGGGGAAAAACTGAGAGCCTTCCCTCTAAGATCAGGGATGAGACAAGGATGCCCAGTCTCTCCACTGCTGTTCAATATAGTACTGGAAGTACTTGCATTAGCGATTAGGCAAGAAAAAGATATTAAGTGCATTCAGGTAGGAAAGGAAGAAATCAAGCTCTCACTATTCGCAGATGATATGTTACTCTACTTAGAGAACCCAATAACCCCCACCAAAAAACTCCTAGAAACAATAGACTCGTATAGTAAAGTTGCAGGCTATAAAATCAATACCCAAAAGTCCATGGCTTTCCTATACACAAACAGTGAGAGAGAAGAAAGCAACATGAAAAAAACAATCCCGTTCACTATTGTGCCCCAGAAAATCAAGTACCTAGGAATCAGCTTAACTAAGGAAGTAAAGGACCTGTGCAAAGAAAACTACAAAACGCTACTTCAGGAAATAAAAGAGGACATGAGGAAATGGAAAGATATCCCCTGCTCATGTGTCGGGAGACTTAACATTGTCAAAATGGCAATACTTCCGAAAGCATTGTATAAATTCAATGCAATCCCTATAAGGAAACCCATGACATTCTTCAAAGAAATGGAGCAAACACTCCTGAAATTTATATGGAACAATAAGCCCCCACGAATAGCTAAAGCAATTCTTGGGAAAAAGAAAATGGGAGGAATCAACCTCCCTAACTTCAAACTCTTCTACAAAGCAGTAATAATTAAAACAGCATGGTACTGGAATAAAAGCAGAACTGCAGACCAATGGAACAGGGTTGAATACACTGACATCTCCCCTCAATCATATGATCATCTAATCTTTGATAAAGGTGCAAGAAATGTGAAGTGGAGTAAGGAAAGCCTCTTTAACAAATTATGCTGGTATCATTGGATGGCTACATGCAAAAAAATGGGCTCAGAACTCTGCCTAACACCATGTACAAAAATAAGATCAAAATGGATTAAAGACCTCAACATCAGACCAGACACCATAAGGTACAATGAAGACAAAGTTGGCAAAACCCTCCATGACATTGAGGTTAATGGTACTTTCAAAGATGCCACACCACTGGACAAGCAAGTGAAAACAGAGATAGATCAATGGGACTATCTTAAACTAAGAAGCTTCTGCACCTCCAAAGAAACAGTGACCAAAATACAAAGACAGTCTACAGAATGGGAAAGGATATTCACCGAATACACATCTGACAAGGGGTTGATAACAAGGATATACAAAATACTGGTGGAACTCCACAGGAAGAAAACATCCAACCCCATCAAAAAATGGGGCAATGAAATGAACAGAAACTTTCTCAAAGAAGAAATTCGAATGGCAAAAAAGCACATGAGAAAATGCTCTACATCATTAATCATCAGGGAGATGCAGATCAAAACCACAATGAGATACCAACTCACACCTCAGAGACTGGCCCACATTCAAAAGTACAAAAGCAACCGATGCTGGCGCGGATGTGGCGAGAAAGGGACACACTTTCACTGTTGGTGGGAATGTCGACTAGTTCAGCCCTTTTGAAAAACAGTATGGACGTTTCTCAGAAAATTAGAAATTGAGCTCCCATTTGACCCAGCGATACCACTCCTGGGATTATACCTCAGATAGGCAAAAATGTGTCGTCGAAGTGACATCTGCACTTGTTTGTTCATTGCAGCAATCTTTACAATAGCCAGAAACTGGAAGAAACCTGAGTGCCCAAGAACAGATGACTGGTTAAAGAAACTCTGGTACATCTACACAATGGAGTACTATGTAGCTCTTAGAAAGGATGAAGTCATGAAATTTACATACAAGTGGTACAATATGGAAAGTATCATGCTAAGCGAAATGAGTCAGAAAGAGAGGGATAGATATAGAAAAATTGCATTCATCTGGGGGATATAAAGCAACAAAATATGAGATCAATACCTAAGAATAGCTGAGATCAACAGCAGGAGGATTACTCCATAACTTAGAGGCCAGCCGGATATTCTAGGGGAAAGGGCAGTTCAGATAGAGAAGGGAACACCAAATGAAAGGTGTTTGGAGGATCCTCCCAGGAGGGGAAATGCATGTTGAAAGTAGACTATGGACTGAACATGATTGCCACTCAATGCCTCTTTTGCAGACCACAACACCCAAAAGGAGAGAGAGAACAAAGGGGAATGCCCTGCCACAGAGGCAGTGTGGGAGGGGTGGTGGGGGGAAATGGGCACTGGTGGAGGGATGGGTATTTGATCATTGTATGACCGAAACTCAAGCACAAAGATTTGTAAATCTACAACTGTACCTCATGGTGCTTCATTAATAAAAAAAATCACCCACAATGATCTTGTAGAAGGTGTGGTCTTCTTTATAGAATATAGGACAAAGAAGTTCAGCCGATGAACTCCACATCAGGACCCATGGCCTATAATGGAACGAACAGGGTCAGAGATTGTCTGAGTTCATCATGTCAACCAAGACCTTCCATGGTAACTCACAGTTCCAAAAGGCTGAATCTGAATGTTGGACATGGGAGTCTCCCAGTGGACAGTTCCACAATGAAGTAGACCACATCATATTCAATCGTCGGTTTTGCCTAACCGATTTTGCTGTTGTCCCAAAATTCCAAATGGGATCGGACCACCATCTCCTTCGTGAAAAATTCTACCTCACAGAACTCGGAGAAAAGAATGCAAAATTTAAGAAGAGAACTCCCAGAATGACCACCAACTGGGAGCTCTTTGTCTCGGTTGTAGCAACATGGGAAGATGCCATCATTGATAACATTGATGAGGAATATGATCGAATGATTCAGCACCTCCATGATTGTGTGAGGAATGCCAAGAGAGAGATAACCACAAATAACCGCCTTTCTTTTAACACTCTTGAACTTATTCGTCAACATGGATTGGCACATGCCTCAAGCAACTGAAAGCGAACGTCCTAGCTGGCAAAATAATGCAGAGAAGCCATCAAGGATGACCTCAAAGACAGTAGAGCAACGGAGCCGTTAGATGCGGCAGAAGCCGGGAAAAGCATTCCTAATGCCTGCCTGTCCTTCACCAACTAAAAGACCAAGATGACTGCCCTCCGACATCCTGATGGATCTATCACATCTTCCAGAAGGGCAATGGAGAAGATTATTCATGACTTCTACTCAGATCTCTTTAATAGCCACGTCCACTTGCCCACATACCACATTCTGCAGGATGGATATGTCGTTCCCAATGGTCTCCCTTTCGAAATCCAACGTGCCATCTCGTCGGTAAAGAAACAAAGAGCACCTGGCCCAGACAAGATCAGACCCGAACACCTGAAGAACTTACCATCAGTACTCATCAATACACTGGCTCGGCTCTTCACACGCTACCTGTCTGAATGCAAGGTTCCATCCCAATGGAAAACCAGCAGGACTGTACTACTATACAAGAAGGGAGACATGCACGACATTGGCAACTATCGCCCAATCTGCCTATTGTCTGTCATCTACAAACTGTTCACTCGAGTCATCCTGAATAGGATTGGCAGAACACTAGATGAAGGATAGCCATGTGAACAAGCTGGGTTCCGAAAAGGATTCAGTACCATCGACCATATCCACACGATTACTAAGCTCATTGAGTTCAAGATGCCGCTATGTCTAATGTTCATTGATTTAAAGAAGGCCTTTGATTCTGTTGAGATGGAAGTGGTCATAGAAGCCCTAGCCAATTAGGGCGTACAAACTCAATACATCAGGATCCTTCGTGAGCTCTATTACAGATTCACTACCAGGATCTCACCATTCTACAAAGAAGTAATCATCCATGTCAAGAGAGGGTTAGGCAGGGTGATACCATTTCACCAAAACTCTTCAGTGCCACCCTCAAGAACATCATGCGACGACTGGAATGGGAAAACATGGGAGTGAAGATAGATGGTCGACAACTACACCACCTCCACTTTGCTGATGACATCGTTCTAATAACACCAAATATCAGCCAAGTGGCACAAATGCTGGCCGACTTCAACCGTGAGTGTGGAAAGGTCAGACTACAGCTGAATCTTACGAAGACAATGTTTATAAGAAACAGCCTCGTTCCTGACGCTCCATTCACTCTCAATGGAACCACCATCTCCAAGTGCAACAGTTATATATACCTAGGTCGAGAAATCAACATGATGAATGACCTGGCACATGAGTTGCGCAGGAGGAAGAGAGCGGCTTGGAATGCCTTCAAGAGCGTTGAAGAAATAACTAAGAGGACAAAGACCCTCCAGCTACAAGCACATCTCTTCGATTCCACTGTTCTTCCTGCATTAACATATGCCTCAGAGCCCTGGGCCCTATGAAAACAGGATGAGAACGCTACTCGGGTATCTCGAATTGAAAGAGGAATCGAAAGAGCTATGCTTGGAATATCACAATTCACTCAAATGAGAGATAGAATCCGGAGTTCTGATCTCCGTCAACGCTCAAGAATCAGGGACGCTGTCTCATTTGCCAAGGCATCAAAAATCAGATGGGCTGGACATGTAATGAGGTTTACATACAACCGCTGGACTAGAGCCATTACTGACTGGATTCCACGGGACGTCAAAAAATAGTGTGGATGCCCACATACAAGATGGTCAGACTTCTTCGTCAAGACCCTGAGTGATCAGTTTGAGGCTCTGCATGTTTCTAGAACAAACAGATGCCATTGGGCTATGCTAGCACACAACAGGGATGAATGGAGATGTTACTGGCACCCGCTCGAGTAAATCGATGAATAACTGGGGATCAAGTGTTCATGTGATCAAGTGATCTTGTGCTTTGGAGATAGTAATATTTACGTTGCTTGCCTTGCACATGCATGACCTGGTTCTATACCCAGTACCACACATGGGCCCCTGAGCACTGTCAAAAGTATTCCCTAAGCCTGTGCATTTAATTATCCCTGAGCACTTCTGGTTGTGGATCCCAAACCACAAAACAAGGAAGGAAAGAGAAGAGAAGAAACATTTTTAGCCCATTGATAGAACCCAGAAAGATAGCATTTGTATATAATAAAATAGGCTGCTATTTACTTTTGGACATAGTAATTCTCCTCATAAGTATTTAAAGGTAAAGGTAAAGGCCCTCCCGTTGATCGTCGATTTGCTCCAGCGGGCCCAGTAACGTCTCCATTGGAGACTTTGTTGTTACTGTGTTTGGCATATCAAATACTTTCGGTAGCTTGCCGGGCTCTCCGAGAGGGGCGGAGGAATCGAACTCGGGTCGGCCATGTTGGCCGCTTGTAAGGCGAACGCCCTACCGCTGTGCTATTCAATATAAATAAAACAAATGTTCACACAGAAAATCATTTTAAAGATGTTAGCAAAAGCTTCATTAATAATACAAAAAACCCTCTTGTGGAGTAGACAAATTGTGGTATGTTCATATAACATACTAATAGTTACTAAAAATAAATTAATTTCTGATTTATGCATCATCATTGATGATCCCCACAAACATGCTCAGTAAAACATTGCAGACAAAAATTACCTTTATGTCCATTTTCAGCCAATTTATACCACCACCCCCGCCAGCTATAGTCTAGTATTTTTAATACCATATATTATTTTGTCTACTTAGAAATGTAAGTAAAAGCATATGGTATTTGCTCTTATTAATTTTTGAGAGAACAGAAGTGATCTGCAAATGGATATAGAATGTGTATTACACAAACATATAAATCCAAATTACACATTAAAGATTTTTGCTTTTTGTGTATATGAATTTTACCTTTGTAAGAAACTTCATATAAATAATTAAGTAACCAAGAGAAATGTAATATGAAGTAAAAATTGATAAACACTGTAGTTGGAGCTCAGTGACAGTTTCGTGACTTTTTTGTATACATGTTTTTTGTTGGTGTGCTTCACATTTTGATGTATCAATGTTAGTTTGAAGAAAAAAAGTGTCATTAATTCATAGTCTTAAATTAATTAACATTCTTAGCTTAAAAGTTCCTTCTAGGCTAATATAAAAGTATTCCGTTTTTTAAATCATTTTCTGTTTTATGTTTTTATAAAATTAATATTAAGGACCTAGTAAATGAATCTTTTAAGATTATAAGGATAATAAGTTTCCATCATGAGTTGTGGGAGAGGCAACTCTTAACTCTTAATGATAGCAAGGCTACTTAATAATCCATGCATTGAAACTACTTATGACTATCATAGTAATCACTCAGAGAGTTAAACTATAATGGTCATCAGTTCACATTGTGGTAAAGTGACTCTGGATCACCACAGTGTCTCCCTAGAGTAATGTAAATACTTGTTACCTACAGTAAATACTTAAGGCTCACCACAGTGTTTGCCTATAATGAATAAAATACAAGTAAATACTTGCTGGATAACTAGCTAGTAAACATGAGACATATTCATACTGTGGCTATCTTAGATTTTCATATACTCAGCAAACTTGATTTTCCTCTTACTACATAAGAGGAGGTTCTAAAAATGTATATTCAATACTCCCATTCTCACCTATATAACCCTGTGCTATGTTGAGTGTTGGAAAATAGTATGTGAGGATATCAGACCAGTACAGGAATGGGTTCGTTTCCTTGAATTTTCTCTTTAAAGGAACAACTAGACAATGGACCAGAACTATGTAATACAAACAGAATACCACAGATTTTTGAACCCCAAAGACTAATACAGATTGCATTGAAAAAGACCCACGAGATTCCCATAACAGAAGGAAGATGAAGACAAATTCCTTAAGATTGTGGTCTAGAGTAGAGGATAGAGACAACAGATTGCTGGCCCCGTCAGGTGCCCTGAGAAAGAAAGGTGGAAAATGGTGCAGAAACAACATACACACCATGATCCAGGAGAAGTTCATCTGAAGGAGCTGGAATTCTATACATAGACTAGGACCTGAACAACGAGGAAGACTAAAAATAGTAATATCAAGTTTATTCAGATGAAGTAAGTGAGGGGCATACGATGTAAAAAAGTTAATGAGTAAACTCTGTGATAACAAATTCCACGAGGAATAACAGTGTAATGATAATGGGTATCCCAGAAAAGGAAGAAAAAGAGAACACGGGGCTATTCAAAGAGCTAATAGTAGCAAAGTTCTCAACTCCACGAAAAGAAAGAAATCTAAATCTATAGAAGCAAACCAAAAATAAACCAGTATGAAACTAACATAAAACCTTTTTATTTAAATGCTAAGATACTAACACTGAAGCACAAAACAGTGGAACTATCAGAAGTTTTAGGCAAAGAGGGGCTGGAGTTATAGGTAAGAAACTTTCCTTGCATGTGGTCAATTTCAACGCAGTTCCCGGCATCACAGATGGTCCCTTGAACACTTCCAAGAGTTATCCCTGCACACAGAATCTGGAGTAAGCATAGACAAAACCAAAAGAAACTAGTTCGAGACAAAGAAAGAATATTGATGGGAAAAACAAGTGAATTTTAGAAATGCTCATATCAGGTTATCACCAAATTTACCAGAATAAACTCCACAGGGAAGAAGACAATGGAATAAAACATTCAAAATACTCATAAATAAAAAATTTCCAGCCAAGAATACTATATCCTACAATACTTTGATATATGGGGGAGAAATAACAGACCTTCACAGAACAACACTAATTGAAAAAGATTTAACAACATAGAATTCCCCTACAAGAAATCTTGAAAGAAACATTGGTATATAACAAATTCAAAAAGTTAACAAAGAAAATGAACAAGTAAACAGACATAGGCAACCAGAAAACTAAAGAAAAAATGGCAGCAAAATTACTTTGTATATCAATAATAATGATCCTTAATATAAATGAACTGAACTTGCCATTCAAAAATCACAGACAAGATAAGTTAAAAAGCAAAAGCAGGAAAAAAATCACCAAGTGATTTCATTTAAAATCACTAAGGCATTTTATTTACATACCTTGGTTATTTCAATTCACTAAATGTTTTCAAATCCATTGATTTCAAATCACTAAATTAATTATTTAAATACCTTAAGTGAAAAATGAGTCAAAGGAGACTTAATATTTGTAGGGAATCACCGCTCCCAAAAACTTACAATTGCACATTATTTCTAGTGCTCATAGAATTCAAGAATAGACACATGAAATGTTTCAAAAACTGATAAACATTGGAAGCATGTGAAATAACTTTTCAGATCATACTGGTAAGAAACTAGAATGAAGTCAAAAGAATAAATTTGCTATACATAGATATATACTTGATGGTTAAATAAACAGAACACTTAACGCATGATTTAAGATGAAGTCATAACAAAACCATAGAATGCAAAAAGAAGGTGCAAATAGGGAAAATTTTAGCAATACTGGCCTATCTCAGAAAACAAGAATAACCCACAAACAAAACTGATATCACAGCAAAGCTCCCTCCCCAGCTGAGGCTTTCTTACAGCATCTGGCCAAAAAGGGGCTCTGTAAGCCTCGGGAGTGCATCAGAAGGAACTCCAAGCCCCCAACAGGCACCAAAGTGGCCCCTCCACCGACAGTGAGAGGGAGTCACTGATGGTGAACTGGAGGGACCCACCTCCATACTACCACAGCAACATGAAGAAAGACCGCAGATTCCCACCATGAGGAGTGAATGAAGAAAAGTCTCACAGGGAATTCGCACAAATATAATCTCTCCGATAAAGAATTCAGAGATGAAATGTTGAGGATGTTCAATGAGCTCAAAGAAACAGTGGAACAGGTATCCAGTAAATTAAAGGAAGACATGAAAGAAACAGTGGGATGGACATCCAACAAAATACAGGAAGCAAAGAAAGCTGAAATAAACTGCTTGAAGAAACAATAAGAAAGTTTCAAACAGAAGTGTCACTAATAAAATATTTCATAGATGAAATTAAAAACTCAGTGGTGACCTCAACAGTAGAATGACAACAGCTGAAGACAGAATCAGTGAGCCTGAAGATGAGCTGCAGAAAGCGTACAAGAAACAGAAAAATATAACAGAAAAAGACCTCAAAATAGCACTTGGGTGAATAAGAGACCTAGGGGATGAATTCAAGAGGAACAATATAAGAAGCATCGGAGTACCAAAAGGACAGGGCGGCAACCCCAATGAAGTAGCAATGTTGAAAAATATCATAACTGAGAAGTTCCCAGAGCTGAAGAATGCAGGCATTCAGATCCAAGGAGCCTGAAGGGTACCAGCTAAAAGAGACCTTAATAAAAAACTCCAAGACACATCATAATCAGAATGACAGATACCACAGATTAAGACACAATACTGCAAGCAGCAAGGTCAAAGAAGGAAATCACATACAAAAGAGCATCACATCGATTTACAGAAGATTTATGAGAGGAAACCATCTGAGCCAGAAGGCAATGGTGGGATATAGTGAAAAAAACTCAATGAAATGAATGCCTCACCAAGAATTCTTTGTTCGGCTAAGGCTAACCTTTCGCACAAAATGGAAGGAACAAAACACTACTTCACAGATAAACAACAGCTGAGGAACTTCATAGACTCAAAACCAACCTTAAAAGAAGAACTAAAGGAGCTATTATAAGAAGAAAAAAAACCTACAAGCACAACAAACCTCTACAGAAAGATGGCACAAAACCCCATGATAATAATCTCTCTCAATGTAAATGGTCTAAATGTACCAATTAAGAGACAAAGAATACCAAAATGGATTAAAAAACTGAACGCAATATTCTACTGTCTAAAGCAACCAGTGTTGGCATGGATGTGGCAAGAAAAGGACCCTCCTCCACTGCTGGTGGAAATGCCGACTGGTTCAACCCTTTTGGAAAACACGATTCTCAAAAAATTAGAAAATGAGCTCCCATTTGACCAAGCAATACCACTCCTGGGAATATATTACAGAGAGGCCAAAAAGTATAGTCGAAGTGACATCTGCACTTGTTTGTACATTGCAGCACTGTTTATAATGGACAGAATCTGGAAAAAACCTGAGTGCCCGAGAACAGATGACTGGTTAAAGAAACTTTGGTACATCTACACAATGGAGTATTATGTAGCTGTTAGAAAAGATGAAGTCATGAAAATTACATACAAGTGTTACTACTACATGGAAAGTATCATGCTAAGCAAAATGAGTCAGAAAGAGAGGGACAGACATAGAAGAATTGCATTCATCTGGGGAACATAAAGTAACAAAATAGGAGATTAACACTCAAGAATAGCCGAGATAAGTACCAGGAGGTTCACTTCATGGCTTGGAGGCCACCCACACATGCTAGGGGAAAAGGCAGCTCAGATAGAGAAGGGAGCACCAAATAAAGGGTGTTGGGAGGATCCTCCCAGGATGGGAGAAGCATGCTGAAAGTAGACTATAGACCAAACATGATTGCCACTCAATGCCTCTTTTGCAAACCACAACACCCAAAAGGAGAGAGAGAACAGAGGGGAATGCCCTGCCACAGAGGCAGGGTGGGATGGGGGGGATGGGGGTCGGAGGGATACTGAGAGCAAGTGGTGATGGAAAATGGGCACTGGTGGAGTGATGGGTACTCAATCATTGTATAATTGAAACCCAAGCACAAAAATTTGTAAGCTTACAACTGTACCTCGTCGTGTTTCACTAATAAATGTTTTTAAAAAAAGAAAAAGAAAGAAACACATCTTAACAGTCAGAGCACACACAGACTCAAAGTGAAAGGATGGAAAACAATCCTTCAAGCAAACAACTACCTGAAAAAAGCTGGAGTGGCCGTAGTAGTATCCAACAACATAGATATCAAGCTGAAAAAGATTAGAAGGGACAGTGAAGGCCGGTTTTTTTAATAATCAAGTGATATGTACATCACGAAGAAATCACACTCCTAAACATATGTGCACCCAATGAAGGACTAACAAAATACTTAGAACAACTGCTTAATTGACTCAAACCCCTTCCTAACATCATATGCAAAAGTCATTTAATAATAAGTACCTCAATGTCACACCTGAATCCATAAATTACATTGAGGAAAATATAGAACACTTCATAAAATTGAATCTAGAGTGTATTGTCCAAGCAAACAAATGAGAGATAAATAAATATGATTACATAAAATTAGAACCTTATGTATCACAAAAAGAAATGGTGAGCATAATAAAAAGACAACTTATGAACTACAAGAAAATATTTGTCTACCACTCATCTGACAAAGGGTTAATATCCAAGATACACAAAGCATTTGTAAAACTTAACAAACTTATCGCAAAATGGAGGAAAGATACGAAAATATGCTTCTTTAGAAAGCACATACAACTGGCAATAGGTGTATGATAAAATGCTCTACATCAGTAAATGCAAATCAAATGAATATTGAGACATCATTTCACATATTGAGACTACCACACATTAAAACCTAAAAACTAAAACAACCAGTATTAGTGTGGTTGCTGGGAAAAAGGAACACTCATCAACTGCTGGTGGGAACGTTGACTGATCCAGCACTTTTATAACAATATTGATGTGTCTCAAAAATCAAGCTATGAATCAAGCTTCCAAATGAGCCAGCAATTCTACTTCTTTGGCATCTACCCCAGAGGCACCAAACCGCTATTTTAAAAATACAGTTGTGTTCCTATGTACATTACAAGATCATTCACAAGACTTGTATGTAAAATACCGAGGAGAATACAAAATTAATATTGTCCTTGAAAGCAACCTTAGAAATGTTTTTGAAAACTCCACTCTGAAGGAAAAAAATAACAAATAAATGGGACTACATCAAAAAAATAGGTTCTGCTCAGGAAAATAACCGTGCATTCAAATGAAAAGATGGGGGTCAGGGCAGTAGATAGTTCAAAAGCTAGACATGTGTGTTTAGTCCTGGCTTTAATCTCCGGTTTAATTACTGACAGTACATGATACCTCAAAATATGCCAAGAGGTCAAGTCAATCCTTACGAGGAACCCCACCTAATTAAAGCATTAGCAGAGCATCAGGAGAAAGAGTTTCGTAAAGAAGACATAGAGATGGTCAACAGGCACAACTAAACAAATTTTTCAAATTTTGTATTATTGGGGAAGGAGAGACTGATAAAATCTCAAGGTTGAATTAGGCTGCCAAAATGAAGAAGGACCAAAATGACTGTCTCTACTTTCAATTCACGTACGATGGCATCAGATGCATCCATCCAGGGCTTGATAGTGCAAGCGTGAAATCAAGTATGAAATCATTGGTCTGACTGAAATGAGAAGGCATTAACCACGTCACGCCATTTTTGACACTGGAGAAGAACTGTTCCTTGGAACATGCAACAAAAGAGAAGCCGGTGGAGTCTGTGTCCTTGTCAACATGAAATTTGGCCATGAGCATTGATTCATTCGAATGCCTACCAACCCGAATCAGATGATTGCACTTGAATAGATGTGGCTCACTTCCGGCAGTCTCTGTCTTTGTTGTCTATATACCAATATCCAATTATGATGAAGAAGAAATTGAGTTCTACATGGAGCTGGAGAAGTTCAATAAAGAAGACCATACCTTCTACAAGATCATTGTCAGTGATTTTTTAAATTAATTTTATTGAATCATTATGAGATAGTTTTAAGCTTTCATGTTGGTGATTTTAATGCCAAGATAGGATCAAGAAGATCAGCCTAAGAACTACACATTGGGACCCATGGCCTAGAATGGAACGAACAGGGTGAAAGACTACCTGAGTTCATCATATCAACCAAGATCATCCATGGTAACTCACAGTCCCAGAAGGTTGAATCTAAACGATGGACATGGGAGTCTCCTGGTGGATGGTTCCACAACAAAATTGACCACATTATATTCAATCGATGGTCTTGCCTGACAGATGTCACTGTTGTCCCAAAATTGCAAATGGGCTTGGAACACCATCTCATTCATGCAAAATACTACTTCACTGAGTGGAGAGAAAGGGCTGCAAAGTTTAAGAAGAGAACTCCCAGAACAACCACCAACTGGGAGCTCTTTGACACTATTGCAGTAACGTGGTAGATGTCATCTTTGACAACATTGACGAAGAATACGATCAACTGGTTCAGTACCTCCATGATTGTGCGAGGAATGCCGAAAGAGAGATAGCAACAAAAAGACACCTGCCTTCTCAAACTCACGAGCTTATTTGCCGTGGCTTGGTGCAATCCTCAGGCAACTGCAAGCAAACATCTGAGCTCGCAAAGTAGTGCAGAGAAGTGATAAAGGAAGACCTCAAAGAAAGAAGAGCAGCAGTGCTGGCGGTGAGGCAGAAGCCGGGAAAAGCATTCACAACGCCCGCCTGTCCTTCGCCAACAACAAGACCAAAATGACTGCCCTCCAACATCCTGTTGGATCTATCACATCTTCCAGAAGGACAATAGAGAAGATTATCCATGACTTCTACTTGAATCTCTTCGATAGCCATGTTCACCTGCCCACATACCAAATTCCGCAGGATAGATATGTCATTCCCAGTGTTCTCCCTTTTGAAATCCAACACGCCATTTCTTCGTTAAAGAATTGAACAGCACCGGGCCCAGACAAGGTCAGACCTGAACACCTGAAGAACCTGCCGTTAGTACTCATTAATACACTGACTTGGCTCTTCACATGCTACCTGTCAGTATGTATGGTTCTGTCCCAACGGAAAACCAGCAGGACTGTACTACTGTACAAGAAGGGAGATTTCCACAACATTGGCAACTATCACCCTATCTACCTGTTTTCTGTCATCTACAAGCTGTTCACTCGAGTCATTCTGAATAGGATTGGCAGAACACTAGATGAAGGGCAATCATGCGAGCAAGCCGGGTTCCAAAAAGCATTCAACACGATCAATCGTATCCACACAATAACCAAGCCCATTGAGGTTTCTCGGGAGTTCAAGTTGCCGCTCTGTCTAATGTTCATTGATTTAAAGAAGGTCTTTGAATCTGTTGAGACATAAGTGGTCATCAAAGCCCTAGCCAAGCAGGGTGTTCAAACTCAATACATCAGGATCCTCCATGAGCTGTATTATGAATTCACTACCAGGATCTCATCATTCTACAAGGAAGTGATCATCCATGTCAAGAGGGGGGTTCAGCACCGAAACTCTTCACTGCCACCCTCGAGAATGTCATACAATATCTGGAATGGGAAGGAATGGGAGTGAAGATAGACGGTCACCAACTACACCACCTCCACTTTGCTGATGACATCATTCTAATAACCAAATATTAGCCAAGTGGAACAAATGCTGGCCAATTTCGATCGTGAGTGTGGAAAGGTCGGACTACAGCTGAATCTCACAAAGACAATGTTTATGAGAAACGATCTTGCTCTTGACATTACATTCACTCTCAAAAGAACAAACATCTCCCAATGCAACAGTTATGTGTACGTAGGTCAAGAAGTCAACAATGACAAATGACCTGGCACCTGAGTTGCGCAGGAGGAAGAGAGTGGCTTGGAACGCCTTCAAGAGTGTCGAAGAAATAGCTAAGCAGACAAAGAACCTCCAGCTAGCTCCAGGCACATCTCTTCAACTCCACTCTTCTCCCTGCCCTAACATATGCCTCAGATACTTGGGCCCTACGAAAACAGAATGAGAATGCTATTCCGGTCTCCCAAAGAGGAATCGAAAGACCTATGCTTGGAGTATCACGCTTCATTTAAGTGAGAGAAAGAATCCGGAGTTCTGACCTCCATCGACGATGAAGAATCAGGGACACTGTCTCATTTGCCAAGGCATCAAAAATCAGATGGGCTGGACACATAATGTGATTTGGAGTCGACTGCTGGACTAGAGCCGTTACTGACTGGATTCCATGGGACGTCAAAAGATTGTGTGGCCGCCCACGTACGAGATTGTTGGACTTCTTCGTCAAGACCCTGAACAATTGGTTGGAGGCTCTTTGTGTTCCTAGAGTGAGCAGATGCCAGTGAGCTACACTAGCATGCAACAGGGACAAATGGAGACATTACTGGCTCTCACTAGAGCAAATTGATGAGTAATGGGATGTCAAGTGATCATATGATCAAGTGATTATTAGGGAAATCCAATTCAAAACAACAGTGAGATATCACCTCATTCCTGTAACAAACAAACAAACAAAAAAACCCCAACAGGTATCAAAGAAGATGTGTGAAAGGAGCCCTTCCTTACACACTATTGATGGGAATGCAAATTGATGCAATCATCCAGGAAAACAGTATGGAGATTCTTAAAAATTAATAATAAAGGGGTGGGAGTGCTTTCTTTGTACACTGTCAACCTGATTTTAATCCCCAGAACCACATATGGTACCCACATATGGAATAGCCAAGCTTTATTCCTGAGCTAAGAGCTAGGAATAAGCCCTGAGAACTTCTGCGTGTGGCTGTCCTAAGGATTAAGAATAGAATTTATATAAAATTCAGTTATTTCACTTCTGATAGCTACTTGAAAACTACAAAAGCAAAAATTAAAATATGAGAGAAGTAAGAAAGATATACAAAACTCATGTTTATTGTAGAATAATTCATGATTATATGATAGATAATATCAGGAAACACCTTAAATATTCATCAACTGATGAGTGCATTAAGAAGAGTGTCATACATTCACAATGGAGTACTACCTGCATACTGGAAAAGATGAATTCGTGCTTCTTGAAGCACAATGAATAGAAATTATAGTATATGAAATAATCCAGGTAGTCAAAGATAAACACCATACAATTTTACTCATATGTGGCATAGACATTTTAAGAAGCAGATGAATTAAAAAAAACACACAAAAAGAAAATTTAGATTTTTAGATCTAATTAAGGGTTACCACAAGGGCAGGTAGAAGAGGGGTTGGTAAATTGGGTCTAAGGGGACAACTGTGTGATGAACGATAGAATTGTACTTTCAGAGATAAATTTATTTATTTATTTTTCATTTTCTCATTACTTAGGAAAATAGTTTTACTTAGAAAATATGAGATAAGACAGATGTGGTTTTATAATGTAAAGGAAGAAAAATTATGTGCCAAATCTGAAATGCAATAGGTTCCAAAATGGAGTGCCTAGAGGTAAGTTGAATGTAACATACACATGTTGGTTTTGCATCAACACTTCAAACTTTTGTAAGAACAAATTTTGCTTTGATTAAAAAGAATACCTGGGAAACATACATAAGAAAATGTAGCCGCTACATGAGCTATTTAACCACATCTTGGCTCATCACCTCACTTGTAAAATGGGAAGAATCCTAGTGTTGACTACGGAGTTACTGTGTAAGAATTAAATGAACCATTAAGTGAAAATATATAGAACAGTATTTGAAATATAATGCTATGAAAGTTACTATTATTATAATTGTACGAAAGACACCAGAAGGTAAAAGGGGTGAGGAATGAATTCTTCCCCAGAGCTTATAGAAGGAGCGTGTCCCTGCCTATACTTTGATTTCAGACTGGAAAAACTTATTTTTCATTTCTCCTTTCCAAAAATGTGATAGATTACAATTTTGTGATTTTAAGTCATCCAGTAATTAGTTGGTTAAATTATTTCTTTTCTATATGTGTCAATTTTTTTCTGGTTCCCTCTTATGAGAATACTTGCAGGTAGTACAAGATAAATTTCCCATCTCAGAATCTAGAATTTAATCACACCAGCAGTCTTTCTGCTATATAAGATGACATTCATTTAATCTAGGTGTTAGACCATAACTTAACTTACCACCTATAGATAATTTAAATTTGAGGCTGACTATATAACATTTCCATTCAATTGTCCTGTTTTGTATTCATGGACGCTCATGACAAACAATTATTTACCAGGAAAATATCAACTGACTGGACAATCTAAGTTAAGGATGAACCATTATTATTCAATAAAACGATTTATTTAGGCTGCAATATATTTCTGAGAGAGATGAGCTTGATAGATTATTATGGTTTATAAACACTGAAAGGAATTGCATGAGCATCTTGGTACCTCTGGGAATATTTTGGCTATTAAATACAAACAGTGAAATAACAAACTGATAGAAAAACTTAGGAAGTCTTTAGATAAAGAAACATTTTTATATATTGGCTTCCTCTTTGGCTTAAATTCAAACATTGCAGAAATACGGTAAATAAGCACATTTAGCACACTTGGTACATAAAAGTGTCTTTTTACCAATTTTATGCAGACTGCATCTGGCTGAATAAACAATAAAATCTAGAATTAATGTTCCAAATTGTAATGCTGGGAGCAGGGAAGGACAATGAAATCCTCAAAAAGAAATGACACTTAAAAATAAACCCTTGAGTGACTTCCAGCCTGTCTGATATCTCTTTCCTAAAGTACAGAGAATTTGTTTCCTTTCATATGAAAAAGATGATTTTTGTCTCTCTGTGGTTTACACATATGTACATTTGTTTATTTTCTGAAAGTTATTCTTCATCATATGGTATTGGAACATACTCTTCAGGGAAAACATCTGTTCGTCTTTGTTGCTAGCATCTGCCAAGTCAGGTATGCTAAGAAAAAAGAAATTACTGGACCTCAAATCCACAAGTTAGCATAATATCAGAAACAGACAAATTTTATCTATCCTAGATTGCTTATGAACATATCCTGGCTCAGGTCATACTAGGCATAGAACACACAGTTAGAGCGCATGGTCTAGATCAATCAAGTCTGGGGATAGAGGTCATTTGGTCTACTGAGGAAAAGGGTATAAGAACAAAGTAGATACCATCTTTGCTTTATTGTTTACTTAGAACTTTCCCATTGACTCCATATGGGCTTGTTGATGGATAGAACACCTGGGACTAAGAATAGTGTGAGAAACATATAGAATTGAGTACAGGAAGATGAACATTTGGTCCAAATACTTGTCACTACTACTACTACTACTTGGGAAACGTGTTAGTTTGGGAAATGTTGCTTAATCTTTCTGAGCCTTTATTTATGCATCTGTAAAATAAAGTTAATTATATTATATTAAAATGTTTATGGATAAAGAGGTAGCACTGTAGCACTGGCCCCCCAACGTTCATCGATTTGCTCAAGCGGGCACCAGTAATGTCTCCATTGTGAGACTTGTTGTTACTGTTTTTGGCATATGGAATATGCCATGGGGAGCTTGCCAGGCTCTTCTGTGCAGATAAAGAGGTATAGGTCCTGTACTGTCCTCCTGTCCTCCCGTTGTTCATCGATTTCCTCGAGCGGGCCCACTAACGTCTCCATTGGAGACTTTGTTGTTACTGTGTTTGGCATATGGAATACACTACGGGGAGCTTGGCAGGCTCTTCCATGCAGATAAAGAGGTATAGGTACAAGCACTATATGCGAAGTGAAAATATGTTTTATAGAATATCTTAGAAAGAATAGCAAAGTGGTTCATATAGACTAATTCAAACCTAGGTAGCAATTTATTTACAGTTTCATAAAAAGTATCCTTAGGAGAAGGCTCTGAGGCTCCAGTGAATTTCAGTCTACATATAATCTCATTTTACTTCAACTCTCTTTTCTCCAATGAACTCTATAGACTTCTCTCACATATTTTCTGTGTTTTATTCTATGGGAACATTAAGCAACTTGTATACTACCTTAAATTTGCAGAGGATTTGCAAGACCTAAGCTGATGTAGCGTCAGCTTCTTCTCCATTACCATCCCACAAATGTTTTCTGAATGTTTTGGAAGGCAAGGCCAACATATCTTGTACTGATGAAGACTATGCTGATAGAAAAGACAGCTTTTGACTCCAAAATATATTATCTGTTCACCATAGCCAAAATCTGGAAACAAACCAGGTTCCCTAGAACAGATGACTGGCTAAAGAAACTTTGGTACTTCTACACAATGGAATACTATGCAGCTGTCAGGAGAGATGAAGTCATGAACTTTGCTTATAAATGGATAGACATGGAGAGTATCATGCTAAGTGAAATGAGTCAGAAAGAGAGGGACAGACATAGAAGGACTGCACTCATTTGTGGAGTATAAAACAACATAACACGAGGCTGACACCTAAGGATAGTAGATACACGGGACAGATAGATTGCCCCATATCTTGAAGCCTGCCTCATAAGCAAAGGGGAGAAGGCAGCTGGAATAAAGAAGGGATCACTAAGAAAAAGATGGCTGGAGAAATCTGTCAGGATGGGATATGTGTGCAGAAAGTAGATAAAGGACCAAACATGATAACCTCTCAGGGTCTATATTGCAAACCATAATGCCCAAAAGTAGAGAGAGATTATGGGGAATCACGTCTGCCATTGAGGCAGGGGAAGGGTGGGAAAGGGGGTTATACTGGGGATATTGATGGTGGGGAATGTGCACTGGTGGAAGTATGGGTTTTTGATCATTGTGTGATTGTAACCTAAACATGAAAGCTTGTAACCATATCATGGTGATTCAATAAAATTTTATATATATATATATATATATATATATATATATATATATATATAGTCTTTGAATGAAAGTCATGGACCTAGCAGACATATATAAGATCCTTCATTCTTAAACACTTGAGTGCACACTCCAGTACACCTAGGAATTCTCTAAGACAGACATTATGCTAGTTCTGAAAACATAACTCCATAAAATAAAAAGGTAGCAATATTATCAACTATCCTCTCAGACCTTGATTCTTTTAAAATGGACATAAATTACAATCCTAAATGTGGTGGAAACACACTTTAGAATGAAACAAAAATTGAAACATGTATTTCTATCCTGATTCTCTTGAGTAACCCTTAAATGATTCTGCCCTTTGCTATTATCTCTGTCTTAAAAGCTCTTTTTAAAACTTTTCTCTTACTTTACCATTGTTCTTATACCTACTGCAATGCAAATCCACATTATTGTTGTTTCTCTAAGTCACAGCGAAGTGCCATCTTATAGATTTAGAGGGGAACTGTTGAAATAAAATTTCTGTTTGACAATTAAACTTCAAAGGTCATGTGTAACAGATGACAGGGAAGAATTAGTTTTATGCTTCTGGGACCAACATCACTGGATAGCAATTAAACCTTCTCTGTTAACATTTCTAAAGAATTAAACAGTGGTAGAAAGGGAGTCCCACACCCTCATGATTCTTATAAACACAATAGAGTATACAGGGAATCTGGAATAAGTATAGTGGCAGGTACAGTATCCTTGGCCAGTCTTAACCTAGACTGGGTGAAGAAACTTAGACTTTTTCATCTGAGAACTATTTCCCAGAATCACCAACACTATCTTGGTCTAAATCCATAGTCATCAAGAATTCTGGCTTTCCATTTGAAGAGAGAATGTACTGATATTTCACTTGGGACCTTCTGTTGCTACTTTCAACATTTGTTTTTCATAATCAGTGGATAAGTCATCATTGGGGAGAGGCATCAGCAATTTTGGTCTCATGAGCTTGATGGGTATGAAGATGTATATCAGAGTAGGAGTCTCATTTCTATTACATAAACAGCGTATGTTTACTTATTATGTTATGTTTACCTTACTTATCTTGATTTTGTCTATTTCATAAGCATATTTAAAATTAATATTTTATAAAACACTAAAATGAAATATAATGATTTGGTTATGTGTAGTTTTGGAAAAATTTAGTATATTTTCTTTTTTATTTTTGGTCTTTTTGGGTCACACCCGGCATTACTCAGGGGTTACTCCTGACTCTGCACTCAGGAATTACCCCTGGCAGTGCTTGGGGTACCATATGGGATGCTGGGGATTGAATCAAGGCAAACTTCCTCCCCAATGTACCATGACTCCAGCTTCTTTAGTATATTTTCTGCCCAAGTTCTACAAACAAGAATCTACTTAAGAGTAAAAAAAAATCATATTCCAACACATCATACCATAGAATGGTTTCTTCCAGTGATATGGTTTCTTCCAGTATGCTCAGGAGAATCCTTGGCATAATATTATAGAATGATCTCCGTTTCAATTCATGACCACTGTTTTTTAATGAAAAATTAGACTAACATTTACTTATGTTTCCTTCAGATATTTTCCTCTGTGTACTTTTAAAATTTTCTTTTCATATCTGTTCTTTTGTCAGCAGCTACATTATGTTGTGCCTAAATTTGATGATTTCCTTTGTAGTTACCCAGCTTGGGCTTTTTTTGATTTCTGAATATATAGACAGTTGCATTTTTTAATGTGGAGCATTTTATTCAACATCTTTAAAAATATTGTTTTTGTTTAATGTCCACACTCAGGGGGCTCATGGCTTACTCCTGACTGTTCTCAGAGATCACTCCTAGTGTTGCTCAGGGAACCATTTGTGGTGCCAGAGATTGAACCTTTGTCTGCTGCATGAAAGACAACCATGTTACTCAGTATACATATCTTTCTATTTCTCTTCAAATAATTCATCATTGTCTATTTCTCCTATCAATGCGACACTACAATTATATGTGTGCCTGATATTACCCCATAGGTTAGTATGGCTTATTTCAATTTCTCTTTCAACTTTGCTCACCCTGTGCTTCACTAATTACTGTCCTCAAATTCATTGATTCTTTCTTCTATCAGAGTGAATATTCTGTCTAAGGCATTCATTGAATTTTAACTTATTGATATTTAACTCATTGATATTGTACAATTTTAGTTCTAGAAAATGTACTTGACTCTTTTTGTATAGTTTTAAAACAATCTCTCCTGGCCTCATAGTGATTCATTAATAAAAATTTTTAAAAAATCTCTCCTGGAACTAACTTATATTCCTCCACCATTTACCAATAATTCTGTAATTCTTAAAATGTTTTTATCATATTAATCTAAGAACTCTTGTCTAACAAATCTTTGTTTACCTGTATGTTTAATATTTTTAATATTTTAATATTAATCAACATCATTGTCATAATATTTTTACATAATATTTTTTACATAATATTCTTACGTAATCCCTTTCTCTCATTTGTCTTTGATTGTACATTGCTTGGCACATTACAGAGATTCTGAAATGTTTTATCTTCCTGTAAATAGTGCTGAGTTGTTTTATAATAGGTAGTTCAGTTATTGGTGAATCACGTTGGTTTTCTAGAACCTAGGTGTCAGGCTTAATTAAAGGAGGTTTATTTTAGGTTTTCCTTTTGCTTTTGTATGAATTCCTTAATCATACCACCTGACATTTATTATAAATATGTGGCCCTGATGGAATTTAAATGGAAAATCTGAGGGGTTTACAAAATCCTTCTAACTAATGTACCAAAACTTTGAACAGTTTTTCCTATGCAGTGGGTAGGTTTTTAAATTGTTACTCAGTTGCTCAGTTTGTTCAGTTTTCCAATAGTTCTTTCTTTCTCAGTGTCCTTATTCTATGTGGCAAAATTCAGAAATCAGCTAAAAATTTGAGGAGTGTTTGTTTGCAGATTTTGTGGCTTCCTTCTTTCTTGGAATCTCCCATCTTCAATTCCCAGCTGCTCTGTTGGGCCCAAATTTTGTCTTCTAAATCTTCATGTGAACAAATTTAGGGGGTTAATTTTAGATATATCCAGGAGATCTGTGAGAACCAAGAAATCCTTAGAAGACATACATGTGACTCTTTGCTAATGTGATTCCTTATTTTATGAATTAGGTTTCCTCTAGTTTCTTCCTATTTTGGGGTTAATTTCCAGTAACACCAAACAGTCATTTTAATATCATTCAGAATTTATAATTGTTATTATTTGAAGGGTTATTTGGTATCAGTTACAGAGTTATTACGAGTAATACTCAGTTCTTTCATAAAAATTTCTAAGACATAAACTGAAGTTGTTATTAATCACCGGACCAAAGTCTTCAATAATTATATATTCTTTGCCTGTAGTAGGTATTTCAGCACAATCATAACTTGTGTGAATGCAGGTCAGAAAGATACTGTAGTTGGCATGGTGCTTGCCTTTGATGTGGCTGACCCAGATTCAATCCCTGTCACTCTATATAATCCCCTGAGCACTACCAGGAGCGATTGCTGAATTCAGATCCAAGAGTAAACTATGATCGCCACTAGGTGTAGCCCCCAAAACAAAACTATGTGAAAGATTTTTTCAAGTGGTATGAATTATTATAGTGAATGACCAATGATCATCGTAACTCAGTGCACATCAGAAATATATAACATATTTATGAAACTGAGGGAAGCTAAAGAGGGCAAAGACTTGGAACAAATAATTTTGTGGGGGTGGGAGCCTTTCAAGCAGTAAACAGGGTCCCAAGGGGAACCCTCCTGGTAATTCTCAGCATCTGGCTCAGAGGTTCAATGTGAGGGCTTGAGGATGCAGTAACGTTTGGACCATATGATGCTCTCTTATACTTTGAAGTCCTCCAGAGCTGCACTTGGTAATGCTCAGGGAACCATGCGGTGCCATAGATTGAAGCCTGATCAGACACATTCAAGGTATGCTGGTTAATCTCATCAACTATCTCCCTGGCCCACAAATGCTATTTTCATTAGAACAGATAGCTTTATTTAGCAAATATGATATGAGAGAATCCACATAAAATAAAGAAACAATGCATTCTTTTTTTTCACATTTCCTGTTTTTTGGGGGGCCTGGAGAACGCAGGGTAGAATATAAACATTAAAAACCAAATCATTAATAACCTCATGGTGTCTCACTAATAAAAATAAAAAATAAAATAATAAAAAAATAACCCCCAGAAAGCAGTGTTACAGCCCCCGATTGCAAAACAGCCAAGTCAAAGACCCATACTAAATGGCCATTATAACAGCACCCAAAACTAACTTTATATTCTTTGTCTTTTACTTCGCCCATTTTTTATGATTTTAATACATTTTATTTTCATAAGGTAGTTCACAGTAGTTCATTACAGATAATATTCAAACACCCACCCAACCAGCGAGCATCTTCCCACCACAATAAGAAGGAAGTGTGTGAAGGTTGTTGCATTTTATTCTGGGGCCATTTAAGCCCTTATATACAAGAATACAAGCATGTATGTTAAAACTAAAACACACCTAATCGGCCCCTCCCCTCTAGGTAGGTAGGGGGATCTCAAGCCAGGAGCCGCTCCTCCCCCCCAGTCCCGCTCTTTTTCCCACCAAACCCCACAGCCCCCAGCAGGGGACACCTGCTGCAGCTCCGTGGGACAGTCCATCACCTAATCGACCTCTCCCCTCCAGGTGGGTAGGGGGAGCCCAAGCCTGGAGCCGCTCCTACCCCCAGCCCCGTACTTTTTCCCACCGAACCCCACAGCCCTCAGCGGGGGACACCTGCTGCAGCTCCATGGGACTGTCCACCTCCCCTCTTCCACTCCAGGATCCTGGGTGGGAGTGACCCTGGGACGGGAGGGGGCGTGGCCACCACAAAGTGGGCGTGGCATCCCAGGAGTGGGCGTGGCCTCCTGGGCAGCCACAGTTATATTTCCCAATCCGAGCACTCAGGACTTTCATCCCGCACCTTGTCGCCTAATACCGACCAAAAATTTCTGACCACCTCTACTATAATACAACAACATCCCACTTGCCTACTCCATTTCTAACAAAAGACCTGTATGAAATGAGCTGTACAAGCTCAATACCAAAAAGCACCTCCTCCAAAATTTAATTTAATGTCGGTTATAAAACAAAGAATAACGCCTGATTGAAAAGAAAGTCGGACTCTAGAAAGAGAGAACGGTGGCTACAATCTACCAACCTTATGCAAAATCCTTTGCCATGATAAGAGGGAACAGTACATGTGATTCTACCTTTAGGCAACGAAAACAACATGAAGAAACAGCGCAAATCTCCACTACAAGGAGAATACGAAGAAAAGAATCCCGAATCCTCAACCGAGGTTGTCCAAAATTATGCTCTCTTCGATAAAGAATTCCAGGATGAAATGCAGAGGGTGTTCAAGGATCTACTCAAAGAATCAATGGAAGAGATATCCAGAAAACTAAAAGAAGAAATGAAAGAAAAAATACAAGAGATAGTCGAGAAAATACAGGAAGAAATGAGAGCAGAAATAACAAAGCTACAAAAAGAAGTGTCACAAATAAAGGATTCACAAATAAAGCCTTAGCAATAGGATAAGTGCACCTGAAGAGAGGATCAGCGAGCTTGAAGATGACCAACAGAAATCCCATAGGGAAAAACCAGCAATAGGAAAAGACCTCAAAATGGCTCTAAGGAGAATCAGAGACCTAGGGAATGACACCAAGAGGAACAACATTAGAATCATTGGAATACCAGAAGGACAGGGAGACAACCCCAATGAAAAACTACAGTCAAAGAAATCATTGCTGAAAAGTTCCCAGAGTTAAGGAACTCAGACATCCAAATCCAAGGAGCCAGAAGGGTACCAGCTCAAAGAGACCCCAGAAAAAACACTCCAAGGCATATTATAGTCAGAACAATGGATGCTGTGGATAGAGACACAATATTACAAACAGCAAGGTCAAAGAAGGAAATTACATACAAAGGAGCACCCCTTAGATTCACAGCAGACCTATTAGAGGAAACCCTCCAAACCCAAACACAATGGTGGTATATAGTGAAAAAACTTAATGAAATGAACACCTTACCAAGAATACTCTATCCAGCTAAACTCTCACTCAAATTCGATAGAATGATACACCACTTTGTAGATAAACAACAGCTCAGGAACTTCATAGACTCAAAACCAAATCTAAAAGAAGGACTAAAGGGGGTCCTGTAAGATAAGAAGGAAAAGACGTATAAACACAACCAGCTCCTACAGAATGATGGCACAAAACCCCATGACAATAATCTCCCTTAATGTCAATGGTCTAAATGTACCTATCAAGAGACACAGAGTGGCAAAAATGGATCCAGAAACTGAAACCAAGATACTGCTGTCTACAAGAAACTCATCTGAACAGAACAATCACAGACTCAAAGTTAAAGGACGGAAAACAGTCCTGCAAGCAAACAGCTCCCTCAAAAAACCTGGAGTGGCCATATAGTATCCGACAACATTAATTTCAGGCTGAAAAAGATTAGAAGGGACAGCGAAGGCCATTTTCTCTTCATCAAGGGATACGTAAAACAGGAAGAAATCACATTCTTAAATGTATACGCACCTAATGAAGGAACAGCTAGATATTTAAAACAACTGATAACAGATTTTAAGGAGGACATTGCTAGCAACACAATAGTAGTTGGAGACTTCAACATCACCGTATCGCCTCTGGATAGATCAACAAGAACAAAACTCAGCAAGGAAACATTGACGTTGAATGAAGAAATAGAAGAGAAAGGACTTATAGACCTATACAGAGCTTTACACCCCCAAAAGAAAAAATACACATACTTCTGCAGTGCGCACAGAACATTTTCCAAAATAGACCATGTGCTAGGCCACAAAACATACCTCAATAGAATCAGGAATATAGAAATAGTAACAATAATCTTTTCAGACCATGATGCACTGAGAATAGAAGTGAATAACACACAGACACGGAGAACCAAATCAAAAAACTGGAAACTAAACAACTCACTGCTGAACAATGAGTGGATCAGGAAGGAAGTCAAGGACGAAATCAAAAGGTACCTGGAAACAAATGAGAATGAAGACACGGGCTACCAGAATTTATGGAATGCAGATAAAGTTGTATTAAGAGGAAAATTTATAGACCTGCAAGGATATCTAAGGACGGAAGAAAGGATGCACATAAGCAACTTGACTTCAAAGCTCAAGATCTTAGAAAAGGATCAACAGAAGGAGCCCAAATCACACAGAAGAAAAGAGATCATAAAACTTAGAGCAGAAAACAACGACATGGAAACCAAAGAAACAATCTGAAAGATCAATGAAACCAAGAGCTGGTTCTTTGAGAAAATAAATAAGATAGATAAAACACTAGCAACACTCACAAAGAAACAGAGAGAGAGAGAACTCTAATAAATCGAATCAGAAATAAGAATGGGGATATCACAACAGAAACCAAAGAAATCCAAAAGATCATCAGAGACTACTTTGAAAGTCTGTATGCCACGAAACAAGAGAACCTAAAAGAAATGGATAAATTTCTGGATTCCTATCATCTCCCAAAGCTGAATAAAGAAGATACTAAGTACCTGAAAAGACCTATTCACATCAAGGAAATTGAAACTGTAATCAAAAGTCTTCCCAAAAACAAAAGCCCACGTCCAGATGGATTCACTAGCGAATTTTTCCAAACATTTAAAGAGGACATCTTGCCAGTCCTTCTCAAGCTTTTCCAGGAAATGGAAAAAACAGAAACTCTCCCAAACAGTTTCTATGAAGCCCATATCTCTCTAATACCAAAAGGAAACAAAGACACCACAAGAAAAGAAAATTACAGGCCGATATCCCTGATAAACACGAATGCGAAAATTCTGAACAAAATACAAGCAAATAGAATTCAACAACTCATCAAAATCATACACCATGACCAAGTGGGATTCATCCTGGGGATGCAAGGATGGTTTAACATTCGGAGATCAATCAACATAATCTATCATAGCAACAAAATAAAATATAAAAATCATATGATCATATCAATAGATGCAGAAAAAGCATTTGACAAGATCCATTTTGGCGAGGGTTTATGAAGAAAACCCTCGCGAAAATGGGGATAGAGGGGACTTTCCTCAATATAGTTAAAGCCATCTACCACAAGCCTACAGCAAGCATCATCCTCAATGGGGAAAAACTGAGAGCCTTCCGCCTAAGATCAGGGACGAGACAAGGATGCCCACTCTCTCCACTACTGTTCAACATAATACTGGAAATACTAGCAAATGCGATTAGGCAAGAAAAAGAGATTAAGTGCATCCAAAAAGGAAAGAAAGAAATCAAGCTCTGACTATTCGCAGATGATATGATAATATACTTAGAGAACCCTAAATCCTCCACGAATAAACTCCTAAAAACGATAGACTTGTATTGTAAAGTTGCATGCTATAAAATCAATACCCAAAATTCCATGGCTTTTCTATACGCAAATAGTAAGAGAGAAGAATATGATATGAAGAAAACAATCCCATTCACAATTGTATGCCAGAAAATCAACTACCTAGGAACTAGTTTAACTAAGGAAGAAATGGACCTGTACAATGAAAAGTACAAAACGCTGCTTCTTGAAATAAAAGAGGACGCGAGGAAATGGAAAACTATCCCCTGTTCATGGAGAATTAATATTGTCAAAATGGCAATACTTCCCAAAGTACTGTACAAATTCAATGCGATCCCTATTAGGATACCCATGACATTCTTCAAAGATATGGAGCAAACACTCGTGAAATTTATATGGAACAATAAGCCCCCTAAAATAGCTAAAGCAGTTCTTGGGGAAAAAATGGGAGGAAATAACCTCCTGAACTTCAAACTCTACTACAAAGAAGTAATAATTACTCCAGCATGGTACTGGAACAAAGGCAGAGCTGCAGACCTATGGAACAGGGTTAAATATACTGAAATCTCCCCTCAAACATCTGATCATCTATTCATTGATAAAAGGGCAAGAAATTGCTAAGTGTATTAAGGAAAGCCTTTTTAACAAATGGTGCTGGCAAAACTGGACGACTACGTGCAAAACACTGGGCTTAGATCTCTGCCTAACACCATGTACAAAAATAATATCAAAATGGATCAAAGACATCAACATCAGACCGGAATCCATAAGGTACATTGAGGACAAAGTTGGCAATAACCTCCATGACATTGAAGCTAATGCTATCTTCAAAGATGTCACGCCACTGGCCAAGCAAGTGAAAACAGAAATAGACAAATGGGACTATTTTAAACTAAGAAGCTTCTGCACCTCAAAAGTAACAATGACCAAAATACAAAGACAGTCTACAGAATGGGAAAGGATATCCTCCAAATACACATCTGACAAGGGGTTGAAATCAAGGATATACAAAGTACTGGTTGAACTCCACAAGAAGAAAACATCCAACCCCATCAAAAAGTGGCGCAACAAAATGAACAGAGATTTCTCAAAGAAGAAATCCGAATGACTAAAAGGCACATGAGAAAATGCTCTACATCATTAATCATCAGGGATATGCAGATCAAAACAACAACGAGATATCATTTCACACCACAGAGACTGGCCCACATTCTAAAGAACAAAAAGAACCTGTGGTGGGGAGGATGTGGCGAGAGAGGGACCCTCCTTCAGTGCTGGTGGGAATGCCGACTGGTTCAACCCTTTTGGAAAACAGTATGAACAACTCAAAAAATTAGAAATTGAGCTCCAATATGACCTAGCAATACCACTCCTGGGAATAGAACCCCGGGAGGCAAAAAATTATAGTCGAAGTGACATCTGCACTTGTTTGTTCATTGCAGCACTGTTTACAATAGCTAGAATATGGAAAAAACTTGAGTGCCCGAGAACAGATGACTGATTAAAGAAACTTTGGTACATCTACACAATGGAGTACTATGGAGCAGTTAGAAAAAATGAAGTAATGAAATTTATATACAAGTGGTACTACATGGAAAATATTATGCTAAGCGAAATGAGTCAGAAAGAGAGGGACAGACATAGAAAGATTGTATTCATCTGGGTAACATAAAGTAACAAAATAAGAGACTAATACCCAAGAACAGCTGTGATAAATACCAGGTTGTTAACTCCATGGCTTAGAGGCCAGCCGCACACTCTAGGGGTAAAGGCAGCTCAGATAGAAAAGGGAGCACCAAATAAAGGGTGCTGGGAAGATTTGCCCAGGATGGGAGATGCCTGCTGAAAGTAGTCTATTGACCGAACATGATTGTCACCCAATGTCTCTTCTGCAGACCACAGCACCCAAAAGGAGAGATAGAACAAAAGGGAGTGCCCTGCCACAGAGGCAGGTTGGGATGGGGGATGGGGGTGGGAGGGAAACTGGGATTGGTGGGGGTGGAGAATGGGCACTGGTGGTGGATGGGTACTCGATCATTGTATAACTGAAACCCAAGCACAACAACTTGTAAGTCTACATCTGTACCTCATGGTGTTTCACTAATAAAACAAACAAACAACCTAACACATGTGTGCTACTTTGGGTACATCAGTGGGCTGGAGTATAAGAGGTTCCGCAGCCACAAATGCGACTGCATGCTCCAGGAAATACTGCATCACTTTCTTCTGGGAGCTTTATTTTCTAGTCTCTGGATATTAGCCATGGATGAAACTACATGGTGCTGGAGGGGGGGAGGACGGTTTGTGGGTGTGACTGCCAAACTACTGGAAAACTGGGAAACCTGGGTGGAAGAGGCATAGTCACTATCCGAGCAGGCTTGGAGATCAAAGCCACGGGTCCCACATACCTGAGTTCCTCTGTCAGTTCCGAGCAATTCACTTATCCTCCCCAGTTCTGCAATGTCTCATCTTGTAAAAGGGGATATTATTTCATAGGGTCATTTTGATAATTATATATGTATATTTTCATAATTTCATATACACTGTATATAAATGACTGTATATATTTACATATGTTTTTATGGCAGTATGTGGCAAATAATAAATGTTCATTTAATCATTAAATGTTTTGTCTTTTACTTTTTAGGGGAGTAAAATAACTTTATTTAGGAAATATGAGAGAGATGTTATCCCATAAAGTAAAAGAAAAAAATCATATACTCTATTGCCACATGGTAGAAAATGTTAAAATAGCAAATTCAAGATGAATTTTCTCTGGATCACTGTTTCCCAGAAAGTATACTTTACATTAACAAATATTTTACATTAGAGTTATCTGGGTTATCCTGTAAATTAGGCAAATTTTGTTTGTCTTCAGGTTTTGAACTACCAAACCAAAAGTTTCAAAGGGGTGTTAAGAATAAAAATTTCTCTCAAAACCCAAGTAATTCTTGTGTTCATTAAGTTTTTTTATTAGTGGAACACCACGAGGTACAGTTATAGACTTACAAATTTTTGTGCTTGGGTTTCAGTTATATAATGATCAAGTACCCATCCCTCCACCAGCGTCCATCCTCCAACACCACGGGGCCCAGCATCCCTCCCACACCCTATCCCCCCCATTCGACCCTGCCTCTGTGGCAGGGCATTCCCTTTTGTTCTCTCTCTCCTTTTGGGTTCTGTGGTTTGAAAGAGAGGCATTGGTTGGCAATCATGTTTGATATGTAGTCTACTTTCAGCATGCTTCTCCCATCCTGGGAGGATCCTCCCAACACCCTTTATTTGGTGCTCCCTTCTCTACCTGAGCTTCTTTTTCCCCTAGGACGTCTGGTTGGCCTCCAAGTCATGGAGCAAAATTCCTGATGTTAATCTCGGTCACTTCTGGGTGTTAGTCTCCCATTATGTTACTTTATGTTCCCCTGATGAATGCGATCTTTCTGTGTCTATCCCACACTTTCCGACTCATTTCGCTTAACATGATACTTTCCATGTAATACCACTTGTATGTAAATTTCTTGACTTCATTTTTTCTAACTGCTACATAGTACTCCATTGTGCAGATGCACCAAAGTTTCTTTAACCAGTCTTCTGTTCTCAGGCACTCAGGTTTTTTCCAGATTCTGGTTATTGTAAAGAGTGCTGCAATGAACAAACAAGTGCAGATGTCACTTCGACCATACTTTTTTGCCTCTCTGGGATATATTCCCAGGAGTGGTATTGCTGGGTCAAATGGGAGCTCAATTTCTAATTTTTTGAGAATCGTCCATACTGTTTTCCAAAAGGGTTGGACCAGTCAGCATTCCCACCAGCAGTGAAGGAGGGTACCTTTCTCGCCGCATCCATGACAGCATCAGTTGCTTTTGTTCTTTAGGATGTGGGCCAGTCTCTGTGGTGTGAAATGATATCTCATTGTTGTTTTGATCTGCATCTCCCTGATGATTAATGATGTAGAGCATTTTCTCATGTGCCTTTTAGCCATTCGGATTTCCTCTTTGCGAAAGTTTCTGTTCATTTCCTCGCCCCATTTTTGATGATATTGGGTGTTTCATTCTTGTGGAGTTCCACCAGTATTTTGTATATCTTTCATATCAACCCCTTGTCAGATGTGTATTGGGCTAATATCCTTTCTCATTCTGTAGACTGTCTTTGTATTTTGGTCACTGTTTCTTTTGAGGTGCAGAAGCTTCTTACTTTAACTTAGTTCCGTTTGTCTATCTCTGTTTTCACTTGCTTGGCCAGTGTTGTGACATCTTTGAAGATACCATTAGCTTCAATGTCATGGAGGGTTTTGACAACTTTTTCTTCAATGTACCTTATGGATTCAGGTCTGACGTTGAGGTCTTTAATCCACTTTGATCTTACTTTTTACATGCGTTAGACAGAGATTTGAGCCCACTTTTTTGCATGTAGCTGTCCAGTTTTGCCAGCACAATTTGTTAAAGAGGCTTTCCTTGCTCCACTTCTCATTTCTTGCCCCCTTATAGAAGATTAGTTGATCATATGCTTGGGGGGAGATGTCAGTATATTCAACTCTGTTCCATTGGTCTACAGCCCTGCCTTTGTTCCAGTACCAGGCTGTTTTATTACTGTTTTGTAGTAGAGCTTGAAGTTAGGGAGGCTGATTCCTCCCATTTTCTTTTTCCCAAGAATTTCTTCAGCTATTTGTGAGAGCTTATTGTTCCATATAAATTTCAGGAGTATTTGTTCCATTTCTTTGAAGAATGTCCTGGGTATCCTTATATGTATCACATTGAATTTGTACAGTACTTTTGGAAGTATTGCCATTTTGACAATGTTATTTCTCCCCATTCAGGAGCAGGGGATATTTTTTCCATTTCCTGTGTCCTCTTTTATTTCCTGAAATAACGTTTTGTAGTTTTCTTTGTACAGGTCCTTTTCTTCCTTAGATAAGCTGATTCCTAGGTACTTGATTTTCTGGGGAACAATTGTGAATGGGATTGTTTTTTCATGTCACTTTCTTCTCTTTCACTAATTGCATATATTAAAGCCATGTATTTTTGGGTGTTGATTTTATACCCTGCCACTTTACTACACAAGTCTATTGTTTCTTGGAATTTCTTGGTAGAGGTTTTAGGGTTCTCTAAGTATAATATCATATCATCTGTGAATAGGGAGAGCTTGATTTCTTCCTTCCCTACCTGGATGCCCTTAATATCTTTTTTCTTGCCTAATCGCTAATGCAAGTACTTCCAGTACTATATTGAACAGCAATGGAGAGAGTGGGCATCCTTATCTCGTCCTGATCTTAGGGGGAAGGCTCTCAGTTTTTCCCCATTGAGGATGATGTTTGCTGTAGCCTTGTGGTAGAAGGCTTTAACTATATTGAGGAAAGTCACCTCTATCCCCATTTTCACGAGGGTTTTCATCATAAACGGGTGCTGGATCTTGTCAAATGCTTTCTCTGTGTCTATTGATACGATCATATGATTTTGATCTTTTTCCTTTTATTGATATGATGGATTATGTTGATTGATTTCCGAATGTTGAGCCATCCTTGCATCCCCGGGATGAATCTCACTTGGGCATGGTGTATGATCTTTTTGATGAGTTGTTGAATTCTATTTGCTTGTATTTTGTTGAGAATCATTGCATCCGTGTTCATCATGGATATCGGCCTGTAGTTTTTTTTTTTATGGTGTCTTTGTTTCCTTTTGGTATTAGAGATATATGGGCTTAATAGAAAGTGTTTGGGAGAATTTCTGTTTTTTCCATTTCCTGCTAAAGCTTGCGAAGCACTGGCAGTAGGTCCTCTTTAAATGTTTGGTAAAATTCGCTAGTGAATTCATCTGGACGTGGGCTTTTGTTTTTGGGAAGACTTTTAATTACAGTTTCAATTTCCTTGATGTAAATAGATCTATTCAGGTACTTAATATCTTCTTGATTCAGCTTTGGGAGATGATAGGAATCCAGAAATTTATCCATTTCTTTTAGGTTCTCTTGTTTCGTGGCATACAGACTTTCAAAGTAGTCTCTGATGATCTTTTGAATTTCTTTGGTTTCTTTTGTGATATCCCCATTCTTATTTCTGATTCGATTTATTAGGGTTCTCTCTGTCTCTGTTTCTTTGTGAGTGTTGCTAGTGGTTTATCTATCTTATTTACTTTCTCAAAGAACCAGCTCTTGGTTTCATTGATCTTTCAGATTATTTCCTTGGTTTCCATGTCATTGATTTTTGCTCTAAGTTTTATGACTTTTTCCTTCTGCCCAATTTGGGCTCCTTCTGTTGATCCTTTTCTAAGATCTTGAGCTTTGAAGTCAAGTTGCTTATGTGCATCCTTTCTTCAGTCCTTAGATATGCTTGCAGAGCTATAAATTTTCCCCTTTAAATGGCTTTCGCTCCATCCCATAAGTTTTGGTAGTTCGTGTCTTCATTCTCATTTATTTCCAAGTATCTTTTGATTTCGTCCTTGACTTCCTTCCTGATCCACTCATTGTTAAGCATTCAGTTGTTTTATTTCCAGGTTTTTTATTTGGTTCTCCATGTCTGTGTATCATTCACTTCTATTCTCAGTGCATCATGGTCTGAAAAGATTGTTTATACTATTTCTATCTTCCTGATCCTGCTCGGATTGGGGCTGAGCATCCTCCACCCAGATCTTCCACATTCAAATAGGCAGGGTCACACCCACCAACTGGCGCCCCTGTGCCGTGTAATCCCATCAACGGCCAAGATCCAGAGACTATAAAACCCAGCTCCCGGAAGAGAACAGCGCAGAGTCTCCTGCCCCCGCACCTGGCTGGCCTAGCTGGGGCCCCTTGGAGGGGAGTGGGTTGAGTTTCCCTCCCCTCCCCGACCAGGGCTTCGGCAGCCGAAGACCTCCAGAACCAGCCACCACCATGCTGAGACCACTCTCCACACACATGAAGGTACTGGCAGAGGAACAAAGGCATGCGGGTCCCGGGGCTGAGATCTCCAAGCCTGCTCAGATCGGGGCTGAGCATCCTCCACCCAGATCCTTCAAATTCCAGTAGTCAGAGGTCACACCCACCAACTGGCCCCCCAGCACCGTGTAATCCCATCAACGGACAAGACCCAGAGATTATAAAACCCAGCTCCCAGCCGCGACATTTTATTATCTTATTCTTACTTTGGACAAACTGGCAGGCTACTGAATATAACCTGCCCACACGGCAGAGTCTGGCAAACTCCCCGTGGTGTACCCAATATGCCAAATACCAGTAACAATGATGGGTCTCATTCTCCTAACCCTGAAAAAGCCTTGAATATGGCACTTTTTAAAAAACCTCAGGGCTAGGACGAAGGAGAGGTTAATGGGGCCTGCTCGAGGCAATCGATGAACAACAGGATGGTCTTGATCGTGATCATGATGTTTTGTGGCCTAGGACATGGTCTATTCTGTAACATGCTCCATGTGCACTGGAGAAGAAAGTGTATTCTTTCTTTTTGGGGTGTAAAACCCTGTATAGTTCTATAAGCCCTTTCTCTTCTATTTCTTCTTTCAAAGGAAATGTTTTTTTTCCCTTTATTTTATTTTATTTTTTTTAAAGTTGTAGATTTACAATTTTTTGTGCTTTGGTTTCAATTATACAATGATCAGATACCCATCCCTCCACCAGTGCCCATTTTCCACCACCATGGATAATATCCCTCCCACCCCCATCCGCCCATCCCCCCGTCTCTGTGGCAGGGCAATCCCCTGTGTTCTCTCTCTCCTTTTGGGTGTTGTGGTCTGCAAAAGAGGCATTGAGTGGCAAACATGTTCAGTCCATAGTCTACTTTCGACATGCATCTCCCCTCCTGGGAGGATCTTCCAAACATCCTTTATTTGGTGCTCCCTTCTCTATCTGAACAGCCCTTTCCTCTAGGATACCCGGCTGGCCTCTAAGTTATGGAGTAATCCTCCTGGTGCTGATCTCAGCTATTCTTGGGTATTAATCTCATACTTTGTTACTTTATATCCCCCAGATGAATGCAATCTTTCTATGTCTATCCCTCTCTTTCTGACTCATTTCGCTTAGCATGATACTTTCCATATTGTACCACTTGTATGTAAATTTCATGACTTCATCTTTTCTAAGAGCTACATAGTACTCCATTGTGTAGATGTACCAAAGTTTCTTTAACCAGTCATCTGTTCTTGGGCATTCAGGTTTCTTCCAGTTTCTGGCTATTGTAAAGAGTGCTGCAATGAACAAACAAGTGCAGATGTCACTTCGACTATACATTTTTGCCTCTCTGGGATATATTCCCAGGAGTGGTATCGCTGGGTCAAATGGGAGCTCAATTTCTAATTTTTTGAGAATCGTCCATACTGTTTTCCAGAAGGGCTGAACCAGTGGACATTCCCACCAACAGTGAAGGAGTGTCCCTTTCTCGCCACATCCACGCCAGCATCGGTTGCTTTTGTTCTTTTGAATGTGGGCCAGTCTCTGAGGTGTGAGATGGTATCTCATTGTGGTTTTGATCTGCATCTCCCTGATGATTAATGATGTAGAGCATTTTCTCATGTGCTTTTTTGCAATTCGGATTTCTTCTTTGAGAAAGTTTCTGTTCATTTCATTGCCCCATTTTTGGATGGGGTTGGATGTTTTCTTCTTGTGGAGTTTAACCAGTATTTTGTATATCCTGGATATCAACTCCTTGTCAGATGTGTATTCGGTGAATATCCTTTCCCATTCTGTAGACTGTCTTTGTATTTTGGTCACTGTTTCTTTGGAGGTGCAGAAGCTTCTTAGTTTAAGATAGTCCCATTTATCTATCTCTGTTTTCACTTGCTCGGCCAGTGGCGTGGCATCTTTGAAGATACCATTAGCTTCAATGTCATGGAGGGTTTTGCCAACTTTATCTTCAATGTACCTTATGGTTTCTGGTCTGATGTTGAGGTCTTTAATCCATTTTGATCTTACTTTTGTACATGGTGTTAGGCAGAGTTCTGAGCCTATTTTTTTGCATGTAGCCGTCCAGTGATACCAACACAATTTATTAAAGAGGCTTTCCTTACTCCACTTCACATTACTTGCACCTTTATCAAAGATTAGATGAGCATATGATTGAGGAGAGATGTCAGTGTATTCAACCCTGTTCCATTGGTCTGCAGTTCTGCCTTTGTTCCAGTACCATGCTGTTTTAATTATTACTGCTTTGTAGTACAGTTTGAAGTTCGGGAGGTTGATTCCTCCCATTTTCTTTTTCCCAAGAATTGCTTTAGCTATTCGTGGGGGCTTATTGTTTCATATAAATTTCAAGAGTGTTTGCTCCATTTCTTTGAAGAATGTCATGGGTATCCTTATAGGGATTGCATTGAATTTATACAATGCTTTCGGTAGTATTGCCATTTTGACAATGTTAAGTCTCCCGACCCATGAGCAGGGGATATCTTTCCATTTCCTCATGTCCTCTTTTATTTCCTGAAGTAGCGTTTTGTAGTTTTCTTTGCACAGGTCCTTTACTTCCTTAGTTAAGCTGATTCCTAGGTACTTGATTTTCTGGGGCACAATTGTGAATGGGATTGTTTTTTTCATGTTGCTTTCTTCTCTCTCACTGTTTGCGTATAGGAAAGCCATGGACTTTTGGGTATTGATTTTATAACCTGCAACTTTACTATACGAGTCTATTGTTTCTAGGAGTTTTTTGGTGGAAGTTATTGGGTTCTCTAAGTAGAGTATCATATCATCTGCGAATAGTGAGAGCTTGATTTCTTCCTTTCCTACCTGAATGCCCTTAATATCTTTTTCCTGCCTAATCGCTATTGCAAGTACTTCCAGTACTATATTGAACAGCAGTGGAGAGAGTGGGCATCCCTGTCTCGTCCCTGATCTTAGAGGGAAGGCTCTCAGTTTTTCCCCATTGAGGATGATGCTTGCTGTAGGCTTGTGGTAGATGGATTTAATTATGTTGAGGAAGGTCCCCTCTATACCCATTTTGGCTAGGGTTTTCATCATAAAGGGGTGCTGGATCTTATCAAATGCTTTCTCTGCATCTATTGATATGATCATATGCTTTTTATCTTTTCTTTTGTTTATATGGTGGATTATGTTGATTGATTTCCGAATGTTAAACCATCCTTGCATCCCTGGGATGAATCCTACTTGGTCATGGTGTATGATCTTTTTAATGAGTAGTTGGATTCTATTTGCTAGTAGTTTGTTGAGGATCTTTGCATCTGTGTTCATCAGGGATATCGGCCTGTAATTCTCTTTCTTTGTGGTATCTCTGTCTGCTTTTGGTATCAGTGTGATATTTGCTTCGTAGAAACTGTTTGGAAGTGTTTTTGATATTTCAATTTCGTGGAAAAGCTTAAAGAGCATTGGGAGTAAGTCCTCTTTAAAGATTTGGAAGAATTCACTAGTGAATCCATCCAGGCCAGGACTTTTGTGCTTGGGGAGACTTTTTATTACCATTTCAATTTCCTTGATGGTGATAGGTCTGTTCAGGTATTCCAGGTCTTCTTGGTTCAGCCTTGGGAGTCTGTAGGAGTCTAGGAATTTATCCATTTCCTCGAGGTTTTGATGTTCCGTGGCATAAAGCTTCTCAAAGTACTCCCTGAGGATCCTCTGAATTTCTGTGGTTTCTGTTGTAATGACCCCCTTTTCATTTCTGATTCGGTTTATTAGGGTTTTCTCTCTCCCTTTCTTTGTGAGTTTTGCTAGAGGCTTATCGATCTTGTTAATTTTCTCGAAGAACCAGCTCTTGGTTTCATTGATCTTTCGGATTGTTTTTTGGGTTTCCATCTCGTTAATCTCTGCTCTGAGTTTTATTATTTCCTTTCTCCTGTTTGGGTTGTGCTCCTTTTTTTGGTCCTTCTCCAAGCTCTTAAGCTGTGAGGTTAGGTTATTTATGTGTGCTCGCTCCTCCTTCCTGAGGAATGCTTGTAGAGCTATAAACTTTCCTCTTAACACAGCCTTTGCTGTGTCCCATAAGTTTTGGTAACTCGTGTTCTCATTTTCAAGGAAATGTTTTCTTGCTGAGTTTTTTCTTGTTGATCTATCCAGAGGTGATAAGGTGATGTTGAAATATCCAGCTACTATTGTGTTGCTAGTAATGTCCTCCTTAAAATCTGTTTGCAGTTGTTTTAAATATTTAGCTGTTCCCTCATTAGGTGCATATACATTTAAGAGTGTGATTTCTTCCTGTTGTACGTATCCCTTGATGAAGAGAAAATAGCCTTAGCTGTCCCTTCTAATCTTTTTCAATGCGAAATTAATGCTATTGGATACTAGTATGGCCACCCCAGCTTTTTTGAGGGAGCTGTTTACTTGCAGGATTGTTTTCCATCCTTTGACTTTGAGTCTGTGTTTGCTCTGACTGTTGAGATGAGTTTCTTGTAGGCAGCAGAATGTTGGGATCTGTCTCTGAATCCATTTTCCACTCTGTGTCCCTTAATTGGTGAATTTAGACCGTTGACATTGAGAGAGATTATTGTTATGGGGTTTTGTTTCATCATTCTGTAAGGGTCAGTTGTGCTTGTAGGATCTGTCTTGTCTTATAGTAGCCCCTCTAACCCTTGTTTTACGTTTGGTTTTGAGACTTTGAAGTTCCTGAGCTGCTGTTTATCTAGAAAATAGTGTACCGTTCCTTCGATTTTGAGTGAGAGTTTAGCCGGGTGGAGTATTCTTGGTGAAGCATTCATTTCAGTGAGTTTTTTCACTATATCTCGCCACTGCCTTTGGGCTTGGAGGGTTTCCTCTGATAGATCTGCTGTGAATCTAAGGGGTCCTCCTTTGTATTGATTTCCTTCTTTGACCTTGCTTCTTGTAGTATTGTGTCTCTATCGGCATTATTAATCATTCTAACTATGATATGTCTTGGAGTGTTTTTGTTAGGGTCTCTTTTAGCTGGTACCCTTTGGACTCTTGAACCTGAATGGCTGCATTGTGGAGTTCTGCGAATATTTAGCAATGATTTGTTTAACCGTGTGTTTTTTCATTGGGATTGTTTCCCTGAGATTCTGGCAGTCCAATGTTTCTAATGTTGTTCCTCTTGGAACCATATCCTAGGACTTTGATTTTCTGTATAACTGTTTTGAGGTCCCTTGCCACTGTGCGTTGTTGCGGGTTGGCTTGGTGCAGCTGATCTTCCAGCTCACTGATTCTCTCTTCAGCTGCGGTCATTCTATTGTTGAGAGAAGAGACTGAGTTTTCATTTCATCTACAGAATCTTTTATTCGTGGCATTTCTGCTCTCATTTCCTTGCGTAATTTGTCGATATTTTCTGTCATGTTCCTGGATATCTATCTGATTGTTTCATTGAGTTGATTGAACAGCTTCATGTCTTCGTATCTGAATTCTTTGTCAGAGAGGCCCCTTTGGTGAGCAGTATCTACAGAGTCTTCTGGATTCTTTTCGTTGTTCTCCCCATGTGGTAGGTATTTGCATTGTTTCTTCATGTTGCTGTGTAGGTTGGGGACTAGGTTCCTTGGAGACTAGGTTCCTTAGTATGGGTAAACTACCTGCGGCCGCGTGAGCGTTGGCCTCCTGAAAAATTGGCCACGCCCACGTCTACAGAAGCCGCCCTCTTCTGAAGAGGCCATGCCCCCCACGAGAACCTGGGTTTGGGACGAGATCAGCGCAGCGTGAGGGATGAAGAGCGAAAGGCAGTCTCTGAGCTGCTTTTTTCTGTTCATTAAGTTTTAAGAATTACAGATAATGAAGAGGAAAAGAGAAATTTTCTTTAGAGGGAAGTACAAAAATTGCAAGACTTTGAACTCCCCTCTCACTTTCAAGAGTTCTACGTCTGTTATCTTTCTGGCTTTGATGTTTATAAGGTTATTTCTTTATATGGAGACCAAAAAGTTTTAGTTACCCCTAAGTGTCCAGTTGGAGAGAAATCAGCAGTGTCATTAAACCAAAAGAGTTTATAATTTATCCTTCAGATTCATGGTTATAGGCATCCTAAGGCATAACTATTCACCTGTGCAGTGTGCCAAAACTTTTTAAATCATCTTTTACTAAGTGGAAATCCTAAAAGAATACATATTGTTTTCATCCTTCATTTCTCCACTTTTAACAAGCATGCTGTAAACAATTAAATGTTGGATTGTCATTTTAATTTCCTTTTATGGTGGAATTGTGGTAGAGTTTTATAATGGGCTTAACATTACATCTGGACTTATCATAACACAGAGTAATTATAAGGATCTTAGATTCTGTGTAATCATAGCTTTTAAAATCAGAGTATTTTAGAAGAGAATAGTTCTTGTCTTTAACAAACAGGAAGAATGAGATAGCATCACCAAAGTCAGAAGGAAAAGAGGCCAAGATAAGATCTCCTGAGGGTGAACATTTAGCATATTTACTTATCACTCAGTAGGTCAGGATTTGTTGGATGAATGAATGTTTGAATGGTTGTGGTGTGATTTATATTTGGAATTGATGGAGACCCATATTTCCGAGGGTAAGTGGGTATGTCTTGTCTTATGAGAGTCTTTCTCTCACAGTGTCTTTCCTTTCAATCAAATATGGTTGTATGGAGAGACTCTTACACATGCCAGTGGCAGAAATTTCCAAATGGCTGTCAGGCTGATTCAAGGTCAAGGATCATCTAACATTGGGGTCTTGTTCGTGACATGTTTCTCTCCACTCAAAAAAAATGTTTAGGGGCTGGAGCAATATGACAGTGGGTAGGGCTCTTGCCTTGCACCTGGCTGACCCAGGTTAATTACCCCACATGCCCTAGTCCCTCAAGTCCTGCCAGGAGTGATCCTTGAGAGCAGAGCCAAGAGGAAGTGATGAGCTCTGTGGCCCAAAAACATCCAAAATATTTGAGGAAGAAATGTTTATTTTTAATTTTTCCTGTGCCATGGATTGAATTTAGGACCTCATATACAAGGCAAGGTTTCTACCACTGAATCACATTCTCATTTCCACTCAACTCTACACTACAACCCACTTCCCAGAATTACCCAGATAATTTCCAGATTACATGTCTACATTGACTCCCAGAGTACTATTCAACTTAGGTTCCTTCCTTACTGATTTCCAAAAAAGTCCTTTATGAAAATCTTACTAGATAAATAGGGAGCAAAAGTCATAACCATTAAACAAACTCCCTTTGAATGGAAAAATAATTCTAATTCCCAGCAAAACTTTCCAGACACCTGCTCATGAACAGTGGTGATGGTGCTATGGATTGCTTGCTAGCTGCTTCACCTGCTGTGAGAATTGTTTTCATTTTTAAGTCTTAGAAATAAATGGAAAAACATATTCTAATATGCAAGGTACAGGCCCCAATTAAAGTTTCACCCATTTTATGTGGCTTCATAGATCTCCTGGCTTGTTGCAGTTGTAATGTGAGGCTCTAGGGGCTTCCATTGTTTTGTGACATGCAGTCTAATTGTTTTTATTCCAAAACCTAACTGTCTAACTTCTCTTTAAAGAATTTGAGAGCATTGCTTTCTATAAAGGGCTGGAGCGATAGCACAGCGGTAGGGCATTTGCCTTGCACTCAGCCAACATGGCCGACCTGAGTTTGATTCCTCCGCCCCTCTCGGAGAGCCCGGCAAGCTACTGAGAGTATCTCGCCCACACGGCAGAGCCTGGCAAGCTACCCATGTTGTATTTGATATGCCAAACACAGTAACAACAAAGTCTCCAATGGAGACATTACTGGGCCCGCTCGAGCTTTCTATAAAAGCTCTCTCTCTCTCTCTCTATATATATATATATTTATATATATGCATATATAATGTTTTGTTCACAAAATATATTCTGTGTGTTGTAAGGAATATCCTTTTAAGGAATTTATGCTGATGAATAACCAATAGACACGTTGTTCCATATGGGGCAAGTATTCACCACATGAAAATGTATAGAGGAAGGGAAAACAAAGTTGACAGTCAACACAAGCTCCAGCTGATCGTGGGTTTATGGTTTGTGTGGTGGGAAAGGGCAGCGCTTATATGGAATAGCTTGGTGGTGATTATTATATTGCAGCACATACTACCAAAGGTCCTTCTCATATTCTCTCACTAATACCACTTTGTGGTGGTTTAACAGTGACACTCCCAACATCTATATTCATGTCTTCATTCAGAATGTATGAAAGATACCTTGATTAGAAAAAGGAAACTTTTCAAACATAATTAAGTAAATTTTCTTTGGATTAGATTAGTCTGAATTTAGGGTAGGCCCAAATTCAAAGACAAATATTATTAGAAGAGAAAAGAGGCTAGGAGATGAGGTGGTTGGGTAGGGGAGGAAAGGAGAGGGGGGAAAGGGAGTGTCAGGGGAGAGAGGAGAGCAAAGGAAAGGAGAAGAATGGAGAGAAGAAAGAGGAGGAGAGAGAAGGGAAAACAGAGAAGTGAAAGAAAATGTAATACAAAGACAAAATAAGGAACTCGATCAATGTAAGCACAAGTCAAAGCTCACCAGGAATGACTGGAATCATCAGAAACTGAAAGACTTCTCCCCTAGAGCTTTAAGAAGGAATACACTAATAGGATACTTTGATTTTTTTACTTCTGACTTCCTGAATTCTGAACAGGTTTTTCTGTACGTAAACCACCCATTTTCTGCTAATTTGTTATAACTTTAAGGAACAAATACACGACCTCTGTGCATACTTTATCAGTTGAACTTCCAACTGGCAGAACCTGTGTTTATTTATCCTAGGGCTTCATCTGGCAGTCAAGACCTACTCTTAATGTCCCTTAGCAGCTTTCATTCAAGGATTGATAGAAGTCAGTACACACTATCTTTGGTTCAATGTGGTAAATCCGAGGCATAAAATTTATACTAGACTAGAATTTAGTTCTAGCTCTGTGGCAACAAGTGTTATGAAGTATTTACTAGATTCCCTCCCCTATTTTAGTTTCAATTGTAACTTCTGCTTAAGGGTTTTGCTAGGATCATTTCCTATATAGATTGCTACTGCTTGAAGGTTTGTTTTATGGTCTTCTTCTGGCTGGAATCTAAAATAAAACCTAAGTATAGAGGAAACAGCACATTGTCCTGATGGAATATAGAAGGTACCATCCAAGTGAAGTGATACCTTGGTCAATTTCCTAGGAAGTTTTTTTTAAAAGTTGTCTGTTTCTGACCTCAACTGTGTAATCTCACACAAAAGGGGACACGGCACACAGCGGCAGTGACTCTATCTCTCCCGCCGCCTGCGTTCGGTAGTCTCACCCTTCTTCCACCCCAGGGAGGTCGATGGCGACGGTCAGACGGAGGAAGGAAACGAAGGCCAGGCTGGTTGGTATTAGTCGCAGTTTATTCTGATCCTCTCTCCATCTACACCAGTCTCCCTTCTCTGCCTCTGCTCCCCCTCTCCTTCTTCCTCCCCCATGCTACTTCATTCTCCCTCTCCATCCCCTTTCATCCTCCTTCTCTTCCTCCTGATCTCCTGCTTCTTCCTTCTTTCTCATCCCCCAGCCCACTCTTATAGTCCAGTTAAATCCCAAAGCATGAAGGGTTGGGGTAATCATTACACATAGGTGTGGTCACAATCAATAGGGGTAGAATTCTTAGCCTCAGGGAAAGCCGCTCCTAGGACAGATCCTTTCTCAGCAGGACAACCCACCCTAGAGCGGGATCCTATGGGTGTGTCTCTCCTCTCCTTGTCCAACAAGCATATAGAATATATAATATAAATCATTTTTTATGGATACAGTAAGAAATATCTTAAACTTATAGAATTGCTCTCCTAGGGTCATCTCGATCTCAGACTACAGTGCTCAGGCCAGATAGTCTTTCCCACTCCTAGCAGGATCCTAGTCTCATCGTTACCTTTGGATCATGACAGCATTTGCCTATGATCAAACTCTTAACTTATAGTTAAGAATCATGGCACTTTGGCCTGGCCCATTTCGATGCCAGGGTAGCTCACCGCTTGCCCTGGGTCCATTCAGTCCCTCGTCGGGACCCTGCTTTTGGGATGTTAGGAACTAAGGGCAACTGAGGCTTAAGTCTAGAAAGCAGATGCCCAGGAGTGAATAATATTCAAAGCCAATCAAATCCTAAGTTACAAAGCATAATGTTAACGATCTTCCTGTATCTATACAAAAAGGATATTGCTTTAAAGTAAACTGTTCATAAGGCATAAGGAGAGGAGAAAGGCAATATTTCACTCATACATATAAAATCATAGATTTCTGAGAAATCTGACCTTACAAATTAACAGAGTCTGTTTAGGGGGAAAGCTGATTAACTGGGTGGGGAGGAGAGCATAGGGAAGACTGTTTACAGATAAACACAATGGAATGGAAGTGCCTCAGGAGCACTGTGATGGGTGTAACCAGATAAACCTAAGCTTTTTGTGGAAGAAGGACAAAGCAATGTTATCCTACACTCAACCAACAGAATTCTGCTGTCATGAATTATTATATTTCAAGATGTTTATTTATTGATGACATTTTTGGAAAGAAATTGAATTGTGATGTTGAATGCATCATGTCATATTCTTATTTTCTTCACTACAAAAATTATACTGCCTTGCATGTTTAAAAGCTGCGAAGAGAATAGTTAGGTCCTAAAAGTCCTCGTCATAAGAAAAATTGTACAACTATGTATGGAGATGGATGTTAACTGGACTTATTGTGGTGGTCATTTGCAATATATAACCATGTCAAAACATGTCTCCACCTGACATTAATGTTACAGGTCAATACCCCAATTATAAATAAATAAGAGGCTGGTGCCTGGGAAATAACACATAAGGTAGGGAACTTGCCATGCATGTGGGCAACCTGAGTTTGATCCTCTACATCCCATATGGCACCTTGAGCACTGTCAGGAATGATTCTTGAGTGCAGAGCCAGGAATAACCACTGAGCATTACTGGGTATGCCCCTGCCAAAATAAGCAAAAAAAGTAAAAAATAAATAAAGAGTCAAGGAGAATTCAAAGAATTAGATATAGCATATGCCCTAGACTCACAAAATCTTGAGTTCAGTCTCTAGCACCACATGCCCCCCCCCCCCCCCATAACACTGGATACATACTTGTGACTCCCAGGACTGAGTACAAACCACATTGGGCAACTAAGACATTGCTGGGAGTGGTCCCTGCATCCCAAAGTTGTACTGACAAGCCCCTGCACAATAAACATTAACAATGTAAACACGCATGAAACTTACTTCAGTAAGTAAAATGCTGTAATTCATTGTCCATTTAATGTAAGTTTCCTCATTTTTGTTTTCATTTAATATTTTCTACCATTTTCATTTCAAATAGAATCTTCTTTGTTTTATTTAAACAAGCAAATGATAAGCTCTCAAGTGGAGAAAAATGTGAATAATTTCTTATAATGAGACATGACTGCAAAGCCTGTCCATTTATTCCAAAATACTTGCTACCTTGATGCTTATCTACAGTGGTTAAGTTAATCTTCTCCAAATATTGGTAAAAATTTTGAAGCCACTGACTTCATTGGTCTTTTTTACCTCATTTCAGAACATTGAGGAGCAGGCTGAAGGTCAAGTAAACAAGTTTATAAAGTAAGGATAATAACAGACAGGATTTTAAAACTAAAAAAATTTTAGTATGGTTATGCTCTGGTGCAGCTAACATATTTTAATTTGAGAATTATCTGAAAATAACTACACAGTCCAGTCTGTAGAAAATATTATATTTGACCTTTAAAAATGCACTACCCACACTAATGAATCCTCTCCCCCTTAAGAAAACTATAGGAAAGTATGACAAGTTTCATGTTTGTTAAAAAAAAAGGCAATTGACTGTGGAAAAGTCTGCTAAATTCATGCAATCAAGAAATGGTATTGCCTTCATTCCAAAAGTAGCAGGCTCCCTTTAAATTCTTAACAACCCACTTTTGGTCCATGCATTTAATCAAGAAATCTTGACTGGAAGTTGCTTAGATCTTCAGAATGAAGTAGATAGTTTTCTTGCTTCCATTTATTAATTTATTATCAAAAAACACCATTCACTGGAAAATGTGAGCAAATTTTATATTAATATAACTAGATAGTATATTAACTTTAATCTTTAATAAAAGTTTGCAGAGTGGTACAGAATGTGATAATGTTTCAATAGACCATTCTCACTGTCCACACTCATAGTGAATTGAATGCTTATTCATGTTTTTCTGTCACAGGAAACAAAGCATTTTTTAATTTAAGGAAGCCATTTGCTGAACTGTGAGTTTATATGTGATTTTAAACATTGTTGAAAAGTGTAAAGTCTTAGGACAAATATCATCTAAAAACTAAATTAAACTGAGATCTTTTGTATTAAGGTACAAAATCCAGGAGTTATGGAATTGATTGATCCAAGGAAGAAGCCTAAGTTAAGATCCCATTATTGTGTCAGCCTTGGAAAGAGAAAAAAACATCATCTAGATCTTATCATAAATGCTGGTGCAAATAAGTTTTAAGTTGAGGTTATGGATTGAATTTAAAATAGTACAAAATACTTTATTAATAACTTTCAGGTAGTTTATTCCTTTATGTGGCAATCTATCCAGGCATCACACACATAGAAAGGAAGCCTCAGTATTTGTGATGCAGAAGCAGCCATTTCATCTGAATTTTTTTCATTTTGAGACTAACCTTTTATCATCCTGCTATTCCCAATACTTTCCCATAATTTTTAACGGGATTTAGATAGATTTTTTTTACATTTTGATGCAATTTCAGAATAACCCTTCTTCCCAATTATACTTTGGGGTGGTGTGGACTTACACTTAGTGATAATCTAGTTCATTCTTCAATCTAATTCATGGACCACTGTGCATTTCATTATGTATTATTCCTACGCAGATATGCCAAATGTGACTGCTTCTGCTTAGTATAATACAGATACAGGTTTGCATTTCCTTATTAGTCACACTGCTGGTGTGTGTGTGTGTGTGTGTGTGTGTGTGTGTATGTGACACTGTTAGTGAAGTTTGACCCAATGATAAGAGAAAGCTTTATGGTATCAGTGATGTATATTTTCAAGTCTTGACTATAGGTTTAAGGATACTAGTCTCCTTTACTCCTTATCTCAGTAGTCAAGATGAGGAATATTTAGTACTTTTTATTCTGGATCAATCCTTCAGGAATTAGAAGCTAAACAGCCCTCTTCCCTGGTTAAACTATAAACTCAAGCTTCAGCTCTGCTCCATTTCATATTTACTGGCACAAGAGAGATGAAGGATAAATCTCTCATAACCACATATCTTTTCACAAAATAGTTCAATTTCAAAGAACTTGTAAAGAAAAAATTTTGAAAGAGAACACAATCCAGCTTTTTTTGTTCAAACTGAACCTCTTTTCTCTGTGTGTGGATGCCACCAAGAACCTAACTAACAGGTCAAGTTTTTCCATAGAACAGGATGTTCTTGAAACTTTCTACAAGCAAGTTTCTTGTCAACACTCAAGCACAAAAGATTGTGCATTATATTAAATAAATTCTCAAGAGCTGAAACTCACTGTTATCCAGGTCTGAGTGGGCCTCTCCAGGAATTGTGTCACTGTTTGTTACTCCCTAGGATATGCTTGAGAAGGAAAACACTGAACAGAAGAACTAGCTACTCTTGTCCATGGAGCATACTTTAGCAGATTACAGTGAAAGCAGTCTTCCCTCACCAATAGCTGGCAGCAGGACTGGGAGGATGAAGACCAACACAGTTCTGTTTTCACTGACTTTGCTTCCCTGCTGTTTGCTTTCTCGAAGCCTCACAAAGACAGTAGCTAAGTTGTACATGCAAGTCCATAATCACACTGAGTTACTCCTAGAGAAGTGTTGGTTAAAATAAAGCAACAACACATACTGAATATTGTTCTCAGGTGTTTCTGTCTTCAAGAAGATTCGTTTGTAGAGCATTATGAGTCTTCATGGTTCCATGAACTACTTTTACTTGGGCCTCTCAGGTGTTTCTGTCTTCAAGCAGATTCGTTTGTAGAGCATTATGAGTCTTCATGGTTCCATGAACTACTTTTACTCGGGCCTTTTCCAGACAAAAAGTAGATAATAGCTTAACACTTCTGGGACACATGAATCTCGCTGCCCCCAACAGGTTTAAGCTTTATGACACTGCAGATGGCAATGCTTGCAGCTGGTGAGAAACAGTACCTATAAAGTACTAATGTTTTATGGCAGCTCTGTTTTCCCACCAAGTCTGGCCCAGGTCTTCTGTATTCCTTGGTGATTCTAGGGAATAAGATTACAAAGGGCAGATATTTTATCAATTTGTCAGAGTGAGCCCTGTTGCAACTCTTTATGACAAGTTTCCAAATTGTATTTCTCCTTGGGATCAGCTGTAAAGAACTCCTTTTACCTTATCAAAGCCTAGCTACAATATAAAAATATAATTTTCGAAAAGTTGAAAACATGACTTTCATGCAGATAGTATAACATGTTGCAGATATGTCAGTTCTTAAATGAGACAATAGGTACCCTCATATTAGCTGGTTGAAAGAGTCTTTAGGGGCCATAATTACAGAACTTTAATAACTAATAAAACTTCTATTAATTATAAAATTCATATTAACATCATCTAATTGAATATAAAATATAACATTTGGAGCTCAAGAAATAGTATGATGGGTAAGATGTTTGCCCTTGACACAGCCAGCTTGGATTCAAATCCTGGCACTGCATACGGTCCACTGTGAATCACCAAAAATGATTCCTGAGCACAGATCCAGGAGTTACCCTGCGTGTGATGCTCAGAAAAATAATTTAATTAAAAATATATATACTTTGGGAGGGATACTGGGAACATTTGTGGTGAAAAATGTACACTGGTGGAGGGATAATTGCTCGATTATTGACTGAAAATCATTAAAGTTTGCAATTGTATCTCACAGTGATTCAATCATATATATATGTATATATGTATATATACATATATACGCTTTTGGAGTTTATTTCACTCTAGATAGAAATTATTAGCATTGCTACTAGAAAAGAACTACATGTTATCGTGCAACACTATAGAATCTAATCTAATAATTGATAGCGAATAGCAAATTCAAACAAAGATTACATTCATATAGATAAGTAAAGTGATCTTTGGTTTGTCATAATATGACAATGAAAGAAATTTATTTTTAACTTTTACATACTTTTGCTTCATACTTTGTGATATTACTATAACTCTAGATTTCTCTTGTTTCTGTCTCATTCCCCGTTCTTTTAATTTTTGAAGTTAAGTTACTGAGAGATAAACAGCTACAAAGTTGTCCATGATTGGATTTCAATCATGCAATGTTCTAACACCACCAATGAACCCAAGTACCCTCCTTCCATCTCCTAGCCTCAATCTGCCTCTATGGCAGAGTCTCTCTCTCTCTCTCTCTCTCTCTCTCTCTCTCTCTCTCTCTCTCCCTCTCTCTCTCTCTCACACACACACACCTTTTTGTCATTATGATTTGTGGTACAGATAATTACCCATTCTTATCCTAGTTTTTATTTAAGGTGCTCTATCTCTTCAAATTAATCGCTTCCCCTCTCTGCCTATCTGCTGATAGGAATGCCATCTTTTCATTTGCCTGAGGATCAGCTTGATTGGGTGCTTTGGCTGTCACTTCTATCTCTCTGACTATCAAATTCTATGTTATCATTTCTTAATGGTTGGACCTGTAGAACACCTGAAGCTTGTGCCTGTTCTGGAAAGGTCTGCTCTGCAGCCTAGTGTATATTTTAGAGCAGCATTTCTTACAATAGGTCATATAGGCCCCTGTTGGCCCCTAGGATATTCCAAAGGGTCTATAGGTGAAAATCATGTAAAGGGGAGTATGGCACAAGAATTGGGGGACAACTGGTAATACAGTGGATTAACAGAAAGAAAACAAGATTGGAAGCGGGCCCATGGTTGGAGAAAGATTGGAAAACACTGCTCCATATGATCAACAGCTGGTTCACAGAGAAAACTTACACCTCAAGTTCTAACAATTGCCACTTTTCACATGTAAACTTCCTCTGTTGCCAATTTCAAATGTCCTACAGAATATTCATCAGCTAAGCAAGTACAAGCTAGCTCTGACAAACCACTGGCTGGAGAGAGATGTTCTTATCACCATTGAGCAAGACACTGGTAAAGAAACATAAAACAGGGGCCAGAGAGATAGCACAGAAGGTAGGGCGTTTGCCTTGCATGAAGTCAAGCCAGGTTCAATCCCTGGCATCCCATATAGTCCCCCAAGCACTGCCAGGAGTAAGTCCTGAGTGCAAAGCCAGGAGTAACCCCTAAGTATCGCTGGATGTAACTGCCCCCAAGAAAAGAAACATAAAACAGTCCCTCGAAACATGTTTGCATGTTTTAGTAAAATAACTCTCAGTATTTTTCTTTTATTGTTACTCTTGATAATAACCCAGTCGGAGTTCCTTAGTCATTTTAGAGAAGAAGCACTTCTAGTCAGCCCCAGAGTTACACTGTGGCTTACTTGGCCAGTTCCATCGGCTACTAGTTTCAGCTGAATCCTGAGAATGGAAGGCTATAAAAAATGATTACAACTTGTTTACTAAAATCCTGGCAAATATACAACCCAAATGTATATTTTATAAATATATATTATATTTTTAATGTATAAGCCCAAATGCATACAACCAAAGGGCTGAAGTGATAGCACAGTGGGTAGGACAGTTTTCCTTGCATGTGGCCCACCCGGGTTCAATTGCTCCATCCCCCTCGGTGAGCCCGGCAAGTTACTGAGAGTATCCTGCCCTCACGGCAGACCCTGGCAAGCTCCCCGTGGCATATTCGACATGCCAAGAACAGTAACAAGTCTCACAATGGAGACTGGTGTCCTCTAGAGCAAATCAATGAACAACAGGAGGACAGTGCTACATTTCAGTGCTACAACCCAAATATAAATGTATGTAGCATTCTGTTTTAAATCTTAGTGAGAATAATACATTTGGTGATCTACTTAGAGGTTACTACTTACTAGAAAGCTAAGAGTCTGCCCCAGTATTTGTGCTTTGTTATTATATCTATTATCCAAGTTCTTGCCAGTTTTGAATAACAGAACTTTGATTCATTGTTATTGCTAAACCTAGAGTGGTCCCACTCACCCTTTTTTCCTGAAGAGTAGCTCTTTCAGGATCCTCTATCACCACATCACCTGTACCATTTTGTTTCTTTGGATTTCCTCCTAGTCCTTTGTGTACTTCTTGAGTGCTATCAACAGAGTTGCACAGAATGTTCCAGCTGTGGATACATTGCTTTCAGTACAATGATAGGAATAATTTCTGATTTATTTTATATACCTCTTCAGAGGTGTTCCAGCATTTCCTGGCTTCTCTTATGTGTAAAATAATGCCATAACAATGTTTCAGGGAGACAGCCAGATATCTGCATGTTCAGGGAATTTTTTGTTTATTGTACTTCTCAGATGGACAGGGTTATAACAATGGTCCTTGCTAGGCCATTTGGGACTGGCTTTCATCTGGCTTTTTTTTTTTTTTTTTCAGAAAAAAAGAAAGTTGTTATTTTTTTCTAAATGGAAGAAATTCTGTGTTATGTCTCAAGGTATGTTGAGAATAACATGAGAGATTTTACAATTAATTCTTTGGGTATTGGACTATATTTACCTTCCTATCATTCATCTCCACCATCTAACTCTAAATAATACCTTTGTCTTCTACAAGATTCCATTCAAAAAAAGACCTTTAAAAAGATTCTCTTCTCAAGGAGAGCTGCTACAAAAGCAGTCTGTCTATATTTTCTTTAATGTATCTTATAGAATAGGGAGATGTTACTGGGCCCGCTCGAGCAAATCAATGAACAACAGGAGGACAGTGACAGTGACCCTATAGAAGCTGGACTAATAAGCCCTTTTTTAATAAGCAGATATTTTATATACTTCTATTATCCTGGAAGGACAGTACCTGGCTGTCCTCACCAGGGCCCCTTGGAGGGGGGCGTGTTGAGTCTTTCTCTCTGCCCTGAGCAGAGCTTCGGCAGCTGAAGTCCTCCGGGACCCAGACACAGCCATACTGAGACCACTCTCCACACACTAGAACAGGCCTCACTCATGAAGGAACTGGCAGAGGAACCCAGGTGTGCAGAACCCGGGGCTGAGATCTCCAAGCCTGCTTGGTTCAGGATTGGGCCAACTCCACCCAGATCCCCCATCTTCCAGTAGCTAGACAGTTACACCCACCAACTGCCGTGTAACCACATCAACGGCCAAGATCCAGAGACTATAAAACCAATCTCCCGAAAATGTGCGGCTGTGACCTCTTATTTTCTAGTTATCACGCTTAGAGAACCCAGCATGCTATCAAGAGTCTCCTGCTCACATATATGCCTGACTGGGAACGCCTGTTAAGGTGATTAGAGGCTTCCCCCAAAGGCTCCATCCCTTTCAGAGAGCCTGGCAAGCTACCGAGAGTATCCCTCCCACACAGCAGAGCCTGGCAAGCTACCCATGGTGTACTCGATATGCCAAAAACAGTAACAATGATGGTCCTCATTCCTCTGACCCCGACCAGTATGCCATCAGGCTACACTAGCACGTGACAGGGATGAATGGAGACATTACTGGTGCCTGCTCGAGCAAATCGATGAACAACAGGGTGATAGTGATAGTGATTATCCTATTGAATTCCATGTTCAATTCGGCTTCTACAAAAGGATTTTATTCTAATGTAACATATTAGTCAGCATTTTATACTCATAGTAAAATACATAAAAATTAACAATATTGCTATTTTCATTTCCCATGACAAGAGGTTTTAAGTGCTTAAAGTATCTCCTGCGCCATTGGTAAAAAAATATTTCTTTCCAAAACAATTAAAATAATATAAATATATTAAAATTTGGATAATTAATTGGCACAGAAGAAAAAAATTATAGGGGGTCACACCTGGTAATGCGCAGGGGTTACTCCTGAGTTACTCATACACTCAGGAATTACTCCTGGCGTTGCTCAGGGTACCTTATGGAATACAAGGAGTCAAACCCAGGTCGGCTGCATGCAAGGCAAATGCCCTACCGGCTGTGCTATTGCTCCAGCAGAAGAAAAAATTATTTATTTATCTTTTTTTTGTTTTTGGCAACACTTGGCAATATTCAGGAATTACTCCCAGCTCTGTAATAGGGATCACTCCTACTGGTTTTCAGGGAAGAATATGTGATGCTGGGAATCATACCTGGTGGTGGCCACATGCAAGGCAAGCATCCTAACCGCTGTACTATTTCTCCAGGCCCTAGAAACAAAATTTAATTGAAAATAAATCTCATAATACAGCAAATGATTATCTTAAAACATTTCATGTATCTGTGGCTAAATTATTTTTATTGCAAGAATGAAATAAGACTTAGGATGATTTTATTTCTTTTTTTAAAAAAATAGTATGAGTCATAAATAATACGAAGGGAATAGTTACATTGATTTTAGTCGGGTTTTTGAAAACTTCAAGTTATATACCAAAATATTACACCAGCATTTACTTTCAAAAATAATCTTAAGTGATCTATCAATTGACAGCTCAATAGTCTGATAAAAGTTAGAACCACCTGACTTATAAAAGTCATGATCCAGTCTTGAAAATCCATCTCTTTTTCATCAGCAACCCCAATTATTTTTAATTACACCTTTGCTTGGCATTTTGGAGATTTTGACAATCCAGAGCAATGCACTGGATTCAGATTCTGGAAGAAAGAGAGAATAAAGAAGGAAACAGGCAAGTGTGAAAGAGATGGTAAAGGGGGATAGCCTCATTCACAGACTTTTTCTTGGCAGATCACTTGTGGGAAAACTGAGGGTTTTTTCACCAATTTTCCTCCATTAAAATTCAGTTGGTTATTGGTGGTGGAAAATGTACACTGCTGGAGGGATGGGTGTTGAACCATTTAATGACTGAAACTCTATCATAAACAGCCTTGTAACTAAATTAAAAAAATCAGTGTGTCTACATACCTCATGGGAAGTCTCCATTTGTATCCAAGGAATGTTCCAGTTTGGAAACCATTGTCCCTAATACCTACAGTTGCCAGATTTAGCAGCTAAGTTACAGGATACTTAGTTAAATTAATGTATGCCTCATGTGGTAATTTTGACATGTAGCACTGTAGCACTGTCCTCCTGTTGTTCATCGATTTGCTTGAGTGGGCAAAATGGAGTAACGTCTCCATTGTGAGACTTGTTACTATTTTTGGCATATCAAATACGCCACGGGGAGCTTGCCAGGCTCTGCTAAGCGGGCACAGTACTCTTGGTAGCTTGCCGGGCTCTCCAAGAGGGAGGAAAGAATCAAACCCGGCTCAGCTACGTGCAATGCAAACGCCCTACCCGCTGTGCTATCGCTTCTCAGCCTTTTTGCTAAGATCAAGTTTGCTAAGATCAGTTTAATTTTGACACGTACATACATGTATTAAAACACATTCATTGTTTATAAGAAATTCTAATTTAATTAGGGAGTCTGTATTGTATTTGACAACCCTAGACAGCCAACTAGCATAAAGTATTGTTACAGATTTTTGGAGGTGGCTCTTTTCTGCACACAATAAAACTCTTCAAGTTCAAACTTATCTCTTACTCATCTTTGTAGTTTTGGTTTCCTCAGCATTTGGCAAACTGGTAATCATCAAGGAATACTTGATGAATGTTTGCTGAAAAGAATAGTGGACATATAACAGGTGTTCTATAACATCTTTTATTAAACGAGTCAACCTGGTCTTAACTTCTGAACAATAGATTTCTGGACTTCTCTTTGAATAACATTCAATGCGCTCCATGTGAATAACTGTTAGGGATTTTGCTGCTTGTTCAGTTTCCTGTTTCTGTGCCTTTCATGATTGAATAGTTTCTCCTTTCATTCAACATATGTAGACATAACAGTTCATTTCACTATTTGTTATGTTCAATATGTGGAAGAATCTTCCGATGGTTTGTCAGTCCATTCCAAGTAAAATCCAAATACCTTAGGTGAGTTATAAGGCCCTTGCTCACTCAATGATATTAGCTCCCACTACACTCTCTAACTTCGGTTCTAATCTAGTCACTTTGATTCTTACCTTAGGATTTTGCATTTGCAATTTTCTCAGACTGAGGTATTTTCCTCAAGTTCTTTACATGCTTCACTTACTTTATTCACTCTCTTTCCTTATAAAATGTCACTTCTGTAGAGACTTTTTGACCATTCTGAGTGCAATAACTCTCCTCCCTGCACCTTAAGGCTGTTCTGATTTTTTCTAATTGTTCTAGGACATCTTGATCTCTGCTAAAGAGGAAGAAATTCAAAATTCTAAAGAATAGCCTGAGATGCCAGTCTAAATAGCAGGGGACTTGGAGGAGAGGACTTTGCCTCATTTATACCCTTTAAATATCGTGTGAGTTTGTCTGATTGTTGTAATATTAATCATATCTAAAATCTACCAGCAAGAGTCCAAGAATTTTTTTATCTTTCCAGTTGCTGACTTCAACAAAATGCAAAATATAGCGAATGGAATGAATATCATATTCACCATATCCACCACAAGTATGTAGCCTCTGTACATAATGTTTCAAAACCTATTTGTAACTACAACAATTAAAACAAAAAATGAGTTTTCTAAGGATGATGCGAGGCAGTTGAGAGGGAATTTTAGCACATTAGTTGAAGAATGCTGACACTGGCGGTATGTTCAGAGTTGGAACATTGTATGCCTGAAACCATTGTTAAGAACGTTGTGAAACATTGGACCTACACAAAATATTTTTTATTAAGATGCAGAGTCAGAGAGATAGTAGAGGGGTTAAGGTTCTTGACTCACATATGGATCACATATGGCTAACCTCCTGGTACCACATACAGTTCACTGAGTATAATCAGAAGTGATCCCTGAATAAAGAGCCAGAAGTAGCCCCTGAATACTGTTTGGTGTGGTCCCAAATTGAAAAATAAAGGGAAAAGATGTACTTCTGCTTTTTAAAAAAAGGAATGTTTATATGTGAAAGAGGTTATAAAAATAAGAAAATTTAGTTTTTAAAAAAATCAATTATATATGTACATATACATACAAACTGGGAAGAATATATACCAAAATTAATGATAGTTCTGAGTAGTGGCTCTAATATGTTGATAGAATAAGTATTTCATTAGAATGTGAATAGAGGTGAGATTCACACACATGATGGAATTTGGTTTGTGACAGGACAAAGTATCCTTTCCTAAGAGGATGTAGAAAAGATAATGATAATTGAAAAGACAAGTTGTCAGTAGTTGTATGGAAAATAACATGCAGGAAGTTTATGAGCCCTTGGAATTAGTACCAGTGGATAGAATGGAAAGGAAGCAGGAAAGAAAAGGGAAGGAATCAAACTCTAATATAATCACTACTGAAACCTCTCCTCATCCCATGGACGACTGAGAATTCAATGTTCGAACAGACTGAAAAAGAGACTCCAGCCTTAATACCAGTAAACTGACTGAATATTTCATAGAGAATGTCATTCAAGGATAAAGCTGACCCTTGGTTTATGGTGGAGTTTCTTTAGCAGATGCAGCCCTCATACAGGTCTGACAATTGAGAGCCACTTTCTGACAGCTCTATCAATAACTAGGAGAAAAATTCCTCTTCTTTTTTTTATTAGTGAATCTCCATGAGGTACAGTTACATACTTACAAACTTTCATGCTTGCGTTTCAGTCATACAATGATCGAGTACCCATTCCTCCACCAGTGCCCATTCTCCCCAACCAAAGATTCCAGTATCCCTCCCACCACCCTCACCCCGTCTCCCCCACCCCACCCTGAATCTGGGGCAGGGTATTCTCTTTTGTTCTCTTTTCTTTTGGGTGTTGTTATGGTTTTCAATAGAGGCATTGAGTGGCCATTGTGTTCTATCTATAGTCTACATTCAGCACTCATCTCCCAACCCTCCAAACACCCTTTACGTGGTGTTCCCTGGTTTCACTTCAGATCTTATAAATCTTTCACCTTTTACTAAATAATTCCCCTTCTTGCTGAAGGGGTACCTTGGTATCACCACCAGATCCTTTGAGCACCATTATTTGAATATCAGTTGCACTATTCTGATAACGATACAGTTTTGCTGAAAGGGAACCTTAAGCAATCAATTACCATGTGAAAGAAATTCTATAGTGCTTTGAATTTGCATAGTAACAGAATTCAAATGGCTTCTTTCTTGCCTGTTAAGCAATATCATTCCTCTAGTGTGGAAAATGTCCTAAGAATATATGTCTGCCTCTGTGTGTGTGTGTGTTTTCCAATATAATAAAGACACTTTTCTTTTTCTCTCTTTCCCTATAAACCATCTCTCCACCTTTCTGATTATGCTTTATCTGTCTCTTCTGTTCAATATTCTTTAATACTACATTTACTTGCAACAGAAAAGAATGTAAACTAGAGCCACAGGAGAATTAACCTTCTTGTGTTGTTCTCTATAGATGTCAAAGATTAACTGAAACAGACACTTTTGAGAGGAAGGATTACTCAAAGGACACAGTAAGTCCCAGGAGAGAGAGGTGAGTACTCTGATTGAGCAATAGTCACAGCAGCTGGTATCACAGATTTGCTGGCCTGGGCACTGGGGTGAACACTGGTCACTAGACCTTTGTTTGTGAATAATGTACGAGTGTGTCTCTTTGTACCAGACCATAGTATTTCACTATAATCAGTATCTGCTGGGATTGGAGATTAAACATGGAGCTAGTCAGACCTTACACTGTCCTTTACCTTATGTTTAACTTGTCCTATCAGAGACTTAAATTTTTTTTTCTGATTACTGAAAAGCATTTTTTCTAACCAGGACTCAGGAGAATGCCTAGACACTGTGATTGTTTTTAACCACTGTTTCAGTCCCAATAATAACCTCCAGCTACGAGCACATCTCTTTGATTCCACTGTTCTTCCTGCATTAACATATGCCTCTGAGACCTGGACCCTACAAAAACAGGATGAGAACGCTATTCGGGTATCTCAAAGAGGAATCTTCGATTGGAGCTATGCTTGGAATATCACGATTCACTCAAATGAGAGATAGAATCCGGAGTTCTGATCTTCGTCAACGCTCAAGAATCAGGGACGCTGTCTCATTTGCCAAGACATCAAAAATCAGATGGGCTGGACACGTAATGAGGTTTACAGACAACCGCTGGACTAGAGCCATTACTGATTGGATTCCACGGGACATCAAAAGATCACGTGGACGCCCACCTACAAGATGGTCAGACTTCTTCGTCAAGACCCTGAATGATCAGTTTGAGGCTCTGCATGTTCCTAGAATGAACAGATACCATTGGGCTACGCTAGCACGCAACCGGGATGAATGGAGATGTTACTGGCACCTGCTCGAGTAAATCGATGAATAACAGGGATTAAGTGATTAAGTGATTAAGTGATAGTAACTGATGACATTCAGATGAAGAATTCCAACATTGTATTTTCCCCTACCAAGATTCCATGTGGGAATTATTACTTTTTACTATTACCTATAATAGTGACAATTTAAAATTTGCTAATAAAATGTATTTTATTTTTCTTTTGGGTTTTTTGACTATAACTGGGAGTGCTCCATAATCTCTCCCAGTTCAGTGCTGGGGAATCAATGCTAAGATTGAACAGTGACTCTTACAGGTAAAACATGCACCCATCCCGTTATACTATCCACCCAACCATGCATGACTTTTCAAAGAGGGAAAAATACTAGTTACAGTAGAGTGCAGGACATGGTAATACAGGATGAAAAATTAGTCAGACAACAAATTTGTGTTGAGGATGTTGATGGCATTCAGTGTGCCAGAACATAGAGGAGAGAGAGGAATTTGAGTCAGTTCCAGATGCTGGCAGTGAACATTATCATTAGTACTCATACACAAGGATCTCATATATGACTCTTAGCACCTTAGTTTTATTGCCCGGGGTCTTTCTCTAGCGGCAGATCTCACTTCCCTGCATTTAGGGCAACCCAGAAGTCCTAGGAATTAATATTCCTTAGGAACAGATTTCAGTCATGTGCACAAGAGTGGGTACACAATTAGTCCACCTCTATCCCTAACACACGCACTCACACACACACACACAAACTGGCTTCCATAAGTCCTTAGTGGGTTACGTTCACTCTACCTGGCTTTATAATGAAACATTTATTTACTGCTTTGCTTTGCCTCATCCCACTTCTCCACTCTTCAATGGGAATTTCTGAAAATCACCTGCAAACTCAACCACTTGTACTCTTTTCATTTCCCTTCCTTCTATCCTTCGCTTTTGTTGTAATGATCAAGATTGCACATGTAAGGGCCCATGGGACCCCGAAGAAAATTCCAGAGCTAAACTCTGCTAACTAGTAACTCTTCCTTACCTTCCTTACCTGCCCCCTCCCGAGTACAGCCCTGAGCTGTAAATCCTGCCTCCATTGTTGACTCTTCTTAATTGAGATGTAAACCCTGCCCCCACTGTTGACTCTTCCTTATCTGCCTCTCCACTAGTAACTCTTCCCTTACCCACCTCCACCAGAATGCAGGTGTCCTGAGCTGTAAATCACAGGGAGCCGGGTAGACATAGAAGATAACAAGATGTCTGAGTTATGAGAACCTGCTTGCCAAAATGCCCATGTATGTAAATACTGATCTTTGAATCTATAGGCTAAGGAGCGATGTACTTTTATATGGATTGGTTAAAAAAAAGTATACCTTGTTACGAATATATTGGCCATGAAATGCACGGGCTCTGCTGTAACAGCCAGTGAAGGCCTATAAAAGATCTCCTTTGAAGAAGCTCGGGATCTTGCCTAACCTACTGGACCTGCGTGTCAGTGGGATGGCTTGACCCTGGCTAGCCAACTCATAAACTACTTGCTTGCTGATTGCATTCCTGCATGGCCCTTGCTTGCAGTTTGAGATCCAGAGTTGTGCCCTAACAGCACACTTAATTATAGTGCTGGCACACTTTTGCATGGTCTTCATAAGTGCCGCTCCCCTCCCCCCGCCCATGATTGTGATCACATGTGGTTGTGGTGCTAGTGATACCAAATACTCAAGCACAGTTTAACAAGGATCTATCTTTGTATGCTGTGAAGCCAGGGATTAAACCATTATGCATGCAGGACAGAGCTTCACCACTGAGCTCTAACTGTATTCTGATCTTTATCTCACAATCTTTTGGGGTTCCCAAGCTAAGGCTCAGTTTGTTTTTAAAAGCAGACATGCTGACAAGTATGAACAGATCTACCAGGACAAATACCGATTTGCTTCAAGTCACAATTTTTCTGCTTAACTTTCATTGTGATGTTCAGGGTCCTCTGTCATGAGGAAGATAAATAGGTAAGGAAGAACTACTTATTTCGGTGTATTGTAAAGAGAAGAACTAACTACTTATTTTGTTTTATTGTAAAGAGAAGTTTAGCTGCTTTTATTGAAAAAGGAGAAAAGTAATTATGAGCCCAACTGTGAACATGATGATTCTGCCCTCTGTGTTGAAAGGTTGGAAATACCTCTGATGTGAACAGCTGAATCTGGAAAGTGTGGGGTAGAAGGCTCTGCAGGGCGACAAAGAAAAGAAATAGATGGGTCATTTTCCCAAGACTTCTGTAGTGGATTGAATAACATTAAACACATGTTGGATAACATGATATGTAAAGCATTTTGTTAGCTTTTATACCTAAAGTCAATAGGATCAAAAGGATTAGACCTGAAACTAAGAAAAAAAAAACTCCCCAGACTGTTGCAGAACATTCCAAAGTGACTCTTGTGTTAATAGTGACAAGCCACCCTGCCTGTAAATTATTTATGGTAGCGCAACAGCTGCAATTCCACAGATAAGGACGCATTCCCTAAAATCTCTTAAGCTTGATTTCAACTACTGATTTCATTAGCATCAGAGATGGTCTCTATTGAGTAGTTTGGTATATAGTGAAATATACTGTTTCACTTTAGTCATATCTTGGGATAGGCTGCTTAAGCCAGACTGTGAAATGCCACATTGTCTAGGGGTACCACTGTTCCCTCTGTTATCCTACTATTGACATCATTCAGAAATGATGTCAGATACTGTACAGCAGAAAAAAAAGAAGGTGAACTCCCCTTTTCATCCTTACTCTCCTTCCTCAGGTTCTAGGCACAGAGGACCTCCTTGACTTAGAGCACAGGAGGAGGAACTCAAAGCTTCTGAGATAAGTTGTTGTCACAGTATTTCTCTTAGGGTCATAACTCCCCATCAAAGCAGTCTTATAGTTTGACATTTTCCTCCTTCGTTTCCAGCTGGAGAATAGTGTTGTCAAGGGTTCTACAAGGCAGAAAGTGCTTGGAGTGGAGAGCAGGGGGGAGGAGGTTGTGCTCTTAGACAAATGCTTGACAAGGTAGGTGTACATTCTGTATTCTCCCTGAAATAATCTCCTCTGCAGTCAGATTTTCTTTATTTAGATTTATGGCCAGTGCAGAAAAATAAATTCAGTATCCAATACGAATAGCACATTAGTGCAGCTTAGCTCAGATAGTTGTCTTTGAGATTCTTCTTCTGAACAGTGGTAAAAAGGTAAAGTTGTTCTTATTTGTCATACAGGGTGAATAATATATATTGGGATCTGGTGGACTGTATGATTGGAAAACTATAAAACTAGAACTTGCTTATTTCACAGAAAATAATTTGATTTCTGGAGTTGTTATTTAAATATCACATTGATTTTTTAAAAATGAGGATTCCACATGCATGCACAGAGGAGAAAAGAAAAGGTGCTAAGAAATGAAAACCTGGTGAGGGAATTTAGAGATGACTATTCTTAAGAAGCTACATCTAACACTGGGTATCAAGGCTGGTGTTGGAAAAGCTCCAGTTTGAGAAAAAAGAGCAGACTGTCCTTACCAACTGCAGTGGACAGAGCTAACAGAGCGAGAACTGAAAAAGGATAGTTGAGAGGATAAAAGTGAATAAAAAGGAGACTGTTAATTCAGTATTTAAGAATAATTTTTGCTTTTATACTGCAGATGTTGTTTAACTAAAAGGAATCAAATGGGTGGAGGAGGAATGATAGACTCCCAAGCCTTCTAGAAGAGTTAGTAGCAAAGAATACTCTTTCTCTTTATTTCATCAGTAAGCTTCATCTGTTCACTGTGTGATTCCCTCAGGCCTTTGTGCCTCTAGGAAGTTATTTGATTAGGCTGCACTGATGTATTGGAAACTCATTATGTTTCTCTGAACTGGTAGTAAATTTAAAATAGGATCTACATTTGAAGAAAAAATTATAATGGATTAAGAGGAAGAAAGACAGAGAGAGAGAGAAAAGGAGAGAGAGAGAGAGAGAGAGAGAGAGAGAGAGAGAGAATAAAAGTACCTGCCATAGAGAACTGGGGTGGTGGTAGGGTGGGGGAAACTGGGGACACTGGTGGTGGAAATGATGTACACTGATGAAGGGACGGGTGTTGGAACACTGACTAAAACCCAATCATAAACAACTTTGTAATCGTGAATTTCACAGTGATTCAGTAAAAAAGAAAATTATTGTGGGCAGATGCAGGTGAGAGTCAGATTCTGTCCCCTGCCCTATTATGATCACAGAGATTTTGCTTGTGAGTTCATCAAACATCTTTTTATATTTATATTTTCATGGAATGATTCATCAACAAAAGGTTATTTCCTCGGTGATAAGTGTAAAGAAATAGCAAGGTTGGGAAGGGAAGGAACACAGTTTGGAGGGCATGCTTTCTATGTGGTGACCCTGTGATAGATCCCTGGCATCACATGGTCCCAAGAACAGCTGGGAGTGGCCTCATAGCCCCTGGAGAATTGTTTGTATTGCTCTTTGGCATCTCTGATAACTGCATTAGAGGCCCCCAAATCAATGAATTTCTTTTTTTTTGTTTGTTTGTTTTGTGGATCACACCTGGTGCTCAGGGGTTACTCTTGGCTCTGCACTCAAGAATCATTCCTAGCATGCATGCTCAGGGGACTATATGGAATTCCAGGTATCAAACTGAAGTCATCCACATGTAAGGCAAGTGCCTCACCTGCTGTACTATTGCTCCAACAAGATAGATACATAGATAGATAGATAGATAGATAGATAGATAGATAGATAGATAGTAAGGTCCCATGGGACCCCGAGGGAAATTCCAGAGCTAAACTCTGCTAATTAGTAACTCTTCCTTACCTGCCCCATCCCTGGTAAAGCCTTGAGATGTAAATCCTGCCCCCTCCCTAGTACAGCCCTGAGCTGTAAATCCTGCCTCCATTGTTGACTCTTCTTAATTGGGATGTAAATCTTGCCTCTACTGTTGAATCTTCCTTATCTGCCCCTCCACTAGTAACTCTTCCCTCACCCGCCTCCACCTGAATGCAGGTGTCCTGAGCTGTAAATCACAGGGAGCCGAGTAGACATGGAAGATAACCAGATGTTTGAGTTATGAGATCCCCACTAGCCACAATGCCCATGTACGTAAATACTGATCTTTGAATCTATAGGCTAAGGAGTGATGTACTTTTAAATTGATTGGTTAAGGAAGTGTATGTTGTTACGAATCTATTGGCCATGAAATGCACGGGCTCTGCTGTAACAGCCAGTGAAGACCTATATAAGATGCCCTTTGAAGAAGTTCGGGGTCTTGCCTAACCTATCGGACCTGTGTGTCTCTGTAGGTGGCTTGACCCTGGCTAGCTAGTCTTACAATAAACTTTGCTTGCTGTTTGAAGTCTCAGGAGTCTCTTTGTCTTTAAAGGGAGATCACAATCTGCGTTCTAACAATACATGTGTTTGTGTGTGTGTGCATATATATTTTTAATTAAGTCACCATGACTTACTAAGTTGTTTATAATAGAATTTAAGGCATAAAATGTTCTAATGTGAGGAACAGGTTTAGATAGCTTTTTCAGATCCTCTTTACAGGAATCCACATTGCAAAATAACTTGTTTTTCTGCCCCTGAGCAAGGAATTAGGATAGAGATGCCCCTAGTTGCAAGTCACAAGAAGGGGGGGAATCAGACCAGATAACCAGATGTCTCTCACGAGACCCATGTCACAAGACCCATGATTGCCCTAAAAAAAAACAGGACGTTCCTAAGCACTGACGCAAATGCTGATCTTTAAACTATAGGCTAAGGAGTGATATACTTTAAAATTGATTGGTCAGGAAAGTGAGGTTTGTTTCAAATCTATCTGCTATGAAATGTGCAGGTTTTGCTGTAACAGCCAGTGAAGCCTATATAAGATCCCCTTTGAAGAAGCTCGGGGTCTTGCCCATCCTGCTACACCTACGTGTCTGCATAGGTGGCTCAACCCTGGCTAGCTAGACTTATAATAAACCCTGCTTGCTGTTTGCAGTCTCTGGAGTCTCTTTGTCGTTAAAGGGAGATTTCAATCGCACCCTAACACTAACACCAGTACCAGTCTTACTTCTAGAATGATGTTCCCTCCAGCAATATGCTCAGGTGCTTAAACACAAAAAGACAGCAGCGGTCTATCTCTCCCATCTCTCCCACCACCCACGTTTGGTAGTCTCAGGCTGTTTCCCCCATTCCAGGGAGGTCGATGGTGATGGGCAGGCGAAGGAAGGAAATGAGGGCCAGGCTGGTTAGTCTTAGTTTCATTTTATTCCAATCCTCTTTCCATTCACTCCTGTCTCTCCTCTGCCTCCCCCAGCCCACTCTAACAGTCTCATGAGAAGCTGGTGCTGCGTGAATGATTGTTCTGTCGGAGATGCTGAGACAAGGAACGCAAAAGAAATTTAGGTCATGGAGAGCCGAGGTTCTCTCATACCTGTGTCCCTGGTAGAGATCCCCGAAATCTCCTTTCATTGATCATAATATCATTAAAAGGTGCAATGCAGTGAAGTCATCAAAAGGAGTTACAGAAAGAACATTGAAGCAGCAAAACATACATTGTTTCTTTGCATCCATCTGCAGGCCAGTAATTTCGGTCTCCGGAAAGAAGATACAAAGCCAAAACTGAAACCTTTCTTGGGCTACAAGCACTTGAATTTGCATCCCAAAGACTAGTCTGGTTAGAGTCTGGAATCTATATTTTAAAGATCAGACCTGGCTAGCACCTGAGATCTGCATGTCTGAGACCAGCCAAGTTTCTGTGAGAAAAGGAAAACTGCCCACTTACAATATACTGAATTTATTTACTGAAGACTGTTTTAAGGGGAAAAATGTTCAGCCTCATCCAAACTAGTCAGGACACTGGTCTCAGCATGGTGGAGGGAGTTTCCCTCCCTGCCCCGACCAGGGCTCCGGCAGCCGAAGACCTCCAGAATTAGCCACCACCATGCTGAGACCACTCTCCACACACATGAAGGTACCAGCAGAGGAACAAAGGCATGCGGGTCCCGGGACTGAGATCTCCAAGCCTGCTCGGATTGGGGCTGAGCATACTTCACCCAGATACTCCAAATTCCAGTAGGCAGGGGTCACACCCACCAACTGGCCCTCTAGCACCGTGTAATCCCATCAACGGCCAAGACTCAGAGACTATAAAACCCAGCTCTCAGAAGCACGCGGCCACATTTGCAGCTGCGCGACATCTTTTCTCATTCTTACTTTGGACAAACCGGCAGGCTACCGAATGTAACCTGCCCACACAGCAGAGTCTGACAAACTCCCTGTGGCGTACCCAGTATGCAAAATACCAGTAACAATGATGGGTCTAATTCTCCTAACCATGAAAGAGCCTTGAATATGGCACTTTTTAAAAAATCTCAGGGCTAGGACGAAGGAGACGTTACTGGGGCCTGCTCGAGGCAATCGACGAACAACAGGATTGTCGTGATCGTGATCCTTGTGGCAAGGGAGGAAGGAAAAACCAATGTCATCCTACACTCAGGTTACTTCCCACCCTACTTGGCAGGCACACGTTTTAGTTTAGTTATTTTAATTTGTGTCTCCTCCATGCAGTGGTGTTGGCTCTGTGTTTTACTCATGATTAAAATTTAAAACTAATAAAGGAAAATTATAATACTGAATGGCAGAAATGTGAGCATTTGTAAACACTCTTACTCAAACCAGCCCCATGCTTGGATAAAAGCATCTTCAGAAGCTACACAGTTTTGACTTGTGATTTCTGAGCTGAATTTTAACAGAAGACTTGACCTCTTCCCAGAATTTACCAGGATACAATGAAATATAGCAGAGACTTTCAATATCTGTGACACCATGTCAGGTGACTAACTTACAATTACTCCAGGAAACTAATCAAGTTATAAACCCTATCAAACTCTAGTCTATACTTGATCACTTGATCACTTGACTTGAGTGACCAAGTGATCAAGTATAGACTTCCCGTTAATCATCGATTTGCTTGAGCAGGCGCTAGTAACGTTTCTATTTGTCCCTGTCACGTGCTAGTGTAGCCCAGTGGCATCTGTTCGTACTAGGAACACGAAGAGCCTCAAACCGATCATTCAAGATCTTGATGAAGGAGTCTGACCATCTGGTAGGTGGGCGGCCACGTGGTCTTTTGACGTCCCGTGGAATCCAGTCGGTAACGGCTCTAGTCCAGTGGTCATCTCCAAATCTCATTACATGTCCAGCCCATCTGATATTTGACATCTTGGCAAACAAGACAGCATCCCTGATTTTTGATTGTCGATGGAGGTGGGAACTCCGGATTCTTTCTCTCATTTGAGTGAAACGTGATACTCCACGCATAGCTCTTTTGATTACTCATTGGGAGAACTGAATAGCATGCTCATCCTGTTGGCGTAGGTCCCAGGTCTCTGAGGCGTATGTTAATGCAGGAAGAACAGTGGAATCAAAGATATGTGCCCGGAGCCGGAAGTTCTTCGCCCCCTTAGCTATTTCATCGATGCTCTTGAAGGTGTTCCAAGCCACTATCTTCCTCCTGCGCAACTCAGGTGCCAGGTCATTCGTCATGTTAACTTCTTGACCTAGGTACACATAACGTTGCATTCAGAGATGGTCGTTCCATTGAGAGTGAATGGAGTGTCAAGAACGAGGCTGTTTCTCATAAACATTGTCTTCGTAAAATTTAGCTGTAGTCCAACTTTTCCATACTCACGGTCGAAGTCGGCCAGCATTTCTGACAATTGGCTAATTTTTGGTGTTATTAGAATGATGTCATCAGCAAAGCAGAGGTGGTGTAGTTGCTGACCATCTATCTTCACTCCCATTCCTTCCCATTCCAGTTGTCGTATGATGTTCTCAAGGGTGGCACTGAAGAGTTTCGGTGAAATGGTATCACCCTGCTGAACTCCTCTCTTGACATCGATGATCACTTCTTTGTAGAATGCTGAGATCCTGGTCGTCAATTGCCTCGAGCAGGCCAGTGAATCCATAATACAGCTCACGGAGGAACCTGATGTATTGAGTTTGAATGCCCTGAATGGCTAGAGCTTCAATGACTGCTTCTGTCTCAACAGAATTAAAGGCCTTCTTTAAATCAAAGAACATTTGACAGAGCAGCATCTTGAACTCCCGACAAACCTCAATGAGCTTGGTTATCATGTGGATACAGTTGATGGTGCTGAATCCTTTGCGGAACCCAGCTTGCTCACATGGTTGTTCTTCATCTAGTGTTCTGCCAATCCTATTCAGGATAACTCTAGTGAACAGCTTGTAGATGACAGACAATACGCTGATTGGGCGATAGTTGCCAATGTCGTGGATGTCTCCCTTCTTGTACAGTAGTACAGTCCTGCTGGTTTTCCATTGGGACGGAACCTTGCATTCAGACAGGTAGCATGTGAAGAGCCGAGCCAGCGTATTGATGAGTACTGATGGCAGGTTTTTCAGGTGTTCAGGTCTGACCTTGTCTGGGCTAGGTGTTCTTCATTTCTTTACCAATGAAATGGCGTGTCGGATTTTGGAAGGGAGAACATTGAGAACGACATATACATTCTGTAGAATTTGGTATGTGGGCAGGTGGACATGGGTATCGAAGAGATCTGAGTAGAAGTCACGGATAATCTCCATTTTCCTTCTGGAAGATGTGATAGGTCCATCAGGATGTTGGAGGGCAGTCATCTTGGTCTTCTAGTTGGCGAATGACAGGTGGCCGTTATGAATGCTTTCCCCAGCTTCTGCTGCATCTATCAGTGCTTCTGCTCTTCTCTCTTTGATGTCTTCCTTGATCACATCTCTGCACTGCTTTGCGATCTCGGACCTTCGCTTGCTGTTGCCTGAGTCGTGCGCCAAACCACGTTGGCTAAGAAGCTCAAGAGTTTTCGAAGACAGGCGTTTTTTTGTGGCTATCTCTCACTTGGCGTTCCTCGCACAATCATGGAGGTGCTGAACCAGTAGATCGTATTCCTCGTCAATGTTGTCAATGATGGCACCTTCCCATGTTGCAGCAATAGAGCCAAAGAGCTCCCAGTTGGTTGTCGTTCTAGCGTTCTCTTCTTAAACTTTGCAGCCCTTTCTCCCCACTCTGTGAAGTAGAATTTTGCACGAAGGAGACGGTGGTCCGATCCCGTTTGGAATTTTGGGACAGCAGCGACATCGGTCAGGCAAAACCGTTGATTGAATATGATGTGGTCTATTTCGTTGTGGAACCGTCCACCGGGAGACTCCCATGTCCAAAGTTAAGATTCGGCCTTCTGGAAGTGTGAGTTACCATGAATGGTCTTAGTCGACATGATGAACTCAGACAGTCTCTCACCCTGTTCATTCCATTCTAGGCCATGGGTCCTGATGTGGAGTTCTTTGGCTGATCTTCTCGGTCCTATCTTGGCATTAAAATCACCCACAATGATCTTGTAGAAGGTCTGGTCTTCTTTATAGAACTTCTTCAGCTCCATGTAGAACTTCTCTATTTCTACTACATCATAATTGGATGTTGGTGTGTAGGCAACGAAGATAGAAACTGCCGGCACTGAGACACATCTATTCAAGTGTAAACATCCGATTCGGGTTGTTAGGCATTCGAATGAATCAATGCTCATGGCCAAGTTCACGTTGACAAGGACACCGATACCTCTGACGCCTCTTTTATTGCATGTTCCGAGGAACACTTCTTCTCCAGTGTCGAAAACGGCGTGATGGGATTGATGCCTTCTTGTCTTGGTCAGACCAATGATGTTGTACTTGATATTTAGTGCTTGTACCATCAGATCCTCGATGGATGCATCTGATGCTAGTGTATGTGCATTGAAAGTACAGACAATCATTTTTGTCTTCCTTAGTTTTGGCAGTCTAGTTCAGCCTTGAGATTTTATCAGCCTCTCCTTCCTCATCCTTCTCAGCACTGCCATATTGGTGATGCCTTCACGTCAGGGGAATGAGAACTCAAATCAAACTCTAGTCTTAATATATTTATTTATTTTAGTATGTTTTAAGGCAAACGATTTTTAGTAGAACTTTTTATGATGATGGAAGTGTTCCATATCTATTCCCTCAAATTATTATTAATTTTCTTTTTTATTATTTTTTATTAGTGAAACACCATGAGGTACAGTTGTAGACTTACAAACTTTCATGTTTGAGTTTCATTTATTCAATGATCGAGTACCCATCCCTTCACCAGTGCCCATTCTCCACCACCACTGACCCCTGTAGCCCTCCCAACCCCCCCACCCCATTCCCCCTACCCCACCCCGCCTCTGTGCTCACTCAAAAAGGCCCTTCCCTTTTATCACTCTTTCCTTTAGTCTGTACCATCAAATTCTAGCCACTAACACTTGAAATGTGGCAAGTTTGGGGAAGTAAATTTCAACTTTTGTCAAATTTAAGTTGATCTTAGAAATGATAAATAGAATGATTAGCTACAGTTATCTTAAATAGGAGCTTGATGATCTTGAGTCAGTAATTTAAATAGCTCTTCATTATCATGGTTATATATGTCTGAATGACCAAGATTTAACTCTGCTTTCTGGGGGGGACATGTAAACCTGGTGTTAAAAGGCAGAGGCCCTTATCTACTTTTTCGGCGTCTACTTTAGACCAACATGTAGAAGTGTTTTTCCTCTGAACAGGCACTGCCTTTCAGAGACAGATGAAATTTTTGTTTTCCATAAGAAACTGGAGTCTTTCCAACAAATAAAAGCTTTCCTTGAACACCAGATAGTCAATAGACACTGGCCATGAATGGAAACAAGCAGAATCTCTTAAGAGAAAATAATGTCAATCCTTCCTTTAAAGCCACCTAGAAATAACATCATTAGTGGTTTGAATACATTAAAGCCAGATAATTCTATTCCCACTTCAGGCAGATCATATTTATAAACACATGCCTACATATTTATATATTTAATTCATTGCCTTTGGTCAATCAACAAATGGTAATTGGGACTGAAATCCCATGTGAGGACTTTCTTGGAATTTAAAGCTCCCTTTGCTGAGACAGAATTAAGAAAACTAAAGGAAAAGGCAAGAAAATGAACATAAACATAATTAAACAAGATCAGTTTTCTAGTCAAGTCATGTGTAATTTCCAATGTAAAAAATTAGTTATTCTATGATGACCAAAATCTGCTTTCTGCGTGGGACATGTAAACCTGAAGTTAAAGGGTAGAGCCCCTTATCTACATTTTTGGCTGGATTGGATTGGAAAGACATATGGGAAAAGCTAGATTTGGTCTCAGCCCACTATATAGACTAATAGCAAAATAGAAAGCTATTCAGGTTAGGAATTAACTGCATTAATGAATATTTGCTCTCATTGCAAATGTAGCCTCGAGAGAGCAGGCTGGGAACTGAAAGGACTAAGGTACAAAGTCTGTTCTCACTTGGATGTAGAAGGTGGGGGGAGGAGGAAGAATGGGCAGCTTCATTGTGTTAATGTCTTTGAAATGTGTATGAACATGTTATCTGTGATTTGGGGAAGATGTATGTGTGTGTGAGAGAAACAAATAGATAAAGACAGAGAAAAACAGAGAGGAGGGATGGAAGGAGGGGAAGGAACGAAGGAAGGATGGTAGGAAGGGAGGAAGGAAGGAAGGAAGGAAGGAAGGAAGGAAGGAAGAAGGAAGGAAGGAAGAAAAAGGGCAGTGAGGGTAAGAATGATAAAAGAGTGTGAGCAGAGGAAGGAGTACCCTAAGTAACTCCGTTCCTCTAGGACAGAGCAGAGTCTGCCCCCCCCCCCCCGAAGTTGTGGAGTTGAGAAAAGTCCTCTTAACTTAAAGTTAACCTGAGGATGATTGTCAAGAAACCAAGAAGTGGATCCCAAAGTTTTTTGAAGCCTAAGGGCTAGAAGTATGAGTACAGAGTCTGGAATAAAATAAAATAAAACGAAACAAACACACAAAACAGGAAGATGTGGGAGGGAAGGGGATTGAAAAACAAAACAGGAAAATTTGGGGGATGTTTAGAATAGTTACAGTTCTCTGAAGCTTGTTTTAGGTTGGCATGTTCTTTGGTCATTTTGCTGAGTTTGAAAAGTTAGATGGGTCAATGAGGTAAAGGCAGCCAGTTACTTTACATCAGTTGAAAGGTATAGCATCACGTAAATCTGCAGTAACCCATTAGGAACCTGTAACTCTTCTTTGTTTTGGTGCCACACTTGGAGGTTCTCAGGGCATGCTCCTGTCTCAGTGCTCAGGGATCACTCTAGTTAAGCTCAAGTAATCATATTGAGTGCCAAATTGAACCTGGGTTGGGTGTGTGAAAATCAAGAACCCTACCTACTTTACAACCTCTCTGGCCCTAGGTACGTGTAACTCTTAAGATAATTCATATCCAAATCAAAGTGCCAACCTTGAGAAATTGGGAAGAGAAAGTAAGAGAATTCTCTAAGTGTGCTGGTGTGATATGAAGAGGTGATCTTTCTATTACAACTGGTGTGGGTCATGGAGGAGTCTAAAACAGATAACATTTAAGCTCTCTTAAATACAATTACTCAAATGCTGTAGCTCATTAAATCCAGTAGAAATTTAGTTCTTGTTTGTCTACTTGATTAAATTTGACAGTATTATTCAGTGTTATCTTCTGGAAAAATTTTGGCATTGGCTTGTGTGACAGAAGATTTTCCTATTTTTCCAGTCTCTGCATTAGATCCTCTTTCTTTTCTCTCCTTAAATCTATTTACTTTTATGGAATTGATGAATTGTCTGGGTGATCCATGACAAGAACATTTCTTTCAAGATGCCATCAATTCCTTAACTGGATGCCACAAAATTTTATCTTGCTTTTTCATTCTGTTTTTGATTTTGTTTGGTTTTGTTTAAAGGGCGCTGCACTTTCTTTTTCTTTTTGCATTTCTGCCTTAGCTCACAAGATGGACGCTTCTGCTGATCTTTTATCTCTTTGAGAACTTGCAGTTAATTTCAACACTGCCTGGGAAGTAGAGAAGACCCTAATATTACTTCCATTCCTCCATTGCCCTAATATTAAGGACCACAAAAATATTATTCTTGTCTGTGGAGTAAGATTTTGTTCAGTATGGTGCTCCCTTTTTGTCATCCAGGTAATGACCTCCATGTCTACACTTTTGTGGCAGTACTTTTATCTTCCCACTTCTGTGTTCATTTGGCAAGATAATCAGAGAAAGTCCTTAAAATGGTACCTGTATATTTCAATTTTGTCCAGCTGAATAAATTTTATTCAAGAGTAGAAAGTAGGCAAGGCCATTAGAGCTTTGGTCTCATTTATATTCGTTCCAGTCTTACCAGCAACAAAGCTTATCATATAACATCATATAACATATTTCAATCCACATCTGCTTCTTGTAACTGATGTTAATTGTAAAAACTCCAGAGGCTGGAAACAATATGTTGTTAATTGACATCTTCAAACACCAACACGTTCCTTTTCTTCAATTTTTTTCCTCTGTAGTTATGGATAACCATGTGTCTTGATTTCTCCAGAACAATCTCAGTCTATTCTTGTTATCTATATAATTGTTAACAGCATCTTCTTAGAGATTTTGGTATGAAGTTAATCAAATTTACTTGCACAGACCCTTTCAAGGCAATTTAAGTAACTTTCTAATTGGTGTTCTTTTATAGTTTTCAGAGGGCTTCTCAAAAGTCTACTCTTTAGACATATACATCTTTATGTCCCCTTTTACTCTCACGAATTCCATGTTTGGATGTAACACAGGGTCATGGGAAGTAGTTCTTGGGTAGTGGTAGTTTGGTGGTGGTGAGTTAAGGTAGTTCTGTACACCAAGACCACACATTTTAACAGCATTTGAAAAGACATTGCTTTCTTAAAACTCAATAATGAATAAATAGAAGAATTAACAGCAAGCATAAGATGAAATTGAAGCTTCATTAATGATTATGGATTATCAATTGAGTAGCTACATAGTCAAAATATGAAAGCTACCACATAATTTTTATTTTTTAAATTTTTATTTATTTATTTATTTTACTTTTTGGGTCACACCCGGCTATGCACAGGGGTTACTCCTGGCTCGGCACTCAGGAATTATTCCTGGCTGTGCTCAGGGGACCATATGGGATGCTGGGAATTGAACCTGGGTCGGCCACGTGCAAGGCAAACGCCCTACCAGCTGTGCTATAACTCCAGCCCCCTACCACATAATTTTTCAAATAATGAAGAAAAATTCCCAAATTTTTGCAATATCACATTTTGGTGAAGTTATGTACCGCTTAGAACTCTTGTATACTGTTAGGAGGTAAGTTTCATATAAAGTTTAAAATACACTTAAAGAAATGTTCCCTTAAGTATCAATTGTCCTTCAATTGGTGAATGAATAAGTACACAGTGGCAATATTCATCAGTGGTAATAGTTCAATAATAAAAAGTGAATTTCTGAAATTGGAAATATTTTTTAATTAGGAAAATTTTAAATAATTTTAAAGTGAAGTGAAGAAAGCCAGGCAGAGCTGAGGTAGTAAAGGTTATTCACTTAAAAAGGGACTTTGAGACTGGCCCACATCCAAAAGAACAAAACCAACCAGTGTTGTTGAAGATGTGGGTAGAAAAGGACCCTTCTTCACTGCTGGTGGGAATGCTGACTGGTTCAACCCTTTTGGAAAACAGTATGGACGCTTCTCAAAAAATTAGAGAAGCTTCCATTTGACCTAGCAATACCACTTCTAGGAATATATCCAGGAGATGCAAAAAAGTATAGTAGAAATGACATCTGCACTTGTATGTTCATTGCAACACTGTTTACAATAGCCAGAATCTGGAAAAAACCCAAGTGCCCGAGAACAGATGACTGGCTAAAGAAACTTTGGTACATCTACACAATGGAATACTGCGCAGCTGTTAGAAAGGATGAAGTCATGAAATTTTCATATAAGTGGATCAATATGGAGAATATTACGTTAAGTGAAATGAGTCAGAAAGAGAGGGACAGACATAGAAAGATTTCACTCATTTGTGGAATACAAAGAAACAGAATGCGAAACTCACACCCAAGAATGGTAGAGATGTGTACCAGGAGGATTGCTCCACAGCTTGGAAGCTGGCCTCACATGCTGGGGGAGAAGGCAGCTCAGATAGAGAAGGGACCACCAAGTAAAGGGTGCTTGGAGGGCCAGCTCTGGATGGGAGATGCGAGCTGAAAGTAGACTATAGACGGAACATGATGGCCACTCAATACCTTTGTTGCAAACCACAACACCCAAAAGCGGAGAGAGAGCAAAAGAGAGAGAAAAAGAGAGAGCCACAGAGGTGGAGTGGGGTGGGGGGGATGGTGTGAGAGTGGTGGAAGGGATACTGGGATCATTGGTGGTGGAGAATTGACACTGGTGGAGGGACAGGTACTCCATCATTGTATAACTGAAACTTAAGTACGAAAGTTTGTGAGTCGGTAAGTGTACCTCACGGTGATTCATTTAAAAAAATTTAAAAAAATAAATAAAAATGGGCCCTGAGAGATATTACAGAAATGATTAAATTGTTTGATATCTTTATTCTTTTAGTAGTTACATTGCCACAAGTGTTGTGAAACCTCAGAATTTTAAGTAAAAGTAAATTTATTGTTGTAAAAGAAAATTGATGTGATAAATATGAAAACGGGAGTGAAGTTTCCTAAAACTTTAAATGTCAAGTTAGCATATTGTCCAGCAATCCTACTTCTGGGTATACAACATAATTAAAATCAGAATCTCAAAGTACTATTAAAATGGCCATGTTCATTGCATCACTGTTGACGACAGTTAGTATGTGTAAATAACCTCAATGTAGCCAAAAAGATAGTACAGCAGATGGGATGCTGGCCTTGCATCTTGTCAATGCAGATTCAATTCCTGGTACCACAAATGGTCCCCCAAACACTGCCAGAGCAGTGCTAGATGAGATCCCAAAATTAAAAAGAGCAAATAATTTAAAAAATTATTGAATCGCCGTGTCACTGTTACAGTGACAAAGCTTCCATGATTGAATTTCAGTCCCAATACTTCAACTCCTATTCCTCCACCAGTGCAAATTTCCCACCATCAATATCCCCCATATCCCTCCTGCCACCCCCCTCTGTCAGCCTGCCTCTGTCAGCCTACTCTCTCTCTCTGCATCTCCATTTCTCTCTCTCTTCTCTCTCTCTTCTCTCTCTCTCTCTCTCTCTCTCTCTCTCTCTCTCTCTCTCTCTCTCTTCCCCTCTTCCCTTTTTGGGTGTTATCATTTGCAATAAGGATACTGAGAGGCCCAGCATGTTTGATAGTTTGCCCATTTTCAGCATACATCTTCAATCCGGAATCATCCCTTTCAACCACCATTGTCATAATGGTTCATTCTCTGTCCCAACTACCCTCTCCTCCAGCCCTTCCAATCATGGACCATTCAATCTGACCCTTGTTTCTACTCTCCTTGGGTGTTAAGTCTCTTACTGTGTTTTCTTTCTTTTTTATCCCACAAATGAGTGCAGTCATTCTTTGTCTATCCTCTCCTTCTGGCTTATTTCACTTAGCATGATACTCTTCATTTCCAATCCAAAAATTAAGTAATTTTTTAAAACCCAAAATGTACATTGGCCAATGATTAGACTGTGTATCATACGCACAATGGGACAGTATTCAAAATAAAAAATAAGAAAATAAGAGAAAGAAATATTGTCATTTGTGACAACATAAATGAATCTTGAGGACATTTAGTGAAAGAAACCCAACTTAGAAAGGCAAATACTGCATGTTTCCACTCATATCTGATGTGGGGCTCGGCAAAGGAGACATGGAAAGTTGCTATTCAACATGTATATATTTTGAGATATGTAAGATAAATCAGTTCTAAAAAGCAACAGAACAACATTGCACTTACAGTTAATGTTGTTGTATTGTACACTTAAAAAACGTTACTGAGAGAAATTCCTATTAAGTACTCTTTCCATAGTAAAATAAACAATGATCCTGACATAGATATTTTTATGGCTATAGCTGTTATTTATTGTTAACATATTTTGAGTTCTTAATATGTACTGGGACTTTAAATATATTATTTCAATTAATTTTTACAAAGTACTACACTGCAAGGGAAGTACTACTACACATGTGTATAAGTGAGATAACTGACACTTAGAAGGTGGTATGCATTAAATAGTGCCTTACTCCCCAATTCATGTCCACCCAGAGTCTCAAAATATGACTTCATTTGGAAATATCTGAAGATCTAACATCTAATAAAGTATTGCATAAGGTCATATAAGCATATGGTGGGCTACTAATCCAATACTGTCCCTAATAGAAAAAGGAGAGACACCTGGAATATAGAGAAAAATCCTGTAAAAATGGAAGCAGCAGAAATTGAAGTGATACAATTTTATAGAGCAGAATTTGTTCTGTAATTGACAGCCAAAAATTTGCAACAACTGCTAGAATCCAGGAGAGGTATTAAAGAGATTTCTTTCTCAGAGTGTTCAGAAGGAACCAATTCTGCCAGCACCTTGACTTAGGATTTTTTACCTCCTGAACTATGAATACATTTCCATCATTCTAAGCCACCAAGTTAGTGTTAATTTTTATGACAATGTTAGCTAAGTAGCTTGTCTAACATCACACTGCAAGTAAAGAGTTATCTTTATTGAAATAATGGCTTTAAACATGTCTACTTGATTTCATAGTCACAATTGCTAATAAACATATGGTACTTTTTCTGTGGAGCAAAACATCAAAAACACTATCCATAAACATCCATAAACTGTCCTCATTATGATATGCTAAAGAAGCATTAAGCATCCTTCTTGGACCAGGAAGTCTGGATTTTATTCTTTGATCATTCCATGCCCACTTTATGTTAGTTAAACCAGTCCCTCTGGTCAAGAACATAGATATAGACATCAATATAGATGTAGACACAGCTGTAGATAGCTATAAATCAAATTCAGAAAAGCAAGGTTTTGTTCTTGTTTACCTTTGTATTTTCTTCCTATGTGTTTGGTATAGTGGGTGTCTATCTAACAAAGATCAATAATATTTTAATTAATTATGAGAGGTTGAATGGATACCTTTTCTTGAGGGCCTTATTATCTCATTTCAAAGATTAAGTAAATCTCTCATACCAAGTTTGTGCATCAAGGCAAATAAAGGGGAGCATAGAAATTAATTTTTATGTGACAATTATGAACATGGATTTAAGCCCAATCATTTTATTCAAGTCTAAGTTAGATAATATAATTTCTATTCATTTTTTCATTTCATCATCCTGTTAATCGTCGATTGCCTCGAGCAGGCCCCAGTAACGTCTCTTTCATCCTAGCCCTGAGATTATATTCAAGGCTCTTTAGGAGAATGAGACCCATCATTGTTACTGGTATTTGGCATATTTGGTACGCCACGGGGGAGTTTGCCAGACTCTGCCCTGTGGGCAGGCTACATTCGATAGCCTGCAAGTTTGTCCAAAGTAGGAATGAGATAATAAGATGTCATAAAGAAAGTTTAATAAATTTAATTTCTATTAAATTAATTATAAAATAATCTATTTTAATTTACATTTGTTGAATATCAATTACATTTTTAAATGGTCATCAATATTTTTGTGAATTGTTTGCTGTTGTCTTTGGCTCTCATTAATATGATTTAAAGAAACTCAAGACTCACTGGCTTCTGGGAGACTAACATGAGGGACAATAGGAGATCGGAATGAGGATCAAGGGGAAACTGGAAGTGGGGCACACAGTGAGACTGGAATAGGCATGGGGAGAATGGATAAAACGGTGAGCAGAGATTGGAATAAACAGCGACTGATCACAAAAAATAAATCAAGATAGAAAGCCAAGGCTCAAGTTAAAAATCTACTTATATTTTTTAACTTGCCTAAAACTGGCATTGTAACCTCAGATATAAGAAGGATTTCATGAATATACCTCAGAACTACAAACTGGGGAGTCATTTTTTTATTTTACTTTATTTTTATAAAGTTGTTCACAATAATTTATTACATTTACTATTCCAACACCAGTCCCACCACCATTATACCTACCCACCACAATATTTTGAATATTTTCACCTCAACCCAAGACCCTACCTCCAAAGCAGGACTTAAATAATGTATTTTGTATTGCTTGCTATGAATAATCCATTAAAAATGATCCAAATATTTCCTTAGAGCAAAGTGTATGAAGATTGTTGTATTTCACCCTGGAGCACGGGGGTTCTGGAGATTTTCGGTTGTGGTGGGGAGGGGAACTCGTTTGCCCCCCTCTGGGCAGATGAGACAGCTGGGAGTCATGTTTTTGTGAGTGAGAGTGCTTACATAAACACATATGTCTGTGTGTGTGTGTATATATATATATATAAATATTATATATATATACAAACATACATATATATGTGTGTGTTTTTCTTCCTGAAATGGGTTACCTTTTACTTTACACCCCATCAAATGTGGTATGCTACTCTTGATACATCAGTGGTGTCGAGTATGAGATGTGGCTCCAGGAATTGTAAAATTTTAAATACTGTCATGCAACTGAAATTAATTTAATATTTTTAAGTGAATGGTGACTTTGGGGTCCAGTGTTATCTCTATGATGTATTGTTCTGTGTGACTCTCTTATGAAAGATTTGTGAGTTTCTGTTCACTAAGAAACTTATATGGCACAGAGGCAGTTCCTGGGAGTGACTGCCAGGCTAGCAAAAACACAGGGAGATGGGGGCAGGTTGCCCATTCCCTACTCTGAGATCCTGGAGATTTCAGTCCTAAGTCCCACATACCTGTGTTTTTCAGAACATTCACTCATGGATGAAGTTTGTCTCAGGCTTTGGAAAGCACCTGGGAGCATGACGGCAATTGAGTTCTGGAGATTTCCGGCTATTGTGGTGGGGAGAGGAACTCGTCTGCCCCCATCTGGGCAGATGAAACAGCTGGGAGTCATATTTTTGTGTGAATGAGAGTATATTTTTTAAAGTTATTTGGATGTGAGTTCTTAAAACGTAGTAAAATTTAAAAAATATAACTCTATTGACTAATTTATAGTCTCCTACTTGATGAAGAAGGTATATATGTGGATGAAAGTACAATAAAATAAAAGTTGAATAAAATTTTCAAAGGTCTTCCTTTGACAACAGTTCAAATGAAAATGGTTTGCATTGCTTTGTTTTCTTTCCATTTAATTGAATCAGGAAGCTGGTAGTTGTACTTTGTATCTTGCTAAAAGTCAGGCAATATGAAATATGGATATAGTTAGAACCGCCTTTCCATAGATAAGTGAAATGATCTGGAGATAGGAAACCAAGGACACATGTTTATTAAATGAAGCAGATTAAACAGTAGTGTTCCCTTATGATCAATGAGGGAAATGCCTGATTCTCATATTGTAGTAATCATTGAGAAAAGGAGGTATGAAGTGGCATTTCCAGTCTGCAGATAACATGAAGATTTTCCAAGTTATCAAATACTGAGTCAAGCTGGGAAGGAAGAGGAGGTCCCCACAAGTTTTCTGTTTAAGGGGGTTGGAGATGGAATTATTAGTTTGTTGTCTTATTTTTTATTTTATTTTTTGAGTTGACAGAAAAGTGTCAGATGCGGTTATTTGCTGAAGAAAAGTCAATACTGCAAAAACATTAGTCCCTGGAATGTATAGGTCACCTATCCATTATGCCACCCATTCAGTACCTGAGCTTGGAATACTAACCAATTAATATCACTCTAGTTCATTAGCTTAAGTTTTCTTTTTTGGAAACAGAAAGGCAAACATCTCATTCAGTAAAAAAGCACAATACATCTGTCTCTCTCTATATATTTTAACAACTATGAAAATATTTAGGATAGAAGAAGAGCATGAACTTTTGAATAACCTAGCAGTGGGTTTAAATCTCAGCTCTTTCCCAACTACTTTGTGTCATTAGGAACATTAGCTTATTTATCCCTCTGGGCTTTATGTCTTTATTTTCAAAACAATAGTAAGAATAGTTACCATGGAACTTAGTGTGAAATGAGTTATTCAATAGAAAATGATTATTAAGTGTCAGGCCAATACAAAGTGTCAAGGGTTTTAGATTTATACATTATATATGGTGTATTATCAGTAATTTATTATAGTTATGACATTAAAACTTAGAGAAAATATATTTTAATTGTTAAAGTTGGAGTCCCTTCCTTTAAGTCAACATTTTTGATTTCTTCATAAAATCTTTAGTTCTCTTTCGAATTCATTAAATGGAACTAATCGAACCGAAAGTCCAGAACAGCAATTGATGCCAAGATCTTGGTGCAATAAGTGGGTAGAGGAAATAAACAGTCCCTCACAGAAACCTAGTTGCCTTCATTAACTTTGTATATATCCAATTGGGTTCCACACTTTCTACTACGATAGCACCTAAGCATAGTAGATGTTCTTTAAATATTTCCATGACTTTCTTACTAAAAATGATCTCTCAGAGTTCTTAGTTAGGGCTTGTGAGCAATTACATATCTAAAACTTGCCAGTAGGAAAGAGCTGAGTTAAATCATTTAATCAGAAGATAGTGATCTTCCAATTGTGACTGTGTTTGCAGAAGATCTGGCATCTTATCCCTTGTGTGGCCTTATAGATTAAACGAATGGCTAAAATTCTGATGCTCTGAATACAAATTACTGGTCAGCCAGTGTTATTATGATGCAGAACCAGATAAATTTCCACAACTCTGTTTCCCTTCCTGCAAAATAACATTCTCCTTCCTCACCTCTCATTTCTCTTGCTAAGTGGAGAAAGTGATATCTTTATGACCCTTAGAGGCAGTGCATGATTTAGAATAGCTAAGTAAAGAGTGCCATAAACAATGGTTGGGATGCAGAGCACTCGCCATCTTCTAATTTATTTCTTCTTCATATAACTTCAGATGGGAATGGAAAAGTTACTGTTTATTAGCAGAAACAATATTTTTATGGCTCAACTTTTTCAAGCAAGGCTTTGAGTTTGCTTAACATAAATTTCTTAGGCTTAAACCTCAATTCCATTTAAATTTTCTAAGATGGATGTAGAAATTAGATGAAAGTTGGGTAAGGTAAATATTTCAGTAAAATCATCAACATAGTACTCTCTTGGGACATAAAATCCAGCTGGGTGCAGAAATCCTTAGAGCGGAGCACTCTTCCCTGTTGCTCCAGTTCTGTATATGGAGTTGTGTTGGCCCTGCATTTTCTTTAGGTTTTGAAATGTTTCCATTGTATATTTTTACCTCTTTTCTGCATGTTTTTGTCTTTGTTTGAGTTTTCCTCTATCACTCCCACCAAAATATCCTAAAATGGGATTTATGGGACTTTGTGGAAGGTGACTCCCAGAAGCACTGTGAGGGAAAAAGGGAATGAGACAGAGAAGGGATGATGCCAATAAAAATTAAAGAGCCAGCTAAGTCAATGGCTAATTGAGTGAATTCCTAGTAAGAATCCTTTAAGTCAATGTTATGGGCTAAGTCTCAAATTTGACAGGTGAAAACTGAGGATATTTATGCCTCAAACTTCATTTGTCTTTGATTCATGACTGCTTGGGAAGATGTTGGTTCCTGATGCTTCAGACCTGCCCTGCAGGTGGCCTAAGTAATCCCTTATAGCCAAAGGAAGACAGAGTCATTAGTGCTTGTACGATAAAATCACTCTAAGTGTCTAGTGACAATTTCCCTTCCTGCAAAATAACACTCACTCTAAATGTCTAGCGACTCTGAAACTACCCAGTGATGATGCATGTGACTTCTAAGGTGTGTCATACTCAGGGTATGAGTGTGATATTAACAGTAGCTGTTAACACCTAAGTCCTGATTCCTTTATCTTTGCTCAATGCCTGGCACCGTGTAATCCCATCAACGGCCAAGACTCAGAGACTATAAAAACCAGCTCCTGGAAGAGAAAAGTGCAGTCTCCTGCCCCCGTGCCTGGCTGTCCTCGCCGGGGCCCCTTGGAGGGGAGCAGGTTGAGCTTTCCTCCCCACCCCGACCAGGGCTCCGGCAACCAAAGACTTCTAGGATCAGCTACCACCATGCTGAGACCACTCTCCGCACACATGAAGGTACTGGCAGAGGGACAAAGTCACGCAGGTTCCGGGGCCGAGATCTCCAAGCCTACTCGGATTGGGGCCGAGCATCCTCCACACAGATCCTCCAAATTCCAGTAGGCGGGGGTCACACCCACCAACTGGCCCCCTGGCGCCGTGTAATCCCATCAACAGCATCTTATTATGACATCTTATTATCTCACTCCTACTTTGACAAAGTGGCAGGCTACCGAATGTAGCCTGCCCAAACGGCAGAGTCTGGCAAACTCCCCGTGGCATACCCAATAAGCCAAATACCAGTAACAATGATGGGTCTCATTCTCCTAAAGAGCCTTGAATATAATCTCAGGGCTAGGATGAAGGAGACGTTACTGGGGCCTGCTCGAGGCAATCGACGAATAGCAGGATGATTTGTGATTGTGATTGTGATTGCTCAATGCCATACCCCACTCCAACACAAAATATAGTCACCTTGTCCACAACTTGTCAGCTTAGCTACATTCATAAACATTTTCTATACCCAAATGTACATGTTTAAATGACTTCCCTGTCCTCTGAAGGCATGTACTTTGTGATCCCTGGCCCCCCAAAAGCATGTATAAGGTTCTAGGGAACAACAGGTAATCATTATAACTATGGGTAGTAATAGCTCCAATCTGAGGACTTCCCTGCCCTATGAAATCCAGACTTTTAAATGTCCCACAAACACGTAATCATGTATACTCTTCTCTTTCCTCTCTCTCTCTCTCTCTCTCTCTCTCTCTCTCTCTCTCTCTCTCCCTCATTATCTGTTCTGTTGGTATTGTTTCCCTGATAGAAGCCTGAATAGCACAGGAGTCATTGATCAAGTTAATAAAAGATGGTGAGAACTTATCTGGGATAGTGGAAACTGACATATCTATATTTAGGAGAATTTGCAGTTGTAAACAATGGGAGTTAAATATGAGTCTACGTGTAGTGATGACAAGTTGAAAAAGTGGTAAATTTATAGTCCTGAGGACAGCATGAATGGTAATACTCTGAACAGAGAATAAGAAACAAATGAATGACAAAATGGTTCAGGATAGTTGAAAATCTAATTATTTGGGAACGTAAATCCAAGATGTTAGAGGTACTAATTTTTTGGTTCTATATCCAGTTCACATTTGAAAATTAATTCTCAAGGAAAGGTCTAAATGTAGAGAAGAATTTTAATACTTGTTTTTGTAAAAATATGTTCTTGTTTCTTTTAATAATGCCCACTTACTTACATCCCTGTTCTGTTTCAATTTTTGTTATAATTTTTCAGGATACCATTCTTTTGGGTTTTTTTTTTTTGCTGGAGCAATAGCACAGCAGGTAGGGCGTTCGCCTTACAAGTGGCCAACATGGCCGACCCGAGTTCGATTCCTCCACCCCTCTCTGAGAGCCCGGCAAGCTACCGAGAGTATTCGATATGCCAAACACAGTAACAACAAAGTCTCCAATGGAGACATTACTGGGCCCACTCGAGCAAATCGACGATCGACGGGAGGGCCTTTACCTTTTTTACCTTTACCATTCTTTTCAATTTCTGGTGATTTCTGCTGGTCATTTTAATTTTGGCCAAAGAAGCTATCATCACTGCAAGTTCTCTATTAGGCTATTGAGAATGATGATCTACTGACAGTGGAGCTTCTTTAATGAAGAAGCTGAGAGTTCCTTAATTTAGTACCCAGAATATTTTCAACTCTTTGTTTTATTTAGTTAGGTTTGGGACTAGACCCAGTGATACTAGGGGCTTATTCCTGGCACTGTGCTTAAGAATCACTCCTGGTGGTTCTTGGGCGATCAAACCGCAGAGTTTATTCCATTTACTATCTCTCCAGCATCGTATCGATTTTTAAAACAGTTTTCATTAGTTTTAATCTTTTAAGGGTGGTTAATCTAATACTTGAAATGCCTGGCTCCAAGCTTTTCTTCATATATAATCGAAAAAACTTTCCATCTTCCTGAGGTTAATAGATTTCTAGTTCATTTTTAGTTTTTTTCTGATTTCCTTTCTTTTATTTTTTAATGTATTAAACATATATGTCTTTGAGACTTTGTAGGAGAAATGTGGTAGATATTTTGCACTTACCTCTTTCCACCCATATTCCACTCAATTTCTGTCTGCCCCAGAGTTTGAGCTAAATCTGTATCAGTGGATTTCTTGCCTTCTGTTATGGGTAAGGCTAATAAATAGGAGATACTAGCAAGAGGTTAGGAGAATAGAAAGATTAGTATTTACCCAGAAATTCCTCTTTTGGATATCTACCCCCAGAACAGAAAAACATTTATTCAAAAGGACATATGTGAGCCACTATGCATTGCAGCACTTAGTATAATAGCTAATATTTGAAATAATCTTAAATGTCAAACAACAGATCAATGGCTCATGAGGATGTGGTAATATGCACAATCTTACACAGGTAATATGCACAATCTTACACAGCTATGAAGCTGTAAGAAATGATAAAATCATGCAATTTGTTGCAACATGGATGGAACTGTAAGACATCATGTTAAATGAAGTAAGCCAGAAAAAGGACAAACCCAGGATAATAGCACTTATATGTGGTATTTAAAATAACTGGATGAAAAAAATAAATGAAATAACGGGAGGAAAAAAGTAAATGAAATAACTGGATGAGGAAATCCAGTGGTTTAAAGGGTAGATGTCTATATTACCTTGTCCCCAGTTTATAGGGAGAGGAAAGAAAGAAATAGAATGAAGAGAGGGAGGGGAGGTATATGAGAAACAATAGAGCAGGGTTCAAGTAGATTCAGATAAATTTGTGGTGTAAAGGAATGATAGAGCTAAATATCCAAACCACAGAGTCAACAGCACTGAAAGTGGAAGACCCAGGTTTCATAATCAAATTTAAAAGGTTTTGTCCAAATGGCAGGCTAGGCCTGGTGGGTTGGGAGAGAGGGAAGGTCGATAGGAGAAGAAACCTGAGAACACTGGTTGAGGGAATATGACACTGGTGGTGGGATTGGTAACGCAACATTGTATGTCAAAAATCAAACTAGGAATAACCTTGTAATTCATGGTGCCTTAATAAAAATAAAATTTTGGAAAAAGAAAGAAAGTTTGGGAATTTTGATCCATCATAGTTCCTTTCCTGCTGGGTCAAGGTTTTGATAAGAGTCACCTTCCTCTTCACATTTCCATAGCTTCTACCCAGTGATTTCCTTCTATAGCTGCAAGTCTCATCAGGGTCTGGTAACTGTTTTCTTCCTTGTCAATTCAGCGTTGAGAGTGAAAGCAGCAAACTTATTTTGCTAACTTTTGTGGGCTTCACAATTTCTTATTGCTTTCTCTTGACTCTTCAGATGCCTTCAACGAGTTTCTTATTTAAACTCTTTTAAAACATTCTCTTTGAGAGCACTTCTAAATCCTACCACTATGCTGACTGATAAAGGAGTAGAAAATGCATGAATTAGATGCTTATTTCAAAAGACTAAGGAATCATTTGCTGTGGCTCCTGACTCAAGACAACGTTAAATGTCAAGTGTGGGGGTGAGGTTCTTACACCTATTATTTAACCTGAAAAGGCCAATACTTTCAACTATTCAACATTGAGACATAATCTAGAAGTAACAATTCAAACCCTTGAGTTAGGTTGCTTAAATCTAACTAGCAGTACAATTTCTATATGTGCCTCCTGGATATTTACCCTAAACATATTGAGTTTCAGTCTTTCATTTGTAAAACAAAGATCATAATATTACCTGCTTTACTGAGGCTATTTTGAAGACCAATGAGTAAATGTAAGTGAAATATTAACAGTAATTCAACAAGGACTTGCTAAATATTACCTACCGCCAGTTATAGTGGTTATCATTATTATTACACTTTCGTTTTTATTCTCCTATCCAACATAAAAGAGGCAGAATGACTCAGCATTCATTTAAAGTTAGAGGATTATTTTCTTTACAACAGACTTCTTCTTTGGTTGCCTGTGAATTATTACTTTGCTGAATAAAGATACTTGGAATACTTTAATTCTGAGACGTTTCAAAAATTATTTCATTTGTTACACTGCGAGCATTACTGCTCATTCCAGGATTCTTGAGTCTTTGTTCCTCTTTATTCTTCCCAGTCCTCATAACCTAGAAAAATAAACAATGTCCTCCATGTCGAGTAAGTGTGTGTTTCGGTTGCTAAATCTTGAATGTGTTAACCCATGTGTCAGGGTGAGTTATAATCTCTCACTTTAAAGTCAGGCCTATCCTCTAATCCATTCTCTTCGTACTATATTTGCCCGACTGAGAGGGAAAATGTAAAGCCTTTACAATTTTCAGACCTGCAATTAACATATTGTAGAGGCCACAAAAAATGATAGAGTGTGAATCACAGTTGCTATTCAACGATGTTTATAGAATAAAAAAATCCTATTGTCTTTGTCAAGATTCTTTTAGTTAAAAAAAATAGAAACCTTCTCAAGCCGACTTTTCTGACAAAAGGAATAATTTTATGAGAATACATAGATAATGACAGAGCAGTAAGAGAGCTAACCCTCTTTGTGAATTGGAACTGTAAAAGAAAGTTGTAACAATAGATTGAGCTTGTCAGTCATGCCGTTTATTCTTTTCCATTATAACCAGAGAGATAGCCACAAAAAATCGCCTATCTTCGAAAACTCTTGAGCTAATTCGCCAGCGTGGTTTGGTGCATGCCTCAGGCAACCGCAAGCTAACGTCCGAGCTCACAAAGCAGTGCAGAGATGCGATCAAGGAAGACCTCAAAGAGAGAAGAGCAGAAGTACTGGTAGATGCGGCAGAAGCCGGGAAAAGTATTCGTAACTCCCGCCTGTCCTTCGCCAACTATAAGACCAAGATGACGGCCCTCTGACGTCCTGATGGATCCATCACATCCTCCAGAACGGCAATGGAGAAGATTATCCATGACTTCTACTCAAATCTCTTTGATCGCCATGTCCACTTGCCGACATACCAAATTCCACAGGATGCATATGTCGTTCCCAACATTCTCCCTTCCGAAATGTGACACGCCATTTCGTCTGTAAAGAAACAAACAGCACCCGGCCCAGACAAGGTCAGACCTGAACACCTGAAGAACCTGCCGTCAGTACTCATCAATACACTGGCTCGGCTCTTCACTCGCTACCTGTCTGAATGCAAGGTTCCGTCCCAATGGAAAACCAGCAGGACCGTACTACTGTTCAAGAAGGGAGACATCCATGACATTGGCAACTATCGCCCCATCTGCCTATTGACTCTCATGTACAAGTTGATCACTCGAGTCATCCTAAATAGGATTGGCAGAACACTAGATGAAGGACAACCATGCGAGCAAGCAGGGTTCCGCAAAGGATTCAGCACCATCGACCATATCCACACGATAACCAAGCTCATTGAGGTTTCTCGGGAGTTCAAGATGCCGCTCTGTTTAACGTTCATTGATTTAAAGAAGGCCTTTGATTCTGTTGAGATGGAAGCAGTCATTGAAGCCCTAGCCAATCAGGGCATTCAAGCCCAATACATCAGGATCCTCCGTGAGCTGTATTGCAGATTCACTACCAGGATCTCACCATTCTACAAAGAAGTGATCGTTGATGTCAAGAGAGGGGTGCGGCAGGGTGATACCATTTCACCGAAGCTCTTCAGTGCCACCCTCGAGAACATCATGCGATGACTGGAATGGGAAGGACTGGGAGTGAAGATAGATGGTCAGCAACTACACCACCTCCGCTTTGCTGATGACATTGTTTTAATAACACCAAACATCAGCCAAGCGGCACAAATGCTGGCCAACTTTGACCGTGAGTGTGGAAAGGTAGTACTACAGCTGAATCTTACGAAGACAATGTTTATGTGAAACAGCCTTGTTCCTGACGCCCCATTCGCTCTCAATGGAACGACCATCTCTGAATGCAACAGCTATGTGTACCTAGGTCGAGAGGTCAACATGACAAATGACCTGGCACCCGAGCTGCGCAGGAGGTAGAGAGCGGCTTGGAAGGCCTTCAAGAACGTTGAAGAAATAGCTAAGAGGACGAAGAACCTCCGGCTCCAGGCACATCTCTTTGATTCCACTGTTCTTCCTGCATTAACATATGCCTCAGAGACCTGGGCCCTACGCAAACAAGATGAGAACGTTACTCAGGTCTCCCAAAGAAGAATAGAAAGAGCTATGCTTGGAATATCACGTTTCACTCAAATGAGAGAACGAATCCGGAGTTCTGACATCCGTTGACGATCTAGGATCAGGGACGCTGTCTCATTTGCCAAGGTGTCGAAAATCAGATGGGCTGGTCACGTAATGAGATTTAAAGACGACCGTTGGACTAGAGTTGTTACTGATTGGATTCCACGGGATGTCAAAAGACCGAGTGGCCGCCCATCTACCAGATGGTCAGACTTCTTCGTCAAGATCATGAACGATTGGTTTGAGGCCCTTCATGTTCCCGGAGCGAACAGATGCCATTGGGCTACACTAGCACGCGACAGGGACAAATGGAGACGTTACTGGCGCCCGCTCGAGCAAATCGCCGACTAACGGGAAGTTAAGTGATTAAGTTAAGTGATAACCACTTCAGACTTTATTTCCATCTATTTATTATGAGATTCATTTATTCTGATTTATATACACATACACACATCTGCTGACTAATTTCTCCTCAAAATGGTAGGTAATGAATGACTGCCCATAGTTCCTACATTTGCCTGACTTCCTCTCTAGGCACAAGGAGAGAGTAATCAGCTAGTAGGAATCTCTACTCTACATCTCAAGAAGAAAGACTATGATTATATTATCTTTAGTATATTCTTGAATTTTACTGACCAATTCTTTGATTGAGGATCTTTTCAAGTCTCTTCCAGTTTTTGACATAGGTTAAATTTATCTTTAGAGAAACTTGTTTCTTCAGTTTTCTGAAATAGCTTGAGAAAGATAGGATTCATTGAAGGAAACATAAGAAGAATAATCCTTCATGACATTAAGTCTAGTGGCAACTTTAAGGACAATGATATTGGTCCTGCAAAAAGAAGAAAACTTAAACAAATGGGACTAGATATATATTTTTTTCCCATGGGAAACATTTAACTTTATTTATTTATTTATTTATTTTAGATTTACAATTTTTTGTGCTTGGGTTTGATTATACAATGATCAGATACCCATCCCTACACCAGTGCCCATTTTCCACCACCATGGATAATATCCCCCCCACCCCATCCCCCCATCCCCCCCTGCCTCTGTGGCATGGCAATCCCCTGTGTTCTCTCTCTCCTTTTGGGTATTGTGGTTGAAAAGAGGCATTGAGTGGCAAACATGTTCAGTCCATAGTCCACTTTCGACATGCATCTCCCCTCCTGGGAGGATCCTCCAAACACCCTTTATTTGGTGTTCCATTCTCTATCTGAGCTGCCCTTTCCTCTAGAAGGCCTGACTGGCCACTAAGCTATGGAGTAATCCTCCTGGTGCTGATCTCAGCTATTCTTGCGTATTAATCTCATATTTTGTTACTTTATATCCCCCAGATGAATGCAATCTTTCTATGTCTATCCCTCTCTTTCTGACTCATTTCGCTTAGCATGATACTTTCCATGTTGTACCACTTCTATGTAAATTACATGACTTCATCTTTTCTAAGAGATACATAGTACTCCATTGCGTAGATGTACCAAAGTTTCTTTAACCAGTCATCTGTTCGTGGGCATTCAGGTTTCTTCCAGTTTCTGGCTATTGTAAAGAGTGCTGCAATGAACAAACAAGTGCAGAAGTCACTTCGACTATACATTATTGCCTCTCTGGGATATATTCCCAGGAGTGGTATTGCTGGGTCAAATGGGAGCTCAATTTCTAATTATTTGAGAATTGTCCATACTGTTTTCCAGAAGGGCTGAACCAGTGGACATTCCCACCAACAGTGAAGGAGTGTCCCTTTCTCGCCACATCCAGGCCAGCATCGGTTGCTTTTGTTCTATTGAATGTGGGCCAGTCTCTGAGGTGTGAGATGGTATCTCATTGTGGTTTTGATCTGCATCTCCCTGACGATTAATGATGTAGAGCATTTTCTCATGTGCTTTTTTGCCATTCTGATTTCTTCTTTGAGAAAGTTTCTGTTCATTTCATTGCTCCATTTTTTGATGGGGTTGGATGTTTTCTTCTTGTGGAGTTTAACCAGTATTTTGTATATCCTGGATATCAACCCCTTGTCAGATGTGTATTCAGCGAATATCCTTTCCCATTCTGTAGACTGTCTTTGTATTTTGGTCACTGTTTCTTTGGAGGTGCAGAAGCTTCTTAGTTTAAGATAGTCCCATTGATCTATCTCTGTTTTCACTTGCTCAGACAGTGGCATGGCATCTTTGAAGATACCATTAGCTTCAATGTCATGGAGGGTTTTGCCAACTTTGTCTTCAATGTACCTTATGGTTTCTGGTCTGATGTTGAGGTCATTAATCCATTTTGATCTTACTTTTGTACATGGTGTTAGGCAGAGTTCTGAGCCCATTTTTTTGCATGTAGCCATCCAGTGATGCCAGCACAATTTGTTAAAGAGGCTTTCCTTACTCCACTTCACATTACTTGCACCCTTATCAAAGATTAGATGATCATATGATTGATGGGAGATGTCAGTGTATTCAACCCTGTTCCATTGGTCTGCAGTTCTGCCTTTGTTCCAGTACCATGCTGTTTTAATTATTACTGCTTTGTAGTACAGTTTGAAGTTAGGGAGGTTGATTCCTCCCATTTACTTTTTCCCAAGTATTGCTTTAGCTATTCTTGGGGGCTTATTGTTCCATATAAATTTCAGGAGTGTTTGCTCCAATTCTTTGAAGAATGTGGTGGGCATCCTTACAGAGATTGCATTGAATTTATACAATGCTTTCAGTAGTATTGCCATTTTGACAATGTTAAGTCTCCCGACCCAAGAGCACGGGATATCTTTCCATTTCCTCATGTCCTCTTTTATTTCCTGAAGTAGCGTTTTGTAGTTTTCTTTGTACAGGTCCTTTACTTCCTTAGTTAAGCTGATTCCTAAGTACTTGGTTTTCTGGGGCACAATTGTGAATGGGATTGTTTTTTTCATGTTGCTTTCTTCTCTCTCACTGTTTGCATATAGGAAAGCCATGGACTTTTGGGTATTGATTTTATAGCCTGCAACTTTACTATACGAGTCTATTGTTTCTAGGAGTTTTTTGGTGGAGGTTATTAGGTTCTCTAAGTATAGTATCATATCATCTGCGAATAGTGAGAGCTTGATTTCTTCCTTTCCTACCTGAATGCCCTTAATAAATTTTTCTTGCCTAATCGCTATTGCAAGTACTTCCAGTACTATATAGAACAGCAGTGGAGAGAGTGGGCATCCTTGTCTCGTCCCTGATCTTAGAGGGAAGGCTCTCAGTTTTTCCCCATTGAGGATGATGCTTGCTGTAGGCTTGTGGTAGATGGCTTTAATTATGTTGAGGAAGGTCCCCTCTATACCTATTTTGTCTAGGGTTTTCGTCATAAAGGGGTGTTGGACCTTATCAAATGCTTTCTCTGCATCTATTGATATAATCATATTCTTTTTTTCTTTTCTTTTGTTGATATGATGGATTATGTTGATTGATTTCCGAATGTTGAACCATCCTTGCATCCCTGGGATGAATCCTACTTGGTCATCGTGTATGATCTTTGTGATGAGTAGTTGGATTCTATTTGCTAGTAGTTTGTTGAGTGTCTTTGCATCTGTGTTCATCAGGGATATCGGTCTGTAATTCTCTTTCTTTGTGGTATCTCTGTCTGCTTTTGGTATCAGTGTGATATTTTCTTCGTAGAAACTGTTTGGAAGTGTTTTTGATATTTCAATTTCGTGGAAAAGCTTGAAGAGGATTGGGAGTAAGTCCTCTTTAAAGATTTGGAAGAATTCACTAGTGAATCCATCTGGACCAGGACTTTTGTGCTTGGGGAGACTTTTTATTACCATTTCAATTTCCTTGATGGTGATAGGTCTGTTCAGGTATTCCAGGTCTTCTTGGTTCAGCCTTGGGAGTCTGTAGGAGTCTAGAAATTTATCCATTTCCTCGAGGTTTTGATCTTCCGTGGCATACAGTTTCTCAAAGTACTCCATGAGGATCCTTTGAATTTCTGTAGTTTCTGTTGTAATGACCCCCTTTTCATTTCTGATTCAGTTTATTAGGGTTTTCTCTCTCCCTTTCTTTGTGAGTTTTGCTAGAGGTTTATCAATCTTGTTAATTTTCTCGAAGAACCACGTCTTGTTTTCATTGATCTTTCGGATTGTTTTTTGGGTTTCCATCTCGTTAATCTCTGCTCTGAGTTTTATTATTTCCTTCCTCCTGTTAGGGTTGTGCTCCTTTTTTTGGTCCTTATCCAAGCTCTTAAGCTGTGAGGTTAGGTTACTTATGTGTGCTCGCTCCTCCTTCCTGAGGAATGCTTGTAGAGCTATAAACTTTCCTCTTAACACAGCTTTTGCTGTGTCCCTTAAGTTTTGGTAACTCGTGTTCTCATTTTCATTCGTTTCTAGGAATCTTTTGATTTCCTCTTTGATTTCCTGTCTAAGCCACTCGTTGTTCAGTAGAGCACTGTTTAATTTCCAGGTGTTTAATTTAGTTTTCTGTTTTTGTATGTGATTAACTTCTAATTTCAGCGCATTATGGTCTGAGAAGATTGTCGATACAATCTCTATCTTCTTAATTTTTTGGAGACATGTTTTGTGGCTCAGCATGTGGTCTATCTTGGAGAATGTTCCATGTACGCTTGAGAAGAATGTGTATTCAGCTTTTTGTCGATGAAGTGACCTGTATATATCTACTAAGTCCCTTTCTTCCATTGTTTCCCTCAGATGAAGTATGTCCTTGCTAATCTTGAGTCTGGTTGATCTATCAAGAGGTGACAAAGCAGTGTTGAAGTCTCCCACTAGTATTGTGTTGCTGTTGATGTCTTTTTCCAAATCTATGAGTAGTTGTTTTAAGTACTTTGCTGGTCTCTCATTAGGTGCATATACATTTATTATTGTAAGTTCTTCCTGTTGTACAGATCCTTTGATCAATAAGAAATGGCCTTCACTCTCTCTTATGACCTTCCTCACTCTGAAATCGATGTGGTCTGATATTAGGATGGCTACCCCAGCTTTTTTATGGGAGCTGTTTGCCTGTAGGATTGTTTTCCAGCCTTTGACTCTGAGTCTGTGTTTGCTTTGACTATTGAGATGTGTTTCTTGCAGGCAGCAGAAGGTTGGGTTCAATTTTCTAATCCATCCTGCCACTCTATGTCTCTTAATTGGTGCGTTTAGCTCATTGACATTGAGAGAGATTATTGTTATGGGATTTTGTCCCATTGTTCTGTTGAAATTTGGTGTATTTGAGGGGCCTTTCTTGCCTTAAAGTAGCCCATTTAGTTGTTCTTGTAATCACAGTTTTGAGTCTATGAAGTTCCTGAGCTGTTGTTTGTCTGTGAAACTGTGTGTTGTTCCTTCTATTATGAATGAGAGTCTCGCTGGGTAAAGTATTTTTGGGGAGGTATTTATTTCATTGAGTTTTTTCACTATGTCCCACCACTGTTTTCGGGCCATAAGTGTTTCATCAGAAAAATCAGCTGTGAATTTTAAGGATGCTCCTTTGTAAGAGATTTCTTTCTTCGATCTTGCTGCTTTCAGAATTTTGTCTCTGTCTAAGGTTTTGGTCATTTTGATCAGAATGTGTCTTGGGGTATTTTTATTCGAATTTCTTCTAGCTGGTACCCTTCGGGCCTCCTGAATATGGTCACATGTTTTCTTCAGCTCTGGAAACGTTGTAGCAATGATGTCTTTGACAGTTTCTTCTTCATCAAGGTTTTATTCCTGTACCTCTGGGACTCCAATAATTCTTATGTTACCCCTCTTGGCTTCATCACGATCTTCTCTTGCCATCTGTTCCCGAATTGTGAGTCTCTTTTCCATTTTCTGCTCTTTTCTGGAGAGTCTCTGAACTTCATCTTCGAGCTCACTGATTCTGTTCTCAGCAGCTGTTACTCTGCTGCTGAGGCCTTCCACTGAGTTTTTCAATTTGCCAACGAGATTTTTCAGGTCTGACATTTCTGATTGCATTTTCCTCATTTCTGACTTCAAATCCTCTTGTCTTCTATTGGCATTGCTTTCCATTGTTTCTTTTAGTTCCCTAAGCATCCTAAGTAGCTCCCTCCTGAATTCCTTGTCAGACAGGTTGTCTAACAGTGCAGTACTGTTGGTGTAATCTGGGCTAGACTCTTCAATAAGAAAGTTTGGTGGGCTTTTGCGTTGCTTTACCATTGTGAAAACTGTGGTTTAGTCCTTAACGTTCACTGTTACTATTCTGCTTGATATGCAGTGTGAGTTAAGATAGGCTTATGAGTTATTGGCTACTGTGTTTCTAGTGACTGAGCTAAACTAGAGAAGTTTCCATCGAAGAAGGTAGCTTATGGTCCTTATGGTATATGCTGTGGGAAAATATTTCGCGGCCGCATTAGCGGCCGCAGCTCCGGAAAGAGTCCCTGGCACTGAGCGAGCAGTTGGGAACGTCGATGGAGCTAGCTGTGCATGCGCAGAGAGGGTCCCAGGCCCTTGGGCGTTGGCTGTACCTGGTTGGAATAGGAGCCGTTCAGCTTGGTTGCCCAGAGCTGGGCCTCCGTGCCCATCCCGTGCAGATCAGGGGTGAAACCAGCTTTCTAGGAGGTGGAGCTAGCTGTGCATTCGCACAGAGGGTCCCAGGCCCTTGGGGGCGGGCTGTACCTGGTTGGAATAGGAGCCGTTCAGCTTGGTTGCCCAGAGCTGGGCCTCCGTGCCCGTCCCGCGCAGATCAGGTGTGAAACCGGCTTTCTAGGAGGTGGAGCTAGCTGTGCATGTGCACAGAGGGTCCCAGGCCCTTGGGGGCGGGCTGTACCTGGTTGGAATAGGAGCCGTTCAGCTTGGTTGCCCAGAGCTGGGCCTCCGTGCCCGTCCCGCGCAGATCAGGGGTGAAACCGGCTTTCTAGGAGGTGGAGCTAGCTGTGCATGTGCACAGAGGGTCCCAGGTCCTTGGGGGCGGGCTGTACCTGGTTGGAATAGGAGCCGTTCAGCTTGGTTGCCCTGAGCTGGGCCTCCGTGCCCGTCCCGCACAGATCAGGGGTGAAACCGGCTTTTTCCACAAATGGGACTATATTAAACAAAGAAATTTTTGCATCACAAAATAAATGATGCCTAGAGTAAACAGACACCCACATAGATAGGGAGAAGATATTTTCCCACCACTTACCTGATAAAAAGTTTGTATACAAGATTTATAAACAACCAACCCTATCAAAAATTTGAGAAGTTATGAACAGACACTTCCTTAAAGAAAACATACATATATCCAATAGCTGTATGGAAAAATTATCTCCATCACTTACCATCAGGGAAATATAAATAAAAATGAGAACACCTTATAACAGTGAGAATGATAAAGACACATAGAACAAAAACAACCAATTTTGGCATAGATATGAGGGAATAGGTTTCTTCATCCACAGTTGGTGGGGATGTTGACTGGTTTCTTTAGAAAACAATATACTAATTTCTCAAAAAAAGAGAATTTATCTTCTATATTACCCAGTAATTTCACTTTTTGGCATCTATTCCAAGGACCCCAAAACAATATTTTGAAAAACTATTTGTGCCTCTATGTTCATTATTGCACTATTTACAATATCAAGATCTGAAAACACCCCAAGCATAGATAACTGGTTAAACAAAGTGAGTTATATGCACAGTGGAATACTACTCAGCTATAAGAAAAGATGAAGTCATGGATTTTGCCTCTATATGGATGGAGCTCTGGGGTATCGTGCTGAAAGAAGTCAGTAGAAGTGAAGGACCATACATAAAATGACCTCTCTCATATGTGAGAAATAAGGAAACATAATTAGGGAATAACAAATGGGCAAAGGCAACATAACTAGAAAGTTTGTCTGCAGAACTGAATTTATCTGGGAGGGAAAAAATGGCTTGGAGGGTTTCTTGGGACTTTGGTGGAGGCAAGCTGGTGTGGTATCGGAACTACATATGCGTAACACTACCAGTAACAGTATTCTAAATCACAAGAATCTCAATAAAAATAGAACTACAACAAAAATTTAAACGGGGTAAAAATAACCACAATATAATACAGAAATTTGACTCTTCTGTATGTATTTTAAGAACACAAATTGGTATATTCTCACCTTTATCATTGTATGTATTTTAAGAACACAAATTGGTATATTCTCACCTTTATCATAATATTTACAATAGTCAAGATCTAGAAACAATCTAAATGTGCAATAATCGATAAATTGATATAAGATGTTGAATAGATATACAATAGAAATATCTCATCTGTAAGGAAAGAAAAAACCTACATTTTGGTACATGAATAAAACTAGAGACTATCAGGGGCTGGAGCTATAGCACAGCGGGTAGGGCATTTGCCTTGCACGTGGCTAACCTAGGTTTGATTCCCAGCATCCCATATGGTCCCCTGAGCACCGCCAGGGGTAATTCCTGAGTGCAGAGCCAGGAGTAACCCCTGTGCATTGCCGAGTGTGACCCAAAAAGAAAAAACAACAACAACAACAATAAAAAAAACTAGAGACTATCATGTAAAAGAAAATACATCAGAAGGAAAAAGAAAAATACTGTATGATCTCACTCATTCATTCATTCATTCATCATCCTGTTATTCGTCGATTACCTCGAGCAGGCCCCAGTAATGTCTCTTTCATCCTAGCCCTGAGATTATATTCAAGGCTCTTTAGGAGAATGAGACCCATCATTGTTACTGGTATTTGGCATATTTGGTATGCCACGGGGAGTTTTCCAGACTCTGCTCTGTGGGCAGGCTACATTCAATAGCCTGCAAGTTTGTCCAAAGTAGGAATGAGATAATAAGATGTCATAAAAAGATATCCTGATAAGATGTCGCTGCCGCGCGGCTCCGGGAGCTGTATTTTATAGTCTCTGAGTCTTGGCCGTTGATGGGATTACACGGCGCCAGGGGGCCAGGTGGTGGGTGTGACCCCCCGCCTACTGGAATTTGGAGGATCTGGGTGGAGGATGCTCGACTCCAATTCGAGTAGGCTTGGAGATCTCGGCCCTGGAACCCGCGTGGCTTTGTCCCTCTGCCAGTACCTTCATGTGTGTGGAGAGTGGTCTCAGCATGGTGGTGGCTGGTCCTGGAGGTCTTCGGCTGCCAGAGCCCTGGTCAGGGCGGGGAGGAAAGCTCAACCCGCTCCCCTCCAAGGGACCCACTCATATGTGATCTCACTCATATGTGATTTATAAAGAAACAAAGCAAGTAATAGACAATGTCCAACGAAAACAAATCTTTAGCCTCTACTGACAGAACTGAAGTTTAGAAGGTGGGAAAAATAGGAAATTCTTATGGACAGTGATCAGTAATTGTTGGTGTATATAATATATTAGTATTTTACCCCTAAATCTTATAAACATTTGCATTCTTGTAAACCAATGTTGCCTCAATATTAAAAGAATTAATCAGACTGATTTGTCTGGATTGGTTGTAAAAAATCTGTCTTGAATCCAATCAATAGTTACGTAAAGTTCATGTTCACATAATGAATACTTGGTTGCCAGAGTCCTATACTTGTAAATGAAGAGAAAAGTTCTCCTTAGGCTAGGTTAATTTAAAGAGAGGCAGATAACATTTAAGTTTTCCCCTATATCTTCACTTTCCTATTTCCTTTATCTTTTCCTTCTATCCCATGTTAGATAAAAAACTTTCTTATATGATTAAAAAATAAGGCACCCCTTTTTGCTCTTAATTTCTCCATGCTACTACATTAACTTAATTTGATGCATATATTAAATTACAGAACGCCAGGACCTTTAAAATTTTGAGCACTAAAGAGTCTAGGCTTATTAATGGTTCTTGGTAATTTAAAGGTGAACTTTGTGGTCATAAATTTGGGCATTTGGCCTATATTGCAAAAATTCTTGGGTTTTATGATGAGTCAAATTAACTTCTTGGATTTTATTATGTCTTCTATAGACCAGATTGAGGGAAGTTTTGGAACATTTTTGATAGTCTATGATTTAAAGTGAGAGACTGAGTTACCATTTGGGATATTAATTATTCCTTTAGTCCACGATGCTGAAGTCCATTACTGACTGATTGTAGTCTACTCTAATGAATCCATGTCATGAGTACTGCCTGGCCATAAAACTATGAATATGTATTTCTCCTTAATACTGACAGTAGAAGTATCAGCAGGAAAGGAAATGTGCCCTAAAATGCACTGTATACTTAGCAGTATCTTGCAGGAAGTCTTTGTTCTTCCTGAGTTTTTGTGTAAGTGTTTTATGTGTGTGCTGTGTGTTTATGCAATGATAACTGAGTGGAAACATTATTAATTTAGAGATCCACATATTGGAGACAACTTACAAGCATGCTTGAAACAGTTTCAACGGAAATGTCACAAATTTTAAATGTATTTTTCTGTTTCTCCCAGTTGGGCCATATTCACTTTGGGTCATTTTGCTTAGTGTCAAGTCCAAAGCATTAGTGAAGTCATGGAAGTCATTTCTTCAGAGGACTGAGAAAGAGAAAGTAGAGTACTATAGAGGAGATGGCTCCATGGCCTTCAACAGTCAAACTGGACATCAGAGGCTGGCTGATAGGGTATTTTGGACAGACAGACAAAGAAACTGCTGTGAGTTCTCCATGGCGAACCTTTTATTTTAGAAGTATTTCCTTCACAGATCTCATCTGCTGTCTAACAAATAACATTGAGAGCATTTAGATAGTTTGCATTCAATGAAAATTTTATTTTCTGCCTTTTTAAAAATTTGTTTTCAGTGTTGAAATAACAAGCTCTGAAAATATCATCTATGTCAGAGACATATACCTTGACCTTCACCACTGGTTCCTGGCAGCTCACAGGGAAAGCTGACAGAACAATGAGCAAGGGCTCATTCCACAGCAGAATTTTAATTTATTATTCCTGGGACACAAACTGAAACACACGCCCTAAGATATATGAATAGGTATGACTACTGTTTAGTACATTTCACCTCATATATTCCTTTACTGGTCAAACAGAAAGTGACACCACCCAGAATATTTACGATAACAAGCCAAGAGAAGAGATAAAATAATTAAAGATTTTTTCCCACTAATTCTTCAACACTATTTCCCTTCCCTCCCATTTAGTGACTCTTATAAATTTATTTATTTATTCCTTCTTTAAGCAAGTATTTATTGAGCACCTACTGTGAACAAAAGATTCTTCTAAGGCTTTTATAAATGAATAGAAACACATGGACAATTTTAAAAGGGACAAATAGTGTGCGAAAAGGAACAAGCACAGATTCCTTTTTCTCCCTGTCTTTGTTATCTTCAGATTCATTTTCTTCATTGATCTAAAAGAGTAGTCTAACTTGACAGCTAGTGACATTCCTCATAATCCCCTTGTTGTTTTTGTGGCTTCTTTGCCCTTAAAATTTGTGTTGAGTGGGGAGCGATGGGAGCCTCCTGACTTATAACATTCCCCTAAGGCCTGGGGGTAACTGAATAAGAAAATACCACTTTATTCCAGGAAGCATTTGAATTGATTTTAGTGTGCCCACACCTATTTCAGTAATATGCCATTCTTCAGAGAGCAGGCTTTCGGGAAAATCAACTGTGGTGGATGCCATGTTGTGCTGATCCCTCTTCAGGAAAGAAAATTTTACAATCCCTAGTTGCTGGAAGGGCTGTGGCTAGATGGTATTCAGCTGCCTGTCTTTTTGGAGATTGCCTCAACTGAAGAAAACTACCTTGCCCAAAGTTACATTTCCTCCCAAAGGTTGTTTGCATCTAACGAAAGGTAAGTGCACAGATATAAAAGCCCAACCCTAATTAGCCTTAATATGAGGGAACATTGAAGGGACATCCTAGCTCCAGACCTATCTCTGAGGATTATAGAAAAAAGATAATCTGTTTCAAATAAGTGGACTGTCAACAGATAAAATGTTTCTGTATTTTGGCATTTAGTAACTACTCAGCATTAGGATTATAGGTCAACAAAATCTAAATAGCTTAACTACCATTCTTTATCTCTCTCTTCCCCATATCTAGTGGGCGCTTAAAAGGAAATTTTCTAAAGGGAAAAGATCCAAGATAAACAAATAGAGAAAAGTAATTCTGAGGGCCAGCGATGTGAATAAATAGAGAATATGCCTTGCGTATGCAAGTTCCTGGGTTAAATTCCCAGCACCACGTTGGACCTGCAGTACCACCATATGTGACCCCCACAAAAAATAAAAAGTAATTCCAGAGACAATATATAATTTGAAGAATAATAGTTTGAATTTCAAAAGGAATACAGTAGTTTTAAAACAAGCACAGAGTACTTCATAAAGAGAAGTATCTGGGAATGGAGGGAAGTACACTTAGAAATTAAAAGTAGTATTGCTGATATTGGGCTGGAGTGATAGCACAGTGGGTAGGGCGTTTGCCTTGCACGCGTCTGACCAGGGTTTGATTCTTCCGTCCTTCTCCTAGAGCCTGGGGAGCTACCAAGAGTATCCCGCCTGCACGGCAGAGCCTGGCAAGCTCTCTGTGGCATATTCGATATGCCAAAAACAGTAACAACAAGTCTCACAATGGAGACGTTACTGGTGCCCGCTCGAGCAAATTGATGAACAACAGGAAGACAGTGCTACAGACATTGCTGAAATAAAAATATTTGTAAGAACTAGAATATATAAGAGTGAAGAAAATCTTTTTAAAATAGAATTAAAAGACAAAAAGATGAACTCTGTTGGAATTAAACAGAATTTTAAAATCTATTGATCTAATTGAACAGAATTTTAAAATCTATTGATCTAATTGAACAGATCAATTACCTGATTCCAAGAAATGTTTATGCGATTTGTAGGGACTGATTAGATAAGTCCAACATAATTTAGGAAAAAACAAGCTGAAATTATTTTTTATTTCCGTTTTTGGGTCACACCTACTTGTGATTTGAATTTACTCTGAGCTCTGTACTCAGGGATTACTCCTAGTGGTGCTTGGAGGACCACATTCAATGTCATGTGTCAGAGATCAAACTGGGGTCAGCTATGTGCAAGGGAAGCATCCTATCTACTATACTATCTCTCTAGCCTTAAACATAAATTTTCTTTTATTTTGTCTTTGGGTTATACCAAGTACTACTCAGGGCTCACTCTTGGTGATATGGGGTGCCAGGGATCAAACCTCGGTTTACTGCATGCAAAATAAGTGCTATATCCCCTGTGCTATTTCTTGCCCCACCTAAGAAGAAATTCTTTCTCATGAAAGTATTCAGTAGGTCATAAAAGGAATTACTTTTTTCTCCAGGATACTTGATCTTTCAAATGATTTAATCAATCCCACCCAGACTGCCTAGGATAATCTTAGTTAACTGATTATGAACATTATTAACTACATCCACAAAATACTTTCACCTCAGTGCACATATTAACATTTTATTAAATAACTGGCTATTTACCTTATCCAAGCTTAGATTGCCATTAATAAAAAGAATAAAAGGATAGCCATTCTGGAGGTCTGGCATCTGTCTTTGGAGTTCTAGAAAGAGAAAACAACAAAAAACAAGGGGGGCATGACTGTCTCAAATAATGATATGAAAAGAAAAACAAATTCCCAAACTTAAGATCAGTAGTAAAAGTATCCATATTGAAAAGGCTCCTTACACTTGGCTCAGTTGAATGCAAAGCAAGTACATTAGCTCCATACTATCTCTCCATACCATAAAACCTCACCTGTTTTAAACATCACCTGTCAGAGATAGCCAGTCAAAACAGATAATGGAAATGGCTGGGAGTGTAAAATTATGATACAAAGGGGATTTTACAGACTCATGATTAGCTCATGGAATAGAAAACCTAAGCACAAAAATTCAGGGATACATCAATCTCCTGACTGTAATCTCTGCGGTACCCTTGGGAGCTGGAGAACTGGGTCTCCAGACAGCCTAAATCACACCTCCACACTCCACCACCTTATGATTGACCTCTGCAGGGATGCCAAACTGCCAAAAATTTTAGGCACACCAATCTCCAGACTAAAAGTTAGGGTCTTCTCAGAGTGGGAGTAGGTGGCTCCCTCTAGACCCCCATACTTCTGGAAACTCTGGAAATCACACCCACATCACACAACCTTTGCCATGTAAGCTCTTGGCCCAGTTAAGGATTCTGGAGTTTGTAGCTCCTGTAGCCATATTTTTGGATTTATAACACCTCCAAACTCTACAATACTGATCCCAATAGGAGCACACCAATTTGAATGGAAAGTATCATAGAAGCCAATTAAGTTCAATAAACAAAAACATTAACAGATGCACACAAAGATTTAAAAAGGGGATATGACCAGGTAATTTCCTCTTTGACACTTTGCTTGCAACTGGACTAATTATAGCTTCTCTTTGACTCCTTACCCATCCTCCAGCAGATGACTGGAGAGATGCAGTTCTAATCCATGTGACGAGAGAACTGAAGAAAGCTAAAGAGACAAAGTGCTGTTGGGCTCTGGGTCCTAAGAAGTAGGTTTCTGAGTCCTAGCAACAGAATCCAGAACATCAGCAATAGATCAGGAAGAGAGTTAGACAATGTTGGACTTCAAGAGATAGAGCCAGTGAGAGATCAAAGCAGACCAAGGACTCATATAAGGGAATCAGTGAGGAACCAGTATGAAGCTTCCTGGACATAAAACATCAGGAATCCTTCTTAAAGTTGTTAAATAAATAATTATAACTTCATAAGCACCTGGAATTTTACATGCAAATTTTTCATTTATTACTCAAGGCAGAATCTCCTGCCCCCGCACCAGGATGTCTTCAGCAGGGCCCCTCGGAGGAGGGAGCAGGTTGATTCTCCCTCCCCGCCCTAAGAAGAGCCCAGGCAGACAAAAACCTCCAGAACCCAGCCACAGCCATGCTCAAGGCCACTCTCCACACACTTGGACAAGCCTCATGCATGAAGGAACCGGCAAAGGAACCCTGGTATGCGGGACCTGTAGCTGAGATCTCCAAGCCTGCTTGGATTGTGACTGAGCCTCCTCCACCAAGACCCCCAGTTTTCCAGTATCTTGGTAGCCACACCCACAAACTGCCCCCAGTGCCATGAATCTCATCAATAGCCAAGTTCCAGAGACTATAAAACAAAGCTCCAGAAGAGAGCAATGCAGTATTTCCTGTGTGTAGATCGTTACATGGCAGTTGACCAAAAGCTTACATTCGGTAAACTGAGAACAGCTATAAAAGTGATATATAAAAGCCTCCTTACCTCTCAGAGAGCCTGACAAGCTACCAAGATTTTCCCACCTGCATGGCAGAGCCTGGCAAGCTCACCATGGCATATTCGATATGCCAAAAACAGTAACAATAATGGGTCTCATTCCCCTGACCTTAAAATAGCCTCCAATATGGCAGAATTGGGAAGGACGAGTGGAGAGGCTGCTAAAATCTCAGGGCTGGGACTAATGGAGGCGTTACTGGCACCCGCTTGACCAAATAGATGAACAACGGGATGACAGTGCTACAGTGCTACTCAAGGACCTACCCACTCAGGAACAAAAACAGTTTTGTAGTGACAGTGGCATCAGAGGAAAATAAGGAAGGATGATTTTAGGATATAACTATGTTTGGGGCTTAGACTTGCCATAGGAAGCAGGATGATGGAGGGTTGAAATAGGGCAGAATCCTTAAAATATTCACATACACAACATAGAAAATGAAGAAAGATCTATCTTGCATTTTTGAGGGTGGGAAGACATTTTTAATTAGTATAGTTTGGTTTTGTTTCAGAAGTTCATACATGCAACCAAAAAGAGGAAAGTTGGGAAAGGTTAAATAAAAGAAATCAATCACCAATAGCCACATAAGGAATGATTTCATTTACATGAGGTGTCTAAATACGCAAATCTATAGAGACAAAAAAGACATTCATAGTTGGTAGAATCATAGAGAATGAAAAGAGGTGCCCTGAGTGGTGGTGGTAAGAGTGATGGCTCAGTGATGGGTTACTTTGAGTTGGGAGGGGGAGTTACAGAATGATCTAAATATGATTTGTTGTAATGGATTCACAATAGGTAAAGGTAAAGGTAAAGGCCCTCCCGTTGATCGTCGATTTGCTCCAGCGGGCCCAGTAACGTCTCCATTGGAGACTTTGTTGTTACTGTGTTTGGCATATCGAATACTCTCGGTAGCTTGCTGGGCTCTCCGAGAGGGGCGGAGGAATCGAACTCGGGTCGGCCATGTTGGCCGCTTGTAAGGCGAACGCCCTACCCGCTGTGCTATTGCTCCACAATAATGTGCAGATAATAAAATTTGGTGTAGTTTGTTATTTAAATAGGCCAAACAATGGATGCAAATTATATTTCAAAGTTTTTAAAAACAAAAGCTCAGAAAGACTAACTGGAAGCACATCAAGAGGAAAACATGCTGTTATAATGTCAGCCCAGGGAAATAATAATGCAATAATAATAATAATAATAATTGTACACTGAATATCTACTAGTTCTCTAGCACAGACTGTCTTCTCTAAATTTCTATTAACCACTTTCCTTTGACTGTTCATAGTGGCATCTTGGCTGAGTATTTTCATCTCAGACCCAGCTCTTCCACACTAATCAATCTTCAGTCTTCCCACAGATCACATGGTTCCTTCATTTTCACCACCTGTGATACTGCTTACCTAATTCCTGCCTCAACATTTTCACCACCTGTGATACTGCTTGCCTAATTCCTGCCTGGGCATTTCTAGCATTCCATAAAATTAGCTTGCCTTTATATCTATGTTGAGAAATACTTTCTGCAAAATAACTCCATTGCTCTCCAAACAATTGAGATTGAAATGTTGAGAAAGGACTACTGCACTGGGAGGGAATTGGATTAGAATGACCAGTGGTTCTTAAATGTATCATGCATACAAATCAGTGGACTCAGCTAGGTATCTTGTTAAAATGCAGATGCTGATTCAGCAGCTTTGAGGTTGTGCATATCTAACAAGCTCCCAGCTCATGCTCTGACTGCTGGCTCTGGGACTCCACTTTGAAGATCTAGAAGATAGAGCATCTCTTAGGTCCATTTCAGCTCATCTCATACCTGAGCAAATTGATAGGAATCCCAACAACTCTTCATCTGACACTACTGAGGAAGCTCTGGAATATGAATTTTTTTCTAGAGGTAAAGGGAATGCAAGTTAACACATAGAACAAAATAAAATGGCTTGTCTTTTAAGAAATATACAGAAAAATCTTAATTTGACAAAAATACTGTAGTATTTATTATAACATGGAATTTGAAAGATTTCTGGGAGTGTTTCTGTGACATTTTTGTTTTGTTTTCTGTTTTGGAGCCACCATGGCTGGAGCGACAGCACAGTGGTAGGGTTTGCCTTGTTCGCAGCCGGCCCGGGCGAGTCGGGTTCGATTCCTTCACCCCTCTCGGAGAGCCCGGCAAGCTACCGAGAGTATCTCACCTGCGCGGCAAAGCCTGGCAAGCTCCCCATGACGTATTCAATATGCCAAACACAGTAACAACAAGTCTCAAAATGGAGACGTTACTGGGCCCACTTGAGCAAATCGATGAACAATGGGAGGACGGTGTATGTTTGACGGTTTTGGAGCCATACCCAATGGTTCTCAGAGCTTACTCCTGGCTTTGTGCTCAATAACCACTCCTGATGGTTCTTGGGGATCTTATGCAGTGCTGGGGATCGAACTGGGTTTGGCCACTTGCAAGGCATTCACCTTAACACCTGTACTATCTCTGTGACTCCTATTTGTGATATTTGTGAATAGATGGCATATAAAACCATTTTTATAGCTGGTAATTAGGTTAAAAGTAAGAGAAAGAGCGAGCACTTAAAATAGCATAATTTTATCTCATCCATTGAAGGTCAAGAGAATAAATCCTATAGATTTTAAAGTTACACTAATTGCTTTCACTATTGTTATAATTTTATTAACATTTTAAATCAGTAATTTATGAAAAATTATTTTTAAAGTCAATTTTTGCAGAAAAATGTATATAATAAAAGCAGTTGCCCATGGTATCATCCTTTTCCAATTATATCTAATTTTTAACTACTTTGGGGTTTTTTGGTAGTTACTTCTACATCTCCTAGTACAATATATTTTCTACTATTTTTTTGTTTATCAAATGTGTACCTTATATATTGACTCTCTGCTATAGAAAATGCAAATACATTCACCATTTTTTTCTCTCTTAACTCAAGCAGTAAATTTCTATCCCTGTGTAAGAGTCACTATTAACTATATCTACATCTTTAAGAAAGATATTTTAGGGGTTGGGGAGATGAGTAAAGACCTACAGTGTACACTTTGTAGGTGGAAAGCCCAGTTTAGTTCTGCAAGGACAACTAGGAAAAAATCCCAAGCAATAAACCATGAATAGTCCCTGAGCACTTCTGGGTGTCTCCCACAAAAGAAACATTTAACAATAGGGACAGATTACACTATCATTAATTGATACTTTTTAAAGTTGAGAATTTAGTGATGTTACTCTTTTCAATTCTTCTCCTGCATATCCAATATACACTTATTGTTTTATATTCCTGTGCTTGAAGGCTAATAACAACTATGAATACAAAATTCAAGTAAATAAATCCTCACTCTTTTATAGGCTTAATTTACAAGTGAAAAATAAAACATTTGCATTAATGTGGTCATGGAAATATTTTTCACTGTCCATGAAGTAATATAATACTACATTTTCTTTCTCCAAATCTATTTCTTTAAAGGGTCTAATTGTTTTTATATCACAATACAAATTTAGGTCCTTGACTTATAGAATCTTAGTCAAAGAGTGCTTGCTTTGTTAGTTTAGAGTGTCAGAAAAATCCCAGGTCTTTTTTTTTTGGGGGGGGGGGGCTTTAACATATATTTTAGTCTTGTTTTAATTTTGTTTTGGCTCTGACCCATCCTGTCTTCAGTTTAGTAAAGGCTGAGCTCAGATTGCTTCAGGACATGGGATAAGATGAAACATCTGGTATTTTAAAACTTGCCCTGGAGTCAAAGACCAAAGAACAATAGATTATTATCCGAGTGCAGAAAGGTCAAAATTCTCTTCCCTTAAATCTGTATTTTTTAAACTACAGGTTACTACTCAATTACAGGTCATGAAATAAATTAACTGGGTCACAATCAACATTGTTTTGCTTTTCTTTGTTCTGGGGAGGCCACCAGAGCTACGCCCAGTGGATTTAATGAAGGTATGAGGGGCTGGCGATTGAACCAAGGCCTTTTGCATGGCATGCATGTGCTTTAACATGTTGACCTTTCTCCCATTCTCCACAATCAGCATTTTTTAAAGTTAAATTGAGGGCCAGAGAGATTATACAGGGGTTAAGGTGCTTGCCCTGAATGCTGCCAACCCAGGCTCAAGCCAGTATTGCATATGGTTCATTGAATCAGTAGTAAGCCCTAAGCATCACCAACTGTAGTTCCAAAATAAACAACAACAAAAATAATAGCAATGATTAAAATAAAAGTTGTAAAAAGTGGAAGCAAGTAGATTAAAACGTTTTATCACCCATAGTATATTTTAAATATTTAAATAATGTATGTAGGTAGTTGTGTGAGTTCCAGTTTTATGTGAAACATGTATTTTCCTTAGTTTTCTGTTGATTTCTAACAAAAAAGTTTGGATGGTTCTGTACTAAATACTGATTTTTTTTTGACCCAATCTCTATTCCAGGAGTTTCTTTACCCTTTCAATATTTATCTCCTCGGTTTCAGGAGCTGGGATTATACCCTCAATGAGTCTAACGAAGGGCTGGAGCACAGCGGGTAGGGCGTTTGCCTTGCATGTGGCCAACCTGGTCGGCCAGGTTCGATTCCTCTGCCCCTCTCGGAGAGCCTGGAAAGCTACCAAGAGTATCTAGCCCTCGCCCACACAGCAAAAGCCTGGCAAGCTACCCGTGACATATTTGATATGCCAAACACAGTAACAACAAGTCTCACAATGGAGATGTTACTGGACCTGCTCGAGCAAATCGATGAACAATGGGAGAACAGTGAACAGTGACAGAGTTTAATGGAGTCCTGGACTCAGGTCCCCTTTTGCTCTGTTAGACTGAGTCCAGACTCCATTAGACTGAGTCCAGGACTCCATTATTCACAGATGAGTTGCTGACCCCTAGTATGGCTGGGACTCTAACCACAGCTCAATTAGGACTCCTGATGGGAAAGTGTTGTTGTATATTGGTAAACAAAACAAATCATTTCTTGATAAAATTGCCTTTAACATTAATCATGAAATATAATAAGTAACAATTCTGACTGGAAAATAGGTATAGAAGGTGAACATCCTCTTATTGAAGCTTGAATATATTATGGCAAAAATAATAAATAGTGCGATGCAAAAATGACAAAAGGGGCCAGAATAATAATTTTAATTATATTCCTGTTTTGAAAATGAAACCAATTTTTTAAACAGAAAAAAAATCACATGAAGAGACACTTCTGGAAAGGTGACAGCCACCAGGATTCAGAGAATGATTTATTCCATGAACTGGCCAAATTACAGCAATCTCTCTTTCTTTGTCTTTATGATCATCTCATTATTTTGAACCTACTATTTAATTATGGGGATATGCAGAACCATGAGCAATAGAGACAAAAACTGCATTCTAAGTCAGCTTAAGCTATTTGGAACAGGATCACCTGTACCTTGGTTAAGCCATTTGAAACCAGAAGTGTGCTATTTGCAAAGACAATGCAAAAAAAATAGCTGTTTTTTCCCCCTCTGGATGAAATCTCTCATTTAGACTCTAATTGCTAGGCACGGTTTTCTGGACCTAAAGGTGGCCAGAAACACTTGGTCAGAGCTAAGAGCACTTTTCTCTTGAGGCAGGAAGGAAGCAAGCTGGTGGAGATGGGTGGGGGCAGTGAAGGGGTCTTGTTACAATGCTGGAAACATACGGAATCAGGCTCAAAGGTGATGGGGAATAAAAGCAAGGGCAAGTCAAAAGGAACATGGCTCTGATTCAAGGATTGAGGAAAGTTCCTTTTGAGTAGGTTTTTGTATGTGAAATAAAAAACAACTGGAATAAGAGGGAGAAACAGAGACAATACCTACCAAGGGCCCTTACAAGTCTTTATCACAAACAAAATAAGCATGCTAAGATTCTCATTAGACATTGTATAACCTCAGAAGTACTAAAACCAAGGAGTTCAGAATTTTCCTTCCATATGTAAACACACACAATCACACACTCACTCACTCACTCACTCACTCACTCACAATAAACACTATATTACCATATGCTTAATGTTTTCCTGCTTCTCCTGCAATCATCTCCACACACACACACACACACACACACACACACACACACACACACCCTGGGAGTACTCACCTAGAGCTGTGAAAAGTCCACCATAACCTTGTTCCCTGGTGAAGAACCCAAGAAAAGAAAATGAGGAGCTAATTGTGAGCAAGAATCACCATATTCTATTTCACAGGCTTATTTCCCTACTGTTATTCAAGGGCTCTAAAGGAGTTTGTAGCCGCATGAGAGTCACTTATCTTCCTGGGATTTGGTGGACCACAGGTGGGACAGTGGGTAAGGTCCGTCCCATGTGCAGTCTATAAGATGGCTTGTTCACAATTCAAAAAGAGAAAAAACACCAGCTAATCGCCCTGCTTTGTTTTCATCATGCATTGGAAATTCTAAAAAAAAGTCAGTGATAAAATATTCCTCCAAAATATCTTTTGTTGCTACTGTGGATTTTAAGTTTTAACAGTATGTTAGTAGCTTTTTTATTACATGTTTATAATATATATATATATATTCAGCATATGACTGTTTTTGTGTTTCCCATTCACTTAACATAGTATTCTATATGGAAATGGATTCAGAAAACTCCCAGATTTAGAGCCACACCTAGGTTAAGAAAGTTTATAGTCCAGACACATTGGGCAATATTATGGTTGGTGTTGTCGTGATTCTACTTCCTGAATTCCTGTTAAGATTCAGCCTGGACTTTTTTTTATATTTCCTATAATTTCACCAACTTGGGCCTGCAATGTGCTCCCTTGTCCTCCTTCTGGCTATAGTGCCAGTTGTGCCAGATGAACGCTAACCAACTTGTCTTTCCTATATTAAGAATGTGAGGAACAGGTCTAGATAGCCTTTTCAGATCCTCTTTACAGGAACCCGCATTGCAAAATAACTTGTTTTTCTGCCCCTGAGCAAGGAACTTGGATACAGGTGCCCCGAGTTGCAAGTCAGGAGAAGGGTAGTGGTCAGACCAGATAACCAGATGTCTCTCACAAGACCCATGTCACGAGACCCAGGACTCCCCCAAAAACCAGGACGTTCCTAAGCACACACAAATGTGGATCTTTAAACTATAGGCTAAGGAGTGATATACTTTTAAATGGATTGGTTAAGAAAGTATGTGTTGTTACAAATCTATTGGTTATGAAATGCGCGGGCTCTGCTATAACCGCCGGTGGAGGCCTATATAAGATCTCCTTTGGAGAAGCTCGGGGTCTTGCCCAACCTGCTGGACCTGCGTGTCTGTGTAGGCGGCTCGACCCTGGCTAGCCTGCAAACCCTGCTTGCTGTTTGCAGTCTCTGGAATCACTTTGTCGTTAAAGGGAGATTTTGATCCTCGTCCTAACACTTTGAGGCTGGGTCTTCGATGCTATCAAATAACTTTTCTTTCATGCACACGCCTTGACCCTGACTTTCTTACTGCTCATTTGACTTGCCTCACTAGCTGGTCCATATTGTACATATGCACTTAGGGATCTTATGGAGTCAATGTGCCATGTAAGGTTATAGTCCAGACACATTGGGCAATAGTATTGTTGGTGTTGTTAGGGCACAGATCATGATCTCCTTTAATGACAAAGAGACTCCAGAGACTGCAAACAGCAAGCAGAGTTTATTGTAAATCTGGCTAGCCAGGGTCAAGCCACCTACGCAGACATGCAGGTCCAGCAGGTTGGGCAAAACCCTGAGCTTCTTCAAAGGGGATCTTATATAGGCCTTGACCAGCCATTACAGCAGAGCCCGTGCATTTCACGGCCAATAGACTTGTAATAACATATACTTTCTTAACTAATCCATTTAAAAGTACATCACTCCTTAGCTTATAGATTCAAAAGTTAGCATTTAATTACATGTGTATTGTGGCTAGTGGGTATCTCATAACTCAGACACCTGGTATGTCTACCCGGCTCCCCGTGATTTACAGCTCAGGACACCTGCATTCCGGTGGAGGTGGGTAAGGGAAGAGTTACTAGTAGAGGGGCAGATAAAGAAGAGTCAACAGTGGAGGCAGGATTTATAGCTCAGGGCTCTACTAGGGAGGGAGCAGGATTTACATCTGAATGCTTTACTAAGGAGGGGGCAGGTAAGGAAGAGTTACTAATTAGCAGAGCTTAGCTCTGGAATTTCCCTCGGGGTCCCAAAGGACCTTTCAGGTATAGTGTGCACCATGTCTCCTTGAGCATAATATATGCAAAATAAATTTGCCTAGTAGACAGATAGTTTAAAAAGAGAAATGAGGGGGTCAGAAAGTTAGCACAGCAGCTAAAACATGGAAGACACTGGTTCTGTTCCTGGCACCAAATATGGCCCCTTGAGCCATGCCAGCAGGAGTGATCCCTAAACAGAGTCAGGAGTAAGTTCTCGGTACAGCTGAATGTGGAGAAGAAAGAGAGAAAGATAGAGTCATACATTGTATTCCTGTGTGAATTTGAGTTTGGGTATACAAAACTATCATCTTAAAAACTTCCATGAGTTTAAGATGAAACACGATCATGGTCACGGTTCTCTAGTTATTCATCGATTTGCTCGAGCGGGCCCAGTAACATCTCCATCGTGAGACTTGTTGTTACTGTGTTTGGCATATTGAATACGTCACAGGGAGCTTGCCAGGCTTTGCCGTACAGGCGAGATACTCTCGGTAGCTTGCCGGGCTCTCCGAGAGGGGTGGAGGAATTGAACTCGGGTCAGCCATATTGGCCGCTTGCAAGGCAAACGCCTTACCCACTGTGCTATCGCTCCAGCCCAAAATGAAACAAAATCTTGCAAATTAGCAAGAAAAAAAGCCATTTTTTCCTAAGAGATAATTTGAACATAATGTGAACCCATTTTTCATCTATTTATTGAATGTTTATGTTTCTTCTTTTAATGGACTTTTTATTGACTATCAATAGCAATCAGAGAATACAAATTAAAACAAGAGTATATAATCACTTTGGGGGGCTAACTGGTTAAAGTATTGCATTTTTTCAATTGTTACTGTTGGGAAGGAAGGGTTCCACACATTGTCGCTTATGCTGCTAGAAGATTGAAATGGAAAAAAGTCCTTGTTGTAAGGAATGAGGCCCTGAACTAGATGAACGCTGACCAATTTGTTTTTCCTAGACTAAGAATGTGAGGAACAGGTCTAGATAGTCTTTTCAGATCCTCTTTACAGGAACCCGCATAGCAAAATAACTTGTTTTTCTGCCCCTGAGCAAGAAACTTGGATACAGGTGCCATGAGTTGCAAGTCACAAGAAGGGTGGCGGTCAGACCAGATAACCAGATGTCTCTCACAAGACTCATGTCACAAGACCCAGAAATGCCCTAAAAACCAGGACGTTCCTAAGCACTGATGCAAATGTGGACTTTAAACTATAGGCTAAGGAGTGATGTACTTTTAAATGGATTGGTTAGGAAAGTATGTGTTGTTACAAATCTATTGGCTATGAAATGAGCGGGCTCTGCTGTAATCGCCAGTGGAGGCCTATATAAGATCTCCTTTGGAGAAGCTCGGGGTCTTGCCCAACCTGCTGGACCTGTGTGTCCATGTAGGTGGTTCAACCCTGGCTAGCCAATCTTACAATAAACCCTGCTTGCTGTTTGCAGTCCCTGGAGTCTCTTTGTCGTTAAAGGGAGATTTTGATTTGCGCCCTAACATTTGGAAGCCCCAGAGAGATATTCCGATGGCAATCGATCCCAGAGAGCAGATCAGAAAAGGCCTTAGATCTTGGGGAATATTCCATTTGGTTTCAGGGAGACGGTGCCGCCATTTGGACCACGGCAGGGAAGTGGCCAACCCTGAGTGGGCGGACATAGGGTTTCTTTGGGTCCTCGTTGGTTTTAGAAATCCTGGCGCCAGGAGAAGACCTGGAAGAATTGAATCCTTCGGAGGTGAAAATTACGTGGATGCCCTTTGGGCAAGTTTGGGAATCCCGGTATGAGAGCTGTGAGAGTGGTGTGGACCAGTGTGAGAGGAGGACAGGTACAAGCGAGTGTCGCAGATTGCTGTGTGCGTGGTCTCTTTTCACTGCCATTTTTTTTTCTTTTCTGTTGATTGTCACTATTACTTGTCTTAACATGGGTCAGACTCAATCTAATCCTAGAAATCTTATTCTGGGCCACTTCTCGAAGGTCCAAACGAAGGCCCAGAACATGGGCTTGGTGGTGAAGAAGGGTAAATTGGATGCCTTCTTCTCATTCGAGTGGCCCTCCTTTGGGAATTCAGATGATGACAATGAAGGGACTGATGCAGTGAAGAAATCCATGAGGAAGGAGGTAATCTAGAAAATCTGCTGTGAAGGTATGCTCCCTTGGAAATCTCTAGGGGGCATGAGGGAGGAATGTGATAACCTCTGTGTGAATGTGTGCATGCATGAGCACCCTGATAGATCCTCCTATCGGGCTTGATTTTGTAGCCCCACGACCTGGCACTCTTAAAGTCCGTCTAATGTCCTGGAGCTCGAGTGGGCTGCCTGTGATTCCATGGAGAATGTACAGTCAAGGGTGGCACTGGCATAGTTGCTGGTCGCAAGCCACAATGCTGAACCACTAAGGCCAAGTTCTCCACTGGCCAGGCAAGCATCTGAATGGTCTCTGCAAAGAGGCACCCCTCCTTTGTCTGTTTTGCGGCACCATCCACTATGGGAGGGACGGGAGGAAAGCCCACTAGTGAAGAGATTCTGGGAAACTAAGGCAGATCAATTTCCAGGCAGAAAATCATTTTCCTCATCCAGTCTCAGTCTAACCAGAAGGTCAGCTAGAGGTCAATTGAAATGCTAATGAAAGCAGTGGTAATGCAGAAAGTAAAAAATAGGGTAAAAGGCAGGTAAGAGACCTGAGAAAAGCAGCAAGCCAGCAAAACGCAGAGATGAGAAATTCCATATCTATACCTTAAGATTTTTCATTGGGTTGCTTATTAAGCATTGGAGGAGCTTCCAACTAGTAGTTTAGATAAGGAGTATCTTGTTGACCTCTGTAAAACCACATGGCCTGAGTATAAGCTAGAACATCAGGAAGGATAGTCAGTGAATGGCAGTTTGCATTACCAGATCATTTTGCAGTCAGATCTTTTCAGGTAACAAAATAAATAGGACTAACAAAGCAGAGGAGGCAGGAAAATGCAAGATCATATGATTAACTGTTTGATATCAGAAACAAAGAAGTGTGTCACTAAGTCAGCCTTTCCCCCTGTCTGATAAGAAAATACTAGCTCCCTGCCTCAGGTCTTTGGTCTTGACAAAAATATGGTAACATCTGACCACCTTAGGTTTCAACAACTTTGTCATAGTTTATTTTGATGGCTTATATCAACAAAAGAGCTTTTTTGATCCATTTTTAACAAGCAGGAGACTGGCTGGTCAGGCTGGGAAACCGGGAGCAGGGTTCCCAAACGGCCGACAGGGCTTCTCTTCCCTGGGGACTGTCCCTTCCTTTCTCAGCCCATCAGTTTTCTCCCTGCCGTTTTTGAAGGGTCAGATCTATCGATCAACTGCAGACGTGTGCACATGTATGTGTGGTGTTTTTAAGTAAAGTAAGTAAAGTAAAGGCCCTCCCGTTGATCATCGATTTGCTCGAGCGAGCCCAGTAACGTCTCCATTAGAGACTTTGTTGTTACTGTGTTTGGCATATCGAATACGTCACGGGGAGCTTACCAGGCTCTGCCGTGCGGGCGACATACTCTCGGTAGCTTGCCAGGCTCTCTGAGAGGGGCGGAGGAATCGAACTCGGGTCGGCCATGTTGGCTGTGTGCAAGGCAAACGCCCTAAAGCTGTGGTGTTTTTAGTCAGTTCATTGTCTGTTTGTCTGTCTGTATATCTGTGTGGAACACTCGAGTGTCAGAACCAGGTTGAAATCAGAAGAAGAAATACTAGAGAAGTCAGTGATATGCAACCCAGTTATTTAAGAAATGCAGTTGCTTTTGGAACTTGTTAGACAAGGGTTAAACGAAGATTTCTTATCAGAAGGTTGAGCCTACAGAGAAAGTGGAATTCTCAATCTAAATTTCTTGTTAGAAGAACATTAATGATTATATGATTATTAACAGTTGAAATCCTTTTGAACTTAAGAATCAGTACTATCTAGAAGAACTGTGGAACTAGAGCCTGAAATTACAGTGAAATAAAGTTCAGAGAATGCAAGGCTTTATCTTACAAGCCTCAGTCAATTGTAATGAGGAATTTAGCTGTTTTACAAACAACAGAGGTACAGAAGGCATCAAAATAAACAAAGTTTTCTTATGTTTCCATTAACATTGACAGTACAAGTGTTATTTTCTATGATAATATCAAAGTTTGGTAAAAACCCAAAGGGCTTTTTCTGTGTCTAAAAGTATGTTTTTACTCTTGTGGAATTGTTAAAAGTATCTGGTGTAGAAAGCTCATGATTTTAAATAATTAAGGTACAAGATTATTGAAATTAAGCCAAAGAAGTTTTTTATTATGTTTTATATTAATTTGTGGTTCAAAGGTTTTATGCTGTTATATCAATGTACATATTTGGATCTGCATTGGATTGTTAAAATATTTGACCTAGAAAATCTTGGGAATTGACATAAAAACAGGTTCAAAGAGTAATGGGTTAGTTTAAAATATGAGTTTCTAGAGTTATAAAATTGGTTGCAAAACTTATCCTTCCAGTGTTTTATTTGATCTCTGAGACTTTTGGTAACTAAAACTTCTAGAGCTACTTAGCAATAAGTTGTAATGAATTAGTCTCAGATGTCAGCCTGACAGTTTGAAGCCATAGCTTTGCACCTTGGTGAAAGTATGACATAAGAATGGAGAATGGCATGGAAAATGTGAGAAATTTTACTACTATCCTTAATGTTTCATGATAATCTATGAGTGTTTTAATCTTTATATATGTGTGTACTTTACTTTATATGTGTTTTCCTAGAAATAAGAAATCTAAGATGTCTCTTGGTTAATTTCTAATGTAACGTGAAGTTTTGACCATTGGATATATGTTGTAAGAACTTTAGTTGTGAGCATCTCTAAAGCCTTCTTAAATATCTATAGAACTGATGTAATGCTTTTGAAATGGTACTGCAGGGTAGTTTTGTCATGCTAAATGAGATGATTGGAAACTAGTGTCCAAACTTGGGAGATCATGTTTTACTAAGGTCAGTAGAATAAGAATTTAAACTTGTGGGATGACTGTTAGGAATATAGATGTATGTCTTAAGTCAGAAAGACAATGGATGGAGATATCAGTGGGAAAAAGGAAAGGAATCCTGTTAAAGTGAAGTTGATTTTTAAATGAATGAAAGTTACAGAATGAATAAAGAAATGAGTAGAAGGTTTGAAGTGGTGTTTTAAGAAAAGAAACTGATTAAATTGTTTTGTTATAATAAATTCTTTAAATCACATGCAGAATTGTTCTAGTACCTTTTGGTAAGATCTATGGAAAAGATACTGGATGGATTATCTGGACTCCTGTTACAGTGCTCTTAGATAATTGAATTTTTCAAAAGTTGCAGGAAATCAAGGATTTTTGGACATGGGATTAAATGAATTAGACAGGTTAAACTGTACACTGGACTCCTAGTACAGTATTCTTATTAATGGGAAGTTAAGATTTTCAACATGAGATTGAATGAATTAAAAATGATGTTAAACTGTATGCTTTATCTCTACAGATTTTAGCTTCTTTCGACTAGGACCCATAACAAACAGGTGTATTGCATTTCATTGTGAGTAAAGTGAGAGGCTTGCTTTTCTCTTCTTTTGTACCTTCAGTATGTTTTTGATGCTTCATGGCACTATGTTGGTTTGCATAAATTCAGATAAGTCTTTCCTTTCTGTAATAGGGTCTACCCCTCATGCACACAGGAAAAACCAGCTATGAGACCCAAGAGCCCTCTTCCAGGGAAACAGTCAGGGGATCTGACTAAATGACAGGAGCAGGGATTTAACAGGTACTGTTTCAACTACCCTACAAACCTCAGGGCGACCTCAGAGGCAGGCCAGCTCAAGGAAAGACTGCAAATCATCACTTCCTTATGTAAGCTGATTCCTAGATACTTGATTTTCTGGAGCACAACTGTGAACGGGATTGTTTTTTTTTTTCATGTCACTTTCTTCTCTCTTACTATTTGCGTATAGGAAAGCCATGGACTTTTGGGTATTGATTTTATAGCCTACAATTTTAATATACAAGTGTATTGTTTCTAGGAGTTTCTTGGTAGAGGTTTTAGAGTTCTCTAAATATAGTGTCACATTATCTGCAAATACTGAGAGCTTGATTTCTTCCTTTCCTACCTGGATGCCCTTAATATCTTTTTCTTGCCTAATCGCTATTGCAAGTACTTCCATTACTATATTGAACAGCAGTGGAGATAGTGGGCATCCTTGTCTCGTCCCTGATCTTAGAGGGAAGGCTCTCAATTTTTCCCCATTGAGGATGATGCTTGCTGTAGTCTTTTGGTAGATGGCTTTAATTATGTTGAGGAAAGTTCCCTCTATACCCATTTTGGCTAGGGTTTTCATCATAAAGGGGTTCTGGATCTTGTCAAATGCTTTCTCTGCATCTATTGATATGATCATATGGTTTTTATCTTTTATTTTGTTGATATGATGGATTATGTTGATTGATTCCCGAATGTTAAACCTTCCTTCAATTCCCGGGATGAATCCCACTTGGCCATGGTGTATGATATTTTTGATGAGTTGTTGAATTCTATTTGCTAGTATTTTGTTGAGGATCTTCGGGTCTGTGTTAATCAGTTATATCGGCCTGTAGTTTTCTTTTCTTGTGGTGTCTTTGTTTCCTTTTGGTATTAGAGAGTTATGGGCTTCATAAAATCTGTTTGAGACAGTTTCTGTTTCTTCAATTTCTTGGAAAAGTTAGAGAAGAACTGGGAATAGATCCTCTTTAAATTGTTGGAAAAATTCACCAGTGCATCGATCTGGACCTGGACTTTTGTCTTTGGGAAGACTTTTGATTACAGTTTCAATTTCCTTGATGTTAATAGGTCTATAGCACAGCGGGTAGGGCGTCTGCCTTGCACGCAGCCAACATGGCCGACCCGAGTTCGATTCCTCCGCCCCTCTTGGAGAGCCCGGCAAGCTACCGAGAGTATTCGATATGCCAGACACAGTAACAACAAAGTCTCCAATGGAGACGTTACTGGGCCCGCTCGAGCAAATCGATGATCAACGGGAGGGCCTTTTTAATAGGTCTATTTAGGTACTCTATATCTTCTTTATTCAGCTTTGGGAGATTATAGGAATCCAGGAATTTATCCATACCTTCTAGGTTTCGTGGCATACAGACTTTCAAAGTAGTCTTTGATGATCTTTTGAATTTATTTAGTTTCTGTTGTGATATTCCCCTTCTCATTTCTGATTCGGTTTATTAGGGTTCTCTCTCTTTCTTTGTGAGTGTTGCTGGTGGTTTATCTATCTTGTTTATTTTTTCGAAGAACAAGCTCTTGATTTCATTGATCTTTCGGATTGTTTTTTTGGTTTCCATGTCTTTGATTTCTGCTCAAACTTTTATGATCTCTTTCCTTCTGCATGATTTGGGCTCCTTATATCATTCTTTTTCTAAGATCTTGAGCTGTGAAGTCAAGTTGTTTATGTGGGCCCTTTCTTCCTTCCTGAGAAATGCTTGCAGAGCTATAAATTTCCCCCTTAACACGGCCTTTGCTGCATCTCATAGGTTCTGATATCTCATGTCTTCATTCTCAATTGTTTCCAGGTATCTTTTGATTTCGTCCTTGACTTCCCTCCTGATACACTGGTTTTTCAACATTGAGTTGTTTAATTTCCAGGTGTTTGATTTGGTTCTCCGTGTCTGTGTGTGATTCACTTCTATTGTCAGTGTGTTGTGGTCTGAAAAGATTGTTGATTCTATTTCTATCTTCCTGATTCTATTGAGGTATGTTTTGTGGCCTAGGACATAATCTATTTTGGAAAATGTTCCATGCGCACTGGAGAAGAATGTGTACTCTTTCTTTTTGGGGTGTATAGCCCTGTATAGGTCTATAAGCCTGCTTTCTTCTATTTCTTCTTTCAAAGCCAATGTTTCCTTTTTGAGTTTTGTTCTTGTTGATCTATCCAGAGGTGATAAGGTTATGTTGAAGTCTCTGGCTACTATTGTTTTGCTAGTAATGTCCTCCTTAAAATCCGTTAGCAGTTGTTTTAAATATTTAGCTGTCCCCTCATTAGGTGCTTATATATTTAAGAGTGTGACTTCTTCCTGTTGTACGTATCCCTTGATGAATATAAAATATACTTAGCTGTCCCTTCTAATGTTTTTCAACCTGAAATTTAATTTGTTGGATACTAGTATGTCCACCCCAGCTTTTCTGAGGGAGCTGTTTGCTTGCAGGATTGTTTTCCATCCTTTTATTTTGAGTCCGTGTTTGTTCTGACTGTTGAGATGTGTTTCTTGTAGGCAGCAGAATGTTGGGTTCTGTCTCTGAATCTATTTTGCTACTCTGTGTCTCTTAATTGGTGAATTTAGACCATGACATTGAGAGAGATTATTGTTATGGGGTTTTGTGTCATCATTCTGTAAGAGTCTGTTTTGCTTGTAGGGTTTGTCTTATCTTATAGTAGCCCCTTTAGCCCTTGTTTTAGGTTTGGTTTTGAGTCTATGAAGTTCCTGAACTTCTGTTTTTCTAGAAAATAGTGTACTGTTCCTTCGAGTTTGAGCGAGAGTTTAGCCGGATAGAGTATTCTTGGTGAAGTATTCATTTCAGTGAGTTTTTTCACTATATCCCACCAGTGGCTTCGGGCTTGGAGGGTTTCCTCTGATGGGTCTGCTGTGAATGTAAGGGGTGCTCCTTTTTAAGTGATTTCCTTCTTTGACCTTGCTGCTTGCAGTATTTTGTCTCTATCAGCGGCATTGTTCAATCTATCTATATATGTCTTGGAGTGTTTTTGTTAGGGTCTCTTTTAGCTGGCACCCTTTGGGCTCCTTGAATCTGAATGGCTGCATTGTCGAGCTCTGGGAATTTTTCAGCAATGATTTGTTTGACCATGGCTATTTCATTGGGATTGTTTCCCTGAGCTTCTGGTACTCCAATGATTCTATTGCTGTTTCTCTTGGAATCATCTCCTAGGACTCTGATTTGCTCTCGAGCTATTTTGAGGTCTTTTGCCGTTGTTTGTTGTTGCCTGTTGACTTGGTGCAGCTGATCTTCCAGCTCACTGATTCTGTCTTCAGCTCTGGTCATTCTACTGTTGAGGGCATAGACTGAGTTTTTTATTTCATCTACAGAATCTTTCAATCATGACATTTCTGTGCGGAGCTTTCCAATTTCTGCTTTTATTTCTACTTGTATTTTCTCGATTGTGAGATCCATTGTTTCTTTCATGTCCTCTTTCAATTTACTGGATATCTGTCTGTTTTATTGAGTTCATTGAACATCTTCATGACTTTATATCTGAATTCTTTCTCAGAGAGGTCCCTTAGGTGAGTAGCACCTCTTGAGGCTTCTGGACTATTTTCATCATCCCTGTCTCTTGGTGGGGATTTGCCTTGTTTCTTCATGTTGGTGTGTAAGTATAGGAACTGTGATGTTACACTAGATTTCTTGGTATACTAAACTACCCATGTATGTGTGAGCGTTGGCCCACCTATAATTAAGCCACGCCCACTTCTACCTAAGACACACCCACATCTGAAGAGGCCATGCCCCACAGGAACCTGGTGTCGGGGGGCTAAAGGCCGGGTGGGGAAGAAGACCAGCAGAGCAGAGTTGGGGGCTAAGAGGAAGAGGCTCAGGTCTGCTTTTCTCCCAGGGTCCAAGAGGATGCCTGGTGCTTTGCAGGGCAAAAGCCAAGTTCCGGATTCAAATGCTGGCGTGCAGATTGACCTGGGTGGGGGAGAAGACCGGCGGAGCAGCCTTAGAGGTGAAGAGCGCTTTAACTCTTTTGTAAGATAGCAAACAACTCTGTTCTTACTGGGTCAAAAAGAACTTTCTACTCCTCCAGGATCTAACCACTTCAAAGCGATATCCTTCAGTCTAAGTGAGCTGATCTTTTCTTTCAGATAACATCAGGAATCCAACCAATTCATTGCCTGGGGCCCATTATAAACTAAAGTAGCATGAGATTCCCCCTTTGCATAGGCAGGGTCTGAGCCCCTCTGTCAGCATAAAGCAGCTTCAGAAGAGGGACAACCGACCATTTTCCCCTTAAAGATTTAAGGTGGTGAAATCTCTAGGGGGGAATATAATGTATGCAGGTAGACAGGGAAGGCCCCCTCCCAAGGCAATGAAGAATGTGGGTTTATGTGCGGCATTAGGAGAAGAATGCTGCTTCTATGCCGATCACACAGGGGTGGTCCGCGACTCCATGGCCAAGCTACAGGAGGGCCTTGAGTAGCGCCGAAGAGAAAGGGAGTCGAGTCCTGGGAAAGTTGGTCCTGAGTCCTAGTTTAACAAGTCTCCTTGGATAATTACCTTCCTGTTGGTGTCGGCATCCACCTTGGAGAAAGATGACCATCAGCTTCCGCCTGTTCTTGTGCGACTCGGCGTCCTCCTCAAATCTGTCCGTGTCCTTCCCCAGGAACATCTCCTGATGTAAGTCCTTGTTGAGGTGCCTGTCCAGCTTGAGCTTCACCCTGTTTAGATGGTCAGGGGGCAGGATCTCGTGCTCATCTCTGCTGGCTCAGTCCCGAGCAGAAGAGTGGTTGGCAGACTGTGCAAAGGCGTGCATCAGCAGCACAATCCCCAGGAGCCAGAGGCAGCGAGGAAGCGGGCTGCTGAGTGGGGCCAGTCTGCATGCCATGGCTGTCTGGGCCCTTGCAGGAGCTGTGCACCCGCAGGCCCCCACCAGACGGTGAGTGGTCCAGAGCTGCTGTCCGACAACGCTGCCGACACTTCCATAGAGATGGCTTCGCAGTGAACCTGATGCCTGGCTGGCCCACTCAGGCCGCCACCATCTTACTTCCTGGTGGACTAGTTGGCATCCTCTTGCTCTTGGTGACTGCTGGTCCCTGGGTCCTCAACTGCTTTGTGAGCTTTGTTAGGAACCGAATTAACACCATCCAGCTACTGGTACTAAAACAACAGTATCAGATTTTACAGCCCGCTGAGGAAGATTCCTCATTATGAAGCAGAGAAAGGGAGAAATGTGAGGAACAAGGGCCTGAACCAGATGAACGCTGACCAACTTGTTTTTCCTAGATTAAGAGTGTGAGGAACAGGTCTAGATAGCTATTTCAGATCCTCTTTATAGGAACCCGCATTGCAAAATAACTTTTTTTCCTGCCCCTGAGCAAGGAACTTGGATACAGCTGCCTCAAGTTGCAAGTCATGAGAAGGGTGGGGGTCAGACCAGATAACCAGATGTCTCTCACAAGACCCAAGTCACGAGACCCAGGACTCCCCTAAAAACCAGGACGTTCCTAAGCACTGACACAAATGTGGACCTTTAAACTATAGGCTAAGGAGAGATATACTTTTAAATGGATTGGTTAGGAAAGTATGTGTTGTTACATATTGGCTATGAAATGCGTGGGCTCTGCTGTAATGGCCAGTGGAGCCTATATAAGATCTCCTTTGGAGAAGCTCTGAGTCTTGCCCAATCTGCTGGACCTGCGTGCCTTTGTAGGTGGCTTGACTCTGGCTAGTCAGTCTTACAATAAACCCTGCTTGATGTTTGCAGTCTCTGGAATCTCTGTCGTTAAAGACGTTTGATCCGTGCCCTAACACTTGCAAGTAATGACTTGCAAGGACTCTTTAAATGCTCATATTCTACAAGTATTTGGAGAAACCAGTTTGAGAGGTTTCCACTGAATTTATGCCATCCTTTCATCCTGGTAATTCCACTCTTAGGTACGTATACAACAGAAATGTGTGCATATGCTCACCAAGTTAATAATTAGAATGTTCATAGCAGCCCTATTCATAATAGCTCCTGAAGGATATACTTATGTTAATGAGTAGATTGTAGAATGAGTGTGGCATATGCACACAGTGGACTATTATCAGTAATGAGACTGAATAAATGATTACTAAATCCAACTACATGGATGAATTGCACTAACAACATATTGCAGGGTGAAAGAAAATGGTTACACAAAAGAGTACATCTGGAGTACTGCCAGGTAAGACCCTGATGGATTCTAGAATTACTGAATACTAACAGTCAGGACCATATCATAAGGCACATACATCTTGTGAGAATAACTGTGGGAGTGGCCCCAGAACCCCTTGGCATCTCTGTCTAGGAAGTTATCATTGCAAAAAGAAGATCATATAACACGTGAATGAGTCTACTTATACAAAGTTGAAAAACTGATGGAACTCATATGTTAAGAGTCATTATATTTGTTACCTTTAGAGGGATTTAGGAACTTGGAGGGTGTTATTTGCGGTGCTGATAATATTTCTTAATCTTGATATTGGTTCCAGATATGTAGTTAGTAGAGAAATATCATAAAGTGATATACATGCAATATGTGCTATTTTCTTGATGTATGCTATACTTTAATAAAAACAAGTATATCTAATCTTTATTTAGTAATTTAATAGCAATGACAAAATCATAAATGTCCACAGATAACATATTTAAAGATTTTAGGAGTCAAAGAGACAGTACAGTGAGTAAGGAGATTGCCTTGCAAAAGGCTTACCCAGGTTTAATCTACAGGACCCCCTGTACTCCATCTTTAGTACTTCAGATCCATCAGTACTGATACCTGAGTACAGCACCAGGATTAAGCCGGTGGTTCTTCGTCCTCTTAGCTATTTCTTTGATGCTCTGAGCACTGCCAGTAGTGCCCCCAAAACCAGAAAACAAAAGGATTTTTAACTCAAAAGTCTTATTTATATAAGTGAAAAAATAAAGGTAAAATATATGATCACGTGATCACTTGTCAAGATTTGCTCGAGTGGGCGCCAGTAATGTCTCCATTCATCCCTGTAGCGAGCTATTGTAGCCCAATGGCGTCTGTTCGACCTAGGAACATGAAGAGCTTCAAAGTGATCATTCAGGGTCTTGACGAAGAAGTCTGACCATCTCATAGGTGGACAGCCATGTGATCTTTTGATGTCCTGTGGAATCCAGTTGGTAATGGCTCTAGTCCAGCAGTCGTCTCCAAATTGCATTACATGTCCAGCCCATCTGATTTTCGACGTCTTGGCAAATGAGATAGCATCCCTGATTCTCGACCGTCGATGGAGGTCAGAACCCCAGATTCCTGCTCTCACTTGAGTGAAGCATGATGCTCCAAGTATAGCTCTTTCAATTCCTCTTTGGGAGACACAAATAGCGTTCTCATCCTGTTTTCGTAGGACCCAAGTCTCTGAGGCGTATGTTAATGCAGGAAGAACAGTGGAAAAGAAGAGATGTGCCCAGAGCCGAAGGTTCTTTGTCCTCTTAGCTCTTTCTTCGATGCTCTTGAAGGCGTTCCAAGCCACTCTCTTCCTACACAACTCAGGTGCCAGGTCATTCGTCATGTTGAGTTCTCAACCAAGGTAAACATTACTGTTGCATTCAGAGATGTTCATTCCATTGAGAGTGAATGGAACATCAGGAATGAGTCCATTTCTCATAAACATTGTATTCGTGAGATTCAGCTGTATTCTGACCTTTCCACGCTCATGGTCGAAGTTGGCCAGCGTTTGTGCAGTTTGGCTAATGTTTGGTGTTACTAGAACGATGTCATCAGCGAAGTGGAGGTGGTGTAGTTGCTCACTGTCTATCTTCACTCCCATTCCTTCCCATTCCAGTCATTGCATGATGTTTTCGAGGGTTTTGGCGAAATGGTATCACCCTGCCGAACCCTTCTCTTCATGTTGATGATCACTTCCTTGTAGAATGGTAAGATTCTGGTGGTGAATCCTTAATACAGCTCACGGAGGATCCTGATGTATTGGGTTTGAATGCCCTGTTTGGCTAGGGCTTCAATTACCGCTTCAGTCTCAAAGACCTTCTTTAAATCAATGAACATTATACAGAGTGACATCTTGAACTCCCGAGAAACCTCAATGAGCTTGGTTACCATGTGGATATAATCTATTGTGCTGAATCCTTTTTGGAACAGGCTTGCTCGCATGGTTGTACTTCATCTAGTGTTCTGCCAATCCTATTCAGGATGACTTACGTGAACAGCTTATAGACGATGGCAACAGGCAGATCTGGCAATAGTTGCTAATGTCATGGCTGTCTCCTTTCTTGTACAGTAGAACAGTCCTGCTGGTTTTCCATTGGGACGAAACCTTATCTAAAATATATGATGGCAGAATATTTATGATAATTACGTTCCTAAAAGTAGTGTCTGTGATTAGTTATAGGGTTACTTGTAAAAATGGATTCATGTATAGTAAGAAAAAGCCAAATCTTCTTGATTTTGTATACATATAAAGAATTATCATAATTTTGTAAAGAAATATGTACAGATTTATTGCCGACCCTGGTTATTTGGGAATGGTAGGTTTTTCATGTGGTTTTAATTTCTTCATTATGTTTTCTTCAATTTGTAATCTAAATTGTATACAGTTGCTACATTATTACTTGAAAATCACAAAATATACTTGTAAATTTTTACAAATTAATAAGGTAAAGGCCCTCCCGTTGATCGTCGATTTGCTCGAGCGGGCCCAGTAACGTCTCCATTGGAGACTTTGTTGTTACTGTGTCTGGCATATTGAATACTCTCGGTAGCTTGCCGGGCTCTCCGAGAGGGGCAGAGGAATCGAACTCGGGTCGGCCATGTTGGCCACGTGTAAGGCGAACGCCCTACCCGCTGTGCTATCGCTCCAGCCCACAAATTAATAATCCAAAGAAAATTATGTCATCCTAATTCATGCTATTTCAAAGACCGGAAATGCAGAAAAATCAAACAGCATCATTCAATATTTTCTTTCCAGGCCTCACTTCATAATTCTTAGGGCTTAACCAACCAAAAGGAGAGAGAGTATGAGGAATATTGTCTGCCATGCTGGCAGGGGGAGTGTGGGAAAGTGGAAGTATACTGAGGATATTGGTGGTGGGGGATGTGCACTGGTGGAGAGATGGGTGTTTGATCATTGTGTGACTGTAATTCAAACATGAAAGCTTGTAACTATATCTCATGGTGATTCAATAAAATAAAAAATAAAAATAATTCTTAGGGCTTAAGATAGATTTTTAAATGGCTTTTTTCTTTTCCCAAATGAAGAAGAGTTAGCTGTCTCTGGGCTTGGAGAGAACACCGTGGTAATAGCTGCCTTTTCTCTTTTTTCCCCCTGGTTCCGAAATTGGATAGTGGTAGTGAAGCACAAAGCCTGGGTAATTTTTCTGTTTATGAGCTTGGATAACAAACTACCTTGGACCCACACTGGAAGAAATGGCATTTAACAGATAACCAGAAGTAATGGAGGATGACGTTTCTTAGAGTTTGTCAGTTGATATATATCATAAGTAATACATTTTCCTTGCCAATTGAAACACAGACACTTTATTTGAGATGTGATAATGCACCCCAAATCTTTAAAATCAACACACAGAAGTTTACAATAAATTACAAGGCATCTTACCTCCTTGAGTTTGTCCTATAGTCAAAAGGATACTATGCATTTATTTTAAGACTGTCCAGAACATTTTTCTAATAGAGAGTCTCAGCTAAAAGTGTAAAATATCAAAACAATTCCTGTTTAAATGCTCAACAATTATTTTTTCTGCAACCGTAATATCAAATACTGTGTCAAAGGTGAGATGTTACTTCATGAGATGTTACCTCAAAAATGTGGTAGCAGATTATAAAGCAGAGTTCTTTGGGACCAGAGATGTTGTTCATCTGGTATATTATATACCTAATAAGTGTGAAAATTGGGTCTTATGCCAAGCACTGTATAGCTTCCCTATGTTCCTCCTAAGCACCACCAGCCCAAGCAATGTTGAATGTGACCCTATCAGTACTAAAAATAGGGTGCTGTGGGAGATACAAACAAATAAAATCTAAATTTGTAGATAATGTCCCTCTGTAACCTTAGAGGATTGGTTCCAGGATACTCCTGTAGATACCCAAATTTGAAGATGTTCAAGTCCCTAACATACAATGCCATCATATTTTCACAAAACCTATGCACATTACTCTGTGTGCTTTAAATCACCTCTGAATTGCTTATAATACGTAATAAATGTTGTGCATAATAAATAAATGTTCTACTGTTTAGGGGATCATGACAAAAAGAAAAGTTTGTGTGTGTTCAATACAGAAGCAACCGTTGTAGGCCTATCTATATAATATATATTTTCAATGTACAGTAGGTTGAATCCATGGGTATGGAATCTGTCAATATGCAGAGCCAATTGTGTATGTGTGTACAGATTCATGCATGTATAATGATATATCCATATATATCTGTATCTTAGATAAATATATTTACATATATGCCAGTCAATAGAGTTGAAAGAAGAAATACATGCCCACAGAAGAGAAAACCATGTGAAGATAAACCAAAGAGATATTTGGAGATTGTGGCCTTTTAGACTAGAGTTAGGCAGACACACACCACTGAGCACCGACAGCCACCAGAAACAGGAAAGTCACAAGAAATGACTTCTTTCCAAGGGCCCCTGGAGGGAACAAGTCCCTTACTTCACACATTCTTTGATTTAGGTCCAGTGATACCAATTTCAGACTGATCTTCAGAACTCTGAAATAATACATTTCTATTGTTTTAAGACACCAAGTTTGTAGCAGTTTGTTACAGCAGTTGTAGAAATCTGATGTAAGTGCTATACTACAAAAGTTGTTCCTGCTTTAGAAAACAATTTAAAAAGCAATTTGGTAAAATTCTTTAGAGAAACTTCACTTCTGGCTCACCATTGTTGACAATTAAATTTAAAAAGAATTTAAAAATTCATACTAAAAATAAAAATGAAGTCAAAGGTATATACTTTTTCTTTCTTTCAGAAGTTAGCCTGAAGTACATCTTTACAGGTGTTGGTAAGATCAACGTCTTTCCCTTTTTATTTCAATGCAAGGAACAAGGTTGAATTCCACAGTATTCTGTCTTTCTGCTTTAAAACATTCATGCGATTGGGTATATTCCCCCACCAATCCTCCCCTTTCTCCCTTGCTTTGTCTTTGCATTTTTCATTGTCTTTGATACTGGACAGGGATGATGCCATTTGCTAATCTTGGCTCTTCTTCAGTATAGGTGAACCCTCCGTGAGAGGGATTTTCCACTGGTTCCTTGTATCTTATTAAAGGCTTTTATTTGAGGACTCTGAATGAACCACTTACACTGATATGCTGTTTATTCTCTTATAATTCTTTGAAGTGGCAGAAACTGAGACAATGCTGGCCTTGCTCTCAAATTGACTTAAAGTGTTTTCATGGCATTATGTCTGTTTCTAGCATTCTGTTAATCAGGAAATCTGAACATCAAAGCAAGCTGAGATAAAGATCCATATTGTTCATGTAAACCTAAATCACTTAAGAATACTTAAAGGTTTTAGAATTAGTTGAGAAAAATTCACTGTATTCACATGCATGAATTTGTAGTAAAACTTTTCAAGATTTTCCATATTCTCTTCTTAGACTTTATTTTTTTTGAGTCACCATGAATTACAAATTTAGTCTTGATTGAGTTTTAGATATACAATGTCCCAATACCAATCCATTCAATAGTGCCCACTTCCCAATAAAACTACAATTCTCTGTGGGCCAAATAAAAGAAACAACTTCATAACTGCCATCACGTTTTCAATGAAATGGAAATAAACATACTTACTTGATAAAGTTCTTTGAGGATTTAAATAATATTCCAGTTTCTGGTATTATGTTAAGGGTGTAATGAAGTGATCAGGTTAGGTGAGGTGAAACATATTTTACAGTGCAAAAAACACTATCCTTTCTAAGGATTTTCTCTTTCTTTCCTATTTGTTTTCAAGAATATACTTTGTGAGAGAAAAGAGCTACTTAAGATAAACAGAAAAATTGTGCTTCTTAGACTAAGCAGTGCTCTAGTGTAACTGCTAACACCAGTAGCACCTAAGATCCAAAGATTCACACACAAATGCATAAACATATGTACATCAAATCATTTTGCCAGCCCTGGAATGTTTCTAAGACTTTTAGAATTTATTAAATTAATCCATTTTGTTTCTTCCTTTGGGCTGGAGCGATAGCACAGCAGGTAAGGCGTTTGCCTTGCAAGCAGCCAATATGGCCGATCCGAGTTAGATTCCTTCGCCCCTCTCGGAGTGCCAGGCAAGCTGCCCGTGACGTATTCGGTATGTCAAACACAGTAACAACAAGTCTCACGATGGAGAAGTTACTGGGCCAGCTCGAGCAAATCAATGACTAATGGGAGGACCATGACCGTTTCTTTCTTTGGTGTTTTTTTTTCCTGAGAGGGGTGGGGTGGAGGCCACATCCACAATGTTAAGGGCTTACTCCTGGTTCTGTACTCAGGGATCACTCCTGGTGGGCTCTGGGGACTATATGGGGTACCAGGGCTGGAATCCAGGTTGGCTACCTGCAAGGCATGCACGATAACTGCTGTACTATATCTCTAGACCCATCTTTACTGTTTTTAAAAAAGTCTTCTCATATAAAGTGCATCACCTTATTATAAAGATCAAAACATACAGAGACTGCCAGGGTGCAATGTGATAAATATCACCCCAGTCTTTTTAGGCCTCTAAAGATGACTCAATTCCACTACATTTTGTAATAAAGGTGCACTGATGTAAATTTAGGCTAAATTGACAATTATCTGGAAACTTGAGCTGTTTAAAGGTATCTTATGTAATGCTAGAAAATATTCATTCATTCATTCATTCATCATCCTGTTATTCGTCGATTGCCTCGAGCAGGCCCCAGTAACGTCTCTTTCATCCTAGCCCTGAGATTATATTCAAGGCTCTTTAGGAGAATGAGACCCATCATTGTTACTGGTATTTGGCATATTTGGTACGCCATGGGGAGTTTGCCAGACTCTGCCCTGTGGGCAGGCTACATTCGATAGCCTGCAAGTTTGTCCAAAGTAGGAATGAGATAATAAGATGTCATAAAAAGATGTCCTGATAAGATGTCGCGCGGCTGCGAATGCCCTCTGCCAGTACCTTCATGTGTGCGGAGAGTGGTCTCAGCATGGTGGTGGCTGGTCCTGGAGGTCTTCAACTGCCGGAGCCCAGGTCGGGGCGGGGTGGAAAGCTCAACCCGCTCCCCTCCAAGGGACCCTGGCGAGGAACAGCCAGGCGCAGGGGCAGGAGACTGCACTGGTCTCGTCCGGGGGCTGGATTTTATGGTCTCTGAGTCTTGGCCGTTGATGGGATAACACGGCGCCAGGGGGCCAGGTGGTGGGTGTGACCCCCGCCTACTGGAATTTGGAGGATCTGGGTGGAGGATGCTCAACTCCAATTCGAGTAGGCTTGGAGATCTCGGCCCCGGAACCCGCGTGGCTTTGTCCCTCTGCCAGTACTTTCATGTGTGCGGAGAGTGGTCTCAGCATGGTGGTGGCTGGTCCTGGAGGTCTTCGGCTGCCGGAGCCCTGGTCGGGGTGGGGAGGAAAGCTCAACCCGCTCCCCTCCAAGGGACCTCGGCGAGGAACAGCCAGGCGCAGGGGCAGGAGACTGCACTAGTCTCGTCCGGGGGCTTGATTTTATAGAAAATATGGGAAAGTAAAAATTGACTTATTTAGACGTTGCTATATAGGATTTTTGTCTCAGGTCTCCCTCTTGTAGACCCTAAAAAATGTCTACTAACTGCCTCAGATTTTTCTTGTTAGACATAAACTGAAAAAAATCTCTCAAAATTCTAGGAAGCTGTGAGTGGTCAGAGTTTGAAGTCCAACACATGGCTTTGAATTTGAATTATCAGTCATTAGTTCAGAGACCCAGGTAAGATCTCAGTGAAAGTAAGTTTTCTTATCTTGGATAACTTTTTGTATATTTTTTAATGAAAGGTACTTTTGGTGGTTAAATAATATAAGCAATTCATTAGTAATATAGTTGGCTCTAAGTTAAAAAATAATTTCAGAATCTGACATATCACAGCTTCCAAATCACCATTATCTCTTGCCCGGAATATGTCAATAACACCCTAAATTGCCTCTGTAGTTTCTGTTTTGTCATTCCTATCCTGAAGGTGAAAAACACAATGGCCATAACTTCACTTCCTTTTTCTATATTTCCATATGTTATCTTATCAGGGGAATTTTTCTGTTCATCCTTTTTTAGAATTTTTCTGTCCATTTTTTTTGGTTGGGGATGTTGTATGTATGAAGGCATAGTAGAGGAGACTAGGGATATGCCTGAATGGTAGAATACATGCCTTGTGTGTGAGATCCTGGATTCAATCCCTGGCACTGAAAAACAAACAAAAAATCAATAATAACTCTCCACTCCTCTCTCCTTCCTATTCTGGTAACCAAAAATAATGCTCCAAAATGAGGGGAAAGGAACTGGAGTGATAATACAATGGGCAAGGTATTTGCCTTGCATACACCTACCTGGGTTAGATCCTCAACCCCAAGAAGGCAAAGCCAGAAATAAGCCCTGAGTTCTATCATCTGTGGCACACACACAAACAAAATAGGAAAAAAAGACACTAGAAAACAAACAAAAAAGAAACTTCTATTCAATGTTAGTAGGAATGTTGTTGGGTTAAACCTCTATAATGGAGAACAATATGGATAACGATTCAAAAAATTTAAAAATAGGAGCTGGAGAGATAGTATAGCTGGTATGGTACTTGCCTTGTTATGGATTGAAGATGAGGTGCTATTTTAAAGAAGACAGATTTGAATTTCTATGACCCTGACTCCAATACATAATCTCCACAAGAAATATTTCCCCTTAAATTTTTAATATAGCCATTTTGTTTTATTTGTCAATTGATTAAAATCAATGGGAAGGAATGGGAGTGAAGATAGATGGTTGGCAACTACGCCACCTCCGCTTTGATGATGACATTGTTCTAATAACACCAAACATCAGCCAAGAGGCACAAATGCTGACCAAATTCAACTGTGAGTGTGGAAAGGTTGGATTACAGCTGAATCTCACAAAGACAATGTTCATGAGAAACAGTCTTGTTCCTGACGTTCCATTCACTCTCAATGGAACGACTGTCTCCGAATGCAACAGTTATGTGTACCTAGGTCGAGAAGTCAACATGACAAATGACCTGGCACCTGAGTTGTGCAGGAGGAAGAGAGCAGCTTGGAATGCCTTCAAGAGCATTGTAGAAATAACTAAGAGGATGAAGAACCTCCAACTCCGAGCACATCTCTTCTATTCTACTGTTCTTCCTACATTAACATATGCCTCAGAGACCTGGGCCCTACGAAAACAGGATGAGAAGGCTATTCGTGTATCCCAAAGAGGAATCGAAAGAGCTATGCTTGGAGTATCATGCTTCACTCAAATGAGAGAAAGAATTGGGAGATCCGACCTCCATCAATGCTCAAGAATCAGGGACGCTGTTTCGTTTGCCAAGGCATCAAAAATCAGATGGACTGTACATGTAATGAGATTTAGAGACGACCATTGGACTGAGGGTCTGTTTTTATTACGTTACCAGACTTCTTTGCTACTATAGCTAAGTAGTTTTAAGCTAAGGAATGTAATTATTTCCATATTCTTTATTCATAAGATCAGATTGGTTATTTGGGGCATTTTGTGATTCTCTATATAATTTTTTTCCTTTTTTTATTAAATCACCATGAGATACAGCTACAAGCTTTCATGTTTGAGTTACAATCATACATGATCAAACACACATCAGTGCACATTCCCTACCACCAATCTCCCCAGTATACTTCCATTCACCACCCTCCCCCTGCCTCCATGGCAGACAATTTCCCCCATAGTCTCTCTACTTTTGGGCATTATGGTTTGCAATACAGATACTGAGAGGTTATCATGTTTGGTCCTTTATCTACTTTCAGCACACATCTCCCATCCTGATTGATCCCTCTAACCATTATTGTCTCAGTGATCCCTTCTCTATTCCATCTGCCTTCTGGCCCAGCTTATGAGGCAGGCTTCCAACTAAGGAGCGATCTTTCTGTCCCTTGTGTCTACTGTCCTTGGGTATCAGTCTACGGCATTAAAATCCCTGAAAAATGACATTGGACACACCATTCCCACCCCACCAAGACCACGAGATGCCACCCATGAGCGGCTCTCTGGCATGGTCATGGCCCCAGAGGAATACAGACCTAATTCGGAACCCAGCCACTTTTGGCAGAAATGTGAATGGACTATGCATTAAACTATGATGCCATGCCACCCCAGGAGGGAAAGGGTGTCTGTCTCTTATGCCTTTCCCCCCGGCTTTTGGAAGAAATCCCTCCAGACTTTATTAGTAAAATATCAGAAATCTAAAGTCTAGTGGCCACTATGGTGGCTATGTAACATCATATGGTCTTCATAACCAGCAATAGAAAACAAATTATTTCACAATGCCTTTTCAGCAGGTCTGATTGTTGAGGTAAAAATCCAGATAATAATGGTGAGTCTTTTGTTGAAATAATGAATGTAATCAAAGTAGAGAGACAGTTAAGTGGAAATCATCTGCCTCACAGGCACGAGGAGGGGTCGGATGGGGGTATATTGGGTTTCTTGGTGGTGGAAAATATGCACTGGTGAAGGGATGGGTGTTTGATCATTATAGGACTGAGACCTTAACCTGAAAGCTTTGTAACTGTTCTCATGGTGATTCAATAAATATTTTTTTAAAAAAGAAAAATGACATTGGAATTTTGATTGGGATTGTATTGAATCTATATATTTAATTGGGTAGTGTGGTCATTATGACAATGTTAACGTTTCCAGCCCATGAACATAGGATTTTTTTCTCCATTTTCTTGTGTCATTTTCTTTTAAAAAGTGTCAGAGTTTTCAATGCATAAATATTTCACCTCATTTTAAAAGCTTATTCCTAGGCACAATAGATTGGGACACTGTTTTAGAAGAAACCCAACAATTTTTCTTTGACACCTTCAGGAATAAGTATTTAGGGTAAAATGGCACTCTGAAATCTGTTTATGAAGGTGTATAACAGAAAGTCAAAGGTGATATATTCTAGGCTGCAGCATAGAACTCTGGCAATATAAACTGATAGGAATATTTGATTGTCAGTCTTAATGAATTTATAGAATTAAGAGAATAAGAAATTCCGGAGTCTGTGTCAATTTGGAGTTTGTTTTATTACTAGTAGTTCACCAGATCTTCTGGTGAAGATTGGAGAGATCTAGCCTCCTGAATCAGATTCAGTGAGGAAGGAGTAATCTTTGTAAAATACTCCAAGAGACTTTTTCATAATAAAAACCCACTCTCTAGAGAAAAAGACATTTTGAATAAATCTTAATCAGGGTAACACCTTTGCTCTTACTTCAGGCAATTCCTACCACACCCCTTGTCTTACATCCAGGGAAAAAAAGCAAAGTAAAAAGAGTGTCAGAGATTAAGGAAGTAAATTGTGAATGTTGCAACTATAAAATAGGGGGCATGGAGAAAAATCTATGGCACTAAAGAAATATGTGATGTTTTAGCTCTGAGAACCAGAACCACAAAAAATGCATTACATTTAAGCAGATTATAGAACGTTCACACCCTATATACTTAGCACCACAGGGCTCCAGTATAGTTAAGATGAATTGTAGCTGATAGAGTGGCAAAATAGATTTCTCTCTGAGTAGGAATACCTTGGGAGCTCTCTTTGTTTTTATCTTTGGGAAGAATGCTGAAGGATTTGAAGTTTTTGGCACCTATAGCTAAAGAAAACACAAAACACAAAAACACAGCAATATTACAGGCAAGTTAGGATGAATCTACACACTAATGGCCCATTTACCTGAATTTCTACTTCCCCAGGCACTGCAACACCATCAAAGTCATGGTGAATCCGGTACAAAGGTCAGAGCATTCTTGCCCTTGTAGCTACTTGACTCCCTATAGGCCTCGATAGCATTATATTTAGTAAGTCAACCAGGAGTAAAGTAACCTCATCAAAATTTCCAAAAAATAGAGAGGCAATGGCATCAAAATATGCAAGTATATTTCCTTAAATTTCTCTGTTTGTACTTATCTAAAATTTCTCTTGTAGACAGAATGCAAATTTTAACTTGCTGGAAATTTCTTTTCTATGACAACCTATACTGAAGAGTTCTCTGTTGTCTTGTCTTATCCTTTGCATTCCTTTCCTTAATTCAGAATAGGGCAGCTTGGGGATCCAAATGGTAAAAATTAAAATTTTAATAATGCCAGGTCCAGTAACTCAACTTAGATGAAATAATTGTAATGGTAGGCCACAAAATCTACCAACAATAGGCAGCAGAAAAGCAGCACACCCTTTCTTTCTCTCACTCTGTGGCAAGTTCCTTCAAGTCTCTGGTTCTTGCTTAGGCTTGGCACACAAAATTGTTATTGCTGACAGCAACTCAGACCCCAAGGATGCTTGGGACTCCTAGAACTAGAGGTTATTCTTCATATACTCAATTTTTATAGCTGAAGGTTCTCTTTTATAGAAAAATCATCATACCTCTTCTCCTGAACAGGGTTTTTTTTCTTTTTGGTTTGAGGTTCACACTCAGCAGTGCTCAGGACTTACTACTAGGCTCTACACTCAGGATTAACTACTGGCCGGCATAGGGGAATTTATGGGGTCCTGGGGATTGAATAAGAGCTGGCCACATGCAAGACAAGTGCTTACTCACTGTACTATATATCTGACCCTTTCTGAGCATTTTATATGGATAAACTACTTTGATGGCTCCTTTCTGCAAATTTTACGGGTTAAAGTCCCAGTCAGGGACAAATTAAAACTATCCTGAGTAGTATAGTCACCACTGGAGACACAAAGTCAGGTCCTCCCTCACTTAACTTTGTGATTCAAGCCCTCATCTGAAGGAAAAATAGAAGCAATCTGAGAAAAACTTTAGGGTTTTAAATCCCCTAAGGAGACAAATTATAGGTCAAACCCTGAGAAAGAAAACATTAGGATCACTCTGGTTTAATTTTGTCCGCTTTATAGGTCTTTGCCCTCATTGATGACTTCAAAGAATGGAAAATTTCTTATGCCCAAGCCTTTATGGCATTATATAAAGACTCAGGAACAAGGAGACCTACCGCATCTGTTAAACCCACAGCTAGATAAATTTCTAATTTTTCAATCCTATATTAACCAGAGCCACTTATACCCAATCAGTTCCACCAGAGAAATTCACTCCCCTCTCCAAATCATCTCCACCAGGAACCATCAGACCCACCAGTGCCCCTAGAGGTTCCAACTGTATTGGAAGAGCTCTCTTCCCTCTACAAATCACCCCTCACACTCCATTATCTGAAGAGGAAGCTGAGAAATGTAACTTTTTCCCAAACCCCAACTCTTGACGGAAACCAGCCCAGTTTTATAGTCCTTAACAATAAATGTTTACTGTCTTTGTCAGCAGTCAATATGATAATCAGTCTAGTTATTAGTTAATCAATTTTATAGAGAGATCACTTAATCACATTACTTCCCGTTAATCGTCGATTTGCTTAAGGGAGCGCCAGTAACGTCTCCATTTGTCCCTGTTGCGTGCTAGTGTGGCCCAATGGCGTCTGTTCGCTCTACGAACATGAAGAGCCTCAAACCAATCGTTCATGATCTTGATGAAGAAGTCTGACCATCTGGTAAGTGGGCGGCCACGCTGTCTTTTGACATCCCGCGGAATCCAGTCAGTAATGGCCCTAGTCCAGTGGTCTCATTACGTGACCAGCCCATCTTGTTTTTGACACCTTGGCAAACGAGACAGCGTCCCTGATTCTTGATCGTCGACGGATGTCAGAACTCCGGATTCGTTCTCTCATTTGAGTGAAACATGATATTCCAAGCATAGCTCTTTCAATTCCTCTTTGGGAGACCCGAATAGCGTTCTCATCCTGTTTACTTAGGGCCCAGGTCTCTGGGGCATATGTTAATGCAGGAAGAACAGTGGAATCAAAGAGATGTGCCCAGAGCCAGAGGTTCTATATCCTCTTAGCTATTTCTTCGACGCTCTTGAAGGCGTTCCAAACCGCTCTCTTCCTCCTGTGCAGCTCGGGTGCCAGGTCATTTGTCATGTTGATTCTCGACCTAGGTACACATAGCTGTTGCATTAGGAGATGGTCGTTCCGTTGAGAGCGAATGGGGCATCAGGAACGAGGCTGTTTCTCATAAACATTGTCTTTATAAGATTCAGCTGTAGTCCAACCTTTCCACATTCACGGTCAAAGTCAGTCAGCATTTGTGCCTCTTGGCTGTTGTTTGGTGTTATTAAAACAATATCATCAGCAATGCGGAGGGGGTGTAGTTGCCGACCATCTATCTTCACTCGATTTCTTCTCATTCCAGTCGTTGCATGATGTTCTCGTGGGTGGCACTGAAAAATTTCAGTGAAATGGTATCACCCTGCCGAACCCCTCTCTTGACATCGATGATTACTTCTTTGTAGAATGGTGAGATCCTGGTAGTGAATCCACAATACAGCTCACGGAGGATCTTGATGTATTGAGCTTGAATGCCCTGATTGGCTAGGGTTTCATGACCACTTCCGTCTCAACAGAATCAAAGGCCTTCTTTAAATCAATAAACGTTAGACAGAGCGGCATCTTGAACTCCCGAGAAACCTCAATGAGCTTGGTTATCGTGTGGATATGGTCGATGGTGCTGAATCCTTTGCGGAACCCGGCTTGCTCGCATGGTTGTCCTTCATCTAGTATTCTGCCAATCCTATTTAGGATGACTCGAGTGAACAACTTGTAGATGACAGACAATATGCAGATCGGGCGATAGTTGCCAATGTCATGGATGTCTCCCTTCTTGAACAGTAGTACAGTCATGCTGGTTTTCCATTTGGATGGAACCTTGCATTCAGATAGGTAGTGTGTGAAGAGCCGAGCCAGTGTATTGATGAGTACTGATGGCAGGTTCTTCAGGTGTTCAGGTCTGACCTTGTCTGGTCTGGATGCTGTTCGTTTCTTTACTGACGAAATGTCGTGGCGGATTTTGAAAGGGAGAACATTGGGAACGACATATCCATCCTGTGGAATTTGGTATGTCGGCAAGTGGACATGGCTATCGAAGAGATTTGAGTAAAAGTCATGGATAATCTTCTCCATTGCCATTCTGGAGGATGTGATAGATCCATCAGGACGTCGGAGGGCAGTCATCTTGGTCTTGTAGTTGGTGAAGGACAGGCGGGTGTTACGAATACTTTTCCCGGTGTCTGCCGCATCTACCAGCACTTCTGCTCTTCTCTCTTTGAGGTCTTCCTTGATTGCATCTCTGCACTGCTTTGTGAGCTCGGACGTTAGCTTGTGGTTGCCTGAGGCATGCGCCAAACCACGTTGGCGAATAAGCTCAAGACTTTTTGAAGGCAGGCGTTTTTTTGTGGCTATCTCTCTCTTGGCGAAGGAGACAGTGGTCTGATCCCGTTTGGAATTTTGGGACAACAGCGACATCAGTCAGGCAAAACTGTCGATTGAATATGATGTGGTCTATTTCGTTGTGGAATCATCCACCGGGAGACTCCCATGTCTAACGTTTAGATTCAGCCTTCTGGAACTGTGAGTTACCATGGATTTTCTTGGTCGACATGATGAACTCAGACAGTTTCTCACCTTGTTCGTTCCATTCTAGGCCATGGGTCCCGATGTGAAGATGTGAAGTTCTTCAGCTGATCTTCTCGGTTCTATCTTGGCATTAAAATCACCCACAATGATCTTGTAGAAGGTGTGGTCTTCTTTGTAGAACTTCTCCAGCTCCATGAAGAACTTCTCAATTTCTTCTTTCTTCATAATGAGATGTTGGTGCGTAGACAACGAAGATAGAAACTGCCGGCAGGAGCCACATCTATTCAAATGTAAACGTCCGATTCGGGTTGTTAGGCATTCGAATGAATCAATGCTCATGGCCAAGTTTGTGTTGACAAGGACACCGATGCCTCCGACACCTCTTTTATCACTTGTTCTGAGGAACAATTCTTCCCCAGTGTCGAAAACGGCATGATGAGATTGGTGCCTTCTTGTCTCGGTCAGACTAATGATGTCGTACTTGATCTTTCGCGCTTGTACCATCAGGTCCTCGATGGGTGCATCTGATGCTAGCGTACGTACATTGAAAGTACAGATGATCATTTTTGTCGTCCTTCGTTGTGGCAGCCTAGTTTGTCCTTGAGATTTTATCGGCCTCTCCTTTCTCATCCTTCTCAGTGCTGCCATGTTGGTGAATTCCCATCTTCCGAAATTGTTGGAATTGCCGTACCATATTTGATAGGGTTCAAATATGGTAACACCTACGAGGGCGATTAGAGGTCGCCCCAAAAGCCTCTATCCCTCTCGGAAAGACTGGCAAGCTACCGAGAGTATTACGGCCGCATGGCAGAGCCTGGCAAGTTATCCGTTGTGTATTTGATATGCCAAAACCAGTAATTACAGTGGGTCTCATTCACCTGACCCTGAAGGCTTACAGAGAGATAAATGTCAAAAACAATGGGATGCCAAATTCATTTTTCAGGGACATAGAAACTTCAGCAGGTTAAATTAAACCTACAAGCATAGAGTTCATGTGACAGCAGTTACTGTCACTAGCATTGTGCAACATTAAGAGGACCCTAAAAGGACCCTAAACTTAACCAGAATCTTATCTACTGAGGAAAAGTGGTTTTTGGAAAAATTAATGCAGACATTTGCAATCACTGCCCAGACTTTTCCTTCAATGTCAAAAGAAATATGACAAAAGAAAAATGTTCTGAGAAATAGGATAATTCCTAGCTCTGGAAGGATTGGAATCAACCTCTATACTCTAGGCATTTCTGCATAAGAAAACAAAAGAGCATTGGGTTACCTTCTGCTCTTTGTGCTGACTCAATAATCACATTGGTCCAACTATGGGTAATCCTTGACATTGTAGGTAGGAATATTAATTTATTAATTGGTACAGGAGCCACCTACTTACTCTACCCTTAATAATTTTTTTTATTTTTTTTAATTTATTTATTGAATCACTGTGGGAAAGGTTACAAAGCTTTCAGGTTTATGTCTCAGTCATGCAAATATCAAACACATTTCCCTTTACCAATACTTATTTTTTACCATGAAGAACCCCAATAAAGCCCCACCCCCCACCCCTCCCCGTCCCTGTGAGGCAGATGAATTCTAGTTAACACTCTATCTGCTTTGATTAGATTCATTGTTTCAATAAAAGATTCACCACTATTTTTTAGAGTTTACCCCCCCCCCAATCAGACATGCTGAAAAAGCATTGTGAAGTGATTTGCTTTCTACAGCTGGGTTCAAGAATTAAATGTTGGTTTTGGATTTCTGCTATTTTACCTATTGACCCTGGAGGTATTTCTACTGAAAGTCAGATAGTTAAGAAATTGGTTTCTGTGTTCTGGAGTCGTGGCCGTGCTGGAGAGCCGCTCGCGGGGGGCAACCGGTGGCCTCGGTAGGGCGTGAAGGGCGGAGCGAAACGCCCCCCTTCCCATGAGGTTTTAGTCGCCCCCACACTCCCGGCTCATACCTGCTGTCCACAAGGCTACCATGTGGCTGCCATCTTTCTTTCCAGAGAGGAGAGGGTGAATGGGGCAACACCCTTTCCCCTCCGGCAGACTTGATGGCCTGGATCAACGCATAGTCCGTTCACTTTTCTGCTCCAAGCTGCTGGGTTCTGCACTAAGTCCTTGTGCTTCTGGGGCCATGGCCGTGCTGGAGAGCGGCTCGCGGGGGGCGACTGGTGACCTCGGTAGGGCGTGAAGAACGGACCGGAACGCCCCCCGACCCATGAGGTTTTAGTCGCCCCCACTCCCCCGGCTCATACCTGCTGTCCACAAGGCTCCCATGTGGCCGCCATCTTTCTTTCCAGAGGGAGGAGGGCGGAAGGGAGCAACACCCTTTCCCCTCTGGGCAGAAATGATTGCCTGGATTAACGCATAGTCCTTTCACTTTTCTGCTCCAAGCTGCTGGGTTCTGCATTAGGTCATTGTGCTTCTGGGGCTGTGGCCGTGCTGGAGAGCCGCTCGTGGGGGCAACTGGTGGCCTCGGTAGGGCGTGAAGGGCGGTCCGAAACGCCCCCCTTCCCATGAGGTTTTAGTCGCCCCCACACTCCCGGCTCATACCTGCTGTCCACAAGGCTCCGATGTGGCCGCCATCTTTCTTTCCAGAGAGGAGAGGGCGAATTAATTTTTAAGGAGTCTATTGGCCCAATTTATGCGAAATAATGAGGATATATGGGGTACTCCAAAAGACGAAATTAAGTTACTGTGAAGCAATTGGTAGAGAGTTCTTACTGTTTCCTGATGTTACTAAAAACCTGGAAAATTGGATTCCCTTCAGACCAATTATTGTCTAAACTAAACGGACCTTATCAAATCCTCCAAAACACTCTCACTACTATACAACTTAACAGAGAGCTGTAGAGATATTACAGCATGTAAGGCTCTTGCCTTGCATGAAGCCAAATAAGGTTTGGTCCCTGGCATCGCCTATGTTCCCTCTAGCCCTGCCAGAAGTTATCACTGGGCCTTGGTTTTATTTTGTGTCCCCACAATCCCAAATCCAAACAAAAAATAAGCAAAGAGACCAAAAAATTCAGTAACATTCTAGTTTATTTTTCCAAAGTAACAGTGCTTGAATCTACAACAACCAGGAATGAAATTCTGACAGAAAAGTAGCCATATTACTCCTCTGAACCCATGATGCTCTGAAATTGTACACACAGAAAACAGATAGTACTTGTTCTCAAATTAGATCTAAGTACCATGGCTTTTCCCCCTGTATATTGTTTATAGGAATAGCAATTGACATTTAGCAGAATTTATCACTGCAGTGGACTCAGCGATGTGCAAGAGAGAAGGACACTTCATTTTGTTACAATTGTTCTCTTAAATAATTTGTCCTTCCTAATACAGGAAATACATTTTATTATTACAGTGTCTATTCACTCTGTCTTTTTTTTATTTTATTAGTGAAGCACCATGAGGTACAGTTGTAGATTTACAAATATTTGTGCTTGGGTTTCGGTCATACAATGATCAAATACCCATCCCTCCACCAGTGCCCATTTTCCACCACCATGGATAATAACCCTCCCACCCCCCCTCCCACCCTGCCTCTGTGGCAGGGCATTCCCCTTTGTTCTCTCTCTCCTTTTGGGTGTTGTGGTCTGCAAAAGAGGAATTGAGTGGCAAACATGTTCAGTCCATAGTCTACTTTCAACATGCATTTCCCCTCCTGGGAGGATCCTTCAAACACCCTTTATTTGGTGCTCCCTTCTCTATCTGAACTGCCCTTTCCCCTAGAATGCCCGGCTGGCCTCTAAGCTATGGAGTAATCCTCCTGGTGATGATCTCAGCTATTCTTGGGTATTAATCTCATATTTTGTTGCTTTATATCCCCCAGATGAATGCAATCTTTCTATGTCTATCCCTCTCTTTCTGACTCATTTCGCTTAGCATGATACTTTCCATATTGTACCACATGTATGTAAATTTCATGACTTCATCTTTTCTAAGAGCTACATAGTACTCCACTGTATAGATGTACCAAAGTTTCTTTAACCAGTCATCTGTTCTTGGGCATTCAGGTTTCTTCCAGTTTCTGGCTATTGTAAAGAGTGCTGCAATGAAGAAACAAGTGCAGATGTCATTTCGACTACACATTTTTGCCTCTCTGGGGTATATTCCCAGGAGTGGTATCGCTGGGTCAAATGGGAGCTCAATTTCTAATTTTTTGAGAAATGTCCATACTGTTTTCCAAAAGGGCTGAACTAGTAGGCATTCCCACCAACAGTGAAGGAGTGTACCTTTCTCGCCACATCCACTCCAGCATCAGTTGCTTTTGTTCTTTTGAATGTGGGCCAGTCTCTGAGGTGTGAGATGGTATCTCATTGTGGTTTTGATCTGCATCTCCCTGATGATTAATGATGTAGAGCATTTTCTCATGTGCTTTTTTGCCATTCGGATTTCTTCTTTGAGAAAGTTTCTGATCATTTCATTGCCCCATTTTTGGATGGGGTTGGATGTTTTCTTCCTGTGGAGTTCAACCAGTACTTTGTATATCCTTGATAATCAACCCCTTGTCAGATGTGTATTCGGTGAATACCCTTTCCCATTCTGTAGACTGTCTTTGTATTTTGGTCACTGTTTCTTTGGAGGTGCAGACGCTTCTTAGTTTAAGATAGTCCCATTTATCTATCTCTGTTTTTACTCGCTCGGCCAGTGGCGTGGCATCTTTGAAAGTACCATTAGCCTCAATGTCATGGAGGGTTTTGCCAACTTTGTCTTCAATGTACCTTATGGTGTCTGGTCTGATGTTGAGGGCTTTAATTCATTTTGATCTTACTTTTTTACATGGTATTAGCCAGAGTTTTGAGCCCATTTTTTTTGCATGTAGCCGTCCAGTGATGCCAGCACAATTTGATAAAGAGGCTTTCCTTACTCCACTTCACATTTCTTGTACCTTTATCAAAGATTAGATGATCATATGATTGAGGGGAGATGTCAGTGTATTCAACCCTATTCCATTGGTCTGCAGTTCTGCCTTTATTCCAGTACCACGCTGTTTTAATTATTACTGCTTTGTAGTAGAGTTTGAAGTTAGGGAGGTTGATTCCTCCCATTTTCTTTTTCCCAAGAATTGCTTTAGCTATTCGTGGGGGCTTATTTTTCCATATAAATTTCAGGAGTGTTTGCTCCATTTCTTTGAAGAATGTCATGGGTATCCTTATAGGCATTGCATTGAATTTATACAATGCTTTCAGTAGTATTGCCATTTTGACTATGTTAAGTCTCCTGAACCATGAGCAGGGGATATCTTTCCATTTCCTCATGTCCTCTTTTATTTCCTGAAGTAGCGTTTTGTAGTTTTCTTTGTACAGGTCCTTTACTTCTTTAATTAAGCTGATTCCTACGTACTTGATTTTCTGGGGCACAATTGTGAACGGGATTGTTTTTTTCATGTTGCTTTCTTCTCTCTCACTGTTTGTGTATAGGAAAGCCTTGGACTTTTTTGTATTGTTTTTATAGCCTGCAACTTTACTATACGAGTCTATTGTTTCTAGGAGTTTTTTCGTGAAGGTTATTGGGTTCTCTAAGTATAGTATCATATCATCTGCGAATAGTGAGAGCTTGATTTCTTTCTTTCCTACCAAAATGCCCTTAATATCTTTTACTTGCCTAATCGCTATTGCAAGTACTTCCAGTACTATATTGAACAGCAGTGGAGAGAGTGGGCATCCTAGTCTCGTCCCTGATCTTAGAGGGAAGGCTCTCAGGTTTTCCCCATTGAAGATGATGCTTGCTGTAGGCTTGTGGTAGATGGCTTTAACTATGTTGAGGAAAGTCCCCTCTATACCCATTTTGACTAGGGTTTTCATCATAAAGGGGTGTTGGATCTTGTCAAATGCTTTCTCTGCATCCATTGATATGATCATATGCTTTTAATCTTTTATTTTGTTGATATAATGGATTATGTTGATTGATTTCCGAATGTTAACCCATCCTTGCATCCCTGGGATGAATCCTACTTGGTCATGATGTATGGTCTTTTTGATGAGTAGTTGGATTATATTTGCTAGTAGTTTGTTGAGGAACTTTGCATCTGTGTTCATCAAGGATATCCGACTGTAATTCTCATTCTTTGTGGTATCTCTGTCTGCTTTTGGTATCAGTGTGATATTCGCTTCGTAGAAACTATTCGGAAGTGTTATTGATATTTCAATTTCATGGAAAAGCTTAAAGACGATTGGGAGTAAGTCTTCTTTAAAGATTTGGAAGAATTCACTAGTGAATCCATCCGGGCCAGGGCTTTTGTGCTTGGGGAGACTTTTTATTACCATTTAAGTTTCCTTGATGGGGATATGTCTATTCAGGTATTCCAGGTCTTCTTGGTTCAGCCTTGGGAGTCTCTAGGAGTCTAGGAATTTATCCATTTCCTCGAGGTTTTGATGTTCCGTGGCATAAAGCTTCTCAAAGTACTCCCTGAGGATCCTTTGAGTTTCCGTAGTTTCTGTTGTGATGACCCCCTTTTCATTTCTGATTCGGTTTATTAGGGTTTTCTCTCTCCCCTACTTTGTGAGTTTTGCTAGAGGCTTATCGATCTTGTTAATTTTCTCAAAGAACCAGCTCTTGGTTTCATTGATCTTTTGGATTATTTTTTGGGTTTCCATCTCGTTAATCTCTGCTCTGAGTTTTATTATTTCCTTCCTCCTGTTAGGCTTGTGCTCCTTTTGTTGGTCCTTCTCCAAGCTCTTAAGATGTGAGGTTAGTTTATTTACGTGGGCTCGCTCCTCCTTTCTGAGGAATGCTTGTAGAGCTATAAACTTTCCTCTGAAGACAGCTTTTGCTGTGTCCCATAAGTTTTGGTAACTCATGTCCTCATTTTCAATCATTTCTAGGAATCTTTTGATTTCCTCTTTGATTTCCTGTCTAAGCCACTCGTTGTTCAATAGCGCACTGTTTAATTTCCAGGTATTTGATTTAGTTTTCTGTTTTTGTGTGTGATTTACTTCTAATTTAAGTGCATTGTGGTCTGAGAAGATAGTTGTTTAATCTCTATCTTCTTAATTTTATGGAGGCATGTTTTGTGGCTCAGTATGTGGTCTATCTTGGAGAATGTTCCATGTACGCTTGAGAAGAATGTGTATTCAGCCTTTTGAGGATGAAGTGTCCTGTATATATCTACTAAGTCCCTTTCTTCCATTGTTTCCCTCAGATGAAGTATGTCCTTGCTAAGCTTGAGTCTGGTTGATCTATCCAGAGGTGACAAAGCGGTGTTGAAGTCTCCCACTAGTATTGTGTTGCTATTGATGTCTTTTTCCAAATCTATGAGTAGTTGTTTTAAGTACTTTGCTGGTCTCTCATTAGGTGCATATATATTTATTATTGTAAGTTCTTCCTGTTGTACAGATCCTTTGATCAATAAGAAATGGCCTTCACTGTCTCTTATGACCTTCTTCACTCTGAAATCGATGTGGTCTTATATTAAGGTGGCTACCCCAGCTTTTTTTTATGGGAGCTGTTTGCCTGTAGGATTGTTTTCCAGCCTTTGACTCTCAGTCTGTGTTTGCTTTGACTAGTAAGGTGTGTTTCTTTCAGGCAGCAGAATGTTGGTTTCAATTTTTCTAATTCAACCTGCCACTCTGTGTCTTTTAATTGGTGCGTTTAGCCCATTGACATTGAGAGAGATTATTGTTATGGGATTTTGTCCCATTGTTCTGTTGAAATTATGTGTATTTGAGGGTCCTGTCCTGTCTTAAAGTAGCCCATTTAGTTGTACTTGTAGCCATGGTCTTTAGTCTATGAAGTTCCTGAGCTGTTGTTTGTCTGTGAAACTGTGTGTTGTTCCTTCTATTATGAATGGGAGTCTCGCTGGGTAAAGTATTTTTGGAGAGGCATTTATTTCATTGAGTTTTTTCACTCTGTCCCACCACTGTTTTTGGGCCCTGAGGGTTTCATCAGAAAAAATCAGCTGTGAATTTTAAGGATGCTCCTTTGTAAGAGATTTCTTTCTTCGATCTTGCTGCTCTCAGAATTTTGTCTCTGTCTAAAGTTTTGGTCATTTTGTTCAGGATGTGTCTTGGGGTATTTTTATTCGGATTTCTTCTAGCTGGTACCCTTTGGGCCTCCTGAATGTGACCACAAGTTTTCTTCAGCTCTGGAAATGTTGTAGCAATGATGTCTTTGACAGATTCTTCTTCATCAAGGTTTTCTTCCTGTCCCTCTGGGACTCCAATAATTCTTATGTTACCCCTCTTGGCTTCATCCCGATCTTCTCTTGCCATCTGTTCCCGAACTGTGAGTCTCTTTTCCATTTTCTGCTCTTTTCTGGCGAGTCTCTGAACTTCATCTCCGAGCTCACTGATTCTGTTCTCAGCAGCTGTTACTCTGCTTCTGAGGCGTTCCACTGAGGTTTTCAATTCGCCTACCAGGGTTTTCAGGTCTGACATTTCCGATTGCATTTTTCTCATTTCTGCCTTCAAATCCTCTTGTCTTTTATTGGCATTGCTTTCCATTGTTTCTTTTAGTTCCCTAAGCATCCTAAATTGTTCCCTTCTGAATTCCTTGTCAAAGAGGCTGTCTAACACTACAATACTGTTGGTGTCTTCTGGGCTAGCCTCTTCTATAAGAAATTTTGGTGGGCTTTTACGTTGCTTTACCATTGTGACCAGTGTGCTTTAGTCCTTCACGTTCACTGTTACTATTCTAGTTGAGTGACGAGAGAGTTCCCGGATCCATTCAGCTTTGTTGCTGCAGGATGTAATGTTGCCTCAGTTTCCCCACCGCGCAGGTCAAGGGAGAAAACCGGCAATTCTAGGGGATCGAGTTAGCTGCACATTCCCTGGGGGAGTCCCAAGCCATGGGGGCAGGCTGTACCTGGTTGAATGAGGAGAGACTGCCAGGAACCGTTCACTTTCCCCAATGGGCTTCAGGCGGGAATCTATGGCGTGGCTGGGGGGCAGGAGCACTTCCTGGGTGACGCCCCATACCCACTGGAGGGGAGAGGCCGACAGACTGGTGGGCGGTCCTGCGAGGCTGGACGGACACTTTCCCCACTAGGCTTCAGGCAGGAATCTCAGGCGCAGCTGGGGGAAAGTAGCACTTCCCGGGTGGGCGCACGCTATCCACCTGGTGGGGAGGGGCCGACAGACTGTTGGGCGGTCCTGCGAGGCTGTACGGGCACTTTCGCCACTGGGCTTCAGGCGGGAATCTGAGTTGCGGCTGGGGGGCAGGAGCACTTCCCAGCTGGACGCCCCCTACCCACCTGGAGGGGAGAGGCCGATGGACTGGTGGGCGGTCCCGGGAGGCTGGACGGGTACTTTCAGCACTGCGCTTCAGGCGGGAATCTGAGGCATGGCTGGGGGGAAGGAGCATTTCCCGGCTGGGTGCCCCCTACCCACCTTGAGGGGAGGGGCCAACGGACTGGTGGGCGGTCGCGCGAGGCTGGATGGGCACTTTCCCCACTGGGCTTCAGGCGGGAATCTGAGGCGTGGCTGGTGAGCAGGAGCACTTCCCGGTTGGACGCCCCCTACCCACCTGGAGGGGAGAGACCGAAGGACTGGTAGGCGGTCTAGCAAGGCTGGACGGGCTCTTTCCCCACAGGGCTTCAGGCGGGAATCTCAGGCGCGGCTGGGGGGAAGGAGCATTTCCCGGCAGGGCGCCACCTACCCACCGGAAGGGGAGGGGCCAACGGACTGGTGGGCGGTCCCGTGAGGCTGGACGGGCTCTTTCCCCACTGGGCTTCAGGCGGGAATCTGAGGCGTGGGTTGGGGGCAGGAGTACTTCCCGGCTCGACGCCCCCTACCCACCTGCAAGGGAGTGGCCGATGGACTGCTGGGAGGTCCCCTGAGGCTGGATGGACACTTTCCCCACTGGGTTTCAGGCCGGAACCTGAGGCGCTGCTGGGGGGCAGGAGCACTTCATGGCTGGGCGCCCCCTACCCACCTGGAGGGGAGGGGCCAACGGACTGGTGGGCGGTCCCGTGAGGCTGGATGGGCACTTTCCCCTCTGGGCTTCAGGCGGGAACCTGAGTCGCGGCTGGGGGGCAGGAGCACTTCCCGGCTGCGGCCCCTACCCACCTGGAGGGGAGGGGCCGACGGACTGGTGGGCGGTCCCTCGAGGCTGGACGGGCACTTTCCCCACTGGGCTTCAGGCGGGAATCTGAGGCATGGCTGGGGGGCAGGAGCACTTCCAGGCTGGGCGCCCCCTATCCACCTTGAGGGGAGGGGCCTAACGGACTAGTGGGCGGTCATTCGAGGCTGGACGGGCACTTTACCCACTGGGCTTCAGGAGGTAATCTCAGGCGCGGATGGGGGGCAGGAGCACGTCCCAGCTGGGCGCCCCCTCCCCACCTGGAGGGAGGGGCCGACGGACTGGTGGGGGGTCCAGCAAGGGTGAACGGGGCACTTTCCCCACTGGGCTTCAGGCGGGAATCTGAGGCGTGGTTTGGGGGCAGGAGCAATTCCCGGCAGGACGCCACCTACCCACCTGGAGGGGAGAGGCCGACGGACTGCTGGGCGGTCCCGGGAGGCTGTACGGGCACTTTCCCCACTGGGCTTCAGGCGGGGCTGTGGGGCAGGAGCAATTCTCAGCTGGAGGCCCCCTACCCACCTGGAGGGAAGGGGCCAACGGACTGGTGGGCGGGCCCGCGAGGCTGTACTGGCACTTTCCCCACTGGGCTTCAGGCGGGAATCTGAGGCACGTTGGGGGTGCAGTAGCACTTCCCTGCTGGGCGACCCCTACCCACCTGGAGGGGAGAGGCCGACGGACTGGTGGGCGGTCCCGCGAGGCTGGATGGACACTTTCCCCACTGGTCTTCAGGCCGGAAACGGAGGCGGGGCTGGGAGGCAGGAGCACTCAACGGCAGGACGCCCCCTACCCACCTGTTGGGGAGGGGCCGACGGACTGTTGGGCAGTCGTGCGAGGCTGGACGGGCACTTTCCGCACTGGGCTTCAGGTGGGAATCTAAATGCAGCTGGGAGGCAGGAGCACTCAACGGTAGGACGCGCACTACCCACCTGTTCGTGAGCGGCCGACAGACTGTTAGGCTGTCCTGCGAGGCTGGACGGGCACTTTCCTCACTGGGCTTCAGGCGGGAATCTCAGGCACGGCTGGGGGGCAGGAGCACTTCCTGGCTGGATGCCCCCTACCCACCTGGAGGGGAGGGGCCGAAGGACTGGTGGGCGGTCTAGCAAGGCTGGACAGGCACATTCCCCACCTTGCATCAGGCGGGAATCTCAGGCGCGGCTCAGGGGCAGGAGCAATTACTGGCTGGATGCCCCCTACCCACCTGGATGGGAGGGGCCGACGGACTGGTAGGCGGTCACGGCAGGCTGGACGGGTACCTTCCCCACAGGGCTTCAGGCAGGAATCTGAGGGGGGGGGTGCAGAAGCACTTCCTGGCTGGGCGCCCCCTACCCACCTAGAGGGGAGGGGCCGACGAATTGGTGGGCGGTCCTGTGAGGCTGGATGGGCACTTTCCCCACTGGGCTTCAGGCGGGAATCTGAGGCACGGTGGGGGGGGGGGCAGGAGCATTTCCCGGCTGGGCTCCCCATACCTACCGGAAGGGGAGGGGCCAACAGACTGGTGGGCGGTCCCGTGAGGCTGGACGGGATCTATCCCCACTGGGCTTCAAGTGGGAATCTGAGTCGCGGCTGGGGGACAGGAGCACTTCCCGGCTGGACGCCACCTACCCACCTGGAGGGGAGAGGCTGAAGGACTGGTGGGCGGTCCCGCAAGGCTGGATGGACACTTTCCCCACTGGGCTTCATGCGGGAATCTGAGGTGTGGGTTGGGGGCAGGAGCACTTCCGGGCTCGACAACCCCTTCCCACCTGGAAGGGGAGGGGCCAATGGACTGGTGGGCGGTCCCGTGGGGCTGGACTGGCTCTTTCCCCACTGGGCTTCAGGCGGGAATCTGAGGCGTGGGTGGGGGGCAGGAGTACTTCCCGGCTCGACGCCCCCTACCCACCTGCAAGGGAGCGGCCGATGGACTGCAAGGAGGTCCCGTGAGGCTGGACGGACACTTTCCCCACTGGGCTTCAGGCGATAATCTGAGGCACAGCTGGGTGGCAGGAGCACTTCATGGCTGGGCGCCCCCTACCCACCTGGAGGGGAGGGGCCAAGGGACTGGTGGGCGGTCCTGTGAGGCTGGACGGGCACTTTCCCCTCTGGGCTTCAGGCCAGAACCTGAGGCGCGGCTGGGGGGCAGGAGCACTCAATGGCAGGACGCCCCCTACCCACCTGTTGGGGAGGGGCCGACGGACTGTTGAGTGGTCCTGCGAGGCTGGACGGGCACTTTCCCCACTGGGCTTCAGGTGGGAATCTGAGGCGCCGCTGGGGGGCAGGAGCACTTCGTGGCTGGATGCCCCCTACCCACCTGGAGGGGAGGGGCCAACGGACTGGTGTGCTGTCCCGCAGGCACTTTCCCCACAGGGCTTCAGGTGGGAATTTCAGACGCGGCTGCAGGGCAGGAGCACTTCCCAGCTGGGCGCCACATACCCACCGGAAGGGGAGGGGCCAACGGACTGGTGGGCGGTCCCGTGAGGCTGGACGGGCACTTTCCCCACTGGGCTTCAGGCGGGAATCTGAGGCATGGCTCGGGGACAGGAGCAATTCCCGGCTGGATGCCCCCTACCCACCTGGATGGGAGGGACCGACGGACTGGTGGCCAGTCACGCCAGGCTGGAAGGGTACCTTCCCCACAGGGCTTCAGGCAGGAATCTGAGGCACGGCGGGGGGTGCAGGAGCACTTCCTGGCTGGGCGCCCCTACCCACCTAGAGGGGAGGGGCCGACGAACTGGTGGGCGGTCCTGTGAGGCTGGATGGGCACTTTCCCCACTGGGCTTCAGGTGGGAATCTGAGGCAAGGCTGGGGGGCAGGAGCACTTCCCTTCCGGGCGCCCCCTACCCACCTGGAGGCATGGGGCCAAAGGACTGGTGGGCGGTCCCGCGAGGCTGGACGGGCACTTTCCCCACTGGGCTTCAGGTGAGAATCTGAGGCGCTGCTGAGGGGCAGGAGCACTTCCCGTCTCGAAGCCCCCTATCCACCAGGAGGGAAGGGGCCGATGGACTGGTGGGCGGTCCCTCAAGGCTGGACAGGCATTTTCCCCACTGGGCTTCAGGCGGGAATCTCAGGCATGGCTGGGGGGCAGGAGCACTTCCAGTCTAGGCGCCCCCTACCCACCTGGAAGGGAGGGGCGGACGGACTGGTGTGCTGTCCCACGAGGCTGGACAGGCACTTTCCCCACTGGGCTTCAGGCGGGAATCTAAATGCGGCTGAGGGGCAGGATCACTTCCCGACTGGACGCCCCCTATCCACCAGGAGGGAAGGGGCTGATGGACTGGTGGGCGGTCCCTCAAGGCTGGACGGGCACTTTCCCCACTAGGCTTCAGGCGGGAATCTCAGGTACGGCTGGGGGGCAGGAGCACTTCGTGGCTGGATGCCCCCTACCCACCTGGAGGGGAGGGGCCAACGGACTGGTGTGCTGTCCCGCAAGGCTGGACGGGCACTTTCCCCACAGGGCTTCAGGTGGGAATTTCAGACGCGGCTGCAGGGCAGGAGCACTTCCTGGCTGGGCGCCCCTACCCACCTAGAGGGGAGGGGCCGACGAACTGGTGGGCGGTCCTGTGAGGCTGGATGGGCACTTTCCCCACTGGGCTTCAGGTGGGAATCTGAGGCAAGGCTGGGGGGCAGGAGCACTTCCCTGCTGGGCGCCCCCTACCCACCTGGAGGCGTGGGGCCAAAGGACTGGTGGGCGGTCCCGCGAGGCTGGATGGGCACTTTCCCCACTGGGCTTCAGGCGAGAATCTGAGGCGTGGCTTGGGGTCAGGAGCACTTCCAGGCTGTGCACCAGCTACCCACCTGGAGGGGAGGGGCTGATGGACTGGTGTGCTGTTCCGCGAGTCTGGACGGGCACTTTCCCCACTGGGCTTCAGGCAGGAATCTGAGGCATGGCTGGGGGGCAGGAGCACTTCCCAGCTGGACGCCCCCTAACCTCTGGAGGAGAGAGGCCATCGGAGTGGTGGGCGGTCCTGCGAGGCTGGATGGGCACTTTCCCCATTGGGCTTCAGGCAGGAATCTGAGGCGCAGCTGAGGGGCAGGAGCACTTCCCTTCTCAAAGCCCCCTATCCACCAGGAGGGAAGGGGCCAATGGACTGGTGTGCGGTCCCGCAAGGCTGGACTGGCACTTTCCCCACTGGGCTTCAGGCGGGAATCTGATTCACGGCTGGGGGGCAGGAGCACTTCCTGGCTGGATGCCCCCTACCTACCTGGAGGGGAGGGGCGGACAGACTGGTGGGCGGTCCCGCGAGGCTGGACAGGCACTTTCCCCACTGGGCTTAAGGTGGGAATCTGAGGCGTGGCTGGGGGGCAGGAGCACTTCCTGGCTGGATGTCCCCTACCCACCTGGAGGGGAGGGGCGGACAGACTGGTGGGCGGTCCCGCGAGGCTGGATGGGCACTTTCCCCACTGGGCTTCAGGTGGGAATCTCAGGCATGGCTGGTGGGCAGGAGCACTTCCCGGCTGGGCGCCCCCTACCCCCACTCTCTCTTTAAAACCATATTTCTTCAGGTAATCTCTCTGAACATTTTATTACTTCAAAACTGGAGTTGACCATATGCAAAGCAATTTTTCATATCTTTCTTAGCCTTAAAAAATTAAGTAAAGGTTGGAGAGAGTACGGAAGATAGGGCACTTTCTCTGTACATGGTTGATTGCAGTTCAATCCTTAGCACCACATATTGTTCCCTGAGCACTGCCAGGAGAGATCCTGAGCATGGACCCAGGAATAATCCTTGAACACATCCAGTTGTACCCAACCCCTCAAAATATTGAAATTAAATAAGTTAGAATAAAATTTTACTACAGATCCCACTTTTATAGATTTATAGACCCAGAGATCCTATTCAGCGGAAACTGCTTTCATAGGACAAAACTTCAACTGTATATTCCTGATAATTTAAGGTGATCATATGTCTAAATAAGTTAGAGAAAAGCAGGAACATATGTAAGAGGATTCTTTAGAAATTAATTTTGGAAATAATAAAATCAAAATGTGATCTGAAAAGGAGTTTCTTTGTACATAGTTAAAAGAGTTGAAGGTTGGAGCCAGAGTGATAGTACATTGGTAGGGTATTTGCCCTGCACAGGATCCACCATGGTTTGATCCCAAAGCCTTCATCTTCTCCCCTGATTCCTGTCAAGAGTGATCCCTGAGTGCAGAGTCAGGAGAAATCTCTGAAAATCCTGAGCTTTGAGTGTGGGGTGAAAACCAAACTAAACCAAACCAAACCAACCAACAAACCATTTTAAAGCTGAACTCTTTAGATACGATTTCATGAGATCTAGGGCCTGATAAAACCAAATGTTCAAATTTAAAAGACAGAACTTTCTTAGGGGAGAGATGAATCAACAGAACAAATGTCTTATAAGATTGAATGGAGAGGACCTAAATTCAAAATTCTTTTTCCTTGATAACAGCCAACAATAGACTCCTATCTGCTTCAAGTAAGCTCCAAGCCTTGACAACTTGAGAAAAGGTCAATTAAACCAGTTTTGTGAAAGTCAGTGTATCCTGTGAATTGCCCACAAGTCTCTATTATATGCATACAAATACTTCTTTTTTTAGTTTGTGGGCCACAATATTTGACTAGTCACCCACATCACAAATAAAATTATGAGGTTCCCTCTTCTATCTCTCTTCTCTCTCATATTTCCTAAATAAAATTATTTTGCTTCACTGTTTTATCCTGAAAATTCTTTTCTGAAGGAATAGAAAACAGACCTGGGAACTTGAACACAATTCAGACTTTTATTTGTTTTTGTTTTGGTTTGGGGGCCACTTCCAATGGTGCCCAGAATGTACTCCTAACTGTACTCAGGGATCAGTCCTAGCAGGCTCTATGGACAATGTGGGATGCCACGGATCAAACCCCAGTCAGATACATGCAGGAAAAGGTTCTTACTTGCTTTACATTCTCTCTCTCTCTCTCTCTCTCACCCTCTCTCTCTCTCCCTCTCTCTCTCTCTCTCTCTTTCTCTCCCCCCCCCCATTCCAGGACAGTCCATGACATGCAGGTGCTTGTGGAGATTATTATGAGTTTTGAGCTCTCTAGAACTTTATTGGAAAAGTTGTGGTGGGCCAAAGAGGAAAACAAGTAGCCCTTTCTCTATTGTGTCAACCTCTCTGCTATGTGACTCTATACAATTCCCACTAGGATCAAAATGCATTCTTTTCAACAACAAAATATATGTGATCTCTAAAAGCCTCCAAAAATAGTCTAAAGGTATATCACCATCATCTAAACGAAACCTATATATGGCACAAATGTTGGAATTAAACAGGGACTTAAAATAACAATGATTTATATATAAGGATTCTCGTAAAGAAGTATACAATATTCAAGAAAAGCTAGGTAAGGTTAAGTACAAATATAGATGTTAATTTTTTTCTAAATACACAAAAATTTTTAAAAATAAATAGAACTAAATTTTGTCATGATATAATAGAACTGATAGAACTAATAGAACTAAAGTTATGTCAGGAGATTTAGCATGATAGAGGAAATATTCAATGAGCTTAAAGATTATAGAAGTTACACAAACTGAAATTCAAAATTAAACAAATAAAGAACATGAAGTAAAACATAAATGCATATCCATTAACTTCAGGACAATTTCTAACAGTGAAATGTATAAGCAGTGGGAAACCAGAAGACAGAATAGAACAAAAAAGCAATTTTAAGTAACACTGTCTGAGAACATTTTAAAACTGATGACATACAGAAAACCACAGATCAAGAAAATTCAGAAGACACTAGAAGGAAAAACACCCACTTCAATAAAATGGCCTTAAGCATATCATATTCAAAATTCAGGATACCAAAGACAACAAGAACATTTTGAAAGAACCCAGAAAACTAAGGTGTGTTGGAGTGGAAACACTAGCTGTCCAGAAGCAAGGATAAGAAATATAGTGTTCTTATCATTGGAAATGATGTAAGCAAGAAGAGAGTGGAATTAAATATTTTAAATGTCAGGCATAGAAGGCCACCAATGAGAAATATATATACAAAAAATCATCTTTCAAATATAAAAGAGAATTTAAAAATTTATCAGATTAAGAGCACAGAAACATTTGTTCCCTTTCTAATTCTCGACTAATAATTAAGTTGACACAAAACAGATTAATAGGACAGAAAAAATTTATTTCATAATTATGGGAACCTTAGAGTTATGAGATCAGCAAAATGACCAAAGTAGTAAATTTATATAACTTCTAGATAAAGAAGCTAATAATTGTGAAGAGCTGACAAAACAAAGAGACTTTGGGCTTGCATACTAATTAACAAAAAGCTAAGCAGAGTTTGTTTAGGCTCTATCTCTAACAATAATTATGTCTCTTTCTTGGTTCAATGAGAATGACACTCACAAGGGACATTTAGAAAGGTGGGTCACAGTGTGTTTTTGCCTATTTCTCAAGCATCTTTAATTAAAAATTCAGCACATCAGTTTTGCATATTTAGGGGCAACATGCTTTGAGCCACAAAACAGAATATGTCATGGAATTTATAATAAGTAGACTTGAAGTGCAATAAGTGTTAAAAGAAATTAGGTAGAAAATAATACAGGTCATAAACTTGAATCTACTAAAAAGAAGAATATTGGAGAAGACATAATTGAAAAAATACTAGAATAATTTTAGCTTTATTCTTTTTGGGGGGGTTCTTCATGTTCTTTTTTTTATTGAATCACTGCGGGAAGAGTTACAAAGCTTTCAAGTTTAAGGTTCGGTCACACAATGATCGAACACCTTTCCCTTCACCAGTACTTATTTTTCACCACCAAGAACCCCAATATACCCCCCTCCCACCATTCCCAATGTCTGTGAGGCATGTAATTTCTACTTAACTCTCTATCTACTTGGATTACATTCATCACTTCAACAAAAGATGCGCCATTATTGTTTAGAGTTTCCACACAACAATCAGAAATGCTGAAAAGGCATAGTGAAATAATTTGTTTCCTAAAGCTGGTTATGAGGACCATATAATGTTGCGCGGCCATGATAGTGGCTGTGCGATTTTGGATTTCTGATATTTTACTTATTAAGTCTGGAGGGATTTCTGCCAAAGAGCCTGGTAATTACGAGATTGGTTTCTGTGGCTCTGGAGCCATGGTGTGCTAAAGAGCCACTCACAAGGGGCAACTCACGACCTCGATAGGGCGCGAAGGATGAGCCGGGAACGCCCCCCTTCCCATGAGTTTGTAGTTTCCCCGTCACTGCTGGCTCATACCTGGCATTCCAATAAGCTCTGAGGAAGCAGTCTCCTTGCTGCCGGCAAGAGGGGGGGGCAGAAGGGAGCAACACTCTTTCCTCCCGGGGAGGCATGGTACCATGGATTCACGCATAATCCATTCACTTTTCCGCTGCAAGCTGTCGGACTCTGCATTAAGTCCTTGTGCCTCTGGAGCCATGGCTGTCTAGCTTTATTCTTAAGATAAGTAAAAGATAACCAAAGTAATAATAACAATGTATTAAGTGATCTTAACATATGAATAGAAGAAATAAATTCTGAGATGAAATGGAATCGTGCAAAGAATGGGAGTGAAAAATTGTAATTTAGGATGCTTGAAATATAGTTTAAGCAGTATAATATTAGATTAGTTTTTAAAAAGTATTCAAAAATTAGATTCATTTTATAAAGTATATTTAAAAGTCTAAGGCAATCAACTAATATTTATTTATTTATTTTGCTTTTTGGGTCACACCCAGCTATGCACAGGGGTTACTCCTGGCTCATGCACTCAGGAATTACTTCTGGCAGTGCTCAGGGGACCATATGGGATGCTAGGAATCGAACCCGGGTCGGTCGCATGCAAGGAAAACGCCCTACCCACTGTACTATTGCTCCATCCCCTAATCAACTAATTTTTAAATGATTATAATTAATATTAAGTTAGTAGCTAAAAGTGAATAATATGAAATAAATAAAAAATAAATAAAGGCCCTCCCGTTGATCATCGATTTGCTCGAGTGGGCCCAGTAACGTCTCCATCGTGACACTTGTTACTGTGTTTGGCATATCGAATATGTCACGAGTAGCTTTCCAGGCTTTGCCATGCAGGCGAGATACTCTCGGTAGCTTGCCAGGCTCTCTGAGAGGGGCGGAGGAATCGGACTCGGGTCGGCCATATTGGCTGCGTGCAAAGCAAACGCCCTACTGCTGTGCTATCGCTCCAGCCCCTAATCAACTAATTTTTTTTCATTTTTTAATTTTTTATTATTTTTTATTAGTGAAACACCATGAGGTACAGTTATAGACTTATAAATTTTTGTGCTTGGGTTTCAGTTATACAATGATCAAGTACCCATCCCTCCACCAGTGCCCATCCTACACCACCACAGGTCCCAGCATCCCTTCCACCCCCCATCCCCCCCATCCCACCCTGAATCTGTGGCAGGGCATTTCCCCTTGTTCTCTCTCTCTTCTTTTGGGTACTGTGTTTTGCAAGAGAGGCATTGAGTGGCAATCATGTTTGGTCTATACAAGTGGTACTACATGGAAAGTATCATGTTAAGCGAAATGAGTCAGAAAGAGCGGGATAGACACAGAAAGATTGCATTCATCTGGGGAACTTAAAGCAACAAAACGGGAGACTAACACCCAGGAATGGCTGAGATTAGTACCAGGAATTTTGCTCCATGACTTGAAGGAGCTACACGTGCTAGGTGAAAAGGAAGCTCAGATAGAGAAGAGAGCATCAAATAAAGGGAGTTGTGAGGACCCTCCCAGGGTGGGAGAAGCATGCTAATCAACTAATTTTAAAATGATTATAATTGATATTAAGTTAGTAGCTAAAAGTGAATAATATGAAATAATGAACAAATTAGTGAAGGTATAAAAACAGTATAGAAAAAGAAAAATGCAATGAATAAAAAACCTACATAGTACATATTAAATGTGATAAAGACATAGCATGCTAATACGAAGCAAAATAAGTCAGAAAGAACTACATTAATTTTTAAAATGGATACCAGGACAGACAAAGATGCTTATCAGATATAGAGGAATTATAAAACAATAAATGTGTAAATTGTCCATGACGTCATAAAAATTCTAAACTTTCATGCACCTAATGATAGGATGTGAACATACATGAGGCAAATGCAACTTGAAGAGGAATAAATAATTAATTAATTATTACAGTTGGAGAGCTCAATATTGTCAGTAATTGATAACTCAGCGACACATAAAATAAGCAAGTATAAAAATTAAAACGTACTAGTAATAAATTTAATCTAGTTTACATTTATATAATACTCTATCCAATTGAAATAGTACATGTGCTTTATTTATTCTGGGAGATGAAAATGGTGAAAAATTATTAACATAGAGATAAAAGAAAGCCTATTCTCAAACTACAGTGGAATTAAAGTAAGTCAATGTCAGCAAAATATATATAAAGTCCCTCAATATTTGTGATTTAAACTGCGTGCTTCTAAATAAGTTATGGGGAGGGGTAGAATACAGGGATTAAAGCATGTTCCTTGAACATACCTTACCTAGTCTTAGGTCATATGTTACTGGAGGTACTGGAGCAACTCTTTGTATGACTTCAGTGGTCCCAGTCACTGCAAGTCTCTAGTACTGAACCACAGGCTTGGTTGGTCAAGTATTGCTGGAGTACTCCTAGGCCTCTTGTTCACCACTTGAATATCCAGGACCCCTCCACACGGAAAATAAACCCACATGGGTGAAAATTGAAGTCTTAACTGAAAATCTTAAAAAATTCAAACTAAATAAAAGTGAAAGCACAGTTTATTAGTATTTGTGAGACCCAGTAAAAACAGTGCATAGAAGGAAAGGTGGCCTACTGTATATAGTTGAAAGGAAAAGTATATAATTTAATAACCTATGATTTCTTCTGGGAAAACTAGAGAAAGGGGCATGATTCAAGTTCAAGTAAACAGCAAAAAAAGAAATAATGAATTTTGAGCAGAAAAGAATTAAAATCAAAGCAGAAAACAATAGAGACTATCATTGAAATCCAAAGCTGGTTCTTTGTGCAGATCAATAGAATTGATAAAACTTTAGCTGAGATAATCAAAGGGACAAAAAATAGAGAAGACATCAATATCATAAATGAAAGGTGTATCAATATTGCTCTGAGCCTATGGATACCAAAGATGAATGGAGAGGTACTATGAACAACTCTTTGGTAATATATTTTTTGCTAGTTCTGAGTATCAAACCCCAAGACTTATACATACAAGGTAAGTGCTCTATAGCTGAGCTGCATCCATCACCACCCCCACTGTTAATTTAAATAAATGTACCAAATCTTTAAAAGACATAACCTACAACAAGAGTCACATAAGTACATAAACCAAATATACCTATAGCTACATGAGACATTGAATCAATAATAAACTTATAAAATGCAGACATAGATGCATAATTTTACTGTTTAATTGTGCAACATGTGCAGAGAAAATGATACCAATTTTCTATTTTCTCCTAAGGGAGAGGGGCAAAGAGCACAGAGAATATTTTTCTAATTTTATATCCTAATACTCTAATCATTTAAATTCATTAAAAGACAGATAAAAAGCTACAGACTAAAATACTTCATGAATACAAAGATTCAAATATTCTTCCTAAAATAATAACAACTTGAATCCATCAATACATAAAAATAATCATGCATGCAGCCAGTGGGATGGCTTCTAACTATGGAAGTCTGATTCAACATTTGCAAATAATATAAATTAATGTACTATATCAATAGATTACAGATACAATAGATTAAAAAAGCATGTTATTTTCAACTTCTCCAGAATAAGCATTTGACATGATTTTTTTAAACCCCCATTAATTAAACCATAAATAGAGGGTAACATTCTCAACTTGTTAACAAACTTCTATATAAAATGTACATCTAAAAATAATACATAATGATAAGTACATTTTTGACATGTTTTTCTGTGATCAAGAACAAAGCAATGTTCTCTTTTATATTTATTATTCAGTATCATTCTAGAAGATGTAACTAATGAAACAAGAAGATACATAAATAAAATATACATTCCATCAAAACAATGGAATACTATGCAGCTGTTTGAAAAATGAAGTCATGAAATTTGCTTATGGAGAATGTTATGCTAAATTCAATGGATCAGAAGGAGAGGGACAGATATAGAATGAAAGCACTCATTTTTGGGATATAAAAGCCATAGTATGAGATTATATCCAAGAACAGTAGAAATGAGGGATATGAAAACTAGTCCATGGTTGGAAGCTTGCCACAATGAGGGTAGCATTGGGGTATAGAAAGGACCACTATGACAACAGATACACATGATAACCTTTCAGTAACTATACTGCAAACCATAATTTGCAAAAGGAGAGAGAGAGAGAGAGAGAGAGAGAGAGAGAGAGAGAGAGAAAGAGAGAGAGAGAGAGAGAGAGGAGAGAGAGGAGAGACAGGGAATGCATGTGAGGGGATGGGGCATGAGGGAAATTGGGGACATTGATGGCGGGAAACATATACTGGTGAAGGGACAGGTGTTGGGACATTATGTGACTGAAACCCCAATCATGAAAAACTTTGTAACTTTGCAGTCTCACTGTGATTCAACAACAACCAAAAAAGAAAAAGAAAGGAAAGATACATAAATAAAATAAAAGGCATGCAGATATAAGATAAAGAAAAAAAGCATACAGATTGGAAAATAATAAACAAAATACTATTGCAAATGATGTTATTATCTGTATATAAAATGCCAAGGAACCTAAGAGAATAAATCTCTTAGAAATCACGAGTAAATACAGTAGAGCCTAGGATATAAGGTTAATATACAAAAGCCGTTTACTTTCCTATATACTAGCAATGAACCAATGAACAGCCATTTATATTAGTACCTCTACCCCTCAAATTAAATGTTCTTAGTTTGGCAAAAATATAACAAAATATGTTCAAAACCCATATGAAAAAAACTATAGTACTGATTAAAGAAATAAAAGATTGAAATAACTGAAACAGTATGTGTCATGAATTGGAAAGTAATATAGTTAATATACAATTATTTCCACATCAATCTGTAAATTCAATCAAATCCCAAGCACATCCTACCAAGCTATTTTATAGATATAAAAATCATTTAAAAATTTAGGTGGAAAGGCAAAATATATAAAACTATAAAATTTGCTTAAGAACAAGGTTGCAGGGTATGGTGCTGCCAGCAGGTCAATCTGTACCTGTGAGGTGAGTGCATCAGCAGCCTGATGGCAACGTCAGACTTTCAGATACCCCAAAATTGCTGCTGTGCCTTTGGCCAGGCCCCAAAAACTTGGGGCAAAGTTTGCCAAGAAAGTAAACGGCCAAAAGTTAGGTATGTGGGAGACACACCCACAAACTACCTCCGGCTCAGCTATATAATTGGAGGCATGGCCTCTCTAGTTCCTGATCAAACTGCTTAATGGCCATGATCCAGAGTCTCAGAAAGGAATCTCGGAACCCAAAAGCTTTTGGCAGAAATGCATCCTTTTTCCTGCAGTAGGTTACTGGCACTGGGCCACTCCATGTGGGAATAGGTTTCGTGGCTTGGCCTGTTACCCCTGGCTGCCTGGTGACCACCATCCTCTAGAGGCCACTGGATAGTCAGGTTTGGGCCTGCAGTGAGGAGACACACAGGGCCTCACCATATGGGGGTGGAGTCGACTCTTTCTCCCCATCCCAACAAAACCCCGAGTCACCACCTACAAATGGCCTCTTTGGATCCTGATCAAGTTCATTAATAGCTATGATACCGGAGACTCAGAAACAAATCTTGAAACCCAGAAATGCATCTGGACTGCATACGAGATGGCTGCCGGCTCAGAGCTTATTGGAAAGCCAGGTATGAGCTGGTGGTGATGGGGCAACTGCAGTCTCATGGGAAGGGGGGGCGGTACCGGCACGTCCTTCATGCCCTACTGAGGTCATGAGTTACCCCCCATGAGCGGCTCTCTGGCACGGCCATAACACCAGACACACAGAAACCAATCTTGTAATTATCAGTCTCTTTGCAGAAATCCAAAATCATGGCCGCGTAACATTATATGATTCTCATAACCAGCTATAGAAAGCAAAATATTTCACAATGCCTTTTCAGGAATTCTGATTGTTTGGGGGGAAATTCTAAACAATAATGGTGCATCTTTTGTGGAAATAATGAATGTAATCAATGTGGAGAAGAGTTAAGTAGAAATCATCTCCTCACAGTTATTTAGAGGGGTGAGGGGGATATACTGGGGTTCTTGGTGGTGAAAAATGAGTACTGGTGAAGGGAAAGGTGTTTGATCATTGTATGACCGAGACTTAAACCTGAAAGCTTAGTAACTTTTCCCACTGTGATCCAATAAATATAAAAAGAAAATAAATAAAAAAAATTAAGGTGGAGTTCATGCCCAATTCAATCAGCTAATCGGTGGCTGAATAAATAGCAGTACTCCTACAAAAAAAAAAAAGAAAAAAAGAACAAGGTTGGAGGACTCACACTTAATTTTGAGACTTCCTTAATTATAATTATCAAGACAAAATGGTGTTGCCCCCAAAAAGACACATAAATTAAAAAAAAACAGAATAGGAAACCCAAACATCATCCACACATGTGTAGCCAGCTTATCTTTAAAAAAAAGGCAAAAGCAATTCAATAGAGAAGGACAATATTTTCAAGAGAATTTTTACTAAATGAATATCTGATTGATATTCATTTAGTAAAAATTAAAATCTTTACTCAATTTTGAAACCTTTTTCAAAAAGTTCACTAAAAATGAATTATAGCATTAAATTTGCAATAAAAGCCACAAACACATAGAAGAAAATGTATTTTATTTTTGAGCCACATAGATTTGAACTGTACAATTCACTTTTATTTTTCAATAAATACAGTTAATCTCAATATTCACAAATTTCACATTCACAGAACCTGTCAACCATGTAGTTATCTACAGATAAAGGACATATGGATTCAGAGGGCCATCCTTATAGATGAGCATCAACTTAAGCATAAGCAGATTTTGGTATCTGAGGGGTTTCCTGAAACCAAGCATCAAATAGATACTGAGAAACATTTCAGTTACGTTATGATGAGGGAATCAAAAGTCACTTGAAGACTACCTATGGTCAGTGCCTGTACTAATAAAGGGTTACTTCAATCCTTAAGGAAGACAGTACGGACGTTTCTCAGTATAATAAGAATAAAGCTACCCAATGCCTCTTTTGCAAACCACAGCACCCAAAAGGCAAAAGAGCACAAAAAGGAATGCCCTGCAACAGAAGCAGGGTGGGATGGAAGGGATGGGGGGTGGCAGAGATACTGGGATCAGTGGTGGTGAAAAATGGGCACTGGTGGGGGGATGGGTACTCGATCACTGTATAATGGAAACCCAAGCACAAAAATTTGTATGTGTACAACTGTACCTCATAGTGTTTCACCAATAAATGTTTTTTTAAAAAGTGAAAAAAAAAAAAAAAAAAAAAAAGAATAAAGCTACCATATGAGGTGAAAATTTCACTTCTTGATATCTATCCAGACAAAAAAATATTCATTCAAAAGACCATAAGTACATCATTATTCATTGCAGCACAAGGGCTAGGATATGGAATCAATCATGGTGTTTGATGACAGATGACATGAATAATAAACATGTGGTGTATATACATAATGGAGTACTATGCAGTCAAAAGAAGGACAAAGAGTGATTAATCTCATTTTCTGTGGTATTTAGAATAACAGAACAAGGGAAGGCAAGGTATTAACAAGGGAATGCCTAGATTACCCTGAACCCTAAATTATAGAAAAAACAACAGGGAAAGAAATAGAGAAGGGAAATAAGAAGAGAGGGGTGGGTGGTAACTGGGACAGGGGTCAGGGACCCCAGGCACATAAGAGGTGTAAAGAGGTGATGTATGTATATATCTAAACCACAGAGCCAATTATATAATAAACATGAGACCCAAACTACAAAGGTTAAATTTTAAAATGTGCCTGTTTAAGAGGCAGGCTCAGGGCCACTGATGGAGGAAAGTTAACACTGGTGGTGGGCTTGGTGCTGGAACACTGTATGCCTAAAATTATGTTATAAAAATACTTTATGAATCATGATGATTTGATAAAAAATAAAAATTATAAACAATATGGGGCTGGAGCAATAGCACAGCGGGTAGGGCGTTTGCCTTGTACGCGGCCAACATGGCCGACACAGGTTCGATTCCCAGCATCCCATATGGTCCCCTGAGCACCGCCAGGGGTAATTCCTGAGCGCAGGCCAGGAGAAACTCCTGTGCATTACAGGGTGTGACCCAAAAAGCAAAAAAAAAAAAATTATAAACAATAAAACAATTAAAATATTATAACATAAATAAAAGGTGGGAGAATCAATTGTATAGGAGAGAATCCATGTGACTGTGAGTTTGGTGAGTATTTTTAGATATAGCACCAAAAATGTAGTATATGAAAGAAAGTGATAAATTTTACATTATAGCACAGCGGTAGGGCATTTGCCTTGCACGCAGCCAACATGGCTGACCCGAGTTCGATTCCTCCGCCCCTCTCGGAGAGCCCGGCAAGCTACCGAGAGTATCTCACCCGCACGGCAGAGCCTGGCAAGCTCCCTGTGACGTATTCGATATGCCAAACACAGTAACAACAAAGTCTCACAATGGAGACGTTACTGGGCCCGCTCGAGCAAATCGATGATCAACGGGAGGGCCTTTACCTTTACCTTTACCAAATTTTTAAAAATCTGTCTTCAAAAAGTTGCCTTTAAAGTAATAAAGTCTTAGCAACATACTTGATGAGAATATTTATAAATTAGATGATTGAATAAGGATTTGCATCTTGAGATATACAAATAAACTGTTAGAACAAACTACAGTTTGTTAGAAAACAAACTACGAAATTAAATGGGAAGAAAAATGGAACAGTTTTTCTCAGCAAGGAGCATGTATTGATGTCGAAAACATATGGAAATAAGGTTGCTATTATTTATTTTGGGGGAGATGCAAATGAAAACAATATGATATTACTATTCAACAATTTGGCTAAAATTCAAATGCTGACAAAACTGCTGGCAAGGAAAGCAAGCAATAAGACCTAATATCATTGTTGATGGAAACACAAAATGGTACAACCACTTTGGAAGATAGTTTGGTAGTTTCTTAAAAAGCAAATAGTCTTACTATATAAACCAATAATTATATCCTAGATTCTACCCTACTGGTTAAAACTCATAAAATCCTAGTATGAATGTTTATAGCTGCCTTATGCATAATTACTCCAAACCAGAAGCAATCAAGATGACCTTTATTAGGTAAGGAAATACATAAACTGTGGTATAACATGTAATGTCATACTACTAGCAATAAAAAGAAATTAACCCATGCATAGAAATAGATGAAACTTAAATGTATATTTCTTTTTCCCCAAATTTTATTTTGTCATCATGATTTATAGCACTGTTGATACTAATACAATGTTCCAACACAACACCTACCACTAGAATGTCAATCTCCCTGCATCAGTGTCCCAAGGTCCCCTACCACTCTCTCACACCTCAACCTTGGTAAACTGAGCTCTGTAAGCTGATTCCTAGGGTCTCATAGCATTGTTCAGTTGTTATTCCCTCACCATGTTCCTTTATATTTCACATATAACAGAGACAATTCTGTATTTTTCCCTTTCTTTCTGACTTCACTCATCATGATATCTTTTAGTTACACCCATGTGGAAACAAATGGAATGATTTCATGTTTTCTTGTATCTGAGTAGTAAAACACACATTTATTTGCTAAAGAAGCCAAACTGTATGATTCCATTTACAAGTTAGTATGGGAAAGATGAAACTTTAAAGATAAAAAACTAGTCAGTAGCTGACAAAAGTTTATTGGGGGTATAGAATTGGATGGAAAATATTTAATAGAAACAATTTTTTTTTATTTTAAGGCAGTGAAGCTATTCTTTGTGAGACTATAAAGGTGAAGAGATGATACCATGTATTTATATAAAATCACAGAACCACAAATAAACAATGAACCTTTATTGTATGCAAATACAATTGTTTTGGAAACCAGTGACTGGAGATAGAATACTTCATGAGAGAAGAGTATCTGAATGCTTTATAAACGTTTAAACAACCTAATTGAAGAACTTGAGAAGTATGTAAAGTGAATCCTCACTTGTCACCAATAGGTTTTTTGAAACTGCAATTTTTAGGGAAAATATGTGTAATAGCACTATTTGGACACCCTTCCATCATGGGACACATATGCATACACATTTACTCAGATCTGGACAATTGAGAAATGCCAATGAGCCTAATGAATATATTTTGAGAAATGTGAGAGAAAACAAGAATACCCAGAGAAAGTCAAATCAGAAATGCCAATTCCTCACAGATACTGGTCTTGTCTAGGAATATGTTTTCCCCCTTTTCTACATTTAAACGTTACAATATTATGAGAAACACACTCACCAGCCTGCAAATTCAAACAATATAGACAGGAAGCATAGCTAAAGTGAGGGATTTTTTGTTTTGCTTAGCTTTGTTTTGTGGACACACTGGCTGTGCTCAGGACTTATGCCTTGGTCTGCACTCAAGGATCACTCCTTGTGGGGCTCAGAGGAACATATAGGGTGCCGAGGATGTCCTTGGGGTTGACTGCTAGAAAGATTAGCATCCTACTGTACTATCTCTCCAGGCTAAGCACAATTAAGCTTTTGCTTTAATTAATGGTCTTACAAGATTGGGTAGACAGACACACCCAAAGTGGTCAGAACAAACATGGTATTCCCCGGTGCACAAATTCCTCCTGTGGTTGGTCTTCTTGGCTAAATACTGTGGATTGTGTAATCTTCCAAGATATTACCTACATTTTAGCATGTAGGCAGTTTCTACTTTGAGCCCATCCTAATACCCTCTTTGTTTAAATATTCTGTTAGTCGTGGTGAGTCATTTTGTAGGCATGCTGCCAGTAGCTTCCCATTTTGGATTCAGTGTTTTGTCTTGAATATGGACTGACCCTGGCTTTATTTCTAATATATCAAAGGCAATGTCTTTGAGGAATGTACTAAGACTTAGAACTGCTGTACAAGTTAATGAGTAGAATCTGCATTATAGCACTGTATAGCACTGTCATTCCATTGTTCATCTATTTGCTCAAGCATGTACCAGTAATGTCTCTATTGTGAGACTCAATGTTACTGTTTTTGGCATATTGAATACGCCATGGGGAGCTTGCCAGGCTCTGCTGTGCGGGTGAGATACTCTTGGTAGCTTGCTAGGCTCTCTGAGAGGGACAGAGGAATCAAACCCAGGTTGTCTACGTGCAAGGCAAATGCCCTACCCGCCGTGCTAAAGACAAACTATATATAATTAGTGTAATCCAGTTCATAAAAATGTTCACCATTGGGATATCAAGTAACAATTCTGAAACCACTTTGCATTTATATACTAGGATTACACAACTCATTAAATAGATTGTGGGTGGTGGAAATGAGGTGTTTCCCTGTTGAAGCGCAAAGGTCACAAGTTAAATAATGATGAGTGAGTGATGATAGATTGGAATTGAAGATATCATTGTGAATTCATTTGGATTATTATCAATACATACATATAGTAATATTTATAAATATGCATGTATACATTAGTGTGCAGATACTATCCCTTGCATTGTCAACTAAGAAGATCAAAAGGCAAAAATATGTGAGCAGTAGTGATCATAACTAGAATCCAGGTCTTGGTTTTCTAGTAACATTTTCTAATAGAAGGAATCAGGAATCCTTGGGAAAAGGGCTAATTCTATAACTGGATAGGAAGTACACCAATGATTATGCAGAGTGTTTTACCACTAGAAGTGAAGGGAGATTTTAGAAGATGCATGTTGATAGTGAAATGTCAAAGAAACACATGAGCATGAAACACATAAAAACTGAAAGATTTCTGAATGGTAAAAATGGAACGATGAAAGTATACTATAGACCAAACATGATTGCCACTCAATGCCTCTTTTGCAAACCACAATACCCAAAAGGAGAGAGAGAACAAAAGGGAATGCCCTGCCACAGAGGCGGGGGGGGGGGAGGGATGGGGGGGATGTAGGGGTCCCAAGCACAAAAAATTGTAAGTCTACAACTGTACCTCATGATGTCTCACTAATAAAAATAAAAAAAGAAAAAATGGAATGATGTGAGGAACAAAATAAAGTAGTGTTATATTACAGACCAAAGTAAAAGGTAAAGGTAAAGGCCCTCCCGTTGTTCATCGATTTGCTCGAGCGGGCCCAGTAACGTCTCCATTGGAGATTTTGTTGTTACTGTGTTTGGCATATCGAATATATCACGGGCGGCTTGCCAGGCTCTGCCGTGCGGGTGAGATACTCTCGGTAGCTTGTCGGGCTCTCCGAGAAGGGCGGAGGAATCGAACTCAGGTCGGCCATGTTGGCTGCGTGCAAGGCAAACGTCCTACAGCTGTGCTATCGCTCCAACCCAAAGTATAAAATAAATATCTATGGATCCATATTGACAAACATGTGATTGAATAAGTATGTAAATGGGGGGAGAATAGACAAATATACTTTGCAGAAGAATTCCAAATGATTTATGTAGATGGTTTTTCCTCTGAGATAAAGACATAATTTCTTATTCTCTAAGTATGGGCTGCACTTAGTTACTTCTTTTCAAAGAATACAGTGACGACAAGAGGGTGAGGATAAGTGCAGTGGAAAACTTGAGTAACACTATCAGAGCTAAATCGTCAAGATCCACATCGACAGTGATTAGTCATGTTGATAATACATACCATGAATATGATGTGATGATATTGGTACTTTCTCTCTATGGTCTTACACCCCAATCTCATAATATCTGTCTGATAAATGGAAAAACTTTTAACTTACCTACATATTTAACACTGTTTTATTTTTGAGATTTATTAAAAATTTCAATGCTAAGCAGAATATACAATTTTAAAACTATGAATTCTTTATTTTTGAACAGAAAGGAGTGTGTTCAGGAATTTACTGCTAGGGCTGAGAAATGAGAATTCAATTCACTGGTCTTATGCACTAAAGCCCAGATTTTATCAGTAAAGTCTTCTCATTTTATCCCTCTGCCTTTATTAGCATTTGCAACACTCTCAATTTAGCATCGTTTGCAATGTCATTACCATGCTGGTTATTTCCTCTTCCAGATCATTAAGTTAAAATAGACCAACTCCACACCACACCCTGTGGCATTTTTGAGACCTTGTCCTCAAATGGCTGCAGAGCTATGAAGTTAGAAACCAGCTAAATAATAATTATCTGCAAATGGCAATTTCCTAACTTAATTGGTTGAATTTCATTCTGCAGGTGGTGATATTAAAGCAAATATTTTTCTGCTGTCCAAACAGACATGCTGTGGTTTTGAATTCTGATGGGAAAGGTAACCTAGTAAGCTTGTTGTAGCATATTATTTGTCACTTTCCTGGGTTAATTGTTTATATTTCGGAAAGCTGATTACTATCAGATTGGTATTTCCATGATGCTCCTTTATCACCTTTTAGGACATTCCTGCATAGAATGTATTTGTGTTAGGTTATTCCATCGTGAAATTTAGGTTAGATGTCTCTCAGCAACTGCTTTTCTATCTGGAGCCATTAGCAATAGCAAAAAAAAATGTACAATTATGGCAGGTGTATAGCTCAATTGATTTTCTCAAGGTAAACGTATACTTGTAACTAGGAGGTAGATCAAGAAAGAATTGCCTATATCCAAAACCCCTTCAAGAATCCGCATTCCAGGATTCACCTGTTATTACCCCCGACCTCAAATAATAAAAACTCTCCTAATTTTGAAGTCACATATATGAAAAGCAATCAAAAATTGCTTTTCATGTTAAATAAGTAAATTGATACATTATGTGTTTTTTTTTGGAGGCTGACTTCTTTTGTTCAACATGTTTGTGAAATTCATCGATTTGTTGCATGTAATGGTAGAGAAATCATTCTCATAACTATAAAAAACTCTATTGTGCAAATAGGTCACAGTTTATCTATTTACTGATGTGCACTTTGGGTGGTTTCTGTTTGACTTTTAAGAATAGTGCCACTTCCTGGAAGCCCACAAACACCTCTGGTGTGACCTGGGAGTTCCCTTTATCCCAGTACCATGTGGGTGACTAGGGTAATCCCCAGAACTTCACCTCTAAGCAGTATTGGTCATCTGTCCTTGTATTAAATTACTGTTCTGGTTCAATACAAGGCCCAAAATGGAGTTTTCATGCCAGGTCTCACCAAGGTTTAATACTTAGCCTAAATGGTGCTTTAGTCTTGACCCAAAGTAGAATTCTATACAAACCAATCTGAATTTTCTTGGTTAGCACTAGTAAAATAGTCTTCATAATAAGACCTCCTGCCTGTTTTTCCTTCACTGAGTATGACATCACCAGAAATGATCTTTATTTTTTTTTAATTAATTTTATTGAATCAATGTGAGATAGCTTTCATGTTTGGGTTACAATCACAAAATGATCAAACACCCATCCCTCCACCAGTGAACATTCCCCACCACCAATATCCCCGGTATAACCCCCCTTTCCCACCCTCCCTCTGCCTCCATAGCAGATATGATTCCCCATAATCTTTCTCTACTTTTGGGCATTATGGTTTGCAATACAGACCCTGAGAGGTTATCATGATTGGTCCTTTATCTACTTTCTGCACACATCTCCCATCATGACTGATTCTTCCAGCCATCTTTTCCTTAGTGATCCCTTCTCTGTTACATCTGCCTTCTCCCCTTTGCTCATGAGTCAGGCTTCCAGCTATGGAGCAATCTATCTATCCCATGTGTCTACTATCCACTGTCCTTAGGAGTCATCCTCATGTTATGCTGTTTTATACTCCACAAATGAGTGCAGTCCTTCTGTGTCTGTCCCTCTCTTTCTGACTCATTTCACTTAGCATGATACCATGTCTATCCATTTATAAGCAAAGTTCATGACTTCATCTCTCCTGACAGCTGCATAGTATTCCATTGTGTAGATGTACCAAAGTTTCTTTAACCAGTCATCTGTTCTAGGGCACTTGGATTGTTTCCAGATTTTGGCTATTGTGAACAGTGCTGCAATGAACATATAAGTACAGATGTCATTTTTACTGTGCTTTTCTGCATCCTCAAGATACAGTTCCAGAAGTGGTATTATGGGGTCATATGGAAACTCAATTTCTAGTTTTTGAAGGACTGTCTATATTGTTTCCCAGAAAGGCTTCACTAGTGGGCATTGTCAACAACAGTGAAAGAGTGTCCCTTTTTCCCCACATCCACGCCAGCACTAGTTGCTTTTGTTCTTTCGAATGTGTGCCAGTCTTTGTGGTGTGAGATGATATCTCATTGTTGTTTTGATTTGCATCTCCCTGATGGCTAGCGATGTGGAGCATTTTATCATGTGCCTTTTGGCCATTTGTTTTTCTTTTTTGAGGAAACTTCTGTTAATTTCTTCTCCCCATTTTTGATGGGGTTGGAGGTTTTTTTTTTTCTTGTATAATTCTATTAGTGTCTTGTATATTCTGGATATTAATCCCTTGTCAGATGGGTATTGGGTAAATATTCTTTCCCATTCTGTGGGCTCTTTCTGTATTTGGTCACTGTTTCTTTTGAAGTGCAGAAACTTCTTCGTTTGATGTAGTTCCATTTGTTTATGTTTGCTTCCATTTGCATGATCAGTGCTGTTTCATCCTTAAAGATGTTTTTAGCTTCAATGTCGTGGAGAGTTCTGCCTACATTTTCCTCTATGTACCTTATGGATTCATGTCTGATATTGACGTCTTTAATCCACTTTGATCTGACTTTTGTGCCTGGCATTAGACAGAGGTCAGAGTTCAATTTTTTGCAGGTAGCTATCCAGTTTTCCCAGCACCACTTGTTGAAGTGGCTTTTGGGGTCACACCCGGCGATGCCTAGGAGTTACTCCTGGCTTTGCAATCAGGAATTACTCTTTGTGATGCTCGAGGGACCATATGGGATGCTGGGAATCGAACCCAGGTCAGCTGTGTGCAAGGCAAACACGCTAGCCACTGTACTATCGCTCCAGCCCCTCTTTTGCTAAAACTTGTCCCACCCTTTCTTTGACTTTAAAATTCTTCCATTTGGTGTATGCCTTTGCAGAGTTTTTCTACTTGCTAGATGGTATGCTGCCCAGTTCATGAGTCATTTCTTAAAACCAATTTTATCTATAGATTTATTCAGATGAGATTTTAAATGTTAGTATGTGTCTTCTGGTCACCCTGTAAATGAATTTATGTTGGTTTTGTTTAGCTTTAACAGATACATGATTATAAAGTACTTGGAGCTTAAATTCAGGTATGACAGATATTAAATTTCAACTGTTACTTACTAGAAACTTTAAAAAGCTACTTACTTTTCTGAATTTGCTTTTTTAAAAACTGTCAAATAGGGAGTCAAACAGTTCCTGCCTCAAAGGACTGCTTCAGGTTAAGATAATGTAAGATCACATTTGAATGCAAAGCTTGGCATAGGGGAAATGACAAATCAGCCATTGTTATTTTAATGTCACTTATTAAAAGGTTAAGCAATGCTACTTAAGCATCAAACAGAGGTTAAATAAACAGATTATTTAGAGCAACCATTTTTGTTATTCTTGTTAACTTGTAGGAGCTAGGAAAAAACCCAACTGTGTACAAACCCTATAAATACTATTCTTAAGACCTTTCCACTTAATCACGCCCCTACTATTGTTCTATACTCCCTCAAATTCTGAGCACACAGGGATTTGCCTGCAGCTAAGCCTTCTTCATCCCACAGACTGCCATGGAAGTTGAAAAGAAAATAAGGAGAATAAGTCTTCATTTCTGTCACAGTTTTCTGGTGGAAAGAATTGAAATGATATTTGAAACCTGGGACTCACTGCCAAATTTGTATCCATTTGAACTTTTCATCTCTCTTAGATTATTCAGACCACAGCTTTATTATTTAAGATATATTTCACAGTATTATACAAATACTATGCTGAAATAAAATGTCACACCCAAGAGATACACATGTCTTCTTTGTGTAAAGAAAAATTTATTTCCTTTTCACTAAGAACAGTTCATTTTCTCTGTAGAAATACTGAAATTATACATAGAAGTTTCAAGAAGAAAATAAAGAAGGTTAGTGATCCTATTATCTAGAGATTCTTGGGTATTCTTTGCAGTTTTAAGTAAATGAATAAATAAATTTTCTGTTACAAAAATGTGGAAGCCCCTGGGTACCAGTAGATGATCCTGGTATTTCCCAGCATCTTCAGCCTGGGCACTGAATCATCAGGCTCACATACGTTAGATAAGGTTTTCCTATAGTGGCCACTGACCTCCTGGGAACTTTAACGTTTTTGTTTTGGGAGACCTCTATGAAAAAATGTGCAAAACCACTTGTAATATGGGAAATCAAATAACAAATAAATTTTTTTTTTTATTTTTTAACAAATAAAAAATCTTTTGTGATCTTTTCATCATCCTGAAACATATCACAACATATCTACTCTATCATATTCTTTTTCCCCTCTCTCTTTCTCATTTTCATTTCTTTAATCTCAATAATATATTATAAGTAAAAGTAAGGCCCTCCCGTTAATCATCGATTTGCTCGAGCGGGCCCAGTAACGTCTCCATTGGAGACTTTCTTGTTACTGTGACTGGCATATCGAATACATCATGGGGAGTTTGCCAGGCTCTGCCGTGCGGGCGAGATACTCTTGGTAGCTTGCCGGGCTCTCCGAGAGGGGCAGAGGAATTGAACTCGGGTCGGCCATATTGGCCGTGTGCAAGGCAAACGCCCTGCCGCTGTGCTATCGCTCCAGCCCAACATATTATATCACTAGTTTAAAGCCATTTTAAACCTATTTTGGACATACCATGTACTTCATTATTTCAATAAACACTAACGTAAGACCCTATTTTTATTTTATTTTATTTATATACTTATTTTTATTTTGCTTTTTGGGTCACACCCAGCGATGCTCAGGAGTTACTCCTGGCTTTGCACTCAGGAATTACTCCTGGTGATACTCAGGGTACTGTATGGGATGCTGGGAATCGAACCCAGGTCAGCCGCGTGCAAGGCAAATGCCCTACATGCTGTGCTATCACTCCAGCCCCCAAGACCCTATTTTTAATGATTGGATAGCATCTTGTCTTATAAGTCATGTTAAATAACAATTTGCTAACCATTGTCAATTTGCCTTCTAGAAAGTTTGTTCCATTTTAATTTTGGCCACCAATTTATGAGGTCATTTCATTAAACTAGTACCAAAGAATATAATTTAAATTTATACAAATTTGATAGGTAATATATATATATATATATATATATATGTATAAGTAGCACTGCACTGTAGCACTGTCCTCCCATTGTTCATCGATTTGCTTGAGTGGGCAACAGTTCCATTTTTCTTTTGACAGTGAGCAAAATATTTTTCAATTGTTTTATGTAATTTTATCTATGAACTGGACTTTTGTATCTTTTCACTATTTTTATTAGTGTCCTTATCTTTCTCTTATTGGTATTTTAGCTTTTTACATCAAATGATAGTTTTAATGTCCTTTTTATAAACTTTATATGTTAAATAATAAATTTGGGATTTTTTTGTTTGTTAATATATTTTCTAGTTCATTGTATAATACTCATGTGGTCATTATTTTTAAAAAGTTAAAAAGTTTAAGTCAGGAGTAGTAAATCTTTTGTGTGTAGTCCTTTTATTAGCTATTTATAGGACCATTTTAATTTATACTTATCTTTAATAAATTGCTATATATAAGGCATTCATGAATATATAAATACCATATATATTTGGTATATAATAAATTAATAAAATTATAATTTATCCTTATGACTCTAAAACAGTCTTGTCTTCAACCTGAACTTCTTGATTTATCTGGAATTTATTTGATGTTATGAGATTATATTTAAAATAGGTCTCTAATGTTATTTTCTCCAAATAATTGATTTTGCAATTGTCTCTTATTCATTTAATGCTTAATTCCTTTTGCTTCCTGATTCCTTCTTATGACATTTAAAGTTACAACATAATGTTAAGATGAGTTGCATGATAATCTGTTTGCTATCATTGACCTTTCACTTATGCAGAATACTTTATTGCTTATCCTACCGACCATATTCCAGACGCTGTGGCTGGTATAGTACAATGTAAACTCAATAAGGACAAGGGCTATCTCATTGTGAACATGCTACGAGTTTATCATTCTTGGATTCTATTTCAACTCTTATCACTCCCTATTCTTTTCACATACTTTCTTAATCTTGTTTCTTTGGAAATCTTAGGAAAGTAAGACCCAATTATTCTCTACTACTCATTCCTCCATGGTTTTGCCAGGACCTCATGGAAAATTGATTAAAATGATTTTCTGCTCCTTCTCTTCAATCTTGCTTTAGAAAAGATATATATTTTATTTTTCAAGTTGTGGCCATAATAAATAAGACATTAAACCTAGAATGAGAAACTCCTGATTATAATTATGACTATGTACTAAATTTCCTAACCTTACTTCCTTGAACCTCAATTTCCTCATCTTTAAAATGGAGTGAATGGTACTGTTAGTATTATTGCTATTTTATTATAATACAACTATTGTAGGTGCCTTATGTGAAGTGGGAAGAAGAGAGGTAGTAGCCTGGAGAGGGGGAATCTATGCTTTCCTCTGTGCCCATTTCTATCACCCAGGAAGTTCCTAGATGAGTCAGAACTAGGAAGTTCAGCCAAGAACACCTGTATGGTACAGACCTTATATCTTTCTGGCTCCACAGAGAAATAGTGAAACTACAACCAAATCTTACTTGATCAATCTGGAGTTTTTTTGGAAGTCGAGTCAAGGAACTTAGGCTGGAGCAAGGAATCTCTTTGTAAGAAAATGAATCCCTTAATCACATAATCCCCGTTATTCATCGATTTATTCGAGCAGGTGCCAGTAACGTCTCCATTCATCCCGGTTGTGTGCTAGCGTAGCCCAATGGTATCTGTTTGTTCTAGGAACATGCAGAGCCTCAAACCGATCATTTAGGGTCTTGACGAAGAAGTCTGACCATCTTATAGGTGGGCGTCCACGTGATCTTTTGATGTCCCATGGAAGCCAATCAGTAATGGCTCTAGTCCAGCGGTTGTCTGTAAACCTCATTACGTGTCCAGCCCATCTGATTTTTGATGTCTTGGCAAATGAGACAGCGTCCCTGATTCTTGAGCGTTACGAAGATCAGAACTCCGGATTCTATCTCTCATTTGAGTGAATTGTGATATTCCAAGCATAGTTCTTTCGATTCCTCTTTGAGAGACCCGAATAGCGTTCTCATCCTGTTTTCGTAGGGTCCAGGTCTCTGAGGCATATGTTAATGCAGGAAGAATAGTGGAATCAAAGAGATGTGCTCGTAGCTGGAGGTTCTTTGTCCTTTTAGTTATTTCTTCAATGCTCTTGAAGGCATTCCAAGCCGCTCTCTTCCTCCTGCGCAACTCAGGTGCCAGGTCATTCATCATGTTGATTTCTCGACCTAGGTATATATAACTGTTGCATTCGGAGATGGTGGTTCCGTTGACAGCGAATGGAGCGTCAAGAACAAGGCTGTTTCTCATAAACATTGTCTTCGTAAGATTCAGCTGTAGTCCGACCTTTCCACATTCACGGTCAAAGTCGTTCAGCATTTGTGCCGCTTGGCTGATGTTTGGTGTTATTAGAACGATGTCATCAGCAAAGCGGAGGTGGTGTAGTTGCCGACCATCTATCTTCACTCCCATGTTTTCCCATTCCAGTCGTCGCATGATGTTCTCGAGGGTGACATTGAAGAGTTTTGGTGAAATGGTATCACCCTACCGAACCCCTCTCTTGATATGGATGATTACTTCTTTGTAGAATGGTGAGATCTTGGTAGTGAATCCGCAATAGAGCTCATGAAGGATCCTGATGTATTGAGTTTGTACGCCCTGGTTGGCTAGGGCTTCCATGACCGCTTCCGTCTCAACAGAATCAAAGGCTTTCTTTAAATCAATGAACGTTAGACAGAGCGGCATCTTGAACTCCCGAGATACCTCAACGAGCTTGGTTATTGTGTGGATATGGTCGATGGTACTGAATCCTTTTCGGAATCCAGCTTGTTCACATGAGGAACCCAGGTGTGTGGGACCCAGGGCTGAGATCTCCAAGCCTGCACGGTTTGGGTCTGTACCTGTCAGTAGCTAGACAGTTACACCCTCCAACTGCCGTGTAACCCCAACAACGGCCAGGATCCAAAGATTATCACAACAACCTCCTGGGAGCGCGCGGCCGCATTCGCGGCCGCACGACTATTTATTTACTTTTCTCTAAGTTTTCAGGGTACCTTAAATATCCAACCCGCATGGCAGAGCCTGGCAAGCTATCCGTGGTCTATGCCAAATAGACAAAATTGATATGCCAAATCCAGTAATAAAAAAAAAGAAAATGAAATAAGTCCTAATTTCTATCTAGGTTCTTTATAGGTCCATCACTTTCCCTCCCAGAAAAGAATTTCAGGAGATTAATAGTGAAGTAAAACTGTTTTTAGAGATTATGAGGAGGAAAGATAGAGATGCATATAAGAGAGAATGTGGGCTTCTCTAGAGGGGAGAGTACTTATCTGAGATAAGCAGAAAGTACTTATCTCAGTTTGAGGTATGGGCAAACACCCCCACCCCTCACCAAGAATGGGTACTTGCTTTTGCATGGTTGAGATTTATAGGTTTTCTACAAAGCTTCCCACCATGTGGTGTTTTTTTTTAATGCAGATCAAAAGTCTGTTGATGTGGCAGATCATTGAACTTTTGTTAGCCAACCTTCAACTCTTGCTTATCCTTCAACATTCGTTAGCCAACCTTCAACTCTTGCTTATCACAGCCCTTCTCTCTGGATGTCTAGCCTTCTCTAGGCAGGCACTAGTACCGTTAAGAATTATATTGACTTCCTGTGTCCACAAAGTGGGTCCAGACTTCATGCTTTTTTTTTCGCTTACTTTTTTGTTGTTGTTGTTTATTTTTTATTTTTTTATTTTTTAATAGTGAGGCACCATGAGGTACAGTTGTAGACTTACACATTTTTGTGCTTGGGTTTCGATTATACAATGATCAAACACCCATCCCTCCACCAGTGCGCATTTCCCACCACCACGGATCCCAGCATCCCCGCCCCCCCCCAGCCCCTATCCCACCCTGCCTCTGTGGCAGGGCATTTCCCTCTCTCTCCTTTTGAGTGCAATGGTCGGCAAAAGAGGCATTGAATGGCAATCATGCTTGGTCAACAGTCTACCCTCAGCATGCTCTCCCATCATGGGCGGATACTCCCAACACCCTTTATTTGGTGTTCCCTTCTCTTTCTGAGCTCCCCCTTCCCCTAACATGTGTGGTTGTCCTCCGGGTCATTGAGTAAAATTCCTGGTACTAATCTCTGCCATACTTGGGTGTTAGTATCCTATTTTGTTACTTTATGTTCCCCAGATGAATGCAATCTTTCTATGTCTATCCCTTTCTTTCTGAGTCATTTCGCTTAACATGATACTTTCCATGTAGTACCACTTGTATGTAAACTTCATGACTTCATCTTTTCTAACAGCTACATAGTACTCCATTGTGTAAATGTGCCAGAGTTTCTTCAACCAGTCATCTGTTCTAGGGCACTCAGGTTTTTTCCAGATTCTGGCTCTTGTAAAGAGTGCTGCAATAAACAGACAATTGCAGATGTCACTTCGGCTATACTTTTTTGCCTCTCTGGGATATATTCCCAGGAGTGGTATTGCTGGGTCAAATGGGAGCGCAATTATTAGTTTTTTGAGAATCATCCATACTGTTTTCCAGAAGGGCTGAACCAGTCGGCATTCCAACCAAAAGTGAAGCAGTGTCCCTTTCTCACCACATCCGCGCCAGCACCGGTTGCTTTTGTTCTTGTGGATATGGGCCAGTCTCTGTGGTGTGAGGTGATACCTCATTGTGGTTTTGATCTGCATCTCCCTCATGATTAATGATGTGGAACATTTTCTCATGTGTCTTTTAGCCATTCGGATTTCTTCTTTGTCAAAGTTTCTATTCATTTCATCTCCCCATTTTTTTTTATGGTGTTGAATGTTTTCTTTTTCTGGAGTTGAACCAGTATTTTGTATATCCTTGAAATTAACCCCTTATTAGATGTGTAGTTGGCGAATATCCTTTCCCATTCAGTTGACTGTCTTTGTATTTTGGTCACTGTTTCTTTTGAGGTGCAGAAGCTTCTTAGTTTAAGATAGTCCCATTTATCTATCTCTGTTTTTACTTGCTTGGCCAGCGGTGTGACATCTTTGAAGGCACTATTAGCTTCTATGTCATGAAGGGTTTTGCCAACATTTTCCTCAATGTATCTTATAGATTCCGGTCTGATGTTGAGGTCTTTAATCCACTTAGATCTTACTTTTGTACATGGAGTTAGGCAGAGGTCTGAGCCCATCTTTTTGCATATAGCTGTCCAGTTTTGCCAGCATAATTTGTTAAAGAGGCTTTCCCTGCTCCACTTCACTTTTCATGCCCCCTTATCGAATATTAGATGCTCGTATACTTGGGGGGGGACGTCAGTATATTCAACCCTGTTCCATTGGTCTACAGCTCTGCCTGTGTTCCAGTACCATGCTGTTTTAATTATTACTGCCTTGTAGTAGAGTTTGAACTTAGGGAGGTTGATTCCTCCCATTTTCTTTTTCCCAAGAATTTCTTTAGCTATTCGTGGGGGCTTATTGTTCCATATGAATTTCAGGAGTGTTTGCTCCAATTCTTTGAAGAATGTCATGGGTATCCTAATAAGGATTGCGTTGAATTTATACAGTGTTTTGGGAAGTATTGCCATTTTGACAATGTTAATTCTCCCGATCCATGAACAGGGGATATTTTTCCATTTCCTCGTATCCTCTTTTATTTCCTGAAGTAGAGTTTTGTAGTTTTCTTTGTACAGGTCCTTTACTTCCTTAGTTAAGGTGATTCCTAGGTACTTGATTTTCTGGGGCACAATTGTGAATGGGATTGTTTTCTTCATGTCTTTTTCTTCTCTTTCACTATTTGCATATAGAAAAACCATGGACTTTTGGGCATTGATTTTATAACCTGCCACTTTACTATACAAGCCTATTGTTTCTAGAAGTTTCTTGATAGAGGTTTTAGGGTTTTCTAAGTATAGTATCATATCATCTGTGAATAGTGAGAGCTTTATTTCTTCCTTTCCTACCTGGATGCCCCTAATATCCTTTTCTTGCCTAATCGCTAATGAAAGTACTTCCAATACTATATTGAACAGCAGTGGAGAGAGTGGCCATCCTTGTCTCGTCCCTGATCTTAGAGGGAAGGCTCTCAGTTTTTCGCCATTGAGGACGATGCTTGCTGTAGGCTTGTGGTAGATGGCTTTAACTATATTGAGAAAAGTCCCCTCTATCCCCATTTTGGCTAGGGTTTTCATCATAAATGGGTGCTGGATCTTGTCAAATGCTTTCTCTGCATCTATTGATATGATCATATGATTTTTATCTTTTCTTTTGTTGATGTGGTGGATTATGTTGATTGATTTCCTAGTGTTAAACCAGCCTTGCATCCCTGGGATGAATCCTACTTGGTCATGGTGTATGATCTTTTTGATGAGTAGTTGAATTCTGTTTGCTAGTATTTTGTTGAGAATCTTCGCATCCGTGTTCATCAGGGATATCGGCCTGTAGTTTTCTTTTCTCGTGGTATCTTTGTTTCCTTTTGGTATTAGAGAGATATGGGCTTCATAGAAACTGTTTGGGAGAGTTTCCGTTTTTTCAATTTCCTGAAAGAGCTTGAGAAGGACTGGCAGCAGGTCCTCTTTAAATGTTTGGAAAAATTCGCTAGTGAATCCATCTGGGCCCGGGCTTTTGTTTTTGGGAAGGCTTTTGATTGCAGTTTCTATTTCGTTGATGTTAATAGGTCTATTCAGATACTGCAGGTCTTCTTGATTCAGCTTTGGGAGATTATAGGAGTCCAGGAATTTGTCCATTTCTTCTAGGTTCTCTTGTTTCGTGGCATACAGACTTTCAAAGTAGTCTCTGATGATCTTTTGGATTTCTTTGGTTTCTGTTGTGATATCCCCCTTCTCATGTCTGATTCGGTTTATTAGGTTTCTCTATCTCTGTTTCTTTGTGAGTGTTGCTAGTGCTTTATCTATCTTGTTTATTCTCTCTTGGTTTCATTGATCTTTCAGATTGTTTCTTTGATTTCCATGTTGTTGATTTCTGCTCTAAGTTTTATGATCTCTTTCCTTCTGCCTGATTTAGGTTCTTTCTGTTGATCCTTTTCTAAGGACTTGAGCTGTGAGGTCAAGTTCTTTATGTGCACCATTTCTACAGACCTAAGATATGCTTGCAGAGCTATAAGTTTTCCCCTTAATACAGCTTTCGCTGCATCCCATAGGTTCTGGCAGCTCATGTCTTCATTCTCATTTGTTTCCAGGTATCTTTTGATTTTGTCCTTGACTTCGTTCCTGACCCATTCATTGTTCAGCATCGAGTTGTTTAATTTCCAGGAGTTTGATTTGGTTCTCCGTGTCTGTGTGTGATTCACTTCTATCCTCAGTGCATCATGCTCTGAAAAGATGACTGATACTATTTCTATCTTCCTTATTTTGTTGAGGTATGTTTTGTGTCCTAGCACATGGTCTATTTTGGAAAATGTTCCATGTGCACTGAAGAAGAATGTGTATTCTTTCTTTTTGGGGTGTAAAGCCCTGTATAAGTCTATAAGCCCTCTCTCTTCTATTTCTTCTTTCAAAGCCAAAGATTCCTTGCTGGGTTTTGTTCTTGTTGATCTGTCCAGAGGTGATAGGGCAATGTTGAAGTCTCCAAGTACTATTGTGCTGCTTGCAATGTCCTCCTTAAAGTCTGCTAGCAGTTGTTTTAAATATTTGGCTGTTCCCTCATTAGGTGCGTATACATTTAAGAGTGTGATTTCTTCCTGTTGTACGTATCCCTTGATGAATAGAAAATGGCCTTCACTGTCCCTTCTAGCCTTTTTCAGGGTGAAATTAATGTTGTCAGATACTAGTATGGCCACCCCAGCTTTTTTACAGGAGCTGTTTGCTTGCAGGATTGTTTTCCATCCTTTGACTTTGAGTCTGTGTTTGCTCTGAGTGTTGAGATGAGTTTCTTGTAGGCAGCAGAATGTTGGGTTCTGTCTCTGTATCCATTTTGCCACTCTGTGTCTCTTCAATGGTGAATTGAGACCGTTGACATTGAGAGAGAGTATGGTTATGGGGTTTTGTGTCATCTTTCTATGCGGGTGTGTTGTGGTTGTAGGGTTTGTCTTGTCTTAGCCCCTAAAGTAGTCCCTTTATTCCTTGTTTTAGGTTTGGTTTTGAGCCTATGAAGTTCTTGAGCTGCTGTTTATCTAGAAAATAGTGTAGCTTTCCATCTATTTGGAGTGAGAGTTTAGCCGGATAGAGTAGTCTTGGTGAAGCATTCATTTCAGTAAGTTTTTTGACTATATCTCGCCACTGTCTTTGGGCTTGTAGGGTTTCCTCTGAGAGTTCTGCTGTGAATTTCAGGGGTGCTCCTTTGTATGTGATTTCCTTCTTTGCCCTTGCTGCTTGCAGTATTGTGTCTCTATCAGCAGCATCGATCATTCTAACTATAATATGTCTTGGGGTGTTTCTGTTGGGGTCTCTTTTAGCTGGCACCCTTCGGGCTTCTTGAATCTGGGTGGCTGCATTGTGGAGCTCTGGGAATTTTTCAGCAATAATTTGTTTCAGCATGGTTTTTTCATTGGTATTTTTTCCTTGAGCTTCTGGTAGTCCAATGATTCTAATGTTGTTTCTTCTGGAATCATCTCGTAGGACTCTGATTCGCTCTTGAGCTATTTTGAGGTCTCTTGCCATTGTTTGCTGTTGTCTGTTGGATTGGTGCAGCTGATCTTCCAAGTCACTGATTCTTTCCTCAGCTGTGGTCGTTCTATTTTTGAGGGCAGTGAGTGAGGTTTTGACTTCATCTATGGAATCTGTGATGCGTGCCATTTCGGTGCGGAGCTTTCCAATTTCGGCTCTCATTTCTTGCTGTATTTTGTCAATTGTGCGATCGATCGTTTCTTTCATGTCCTCTTTCAGTTTAGCGGATATGTGTGTGACTGTTTCATCAAGTTGATTGAACATCTTGATGACTTCATAACTGAATTCCTTGTCAGAGAGGTCCCTAAGGTGGCTAGCACCTACTGAGGCTTCTAGACATATTTCCTCATGGTCTCCCTGTGGTGGGGATTTGCGTTGTTTCCTCATGTTGTTGTGTATGTGGAGGGGTAATATTTGTTGGTTTGAGTTAGACTTCATGCTTTTTGACTACTAATTTAGGACTAGTGAAAGTAATTTCTTTGAATAAGATCTTGGTTTTATTACTTCCAAAAAGTTCATTGTCAAGGTTTCCACCCCAATCTTCCTGCTTCACATATTTTATTCTTCCTAATCATTTACTGATAGTCAGTGCCAGAGGTTCTTTTAGGCCCAAAGCACTGTACATACTTGCTGTAGCCCTAGCGTGGGAAGAAAAGAGCCTTTCAAAAAGTCTGGTCACTTCACCTTCACCCCATTCAGGGCCAGAAACTGAACACAGACTTTTGATTTTAATGGTTGTCACCTCCAGTTTACCCCCCACAGATACCCGATCCTTAATTTTTTTTTTTTTTTTTGCTTTTTGGGTCACACCCAGCAATGCACAGGAGTTACTCCTGGTTCATGCACTCAGGAATTACCCCTGGCGGTGCTCGGGGGACCATATGGGATGCTGGGAATCGAACCTAGGTCGGCTGCGTGCAAGGCAAACGCCCTACCCGCTGTGCTAGTGCTCCAGCCCCCTGGTTCCTTAAATTTAAGACACTAATCTATGCCATCAGACTGAAGTGTAGTCTGCATTTCTCCCAATTGAAAAATCTACATTCCCCTGATAGTTATAAAATGGGTTTAAAAATTCTGCTAAGTCATGTGATTCTTCTCCATTGCAGAGCTGGGGAATAGTCCCATTGACAGTACTTGTCTCTCAAGAATCTTTGACACTTCATTAATTAAAAAAATTAATTGAATCACCATGAGATACACAGTTACAAAGCTATTAATTATCAGGTTTCAGTCATACAATGTTCCATCTCCCATCCCCCCACATGTATACATTTCCTACCACCAATGTCCCTAGTGTCCTTCCCACCACCCTCCCATTTATATCCACATCCCCTCCGCTCCAGCCTGAATCTATGGCAGGCACTTCTTGTCTTTCTCTCTTTCTCCATTTGGGAATTATTGTTTCCAATACAGTTACTGAGAGGTTATCATGTTTGGTACTTTACCTACTTTCAGCACGCAGTTTTTATCCAGATTTATAGTGAACCTTCTCTATTACAACTGCCTTGAGGCAGTTGAGCCAGACTTTCAGCTGTGGACCAATCTTCCTGGCCCTTATTTCTACTGAAATCTTTGGCTTTTTAGATGAATCGCTCCTTAAACTCACACAAGCTCACAATTTACAAAAGCAATGATTAGTATATACTTCCAATAAAAGAATAAACTAAAGCATTTGCTCGATTTTGCTCAAGCGGGCCCAGTAACGTCTCCATTGGAGACTTTGTTGTTACTGTGTCTGGCATATCGAATACTCTCGGTAGCTTCCGGGCTCTCTGTGCTAAGAACATGGGTGACTCTATAAATCCACTCTTTTCTGGTTTTGAGTTAAGCTAGTTAGACTTTGATCCCCGTGGCAACTTTGCTGATCTTTCCTGTTATTCCTTTGACTTGCCCTTAGAGTGATTCTTGATTTGTCTGAATGCTAAATCTGGGAAGAACAGAATTTATGCACATAAATGTCAGTAATTGACATAATTTAATCATATCTATCAGGAGAATAAACCAAAGACCTTAACAAAGTGAAGCTAGACCTTAAAGTGAGGCCAGGAGGTATAGAAGATTTTAAAACTATAGATGAAAAAATGGGGATGCATTGTTTATTGGTTGTATTAGTGGTTGTGTTACTGGTGGTGCTCAGGCTTACTTCTGGCTCTGAGTTCAGGGATTACTCTTGGCAGAGCTCAGAAGACCTTACCTGGTGCTGGGGATTGAACTGGGGTCAGTCTTATGCAAGGCAAATGCCCTACCTGCTCTATTATCCCTCAGGCCTATTTAGGTCTAAACCTAAAATTTACCTTATATAAAATTGTATCAGGTAACTAATTAACTAATTATCTGATACAATTTTATATAAGGTAAATTTTATTCTGCTTAAAATATCTCTGTGAAATACAGGGATGATTAAATACCTGTTAAGTACTTAGGAGTCTGGACAGTTGAGCTCTACATAGTGCAAGACAGGCTGGCAAGTAGTTATAACAATGGCATCTGGGTGCTCAATGTCAGCCCAATCTAGCAGATTAGAGACCTGGATATTCTAATCCCTGAAGTCCCACAGCATCTCCATTACTACTTAATGTCTGCCAAATACATTATATTTCTGCCTCTGTTAGCGGGTATCCAGATATTGACAGCATTTACTCTAAAAAGAAATCTGGAATGAGGATCGCTTGCTTGGAATCCATATGTTAGAGGGGGTTTAAATTATTATTACAGTACAAGAAAGTTCTTTTGTGCCTCTTCTCATCACCTGTGTGGCCTGCTAAAGACGTCAAAAGTGTCTCATTTTCTCACACTCTCTCATCTTTCAGGGAGATACCACCTCATTTCTCTTATCCCCTGAGTTGGTATAAGAAGCTAGATCCATCTTTCTATCAAACCCATCTCTCCCCTAGGAGCACTGAACCATTTCACTAGTTCCTTTAATTTCAGTTTGGAGCCACAGTTATCACTCAGGACCCATGGCTTTATTACAGTATATTGAAGACACATTTGGAAAAATGCTAAAGGGCATAAGTATGATTTATTTTAAAAAATCTTATTTGAGGACTGGAGAGATAGTAGAGCGTGTAAGGCACTTGCCTTGCAAGCAGCTGATCTGAGCTCAATTCCTAGCACTGTATATGATCCTCAAACTTCTCCAGGAGTGATCCCTCAGAATAGATATAGGAGAAAGCAAGCCCTGATTATGTATGTAACAAACCCCCCAAATTTAATAAATGGTATTTTTATCAAATCTCCTGCTAAAGCTAAAACTATAGTAAAATTAATGTACAGGTCATAAAGCTAAATCTCCACCACCACCACCAACATATTTATTATTAAAACCTGAATTATTAACTTTTATAAAGTTGACATGATAGGTTAGAGATAATATTTTCTTTAGTACTATCAGCTGTTTGATTGCTGGTGTGAAATCTACATTACAGATTTGTGATAACAAATGGGTCATGACTTTCAATTGTTCTCAGAACTATTTCAAAGTTCTTAGTACTGTTTTGGTGTATAAAGCTGACACTCTTGTATCATCATTGATTTTAATAGTGTGTAAGTTTTGCAAAGATCAATATGCATTCATACTTAAAAGAAACATTTGAAATATCTCTATAGGTAAATCCCAAAAGCTTGCCATACCTGACAACAAGATGTATATATCTATAATTTGAATGTGAACACTATGATAACACAATAAATAAGAATATCTAATTGATTTTCTTTTTTTTCATTTTAATAGTTCTATTTTTACTTAATGATTATTATTAAAAGTCATATAAATTCTTCTCCATTTAAAATTATTTCCCATATATTGCTGTCTTTTCTAACATCTTTGTGAAATATTTGTCATTTTTTCCCTTAAATTTTTATTAGTGAAACACCATGAGGTACAGTTGTAGACTTGCAAATGTTTTTGCTTGGGTTTCAGTTATACAATGATCGAATACCCATCCCTCCACCAGTGCCCATTCTCCAAATGGAGAATTGATTTTCTTTTTAAAAATATGTTTATTAGTCAATCACCATGGGGTACAGTTCCAGAGTTATAAACTTTCGTGCTTGCGTTCCAGTCACACAGTGATCTAGTACCTAACCCTCCACCACCACCAGTACCCATTCTCTACCACCACTGATCCCAGTATCCCTCCCACCACCACTCCTATTCCCCCACATCACACCCCACATCTGTGGCAGGGCATTCCCTTTCATTCTCTCTCTCCTTTTGGATGTTGTGGTTTGCAATAAATGTATTGAGTGGTCATTGTGTTCGGTCTATAGTCTACTTTCAAAATGCATCTCCCATCTAATTGATATTCAACAACTATATTGAGTATATATGATGGCAATCTATGTCATTACATGAACTTTTTGATCTTTGTGAGCAATTACGGAACAGATAGAATTGATAATGAAATTTAATCTTCTTTTAGTCTTCTAAGATACAGGCCTTCCTATTTTGTCTTAATTTTTAAAATTTTGTCTTATTGACTCCTCACGCAGCACCCATCTCATCCCAAACCCAGGTCAGCTCAGCTGCCGGTTCGTGGCCCCGGGACTTCGATCTCTCCCTTCAAGACCCCAGGTGTCCCCGCAGACGCCTGGAGAAAAGCAGTTCTGAGCGTCTGCCCCCCCTTCATTCCTCAAGCAGCGCCCATCTCATCCCAAACCCAGGTCAGCTCAGCTGCAAGTTTGTGGCCCCGAGACTTCCATCTCTCCCTTCAAGACCCTAGGTGTCCCCGCAGACGCCTGGAGAAAAGCAGTTCTGAGCGTCTGCCCGCCCCTCTTCACTCCTCACGCAGCGCCCATCTCATCCCAAACCCAGGTTTCCATAGAGGCGTGGCCTCTTCACAAGTGGGCATGGCTTCAGAAGTGGGTGTAGCCCATTTTCCGGCCACAGGTTGTTTACCCATTCTAAGGAACCTTGTCCCCAAGGAATCTAGTTCCCAACCTACTCAGCAATATGAAGAAACAAAGAAAATCCCGACCACAAGTGGAGGACAACGAAAACAATCTAGAAGATTCTGTCGATACTGCTCACCTAAGGGACTTGTCTGACACAGAATTCAGATGGAAAGTCATGAAGATGTTCAATCAACTCAATGAAACAGTCAGACAGACAGCCAGTAACACCACAGAAAAAAATCGACAAATTACGTGAAGAAATGAGAGCAGAAATGTCAGGATTCAAAGATTCTGTAGATGAAATCAGAAACTCAGTCTCTTCTCTTAACAATAGAATGACCACAGCTGAAGAGAGAATCAGTGAGCTGGAAGATCAGCAGCACCAAGCCAACACACAAAAACAAACAGTGGCAAGGGACCTCAAAATAGCTCTACAGAGAATCAGAGTCCTAGCAGATGATTCCAAGAGGAACAACATTAGAATCATGGGACTACCTGAAGCTCAGGGAAACAATCCCAACGAAAAAAAAACATGGTCAAACAAATCATTGCTGAAAAATTCCCAGAGCTCCACAATGCAGCCATTCAGATTCAAGGAGCCTGAAGGGTGCCAACTAAAAGAGACCCAAACAAAAACACTCCAAGACATATCATAGTTGGAATGACCAATGCTGCCAATAGAGACACAATACTGCAAGCAGCAAGGGCAAAGAAGGAAATCACATAAAAAGGAGCACCCCTTAGATTCACAGCAGACCTATCAGAGGGAACCCTACAATCCCGAAGGCAGTGGCGAAATAAAGTCAAAAAACTCACTGAAATGAATGCTTCACCAAGAATACTCTATCCGGCTAAACTCTCACTCAAAATCGAAGGAATCCTACACTATTTTCTAGATAAACAGCAGCTCAGGAACTTCATAGACTCAAAACCAAACCTAAAACAAGCCCTAAAGGGACTACAATAAGATAAGATAAATCCTACAATCAAAACACACCAGCACAAAAAGATGACACAAAACCCCATAACCATACTCTCTCTCAATGTCAACGGTCTCAATTCACCATTGAAGAGACACAGAGTGGCAAAATGGATACAGAGACAGAACCCAACATTCTGCTGCCTACAAGAAACTCATCTCAACAGCCAGAGAAAACACAGACTCAAAGTCAAAGGATGGAAAACAATCCTGCAAGCACACAGCTCCTTCAAAATAGCTGGGGTGGACATATTAGTATCCGAGAACATTAATTTCACCTTGAAAAAGATTAGAAGGGACAGTGAAGGCTATTTTCTCTTCATCAAGGGACAAGTACAACAGGAAGAAATCACACTCTTAAATGTTACGCACCTAATGAGGGAACAGCTAAATACTTAAAACAACTGCTAACAGATTTTAAGGAGGATATCGCTACCAACACTATAGTACTTGGAGACTTCAACATCGCCTTATCAACTCTGGATAGATCAACAAGAAGTAAACCCAGCAAGGAATTATTGGCTTTGAAAGAAGAAATAGAAGAAAAAGGGCTTATAGATCTATACAAGGCCATACACCCCCAAAAGAAAGAAAAAACATTCTTCTCCAGTGCGCACTGAACATTTTCCAAAATAGACCATGTCCTAGAACACAAAACATACCTCAACAGAATCAGGAAGATAGAAATAGTATCATCAATCTTTTCAGACCATGAAGCACTGAGGATAGAAGTGAATCACACACAGACACAGAGAACCAAATCAAACAACTGGAAATTAAACAACTCGATGTTGAACAACGAGTGGGTCAGGAACGAAGCCAAGGACGAAATCAAAAGATACCTGGAAACAAATGAGAATGAAGACACTAACTAACAGAACTTATGGGATGCAGCAAAAGTTGTATTAAGGGGAAAATTTATAGCTCTGCAAGCATATCTTAGATCTGTAGAAATGGTGCACATAAACAACTGGACCTCACAGCTCAAGGCCTTAGAAAAGGATCAACAGAAAAAGCCTAAATCAGGCAGAAGGAAAGAGATCATAAAACTTTGAGCAGAAATCAACAACATGGAAATCAAAGAAACAATCTGAAAGATCAATGAAACCAAGAGCTGGTTCTTTGAGAAAATAAATAAGATAGATAAACCACTAGCAACACTCACAAAGAAACAGAGAGAGAGAACCCTAATAAATCGAATCAGAAATAAGAATGGGGATATCACAACAGAAACTAAAGAAATTCAAGAGATGATCAGAGACTACTTTGAAAGTCTGTATGCCACGAAACAAGAGAACCTAGAAGAAATGGATAAATTCCTGGATTCCTATCATCTTCCAAAGCTGAATCAAGAAGATATAGAGTACCTGAATAGACCTATTCACATCAAGGAAATTGAAACTGTAATCAAAAGTCTTCCCAAAAACAAAAGCCCAGGTTTTGGATTTACTAGCGAATTTTTCCAAACATTTAAAGAGGACCTATTGCCAGTTTTTCTCAAGCTTTTCCAGGAAATTGAAAAAAACAAAACCTCTCCCGAACAGTTTATATGAAGCCTATATCTCTCTAATACCAAAAGGAAACAAAGACACCACAAGTAAAGAAAACTTCAGGCCGATATCCCTGATGAACACGGATGCGAAGATTCTCAATAAAATACTAGCCAATAGAATTCAACAACTCATCAAAAAGATCATACATCATACCGAAGTGGGATTCATCCCAGGGATGCAAGGATGGTTCAGCATTCAGAAATCAATCAAAATAATCCATCATATCAACAAAAGAAAAGATAAAAATCATATGATCATATCAATAGATGCAGACAATGCATTTGACAAGATCCAGCACCCATTCATGATGAAAACCCTTGCCAAAATGGGGATAGAGGGGACTTTCCTCAATATAGTTAAAGCCATCTACCATAAGCCTACAGCAAGCATCGTCCTCAATGGAGAAAAACTGAGACCCTTCTCCCTAAGGTCAGGGACAAGACAAGGATACCCACTCTTTCCACTACTGTTCAATTTAGTACTGGAAGTACTTGCAATATGATTAGGCAAGAAAAAGATGTTAAGGGAATCCAGATAGGGAAAGAAGAAATTAAGCTCTCACTATTCGCAGATGATATGATACTATACTTAGAGAACCCTAAAACCTCTACCAAGAAACTCCTAGAAACAATAGGTTTGTATCGTAAAGTGGAAGGCTATAAAATCAATAACCAAAAATCCATGGCTATCCTATACGCAAATAGTGAAAGAGAAGAAAGTGACATGAATAAAACAATCCCATTCACAATTGTGCCCCAGAAAATCAAGTACCTGGGAATCAACTTAACTAAGGAAGTAAAGGACCTGTACAAAGAAAACTACAAAACGCTACTTCAGGAAATAAAAGAGGACACGAGGAAAGGGAAAAATATCCCCTGTTCATGGATGGGGAGAATCAACATTGTCTAAATGGCAATACTTCCCAAAGCACTATACTAATTCAATGTGATCCCTATTACGATACCCAAGACATTCTTCAAAGAAATGGAGCAAACACTCCTGAAGTTTATATGGAACAATAAGCCCCCACGAATAGCTAAAGCAATTCTTGGGGGAAAAATGGGAGGAATCAACCTACCTAACTTCAAGCTCTACTACAAAGCAGTAATAATTAAAACAGCGTGGTAGTGGAACAAAGGCAGAGCTGCAGACCAATGGAACAGGGTTGAACATACTGACATCTCCTCCCAAATATATAATCATCTAATCTTCGATAAGGGGGCATGAAATGTGAAATGGAGCAGGGAAAGCCTCTTTAACAAATTGTGCTGGCATCACTGGACGGCTACATGCAAAAAAGTGGGCTCAGATCTCTGCCTAACGCCATGCACAAAAGTAAGATAGAAATGGATTTATGACCTCAACATCAGACCAGAATCCATAATGTTTATTGAATACAACGTTGGCAAAACCCTCCGTGATATTGAAGCTAATGGTATCTTCAAAGATGTCACGCCACTGGCCAAGCAAGTGAAAACAGAGATAGACAAATGAGACTATCTTAAACTAAGAAACTTCTGCACCTCCAAAGAAACAGTGACCTAAATACAAAGACAGCCTACAGAATGGCAAATGATATTCACCAAATACACATCCGACAAGGGGTTGATATCAAGAATATACAAGGTACTGGTTGAACTCCACAAGAAGAAATCACCCAACCCCATCAAAAAATGGGGCGAGGAAATGAACAGAAACTTTCGCAAAGAAGAAATCCGAATGGCAAAAAGACACATGAGAAAATGCTGTACATACTACTCATCAGAGAGATGCAGATCAAAACAACAATGAGATATCATTTCACACCACAGACACTGGCCCATATCCACAAGAACAAAAGCAACCGGTGCTGGCGCGACTGTGGTGAGAAAGGGCCCCTCCTTCACTGCTGGTTGGAATGCCAACTGGTCCAACCCTTTTGGAAAACAGTATGGATGATTCTCAAAAAATTAGAATTTGATTTCCCATTTGACCCAGGTATAGCACTCCTGGGAATATATCACAGAGATGCAAAAAGGTTTAGTAGAAGTGACATCTGCAATTGTTTGTTCATTGCAGCACTCTTCAATAGCCAGAATCTGGAAAAAACCTGAGTGCCCGAGAACACATGACTGGTTAAAGAAACTTTGGTACATTTACACAATGGACTACTATGCATCTGTTAGAAAAGATGAAGTTATGAAACTTACATACAAGTGGTACTACATGGAAAGTATCATGTTACCTGAAAGAGTCAAAAAGCAGGTTAGACACAGAAAGATTGCATTCATCTGGGGAACATAAAGCAACAAAACGGGAGACTAACACCCAGGAAGGGCTGAAATTAGTACCAGGAATTTTGCTCCATGGCTTGAAGGCCAGCCACATGTGCTAGGTGAAAAGGAAGCTCAGATAGAGACGAGAGTACCAAATAAAGGGTGTTGTGAGACCCTCCCAGGGTGGGAAAAGCATGCTAAAAGTAGTCTATAGACCAAACATGATTGCCACTCAAGGCCTCTCTTTGCAAAACACAGTACCCAAAAGAAAAGAGAGAGAACAAGGGGGAATGCCCTGCCACAGAGGCATGGTGGGACAGGGGGTATGGGGGGTGGGAGGGATGCTGGGACCCGTGGTGGTGGAGGATGGGCACTGGTGGAGGGATGGGTACTTGATTATTGTATAACTGAAACCTAATCACAAAAGTTTATAAGTCTATAACTGTACCTCATGGTGTTTCACTAAAAATAATAATAATAATAATAATAAAATGGAAATAAAAAATTTTGTCTTATTTTAAAATTTTTACTACATTATCTTTGGGCACTACTCGATAGCATTCATGGTGATTCCTGGCTTCTGCTCAGAGATCACTTGAAGCCATTTTGGGGTGGGGTAGTTGTACCAGGAATCAAACCTTGAGTCTGCCACTATAGTATCTCTCTGGCACCCTCTATATTGTCTTAATCACTTAATCACTTAATCACTTAACTTCCCGTTAGTTGTCGATTTGCTCGAGCGGGCGCTAGTAACGTCTCCATTTGTCCTGACGCGTGCTAGTGTAGCCCAATGGCATCTGTTCGCTCTGGGAACATGAAGGGCCTCAAACCGATCGTTCATGATCTTGACGAAGAAGTCTGACCATCTGGTAGATGGGCGGCCACGCGGTCTTTTGACATCCCTTGGAATCCAATCAGTAACAACTCTAGTCCAACGGTCGTCTTTAAATCTCATTACGTGACCAGCCCATCTGATTTTCGACACCTTGGCAAATGAGACAGCGTCCCTGATTCTTGATCGTCGACGGATGTCAGAACTCCGGATTCGTTCTCTCATTTGAGTGAAACGTGATATTCCAAGCATAGCTCTTTCTATTCCTCTTTGGGAGACCTGAATGGCGTTCTCATCTTGTTTGCGTAGGGCCCAGGTCTCTGAGTCATATGTTAATGCAGGAAGAACAGTGAAATCAAAGAGATGTGCCCGGAGCCGGAGGTTCTTCGTCCTCTTAGCTATTTCTTCGATGTTCTTGAAGGCGTTCCAAGTCGCTCTCTTCCTCCTGCGCAGCTCGGGTGCCAGGTGATTTTTCATGTTGACCTCTCGACCTAGGTACACATAGCTGTTGCATTCGGAGATGGTCGTTCCATTGAGAGCGATTGGGGTGTCAGGAACAAGGCTGTTTCTCATAAACATTGTCTTTGTAAGATTCAGCTGTAGTACTACCTTTCCACACTCACGGTCAAAGTCGGCCAGCATTTGTGCCGCTTGGCTGATGTTTGGTGTTATTAAAACAATGTCATCAGCAAAGCGGAGGTGGTGTAGTTGCTCACCATCTATCTTCACTCCCATTCCTTCCCATTCCAGTCGTCACATGATATTCTCAAGGGTGGCACTGAAGAGTTTCGGTGAAATGGTATCACCCTGCCGAACCCCTCTCTTGACATCAACAATCACTTCTTTGTAGAATGGTGAGATCCTGGTAGTGAATCCGCAATACAGCTCACGGAGGATCCTGATGTATTGGGCTTGAATGCCCTGATTGGCTAGGGCTTCAATGACCGCTTCTGTCTCAACAGAATCAAAGGCCTTCTTTAAATCAATGAACGTTAAACAGAGCGGCATCTTGAACTCCTGAGAAACCTCAGTGAGCTTGGTTATTGTGTGGATATGGTCGATGGTACTGAATCCTTTGCGGAACCCTGCTTGCTCGCATGGTTGTCCTTCATCTAGTGTTCTGCCAATCCTATTTAGGATGACTCGAGTGAACAACTTGTAGATGACAGACAATAGGCAGATGGGGCGATAGTTGCCAATGTCATGGATGTCTCCCTTCTTGAATAGTAGTACGGTCCTGCTGGTTTTCCATTGGGACGGAAACTTGCATTCAGAGAGGTAGAGAGTGAAGAGCCGAGCCAGTGTATTGATGAGTACTGACGGCAGGTTCTTCAGGTGTTCAGGTCTGACCTTGTCTGGGCCGGGTGCTGTTTGTTTCTTTACCGACGAAATGGCGTTTAGGATTTCGGAAGGGAGAACGTTGGGAACGACATATCCATCCTGTGGAATTTGGTATGTCGGCAAGTGGACATGGCTATCGAAGAGATTTGAGTAGAAGTCCTGGATAATCTTCTCCATTGCCGTTCTGGAGGATGTGATGGATCCATCAGGACGTCGGAGGGCAGTCATCTTGGTCTTATATTTGGCGAAGGACAGGCGGGCGTTACGAATGCTTTTCCCGGCTTCTGCCGCATCTACCAGTACTTCTGCTCTTCTCTCTTTGAGGTCTTCCTTGATCGCATCTCTGCACTGCTTTGCGAGCTCAGATGTTAGCTTGCGGTTGCCTGACGCATGCGCCAAACCACGCTGGTGAATTAGCTCAAGAGTTTTCGAAGATAGGCGGTTTTTTGTGGCTATGTCTCTCTTGGCGTTCCTCGCACATTCACAGAGGTGCTGAACTAGTCGATCCTATTCTTTGTCAATGTTGTCAACAATGGCATCTTCCCATGTTGCCGCAATAGTACCAAAGAGTTCCCAGTTGGTGGTCATTCTGGGAGTTCTCTTTTTGAACTTTGCAGCCCTTTCTCCCCGCTCTGTGAAGTAGAATTTTGCATGAAGGAGACGGTGTTCCGATGCCGTTAGAAATTTTGGGACAACAGCGACATCAGTCAGGCAAAACCATCGATTGAATATGATGTGGTCTATTTCATTGTGGAATCGTCCACTGGGAGACTCCCATGTCCATCGTTTAGATTCTGCCTTCTGGAACTGTGAGTTACCATGAATGGTCTTGGTCGACATGATGAACTCAGACAGTCTCTCACCCTGTTTGTTCCATTCTAGGCCATGGGTCCCGATGTGAAGTTCTTCAGCTGATCTTCTCGGTCCTATCTTGGCATTAAAATCACCCACAATGATCTTGTAGAAGGTGTGTTCTTCTTTATAGAACTTCTCTAGCTCCATGTAGAACTTTTCGATTTCTCTTTCATCATAATGAGATGTTGGTGCGTAGACAACGAGATAGAAACTTCAGGCAGTGAGCCACATCTATTCAAATGTAAACGTCCGATTCGGGTTGTTAGGCATTCGAATGAATCAATGCTCTTGGCCAAGTTTGTGTTGACAAGGACACCGACGCCTCCAACACCTCTTTTATCGCATGTTCTGAGGAACAATTCTTCTCCAGTGTCGAAAACAGCATGGTGAGATTCGTGCCTTCTTGTCTCGGTCAGACCAATGATGTCGTACTTGATCATTCGCACTTGTACCATCAGGTCCTCGATGGATGCATCTGATGCTAGCGTACGTGCATTTAAAGTACAGACGATCATTTTTGTCTTCCTTCGTTGTGGCAGCCTACGTCGGCCTTGAGATTTTGTCGGCCTCTCCTTTCTCATCCTTCTCAGTGCTGCCATGTTGGTGAAGCCTTCAGGGTCAGGTGAATGAGACCAGTTGTAGTTACTGGTTTGGGCATATCGAATACTACTTCCACTACCCAGCCGTTGCCACACTCCAGGACACTTTCCAGACCTGCGTGGCTGCTCTGGCCGAAACCCACGCACGACTGAAGACCCACAGAACAAGATAAGCGGAACTCTCTGAGACCTTGTACTCCAGGCGCGGCGGACCCAGGGACAGAGCTTCTCTCTTTGCTCCCACCACCACAGGTGACAAAGGGATTCTAATCAGGAGCCCCACCCTACCCTGCCCTATCTGCTTCCGTCAACCACCCAGGGATCGAATTGCGCACAGGAGACCCACCCTACCCAGATAAATACCCCACTGGCAGACTTCCACTCTCGACACTACTTCCACTACCCAGCCGTAGCCATACTCCAGGATGCTTTCCGGACCCGCGCGGCTGCTTGCGGCCGCGCAACACATCATAAGGCACTAAATACCCATCTTCCAGAATTGTCGTACCATATTTTATAGGGTTCAAATATGGTAACACCTACAAGGGTGATTAGAGGTCGCCCCAAAAGCCTCTATCCCTCTCGGAAAGACTGGCAAGCTGTTGGAGTACACAGAGCTTAGGTTTATCAGATTGTACCCATCACAGTGCTCCCGAGTCACTCCCATTACTTTGTCTGTAACCACTTCTATGCTCTCTTCCCCAACCAATTTGTAAGGTCTCATCCTTCTTAGACACTGAAGCTGTACTGTAAGTTAATATTGCCTTTCTCCTCTCTTTATGTCTTTTGAGCAGTTTACCTTAATGCAATGTCCTTTTGTATAGATACAGGAAGACAATTAATTAATATGCTCGGTAACTTAGGAATTGATTGGCTTAGAATATTATTCACTCCTGGGCATCTGCCTTCTCAACTTAAGCCTCAGCTGCCCTCACTTCCTAGCACCCCAAGGGCAGGGTCTCGACGTGGGACTGGATGGAACCAGGGCAAGCCGGTAAGTTATGTGCTACCCTGGCATCGCGATGGGCCAGGCCAAGGTGCCAAGATTCTTAACTATAAGTTGAGAGGTTGATCATAGGCAAATGATGTCATGATCCAATAGTAACGACGAGACCAGGGCCCTGCTGCTAGGAATAGGAAAGATATCTGGCCTGAGCACTGCAGTCTGAGATTGAGATGGCCCTAGGAGAGCAATTCTATAAGCTCAAGATATTTCTTGCTGTATCCATACAAAATGATTAATATTATGTATGCTTATATGTTGGTTGGACAAGGAGAGGAGAACCATGTCCTAGAAGCAGTTTCCTGTGTGTCCTGACTAGCTTGGATGAGACTGCTTTCTCCCCTTCAAACTGTCTTCAGTAAATGATTTCAGTATATTGAGACAGTTTTCCCTTTTCTCTCAGAACCCTGGCTGGTCTTTGGGATGCAGATCTCAGGTGGTAGCCAGGCTGGTCTTTGGGATGCAAATCAAGGTGCTTGCAGCTTGTGAAAGTGCTTGTGAAAGGTTTCAATTTGGCTTTGTATCTTCTTTCTGGAGGCCAGTATTACTGGCCTGGGGATGTAAGGAAACAATGTGGATGTAAGGAAATAATGTATGGTTTGCCACCTCAATGTTCTTTCTGTAACTCCTTTTGATGACATCACTATATTGCGCCCTTTAGAGGTACTGTGATCTATATAAGGGAGATTTCAGGGCTCTGGTGGGGGGGACATGTGCATCAGAGAACCTGGGAAGATGGGGCTGAGGACAGAAGCTGAGAGAACAAAGGCACACGTGCTTGAGGATTCCTGAGGCCTCCATGACATACATCTCTTCCATGTAATAAATGGCTGCTAAGACCAACCAGCTTGGCCTCATTTCCTTCCTTCGCCTGACCATCGCCATCGACCTCCGTGGAGTGGGGAAGTGGCCTGACTGCCGGCCGTTTTATTTTTTGTGTGTTTTACACAACAAGCTACCGAGAGTATTCCGCCCACACGGAAGAGCCTGGCAAGCTATCCGCTGTGTATTCGATATTCGATATTGTCTTAATAGTGAGTTCAAAGTTTAATGTTGGGTAGAGTCTTCATTTCTGATTCAAATATTTTTAGGATCAGGGTCAAGTTGTTCTTCCTTTGAAAGTTCATATCTTCACTTGAGTTTAATATTCTTGCTAACTATGGTTCTATCACTCCTTTTCTTTTCTCTATACATATCTCAACAAAGGTTTTCTCCATTTCCTTCAATTTCCATGGTTCTAAGTCTCTCTGAGCTTGTATGTATGGCAGACTGTTCTAGGTTATATAGATACAAAACTATAGATGAAAGTTCAGCATTCCTTGCAGTCAACATTACTTCTATTTCTAGAGTTAAAGCTCTAGAAATAGTTATAAAATGGGATTAATGTGTACAGCGTGCGATTAATGCTTTATGTATGACAAGAAATAAAGGTTGATGTAGGGACTGACAGGAATGTAGTGTATCACCCAACCTACAGGGACAGAAGAACCTTCCTGGGACTGTCTAAAAGTGAATGGAAAAAAGCCAAGGGAAAAGAACTCACAAAAATACATTTAAAGCAGGCAATTGTTTTGGTTTTGTTCCCTTTCTTTCCAGCTGAAACTTTAAGAGATAGTTAAAGGAAGTTCTTGTAAAACCCAATAGTCAATTTTACACATTTTTAGTGGCATCAAAGACCTTTGAGCATTAAATATGTTCCTTTCATTTTCCTGATATACGCATTCTCCTGGGCAACATGATCTCAACTGCTCCTGGTTGTCTCTCCCCTTGGTGATGTCTTTTGTCATGCATCTTTTTCTCTTCTATCCATCTCAGCCCATTGTCCTTGGGATTTTCTTTCCCCTCTGGAATAGTTAATTAGTTCTCTATATTGTCACACTTTTACTCCAATATATTCCTCATTAAAATCTCTAGCATTACATACTAACCTACATATAGACACTCCCCATTCTCTAGATTCCTATTTCTAACTTAGTTCTGAACTTAAGCCGAAACACCTCAGTTACAATTTGTTCCCTCTCTCTAGCAATGGTAACTATGGTTCATTTTAATTCTCATTTCATGTTGTAGAATATAGATTTTTTTTTATCCTGGTATGGGAGCTCTATATCCTAGTAGACTGAAAGAGATCAGAATATATTACCTCAAAATATTGGCCTAAGGATCATTTTTGAGCTGAAGGCAACTGAAAAAACTGCAAATAAGGAAAAAATTCTCCACCTTCCCCTTTTATGCCTAAAGGCAGGATATAAATTTCTCTTTGTGAAGGTGTCCCCCTTCTCCTCTCCTATACCAACATGAGGAAATCACCAGAGGTCCAAGAGATCATCTGTTATGCATCACAGGTACAAAACAAATCTTGCTGAAATAACCATTACCTAACTTTAGTTTCCACTCATATGTTTATCTTCCCACACACACATTTATCTGTTATCTGATATATTTATCTTTCCCACCTCTAGACGTTCAAACCTTCTTTCTTGTTCTTGATACTTCTCAACTAATGTGTGAGTTTGTTAAAATGGTATATAAACTCTCTGTTCTAATCAGTTTGTTGGGTTTTCATTTCCTTTTCTGTGATACCTCATGCACGTGTGAGAGTTAAAATTTTAACATAAACATAGACTGGGTTTTGTCAATTTTATTTTTACTACTTCAAATACTGAATCTAAAAGGTGGTGGGAAAAGTCTTTTCATCCCCTACAAGATGCCTGGAGTATATTTTGACAGAGGTTGTGTGCAATTCTTTGCTCTATTAAAATCAACACTAAGGATAGATGGAAAACATTGGCTATGTATTATTAATAATAAAAACAGTTATCAAATAATATGTTAAATACTTTATAATTTTCTGAAGTATATGTATTATACATTATGTGTATATATAGTTTTTAGATTTTAATTGCTGCTTAACAATTTACTCCCACGAACTTTATGTCTTAAAGCAAAAACAGGGGCAGAGCAATAGTATAGATCGTAAGGCATTTGTCTCACATACAGCTGACCTGGTTTCAAACCCAGCACCCGATATGTTATCCCAAGGAGTGATCCCTGAGCATAGAAAAGGAGTAAACCCTGAGCACAACTGGTTTCAGCCTCTCCCCAGAAAACAGTGAAGCAAAATCTTTACTATCTGATAATTTCTTTGTGTCTGGAACTTGGGATCATGTTGGCTGGGTTGTGGCTAGGTTGGCTGGGTGGGTGTAGCTTAGCCATCACTCTAGTATTCAGAGTTATAATGTTAGCTAGGGCTTCAGAATTTGAAGACTTCATTTAGGATAGGATATGCTTCTAAGATAGTGCACTACTGTGAATATTAGCAGGAGGCCTTGGTTCTTGTGGTTAAATGTACCACTCCACTGTACTGCTTAAATGAACCCATATGGCAGAGAGCATGCTTTTATAATCTAGTTATCTAGTTTCAGAAATTGCATATGATCACATTCTCTTATCTAGAAGACATCTTCTAAGTCTGACTCACTCTCAATTAGACTTCCTCTACATTTTGAAGTGTAAGAGATTTTTGTGGACACACCTTAAACTATCACTATTTGTAAATTAATATCTTTATGAATAAGTGTAAGATTTTTAACAATTATTACCTCTTGCTAATATGATTATGAAGTATTTGTTCATAAAATAAACCATTTGTTTATTTTATGAACACAAATGCATTAAAAACGTTTTAATTGACCACAAAACATTTATATGAAGTTTGTGTATAATATTATATTGTACAGCACTGGACACATTTCTTGAAACAGTATCAATGGATTTATTTAACGTGGTCTGACCAAGCCTCACATCCTAGGCAGCTAGATAGAGAAGGGAACACCAAATAAAGGGTGTTGGGAGGATCCTCCCAGGATGAGAGATGCATGCTGAAAGTAGACTATAGACTTAACATGGTTGCCACTCAATGCCACTTTTGCAAACCACAGCACCCAAAAGGAGAGAGAAAACAAAAGGGAATGCCCTGACACAGGGGTGGGGTGGGATGGGGGGATGGGGGGTAGGAGGAATACTGGGAGAACTGGAGGTGGAGAATGGGCACCGGTGGAGGGATGGGTACTCAATCATTGTATAACTGAAACCCAAGCACAAAAATTTGTAAGTTTACAACTGTACCACATGGTGTTTCACTAATAAAAATAATAAATAGATAAATAAAGTGATCTGACCAAAAATGGTTCCACAATGCAGAACTTCTGAAGTATATATAGATAATCCATTTTGCAAATAATGAAATCAAAGTGTAGAGAGGTCAATTGATTTGAACTATCTGCCAAAACATCAGAGAGTAATTAAGATAAATACATAAGATTTAAACTTTGGCAGCCAGGTTGTTTAAATAAAGCATCTATAATACACATTGAATTTATGTAGTTACACTGTAGACATTACTAGCAATAGGAAAGAGGTGGTGCTAATTTAGTCAGGAAAATCTTTAAAGAATAAATGACAATTAGTTGAATGTCTTTTAAAAGAGTCAGGTTTGTGTAGTCTAAGGATAATTTTCCAAAATGAGAGGAACAGCCTGGTCAAGTTTCTGAAATTGGCTCAAGGCTCACCTTTCCAAGTGTATCCTAATGAGAATTTAAGTTCAGATAAACTACAGGGGTTCCTGGTAAGTTCTGTGAGTTAAGGTGAAATGGAGTAATGGAATGTCAGACTCAAAGGAGCTGTGGTTGCATGAGGAATGCAAACTCAATCTATGTTTTACGTACATATTTGGAGACCTTGATCCTTTTGCAGAAAATAATTTAGGAACTTTATTTAATGTCACTATTAGGTTACTCCTAGCTCTTCACTCAGGAATTACTCCTGAATGTGCACAGAGGACCATGTGGGATACCAGGGATTGAACCCAGGATGGCTATGTGAAAGGCAAATGCCCTACATGCTGTGCTATTGCTTTAGCCATAATGTTTCATTTTTTTTTCATTTTTTTATAATTTTATTTATTGAATCACCATGAGAGCAGTTACAAAGCTTTTGGGTCTAAGTCTCGGTCATACAATGAAACACCCATACATTCACCAGTGCCCATTCTCCACCCCCAACAACTCCAGTATACCCCCATCCCACACCCTCCCCCTACCTGTGGGGCAGATGATTTCCACATTACTCTCTACTTTGATCACATTCAATATTTTGACACCAGACCCACCGTTATTATTAGAGATTTTACCCCAACACTCAGATATGCTGAAAAGGCACTTAATCACTTAATCACTTAACCTCCCGTTAGTCGTCGATTTGCTCGAGCGGGCGCTAGTAACGTCTCCATTTGTCCCTGTCGCGTGCTAGTGTAGCCCAATGGCATCTCTTCGCTCCGGGAACATGGAGGGCCTCAAACCGATCATTCATGATCTTGACAAAGAAGTCTGACCATCTGGTAGGTGGGCGGCCACGCGGTCTCTTGACATCCCGTGGAATCCAATCAGTAACAGCTCTAGTCCAACGGTCATCTTTAAATCTCATTACGTGACCAGCCCATCTGATTTTCAACACCTTGGCATATGAGACAGCGTCCCTGATCCTTGATCGTCGACGGATGTCAGAACTCCGGATTCGTTCTCTCATTTGAGTGAAACGTGATATTCCAAGCATAGCTCTTTCTATTCTTCTTTGGGAGACCTGAATGGCGTTCTCATCTTGTTTGCGTAGGGCCCAGGTCTCTGAGGCATATGTTAATGCAGGAAGAACAGTGGAATCAAAGAGATGTGCCCAGAGCCGGAGGTTCTTCGTCCTCTTAGCTATTTCTTCGACGTTCTTGAAGGCGTTCCAAGCCGCTCTCTTCCTCCTGCGCAGCTCGGGTGCCAGGTCATTTCTCATGTTGACCTCTCGACCTAGGTACACATAGCTGTTGCATTCGGAGATGGTCGTTCCATTGAGAGCGAATGGGTCGTCAGGAACAAGGCTGTTTCTCATAAACATTGTCTTCGTAAGATTCAGCTGTAGTCCTACCTTTCCACACTCACGGTCAAAGTCGGCCAGCATTTGTGCCGCTTGGCTGATGTTTGGTGTTATTAAAACAATGTCATCAGCAAAGCGGAGGTGGTGTAGTTGCAGACCATCTATCTTCACTCCCATTCCTTCCCATTCCAGTCGTTGCATGACGTTCTCGAGGGTGGCACTGAAGAGTTTCGGTGAAATGGTATCACCCTGCCGAACCCCTCTCTTGACATCAACGATCACTTCTTTGTAGAATGGTGAGATCCTGGTAGTGAATCCGCAATACAGCTCACGGAGGATCCTGATGTATTGGGCTTGAATGCCCTGATTGGCTAGGGCTTCAATGACCGCTTCCGTCTCAACAGAATCAAAGGCCTTCTTTAAATCAACGAACGTTAAGCAGAGCGGCATCTTGAACTCCCGAGAAACCTCAATGAGCTTGGATACCGTGTGGATATGGTCGATGGTGCTGAATCCTTTGCGGAACCCTGCTTGCTCGCATGGTTGTCCTTCATCTAGTGTTCTGCCAATCCTATTCAGGATGACTCGAGTGAACAGCTTGTAGATGACAGACAATAGGCAGATGGGGCGATAGTTGCCAATGTCATGGATGTCTCCCTTCTTGAACAGTAGTACGGTCCTGCTGGTTTTCCATTGGGACGGAACCTTGCATTCAGACAGGTAGCGAGTGAAGAGCCGAGCCAGTGTATTGATGAGTACTGACGGCAGGTTCTTCAGGTGTTCAGGTCTGACCTTGTCTGGGCCGGGTGCTGTTTGCTTCTTTACCAACGAAATGGCGTGTCGGATTTCGGAAGGGAGAACGTTAGGAACGACATACCCATCCTGTGGAATTTGGTATGTCGGCAAGTGGACATGGCTATCGAAGAGATTTGAGATTATCCATGACTTCTACTCAAATCTCTTCGATAGCTGAAAAGGCAACAGTAGACAATTTGTTTTCTATTGCTGGTTAGAATAACATATGATGTTGCATGGCTGCAGTAGTTGCTGAGCGATTTTGAAATTCCGAAATTTTAACACTTAAATCTGGAGGGATTTCTTCCAAAACCTGCTGGGTTCCGAGATTTGTTCCTGAGTCTCTGGATCATGACCATTAAGCAGCTTGATCAGAAGCCAGAAAGGCCGTACATGGGCGATGACTTGGAGTCTTGTTGAGGTGGGGAGGACAGGACCGGCTCCACCCCCATCCCATGAGGCCCTACATGTCTCATCACTGCCGGCCCAAACCTGACTGTCCAGTGGCCTCTGGAGGATGATAGCCATTGAGCCACCAGGGGGAAGCAGGCAGAGGGACAACACCCTTCCCCCCTGGGGTGGCCGGGCAATAGTAACCTACTGCATGGTCCGGACACATTTCTGCCAAAAGCCGCTGGTTGGAGATTTGTTTCTAAGTCTCTGGGATCATGGCTATTAAGCAGCTTGATCAGGAGCCAGAGAGGCCGTTCGTGGGTGATGACTTGGGGTTTCGTTGAGGTGGGGAGGACAGGACTGGCTCCACCCCCATCCCGTGATGCCCAACAAGTTTTGTCACTTCAGGCCCAAGCCTGACTGTCCAATGGCCTCTGGAGGATGATGGCCACCTAGCTGCCAATGGGGAGAAGGCGGAGGGACAACACCCTTTTCTCCCTGGGGTGGCCCGGCGGCAGTAACCTACTGTGGGGTCTGGATGCATTTCTGCCAAAAGCCACTGGGTTTTGAGATTTGTTTCTACGTCTCTGGGATCATGGCCGTTAAGCAGCTTGATCAGGAGCCAGAGAGGCCGTTCATGGGCGATGACTTGGGGTTTTGTTGGGGTGGGGAGGGGAGGACCGGCTCCACCCCCATCCCGTGAGGCCCTGCATGTCTCACGACTGGGGGCCCAAACCTAACTGTCCAGTGGCCTCTGGATGATGGTGGCCACCGGGCCGTCAGGGGGAACAGGCCAAGGGCAAGAAACCTATTCCCATCTGGCTTGGCATAGCACCGGGAACCTATTACAGGGACCAGATGCATTTCTGCCAAAAGCTGCTGGGTTTCGAGATTTGTTTCTGAGTCTCTGGGATCATGGCCATTAAGCAGTTCAATCAGGAACCAGAGAGGCCATGCCTCCAATTATATAGCTGAGCCGGAGGTGGTTTGTGGGTGTGTTTCCCACATACCTAACTTTTGGCTGTTTACTTTCTTGGTAAACTTTGCCCCAAGTTTTTTGGGTCTGGCCAATGGCACAGCAGCAATTTTGGGATATCTGGAAGTCTGAAGGCGCCATCTTGCTGCTGATGCACTGGCCTCACAGGTACATATTGACCTGCTGGCAGCACCTTACCCCCGTGATGTTTCATTTTAAGTGTGGAAAATTAAGGCCTATAGAACAATAATTTGCTCCACAAAATTTATTTTATTTAAATTTTCTGTGATGTTATGAATTTCTGGAGTAGGTAATAAGATACGGAGAGGCTCATTGGAAATAAATTTCAGGAATCCATTATTTATTATTATTATTATATGAATCAAGATGTTATCTGAAAAGAAGTTATCCTCTCTTGCCACAGTTCTAGATGCCAGACTCAGGCAGCCCAGTCTGAATCTCAAAGTATGGATTCCTTTAGGAGACAATTGAACAGAAACAAAGACAATGAACTAAAAATTCCCTCCCTGAAATCTCCAGCAGATCCATCCCTCTGCACCATCTCCTTTCCCAGGTCAAAGGAACCTCAGAGAAAGTTCATCAAAAGCCTCAGAGCACCAGATTGCCACTCAGACTTATAATTTCTCCATCTTTAGCTCTCCTTAAGAGGGAGAAACAATGGAAAAGTGAAGGAAAGGGGACAGAAGCCCAAAAATGTCCTGAAGTACATCAGAACTTTCTACACTGCCTCAGGATGACTTCAAAACACAAATTCTCTCATGTTTTCTGAAAGTATAAAAGTCACTGGAAGGGAGATTCAACAAACAGAATGAAATAAGAATGAAAACAATGAAAGAACTCATTCAAATATAATAGAAGGGACTAAATTATATAGTAGCAGAATGAAAGCAGAAGCAGAACAGAAGCCTAAACTCAAATTGATGATCTTAAAGATAAGACACATGATATCATCAATAAAGAAGAAATAATAGAAAAGTTATTCTTAAAAAAGAATGACGAGAACTTTAAAGCATACATTAGACAATTGCAAGGGAAAAAATCTATGCACTGCAGGAATTCCAGGAGAAGAAAGTGGCAGAGTGACTGGCAGCCACTGAGAGATAACTGAGAACTTCCTCTGTCTGAGGAGGTAGACTTCTGGACTGATCCATTTGGCACAAAGAGAGCCAAACTAAATAAATCTGAACAGCACAATACATAGACATATAGGCAAATCAAAATGAAAAGAATAAAAGGGAAAAATATACTACTTAAAATGTAGAGAGAGTTAAGGTTCAAGAACAAAAGAATAAATAAAATTCACAACTTATTTCATTGTTAATTTTGTTTTTTTGGGTCCCCGCCAGTGGTTCTCAGGGCTTACTCCTGATTCTGTTATAAGTAATCACTCGGGTGACTACATAGGGTGCTGAGGATAAAATCTGGGTTAGCCACATGCCAGGCAATTCTCAGTCCCCATGCAAAGACTGTTTAGTTTGCCTTTCATGCTGCCAATCTGAGTTTGATCCCTGGCACCCTATTTGGTCCTCCAAGCCCACCAGGAGTGATTCTTGAGCTCAGAGCCAAGAGAAAGTCTTCAGTATCTCCAGGTACAACTCAAAAAAAAGCAAAAATGTGAATGGTTTTTCATGTCAAAAGAAACTTGTGCTAAAAGAAAAAGACACCTTACTAATGAGACAAAATATTTCCACTAAATATATCATATGTAGATATGATCACTCGACATCCCTTACTCATCAATTTGCTCGAGTGGGTGCCAGTAATATCTCCATTCGTCTCTGTAGCATGCTAGAGTAGCCCAATGGCATCTGCTTGATCTAGGAACACGAAGAGCCTCAAACTGATCATATATGGTCCTGACGAAGAAGTCTGACCATCGCGTAGGTGTGTGGCCATGCAATCTTTTGAGGTCCCATGGAATCCGGTTGGTAATGGCTCTAGTCCAGCAATCTCCAAATCTCATTGTGTGTCCAGCCCATCTGATTTTAGACACCTTGGCAAACAAGACAGCGTCTCTGATTCTTGACTGTCGATGGAGCTTGCAACGCTGGATTCTCTTACTTGAGTGAAGCATGATACTCCAAGTACAGCTCTTTTAATTCCTCTTTGGGAGATCTGAATAGCATTATCATCCTGTTTTCGTAGGTCCCAGGTCTCTGAGGTGTATGTTAGTGCAGGAAGAACAGTGGAAAAGAAGAGATGTACCCAGAGCCAAAGGTTCTTCATCCTCTTAGCTATTTCTTCCACACTCTTGAAGGCATTCCAAGCTCCTCTCTTCCTCCTGCACAACTCAGGTGCCAGGTCATTTGTCATGTTAACTTCTCAAACTAGTTACACAGAACTGTTGCATTTGGAGATGTTCATTCTGTTGAGAGCAAATGGAACGTCAGGAATGAGACTGTTTCTCATAAACATTGTCTTCGTGAGATTCAGCTGTAGCCTCAATTTTCCACACTCATGGTTGAAGTGGCCAGCATTTGTGCCACTTGGCTAATGTTTGGTGTTATTAGAATGATGTCATCAGCAAAGCAGAAGTGGTGTAGTTGCCGACCATCTATCTTCACTCCCATTCCTTCCCATTCCAGTTGTCACATGACGTTCTCGAGGGTGACACTGAAGAGTTTCAGTGAAATGGTATCACCCTGCTGAAGCTCTCTCTTGACATGGATGATCACTTCCTTGTATAATGATGAGATCCTGGTAGTGATGTGTCATGCATCCACTTCATGGCTGCACATTCCAGAAAGCATCCTGAAGTGTTTTGGTGGCAGAGTAGTGGAGGTAGTGGTAGATATGATATCCAGGAGATATAAAGCACTCCCAGAACTCAACTGGGTTTAAGGCATTAATCTTGCATAACAATTAATATCAATTTGATCCTTTGCACTGAACGTGTAATCCCTGAGAACAGATGTAGGAATAATCCTGTGTACTGTAGGTATGATACAACTCCTCAAAACCAACCAAGCTCAAGAAGATAAAAACTAATATCCTCATGAAAAAATCAGGGGATGAGACATAAAGATGCTCCCCTATAGGGCATTTTTATGAGCCTTATATATGAAAGTGTTCAACATCACTTATTATTAGAGAAATCTAAATCAAATGAGATATCATTTGGGAAAATAGGCCATAACCTGTGGTGCTCATAGAATATTCCTGACTCTGTATTCAGGGATCGCTTATGGCAGGCTCAGAGGACCATATAAATTGCTGAGGATATAAATCTTGTGAGTGAGTTTAAGGCAAACACCATACATGCTGTACAATTGTTCTGGCCCCTCAGAATATCATATTAAATGAAATAACTCAGAGGTAAAAGGACAAATGCTGGATGGCCTCACTAATTTGTGATATGTAGCAAAAATCCAATATAATGTTGGGCATTATGAAATCAATAAAAACTCTTTTCCTTAAATTAAAAAATTGGCTTACTAAATTGGGATGGGTTTAGGAGGCTTACCAAAGGGGAATGGTGATATGGAAGGGAAGTGATACTAGGTTATTCATGGAGTGTTTTGGATATTTTGGTGGTGGTAATGTGTGGTAACTGTATATTAAGGTCATAAATGCTAATAATACTGTCAACATGCTACCTTAACTAGAATAATTTAAAATGCTGAATGAAAGGGCTGAAATAATAGTACCACAGGTGGGGCATTTGTCTTGCTCGTGGCTGACCTGAGTTCGATTCCTGGAACCCCATATTGCCCCCCCAAAGCCTTGTCAGGAGTGATCGCTGAGCACAGAACCAGGAGTAAGCCCTGAGCACAGCAGAATGTGACCTGGTAACTGAATGAAGACCTGAAGACCACTGGAGTTCAAAATCTTTGACAACACTCTAGCAACTTACTCATCTGCACATAGAATTCCGGGCCAAGGGAGTTTGAAAAAGGTTTACTTGATTGGGCATCCTAAATAGTACATATCACTTGTTTGATGTTGAACACCTGCTTTCCTTATGGGGGGGTTGAAACTTTTTTTCCCCACACGCCCCCCGGGGTTGAAACTTTTTTACACATTAAACATAGTTCCTTTATGAGTACACCTCATAAAAATCTTTGTTACTTAAGAAAATAAAGAAAAGAAATTTTAATAAAGGGGAAAGAATGCAAATAATAAACTTGATAACACAAGTCAATACACTGGTGTCCCTCACACTCCAGGCACTCCATTAAGGAGTCGACTGCCCATCCCATCTTAAGGGCCATTATTTCTTTTCTTTACTTTATTGGATTCTCTCTTCTCTGACCCTTCTCTCCATATTTCCTCAGTAAAACTGTTTTACTTCACTATGTGTCTTTTTCTGATATTTCTTTCTGTGAGACAATGAATCTGAAAAATCAGTTTGGATAGCAGAAATGACTCTTCCTTATCCTCTGAAGAGCATAACCACACTTCATCTAGAGAGGCATCACTCCCTGATAATGTAGGTGGCAGGGACCATTTCCCAGTCTGCGTAGGTCCAGAGGGTCTCAGATGCATCTTAGTGGCTGCCTTAGTGAGATTCTATGCTATGCAGGAATTCATTCAGACATTTATCAATTCTGAAATCCCTGGCACTCAATTCATTGGTAACAGTTTTGTATACAAGGCTCAATTGAGACAGCGCTTTCTATTGTGGCTCCCTTTGCACTCACAGACAACAGAATACTATTGTTTTCCTTTTCAAGTTAAGGCATCTTAATTACTTTATCTTTCCATTACGTATTCTTTCTCATATAAATAATAATTTTCTCAAATAGGCTATCATGTTATCGTTTATTTCTTCTTAATTGCATTTATATGAAGTCTGTATGTTAGATGGGAGTTTTGACCTGTTCCGTTTCCAACATGGGCTGGAGCGATAGCACAGCAGGTAAGGTGTTTGCCTTGCATGCAGCCGACCTGGTCAGCCCAGGTTCGATTCCTCTGCCACTCAGAGAGCTCAGCAAGCTACCAAGAGTATCTCGCCCGTACAGAAAAGTCTGGCAAGATACCCATGTATGTATTCAATAGGCTAAACACAGTAACAACAAGTCTCACAATGGAGACGTTACTGGGCCTGCTCGAGCAAATCGATGAACAACGGGAGGACAGTGCTACAGTATGTTAGACCAGAATATTGCCACTTAAAAAGAGCCATTTCCAAATACCATCTAGGCTATGTCCTATTGATAAGTTGAGATTTGTTTGTTTGCTTCTTTATTTCAATATGATAGAGACCGAGGATTTTTCAAACCAGAAAACAAACCTGTCTCTACGTATTTAGCAATTTATGGGCAATACCAATTTGAAAATCAACAGTTAGATGCCTTTAGCAGATACTGGTATCTTATTACTTTAAGAAATAATTCCAGGACAGAAAGTTTTAAAATATACAGATAATAAAAGGCAATCTGTTTTCTTTTGTTTCTGCTGTTTATCACAGTTTATGTTGAAATGAAGCATTTAAAAAGCTAAGATCAGTTCTCCATGGTACTCCATTTCACAGCAGGAGCTTTTAGATGATGTTGTAATGTTAATTACTTAGACTTAATGAAACAATTATTTTTCTTATAATGATGAACTAGTAGCATTTTACCCCTTCCCTCATATTTTTTTCAACAAAGATCCGGAGTTTTTATTACAAATTACATATGGGTTCCAATTTCTGGATCATTTCAACTGTCCTCATTTAAATCGAAGATCAAAATAATTCAATGTTCCCTAGAAACGAAAGGGAACATCTTTGTATCTCTTGAGTAATTCTCTGGATTTCTATACAACTTTATACATAGGCTCTGATGGCTAACAAGAATGAATTACAGAACATACTTTGTGTCATCTATTTTCTTCTTCCCTCCCAGATCTCTTTCCTTTCTAGAAACAATATAAGAGAAACATTGTGCAATTATAGAGTGTGCATGGGCACTTGAAAGTCAATCAGTGAAGGAAATCTTATATGTCAGATTATCAAAGAGGTCAGACCATTAGTAGGGCAATTAATGTACGCAATAGTGCCTCTCATTGAGGGTCAATTCTCTTTAGTAGCTAATGTGGGCAAAATTCTCTTCAAATATTCATTAAAGCTCTCAGATAAATGTTCAAGGGAATTAATTCAATGACTACATGTACTTGGAGAACATTGTTTGCCCATGACCTGGGTCTTCTTACCCAGTCCCAGTGCCAGTCTCACTTAGGTGACTCATTTGGCTCAATTCAGAAACAAAGGTGCTGTTCAGATTTTCTCTCTTCTCATGCATTTTGCCCTCTTGAGACCTCTTATTCATATACTCCTGTGGTTGTCAATCTTGCTGAGCTTCCTTTTCCGTATCTTGAATCATTCAATCAGACTAAATTGCCCCCATTTTTTACTACATCTTCTCAGGCTTTTTATGGAGTGCCATTTCCACTCCATTTTCCTGCCTCTTTGATTTTTTCAGTCATAATCTTTATCATTTTGAACCTTTCTGTGGTATTTTTATTTTTTATTTAAATTTTTATTTATTTATTTATTTATTGAATCATTGGGGGAAAAGTTACAAAGCTTTCAGGTTTAAGTCTCGGTCATGCAATCATCAAACACATTTCCCTTCACCAGTACTTATTTTTCTACCACCAAGACCCCCAATATATTCCCCCCTCCCAACCCTCCCAATGCCTGTGAGGCAGATGAATTCCAGTTAACACTCTATCTACTTTGATTAGATTCATTGTTTTGACAAAAGATGCACCATTATTATTTAGAGTTTACACTCCAAAATCATACCTGCTGAAAAGACATTGTGAAATAATTTGTTTTCTACAGCTGGTTACAAGAATCAGATGATGTTGCGCGGCCGCTATTGTGGCCGCAGGATTTTGGATTTCTAATATTTTACTCATCAAGCCTGAAAGAATTTCTGCCGAGAGTCAGATAATTATGAGATTGGTTCTGTGGCTCTGGAGCCATGGCCGTGACGGAGAGTCGCTTGTGGGGGACAACTCGTGACCTTGGTAGGTCGTGAAGGACGAGCCAGGAACGCCCCGCCTTCCCATGAGGTTTCAGTTGCCCCATCACGACCAGTTCACACCTGGCTTTCCAAAGAGCTCTGAGGCGGCCGCCATATTACTGTCCAGAGGGAAAAAGGCGGAAAGAAGCAACACCCTTTCCCTCCCGGGCAGGCATGGTGCCGTGGATTAATGCATAGTCTATTCACTTTTCTGCCACAAGCTGCTGGGCTCTGCATTAAGTCCTTGTGATTCTGTAGCCATGGCCGCTCGTGGGGGGCAACTTATGGCCTCCTCTGTGGTATTTTTAAAAGAAAAATTGTATATTAAGTTATGAGGTATAAAAATATGTATATGTATGCATACAATTAATCAAATTTTCCCTAAGATATTACATAATTATCCTGTTCCTACATGCTTATTTGTGATTTTAAAAACCATTTCTTCATTCTAAAATTATGCAATAAAATTATATTGGTGGCAGTGGAGCTACAACTAAATACCGTATATTCAATTACAATTTTTTTTTGCATATTAGATTTCTACTAAGAAAATGCTATACTACAAAAAAACCTTGAAAATATCAGCAGTTTACAACTGAGGTGTCTTTTTTACTCCTCCTGTTGTGGGTCGTCTAAGGGAATAGAAAGCAGGTGCAGTGATAAAAACCCACAGGTCCATCAAAACCAGTATCTAAAGAAACGTGTACAAATTTGCTTCTTTTGTCACAGAATTAGGTCAGGATATAGAAGAGGTAACTAGATGATAATGATGAAGATGATGACGTTGATGATGAGCCATACAGATCTCTTTATGTATTATTTGATTATCACTAATACTATAAAACTGGTACTTTTACTATCCATGATTTACACTATTTGTCAGAATTGGTAAGATTTCAAAGATACGTGGCTGATAATGAGTAGAATAGAAATTTGATCCCATGTCTGTCTGTCTCCTCTTACCTCTACTTTGGTGAGGTGATTATTACCCCAATGTTTGGAATGGGCTAATATTCAAATGAGACTGGATGGCATATGCCCAGAAAGACATTCAAACTCCTCTGAAGTCATCTGGAAATAATGTGTAACATAAAATCAGTGTTTTTATTGTTTCCTAATTGATTGCAGTGACTTTTTAATGATAATCTTCCTAGCTAAAATGTTAATTCCTTACATGAGTAGAATTTTTTACTTTGTAGAGATCTTACACATGTATCTTATTTTTTCTTTAGAAATATTTTGCAGTGAATATGGAACAGATATCTGGATCACCAAGTGTCAGTAAAGAAATTTTTCCTTGAAGGGCCAGTTTGTCTATATTTTATGTTTTCTGAGTAACACAGAGCCTGTCTCAAATAGTGTTTTTTGCACTTTAGTTATTCGAAATAGATAAATGAATGATTATGGTTGTGCTCTAATAAAACATTTGAATAATTTTAGACTATTAGTTATATTTGGTATATGAATAATATATTTCATCTGTTTGCATACATTCATTCAGGATGAGTAAGCTTCCACTCAAAGTGGCTAAATGATCCAATTTCACACAGCTAAGTAGTAGTGTAAGTAGTAATAGAATCTAGGCCCACTTCTTATTTTATATAATTAATAAATATTATAATCCTTCATAAGGGTTAAATACTATTCTAAGTAGATGGAACACGGAATATCTTAAATATCAAGTAGCTTGCATATTTTGAAAATACAGTCGATGAACAAATAAATGAGTACAGAAGACAACTTCAGAAAGTGAAGAGCACCAGAAAGAAAATAGATAATGACCTTATCTGTGAAAATGAAAGAAAACCTATCTAAACAAAAACTATTGCATTAAAATATGGAAGAAGGGAATAAATAAATTATGTAGATATCTGGGGATTCTTTGTACAGGAAAAATGGAAGAGATAGCAAAAATAATTAGAGCAAAGAGAACAAGGGGACAGTTTAAAAATCTGACAAGTAAACAGGGAGAAGCAGGTAAGGATTATAAACCAGGACAAAGAAATTGGATTTTATTCTAAGAAAAGTGGAGTGCCAGTATTTCTTGAATATAATTTGTTGTTCCTAGATTTATTTGTGTATTCTCAACTTCCTAGGCACATGACAGATGTTCTCAATTTGTTGATTGATGTGTGATGTAACTTATGTTCCTTCAAAGCATGAAAGACCCATCAACATACTGGGTCCTTTAAGGGGATGACCCTTTTAAGGGGAAATGCATTAAGCAATAGATTTTTCCCTTTGGGAATTTCCAAGAAATTTGTGCATAAGACATTTGTCCAGTATAGTGGCAAGCATCAGAGCTCGTGGAGGGAAAGCAGTGCTCAGCACTCTGAACTGCCAATGGTTCATAAAATTTCTGTGCGAGTGAATTTTGGTGCCCCCTGGATATTCTGTCACAGGAAGAATGCCATTTAGCAAAACCAGCCTGCTAAATCACAGAGCACTTGCCTGAAGTGGGATTCGTGAGCATGGTGTCTGTGCAGCCTCCAGCTGGCAGAGCTACCACAGCTCTTGGTGCAATGGATGGCGTCAGAGTCTAACACGACTGAATAGGGCTCTTCGGGTCCAACTCAGTACCACCGTGGAGTGTGGGTCCCAGAGTTGAGGGGGTGCCTCAGGTCCCCACCATGTGACCCCTGCAACTTGCTGCTGTCAGAGGGGTGACCCTGCTGTCATTTCATCCTTGGACCAACCTGTGCTGCCCACAACATATTATGGAGGTAAACCTCTCTATATGCCAATTGAATAGACACAGAGGATGGGGGCATTTGCCCCCTGGTCAGGTTCTGCTGGACTGGTGGCTACAGCTCTCACAGAGCACCCAACCCATGAATGGTAGCAGTTCTGGCCCCTATTTTGATCCCTGTCAGGGCTGCTATTGCCGTTGCAACTGGGGTCCAGGGGGCGTGGCAGGTCAAATTGGAGCTACAGGACAAGAACATCAGCATCCAGATGTGCCTTTGGGCTTCCTGACACCCCCAAATTCCCACTATGTCTCTGACCAGACTCCAATAACTCAGGACCAAGTTTTCTGAAAAATTAAACTGCCAAAAATTAGGTAGGAGGGAACCATGCCCACAAACCACCTCTGGTTCAGCCATACAAGCTCATTTATTAGACTTGCTTCAGAGACCCATAAATAAATCTTGAAGGTGATCAAAAGCTGCAGTTAATTTTGGACTCAGGTAAAGCTGAAAACCCCAGTGTACTACATGTGTGTGGGTTGGGGGAATTAGCCCAGTGGCCACCCAAGCAAAGCCTCCAGCATCTGCTTGCTCCCACAATCCAAAATCACTTCCATGCCCCAGATTGGACTCCACCGTCTCAGGACTGATCTCCCTGAGATATTAATCTGTTGAAAATTCGGGTATGTAGGATTTGTGACTGAAATCTCCATACTTTCTTGGGGTCGAGATAGGCTATGTTCCCTCATCTCCCTGTATTTCTGAAAACCCCAGAAGTCACATCCCCATCACAAAGCCTCCACCCAGTTAAAAGAGAAAGCTACCCCAGCTATACCTTGCCAATAAAAATACTGAATGGCCTGAACAAACATGAGAACCTCTTAGTACCTATATTGCAATATATAATACACAACAGGAGAGAAAGATAGAAAAAAGGTACTTGCCATAGAGGCAGGTGGTGGTGGAGGTGTGGGTGATGGTGGGAGGAAAACTGGGGTCATTGGTGGTGAGAAATGTACACTTGTGGAGGGATGGGTATTGGAACATTGTATGATTGAAACATAGTATGAATAGCTTTGTAGTGGTCTGTCTAATGGTGATTAGATAAAAAATAAATATAACAAATTAAAATACCTTTTAAAATACAATTCTCCAGGAATAACACAATAGCCCTTTCTTTTCTCCTAGGGTAACACTGTGCATAACTCAGACTATCTGCTTTGATCCATGCTCCCTGTTCATGGACTCTGCCACCATTTATCAAAATACCCCCAAATGTCAGGAGTAAGATGTCTATCACAACACAGTGAGTTTTTCAGGATGAGCCATGATGTTTGATCAATTTTTATGTTTATCTCGTTCTGAGTTGTTTAATCTTTTCTTATCTTTAAACTCAGAGTATTGTTGGGTTGATGAAATGAAAAATTAAAAATTAAACTAAGATGCTGCATTAATCACCACATTCACTGGGGCTTGGTTAGTTTTCCTTTTAATTTTGTTTGACTTTGGGGGGTCCACACTTAGAAGGTCTTGGTAGGGTGTTCCTGACTCTGTAATTCAGGGAGTATGCAGTGCATTTGATGGAGCCTGGGCCTCTTGCATGCAAAGCATGCCCTAATCACTTTGAGTTGTCTCTCTGGCGCAGCAGCATATTTATTTTATAAGAAAATTAAAAGTCCTAAAACATTACAGCAACTACCAAATTAATTAGAAATGTACACAGGCAGTTTGGCCATCTTCTAATGACTGACTTTTCAGAAGGAATCCTTATGGTTGTTTTCTATGATGGCCCTTAGCCTACAGCCCTGCTGATCCTTGCAAGCAGTCAGCTTAATTGTCAGCACCTTCAAAGATTGCCTTAAGCTGCAGGGAAGGGCCTTATCAAGGCCTTTCCTGGTGGCCTAGTTCCAATTGCTGATTGATGAGGGGGTACTAAGAGCCAACTATCCTAGTTCAACTTGGGAGAACTCTGAAGGTTTTGATCTTAAGGAAGTTAGTTAATCTTGCAAAAAAACTCAAATTCTTCTTAATCTTGCTGCCTTCTTTTCCTTTCCATTATTATTATTATTATTATTATTATTATTTTGGCTTTTTGGGTCACATCCAGCAATGCTCAGGGGTAACTCTGGGCTTTGCACTGAGGAATTTCTTCTGGTGGTGCTCGAGGGACCATATGGGATGCCGGGAATCAGGCCAGGTCAGCTGCATGCAAGGCAGATGCCCTCCCCACTGTACTATCATTCCGGCCCCAACTGCCTTCTTTTTCCTTGAACAGATGTAGGACCCAATATAACTTCTTATAAAACATTGTGGATGTTGAACATTCTTTTAGTCTGCTTCCCAGAGAACTCAACCTATTAACAATTATCTATTGGTGTTTTGCCCTCTTAATTCCCTGTGTAATCTGGGACCAATACAAGGTAATTCTCTATAATTTTTAACATTTTAGGTCTTGTCTTTTTTGCCAGTGTTGTTGCCACATCTGGCAGTGTTCAGGGCTTACTCCTCCTGACTTTTCTCTGAGGGATCACTCCTGGTGGACTCAGCGGACCATATAGTGTCAGAGATTGAAACTTGTTTGCTTAGGGCTTAATCTCAACCCTATGCTCAGGGATCACTCCTGGAAAAATCAGACCATAGGGGATGCTGAAGATCAAACCAGGATCATCTGTGTACAAGGCAAGGACCATACCCACCACACTATTTCTTTGACTCAACCTACATCTTGTATCTTTATTAATGCATATAAACTTATATGGCACAAGTATTAAATAAGTCAAAAAAGTCAATACAAAAATACTAACTTTCACTAGTTTTCAAATAAATTTTTAAAATACCACTTAACAAATAACACAGAAAAGTAACATATTCACTACATACCCGGAACATCCTCTTGGAGAGTCTGGCAAGCTACCGAGAGTATCCCACCCACACGGCAGAGCCTGGCAAGCTCCCCGTGGCGTATTCAATATGCCAAAAACAGTAACAACAAGTTTCACAATGGAGATTTTACTTGTGCCCACTCGATCAAATCGCTGAACAACAGGAGGACAGTGACAGTGCTACCCGCTACCCGGAACATATAATTTCTTCAACTAGATGAATTTTAAATGCTCTTTGGTTACTAAATATGCACTAATTAGGCATAATGATGCTGATGTGTTTCATGTGAAAGATTAATCACAGGTTAGCTAATGAGGTTATGTACCATATCAAAATGCAAAGAAAGGAAAAGGAAATACGGCATTTGAGGGTCAGAAGGTAAAGGTAAGGTAAAGGTAAAGGCCCTCCCGTTGATCGTCGATTTGCTCGAGTGGGCCCAGTAACGTCTCCATTGGAGACTTTGTTGTTACTGTGTTTGGCATATCGAATACTCTCGGTAGCTTGCCAGGCTCTCCGAGATATTAAGAAATTTACAAAGTAAAAAATCACATTATATCCTCTATTTTTTTGAATCCCAGTAACCTGGGAGTTTGCAAAAGATTTTCAAAACATGTGCAGAACATAAAGTGCAGACTGTTCTTGGGCAAATTAGTCTCAGGTTAAATGGAGGTTGTGATTAAATAAGAAAATTGATGCAAGGTACATGGTAAAGTGTTCAATAAATATTAGCTGCTACTCAGGAAAAAGATATTAAGGGCATTCAGGTAGGAAAGGAAGAAATCAAGCTCTCACTATTCGCAGATGATATGATACTCTACTTAGAGAACCCAATAACTTCCACCAAAAAACTCTTAGAAACAATAGACTCGTATAGTAAAGTTGCAGGTTATAAAATCAATACCCAAAAGTCCATGGCTTTCCTATACGCAAACAGTGAGAGGGAAGAAAGCAACATGAAAAAAACAATCCCGTTCACAATTGTGCCCCAGAAAATCAAGTACCTAGGAATCAGCTTAACTAAGGAAGTAAAGGACCTGTACAAAGAAAACTACAAAACGCTACTTCAGGAAATAAAAGAGGACATGAGGAAATGGAAAGATATCCCCTGCTCATGGGTCGGGAGACTTAACATTGTCAAAATGGCAATACTACCGAAAGCATTGTATAAATTCAATGCAATCCCTATAAGGATACCCATGACATTCTTCAAAGAAATGGAGCAAACACTCTTGAAATTTATATGGAACAATAAGCCCCCACGAATAGCTAAAGCAATTCTTGGGAAAAAGAAAATGGGAGGAATCAACCTCCCGAACTTCAAACTGTACTACAAAGCAGTAATAATTAAAACAGCATGGTACTGGAACAAAGGCAGAACTGCAGACCAATGGAACAGGGTTGAATACACTGACATCTCTCCTCAATCATATGCTCATCTAATCTTTGATAAAGGTGCAAGTAATGTGAAGTGGAGTAAGGAAAGCCTCTTTAATAAATTGTGTTGGCATCACTGGACGGCTACATGCAAAAAAATAGGCTCAGAACTCTGCCTAACACCATGTACAAAAGTAAGATCAAAATGGATTAAAGACCTCAACATCAGACCAGAAACCATAAGGTACATTGAAGATAAAGTTGGCAAAACCCTCCATGACATTGAAGCTAATGGTATCTTCAAAGATGCCACGCCACTGGCCGAGCAAGTGAAAACAGAGATAGATAAATGGGACTATCTTAAACTAAGAAGCTTCTGCACCTCCAAAGAAACAGTGACCAAAATACAAAGACAGTCTACAGAATGGGAAAGGATATTCACCGAATACACATCTGACAAGGGGTTGATATCCAGGATATACAAAATACTGGTTAAACTCCACAAGAAGAAAACATCCAACCCCATCCAAAAATGGGGCAATGAAATGAACAGAAACTTTCTCAAAGAAGAAATCCGAATGGCAAAAAAGCACATGAGAAAATGCTCTACATCATTAATCATCAGGGAGATGCAGATCAAAACCACAATGAGATACCATCTCACACCTCAGAGACTGGCCCACATCAAAAAGAACAAAAGCAACCGATGCTGGCGTGGATGTGGCGAGAAAGGGACACTCCTTCACTGTTGGTGGGAATGTCCACTGGTTCAGCCCTTCTGGAAAACAGTATGGACGATTCTCAAAAAATTAGAAATTGAGCTCCCATTTGACCCAGCAATACCACTCCTGGGAATATATCCCAGAGAGGCAAAAATGTATAGTCGAAGTGACATCTGCACTTGTTTGTTCATTGCAGCCCTCTTTACAATAGCCAGAAACTGGAAGAAACCTGAATGCCCAAGAACAGATGACTGGTTAAAGAAACTTTGGTACATCTACACAATGGAGTACTATGTAGCTCTTAGAAAAGATGAAGTCATGAAATTTACATACAAGTGGTACAATATGGAAAGTATCATGCTAAGCGAAATGAGTCAGAAAGAGAGGGATAGACATAGAAAGATTGCATTCATCTGGGGGATATAAAGTAACAAAGTATGAGATTAATACCCAAGAATAGCTGAGATCAGCACCAGGAGGATTACTCCATAACTTAGAGGCCAGCCGGGTATCCTAGAGGAAAGGGCTGTTCAGATAGAGAAGGGAGCACCAAATAAAGGATGTTTGGAGGATCCTCCCAGGAGGGGAGATGCATGTCGAAAGTAGACTATGGACTGAACATGTTTGCCACTCAATGCCTCTTTTGCAGACCAAAACACCCAAAAGGAGAGAGAGAACACAGGGGATTGCCCTGCCACAGAGACGGGGGGATGGGGGGATGGGGGTGGGAGAGATATTATCCATGGTGGTGGAAAATGGGCACTGGTGGAGGGATGGGTATCTGATCATTGTATAATTGAAACCAAAGCACAAAAAATTGTAAATCTACAACTTTAAAAAAAATAAAATAAAATAAAGGGAAAAAAAAAAAATATTAGCTGCTACTGTTGTTATTCAAAGTGGCATCTGGTCAACAATCCCTAGGGAAGTATTTCTCAGTATCTTCAGAAAATATTACAGAAATCCTAGGGAAAGAATAAATCTCCTAACATGGAAAAAAAGGCTTGTAGTTAATATAATAGCAGAAATTTGAAGACACTGGAATTAATTTCAGGACAACAGGCATTGGGATGGAACATAAATATCATGCAATGTAAAAATTAATATCTTGGATTCTGAAAGATACAGCAGGTAGGGCATTTGTCTTGCACTCAACTGACCAGGGTTTGATTCACTACACCAGATATGGCTCTCCAACCCCACCAGTACTTGATCCCTGAGTTCAGAGCCAGGAATAAGAACTGAGCACCACTAGATGTGGTCCCCAAAGAAAAAATTCTGGCTGAGTTACTGTAAATTCATGCAAAATATCACATTTGAACCAGCTTTGGTATCTTTCATTCTTCTCCCTTGAATATGGGAAGAGAGGACACTTATACTGTCAATAGGCATTATTTTCTCGGGACATTATTTATTTTGGACACTATAAAAAGAATGGAAGTAGAAATGCATGCTGGAAATCATAATTTTTTTATGTAACACTCCAGAAGAGTAAGACATACCTACACAATGTACAAAAGTGAGCAAAGTTAAATTTTGCTTAACCCTATGCATAACCTGTCATTGAGTTGTAAGGGAAGGGTATTCTATCATACAGGATAGAGTGAAGGACAATGGACTGTCACTGTCACTGTAAATGTCCTCCAGTTGTTCATCAATTTGCTTGAGCGGGCCCAGTAACATTGTGAGATTTGTTACTGTGTTTGGCATATTGAATACATCACAGGTAGATTGCCAGGCTTGCCATGTGGGCAAGATACTCTCGGTAGCTTGCCAGGCTCTCCGAGAGGGGTGGAGGAATCGAACTCGGGTTGGCCGTGTTGGCCACTTGCAAAGCAAACACCCTAACCGCTGTGCTATTGCTCCAGCCCGGACAATGGACTAGGATGAAAAAAAAAAGTAAAAAAAATGTTTTCAATGAAAATATCCCACAGCAAGGGGAAGGAAATAATTTCTGGAAGACTCTGATGAATAGCAATTTTTTTGAAAATTATCTGCCATTGAATCTAGAGAAAAACCTCAAAAACTTAGTTGACCTCTTTTAAGGACCTCAACGGGCGATGCTCAGGGCTTACTCCTGGCTCTCCACTCAGGTGTTACTCCTGGCAGAGTTCTGGGGATCATATGGAATGCCAGGGATCACACACAGGTTAGCCACATGCAAGGCAAAGCCCTAAGCACTGAACTATCTATCCCTCCTTAAAACAGAATATAAGAAGGCGTAGTCTTCATGAAATAGTTGCAGGATAGTGTAAATATATTATATTGTTCAAAATTTTATGGAAAAGTCAACTGTTAATGGTCAACTTTTTAAACCTATACTTTTCTACTTAATTTTGTCACATATCAATGCAGATCTTACTATTGCTGTCTCATATTTTCTGTATTACTAATTTCTCATTATCTGGATAGTTTAACTCAAAGTTAAAGATTTAATCCATGATGTAACAAAGTCAACTAAAATTGTCAAAACAGTTCTAAAGTGAGATGATAGGTGATTATTTAAAAATTTATCATCTAAAACATTTTATTATATTATTAATAAAAACTGAGTAGGTTGATGGGGCCAGGTAGTAATACTGAGGAAGGTAAATTATATTATGTCCTTTGCCTTCAATGATTTGAGAGGAGATTTGAATTATATAGTTTAACTTGTCATCCATAAAAATCTGGTACTACATAAACAATTTACAAAATAGTTTCTAACTAACAGAATAAAAGAGCAGAACTAGCATTAGTCGTTATCAGAGAGCAGAAAATGAGGGAAACTATAAGGAAAAATAAAAATTTAAAGAAGTAAGATGTAGAAGTGAAATTAGTGACAATGATAATAAAATTCAGTGGGTGAAATCACTTGTTCTCAATTTTGCAATACTTGAATTTTATTTTCAAACAAAACGTTGTGTTTTACCAAATTACAAAGATATGATTTTAAAGTTGAATTTGTTGTCTATAAAGTCAATCAGTGAAATCAAAGATTGTAAGAATCTAGTCTCCACTCTGTCATTGTATCATCACCTTTGACTATAGCATGAATTAATCTGAAAATTAATCTATATATTGATTCATATATCAAAATACAATGTAAGTTTGTTAGAAAATGGTAGAATTAATAAAAAATACTTTTTAAAAGAATAAAAAACCCAAGTGGCCAAAAATGTGAGCAGATAAAAAAAATTATGATATATGCACAATGAATTACTATTAAACTTTGAGAAAAGATGAAAGTCTGCAGTTTGATGCAACTTGGATAGAATTGAGGATATCATGCTAAGATAAGTGAGTTATAAATTAAAATACAAATACTGGATGGTTTTACTCATATACTGACTGCAACTTTGAGAAATCAAAAGATTAGACTATCCATAATGGCAACAAATCCCGAGACATGACCTCTAGAACTGAGAACTGAGAAGGTGGCAAGGGACCCTGGGATAATAGTGGGGGAATCTTGAAACACTGATGGAGGGCTTGGAGTAGTGTTCTGCAACTATATAGAAAGAAATAGACATAGAAAGGCCCTCCCGTTGATCATCGATTTGCTCGAGGGGGCCCAGTAACGTCTTCACTGGAGACTTTGTTGTTACTGTGTCTGGCATATCGAATACTCTCAGTAGCTCGCCGGACTCTCTGAGAGGGGCGGAGGAATCGAACTCGGGTCGGCCATGTTGGCTGCGTGCAAGGCAGACGCTCTACCCGCTGTGCTATCGCTCCAGCCCTCCATGCCAGACACAGTAACAACAAAGTCTCCAATGGAGACGTTACTGGGCCCGCTCAAGCAAATCCATGATCAACGGGAGGGCCTTTACCTGCAACTATATAACCGATGAGAAGCAACGGGGGCCAGGTCAGGACATTAAGGCACAAAGATAGTGTTAAGGAATGAAAGAGCCAAATATCCAAACCACAGTGTCAACAACACTTAAATCAAGAGACCAACACTTTAACAATTAAACTTTAAAAGTGCCTGTCAAGAGGGCAGGCTGGAAGGGGGCAGATATTGAGGGAACCTAGAATAATTGGTAGAGGTAAGTGGATACTGGTGGTGGAATTAGTGCTGCAAAATAGTACGTCTACAATTCAACTATGGAGAAACCCAGCCGCCACCGCCGGCCCCGGGCAGGGGCCCCCCCAGGAGCTCAAGCCATTTCTGCAAAGAGCTCAGGTCCATGTAATCGCCGCCCCCCACAGCAGGTACTGCTGGCGCACATTCCCCACCTCAACTCAACTCAGGACCCAGAAACCCAACCACCACCAAGGGCCCTGGAGCAAGGTCCCCCGCAGCAGCTCAAGGCCACTTCCACCCAGAGCGCAGGTCATGTAATTGACGCCCCCCCCCCCCAACAGGTCTGTGAACTAGCATCTGGACTGGCTATGGGCGTGGTCATTACCGCATGGGCGTGGTCTCCATCGAAAGTGGGCGTGGCCTCTCAAGGTGGGCGTGGCCTTTCCCAGAGTGGCTGCCGTAGTTATATTTCCCGCCCCCGCACTCTGGACACTTACCCCAATCCTTGACATCTAATTCTGTGGGAAAAAATTCTGGCCACCTACACTACAATACAATAATAATCCACTGGCCTACTCCAAGTCTAACAAAAGACCAATACACAATAGAAGCTGAATAGAACACCTCCTACAAACCTTCACTAGATGCCCATCATAAGCCAGAGAAAGAAATGCCAGAAAAGATGCTCAGACCCTAGAAAGAGAGAAGGGTGTTACCAGCGACCGACCTTATCCAGAATTCTTTCCCACAATAAGAGTGAACAGTGCTGGTGAGTTTCAGGGTTTTACCACTAGACAAACAAAACAATATGAAGAAACAAGGCAAATCTCCACTACAAGGTGAAGAAGAAGAAAAGATTCCCGAACCCTCAACCGGGGTTGCATACAAATATGCTCTCTCTGATAAAGAACTCCGGGACGAAATGCAGAAGATGTTCAAGGACCTACTCAAAGAATCAATGGAAGAGATAGCCAGAAAACTAAGAGAAGAAGTGAAAGAAACAATAGAAAGTTTAGTCGAGAAAATACAGGAAGAAATGAAAGCAGACACAAAAGAACTACAGAAAGAAGTGTCACAGATAAAGGACTAGGTAGATGTAATTAAAAACTCCGTAAGTGCCCTTAGCAATAGGATAAGTGCAGCTGAAGAGAGGATCAGTGAGCTTGAAGATGAGCAACAGAAATCCCATAGGGAAAAACAAGCAATGGGAAAAGCAATGGCAGAGACCTAGGGGATGACGCCAAGAGGAACAACATTAGAATCATTGAAGTAACAGAAGGGCAGGGAGGCAATCCCAATGAAAAAGCCACAGTCAAATCATTGCGGAAAAGTTCCCAGAGTTAAAGAATGCAGACATACAGATCCAGGAGCTAGAAGGGTGCCAGCAAAAAGAGACCCTAATAAAAACACTCCAAGGCATATCATATTCGGAATGATGGATGGTGTGGATAGAGACACAATACTACAAGCAGCAAGGTCAAGGAAGGAAATCATGTTCAAAGGAGCACCCCTTAGATTTACAGCAGACGTATCAGAGGAAACCCTCCAAGCCCGAAGGCAAAGGTGGGATATAGTGAAAAAAACTCACTGAAATGAATGACTCACCAAAAACACTTTATCCAGCTAAACTCACTCAAACTCGATGGAACTATACATTATTTTGTAGATAAACAACAGCTCAGGAATTTCATAGACTCAAAACCAAAACTAAAAGAAGGGTTAAAGGGGCTCCTGTAGGATAAGAAGGAAAACACTTAGAAACACAAACAGCCCCTACAGAAACATGGCACAAAATCCCATGACAATAATCTCCCTTAATGTCAACGACCTAAATGCACCAATCAAGAGACACAGAGTGTCAAAATGGATCCAGAAATAGAAACCAACATTCTGCTGTCTACAAGAAACTCATCTGACCAATCAGAGCAAAAAAAGACTCAAAGTAAAAGGATGGAAAACAATCCTGCAAGCAAAAAACTCCCTCAAAAAAGCTGGGGTGGCTATAATAGTATCCGACGACATTAATTTCAGGCTGAAAAAGATTAGAAGGGACAGCGAAGGCCATTTTCTCTTCATCAAGGGATACGTACAACAGGAAGAAATCACACTCTTAAGTGTATACGTGCCTAATGAGGGAACAGCTAAATACTTTAAAAACTGCTAACAGATTTTAAGGAGGACATTGCTAGCAACACAATAGTAGCTGGAGACTTCAACATCGCCCTCTCATCTCTGGATAGATCAACAAGAACAAAACTCAGCAAGGAAACATTGGCTTTGAAAGAAGAAATAGAAGAGAAAGGACTTATAGTTCTGTACAGGGCTTTAAACCCCAAAAAGAAAGAATACACATTCTTCTCCAGTGTGCATGGAACATTTTCCAAAATAGACCATGTCCTAGGCCACAAAGCATACGTCAGTAGAATAAGTAAGATCTTCTCAAGCTTTTCCAGGAAATTGAAAAAATAGAAATCCTCCCAAAAAGTTTCTATGAAGCCCATATCTCCCTAATACCAAAAGGAAACAAAGACACCACAAAAAAAAGAAAATTACAGGCCTATATCCCTGAGGAACATGGATGCAAAGGTTCTCAATAAAATACTAGCAAATAGAATTCAACAACTCATCAAAAATATCATACACCATGACCAAGTGGGATTCGTCCCAGGAATTCAAGGAAGGTTCAACATTCGGGAATCAATCAACATAATCCATCATATCAACAAAAGAAAAAATAAAAATCATATGATCATATCAATAGATGCAGATAAAGCATTTGTTAAGATCCAGTACCCGTTTATGATGAAAACCCTAGCCAAATTGTGGATAGAGAGGACTTTCTTCAATATAGTTAAAGCCGTCTACCACAAGCCTACAGCAAGCATCATCCTCAATGGAGAAAAACTAAGAGCTTCCCCTTAAGATCAGGGACGAGACAAGGATGCCCACTCTCTCCACTACTGTTCTATATAGTACTGGAAGTACTTGCAATAGCGATTAGACAAGAAAAAGATATTATGGGCATCCAAGTAGGAAAGGAAGAAATCAAGCTCTCACTATTCGCAGATGATATGATACTATACTTAGAGAACCCTAAAACCTCTACGAAGAAATTCCTAGAAACAATAGATCTGTATAGTAAAGTTTGCAGGCTATAAAATCAATACCCAAAAGTCCATGGCTTTCCTATATGTAAATAGTGAGAGAGAAGAAAACGACATGAAGAAAACAATCCTGTTCACGACTGTGCCCCAGAAATTCAACTACCTGGGAATTAGCTTAACTAAAGAAGTAAAGGACCTGTACAAAGAAAACTACAAAACGCTGCTTCAGGAAATAAAAGAGGACACAAGGAAATGGAAAAATATCCCCTGTTCATGGATTGGGAGGATTAACATTGTCAAAATGGCAATACTTCCCAAAGCACTGTACAAATTCAACGTGATCCGTATTAGGATACCCATGATATTCTTCAAAGAAATGGAGCAAACACTCCTGAAATTTATATGGAACAATAATCCCCACGTATAGCTAAAGCAATTCTTGGGAAAAAGAAAAAGGGAGGAATCAACCTCCCTATCTTCAAACTCTACTACAAATCAGTAATAATTAAAACAGCATGGTACTCGAACAAAAGCAGAACAGCAGACCAATGGAACAGAGTTGACTATACTGACATCTCCCCGCAAACATATGATCACCTAATCTTTGATAAAGGAACAAGAAATGTGAAGTGGAGTAAGGAAAGCCTTTTTAACAAATGGTGCTGGCAAAACTGGACAGCTGCATGCAAAAAAATGGGCTCAGATCTCTGCCTAACACCATGTACAAAACTAAGATCAAAATGGATTAAATATCTCAACATCAGACCGGACTCCATAAAGTACATTGAAGTAACAATGTAGGAGACTAACACCCAAGAAAACCCGAGATAACTACCAGGAGGATTACTTCATGGCTTTGAGGACAGCCACACACCCTAGGGGAAAAGGCAGCTCAGATAGAAAAGGGAGCATCAAATAAAGGGTGTTGGGAGGTTCCTCACAGGATGGGAAATGCGTGATGAGATTAGACTATAGTCCGAACAGGATTGCCATTCAGTGTCTCTTTTACAAACCACAACACTCAAAAGGAGAGAGATAAGAAAAGGGAGTGTCCTGCCACAGTGGTAGGGTGGGATGGGGGGAAGGGGAGTGGGAGGGATACTGGGACTGGTGGTGGTGGAGAATGGGCACTGGTGGAGGGATGGGTATTCGATCATTGTATAACTGAAACCTAAGCACAAAAATTTGTAAGTCTACAACTGTACCTCATGGTGTTTCACTGATAAAAATTTAAGGAAAAAAAAGAGAGATCAAAAGATGCAGTTAGGGTTTATAGTGCAGAGGTAGGCAGGAACTTGTGACTGAAAGCTCCAGGCTCGCTTGGATCAGGACTGGGCCTCTTCCCCCCGTGTCCCCAATTTTCCAGTAGCTTGGCAGTCTCACCCACAAACTGTTTCCGGAGCCATGTAATCTCATCAATGGTCAAGACCCAAAGACTATAAACTAAAGCTCCTGGAACAGAATGACACTGAATTTTCTGGACATTATATTCTATCCATAACAAACAAGACAAAATAAATTGTTAAGCATTTCCTTTTTGGCAGGTTTGAGTGGTGGTGGGACGGTATAAAAATATCTAATGTAACCAATGTAGAGAGAGAGTAGGGGGGAATTATCTGTCTCACAGGCAGGGGAAGGTTTGGAATGGGGGTGGGGGTGGGGAGTACTGGGGATTTTAGTGGTGGAAAATGTGCACTGGTGAAGGGATGGGTGTTTGATGATTGTATGACTGAAGCTCAAACCTGAAAGCTTTGTAACTGTATCTCATGGTGAATCAAAACAAAAGGGGGAGGGAATAATAAAATAATAAAATAAAATTAACATTCACTATGGAATACAAAAAAATAATATGGAGTTCATGCACAATTCAATCAGCTTAACCAATGACTGAATAAATAGCAGTATTCCTATATTATATAAAAATGATTCGCAGAGACCTTATTTTTTGACACAATCATAAAGGGGATCACTTTTTGAATTTTTCTCCTCTACATTGTTCCTTATAAGATTACAACAGATTCCTATGTTTTGATTTTGAAGTCTTCTGCAACTTAGCTTTATAAGTTTTTTTATGGAACTGTTTCAGTAGACTAAGTGTACAATATTAAGTATCATTAAGTAGTGATAGTTTAATGATCTGAATTTTTTTAATTTTATTTTCTTGCCCACTTACTGTAGAAAAGTCTTCCAGTGCTGTGTTGAACATTTGTGGTGAATACTATAGGTGTCCTTTTCTTGTGCAAAACCATAGTTAAAGGATAGCAATTTTTTCTATTAAAGATAATGTTAACATTGTGTGTGTTGCAAACAGTCCTGTACATTTTGTTCAGGGTTTTCATCACAAATGGGCATTGGATCATGTCTAACACTATTTCTCCATCAGTGGGAATGATCACTTGCTTTATGTCTTTTTTTGTTTCTGTTTGGTTGTTCGTGGCTAACACGAATAAACATGAAAAATTGATCACTTGATCACTTGATCCCCTGTTATTCAAAGATTTACTCGAGTAGGTGCTAGTAACGTCTCCATTCATCCCTGTTGCGTGCTAGCATAGCCCAATGGCATCTGTTCGTTCTAGGAACATGCAGAGCCTCAAACCGATCATTCAGGGTCTTGACGAAGAAGTCTGACCATCTTGTAGGTGGGCGTCCATGTGATCTTTTGATGTCCCATGGAATCCAATCAGTAATGGCTCTAGTCCAGCGGTTGTCTGTAAACCTCATTACGTGTCCAGCCCATCTGATTTTTGATGCCTTGGCAAATGAGACAGCGTCCCTGATTCTTGAGCATTCACGGAGATCAGAACTCCGGATTCTATCTCTCATTTGAGTGAATTATGATATTCCAAGCATAGCTCTTTCAATTCCTCTTTGAGAAACCTGAATAGTGTTCTCATCCTGTTTTCGCAGGGCACAGGTCTAGAGACATATGTTAATTCAGGAAGAACAGTGGAATCTAAGAGATGTGCTCGTAGCTGGAGGTTCTTTGTCCTCTTAGTTATTTCTTCAACACTCTTGAAGGCATTCCAAGCCGCTCTCTTCCTCCTGTGCAACTCAGGTGCTAGATCATTCATCATGTTGATTTATCGACCTAGGTATATATAACTGTTGCATTCGGAGATGGTGGTTCCATTGAGAGTGAACGGAGCGTCAGGAATGAGGCTGTTTCTCATAAACATTGTCTTCGTAAGATTCAGCTGTAGTTCGACCTTTCCACACTCACGGTCGAAGTCGGTCAGCATTTGTGCCGCTTGGCTGATGTTTGGTGTTATTAGAATGATGTCATCAGCAAAGCGGAGGTGGTGTAGTTGCCGACCATCTATCTTCACTCCCATTCCTTCCCATTCCAGTCGTCACATGATGTTTTCGAGGGTGGCACTGAAGGGTTTCAGTGAAATGGTATCACCCTGCAGAACCCCTCTCTTGACATGAATGATTACTTCTTTGTAGAGTGGTGAGGTCCTGGTAGTGAATCCGTAACAGAGATCATGAAGGATCCTGATGTATTGAGTTTGTACACCCTGATTGGCTAGGGCTTCTATGACCGCTTCTGTCTCAACAGAATCAAAGGCCTTCTTTAAATCAATGAACGTTAGACAGAGCGGCATCTTGAACTCCTGAGAAACCACAATGAGCTTGGTTATCGTGTGGATATGGTCAATGGTACTGAATCCTTTTCGGAACCCGGCTTGTTCACATGGTTGTCCTTCATCTAGTGTTCTGCCAATCCTATTCAGGATGACTAGAGTGAACAATTTGTAGATGACAGACAATAGGCAGATTGGGCGATAGTTGCAATGTTGTGGATGTCTCCCTTCTTTTATAGTAGTACAGTCTTGTTGGTTTTCCATTGGGATGGAACCTTGCATTCAGACAGGTAGCATGTGAAGAGCTGAGCCAGTGTACTGATGAGTACTGATGGTAAGTTCTTCAGGTGTTCAGGTCTGATCTTGTCTGGGCGAGGTGCTCTTTGTTTCGTTACCGACGAGATGGCATGTTGGATTTCGGATGGGAGAACATTGGGAACGACATATCCATCCTGCGGAATGTGGTATGTGGGCAAGTGGATGTGACTATTAAAGAGATCTGTGTAGAAGTCATGAATAATCTTCTCCATTGCCCTTCTGGAAGATGTGATAGATCCATCAGGATGTCAGAGGGCAGTCATCTTGGTCTTGTACTTGGTGAAGGACAGGCGGGCATTAGGAATGTTTTTCCCAGCTTCTGCCACATCTACCAGCATCGCTGCTCTCCTTTCTTTGGGGTCATCCTTGATGGCTTCTCTTCATTGTTTTGCCAGCTCAGACATTCGCTTGTGGTTGCCTGAGGTATGTGCCAAGCCACGTTGGCGAATAAGTTCAAGAGTGTTCGAAGAAAGGCGTTTTTTTGTGGTTATCTCTCTCTTAGCATTCCTTGCAAAATCATGGAGGTGCTGAATCATTCGATCGTATTCCTCATCAATGTTGTCAATGACAGCATCTTCCCATGTTGCTGCAACAAAGCCAAAGAACTCCCAGTTGGTCGTCGTTCTGGGAGTTCTTTTCTTAAACTTTGCATTTGTTTCTCCTTGTTCTGTGAGGTAGAATTTTGCACGAAGGAGACGGTGGTCCGATCCCGTTTGGAATGTTGGGACAACAGCAACTTTGGTTAGGCAAAACCGCCGATTGAATATGATGTGGTCTATTTCATTGTGGAACCGTCCACTGGGAGACTCCCATGCCCAATGTTTAGATTCAGCCTTTTCTAACTGTGAGTTACCATGGAAGGTCTTGGTTGACATGATGAACTCAGACAGTCTCTCACCCTGTTCATTCCATTCTAGGCCATGGGTCCTGATGTGGAGTTCATCAGCTGATCTTGTTGGTCCTATCTTGGCATTAAAATCACCGACAATGATCTTGTAGAAGGTTTGATCTTCTTTATAGAACTTCTCCAGCTCCATGTAGAACTTCTCAATTTCTCTTTCACCATAATTGGATGTTGGTGCATAGACAACATAGATAGAAACTGCTGGCAGTGAGCCACATCTATTCAAGTGTAATCGTCCGATTTGGGTTGTTGGGCATTCTAATGAATCAATGCTCATGGCTAAGTTTGTGTTGACAAGGATACCAACACCACCGACGCCTCTTTTCCTCTTTTGTCACATGTTCCAAGGAACAGTTCTTCTTCAGTGTTGAAAATGGCGTGATGTGATTGATGTCTTCTCCTTTCGGTCAGACCAATGATGTTGTACTTGATCTTTCGCGCTTGTACCATCAGGTCTTAGATGGATCCATCAGGTGCCAGTGTCCATCCATTGAAAGTACAGACAATCATTTTTGTCTTTCTTCGTTTGGGCAGCCTATTTCTGCCTTGGGATTTTATCAGCCTCTCCTTCCACATCCTTCTCGACTCTGCCATATTCAGGGTCAGGGGAACGAGATCCATTTTTTTACTGGATATCTGATATCAAATATCAAATAGACCACGGATAGCTTTCCAGGCTCTGCCATGTGGATGGGATATTTAAGGTACCTTGAAAAATTAAATGAATATAAATAAAAAGTCACGCGGCCGCATTTGCGGCTGCACGTTACCAGAAGCTTGATGTGACAATCTCTGGGTTCCTCTGCCAGTTCTTTTATGCGTGAGGCACATCCAAGTGTGTGGAGAGTGGTCCCAGTATGATCTTGGTTGGGGCCCGGAAGTCTTCAGCTGTTGGGCCCTGGTGAGGACAGTCAGGCACAGGGTAGGAAACTCTGCCTTGTTCTCTCCAGGGAGCTTGGTGTGATAATCTCTGGATCCTGCCCGTTATTGGGGTTACACGGTAGTTGGTGGGTGTAACTGTCTAGCTACTGGCAGGTCCAGTCTCAAACCCTGCAGGCTTGGAGATCTTAGCCCCGGATCTCAAGCCTGGGTTCCTCTGCCAGTTCTTTTATGCATGAGGCTCATCCAAGTGTGTGGAGAGTGGTCCCAGTATGATCTTGGATGGGGCCCAGAGGTCTTCAGCTGTTGGGCCTTGGTGAGGACAGTCAGGCACAGGGTAGGAGACTCTGCCTTGTTCTCTCACTGGAGCTTGGTGTGATAATCTCTGGATCCTGCCCGTTGATGTGGTTACACGGCAGTTGGTGGGTGTAACTGTCTAGCTACTTGCAGGTCCAGTCCCAAACTGTGCAGGCTTGGAGATCTCAGCCCCGGGTCCCACACACCTGGGTTCCTCTGCCAGTTCTTTTATGCGTGAGGCTCATCCAAGTGTGTGGAGGGTGGTCCCAGTATGATCTTGGCTGGGGCCCGGAGGTCTTCAACTGTTGGGCCTTGGTGAGGATAGTCAGGCACAGGGTAGGAGATTCTGCCTTGTTCTCTCCAGGGAGCTTGGTGTGATAATCTCTGGATCCTGGCCATTGTTGGGGTTACACGGCAGTTGGTGGGTGTAACTGTCTAGCTACTTGCACGTCCAGTCCCAAACCGTGCAGTCTTGGAGATCTCAACCCCGGGTCCCACACACCTGCGTTGCTCTGCCAGTTCTTTTATGCGTGAGGCTCATCCGAGTGTGTGGAGAGTGGTCCCAGTATGATCTTGGCTGGGGCCCAAAGGTCTTCAGCTGTTGGGCCCTGGTGAGGACAGTCAGGCATCGCGTACGAGACTCTGACTTGTTCTCTCCCGGGAGCTTGGTGTGAAATTAAAAGTGAAAAAATATAACAAAAAATTCAACTTTATTAACTTTGTAAACTACAGTCCTTTAATATTTTTTAATTCTACAGTACCCTGAAAAACTTAAGCTTCAATTTTTTTCTAATATTAGTGTGTCATGGTTTACATATTCATAGTTGAGTTTTAGGTTTACAATGTTCCAATACCAGTCCCATCACCGGTATCGTCTTCGCTCCACCAGTGTCCCAGGTTCCTTCCCTCCATCAGTTTCCGAGGTTCCTTCCTCTCCTTGAGAGGCACATTTTGAAGTTTGCTTGTAGTTTGGATATAATAGTTTTGATGGCTCTCTAGTTTTGCTATATAGATAAGGATTTAGATAAAGATATAGACATACCACTACTCTACAACACAATTGTTTCTGAGATCTTTGACCCCTTACTCCTTTTATCGCCTTTCCATCTCTTCTTACTATCCCCCTCTCTGTTTTTTTCCTTTACTGTCATTCATATTTCTTAATTTAGTGTCAAGGGTAATTTGGGACTCCTCCATTTTATACCATGCATTCTCTCCTGTTATTCTTCTATATACCACAAATGAGTGAGAATATCTGATATTAGTCCTTCTGATTCAGTTAACATAATAAACAATGATACTTCAACAACTTTTTAAGAAGAGAAAGCAGGGTGAGAGGATGTGGACACACTGATACTAAAGATGTTTAGGTACTTGTCTTGAATGTGAACAATTGTGGTTTGATCTCTGGCACTGCATATGGTCACTTTAGCATTAACAGGGAGGGATTCTTGAGCACAACTAGGGATGGCACAACAACTACTCCCTCCCCCCAAAATAAAAAGAAGATCAGCAACAAACATATAAAAATAAGAATATCAGGTCTGTAGAGTTGCAGTTTAAGATATTTGTTTTGGGCTGAAAAATATCTATATTTATTGATTAATGACCTTAATATCAGAATGGTTTTAAAAATCAAATATTGGGGCTGAAGAGATAGTGCAGGTGTTCATCCCAATCTTGGCTTGCATCCCACTGACTGTGGTTCAAATCCCTGCCTCAATATATGGTCCTTGAGTCACTGGCAGGGATCACTTCTGAGCACAAAGCCAAGAATAGCCTATCTCTGGTTGTGGCCCAAATACAAAACAGGATAAAACAGAAACAAAAAATATAAGTCTGTGTGCAGGCAACCATGTTTTTAATTTAGAGAAGTTTGTATATTGAGTCTATTGGGAAAGCATAGATTTTCCTGGCGTTCTTCACTTATATCCTGTTTTGTTTTGAAAGCAAGTAAATCTCAGATATTTTCTGAGTCTTCATTATAACTTTTCTTTCACACAATTTATGCTTTCCCACATTTGGTAGTTGACACTTCCAACTGAGGTTTATTTTTCCATTTATAAAAGAACTCTTTTAGTATTGTTTACAATGTCAGTCTGATAGTGATAAATACCGTTAACTGTTGTTTGTCTGGAGCGATAGCACAGCAGTAGGGTGTATGCCTTGCACATGGCCGGCCCGGTGGGCCCAGGTTCGATTTCTCCGCCCCTCTTGGAGAGTTTGGCAAGCTAAGGAGAGTATCTCGCCCACACAGCAAAGCCTAGCAAGCTCCCTGTGACATATTTGATATGCCAAACACAGTAACAAGTCTCACAATGGAGACGTTACTGGGCCCGCTGGAGCAAATTAATGAACAACGGGAGGGCAGTGCTACAGTGCTACATACTGTTTTAAGCCAGATAGCTTACCTATTTGAGAATAATTAAATCAACAAAATAATTATAAATGATTAGATAGAAATTGAACAAGTAATGTCACTGATCACTGATCACTGTCCTCCCATTGTTCATTGATTTGCTCAAGCGGGCCCAGTAACGTCTCCATTGGAGACTTTATTGTTACTGTGTTTGGCATATTGAATACATCATGGGTAGCTTGCCAGGCTCTGCCGTGTGGGCAAGATACTCTCGGTAGCTTTCCAGGCTCTCTGAGAGGGGCAGAGGAATCGAACTCGGGTCTGCCATGTTGGCTGCGTGCAAGGCAAACACCCTACTGCTGTGCTATCGCTCCAGCCCAAGTAATGTTAAAATAAAATATAATATTCAAATTTATATATTCTTAAGGGTGAGAACGACATTTAAAACATTACATCAATACCTTAAATCAGAGATGGAGAAATTTTGGCCCACACATGGCCAAATTTAGGTGAATACACACATTTTCATTGACTGTCCTCAATGGCTGCTTTTGCTCCTCAGATACAAAGTCATTACAGAGACTGTTTGACTATAGGAACCTAGTATTCTCTGACCCTGTACTGAAACTAGACGTTGATATCTTCCTTATATCATAAGATAATTTGTTGTGCTGAAATCCAAAATGTTGAAACTTTGGTATGGAAAATAACATAATAAACAATAAGGTCAGAGATATTGCTCAGTGGTTTCTAAGGCCTGTCTTGCAAGCTTATGATTTTGGTCATGAGTTAAATTCCTGGTGTAAGCACATGTAAAAATTCAATAAAATCATGATCCTGGCAGCTGTATTGTTTCAACTTAGCAAATATTCTATCTGCAACCCATGGTACCATAAGAAATTTTCTGATTCAATGCAGCTAGATGTGTACAACCACCACTAAGTTGGGAAACCCCCAGGGAATACTGCAACTGAAGTTTTTCCAGTACCAGGGCCAAGAATACAAATCTCGAGTACCACCACAGAGTATACAAGCACCACAGAAGCACCAACCACTAAAGCTAAGTGTGTGTGCTAGCCCTAGGCATCACATCAATACCACCACGAACAGTGAAAGGAAGGAGAAACACACAAAAGAATCTCAGAACTGAGCAGCTCGCGGCAGAGATGCCTCCAGACTTTGCACCAGGCCAATTTCACATGGGTGCCTCAGATGGGAGCAGGTGTTGTCCCTCCACCTACCCCCTAGGAATCCTGGTGGCCACCATCTTCCAGAACCCAATAAAAAGCTTAGGTACTCAGGATTAGTGATAGCAAACTCCAGGCCTCATAGAATGGGATGGGCCTGTTCTTCCCATCTCCCAGTCCCCATTGGGTCCCTGGTTGTCACTCTGCCTCTGATGACTATTTAAGCTCCTTAACGGCCATGATCTAGAGACACACAGAAGAATCTCAGAACGAAGCAGCTTCCTGCAGAGATTTCTTCAGACTCTATAAAATTTTAGATTTCTAGGAGCATGCAGCCACGACATCCTGTGTTATTCACAGAGGGCAATATAAATAAATTATCTAGCATCTGCCTACTCAGCAGATTTGAGTAGTGGTGGGAAATTCAAAATAATGGTGGTGGGAAGTTTTGATGGTGGTGTGACTGGTGTCAAAATGTTGAATGTAATACATTATTGTGAACAACTTTATAAAAATGAAAAAATAAAAATAATTAGAAAAATAAAAGATGAACGAGCAAGTGGGATTTTAAAGCAAAGAAATTGGAAGAGTCTTTGTATATTTTAGCTACAGATACATGCCTTTTACAAAACAACAAGAACATTTCATACTAGTAGAAAATGGGCAAGAGAAATAAAGTGCATGGCTCAGGTATTATATAAGTCAGAAAAGCTAATAGAAAAATGCTAACTCTCACTAATTTTCAAATAAATCTTTAAAAAAATTACTACTCAAAATATGAAGTAAAGGAATATCAAGAGTAATAAGCAAATGTGTTGCTTATTTATAAAGAAGTAAAACAGACTCTCATTGGCTACTGATGAAACACTGAAGAGGTAGTGGTAATATACAGGAAAAGATTCAAAATGTGTATGCATATCTTTTGATAAAGCAACTGCACTGTTAGCATTCACCCTAACAAAGTACAGAAATTTAGTTCTAAGAATTTTCTTTGTGGAATTATATGTAATTGAAAAATACTGGAAGCAACTTTAAAATATAAAAAGGTATGGCACTATTTTAGCTAAGTATCTCGCCCGCATGGCAGAGCCTGGCAAGCTCCCCGTGACGTATTCGATATGCCAAACACAGTAACAACGAAGTCTCCAATGGAGACGTTACTGGGCCCACTCGAGCAAATCGACAAACAACGGGAGAGCCTTTACCTTTTACCTTTATCATCAAGTCAGAGGATAAATTATTCTAATCTACTAAAATTTGCCATTTTACACTTTTTACCAAAAGTGGCACAAATGTTTAGAAAATATTCCTGAGACTACAAAAAATACATTGTAATTGCATTTTCAAAAAGAAATTCACATAACTTCTGGCAAACTTAGGTTAGTATTAGTTATAGCTGCCTTGTGGAATAACAGATGATTTCTATTTTCTTCTCTTTGCTTATTCATATGTAAGTGTTTTATTGAACTGTTTCATCTCTGTGGGATACAAGAGGAAATGTTTTTATTTTCTTTCATTCTCAGTCCTCACTCCCAGAACTGTACTGGATGAACAGTCCTGCTCCTGCTGCGTCTCAGATATCTTAAGGATGTTTCAGGAGGATTTCTTCACTTCCTTTTGGTACGTTTCATTTTATTTTTATAGCTTCCCCCCCCCCCCCTTTCTCAAGACATACCATGCTTGTGACATGCCTTTATGGCCTCCAGTGAATGATGATCTAGCAGGCTCCTTCAGGACACCCTTCTCTGTCCCTTACTGTTTTGTCACTTCTGGATTGTGCTTTAAGGGAAGGAAAGAAGGATGTGGGAAGAGCATGTACTTTAGCTGGGCCACCTCTCAATCTTATTCTCATCATTGTTATTTATCTGACGGGTGCCAGATGTACTCTTTCTGGCAGGGTCTCAACACCAACTCTCATGAAAGGCAATGGGATGCTGACCATTAAATTCCTGTTTGAAATTTTTAATCCCCACTTCATTTCTGCTCAACTGCTAGTCTGCTGCCAACACATTGCCCTGAGGGTGAAAGTTCATGTTTGGCTGCCTTCGAAGCAAGCTCAGCATTTACAGGACCCACATGAATCTCAGGCATTAATTCCAAACCCACCACTGGAGAATGCATATTGAAGTATAATCAACCCTGCTTGTCTCCCTGCTGCTTGCCTCCTCTTCTCAGAAATTATCTCTTGAATTATATTTCAGGACAGGACCATATTCCAGTCTTCATTTTTTTCTAGGGACCCATACTCTCTCTATTGGTGTTTCCTTTGGTGTTCTCTGCTGGTTTAACTTCCATTGTTATTTGTTCATGGCGATGTATCTTGTCTATACCAAAGTGTGTTGGCAAAGAAATGAAGTTTGATAGATCTCCATACTACTCCAGTGGCTCATAATTTCAGTAATGTTTTTCTTCCTCCTCTCCTTGTCTCCTCTTTTAAACTGGAGAGAATGTAAAACTTTTAAATTCCAGTGGAATTTGTTCTGGGAATATCATATGAAATTCTTTGTGAAAAATATACTGAAAAAATTATTATGCAATTTGAAAATATGGGCAGTTGGATATGTTTGCTAAATTAATAGCACTGTAGCACTGTCCTCCTGTTGTTCATCGATTTGCTGGAGCGGGCACCAGTAACGTCTCCAGTGTGGGACTTGTTGCTACTGTTTTTGGCATATCAATACACCAGGGGGAGCTTGTCAGGCTTTGCCATGCTGGCAGGATACGCTAGGTAGCTTGCCGGACTCTCCCAGAGGGGCAGAGGAATCGAACCTGGGTTGGCTACATGCAAGGCAAATGCCCTACTCCCTGTTCTATCTCTCCAGCCCACTAAATTCAATATGAAAAATAAAATTATGACATAATTATAATTATAAATATCAACACAAAAGAACAGATAGCCTTTGCACTGATTAGAATCTGATTCTGTTTGACTATGGAAAAATTTGGTGAATAACAAGCAACTCGATGAACAACGGGAAGACAGTGCAGTGCTACAAAGCAATTATTACAGATTAATAAGAGAGAGTGACATGCATAGAAAATGTTCTGAGAAAATTTTTTCGGAAAAATGGCATACTACATTCTCATAGAAGATACCAAAATTAATTTCAAATTTAATTAATTAATTAATCACAAAACTTTAGAAGATAAAATAGGTTGCATTGTAACAGATCTTTAATTGAGGAAAATATTTCTCAGTCTGAAAGCTTTGAAATAAAACACAAAGGAAAATGATTAACTGCTTTTGTGTTAAATAAACAAACATGCAAATATGTTATATATATATATTGAGCACTCCATAAAATAGAGGCAATTAAGATATGTTGAATGAATTCTGGTGTAAAAGGAAAAACAAAAATTCAATACGTTTAATGCAGAAATATATTATTGATCAGCACCAAGGCACTAATATTGCCACAGAAAAAAGGACTAGCACATAAAAACAGAATAGAAAGATGTACAACTGTTCCCAAATTGTATCAGAAACATATCTGACTTCCATAGTAATAAAAAAGATGTAACTCAAGCATATAAAATAACGGGAGTTTTTTTAAATGTACTAAAATTTGGAACATAAATTGTGATATTATTTAAGTTTAATTGAAATCTAAAATTTTATGTATTTAGGTAACTTGTTTATAATAGTGTTGACATTAATGTGTTTGTTGTACAAAGTGATTGTATCTTCACACCACCAAAGTGTCTAAGACACTTCACCACTATCCTTATGGTACTTGTAGCTTTCCTCTTCTCCCACCACATCCCTCTCTCTCCCCTTTGAGATTTGTAATCAAATGTCAAGGGTTTATCATGATTTAATATTATCTTTTCTCTTGTTTTTGCTTCTCTTTATATCACAGCTGAGTGTTCTTACATTTATCTCCGATTTATTTTGCTTAATATAACATTAGGTAGAGCTCCACTACCTCCACTACTACACTATCTCCGCTACCCAGCAGCCGCCATGCTCCAGGCCACTTTTCAGACGATGTGGCTGCAAAGTGGCTGTGTGACACATCATAAGACACTTAACACCCATATTCCAAGATTGCGGCACCATATTTGGTGGGTTCAAATATGGTTTGAATCATGGGAACACCTGCAAGGGCGATTAAAGGCTGCCCTAAAAACCTCTATTTCTCTCATAGATCCTGACAAACTACCAAGAATATCCTGCACAGAAAACTACCAGGAGTATTCCACACAGAAGAGCCTGGCAAGCCTGGAAAACCTGACAAGATATTTGTGACATATTCAATATGCGAAAACCAGTAAATACGATGGATCTCATTCTCCTGACCCTGAAAGAGCCACCAATACGGCAGTGTTAAGAAGGATGAGGAAGGAGAGGCTGATAAAATCACAAGACTGAATTAGGCTGCCAAAACAAAGCAGGACAAAAAAGACTGTCTGTATTTTCAATGCACATATGCTGGCATCAGATTCATCCATCGAGGACCTGATGGTGCAGGCGTGAAAGATCAAGTACGACATCATTGGTCAGACCTAGATGAGAAGGCGTCAATCACATCACACCATCTTCGATGCTGCAGAAGAACTGTTCCTCGGAACATGCAACAAAAGAGACGTCTGTGGGGTCAGTGTCCTTGTCAACATGAACTTGGCCATGAGCATTGATTCATTCGGATGCCTAACAACCCGAATCAGTGATTAAACTTGAACAGATGTGGCTCACTGCTGGCAGTTTCTATCTTCGTTGTCTATGCACCAACATCCAATTATGATGAAGGAGAAATTGAGAAGTTCTACATGGAGCTGGAGAAGCTCTATAAAGAAGGTCAAACCTTCTACAAGATCATTGTTGGTGATTTTATCGCCAAGAAAGGACAGAGAAGATCAGCCAAAGAACTCCACATCGGGACCCATGGCCTAGAATGGAACGAACAGGGTGAGAGACTGAGTTCATCATGTTGACCAAGAACATCCATGGTAACTAACAGTTCCAGAAGGCTGAATCTAAACGTTGGACATGGGAGTCTCCTGGTGGACGGTTCCACAACGAAATTGGCCACATCATATTCAATCGATGGTTTTGCCTGACAAATGTCACTGTTGTCCCAAAATTCTAAACGGGATCAGACCACCGTCTCCTTCATGCAAAATTCTACTTCACGGAGTGGGAAGAAAGGGCTTCAAAGTTTAAGAAGAGAGCTCCTAGAATGACCGCCAACTGGGAGCTCTTTGGCACTATTGTGACAACATGGAAAGATGCCTTCATTGACAACATTGATGAGGAACACGATCGACTGGTTCATCACTTCCATGGTTGTTTGAGGAAAGCCAGGAGATACAAAGCCACAAAAAGACGCCTGTCTTCAAAAACTCTTGACATTATTCGCCAATGTGTCTTGGTGCAAGCATCAGGCAACTGTAAATGAACGTCCAAGCTCGCAAAGCAGTGCAGAGAAGCAATCAAGGAAGACCTCAAAGAGAGAAGAGCAGCAGTTCTTGCAGATGCAGCAGAAGCTGGGAAAAGCATTCACAACACCCACCTGTCCTTCGCCAACTACAAGACCAAAATCATTGCCCTCTGACGTGCTGATGCTATCACATCTTCTAGAAGGGGAATGGAGAAGATGAACTCATGACTTCTACTAGAATCTCTTCAATAGCCACGTCCACCTGCCCACATACCAAATTCCACAGAATGGATATGTCATTCCCAATGTTCTTCTTTCCAAAATATGACATGCCATTTCATTGGTAAAGAAGCGAATAGCACCTGACACAGACAAGGTCAGACCCGAACACCTGAAGAACCTGCCATTAGTACTCATCAACACACTGGCTCGGCTCTTCACACACTACCTGTCTGAATGCAAGGTTCCTTCCCAATGGAAAACCAGAAGGACTGTACCACTGTACAAGAAGGGAGTCATCCACAATATTGGCAATTATCACCTGATCTGCCTGTTGTCCATCGTTTACAAGCTGTTCACTCAAGTCATCCTGAATAGGATTGGCAGAACACTAGGTGAAGGACAACTATGCGAGCAAGCCAGGTTCCAAAAAGGATTCAGCATGATCAACCATATCCACATGATATCCAAGCTCATTGAGGTTTTTCGGTAGTTCAAGATGCTGCTCTGTCTAATGTTCATTGAGTTAAAGAAGGCCTTTGATTCTGTTGAGACGGAAGTGGTCATCGAAGCCCTAGCCAAACAGGGTGTTCAAACTCAATATATCAGGATTCTCTGTGAGCTGTATTACGGATTCAGTACCAGGATCTCACCTTTCTACAAGTGATCATCCATGTCGAGAGGCAGGGTGATACCATTTCACCGAAACTCTTCAGTGGCACCCTAGAGAATGTCATGCAACGAGTGGAATGGGAAGGAATGGGAGTGAAGATAGACGTTCAGCAACTACACCACCACAGCTTCACTGATGATATCGTTCTAATAACACCACCAAACATTAGCCAAGCGGCACAAATGCTGACGAATTTTGACCATGAGTGTGAAAAATTCGGACTACAGCTGAATCTCACGAAGACAATGTTTATGAGAAACGGACCCATTCCTGATGTTCCATTCGCTCTCAACGGAATAATCATCACAGAATGCAACAGTTATGTGTACCTAGGTCAAGAACTGAACATGAAAAATAACCTGGCACCTGAGTTTCACAGGAGGAAGAGAGCGGCTTGGTACGCCTTCAAAACCATGGAAGAAATAGTTAAGAGGATGAAGAACCTCCAGCTCTGGGCACATCTCTTCGATTCCATTGTTCTTCCTGCATTAATATACTCCTCAGAGACCTGGGCCCTACAGAAACAGGAACGTTATTCGTGTCTTCCAAAGAGGAATCAAAAGAGCTATGCTTGGAGTATCATGCTCCACTCTATTGAGAGAAAGAATCCAGAGAATCAGGGATGTTGTCTCTTTTGCCAAGGTGTCAAAAATCAGATGGACTGGACACATAATGAGATTTGGAGACGACCCCTGGACTAGAGTCATTACTGATTTGATTTCGCAGGACGTCAAAAGATCACCTGGCCACCCACCTATGAGATTATCAGACTTCTTCCTCAAGACCTTGAATGATCAGTTTGAGGCTTTTCGTGTTCCTAGAGTGAGCAGATGCACTTGGGCTACACTACCCCATGACAGGGACGAATTGTGAATTACTGGCGCCCTCTCAAGCAAATTGATGAGTAGCAGGATGTCAAGTGATCAAGTGATAAAGTAAGTAAATACATTTTCATTTCTTTAACTTGCTCTCTTGGTGTGTTCTAAAGTTTTCAAGAGCCATTACTTTCAGATAGCACATAAAATTATAGAGATTGTTTCAGTTTGATAGGGGTTGAAGGGGTCACATCCAGCGAGGCTCGGGGGTTATTCCTGATTCTTCACTCAGGGATCACTCCTGGCAGTGCTTAATGGACTATATGGGATGCCAGGCATCGAACCCCCATTGATTGTGTGCAAGGCAAATGCTCTACCCACTGTACTATTGCTCAGGCCCCAAACTCATTGATTAGAACTAGGTATTTCTTTTGAGAATTGGTCTTTAGGTGTAACATATATTTATTTTGACCAACTATGAAACTGTTAAGGAAATTGTTAAGGATTTATATTGAACAGTCTAAATATAGCCGAAAGACTAATACTGACAAACAAACAAAACACTGTCCTCCCATTGTTCATCGATTTACTCGAGCGGGCCCAGTAACGTCTCCATTGTGAGACTTCTTGTTACTGTGTTTGGCATATCGAATACGTCACGGGGAGCTTGCTAGGCTCTGCCGTGCAGGCGAGATACTCTCGGTAGCTTGTCGGGCTCTCCGAGAGGGGCGGAGGAATCGAACCCGGCTCGGCCGGACTGGCTGCGTGCAAGGCAAATGCCCTACCGCTGAACTAATATTGAACAGCCTAAATATATTCAAGTAAGCCGATATCTAGCATTCAATAAAGATTATTTTGGCATCATTAATGTACTTGTTAACTCTGCTCTTTATTTTAACTATCTCCATTATTAAAGAGTGTCTGCCTTCAGATTATGTTCTGAGAGATGACAGCCTTTCTTTGATTTCTAAAATACTCTGTCCCTAAATTTCAGATCTGAGCTTCATCATTTTTCAGGAAGATCCTCATTCAATGGCTGGGTGAGGTGACTTTCATACAGTGGTGTCTTAGAGAATGCAACTCAAGCTTTCTATTACTCAGTTTCTTTATCTACAAAGGAATGATAATATTCCTGTATTTATCCTACAGAACTTCTCAAGGATTCAGTAAGGTTTTATATGTATGATTAATGAGTGAGTAAAGAAGATGTTATCTATATATCCACTTTAATGTATTACTATTGAGCTGCAATAAAACTTTAAGATGACTCTTATTATAAAATAAAAACATGGACGGAACTGGAGGGAATCACCTTAGGCAAAATAAACCAGAAAGAGGAATACAAAATTTAAATGAGCTCATTCACACATGGTATATAAAGAAATAACATGCAACAACAAACTCCAACAAAAACAAATCATTAGATTCTGAGTGCAAAACTAAGGTTACCGAAAGGAAAGGTGGGTTGAAAGGGTGAAAGTGACCATAGACTATGACGGAGAGATATTGGAAATTTGTTGTTATGTGGTGTGGCAACATTTTATCTTTGAAACATAAACATATATGGCTTTAAAAAACGGAAAAAAGAATTAAATAGTTTTGTATGCAATGTTGTCTAGGTAAGACTCTATGGAAAGCTGTATGGAGATTTCTCTAAAAGGGGAAAAAAAGTGCTTCCATATGACCCAGCATTTTCATTCCTGACATCTGCTCCCCAAACTCAATAATCTCATTAATACTGAATCAAAAAGATATATGCACAGGTACTTTCAGGGGCCCCAGTGTCACACCCACATCCCATAATCACCTCTATGTAAACTCATGACCCAGGCCTTACAGATTCACAACTTAGACAAGATGCAAGCAAAGTCACAAAAATCTCGGGTACACAGGTCTTCCAGCTGAAAACACTGGGTGGCCTTTGTAGAAGGGTAGCCTGAGTCCCCATCCTGCAGAAGCTCAGGAAGCTGTACTCACACTCCAAAGCTGCCCAACTATCCCAAACGCCCAATTCTGCTGCTTCATGACCAATCTCCGAGTAATGCATAACTGACAAAAATTCCAGGTATACCAGTTTTCAGGCTGAAAACTCTTCATCTTCTCAGAGTGTGGGTGGGCAGCCTTCCCACATTGCCCACCTGTACTTGTGGAAGATCTGACAGCTACACCCACATCCTACAGCTGCAGCCATGTAAACACACTGACCCAGTTCTACAGATTGTGGTGTTCCTGGAATACTTGTGCACACACCACCTCCAAATTACACAGTATTAACATCCAAGTAGTAGAGCATCAAAGTATATGGGAAAGTATCAGAATCTAGCTAAATTCAGTAACAAAAACAATAACACAGAAGGCTCAACTAGCAACAGATAGCTTAGTAAATCCTCAGACAAGGATTTGATGACCTCACTGTAAGGTAGAACAATTTTCACACATTTTTTACTGAAATATTTTTGAAAGTTTCTTTAGCCATTTAGTTGTAACAAGCAATATAGGTAAAGGTAAGGTAAAGGCCCTCCCGTTGATCATCGATTTGCTCGAGCGGGCCCAGTAACGTCTCCATTGGAGACTTTGTTGTTACTGTGTTTGGCATATCCAATACGTCACGGGGAGCTTGCCAGACTCTGCCGTGTGGGCGAGATACTCTCGGTAGCTTGCCGGGCTTTCCGAGAGGGGCGGAGGAATCGAACTCGGGTCGGCCATGTTGGCTGCGTGCAAGGCAAACACCCTACCGCTGTGCTATAGCTCCAGCAATATAAAATACATTATTTTGTTCTTGCTAAGAAGGCAGGCTTGGGGGTAGTTTTTGGGAAACTGAGGACAATGGTGAAGGGAAGACCACACTTGTGGTAGGACTCGTGTTGGAATATTGAATGCCCATAGCAACTGTATTATAAACAACTTTGTAAATCATGGTGTTTAAATAAAGTTAAACAAAGATATATGCACATTTATGTTCACTGAAACACTGAGTACAATATTCAGAATGTGGAAATAGCCTATATGGTATCAAATATCTAACTACAGATGAATACAGAAGAGGTGACATATATATACACAAAGGAACACTTTGCAGTCATAAGAAAAGTTGAAAATTTACAGTTTGCTGCATTTTGTTATTAGATTAATAAAAGTAAGTCAGAGGGAGAAGGAAATATACCAGATGATGCTATATATTTGTGGTACACAGAAAAACAAGACAAGGGAATAAAAGATATCGAATGATGATAAACCCTTAGCCCTGGGTTATAGAACTTAAAGTGTCAAGTGATGGGGGAAATAATGAGGTGGACTGAATATAACATGAAGTCTCTGTTGAAGGGTTTGTGTGCTTTTCTGGGGCTGGTGTGTGTTAAGTTTATAGATCAAAACTAGAAACATTTACGCTATAATAATCATCTGACCCAAAGTATAGCACTGTAGCACTGTCCTCCTGTTGCTTATTGATTTGCTTGAGCGGGCACCAGTTACATCTCACAACAAATTGTGAAACTTGTTATTACTGTTTTTGGCATATTGAATACGTCATAGGGAGCTTGCCAGGCTTTGCCATGCAGACGAGATACTCTCGATAGCTTGCCAGGCTCTCTGAGAGGGGAAGAGGAATCGAACCTGAGTCAGTCATGTCAACTGTGTGCAAGCAAACGCCTTACCCGCTGTGCTATCACTCCAGCCCAACCCAAAGTATAATAAAACTTTTATGAAGTTTATTGAGGGAGTGTGCTGGGGTGGTAGGAGGAGGCTTTGATGGAGGAACACTGGCTCTTGTAGTGATTATGAAATCGAAACATCATTAATATAAAATTTTATTTTAGTCTCATTAAAATCATGCTGCCTAAAAACTTTTATTTAAATATTTTGATGGAAAAGTACTAAAAATAATTCAGGAAAATACATAGAACTTTTGCTGAAGGGACAAACCCATTAGAGAACAGTCTTTATACTTAGTTTGACTTAATTTCTGATAATTATTATGCTGATCTGTTTATAATATTGAAACTACCTCTCAGCTCAGTCAGTAATGATTTATTTTGATATTATAAAAAGTCATTAAAGGTAAGATAATACTCCTTCTATTACCTTTTTGCTTTCCTAAAGAAAATTGCCTTAGGATTTATAGTTCTATTCCTAAAATAAGAACATTTTCCCACACAAAACTATTTGCCTTGTGCAAATAAAATATTATCTTTATCCTCTTGGCAAAAGTAATATACTTGAATGTCGAACACTTTCACTTTGGTTTTAATCAGTATTGCAAACTAGTGTGAAGACAAGGGAATTGATATGGTGGAATGAGTAGTCATATTTAGTTAACTTTGATTTTAAGTTCTGTATGTAGCTGGAATAGTTGGAACTTAGCATGAGGTATCTAAGTTTCTTTTCTTCTATAAAAATTGATGGAAGGGTATAATTATTATAACCAGTTCTAATGTGTTTGGAAGGGAATTTCTCACAAACCAAAGGAATTCTCCTGGATCCCAACCAGGAGTCCAGCATTTTAACTCAATTCTAACATCCTATCTCACAAGCTAAGATTTCAGTCTCACAAAATGCCCCTTCCCCATAACTTCAGATGCCAATCACAACTTTAGGCTGTTACCTATGCTCTCGCGTGAGTGTCTACAGATTGAAGGTGCCTATAACCACCTTTCTGGGTTCAATTCATTTGCTAGAGCAGCCCACGGAATTCAGGAAAGCCATCAACCTACTAGGTTATCAGTTTATCATAAAGCAATATAGCAGGGACATTCAGAAGGAAGAAAAGCATAGGGCAAGGTAAAAAAAAGACATACACCATGCTCCCTCAGAGCATGCTTCGCCCCCAATCTGCTTATGTTTAATGAACATCATGAAAACTTGCCAGACTCATCTTTTTATGGTGTCATTACATAGACAAAAATGATTTAACAATTAACTTAATTGTTTTAATCTTTTATCTATTAAAATCAAAGTAAATCTCAAGTCATCCCTCCCCATGGTGGAGGCAGAGATGACTGAAAATTCAAGGACTTTATCACATGGTTAACTCCCTTGTCAACCAAAGCCAATTCTTAGACCCTTCCCTAAAAGTCATGTCATTAACATAACAAAAGGCATCCTTATAGGTCTTATAGGCTCCAAAGTTCCAAGGGATTTAGTAGCTCGCACATGGGGTAGGGCGCTTGCCTTACAAGTGGCCAACATGGCCAACCTGTGTTTGATTCCTCTGCCCCTCTTGGAGAGCCCAGCAAGCTACCGAGAGTATCTCACCCACTGGGTAAAGCCTGACAGGCTCCCCGTGGTGTATTTGATATGCCAAACACAGTAACAATTGTCACAATGGAGTTGTTACTGGGCCCGCTGGAGCAAATCAATGAACAATGGGAGGACAGTGACAGTGCCAGAGATGGAGATAAATGAATATGAATTTCTTATAAATCATAAAGGGTTTCTACCTAGATATAAAAACTGCCAAATTTTTGCTGATTGATTGAAATAGCAGATTCTGTCAGGACCCCTTTATCATCTCCTCAGGTTTAACTACTTCATTGTATAAGTTGCCAGCCCAACTTCAAATGCTAGAAATCACATTTGAGGACTCTCTCTGGTCGCAGGTGGATTAAACTTTTCCCTTTTCCATAATAGTTTAAAAGTGCTAGAAAATCAGGCTGGTGAGATAGTACAGCAGCCCAAATGTTTGCCTCTCAAACGGCCTACCCAGATTCGATCCCAAGCATCATGTATGTTCCATCATGTGCCACCAGGAGTAATTCCTTAATGCAGAGCCAGGAGTAACTCCTGAGCATTATACAGAGCCATGAGTAACCCTTGAGCATTCCTGGGTGTGGCCTCAAAACAAAATAACACCAAGCATTAGAAAATCAGTGCCACCTGGGTTTAAATTTTAATGATTAATGGAACGGTTGAATATACATCCCAGCCTCTTTGCTTCTTGATTGGTATAACTCTGAGATGTGTTTTCTATACTGTTTCCCAGGGTTCCCCAGTGTAGTTGAACTCACATTGCCTGCAATTGTAACTTTACAATGCCTCACGTTTTTCTGTCTCATTTTCTGTTCTAGAGCTTGCTTTAATATCCTCCCCTAACACCTCCAAAAAATTACCTGCATTAAATAATTTTTTGTTTGTTTGTTTTTTTGGACCACACTTGGAGGTGCTCAAGGCTGACACCTGGCTCAATGCTCAGGAATTACTCCTGGTAGTCTTTGGAACCTGGGTTGACCATGCACAAGGCAAGAGCCTTACTTGCTGTACTATTGCTCCAACTTCACACTAACTAACATTTTTACCTCAAGGTTGTGTGTAGGGGAATCCAAGTCAGGAGAGTGGGGATCTAAATTCTGTTCAAACAGTATATTTAAAAAGGATACCACTATTGAAGTCAGAAAAGGAACTATTGTAGGATGACGTATAAGCTTATGGATTCAGATCATACAATTATTTACCACAGCATGAAAGCCCTGATGGCATCAGGGAAAAGAGTTTATGTCAGTTGGAAGAGAAAACACTAGAAGGTCAGCAAAATAGCTTGAAAAGAGTTTGAAGTTGGTGTGGGTATAAGAGTTCTCCCTTCTTCCAAGCTACACTCCCCTCCCTCACTCCATAGAAGGCAGGAACAGGATTCAGAGGTCATGTTTCCAGGTACCTCTCCCCAATTATGTGATTTGAAAGACAAATCTGGATTGAACATCGGAATGGGAACGGAAAAGCTGTAGGTAGTTTGTATTCTCAGTTTAGGGCTAGAGACCTGCATTATCAGAGAAACAAGATGTTTCTTGGCATTTAAAAAGAGACCCTGAGACGCGCCGCCCACCGAGCAAGCCCCGCTGGAGGACAGCACGGACCCCAGCCCCCAGCGCGCGTCCAGCTCCGGGACTGGCGCGCACAGCAGCCCACCAGCCCCCCCCATCCAGGTGGGTTGGAGGAGCCCAGCAGAGCCCCGCCCCTGACCCCAGATGCGCCGCCGGCCCAGCGAGCCCCGCCGGAAGACAGTGCGGACCCCAGCCCCCAGCGCGCGTCCAGCTCCGGGACCAGCGAGAACAGCAGCCCATCGCCCCCCCCCCATCCAGGATCCTGGGAGGGAGTGGACTGGGACTGGCTAGGGGCGTGGGCTCTAAGAAGGGGGTGTGGCCTCCTAAAAGTGGGCGTGGCCTGCTTCCAGGCGGGCGGACGCTTACGCGGCCGCAGGTATATCACTCACTCCAAGCAATTTGGACCTTCATCCTTTTATCCTTTTCATCAACTTGTTACCTAATACCAACCAAAAATTTCTCATCTCTTCTACTACAATTCAACAAAATCCCACTCGCCTACTCCATTTCCAACAAATGTTCTGTTTGAAAATAGCTATACAAGCTCAGTAGTAAATAGCAACTCCTCCAAAAGTTTCACTCAATGACAGTTATAAAACAAAGAATAACGCCTGATTGAGAAGAAGGTCAGACTCAGAAAGGTAGATGAGGCGCATCTAGCAGCAACAAAGCTGAACGGCGCCTGGCAGCCTCTCCTCACTCAACCAGAACAGTAGCAGCGAGTGTGAAGGACCAAACCACACTGTTCACAATGGTAAAGCAACGCAAAAGCCCACCAAACTTTCTTATTCACGAGGCTAGCCCAGACGACACCAACAGTACTATAGCGTTAGACAACCTCTCTGACAAGGAATTCAGAATGGAGCTACTCAGGATGCTTAGGGAACTAAAAGAAACAATGGAAACCAATGCCAATAAAAGACAAGAGGATTTGAAGGCAGAAATGAGGAAAATGCAATCAGAAATGTCAGACCTGAAAAACCTGGTAGCCGAATTGAAAACCTCAGTGGAAGGCCTCAGCAGCAGAGTACAGCCGCTGAGAACAGAATCAGTGAGCTCGAAGATGAAGTTCAGAGTCTTGTCAGAAAAGAGCAGAAAATGGAAAAGAGACTCACAGTTCGAGAACAGATGGCAAGAGAAGATCGTGATTAAGCCAAGAGGGGTAACATAAGAATTATTGAAGTCTCAGAGGGACAGGAAGAAAACCGTGATGAAGAAGAATCTGTCAAAGACATCATTGCTACAACGTTTCCAGAGCTGAAGAAAACTTGTGACCACATTCAGGAGGCCCGAAGGGTACCGGCTAGAAGAAATCCGAATAAAAATACCACAAGACACATCCTGATCAAAACGACCAAAACCTTAGACAGAGACAAAATTCTGAAAGCAGCAAGATCGAAGAAAGAAATCTCTTACAAAGGAGCATCCTTAAAATTCACAGCGGATTTTTCTGATGAAACCCTCAGGGCCCGAAAACAGTGGTGGGACATAGTGAAAAACCTCAATGAAATAAATGCCTCTCCAAAAATACTTTACCCAGCGAGACTCTCATTCATAATAGAAGGAACAACACACAGTTTCACAGACAAACAACAGCTTAGGAACTTCATAGACTCAAAAACATGGTTACAAGTACAACTAAATGGGGTACCTTAAGGCAAGACAGGCCTCTCAAATACACCAAATTTCAACAGAACAATGGGACAAAATCCCTTGACAATAATCTATGTCAATGTCAGTGGGCTAAACGCACCAATTAAAAGAGATAGAGTGGCAGGATGGATTAGAAAATTGAAACCAACATTCTGCTGCCTGCAAGAAACACATCTCAATACTCAAAGCAAACACAGACTCAGAGTCAAAGGCTGGAAAACAATCCTACAGGCAAACAGCTCCCAGAAAAAAGTTGGGGTAGCTAACCTAATATCAGACCACATCGATTTCAGAGTGAAGAAGGTCATAAGAGACAGTGAAGGCCATATATTAGTGATCAAAGGATCTGTAAAACAGTAAGAACTTACAATAATAAATGTATATGCACCTAATGAGAGACCAGCAAAGTACTTAAAACAATTACTCATAGATTTGGAAAAAGACATCGATAGCAACACAATACTAGTGGGAGACTTCAACACCGCTTTGTCACCTCTTGATAGATCAACCAGACTTAAGCTTAGCAAGGACATACTTCATCTGAGGGAAACAATGGAAGAAAGGGACTTAGTAGATATATACAGGACACTTCATCCACAAAAAGCTGAATACACATTCTTCTCAAGCGTACATGGAACGTTCTCCAAGATAGAACACATGCTGAGCCACAAAACATGCCTCCATAAAATTAAGAAGATAGAGATTATATCAACAATCTTCTCAGACCATAATGCGCTGAAATTAGAAGTAAATCACACACAAAAACAGAAAACAAAATTAAACACATGGAAATTAAACAGTGCGCTATTAAACAACGAGTGGCTTAGACAGGAAATTAAAGAGGAAATCAAAAGATTCCTAGAAACGAATGAAAATGAGGACAGGAGCTACCAAAACTTATGGCACACAGCAAAAGCTGTCTTAAGAGGAAAGTTTATAGCTCTACAAGGATTCCTCAGAAAGGAGGAGCGAGCCCACATAAATAAACTAACCTCACAGCTTAAGAACTTGGAGAAGGACCAAGAAAGGAGCACAACCCTAACAGGAGGAAGGAAATAATAAAACTCAGAGCAGAGATTAACGAGATGGAAACCCAGAAAACAATCCGAAAGATCAATGAAACCAAGAGCTGGTTCTTTGAGAAAATTAACAAAATCGATAAGCCCCTAGCAAAACTCACAAAGAAAGGGAGAGAGAAAACCCTAATAAACCGAATCAGAAATGAAAAGGGGGTCATTACAACAGAAACTACAGAAATTTAAAGGATCCTCAGGGTGTAATTTGAAAAGCTTTATGCCACGGAACATCAAAACCTTGAGGAAATGGATAAATTCCTAGACTCCTACAGACTCCCAAGGCTGAACCAAGAAGACCTGGAATACCTGAACAGACCTATCACCATCAAGGAAATTTAAATGGTAATAAAAAGTCTCCCCAAGCACAAAAGCCCTGGGCCGGATGGATTCACCAGTGAATTCTTTCAAATCTTTAAAGAAGACTTACTTCCATTCCTCTTTAAGCTTTTCCATGAAATTGAAATATCAAATACACTTCCGAACAGTTTCTATGAAGCAAATATCACACTGATACCAGAAGCACACAGAGATACTACAAAGAAAGAGAACTACAGGCTGATATCCCTGATGAACACAGATGCAAAGATCCTCAACAAACTACTAGCAAATAGAATCCAACTACTCATCAAAAAGATCATACACCATGACCAAGTCGGATTCATCCCAGGGATGCAAGGATGGTTTAACATTCGGAAATCAATCAACATAATCCATCATATCAACAAAAGAAAAGATAAAAAGCATATGATTATATCAATAGATGCAGAGAAAGCATTTGACACAAACAGCACCCATTTATGATGAAAACCCTAGCCAAAATGTGTATAGAGGGGACTTTCCTTAGCATAGTTAAAGCCATCTACCATAAGCCTACAGCAAGCATCATCCTCAATGGGGAAAAACTGAGAGCCTTCCCTCTAAGATCAGGGACGAGACAAGGATGCCCACTCTCTCCACTTCTGTTCAATATAGTACTGGATGTACTTGCAATAGCAATTAGGCAAGAAAAAGATATTAAGGGCATTCAGGTAGGAAAGGAAGAAATCAAGCTCTCACTATTCGCAGATGATATGATACTATACTTAGAGAACTCAATAACCTCCAAGAAAAAACTCCTAGAAACAATAGACTTGTATAGTAAAGTTGCAGGCTATAAAATCAATACACAGAAGTCCATGGCTTTCCTATACGCAAACAGTGAGAGAGAGGAAAGCTATATGAAAACATTAATCCCGTTCACAATTGTGCCCCAGAAAATCAAGTACCTAGGAATCCGCTTAACTAAGGAATTAAAGGACCTGTACAAAAAAAACTTCAAAACGCTACTTCATGAAATAAAAGAGGACATGAGGAAATGGAAAGACATCCCCTGCTCATGGATCGGGAGACTTAACATTGTCAAAATGGCAATACCACCGAAAGCATTGTATAAATTCAATGCAATCCCTTTAAGGATACCCATGACATTCTTCAAAGAAATGGAGCAAACACTCCTGATATTTATATGGAAGAATAAGCCCCCGTGAATAGTTAAAGCAATTCTTGGGAAAAAGAAAATGGGAGGAATCAACCTCCCTAACTTCAAACTTTACTACAAAGCGGTAATAAACAAAACAGCATAGTACTGGAGCAAAGGCAGAACTGCAGACCAATGGAACAGGGTTGAATACACTGACATCTCCCCTCAATCATATGATCATCTAATCTTTGATAAAGGCGCAAGAAATGTGAAGTGGAGTAAGGAAAGCCTCTTTAACAAATTGTGCTGGCATCACTGGACGGCTACATGCAAAAAAATGGGCTCAGAACTCTGCCTAACACCATGTACAAAGGTAAGATCAAAATGGATTAAAAACCTCAACGTCAGACCAGAAACCATAAGATACATTGAAGACAAAGTTGGCAAAACCCTCCATGACATTGAGGCTAATGGTATTTTTAAAGATGCCACGCCACTGTCTGAGCAAGTGAAAACAGAGATAGATAAATTGGACTATCTTAAACTAAGAAGCTTCTGTACCTCCAAAGAAACAGTGACCAAAATACAAAGACAGTCTACAGAATGGGAAAGAATATTCGCCGAATACACATCTGAAAAGGGGTTGATATCAAGGATATACAAAATACTGGTTGAACTCCACAAGAAGAAAACATCCAACCCCATCCAAAAATGGGGCAATGAAATGAACAGAAACTTTCAAAAAGAAGAAATCCGAATGGCAAAAAAGCAGATGAGAAAATGCTCTACATCATTAATCATCAGGGAGATGCAGATCAAAAGCACTATGAGATACCATCTCACACCTCAGAGACTGGCCCACATTCAAAAGAACAAAAACAACCGTTGCTGGCGCGGATGTGGCAAGAAAGGGACACTCCTTCATTGTTGGTGGGAATGCCGACTGGTTCAGCCCTTTTGGAAAACAGTATGGACGTTCCTCAAAAAATTAGAAATTAAGCTCCCATTTGACCATGCGTTACCACTCCTAAGAATATATCCCAGAGAGACAAAAATGTGTAGCCGAAGTGACATCTGCACTTGTTTGTTCATTGCAGCACTCTTTACAGTAGCCAGAATCTGGAAGAGACCTGAGTGCCGAAGAACAGATGACTGGATAAAGAAACTTTGGTATATCTACACAATGGAGTACTATGTAGCTCTTAGAAAAGATGAAGTCCCCAGCTCTGGGCAACAAAGCTGAACGGCTCCAATTCCAAACAGGTACAGCCCGCCTCCAAGGGCCTGGGACCCTTTCTGGGCATGCGCACGTAGATCCAGCCCCTAGACAGCCGGTTTTCAACCCCTGAGCTGCGCGGGACGGGCACGGAGGCCCAGCTCTGGGCAACAAAGCTGAACGGCTCCAATTCCAAACAGGTACAGCCCGCCTTCAAGGGCCTGGGACCCTTTCTGGGCATGCGCACGTAGATCCAGCCCCTAGACAGCCGGTTTTCAACCCCTGAGCTGCGCGGGACGGGCACGGAGGCCCAGCTCTGGGCAACAAAGCTGAACGGCTCCAATTCCAAACAGGTACAGCCCGCCTTCAAGGGCCTGGGACCCTTTCTGGGCATGCGCACGTAGATCCAGCCCCTAGACAGCCGGTTTTCAACCCCTGAGCTGCGCGGGACGGGCACGGAGGCCCAGCTCTGGGCAACAAAGCTGAACGGCTCCAATTCCAAACAGGTACAGCCCGCCTTCAAGGGCCTGGGACCCTTTCTGGGCATGCGCACGTAGATCCAGCCCCTAGACAGCCGGTTTTCAACCCCTGAGCTGCGCGGGACGGGCACGGAGGCCCAGCTCTGGGCAACAAAGCTGAACGGCTCCAATTCCAAACAGGAGACGTTCCCAACTCCTCGCCAGTGCCAGGGACTCTTTCCGGAGCCGCGGCCGCTAACGCGGCCGCGAAATATTTTCCCACTACATATGCCTTAGGAACCATAAGCTACCTTCTTAGATGGAAACTTCTCTATTTTAGCTCAGCCACTAGAAACACAGTAGCCAATAACTCATAAGCCTATCTTAACTCACACTGCATATCAAGCAGAATAGTAACAGTGAACGTGAAGGACTAAACCACACCTCTCACAATGGTAAAGCAATGCAAAAGTCCACCAAACTTTCATATTGAAGAGCCTAGCCCAGATGACACCAACAGTACTGTAGTGTTTGACAACCTCTCTGACAAGGAATTCAGGAGGGAGCTACTTAGGATGCTTAGGGAATTAAAAGAAACAATGGAAACCAATGCCAATAGAAGACAAGAGGATCTGAAGGAAGAAATGAGGAAAATGCAATCAGAAATATCAGACCTGAAAAATCTCGTAGGCGAATTGAAAAGCTCAGTGGAAGGCCTCAGCAGCAGAGTAACAGCTGCTGAGAACAGAATCAGTGAACTCGAAGATGAAGTTCAGAGACTCTCCAGAAAAGAGCAGAAAATGAAAAAGAGACTCACAATTCGGGAACATATGGCAAGAGAAGATCGTGATGAAGCCAAGAGGGGTAACATAAGAATTATTGGAGTCCCAGAGGTACAGGAAGAAAACCTCAATGAAGAAGAAACTGTCAAAGAAATCATTTCTACAACATTTCCAGAGCTTAAGAAAACTTGTGACCACATTCAGGAGGCCCGTAGGGTACCAGCTAGAAGAAATCCGAATAAAAATACCCCAAGACACATTCTGATCAAAATGACCAAAACCTTAGACAGAGACAAAATTCTGAAAGCAGCAAGATCGAAGAAAGAAATCTCTTACAAAGGAGCATCCTTAAAATTCACAGCGGATTTTTCTGATGAAACCCTCAGGGCCCGAAAACAGTGGTGGGACATAGTGAAAAACCTCAATGAAATAAATGCCTCTCCAAAAATACTTTACCCAGCGAGACTCTCATTCATAATAGAAGGAACAACACACAGTTTCACAGACAAACAACAGCTCAGGAACTTCATAGACTCAAAACCATGGTTACAAGAACAACTAAATGGGCTACTTTAAGGCAAGAAAGGCCCCTCAAATACACCAAATTTCAACAGAACAATGGGACAAAATCCCATAACAATAATCTCTCTCAATGTCAATGGGCTAAATGCACCAATTAAAAGACATAGAGTGGCAGGATGGATTAGAAAATTGAACCCAACATTCTGCTGCCTGCAAGAAACGCATCTCAATAGTCAAAGCAAACACAGACTCAGAGTCAAAGGCTGGAAAACAATCCTACAGGCAAACAGCTCCCATAAAAAAGCTGGGGTAGCCATTCTTATATCAGACCACATGGATTTCAGAGTGAAAAAGGTCATAAGAGACAGTGAAGGCCATTTCTTATTGATCAAAGGATCTGTACAACAGGAAGAACTTACAATAATAAATGTATATGCACCTAATGAGAGACCAGCAAAGTACTTAAAACAATTACTCATAGATTTGGAAAAAGATATCAATAGCAACACAATACTAGTGGGAGACTTCAACACTGCTTTGTCACCTCTTGATAGATCAACCAGACTCAAGCTTAGCAAGGACATACTTCATTTGAGGGAAACAATGGAAGAAAGGGACTTAGTAGATATATATAGGACACTTCATCCACAAAAAGCTGAATACACATTCTTCTCAAGCGTCCATGGAACATTCTCCAAGATAGACCACATGCTGAGCCACAAAACATGCCTCCATAAAATTAAGAAGATAGAGATTGTATCAACAATCTTCTCAGACCATAATGCGCTGAAATTAGAAGTAAATCACACACAAAAACAGAAAACTAAATCAAACACCTGGAAATTAAACAGTGCACTATTGAACAACGAGTGGATTAGACAGGAAATCAAAGAGGAAATCAAAAGATTCCTAGAAACGAATGAAAATGAGGATATGAGTTACCAAAACTTATGGAACACAGCAAAGGCTGTGTTAAGAGGAAAGTTTATAGCTCTACAAGCATTCCTCAGGAAGGAAGAGCGAGCACACATAAGTAACCTAACCTCACAGCTTAAGAGCTTGGAGAAGGACCAAAAAAAGGAGCACAACCCGAACAGGAGAAAGGAAATAATAAAACTCGGAGCAGAGATTAATGAGATGGAAACCAAAAAAACAATCCGAAAGATCAATGAAACCAAAAGCTGGTTCTTTGAGAAAATTAACAAGATCGATAAGCCGCTAGCAAAACTCACAAAGAAAGGGAGAGAGAAAACCCTAATAAACCGAATCAGAAATGAAAAGGGGGTCATTACAACAGAAACCAGAGAATTTCAGAGGATCCTCAGGGAGTACTTTGAGAAGCTTTATGCCAGGGAACATCAAAACCTCGAGGAAATGGATAAATTCCTAGACTCCTACAGACTCCCAAGACTGAACCAAGAAGACCTGGAATACCTGAACAGACCTATCACCATCAAGGAAATTGAACTGGTAATAAAAAATCTCCCCAAGCACAAAAGTCCTGGCCCGAATGGATTCACTAGTGAATTCTTCCAAATATTTAAAGAGGACTTGCTCCCAATGCTCTTTAAGCTTTTCCACGAAATTGAAATATCAAAAACACTTCCGAACAGTTTCTACGAAGCGAATATCACACTGATACCAAAAGCAGACAGAGATACCACAAAGAAAGAGAATTACAGGCCGATATCCCTGATGAACACAGATGCAAAGATCCTCAACAAACTACTAGAAAATAGAATCCAACTACTCATCAAAAAGATCATACACCATCACCAAGTAGGATTCATCCCAGGGATGCAAGGATGGTTTAACATTCGAAAATCAATCAACATAATCCATCATATCAACAAAAGAAAAGATAAAAAGCATATGATTATATCAATAGATGCAGAGAAAGCATTTGACAAGATCCAGCACCCCTTTATGATGAAAACCCTAGCCAAAATGGGTATAGAGGGGACCTTCCTCAACATAATTAAAGACATCTACCACAAGCCTACAGCAAGCATCATCCTCAATGGGGAAAAACTGAGAGCCTTCCCTCTAAGATCAGGGACGAGACAGGGATGCCCACTCTCTCCACTTCTGTTCAGTATAGTACTGGAAGTACTTGCAATAGCGATTAGGCAAGAAAAAGATATTAAGGGCATTCAGGTAGGAAAGGAAGAAATCAAGCTCTCACTATTCGCAGATGATATGATACTCTACTTAGAGAACCCAATAACCTCCACCAAAAAACTCCTAGAAACAATAGACTCGTATAGTAAAGTTGCAGGTTATAGAATCAATACCCAAAAGTCCATGGCTTTCCTATACGCAAACAGTGAGAGAGAAGAAAGCAACATGAAAAAAACAATCCCATTCACAATTGTGCCCCAGAAAATCAAGTACCTAGGAATCAGCTTAACTAAGGAAGTAAAGGACCTGTACAAAGAAAACTACAAAACGCTACTTCAGGAAATAAAAGAGGACATGAGGAAATGGAAAGATATCCCCTGCTCATGGGTCGGGAGACTTAACATTGTCAAAATGGCAATACTACCAAAAGCATTGTATAAATTCAATGCAATCCCTATAAGGATACCCATGATATTCTTCAAAGAAATGGAGCAAACACTCCTGAAATTTATATGGAACAATAAGCCCCCACGAATAGCTAAAGCAATTCTTGGGGGAAAGAAAATGGGGGGAATCAACCTCCCTAACTTCAAACTGTACTACAAAGCAGTAATAATTAAAACAGCATGGTACTGGAACAAAGGCAGAACTGCAGACCAATGGAACAGGGTTGAATACACTGACATCTCCCCTCAATCATATGATCATCTAATCTTTGATAAAGGTGCAAGTAATGTGAAGTGGAGTAAGGAAAGCCTCTTAATAAATTATGTTGGCATCATTGGACGGCTACATGCAAAAAAATAGGCTCAGAACTCTGCATAACACCATGTACAAAAGTAAGATCAAAATGGATTAAAGACCTCAACATCAGACCAGAAACCATAAGGTACATTGAAGACAAAGTCGGCAAAACCCTCCATGATATTGAAGCTAATGGTATCTTCAAAGATGCCACGCCACTGGCCAAGCAAGTGAAAACAGAGATAGATAAATGGGACTATCTTAAACTAAGAAGCTTCTGCACCTCCAAAGAAACAGTGACCAAAATACAAAGACAGTCTACAGAATGGGAAAGGATATTCGCCGAATACACATCTGACAAGGGGTTGATATCCAGGATATACAAAATACTGGTTAAACTCCACAAGAAGAAAACATCCAATCCCATCCAAAAATGGGGCAATGAAATGAACAGAAACTTTCTCTAAGAAGAAATCCGAATGGCAAAAAAGCACATGAGAAAATGCTCTACATCATTAATCATCAGAGAGATGCAGATCAAAACCACAATGAGATACCATCTCACACCTCAGAGACTGGCCCACATTCAAAAGAACAAAAGCAACCAATGCTGGCGTGGATGTGGCGAGAAAGGGACACTCCTTCACTGTTGGTGGGAATGTCCACTGGTTCAGCCCTTCTGGACAACAGTATGGACGATTCTCAAAAAATTAGAAATTGAGCTCCCATTTGACCCAGCAATACCACTCCTGGGAATATATCCCAGAGAAGCAAAAATGTATAGTCGAAGTGACATCTGCACTTGTTTGTTCATTGCAGCACTCTGTACAATAGCCAGAAACTGGATGAAACCTGAATGCCCAAGAACAGATCACTGGTTAAAGAAACTTTGGTACATCTACACAATGGAGTACTATGTAGCTCTTAGAAAAGATGAAGTCATGAAATTTACATACAAGTGGTACAATATGGAAAGTATCATGCTAAGCGAAATGAGTCAGAAAGAGAGGGATAGACATAGAAAGATTGCATTCATCTGGGGGATATAAAGTAACAAAGTATGAGATTAATACCCAAGAATAGCTGAGATCAGCACCAGGAGGATTACTCCATAACTTAGAGGCCAGCCGGGTATCCTAGAGGAAAGGGCAGTTCAGATAGAGAAGGGAGCACCAAATAAAGGATGTTTGGAGGATCCTCCCAGGAGGGGAGATGCATGTCGAAAGTAGACTATGGACTGAACATGTTTGCCACTCAATGCCTCTTTTGCAGACCACAACACCCAAACGGAGAGAGAGAACACAGGGGATTGTCCTGCCACAGAGGCAGGGGGGGATGGGGGGATGGGGGTGGGAGGGATATTATCCATGGTGGTGAAAAACGGGCACTGGTGAAGGGATGGGTATCTGATCATTGTATAATTGAAACCCAAGCACAAAAAAATTGTAAATCTACAACTGTAAAAACATAAATAAAAAAAAGAGAAAAAAAAAGATGAAATCATGAACTTTACATTCAAGTGGTACAATATGGAAATTATCATGCTAAGCGAAATGAGTCAGAAAGGGAGGGATAGACATAGAAAGATTGCATTCATCTGGGGGATATAAAATAACAAAATATGAGATTAATACCCAAGAATAGCTGAGATCAACACCAGGAGAATTACTCCATAGCTTAGAGGCTAGCCGGGTATTCTAGGGGAAAGGACAATTCAGATAGAAAGGGGAACACCAAGTGGAGGGTGTTTGGAGGATCCTCCCAGGAGGGGAGATGCAGGTTGAAAGTAGACTGGACTGAACATGTTCGCCACTCAATGCCTCTTTTGCTGATCACAACACCCAAAAGGAGAGAGAGAACAAAAGTGAATGCCCTGCCACAGTGGCAGGGGGGGATGGGGGGATGGGGGGGAGGGATACTATCCTGGTGGTGGAAAATGGGCACTGGTGGAGAGATGGGTATTTGATCGTGGTATCACCGAGATCCAAGCACAAAAATTTGTAAATCTACAACTGTACCTCATCGTGTTTCACTAAAAGAAAAAAGGTAAAGGCCCTCCCGTTGATCGTCGATTTGCTCGAGCGGGCCCAGTAACGTCTCCATTGGAGACTTTGTTGTTACTGTGTTTGGCATATCGAATACTCTCGGTAGCTTGCCGGGCTCTCCGAGAGGGGCGGAGGAATCGAACTCGGGTCGGTCATGTTGGCCGCTTGTAAGGCGAACACCCTACCACTGTGCTATCGCTCCAGCCCTGTGGTGTTTCACTAATAATAAAAAAAATTAAAAAAAATAGACCCTACTCTACCAATTAGTCTGTTCTGCCCATGGTAACCTTATTCAATGTTTTGGTGGTAATCGCTTCTGGAAGGAAAGCTTTGACATATTTTATAATTAAACTGCCAGGCTCACACTTTGCTATAATTCATTCATAGATAAGTGTGTCTTGTTAACCAAATTTTGTTGACTCCCTTGGAAAGCCAGTGTGAGGACTTTCCTGTTTTCCTGTCTTCATGTGGTTTTACAGTCTCATGACAGACTATTAGCATGATGAAAGTTTGATTATTGTCTTGGGTACCAAACTGTAATTTAGGCCCATTTTCATTTTTCTTTTTCATCAGCTGCAGAATCATATGCATTTATCAACATGGGTGTCATCTGTTTTGAAATTCATGAAGTTAGATTGCACACTTGTCAAACATTTTTTCTGGCATTGACAAAAACATCAACATCAAGCTTTACTTAAGCAAGCTGTTAGAAATAGAGATGTCCAGGTGAAAAAATGGTGAAATCAAAATGAAAGACTAGGGACTGAAATGGCTCATTCATTCCACCAATATACTTTAATGAATTCACTTCACACATCAAATTCCATGCATGGAATAAAGCCTGTGAAGGGGTGAAGGGACATGAAACTGTATTTCATTCAAAAATACTTAATGCCTACAGGGCTCACCATGTTTACAAGGCCCTCATGTTTAGCAACAACAAAGACTCAAAGTTTCTTCCCTTATAGATCTTAATATCTGGAAATATGAGCTAAAACAAAGGGATTATTTCACCTATGCTCAAGGATTTTAAGCATGGGAAGAAAGATATATGAGTTAACATCTGTGTAATATAAAGTAACAGAATAGGAAACTAACACCCATGAATAATAGAAATAAGGTCCAGAAGGTATGCCCCATGGTTTAGAAGCCGGCCTCACATGCTGGGGCAGCTCAGATAGAGAAGGGAACACCAAGTAAAGGGTGTTGGGAGGACATGCTCGGGTTGGGAGATGTGTGCTGAAAGTAGAATATAGACCAAACATGATAGCCACTCAATATCTCTATTGCAAACCACAACACTCAAAAGGAGAGAGAGAACAAAAGGGAATGCCCTACCACAGAGAAAGGGTGAGGTGGGGGGATGGGGTGGGGGTAGTGGGAGGGATCCTGGGATCATTGGTGGTGGAGAATGCACACTGGTGGAGGGATGGGTACTGGATAATTGCATGACTGAAACACAAACACAAAAGTTTGTAAGTATGTAACGGCATGTCACGGTGATTGACTAATAAAAGATTTTTTAAATTCAAAAAGACATATGAGTTAAGTTAAAATCCCCATATGCCCCAAAACAAACTAAAAATCTCCCCCCAGGGAAAAAAATTTTTTTAAATGGGGACATAGAGAAAATGTTTTAAATGTAGATGACTAAGGTAAGCACAACAAATGAATGACCAGTAGTCTCTATCAAAGACTTGTTAGGGCACCTCAAGGAAGTCACTAATACCTGTACATATTTCTTTCCCAAAACAGTGACCCAGGAGCTATTTTGACTAAAACAATTCATCCTCTGAAGTTCATTCACACAGCAAAATTTTAAAGAAAGGCATTCTTTGAAGGTAGGTTAAAAGCACTACAGCAAATATACAAATTACAGTAAAATGTTACTGTAAGTGTCCCTGTAAAATTTAGCAGCAAAATAAAACTGCCTATTTTCATAGGTTTTAATAGTATCTTAGAAGTTGTAAGTGGTGCAACAGACAAGGAAGAGTAATAAGATTTTAAGAATTTGAGGGAAGGTGTTAAATTGCCAGTTTTTTCAGACTAATTGCTTACACAGAAATTCTAGAGACTCAACAAGCTAATAAAATTCAACAAGGTTAGTGGATAAAAGTAAAATTCTAAAAATTAAAAACACTTCAATACATCAGAACAACCAATTAGAAAGAACAATTTTAAGAATCCTTCTCACAAGAGCAACAAACACCAGCCTATGAATAAATCTAATTAAAAATATATACAGTTGCAGAAAAGAAGGTGGAGAATGCTGTATGTTTATGGATATTATTTTTATAAAAATTCTAAAAATTTTAGATAATCCTAAAAATAATAAAAATCCAATAACACAAAATATTAAGAAATAAAAAAGCAAAGTAGAAGAAACTTACCCTGGAATACACATATACACAAACACTCGTCTTGCACTGTAGATTTCAAGTCTATATTAATACAGTATAGCTTGGTACAGGGATGGAAAATTAGATCACAAATTATCATGAACTACAAACATTTCTGTGTGATTATGCTTCTGCATGAGTGTGTAAGCATGTGACTAAGGGTTTTACTTTAAAAGTAAAGTAAAGTAAAGTAAAGGCCCTCCTGTTGATCATCGATTTGCTCGAGCAGGCCCAGTAACGTCTCCATTGGAGACTTTGTTGTTACTGTGTCTGGCATATCGAATACGTCACGGGGAGCTTGCCAGGCTCTGCCGTGCAGGCGAGATACTCTCGGTAGCTTGCCGGGCTCTCCGAGAGGGGCGGAGGAATCGAACTCGGGTCGGCCATGTTGGCTGCGTGCAAGGTAAACGCCCTACCGCTGTGCTATCGCTCTAGCCCAGGATTTTACTTTAAATAGGATTAATTTCTTTAAAAACATTTTCTTTACATCTATTTTTATTGATTGAGATTCTGTGGTTTACAATTGTTAATAATGGTTTCTCATGCATATAATTCCAAGACGATCTTCATCATCATTGTACCCACAACCCCTCCCCAAGAACCCTAATGGCCCTCCCTTTCACCTGCTCCCTGCAAGTTAATCGAACTCAATTGTATGGATCAGTACTCCAATTATGTGGCCTTTGGGAATTTGTTGGTATCTTGATGTAGTCCTACATATTAAAGAGATCATTCTGTATCTATTTCTTTACTTCTAACTGACTGTACCTAGAATTATATACTCTAGTTCCATCCATATAGCTTCAAATTGCATGATTTTGTTCATTCTTAGGGCTGTATAGTATTGCAGTGTGTATATATACCACAGCTTCTGGATCAATTTATCCATTGTTGGGCATTTAAATTGTTTCCATATCTTGGTCATTGTACTAATTGTGGTTTTAAATATGGTGTGCATATAGTCATTTGAATTAATGTTTTGTGTTTGGGTGGTAGATGCCAAGAAATGTTATTGGTGAATAACAACGGGAGTTCTATTCCTTTTTTAAAAAAATAAATCCCCATATTGCTTTCATTACAGGCTGAAGCAAGTGATATTCCAACTAACAGTGGATAAGACTTGCTTTCTCACCACAACTTCCCTGACACATTTTTGGTATGTGTCACTCACACTAGTGTCAGATGGTATCTTACTGTTGTTTTGATTTGTATTAGCATAATCATGAGCAACTTTTAATATGCCTGTTGACCATCCATATGTCTTCTTTGAGGAACTGTATGTTAATCACTTTGCCCTGTTTGTGGATAGGGTTGATAAATTTTTTTGTTGCTGACTTTTTAGTGCTTTAGAGCTCATGTGTCGTATGCAGATATTTTCTCTTATTCTGTAGAGTATCTTTTCAACAGAGCTTGAGTTTCTTTCACTGTTCAGAACTTTTTTATTTGATGTAGTCCCATTTGTTTATTCTTGGTTTTGTTATCTTTGCCAATGTGGTCATGTCATTGAAGACTCTCTTGTTATAATTTCCTGGAGAATTCTGCCAATGTTTTCTTCGGTGTGTTTTATGAATTCTGTTCTAATATCCAGATATTTAATATACTTTGTGTTGACTTTTATGAATGGTGTGAAGTATGGTTCTAATTTCATTTGTTTATATGTGGCTATCCAGTTTTCTCAATACCATTTGTTGAAGAGACTTGCTCTGCTTCAGATGTTTAGTTCCTTTGTCATAGATTAGCTACTCATAAATCTATGGACTTAACTCTGAACTCTTGCTCTTATTTAATTGGTGTTCAGATTTATCTTTATTCCCCTACAATGCTATTTTGATTATTAAACCTCTATAGTATAGTTCAAAGTTGGGAAGCTAAATGAATCCCATATCTTGTTTTTCTCTTACTATTTGATTTATTTTTCTTTTTGACTATTAGGGAGCTATATTGTTTCATGTCTTTGTTTTTAAATATATTTTTAAATTTTAGTTTAAATTGCATTGACTCTCTATAACACTTTGGGCAGGAGGTTGTTTTATCAATATTGATTCTTCCAGTCCATGAACAGGGATTTTTTTCCATTTTCTGGTCTCCTCTTCTATTTCATTGGCAGTAATTTATAGTCTTTCACATCTCTTGTTATGTTGATTACTAGGTATTTGATGCTTTGGAACAGCATTAGAAGGGGAAATTCTTTTAAATTTACTTTTCTTCTAGCTTATTATTTTTGTACAAGAATGCCATGGTTTTTGTGAATTCATTTTGTAAACTGCTACATTATTGTATTGTTTATTATGTCTAGGAGGCTTTTTGGTGGAGTCTTTAGGGTTTTCAATGTATAGTATCGTGTCAAAATAGAACTCTTCTCTCCATTTTGGCTGTAGCATGAGATAATTCTGTACTCCAAACACACCACCATGCAAATATTTCAAAGTCAAAATATAAACATTGTATAATTGAAACCCAAGCACAAAAACTTGTAAATCTACAACTGTACCTCATGATGTCTCACTAATAAAAATTAAAAAATAAACACATAAATAAAATAAAAATAAATATGAAATAGTTTATTAAGTCTGTTATTTGATTAGAGGATACATACATAGCAGTGGAAACTTGGAGGAGGATTTGTGAAAATTTTGCTAGAAGATGTTAACTTTCTGAATTCTAACCCCTTCTAAGTCAGTGCTTTACAAAATGGAAGTTGATTTCCAACTTAGGCTACATATTTCCTGTAGCTCTGTGGCTCTGTCTTACATCGTCTTCTCTCTGGGATGTAGAGTAGCACTGAAACATTACCAATAGTAATGGTAGAGGACAGAGAATATGATAGAAGGGTTAACCTTCAAATGCTTTACCCAGAATTGACATTTCTGTTTACACATTAATCAGGGAAAATAACAGGACACAGACCAGAGTGGAAAATTATTTTTCTGTATGTAAAAGTGACAATTATTGGTGAATAATAATAATAATAGCATTATCAACCACAGGTTAATAATGCTGAACACTTACTTTTGAAAACTCAGAATTCTCAGAAAAACACGAGAGCTAATGAACCTCATTATACTATAATCCACACATATGAAAAACTTTTTTGTTTTGGGGTCACACCTGGAGGTGCTCAGGGCTTTCTACTGGCTGTGCACTCAGAGACCACTTCTGGTGGTGATCTAGGAATCATATGGAGTATGAGGGTCAAACTCAGATTGACTGTGTGCGTGCCAAGCGCCCTATCAGTATACTATTGTTCTGACCTCTGAATATATTTTAATAACACTGTATTCTTTAAATTTAAACCAAATACTACTTTCACTATAGACTTCCTAGATTGTCTTTGATACTCTTAGACATTTTTTATTCTTGGGGCATGGATCATATTCTGCTATGTGTTATGTTGTATTATTTCACAGATCTTTTCTTTCATGAACGTATTTAACTTTTAAAATCAGTGCTTTATTTATCATCAGAACCCTTAAGTTGATTTGTTCTGTGTGTTGCACATAACTGGTTTAAATATATGTAGAGATGAATTGAAGAGCTGACATTACAAATAAGTAGTACATGTGTACAAAGTAGAGGGAGACGATGTTATACAATGGAAGACATCTCCTCTTGAAGTCAAATATATGTTTTTGGAAGTATTTAGTAACAGTCATGGGAGACTCCATGGCAAACTGGAACCGAGAAATTGGCAAACCACTGTCTCTGGGTTCAGGAAAGACAGAGGCTATTAGAGAAAATTAAAGCCATTGGAGAAGTGTATCACCTAGATTATAATTAGCAATTACTGAAGAAAGCAAAAACATTTATTTCATTCTGATAACAAAGGCATAATTGCGCCAAATGTTCGTCCACACCTTTTTCAGGATATGTTAAGCATTTACAACAAAACAAATAGCCTCTGCATTGGTAATAGTATTAAGAAAATAGACTGATCCATAAATATCATGCAACAATATATAGCAAAGCATGGTGCCATGGGGGAAAATAAACTTTATTTTTTAATTATTTTTCTCTTTTTTTAATTGAATTGCAGCAGATACACAGTTACAAAGTTGTTCATGACTGAAACTTATTCCTTTTTATTTACAAACAATCTCTAGTTAAAGAAAGAACCACAGGAGATCAATTTTCCTACAGTTGCTGAGACACTCAGGAATTATCTTCATATTTTAAAATTCAAATATTAGAAACCAGAAAGATAGTTCAGTGGGTAAGGTATTTGCCTTGCATGTGGCCAACCTGGGACAACCTAATGCCTTGTATGTATGAAGAGCCTTACAGGAGTGATCCCTGAGCTCATAGCCAGGAGTAAGCCCTGAGAATAGCCACGTGTGGCATAAATAAAAATAAATAGAATTCATATACTTTTTGAGAATATGGCACACACCAGGCAATGTGAAATTAAAGTTTGAGTCTATTGGGTCCCTAACACAATCTAGAATCTTATTCACAATATGATTCTTTGTACATATTGTTTTGTATGCTTGAAATAGTGTAATCTTGTATTATGCTGTACTTCTGCATGTTTTCATAGCAATATAAATTTTCCTCATTATAGCATAATCAAACTGTAGGGTACTTTTCTATTTAATTGTCTATAGCTTCTATTGGTCTTTAGGGGCTGAAGAGTTAGTATAGCGTATAGGGCACTTGTCTTACATATAGCCAATTGGGGTACGATACCTGGCATCCAATATGGTACACCAAGACCACCAAGAGTGATTCCTAAGGGCACAACTAGGAGTAAACACTGAGTACCACTAGGCGTGGACCAAAAACAAATGAAAACAAAACAAAAATCAAAAACAGAGTTGGTTTTAGAGTTTCTTTTCATGTGTGTGTTTTGTTTGGAGGCTATACCCGGCAGTGCTCAGGGCTTAGTCTTGGCTCTGCATTCAAGGACCATTCCTGGTGTTGCTCAGGGGGACCGTATGGTAATACAGGGATTGAGCCAGGGTATCCTTTTACCTGCTACACTATCTCCCTGGCCCCTGTCTTTAGAATTTCTGTGGAAAGGTACGGTAGAGCCATTTGAGTAGAGTGTTATGTTTGTCAATGAGTTAAGCCAGCTCAGAAATCAAAATCTATTTTCTAAGTTCTATTCCATAACTAACTTGCTTTGTGCTCTTGGGAAATAAGTTCACCTCTCTAAGTGTTTCCATCATCAGTCAAACAAACGTTTCTTATGTGGTGATTATAAAAGTTAATCCCCAAATTCTTTGAGTGTCCTCCCAGTGATTGGTGGGGAACAGTTTCCTCCTCTTGAAGTTGAGTTACTTCTAGATTCCATTGAACTTCCCAAGTAGACGATACGTAAAACAGCGAGGAACTGTCCATTTAAAAATTCTTTTTAAACAGCACATTTAAGAGCAAATGCAGTAATTATTTTTTGTTTTAAGCCACTAGGTTTTGGAGTGGTTAATTCATAACAATAAATAAGTGATACACACCTTGCTTTACTTTTCAGTGTCTAAGACATTTTATCCACTAGAATATTCTGGAATGTATAAAATTAGTTCTTGGGGTCAGAGAGATAGTAGAGGAGATAAGTCGATTGCATGTGCATGACCCCAGTTTGAAGCCCAGTACTGCATGTGGTCACCTAAGAACTGCCGGGAGTGACCTTTAAGCTCAGAACTAGAAGTAAATCCTGAGTATTGTTCCGTGTGAACCCACACCATTCCTAATTAGTTTTTGGCCTTTGACGAATGCTTGCTCCACATTTAAAGTATGAAAATCAATATGGGGAATATGGCATTAAATGATCAAGTACTAGTTGACTAGTGCTTCAACTTAGATCCTTAGCAGATGTCGAAAAGAGCTTTGGCTAAATTAATTGACATAGTTGGCATATGGGCCAACTATAATCTATTAGAATGCAAATTCTATGATAAACGATGACTCTCAGCAAAACTTCGTGATCTTGTCAATCATGGATGAGTCCCAAGTTCACAGAGAAAACTTTTGTTTGATTTCTTATGTATGAAGTGATGCTCTTAACAGTGGTACCTATGTGCCCATGCACTTTTCAGAGACCCGGGCTTGGAACCCAGATTATTTTTCTAAAGTGGCATTGTGCTGTATATGAACTATGATTTCATAGCCAAAATAAATAAAATTTTAGCTAAAACAATGCAGTCTATTATTTTTTCCCTCAATTGGTAAGTTTATGTTTAATGGGCTTGAGAAATTAGGATCACTAGTGACATCATGTATTGACATTGAGCTTTCTTGGTTTCTAGAAGATGAAGCAGAACTGAACTTCTGGGATGATGCCTTTTTAAAATGAGCACAATACTGACCTTTCCCTTAGGGAAAGCTGATTATGAACAACAACTGTGGAACCAAGTAATTTAGGTAAAAGCACAGCTCATTAACTATCTGCACTTAGACACATGCTTGGGTCTTTTATACCTCTATTTCTTCTTGATAGTGATAGTAGTGCCTATCATGGGATTGCTTTAAGGTTAAATTAGTCAATATATGTCAGAACAATATTTACAACATAAGAAGCTTATATGAGTGCTATTATTACTATCATTATTGTTACTATTACTTTTATTTCCTAATTACTTTATAACTGAGAACCCTGCCATATATTAAATCCTTTATAGAAGCGGTAGGAGATTATAGTATAGGAATTAAGAATTTTGTCTTGCACACGACTGATCCCAGTTTTGTTTCTGGCATTGCAAAGGGTTCTTTGAGCACTATCAGGAGTGACCTCTGAGTACATGGTCAGGAGCGCCTCTGGGTGTGCCCCCCAAACAACAACAACAACAATAACAAAAAAAAGAAAGAAATGGACACTAGACAGAACCTGTTATACCCCCAAGAGATCTCTTATTAATCTGAAAAATCCTGAGCATGCAATTTCCAAATGGAGCATATTTGGTTGTTCTTTCCCTCTTATGCTCAATAGCTTCCAACTCCCATTCCTCTTCCATAAGTCACTTTTTGTGGCATAATTTAATCACCATGTTTGAGATAAGATTTGGGTTTTGAAGTCTATTGTGTTTGGGCTGTTTGATTGTTTTCTCCTAACAGTGTTTTTGTTTGTTTGTTTGATTGATTGATTCATTATGGTACTATAGTTTAAAAGTTCTTCTCAAATATAAGGTTTTTGTTGGACAGGGGTGTATTTTTGTTTGTTTGGAAGCTATACCCAGATATCCCCAGGGTTTATGCCTGGCTCTCAGCTCAAGGATCACTCCTGGTAAGTCTTAGGGGACCATTTGGGATGTCAGGGATCAAAATTCATGTAGACTACATACAAGGCAAGAACCTTGTACATAGATATAGTACAGAGGGTTCCCTCTACTATCTCTCAAGCCCCTACATTTATTTATTTGATTGGTTTTCCTAGATATAGGCTCTTGAGACAGAGTTGTGTGTGAAGGTCTATTGTAGAGTTCTTTTGGGGGTGATATCCCTGAGGATATGCGGGAAAAAGTTTGATCAGTAGCTGAAACAGAATTGTGATATGATTGCAATAGATGTTACAGTTGATAACACAGGGAGCACCAAAGTTAGGAAGATCTCCAAAATTCTCCCAGATTGAGGATGAGGAGGCCAAGCTTTCAAGCCTTCAAATCAGAAATTGAAGCTAAATCCTAGCACAGCCATAAACTAGGGCAAGGCTGCACCCTATCACCTAGGGCTCATCATGAGATGGGGCATGTGTCAGCAGCTGAGTCCCAGCAGCTGGAGAATGGGTGAGTTTCAGTCCTAGGCAGGATACCCTGGACTTAATTCCATAGTATCCATCAAGTATTCATAACTTGTTTCAAGAATGACATACTTTTAGAGGCTGCAATGATAGTACAGTGAGTAAGGTATTTGCCTTGCACGTGGCTGACCTGGGTTCAATCTCCGGCATCCCATATTGTCCCCATGGCACCACCAGGACTAATTCCTGAATGAAGAGCTAGGAGTATTTCCTAAGCATAGCTTGGTATGGTCCCCCAAAACCAACAAAATTCAACCAAGTAAAAAGAATGATATATATTTTAGTGAGAAGTGCTTCATCACTAATAAAAGTAAATGACATAGACAAATTACTTAATCTCAGTGACCTTCATTTTCCTATGCTTTGTAGATCAGATAATTTATAAGGACTAACAGAGCTATACTCCTGCATCTTATCCATAGGAGACAATCATTTCTGGTTTGTGTACCACCTACCATTACCACGAGCCCAAAAATCTTAGCCCCATAATTTCTAGTTCCTGCCTTTTCAAGTGAAACCTATTAACAAGTGGGCTCTTAGCTTTTGCGTGTTTCCCAGGACTAGTAGAGAGGCAAAGCAACGATTATCAATGTAACATCGACATGAGCCTGTATATCTGAAAATTTGTTTAACACTCACCACAATACTGTGAGCAGGTGTTAGCATCCTTATTTCACATGAGGAAAGGGAGGCTCTGATAGGTGAAATGACTTGCTCAAATTTATATAATTAATTAAGGGCACAGGTAGTTCTAGTCCAGGTTTACACATTGCTCCAGATACTGCTTCTGTAAACCCAACAGGAAAGTCTTCACTTTTAAAAATCAAGCCACAAGAATATATCTGAGAACAGAAATTTTAAGGGGACACGATGGTGGAAAATGTATATTGGTGGAAGGATGGGTGTTATAATGTTGTATGACTGAAATCTGATCATGAACACCTTTATAACTATCTCATGGTGACACAATTTTAAAAAGAGAAAAAGCAGATAAAAGCATGTTTAGGTGGGATATTTTAAAAGGGGATTGATATTTTTAATATTAATAATTTTCTTGTCTAGTATAGTTGATTCAGGAGAGTCAACTGCCTAGAAAGGTTTTGAACGTTTTTATTGAATCACTATCAAATACAGTTACAAAGCTTTCATGATTGAGTTTCAGCCATACAATGATCAAACACCCATCCCTCCACCAGTGACACTTTCCTACCACCAATGTTCCCAGTATCTCTCTCACCACCCTCACTCCTTCCCACCCCCTGCCTCTATGGCAGGGAGTTTCTTTCTTACTCTCTCTCTCTCTATTTTGGGACATTATGGTTTACAATACATATACTGATAGGCCATCATCTTTGGTCTTTTGCCTCAAGTGCTGGGGGAGAAGGTGGTTGGGATAGAGAAGAGACCATTAAGAGTCAATGGTGGTTGAAGGTATTTCTTGGGGTGGGAGATGTACGTTGAAAGTAGACAAAGGACCTAGAGTGTTTTGTGTGTGTGTTCATAATAAGAAATATTGAATAATGAATATCAAAGACTGTGGCCATATTTATAAAATATTATTGTGGATAAGGAAAAAAGCTTTATGTATTTGGCTAAGGTCTACATAAAATCAGGTAAGGGTGAATCTCTGATTCCCTTTTCTCTGAACTTGAGTGAGAATACTGGGGAGTGATTTAGAGAAATTAGGCTAATTATAAGAGTCAGTCACAGTACATGTGCATGGCGGAAGACCCTCAGTTTAACATTATGACATCAGTCTCAATTCCTACATGCCTTTAACTTGGAGTTGAGGGATTGTAGGCTTTTTATAGGAATCCCTATACAGGATAAGGGATGCTGAATCATAAAGTAGATTTATGGGCCAGTATACAGGATGGGAAACTTCGAAGATACTCAGAGATCAGTCAATAACCAGTGTAAGTTGAGGGGAGATCAACTTAAATATGTCTGAAGGATTAGAAGACTAGGCTTATACTACTCATACCCATCAGAAGTTAGTTTAGGCCAGGCAGACAATACATTCAAAAGGGAAACTGAGCTATTACCCTTATGTCCCAAAGCATAGGTCAACAGGCCTGACAACCTTAAGCCTCAAACCTCACAAGATTTCAGTTTTGCCCTTTGAACCATGACCAGGGTTATGGATTCTTTTCTCCACCCCAACATCCAATGCATTTCCACCCTTTTCTATCTTGCTCTGCACATAAGGAAGTGGACTTTGGTAGACTTTGTCATCTGGCTCCTTGGGCTCTGTCTCCAATGTCAGAGCCATCAGTTGGGTAAAGGAGTGAGGCATTTACCTCCTACAATGCTCTCTCTCTATCTGGCAGTGGGTAAGAAACAAGGACATTCCCTGCTGCAGGCCCCATGAGACCTTTACCAAGTCTATAGGTCTCTCCAGGTTCTAGAGAAATGGAGAATATTTTCCTTTTATGCCTTTTTTTATCTTAACCTTTTAAAACTCAAGAGTAGTAGCACCCTCCTGACATTGTGAGCCATGTGGGTTTCCCTAATCCTGTTGGATTCTCGTTCTCCTCTCCTCTCTCACTCTCTCTTTCTCTATCTCTCTCCACTTCTCTCCCTCTCTCTTCCTCCCTCTCTTTCCCCCCTATCCTTCTTTTGGTTTTTGTACCACACCTAGCGGTACTCACGTCTCACTTTTGGCTCTGTATACAGAGATTACTCCCCGTGGTTCTTACTTGGGGGACCATATACAGTGTCTGGGATGAAACCAGTATCAGCAATGTGAAAGCACCTTAACCCCTTAATGCCTATGACCCCTGAATTCTCTTTCATTGATGGCGGGAGATGGTAGAGGTTCCCAGTTGGTGCCAGGCAATCTAAAGGCCACTCTCAATGATTGACAATAAACCAGACCAACAAACCAAACAATACATTCAATGCTAGCGTCTAAGAATAAGATACTCCTTGGGTTCTGGGATGCCATGGACCAACTGGACCTTTAGATTCACATCTGGCAGTTTTCAGTTACCTCCAGGGCTATAACAGTGATATTGGGTGTGTGTGAGAGAATATATGGTGCTGGGGAGTGAACCCAGTTTGGCTACATCCAAACATGTGCCCTGGTAGAGGTAAGGTATAATGGTGGTTGGATAGGTGTTGGAATATTAAATGCCTGTAACAAATCATCATGAACAGCTTTGTATACCATGGTAATTATATCAAGTATAAGGGGAAAATTGGGAAAAATAATTAATTAAAAATATTAACATTAGACTAACTGGTCCTTCTATGCAGTCCGACAAGAGTGTCATTATTAGTTCCAGGTGAAATTAAAGAAGCAAAATTTTTCAACATCTGTAGGTTGTAGCATGAAATATTATTTTTCAAGTTTTATTGCTCAATTGTCACTCCTAGAAGACAGGACTCTCTACCTTTTGGCTCTTTGCCAACTTTGCCCTATCTAGCGCCCTGCCTGGCATGAGGTTCATAAATACTGCCTGAATGAACAATAAAGGAATGGTGTTCCCATGTTCATCAGTGCCACAACTCATTCACACATGGAAGTAACCATGGCACCAGCTCTCACAGGAGCAGCATAGATTTCACAGAGAGCAACTGTAAAGGGAGAAGAATTGGCAGTGTGGCTATGCATTTGTGCACCTGTATGTGTGCATGCCTGTCTGTATGTATGCATAAGCTTGAGCATGAAATTACAATCCAAATATTAATTCACAGTGAAGAACTATTTCTGTTACTAGAGCAAACATAAAATGCAGAGAGAATCAGTATGCATTTTATAATTTTAAAATACTGCTGCTATGTCCCATCATGCTGACCACTGCCTTGTGTGGGTCAGGGTAGTTTCTCATTGGTCTGTTCATTCACTGAGTTCACACTGCACTCAACTAATAGTTTCTCCTCAAAGGTTGGTTTGTAGACATTATGGCCCCTGCCACATGCATCCAAATGTCCAGTCTGTCTCTTTGTCTCTCAGATTCAAACTCTACCTCCATCCTCCTACCTGAATTAACTTAGATTAACAAATATAAAATATCTCAGCAAAACTCCAAGCTTTGTCACTATATCATTGTCATCCCGCTGTCCATCAATTTACTCAAGTGGGTGCCAGTAACGTCTCCAATCGTCCCAGCCCTGAAATTTAAGCACCCTCTCCTTACTCATCTTTCCCAATGATTGCAGACTCTTTCAGGGTCAGGGGAATGAGACCTGTCATTGCTACTGTTTTTGGCATATCGAATATGCCAGACTCTGCTGTTTCTAATTAGCTAAGCAAAAAAATTCAGCATCTCAAGAGGAAGCCTTAGATGAGCCTAGTCAGTAAACCCTTCATGCATTAGCAGCCACCCACTGACAACCCTGGTTTTTCTGTGTAGGTCAGCCCCTCCCCCTTCTTGGTCCGTGACCCTCCCATTTGGCGCTTTAAGGTTACTCTGCTCACCCTTCACTGCCTCCCTTCAAAACTCACTGCTGGGGCCGGAGCAATAGCACAGTGGAGAGGGCGTTTGCCTTGCACGCAACCAACCTGGGTTTGATCCCTGGCATCACACATGGTCCCCTGAGCACCACAAGGAGTAACCCCTGAACATTGCCAGGTGTGACCCAAAGCACCAAAAACCAAAAAAACCTCACTGCTGAGAATAGATCCCATGAATTTATGCCATTAATGAGAGGTCACCCATGACGGGAATATTTAAATTCTACCCCTATGATCAGGTTGTCATTGAGGCCTCCGAGTTTCTTGCCAGCTCCCAACATCACATCAGCTACTGGCTGACTCATGGCGCTGACATTTGGGAGAAAAGATCATACTCAGGCCTGATAGTATCTCACACATGGTGGTGAAGAGACACAGGAAACCCAGAGGGCAGCAGAGGGCCTGGAAGGGCAAACAGCAGAATCTCGGCTCAGGACCAAATGAGGAAGAAGGATTGGTTCCTCCCCCCGGATCTAACACTGCTTGGCTCTTTCCAACAGTAGTTTGTGTTGAAAGAGAAAATGCATTCTGGAGGAGAAGCAGAAGATGGGAATGGGTTTCTGGCAAAGGCTTTTTTAAAAATATCAGATGTTTAACATCAGCACGTTCTTTCAATCAATGGAATGAGCCCCGTGTCCTCATTTATCTCCTGCTACAAAATGTTAAACACAGCCCCAGAGGGACAGGACAGTGGGTAGGGCGCTTGCCTCGCATGTGGGTAACCAAGGTTTGATCCCTGGGTTTGGGAGACCCACCAGGAGTGATATCTGAGCAAAGAGCCAGGAGAAAGCCCTGAGCACTGTCAGGTGTGAGCCCCAACCTTCCCTAGCTGCCCAAAAAATGTATGTGCAAAACAGCTAATGACAGTCGTGTGTATTCTAGGAATATTTATGCAGCTTTGAACAAATTCCCTGTATCACTGTCATCCTGTTGTTCATCAATTTCCTAGAGCAGGCACCAGTAACATCTCCTTTGTCCTAGCCCTCAAATTTTAGAAGCTGCCACATTCGAGGCTCTTTCAGGGTCAGGAGAATGAAACCCATCATCGTTACTAGTTTTGGGCATATTACATACTCCATGGGGATTTTGCCAGACTCTGCATGTGGGCAGGATACTTTTGGTAACCTGCCAGGTTCTCCAGAGTAAGAACTAGATAATAAGATGTTGCACGGCTGCAAATTTGGCCGTGTGCTTCCGGGAGCTAGGTTCTATAGTCTCTAGGTCTTGGCCATTGATTGGATTACACCACGTCGGGGGGAGGGCAGTTGGTGGGTGTAATGCCTACATACTGAAGATGGCGGAATCTGGATGGAGGCTTGGAGAGCTAAGCCCTGGATCCCGCACACCTGGGTTCCTCTGCCAGTTCTTTCATGCGTGAGGCTCATCTGAACGTGTGGTGAGTGGTCTTAAGCATGGCTATGGCTGGAACCAGAAGTCTTCTGCTTCCAGAGCTCTGCTCGGGACAGGGAGAGAAACTCAACCTGCCCTCCTCCAAGGGGCCCCGGTGAGGACAGCCAGGCGTAGAGGCAGGAGACTCTGCACTATTCTTTTCCTGGAGCTGGATTTTATAGTCTGCCTCGGAGTCCCCTGCCTCCGCGTCTGGCTGTCCTCACTGGGGCCCCTTGGAGAAGGGCGGGTTGAGTTTACCTCCCCTCTCCAAGCAGCTGAAGACCTCTGGTTCCGGTCACAGCCATGTTTAAGACCACTCTCCACACATTCAGACGAGCCTCACACATGAAGGAACCGGCAGAGGAACCCAGGTGTGCGGGACCCGGGGCTTAGAACTCCAAGCCTGCTCGTATTGGGACTGGGCCTCCTCCACCCAGATCCCCTATCTTCCAGTATGTAGGTGTTACACCCACCAACTGCCCCTGCCCCGTTGTCATGTAATCCCATCAATGGCCATGACGCAGAGACTATAAAACCCAGCTCCCAGAAGAGAACAGCACAGAGTCTTGCATAGTTTACCTTAAAGCAATGACCTTTCTGTATGGACACAGGAAGACAGTTAATATTATGCTTTTGTAACTTGGGAGTTGATTCACTCCAAATAATACTTACTCCTGGGCATCTGCTTTGTTGACTCAGTTGCCCTTAGTTCCTAGCATCCCAAAAGCAGGGTTCCAACAAGGGACTGAATGGGCCAAGGGCAAGTTGTGAGTTAAACTGGCATCGAAATGGGCCAGGCCAAAGTGCCACAATATTCAACTATAAGTTGAGGGCATGGTCATAGACAAATGCTGTCATGATCCAAATGTAACGATGCGTTGCTTTACCATTGTGAACAGTGTGGTTTAGACCTTCACGTTCATTGTGACTATTCTGCTTGATATGCAGTGTGAGTTGAGATAGGCTTATGAGTTATTGGATACTGTGCTTCTAGTGGCTAAGCTATCCTAGAGTAGGTTCCATCTAATAGGGTAGCTTATGGTTCCTTGGCATATGTAGTGGGAGAATATTTCATGCCCAATAATGCGGCCGTGGCTCAGGAAAGTGTCCCTGGCGCTGGGTGCTGGGCTGTACCTGGTTGAATGAGGAGAGAGTGCCCGGAGACGTTCAGCTTGGTTGCCGAGAGATGGGCCTCAGTTCCCGTCCTGAGCAGATCATGGTAGAAAACCGGCTGTAACGCAAAAGCACACCAAACTTTCTTATTGAAGAGTTTAGCCCAGAAGATATCAACAGTACTGTAGTGTTAGACAACCTCTCTGACAAGAAATTCAGAAGAGAGCTACTTAGGATGCTTAGGGAACTAAAAGAAACAATGGAAAGCAATGCCAATAAAAGACAAGATGATTTGAAGGCAGAAATGAAAAAAATGCAATCGGAAATGTCAGACCTGAAAAACCTGGTAGGCAAAATGAAAACATCAGTGGAAGGCCTCAGCAGCAGAGTAACAGCTGCTGAGAACAGAATCAGTGAGCTCGAAGATGAAATTCAGAGACTCTCCAGAAAAGAACAGAAAATGGAAAAGAGACTCACAATTCAGGAACAGATGGCTAGAAAAGATCGTGATGAAGCCAAGAGGGGTAACATAAGAATTATTGGAGTCCCAGAGGAACAGGAAGAAAACCTTGATAAAGAAGAAACTGATGTCAAAGGCATCATTGCTACAATGTTTCCAGAGCTAAAGAAAACTTGTGACCACATTCAGGAGGCTGGAAGGGTACCAGCTAGAAGAAATCCGAATAAAAATACCCCAAGACACATCCTGATCAAAACGACCAAAACCTTACACAGAGATAAAATTCTGAAAGCAGCAAGATCGAAGAAAGAAATCTCTTACAAAGGAGCATCGTTAAAATTCGCAGCTGATTTTTCTGATGAAACCCTCATGGTCCGAAAACAGTGGTGGGACATAGTGAAAAAACGCAATGAAATAAATGCCTCTCCAAAAATACTTTACCCAGCGAGACTCTCATTCATAATAGAAGGAACAACACACAGTTTCACAGTCAAAAAACAGCTCAGGAACTTCACAGACTCAAAAACATGGTTACAAGAACAACTAAATGAGCTACTATAAGGCAAGACAGGCCCCTCAAATACACCAAATTTCAAAGAACAATGGGACAAAATCCCTTGACAATAATCTATGTCAATGTCAGTGGGCTAAACGCACCAATTAAAAGAGATAGAGTGGCAGGATGGATTAGAAAATTGAACCCAACATTCTGCTGCCTGCAAGAAACACATCTCAATAGTTAAAGCAAACACAGACTCAGAGTCAAAGGCTGGAAAACAATCCTACAGGCAAACAGCTCCCATAAAAAAGTTGGGGTAGCCATCCTAATATCAGACCACGTCGATTTCAGAGTGAAAAAGGTCATAAGAGACAGTGAAGGCAATTTCTTGGTGATCAAAGGATCTGTACAACAGGAAGAACTTACAATAATAAATGTATATGCACCTAATGAGAGACCAGCAACGAACTTAAAACAACTACTCAAAGATTTGGAAAAAGACATCAATAGGAACACAATACTAGTGGGAGACTTCAATACTGCTTTGTCTCCTCTTGATAGTTCAACCAGACTTACGCTTAGCAAGGACAAACTTGATCTGAGAGAAACAATGGAAGAAAGGGACTTAGTAGATATATACAGGACACTTCATCCTCAAAAAGCTGAATACACATTCTTCTCAAACGTACATGGAACGTTCTCCAAGATAGCCCACGTGCGAGCCACAAAACATACCTCCATAACATTAAGAAGACAGAGATTGTATCAACAATCTCCTCAGACCACAATGTGCTGATATTAGAAGTAAATCACACACAAAAACAGAAAACAAAATTAAACACCTGAAAATAAAACAGTGCGCTATTGAACAACGAGTGGCTTAGAAAGGAAATCAAAGAGGAAATCAAAAGATTCCTAGAAACGAATGAAAATGAGGATATGAGTTACCAAAACTTATGGGACACAGCAAAAGCTGTCTTAAGAGGAAAGTTTATAGCTCTACAAGCATTCCTCAGGAAGGAGGAGCGAGCACACATAAATAAGCTAACATCACAGCTTAAGAGCTTGGAGAATGACCAACAAAAGGAGAACAACCCGAACAGGCGGAAGGAAATAATAAAACTCAGAGCAGAGATTAACGAGATGGAAACCTAAAAAACAATCCAAAAGATCAATGAAACCAAGAGCTGGTTCTTTGAGAAAATTAACAAGATCGATAAGCCACTAGCAAAACTCACAAAGAAAGGGAGAGAGGAAACCCTATTACACCGAATCAGAAATGAAAAGGGGGTCATTACAAGAGAAACTACAGAAATTCAAAGGATCCTCAGGGAGTACTTTGAGAAGCTTTATGCCACGGAACATCAAAACCTCGAGGAAATGGATAAATTTCTAGACTCCTACAGACTCCCAAGACTGACCCAAGAAGACCTGGAATACCTGAACGGATCAATCACCATCAAGGAAATTGAAATGGTAATAAAAAGTCTCCCCGAGCACAAAAGTCCTGGCCCAGATGGATTCACTAGTGAATTCCTCCAAATCTTTAAAGAGGACTTACTCCCAACCTCTTTAAGCTTTTCCACGAAATTGAAATATCAAAAACACTTCTGAACAGTTTCTGCGAAGCAAATTTCATACTGATACCAAAAGCAGACAGAGATACCACAAAGAAAGAGAATTACAGGCCGATATCCCTGATGAACACAGATGCAAAGATCCTCAACAAATTACTAGCAAATAGAATCCAAGTAGTCATCAAAAAGATCATACAGCATGACCAAGTAGGATTCATCCCAGGGATGCAAGGATGGTTTAACGCTCGCAAATCAATCACCATAATCCATCATATCAGCAAAAGAAAATATAAAAACCATATGATCATATCAATAGACGCAGAGGAAGCATTTGACAAGATCCAGCACCCCTTTATGATGAAAACTCTAGCCAAAATGGGTATTCAGAGTACTTTCCTCAACATAGTTAAAGCCATCTACCACAAGCCTACCACAAGTATCGTCCTCAATGGGGAAAAACTGAGAGACTTCCCTCTAAGATCAGGTATGAGACAAGGATGCCCACTCTCTCCACTGATGTTCAATAGAGTACTGGAAGTACTCGCAATAGCGATCATGCAAGAAAAATATATTAAGGGCATTGAGGTAGGAAAGGAAGACATCAAGCTCTGACTATTCGCAGATGATATGATACTATACTTAGAGAACCCTATAACCTCTACCAAGTAACTCCTAGAAACAATAAACTTGTATAGTAATGTTGCAGGTTATAAAATCAATACCGAAAAGTCCATGGCTTTCCTAAACGCAAACAGTGAGAGAGAAGAAAGCTACATGAAAAAAACAATCCCGTTCATAATTTGGCCCCAGAAAAGTACCTAGGAATCAGCTTAATTAAGGAAGTAAAGGACCTGTACAAAGAAAACTACAAAATGCTTCTTCAAGATATAAAAGAGGACATGAGGAAATGGAAAGATATCCCCTGCTCATGGATCGGGAGACTTAACATTGTCAAAATGGCAATACCACCGAAAGCATTGTATAAATTCAATGCAATCCCTTTAAGGATACCCATGACATTCTTCAAAGAAATGGAGCAAACACTCCTGATATTTATATGGAACAATAAGCCCCCGTTAATAGTTAAAGCAATTCTTGGGAAAAAGAAAATGGGAGGAATCAACCTCCCTAACTTCAAACTCTATTACAAAGCAGTAATAATTAAAACAGCATGGTACTGGAACAAAGGCAGAACTGCAGACCAATGGAACAGGGTTGAATACACTAACATCTCCCCTCAATCATATGATCATCTAATCTTTGATAAAGGTGCAAAAATGTGAAGTGGATTAAGGAAAGCCTCTTTAACAAATTGTGCTGGCATCACTGGACGGCTACATGCAAAATATGGGCTCAGAACTCTGTCTAACACCGTATAAAAAAGTAAGATCAAAACGGATTAAAGATCTCAACATCATACCAGAAACCATAAGATACATTGAAGACAAAGTTGGCAAAACCCTCCATGACATTGAAGCTAATGTTATTTTCAAAGATGCCACGCCACTGGCAGAGAAGGTGAAAACAGAGATAGATAAATGGGACTATTTTAAACTAAGAAGCTTCTGCACCTCAAAAGAAACAATGACCAAAATACAAAGACAGTCTACAGAATGGGAAAGGATATTCGCCGAATACACATCTGACAAGGGGTTGTTATCAACGATATACAAAGTACTAGTTGAACTCCACAAGAAGAAAACATCCAACCCCATCCAAAAATGGGGCAATGAAATGAACAGAAACTTTCTCAAAGAAGAAATCCGAATGGCAAAAAAGCACATGAGAAAATGCTCTACATCATTAATCATCAGAGAGATGTAGATCAAAACTACAATGAGATACCATCTCACACCTCAGAGACTGGCCCACATTCAAAGGAACAAAAGCAACAGATGCTGGCGCGGATGTGACGAGAAAGGGACACTCCTTCACTGTTGGTGGGAATGCCGACTAGTTCAGCCCTTTTGGAAAACAGTATGGACGTTTCAAAAAAAATTATAAGTTTAGCTCCCATTTGACCCAGCAATACCACTCCTGGGAATATATCCCAGGGAGGCAAAAATATGTAGTCGAAGTGACATCTGCACTTCTTTGTTCATTGCAGCACTCTTTACAATAGCCAGAAACTGGAAGAAACCTGAGTGCCCAAGAACAGATGACTGTTTAAAGAAACTTTGGTACATCTACACAATGGAGTACTATGTAGCTGTTAGAAAAGTTGAAGTCATGAAATTTACATACCAGTGGTACAACATGGAAAGTATCATGCTAAGCGAAATGAGTCAGAAAGAGAGGGATAGACATAGAAAGATTGCATTCATCTGTTGGAAATATAGTAACAAAATATGAGATTAATACCCAAGAATAGCTGAGATCAGCACCAGGAGGATTACTCTATAGCTTAGAGGCCAGCCGGGCATTCTATGGCAGAGGACAGTTCAGATAGAGAAGGGAGCAGCAAATAAAGGTGTTTGGACGATCCTCCTAGGTGGGGAGATGCATGTTGAAAGTAGACTATGGACTGAACATGTTTGCCACTCAATGCCTCTTTTGCAGACCAGAACACCCAAAAGGAGAGAGAGAACAAAAGGGAATGCCCTGCCACAGATGCAGGGTGGGATGGGGAGGATTGGGGTGGGAGGGATATTATCCATGGTGGTGAAAATGGGCATTGGTGGAGGAATGGGTATTTGATCATTGTATAATCGAAACCCAAGCACAACAAATTGTAAATCTACAACTGTACCTCATGGTGTTTCACTAATAAAAAAAGTAAATATATATATATATAACTGATCTGAGTTCTGACTTTTGTGCCCTGGACATAGCCACTCTTAATCCTTTGGAAGAGTTGTCTTTTCCAAATAACGGGCTAGAGCACAGTTTTAATACATGGAAGCAACTTTTTGCTATTCTTCCCTTCAAGAAGTGGCATCTCACGTCCCTTCCCCTTAAACCTGGGTTAGCTATAGTGAGTTGTTTCTAGCAAATTAAAGGTGTTGGAAGTGATGATTTATGATTACTAAGGCTGCATTAGAAAGTGAGTTAGAGCTTTGGTCTGATTCTTAGTCAGTCTAAGAAGCATCTTTCTTGAAACCTAACTTAGGCCAGGTCACATTTGGGAAGTTCTGGCTGATGGTTCCAACTGAGGTGTTATCTGCCAACCAGCATTACTCTGCAGTCAAATAAAAAAAGGCTTCATTATGGCTCTAACCCTGGCAGCTATTTAATTGAAACCATACAGGAGACCCTTCAGGAAAAATCAAGTAGCTGAGCCCACGTGACCATCAAACCCATGAAAAATAATATAAACATCTGATAGTTGCTATTCTAATACATTTTTCTGTTGAATTATTTCCTAGAAAGATGTAGATATTTGTAATTAGAGGCAAGAAGAAGTTGGTGAAAGTTTGCAGAAAGCCAGAGGGTAGCTCAAAGGCTATATAAAACACTATAACATGCTGGGGATTCTGAGCATTTTAATCAACCAAAGAAAAGATCAAGAGACATTTTAAAATGTATTTTAAAAACAACAAAATACTGTTAAAACCTTCACAATTGCCCATAAGGACAGCAGAAGTGGATATCAGCTTAAATTGCAGCACTGGGAAAATGGGATTGATGTAGCAGTGATTTTTGAGTGAGGGTGAAAAGCCAGGGGCGCCATATTTTAATGAACCATACACTAACTTTATGTCCTCTCCTCTGGTTAGGTGCCTGCCCTTTCTTCATTTACACTGTAGTTTTTTAAATATGTATTAAAAATATATGGTAAATACATACCAAAGATAAAATGTGTTCAAATCTTCTAAGATGCGTTACTCTGACTTTTTTCCCCTTTTCTTTCCTGTTGTTTCTGTGATGACCAGGGAATTCCCACCTGATTGTGATACTTATTTATATACTTTGCTGTGGTGTCAGGTCTGACTTGGGGATGTAGGATGGGGATCAATTGTGGTACCTCACTTGCTTCACACTTTGCAAGGCTGGCACGCTACTGATGAATCATCCTGGGTCCTATTTCTTTGAGTTTTAAATAATTTATATAACAAAGACTCATGCCCAATTTACTTATAATGGTATTATCTCCCTAAATATTATGATCAAGAAAAATAACATCTTTGACAAGTACCAGATAATCTTACTCATATGTGGTATATAAAAAAACAAGAAGCAAGGGAATGAACAGTGTCCAATGAAAATAAACCTTGAGCTTCTGACCACAGAATTGAGGTGAAGTTGACTGATGGTGCTCAATGAACTGTTATAAAGGAATATTGACACTTTGATGGTGGGTATGCTATAAGAAAATTGTAACCCTATAACATATAAACATTTACACTCTTGTAAACCAAGTATACTTTGATACAAAGTATATATAGAAATAGCACCTTTAGGTTCATTCAGAGCCACGGTATATAATTTTCCAAAGACTCACATAGACATTGGTGAACTACAGGAACATCACCTCTCAGCATTCTCATTAAGCAGAAGGTGTTTTTGCAGTTCCATGCCTTTCAATTTCCCTCAACCTAGAAGGTCATTTCTATCCCCCCTCTCATCTCATCTGCCTACCACTTACCTATTGCTAAATAACACACATTCCCTCTCAAAATAAATTATTATGAACATAAGAATCATTTATATTGCTCAAGATTCCACAGTTCACTGGATTAGATCATGATTTCTGGTGTCTATGATACATCAAATAGTTTAGTGCAGATAATTTTTAAGATGTCTTAGACCTAGCAAAGTCTGAGGTACTCTGTAGCTATCAGGAATGTGGCAGTATATGAAGAGGAACTCAAGATCATCTTGAAATACACCTTTGCCCCTTTTCTCTATTCTTTCTATACTTATCTTCACACTGCCACTCTTTGGACAAGATGAGAGCTAGATGTACAAAAAACACTCCTGGAGAAACAAGAAAAACCCTCTATGTCTTAAATGTAATCCCTACAGCCAAACTCAGAGACTTTTCCCCCTACTGCTTCTGCTGTAGCTTTTGATGCTGGAATGCATTTTTTCAGCTTTTATTATTTTTTAAAGAACATTTAATCTTACCGGTGGGTGGGTGTGAGTGATGATCACATCAGAGAGAAAAAAAAGAAATACAAGCATATTTCTGAGAGAAAATATGTGTTAGCCAGTGTATAGTGGTGCATTCTTTGTAGTGAATATGCGACTTAGGAAAGAACATAATAGAATAGCTTTTATCTATGTAAAAAGAATAATCAATTCTATGTAGATCAGGCCTGGGTTAACAAACCCAGAGCTACATCATCTAGAAAAGCAGATTTACATCATCCAGAAAAGCAGATTTGTCCACTGGTAGACATTTTTCAGAATTTACCTATTGTTTACGTAGTACCCACAGGTTGGGGTTTGAAAGTAACCTCCTTTTAGTTAAAGAATGGGTCACAGGTTCATTTCATTCAACGCAATAGTGTTGAAGACTTGACACAGAAAGCCCAAAGAGAGATTTAACTTATAGGTTTGAAATGCTTAGAATACAAAAGGAAAACTGATATCTGGTAGAAAATACCTAAATAATATTGTCATCGACCAAATACAAAATTATACCAATATTTATCATGGATTATTTATTATAGTGGAACAATTCCTTTAGTTTGTCACAAGAAAAATATGCTATGGAAATTATTTGCAATATTTTGTTTCCTGAAATGTACAATGAGAATTAATAATAAGATGTCTTTGTGAGGTTTCTGTGAGGTTTGTATAAGATAACACCTGAAAAGTTTTGAGTCTAGTGCCTGGTAGATAAGACTAGCTAACGTTTAAGATAATTATTATTAGTAGTGCTAGAAAGCAGCAGAAGAGTATAGGAAAGAGCATGTGTGTTTTGAAATTTGACACAACTGGATTTAAGTTCCAGGGTTTTTTTTTACCATAAGTAGCAGTGTTTCTGGGCATATCAATAACATAAAATATATGTTATTGTTATATTTTATTCATATTTTATGGTACTTTATATTGCTTATTTTCTTGTATTTTATAATACTTATATTTTTGCTTATATGGTGAGGCTTAACTAATTACTTGCAAAAATAATTGAATGCAGAATCTGGCAGTAAACATTGGTGAATAAATTAATGTTGGTGAATAGCTCTTATTACTTCATAAAATTTTCATGGTATCATGAGAATTATGTTTGCATTTTATATAATTTGCCAGAAAATATGCAAAAAATGAACAACTACACTTCAAGATTGACAGTAATTGTGGACTGATTCTATTCAGGTCATCTTAGAATATGACATTAGAAGCAAAGCAGACTTATTGGGGAAAACACCTGTCACATACCACTCAACATTGAATCAGGCCCATGGGGCTTCCTGGAGTAAATTATATATCAGGAAGTCCTATGTCAATTTGAATGGCCTTGTTCTGGTGCCTTCCTTCAACTTGTGCTGAGGGGTCTCTTGAAGGGAGCTTTGAATGGTGGGATTCTAGGGCTTAAGATAGTTTTATCACAGTTCGGAATTATCCCTTTTCATATTGGTTAGTTCCTTATTTGGAGAAGCTTCATAGAAGACCCTCTATAAATGCAGAATTTAATTAATTTTCTATAACAAGAAATGCATCACGATTATTTCTGGAGAATAGAGCATAATCATGTAATCACTCATGAAGAATTAGCTGCCCATTTTCCGTTTGGATAAAAGCAATGCTGAGGATCAACTGTTGTTGTTTTTTTTTAGCGGGGGGCAGGTGGTGGGCTTCTTAAATGAATTTAGGTTGTAAGCCTTCTTTACATATGTAGCTAAAAAAGTTTATTTTTGTGACATTTTTACTTATAAAGTTTCAACAACTCATTCTGATTTCTCTTCCTTTCTAATTGTACGCCTCAGATTGATTCAAATTTTCTATTTTAGAGGAAAATCAGGTAGAAGTCAATTGGAGGGATAAAGCAAAACTACTTTTAGTTTTTCTGCTGCTATAAAACTTTTTATATTTTTATTAGTGAAACACCATGAAGTGCAGTTGTAGACTTACAAATTATTTATTTATTGATTGATTTATTTTTAAATGTTTTTATTAGTGAAACACCATGAGGTACAGTTATACACTTACAAATTTTTGTGCTTGGGTTTCAGTTATACAATGATCAAGTACCCATACCTCCACCAGCGCCCATCCTCCACCACCACGGGTCCAAGCATCTGTCCCACACCCCAGCCCCCCATCCCACCCTGCCTCTGTGGCAGGACATTCCCCCTTGTTCTATCTCTCTTCTTTTGGGTCCTGTGTTTTGCAAGAGAGGCATTGAGTGGCAATCATGTTTGGTCTATAGTCTACTTTCAGCGTGCTTCTCCCACCCTGGGAGAATCCTCCTAACACCCTTTATTTGGTGCTCTCTTCTCTATCTGAGCTTCCTTTTCCTCTAGCACGTGTGGCTGTCCTCCAAGTCATGGAGCAAAATTCCTGGTACTAATCTCAGCCATTCCTGGGTGTTCCCTCCCATTTCGTTGCTTTATGTTCCCCAGATGAATGCAATCTTTCTGTGTCTATCCTGCTCTTTCTGACTCATTTCGCTTAACATGATACTTTCCATGTAGTACCACTTGTATGTAAATTTCATGACTTCATCTTTTTTAACAGCAACATAGTACTCCATTGTGTAAATGTACCAAAGTTTCTTTAACCAGTCATCTGTTCTCGGGCACTCAGGTTTTTTTTTTCCAGATTCTGGCTATTGTAAAGAGTGCAGCAATGAACAAACAATTGCAGATGTCATTTCGACTATACATTTTTGCCTCTCTGGGGTATATTCCCAGAAGTGCTATTGCTGGGTCAAATGGGAGATCAAATTCTAATTTTTTGAGAATTGTCCATACTATTTTCCAAAAGGGTTGGACCAGTCGGCGTTCCCACCAGCAGTGAAGGAGGGTCCCTTTCTCGCCACATCCGCGCCAGCACCAGTTGCTTTTGTTCTTTTCGATGTGGGTCAGTCTCTGTGGTGTGAAATGATATCTCATTGTTATTTTGATCTGCATCTCTCTGATGAGTAGTGATGTAGAGCATTTTCTCATTTGCCTTTTGGCCATTCGGATATCTTCTTTGCGAAAGTTTCTGTTCATTTCCTTGCCCCATTTTTTGATGGGGTTGAGTGCTTTCTTCTTGTGGAATTCAACCAGTACCTTGTATATCCTTGATGTCAACCCCTTGTCGGATGTGTATTTGGCGAATATCCTTTCCCATTCTGTAGACCGTCTGTATTTTGGTCACTGTTTCTTTTGAGGTGCAGAAGCTTCTTAGTTTAAGATAGTCCCATTTGTCTATCTCTGTTTTCACTTGCTTGGCCAGTGGCATGACATATTTGAAGATACCATTAGCTTTAATATCATGGAGGGTTTTGCCAACTGTGTCTTCAATGAACTTTATGGATTCTGGTCTGATATTGAGGTCATAAATCCATTTCGATCTTACTTTTGTGCATGGCGTTAGGCAGAGATCTGAGACCACTTTTTTGCAAGTAGCCATCCAGTTTTGCCAGCACAGTTTATTAAAGAGGCTTTCCCTGCTCCATTTCACTTTTCTTGACACCTTATCGAAGATTAGATGATCATATGCTTGGGAGGAGATGTCAGTATATTCAACTCTGTTCCACTGGTCTGCGGCTCTGCCTTTGTTCCAGTACCATGCTGTTTTAATTATTACTGCTTTGTAGTAGAGCTTGAAGTTAGGGAGGTTGATTCCCCCATTTTCCTTTTCCCAAGAATTGCTTTAGCTATTTGTGGAGGCTTATTGTTCCATATAAGTTTCAGGACAGTTTGCTCCATTTCTTTGAAGAATGTCATGGGTATCGTAATAGGGATCGCATTCAATTTGTACAGTGCTTTGGGAAGTATTGCCATTTTGACAATGTTGATTCTCCCCATCCATGAGCAGGTGATATTTTTCCATTTCCTCATGTCCTGTTTTATTTCCTGAAGTAGCGTTTTGTAGTTTTCTTTGTACAGTTCCTTTACTTCCTTAGTTAAGCTGATTCCCAGTTACTAGATTTTCTGGGGCCACAATTTTGAGTGGGACTGTTTTCTTCATGTGACTTTCTTCTCTTTCACTATTTGCATAGCGGAAAGCCATGGACGTTTGGGTATTGATTATATAGCATGCCACGTTACAATACAAGTCTATTTTTTCTAGGAGTTTCTTGGTAGAGGTTTTAGGGTTCTCTATGTATAGTATCATATCATCTGCGAATAGTGAGAGCTTGATTTCTTCCTTCCCTATCTGGATGCCTTTAATATCTTTTCCTTGTGTAATAGCTACTGCAAGTACTTCCAGTACTATATTACACACTAGTGGAGAGAGTGGGCATCTTTCTCTCGTTCCTGATCTTAGGGGGAAGGCTCTCAGTTTTTCCCCATTGAGATGATGTTTGCTGTAGATTTGTGGTAGATGGCTTTAAGTATATTGAGGAAAGTCCCCTCTCTCCCCATTTTGGTGAGGGTTTTCATCTAAAATCGGTGCTGGATCTTTTCAAATGCTTTCTATGTATCTATTGATATGATCATATGATTTTTATCTTTTCTTTTATTGATATGAGTGATTATGTTTATTGATTTCCGAGTGTTGAACCATCCTTGCATACCTGGGATGAATCCCACTTGGTCATGATGTATGATCTTTTTGATTAGTTGTTGAATTCTATTTGCTAGTATTTTATTCAGAATCTTCGCATCCAAGTTCATCAGGGATATCTGACTGTAGTTTTCTTTTCTTGTAGTGTCTTTGTTTCCTTTTGGTATTAGAGAGATGTGGGCTTAATAGAAAGTGTTTGGCAGAGTGTCTGTTTTTTCAATTTCCTGGAAAAAGCTTGAGAAGAACTGGCAATAGGTCCTCTTTAAATGTTTGGAAAAATTCGCTAATAAATCCTTCTGGACCTAGGCTTCTGTTTTGGGGAAGACTTTTGATTACAGTTTCAATTTCCTTGATGTGAATAGGTCTATTCAGGTACTCTATATCTTCTTGATTGAGCTTTGGGACATGACAGGAATCCAGGAATTTATCCATTTCTTCTAGGTTCTCTTGTTTCGTGGCATACAGACTTTCAAAGTAGTCTCTGATGATCTTTTGAATTTCTTTGGTTTCTGTTGTGATATCCCCGTTCTTATTTCTGATTCGATTTGTTAGGGTTCTCTCTCTCTGGTTCTTTGTGAGTGTTGTTAGTTGTTTATCTATCTTATTTATTTTCTCGAAGAACCAGCTCCTGGTTTCATTGATTTTTCGGATTGTGTCTTTGTTTTCCATGTCTTTGATTTCTGCTCTAAGTTTTATGATCTCTTTCCTTCTGCCCAATTTGGGCTCTTTCTGTTGTTCCTTTTCTAAGATCTTGAGCTGGGAAGTCAAGTTGTTTATGTTTATCCTTTTTTCTGTCCTGAGATATGCTTGCAGAGCTATAAATTTTCCCCTTGAAACTGTTTTCGCTGCATCCCATAAGTTCTGGTACCTCGTGTCTTCATTCTTATTTGTTTCGAAGTATCTTTTGATTTCGTCCTTGACTTCCTGATCCACTTGTTGTTAAGCATTGAGTTGTTTAATTTCCAGGTGTTTGATTTGGTTCTCCGTGTCTGGTGTGATTCACTTCTATTCTCAGTGCATCATGGTCTGAAAAGTTTGTTGATACTATTTCTATCTTCCTGATTCTATTTAGGTATGTTTTGTGTTCTAGGACATGGTGTATTTTGGAAAATGTTCCATGCGCACTGGAGAAGAATGTGTATTCTTTCTTTTTAGGGTGTAGAGCCCTGTATAGGTCTATAAGACCTTTCTCTCTCTTTTTTTTGTGAAGCACCATGAGGTACAGTTGTAGATTTACAAATCTTTGTGCCTGGGTTTCTGTCATACAATGATCAAATACCCATCCCTCCACCAGTGCCCATTTTCAACCACCATGGATAATATCCTCCCCCTCCCACCCTGCCTCTGTGGCAGGGCATTCCCTTTTGTTCTCTATCTCCTTTTGGGTGTTGTGGTCTGCAACAGAGGCATTGAGTGGCAAACATGTTCAGTCCATAGTCTACTTTCAACATGCATCTCCCCTCCTGGGAGGATCCTCCAAACACCCTTTATTTGGTGCTCCCTTTTCTATCAGAACTGCGCTTTCCCCTAGAATATCCAGCTGGCCTCTAAGCTATGGAGTAATCCTCCTGGTGTTCATCTCAGCTATTCTTGGGTATTAATCTCATATTTTGTTACTTTATATCCCCCAGATGAATGCAATCTTTCTATGTCTATCCCTCTCTTTCTGACTCATTTCGCTTAGCATGATACTTTCCATATTGTACCACTTGTATGTAAATTTCATGGCTTCATCTTTTCTAAGAGCTACATAGTACTCCATTGTGTAGATGTACCAAAGTTTCTTTAACCAGTCATCTGTTCTAGGGCACTCAGGTTTCTTCCAGTTTCTGTCTATTGTAAAGAGTGCTGCAATGAACAAAGAAGTGCAGATGTCACTTCGACTACATATTTTTGCCTCCCTGGGATATATTCCCAGGAGTGGTATCGCTGGGTCAAATGGGAGCTAAACTTATAATTTTTTTTGAAACGTCCATACTGTTTTCCAAAAGGGCTGAACTAGTCGGCATTCCCACCAACAGTGAAGGAGTGTCCCTTTCTCGTCACATCCGCGCTAGCATCTGCTGCTTTTGTACCTTTGAATGTGGGCCAGTCTCTGAGGTGTGAGATGGTATCTCATTGTGGTTTTGATCTGCATCTCCCTGATGATTAATGATGTAGAGCATTTTCTCATGTGCTTTTTTGCCATTCGGATTTCTTCTTTGAGAAAGTTTTTGTTCATTTCATTGCCCCATTTTTTGATGGGGTTGGATGTTTTCTTCTTGTGGACTTCAACCAGTACTTTGTATATCCTGGATAGCAACCCCTTGTCAGATGTGTATTCGGCGAATTTCCTTTCCCATTCTGTAGACTGTTTTTGTATTTTGGTCTCTGTTTCTTTGGAGGTGCAGAAGCTTCTTAGGTTAAGATAGTCCCATTTATCTATCTCTGTTTTGACTTGCTCTATTGTTTCTAAGAGTTTTTTGATGGAGGTTATTGGGTTCTCTAAGTATAGTATCATATCATCTGCGAATAGTGAGAGTTTGATTTCTTTCTTTCCTACCTGAATGCCCTTAATATCTTTTTCTTGCCTAATCCCTATTGCAAGTACCATTAACTTCAATGTTATGCAGGGTTTTTCCGACTTTGTCTTCAATGTACTTATGGTCTCTGGTCTGATGTTGAGGTCTTTAATCCATTTTGATCTTACTTATGTACACGGTGTTAGGCAGAGTTCTGAGCCCATTTTTTTGCATGTAGCCGTCCAGTGATGCCAGCACAATTTGTTAAAGTGGCTTTCCTTACTCCACTTCACATTTCTTGCACCTTTATCAAAGATTAGATGATCATATGATTGAGGGGAGATGTCAGTGTATTCAACCCAGTTCCATTGGTCTGCAGTTCTGCCTTTGTTCCAGTACCATGCTGTTTTAATTATTACTGCTTTGTAGTAGACTTTGAAGTTAGGGAGGTTGGTTCCTCCCATTTTCTTTTTCCCAAGAATTGCTTTAGCTATTCGCGGGGGCTTATTGTTCCATATAAATTTCAGGAGTGTTTGCTCCATTTCTTTGAAGAATGTCATGGGTATCCTTATAGGCATTGCATTGAATTTATACAATGCTTTCGGTGGTATTGCTATTTTGACAATGTTAAGTCTCCCGACCCATGAGCAGAGGATAGCTTTCCATTTCCTCATTTCCTCTTTTATTTCCTGAAGTAGCATTTTGTAGTTTTCTTTGTACAGGTCCTTTACTTCCTTAGTTAAGCTGATTTCTAGGTACTTGATTTTCTTGGGCCCAATATTGAACGGGATTTTTTTTTCATGTAGCTTTCCTCTCTCTCACTGTTTGCGTATAGGAAAGCCATGGACTTTTTTTATAGCCTTCAACTTTACTATACAAGTCTTTTGTTTCTAAGAGTTTTTTGGTGGAGGTTATTGGGTTCTCTAAGTATAGTATCATATCATCTGCGAATAGTGAGAGCTTGATTTCTTTCTTTCCTACCTGAATGCCCTTAATATCTTTTTCTTGCTTAATCGCTATTGCAAGTACTTCCAGTACTTTATTGAACAGCAGTGGAGAAAGTGAGCATCCTTGTCTCGTCCCTGATCTTAGAGGGAAGTCTCTCAGTTTTTCCCCATTGAGGATGATGCTTTCTGTAGGCTTGTGGTAGATTGCTTTAACTATGTTGAGGAAAGTCCCCTCTATACCCATTTTGGCTAGGGTTTTGATCATAAAAGGGTGCTGCTTCTTGTGAAATGCTTTCTCTGCATCTATTGATAGGATCATATGCTTTTTATCTTTTCTTTTGTTGATATGATGAATTATGTTGATTGATTTCTGAATGAAGCCCTTTGTCTTCTATTTCTTCTTTCAAAGCCAATGTTTCCTTGCTGAGTTTTGTTCTTTTTGATCTATCCATGGGTGATAAGGTGTTGTTGAGATCTCCAGCTACTATTGTGTTGCTAGCATTGTCCTCCTTAAAATCTGTTAGCAGTTGTTTTAAATATTTATCTTTTCCCTCATTAGGTGTGTATACATTTAAGAGTGTGATTTCTTCCTGTTGTACGTATCCCTTGATGAATAGAAAATAGTCTTCGCTGTCCCTTCTAATCTTTTTCAACCCGAAATTAATGCTGTCGGATACGAGTATGGCCACCCCAGCTTTTTTGAGGGAGCTGTTTGCTTGAAGGATTGTTTTCCATCCTTTAACTTTGAGTCTGTGTTTGCTCTGACTGTTGAGATGAGTTTCTTGTAGGCAGTTGAATGTTGGTTTCTGTCTCTGAATCTATTTTGCCACTCTGTTTCTCTTAATTGGTGGATTTAGACTGTTCACATTGAGAGAGATTATTGTTATGGGGTTTTGTGTCATCTTTCTGTGAGGGTGTGTTGTGGTTGTAGGGTTTGTCTTGTCTCATAGTAGCCCCTTTAGGCCTTGTTTTAGGTTTGGTTTTGAGTCTATGAAGTTCCTGAGTTGCTGTTTTTTTAGAAAATAGTGTACATTCCTTCGATTTTGAGTAAGAGTTTAGCCGGATAGAGTATTCTTGGTGAAGCATTCATTTCAGTGAGTTTTTTCACTATTTCTCGCCGCTGCCTTCGGGCTTGGAGGGTTTCCTCTGATAGATCTGCTGTGAATCTAAGGGGTGCTCCTTTGTAAGTGATTTCCTTCTTTGCCCTTGCTGCTTGCAGTATTGTATCTCTATCTCTATTTTTGTTGTCCTCCCCTTGTGGTGGGGATTTGCGTTGTTTCTTCATATTGCTGTGTAGGTTGAGGACTAGATTCTTTGGGGACTCGGTTCCTTAGTATGGGTAAACTACTTGCGGCTGCGTTAGCGTTGGCCTGCTGAAAAAATGGTCATGCCACTTCTACATAAGCCAAGCCCACTTGTGAAGAGGCCATGCCCCTACAGAGACCTGGGTTTGGGTTGAGAGCAGCACGCAGTGTGAGGAGTGAAGAGAGGTGGGCAGACGCTCAGAACTGCTTTTCTCCAGTCATCTGGGGGGATTCCTGGGGTTTTGAAGGGAGATATCCAAGTCCCGGGTTCAAGAATTGGCAGATGAACTGACCTGGGATTGGGACGAGAGCAGCGCGCAGTGTGAGGAGTAGACTTACAAATTTTTGTGCTTGGGTTTCGATTATACAATGATCAAATACCCATCCCTCCACTAGTGCCCATTTTCCACCACCATGGATCCCAGTATTCTTCCCACCCCCATCCCTCCATCTCACCCTGCCTCTGTGGCAGGGCATTCCCTTTATAAAACTATTTTTTACATATTTTACTTTCATTTTTCTCTTCATTTGTGACATCAGAAAGTATGTGCTTATTTCCTCTAGCTGTTTATATTTAATGTTTAGGGGTTGCAACTTAAAATTCCAAAAGAAAAATTAAAAAGAGAAGAAATAGACTTTAATCTTATCTGCAAGGTAGTTCAGAGAGAATGTGATTCAATAGTCACTAGAATGTGGGTCGTCTAGAGGATAAAGAATTCTGAGAGGAAAACAAACACCTCTTTTTGGAAGGAAAAGTGGGCAGTTAGGAGACTAGATTGGAGAGCTTTGTGACAATGTTTGTTCAAGTTTGTTGTGGAGATTTCTCATTTTTTGATGAGTCAAACTTCCCTGGATGCTCCTGGAAGAAGTTTCAGGACAACTGAATTCTTTTGAGTTCTTTTGGAAGATTTTAGTTTTATTCAAACACATAAATTCAGAAACTGAAATTTATTCTATTCCAAATAAGGTTTATACCACAGTGATGTATTTTGGACTTTGTCAGTGACATAGCTTCTGAAATATTGATTTGTCACACAATTCAAAGACTGAGATCAAGCATCATGTGTAAGACCTGGTACTACTACTACTGCTATTATCTCCACTAGCTCAGTGTTTATTCTCTAGTAATTAATGGATGTTAGTGGAAAACAACACTCAAGTGACTTTCACTGATGGTATAAGTAATGTAAAGAAAAAAAAGTAGAACCATTCCAATCAAAATAATACCATCATAATATAAGGTAAAGGTAAGGTAAAGGCCCTCCCGTTGATCGTCGATTTGCTCGAGCGGGCCCAGTAACATCTCCATTGGAGACTTTGTTGTTACTGTGTCTGGCATATCGAATACTCTCGGTAGCTTGCCAGGCTCTCCGAGAGGGGCGGAGGAATCGAACTTGGGTCGGCCCTGTTGGCCGCTTGTAAGGCGAACGACCTACCGCTGTGCTATCGCTCCAAAGCACTGAAATTAAGGGCAGGGGAGAAGGGAAGAAAAGGGCTGGAGACTACCAGGTAGGAGATTCAGTATCCATCCAAAACTGATTTGTGTTTGAATCCACAAAATGTTTAAGAAAACTAACAGGTGCTGGACATATGAAACCTATGAAAGCATAACATCATCAGTGAATTGAAAATGCTCATAAATCCAGAGCAGGCTCAGAGAAATGCAACCTTCATCATGGTATAGCCAAAGAGACCATAAACACAATTGCTATGGGCATTCTAAATTTTTTGTCTGAGCTGAAAATGAGGTGAAAATTAAAGCAAAGTTTTATGTCTATGTTGCTGATATACTGAGGAAACATTTCAAATTTTGTGCATAAAACAAGTGGGATCCTGTAGTTATTTTTAAGCTGAAAGTCTCTAACAGCAAGAGCAATAGGCTATGTAGTACATACCTTTGTGGACAAGAATAGGTCTTTATGATAATATGTGTTACATCATTATTTATAATGATCTTCCACTTAAAGCAACCAATATACAAGCTTAATCAATTTCAACAGTTAAATTATCAAATTAATTGTAATACACTAATACTCAATAGTTATTAAAATGAGTTCTATCAATGCCTATTGATCTCAAGAAGTATCGATAAAGGAAAATAACAATACCTTTTAAAAAGTATTCAAAATTATACTGAGAGACTTAAAACGTTATTTTGACTATTATATCAATTGTAATATCTTTTGACTGTTATATACATGACATTGGCAATTATCACCCGGTCTGCCTGTTGTCCGTCATCTACAAGCTCTTCACTCAAGTCATCCTGAATAGGATAGGCAGAACCCTAGATGAAGGACAACCAGGCAAGCAAGCTGGGTTCCAAAAAGGATTCAGCACGATCGACCATATCCACAGAGTAACCAAGCTCATTGAGGTTTCTCAGGAGCTCAAGATGTCGCTCTGTCTAACGGTCATTGATTGAAAGGCCTTTGATTCTGTTGAGACTGAAGTGGTCATAGAAGCCATAGCCAAACAGGGCGTTCATCAGGATCCTCCGTGAGCTATTATGGATTCACTACCAGGATCTCACCATTCTACAAGGAAGTGATCATCAATGAAAAGAGAGGGGTTTGGCAGGGTGATACCATTTCACCGAAACTCTTCACTCAGTGTACCCTTGAGAACATAATGTGATGACTAGAATGGGAAGGAATGGGCAACTCTTCAGTGCCACCCTCGAGAATGTCATGCAACGATTGGAATGGGAAGGAATTGGAAATTCTTCAGTGCCACCCTCAGGAACATCATGCGACAACTAGAATGGGAAGGAATGGGAGTGAAGATAGACAGTCGGCAACTACACCACCTCCGCTTTACTGATGACATAGTTCTAATAATACCAAACATTAGCCAAGTGGCACAAATGCTGGCCAACCTCAACCATGAGTGTGGAAAGATTGGACTGCAGCTGAATCTCACCAAGACAATGTTCATGAGAAACGGACTCATCCCTGATATTCCATTCACTCTCAGTGGAATGAACATCTCCAAATGCAGCAGTTAGATATATCTAGGTATAGAACTCAATATGACAAATGACCTGGCACCTGTGTTGCACAGGAGGAAGAGAGTGGCTTGGACACCTTCAAGAATGTCGAAGAAATAGCTAAGAGGACGAAGAACCTCCAGCTCTGGGCACATCTCTTTGTTTCCACTGTTCTTTCTGCATTAACATACACCTCAGAGACCTGGGCCATATGAAAACAGGTTGGGAATGCTATTCGGGTCTCCCAAAGAGGAATCAAAAGAGCTATGCTTGGAGTATCACGCTTCACTCAAGTGAGAGAATCCGGAGTTCCAACCTCCATCGACAATCAAGAATCTCGTTTGTCAATGCATCAAAAATCAGATGGGCTGGACACCTAATGCGATTTGGAGACGACCGCTGGACTAGAGTCATTACTGACTGGATTCTACGGAACTTCAAAAGATCATGTGTCCGCCCACCTACGAGATGGTCAGACTTCTTCATCAAGACCCTGAACAATCGGTTTGAGGCTCTTCATGTTCCTGGAGCAAGCAGATATATCTGGGCTACACTAGCACGTGACAGGGACAAATGAAGATGTTACTGGCACCCGCTGGAGCAAATCAATGAGTAATAGGATGTCAAGTGATCATGTAATCAAGTTATATCCATTGTATATGAATCAATATTGTTGCTAATGAAAAGTTATTCAATTACATTATAATTCTTGTATTTAGCTGGGAAATCCAAGGGTGCTTTCCTGGAGTTTTCTCTACTTTTCCATAACACAAGACAGCTAAAATCATCATGAAAAATTGATTATTATAATATTATAAATACTATTCTCTCACACACACCCTCTTTTGTGGTCCTGAGAATTGAAACCAGGGTCTAATTCATTTGAAAGAAACACTCTGCCACTCAAGTACCTGTCTGGTTTTTAAGAGATAAAGGAGCCAAAGGATTTGGGAAGATAAAGGGTAGTGAAACAAATGTGCTAAGTTATTTGTTAGGATTAATTATTCTAAAAAAATGTTTCTATTGAACGTAAGAAAGAGTAGAGACTATGTATTATTGTTTGCAGTAGCTAGAAAGACAGAAATAAAAGTGGTCAACACAAAGGGCTTAGCATTGCATTAGTATCTCATTTTTATATAGAACATTACAATTTTCAAAGATATTTTCACATCCAGTTTCCACTTGTCAGAGAGCTGGATATATGCCTGCCATTTCACAGGAAAAAATAAAAATAGAACTAGATTAGTTCTGCCTAAATTCTGTCTCTGAGTGCTAGCTAAATTAGATAATTGATAAAATCTGTATGTGGAGTCAGTCAAGGGAAAATTAAGGTTTTCTTATTGGAGTTTAGAAGTGAGATAGTCTGCAGTGTAAATAAATGCATGAACAGTGGTGTGAATAGTGGCCTCAGCATTCCTGTTATCTTCTGGAGGCTATCGCAGGAAGAAAAAGGAGCTGGAGACATACCGACTAGGTAGTGATGTGGGTTAAATGAATGGAGCAGAGAACTAGTAAAAAAGACGTTACTGTGATAGGAGGTGCTGATTTTGGTTTTCCCTCATATCACATTTTTGTATCCTGAATGGTCGAATTAATTAAGAACAGAAGACCAACACTCCTGATGAAAAAAAATAAAGAAAATCTTGGATATATATACATTTACAATATACATATACATACCCATATATTTTGAGGTGTATGTTCATATTGAAAATGTTCTAAAATTGCCAAATAAGATAGATAATAGTAGAATGGAGAATTGACTGGGTAAGGGACTGAAGAATTGAGAATAGATAGCCAGGAATTGAGCTCGATTTGGGGGTCCAGTTTTAACCTGAGAAATTGACAATTCCTTAGCATGTGAGAGAAGAACCTAAAGGTTTGGTGCTGCTTTTGATAGCTTTGCAAGAATAAGCAATATGAGGTTTGATATTTGAATCTTTCTGATCTTATTACAATAGAAAAGCTGTGCCCTATAAGTGCTGATGCATCATCACAGATACTGCAGCTCAGTTTCTTTCTATCCTGAAGTGGATCACAGTGGTTCTGAATTATCTAAGTCCCCGAATCAAGGCAGAAGCAAATGAAAACCCACTCTAGGACATACTATGATATATCTTATGTCATATGTCATACATAATATGTCTTCTGTTATTTCTACACATATTTCACAAACACAAATCTGAATAACAAACACTAGCCAGACATAGAAGAAAACAGGGCCAGATACTTTGAAATGGCTTTTTTAAAATGATGAGTGAAGCCAACATCACTGTAAGAATTCCACACTCAGTTGTAATTTCCCTTAGGAAAAAACTTATCATATACACTTTGAATTAGTTACATAATGATATTACCACAAACTTAGTGCCTTAAGATAACACATAGTTATGATTTCATAGCTAGTGTTGGTCAGGAACCTGGACATAGCTTGGCTGGAATCTCTGAAGGTCACAGTAAAGGTGTTGGTAGAACTGGGTTTTTATTTGAAGATCTACAGGGGAAGAAGTTCATTTTCAACCTCATGTGGTTGTTGACATTAATTTTTATTCAGATTGTCAGATTTAGTGCCTTCATTTCTTTCTGGCCTTTCTGGGAGCCAGAGTTTTCCAAATCATGTATCACAGCGGAAGTCTCTAGGTGAATGAAATATAAGCATTCATCTTGTGAAATTCAGAAATAAAAGCAATATTAAATTCAGAGAAACAAGAATGAAAATAGTCCAGCACAGAAATTTATGAAATAGAAAAAAGAACCAACAAGGATAAAATTTGGTACTTAAAAAAAGCTGATAAAAATTCAAAAAGCATCTCTACAAAGCCAACACGCATAAAGATATATTAGGAAACTACTAATATAAGTTTATGACAATTATTTTGAAAAAAGATTTAGATAGACTAGAAGAAATTCTATAAATGTGAAACTTTACAAGCCTGATAAGAACAAATAAAAAGCTTGAAGAATTCATTTTAAAAAGCAAAACCTAAAAGTTCTACAAATAGAATCCCCAAATGAATTCTCTAGTAAACTATAGCAAACATTTAAGAAAAATAGAATGTCAATATGTCAAAAACTAATCTAAAATAAGTTTAAATAGGGACCATTATACAGGCATTGTATTTGGCCCATTTAGCTATATACACCAAAAATATAACAAGGATATGAGAAGAAGTAATACCTAGGTTCAATATCATTTAAGAACATAAATATAGTATCCAAACAATCTAACAGTCATTTAAATCTAGCAATATACATATATATATATGTATCTATGTATGTGTGTGTATTCTTTTAAACTACATTGCATCTGAATCAAGTTGGGTTTATTCCCAAAAGGCAAGTTTTTTAAATAAAACAACTCAACTAGAGAATTAAGAACAAAATCATGATTAAATCCAGAACCGCTAAAATTATTTTATTTTCTTCTGTATGAATTCATGGAGGTAAAGTTTCCACTGAGAAAGATAATAACAAATGGGTGCTATTAAACTGGCATTATCTATAGAAAAAGAGGCAGTAGGTTATCATCAATGTCATTTTTAATAGGTTTTTCTAAACTGGAACTTTAAGGGAAACCAAGGGGAAAAAAACGGTTTTTCCCATAGGTCAATTAATATAAAAAAAAAAGTCCCTGATGTATTTTTCTTGTCACAAAACAAGGAAATAATGACCCTCAATACATATAACATTAAAATAATTTATATTTCTTAAACGCTATTCGGGTCTCTTAAAGAGGAATCAAAAGAGCTATGCTTGTAGTATCACGCTTCACTCAAATGAGAAATAGTATCCTGAGTTCCGATCTCCGTCAACGCTCAAGAATCAGGGACACTGTCTCATTTGCCAAGGCATCAAAAATCAGATGGGCTGGACACGTAATGAGGTTTAGAGACGAACACTGGACTAGAGCCATTACTGACTGGATTCCACTGGACATCAAAAGATCGTGTGGACGCTCACCTACAAGATGGTCAGACTTCTTCGTCAAGACCCTGAATGATTTGTTTGAGGCTCTGCATATTCCTAGAACGAGCAGATGCCATTGGGCTACGCTAGCACGCAACAGGGATGAATGGAGACATTACTGGCACCCGCTCGAGTAAATCGATGAGTAACGGGGTATTGAGTGATCAAGTGATATTTCTTAAGTAATTCATTTTTCAACGAGCTTCTTCCAATTCAGAGTCACAGGTAGCTGACGCCTGCTCTGATAACTCACGACCAAGGCAGGACACCACCCTGACACAATGCTATTCATTCACACTCCCATAGATACAGACAATTCAAATACACAAAGAACCTTACCTGAACATCTTTGAGATTTGGGAAAAAACTCACATGTATGTATAGGAATAAGATGTAAGGCACATAGACTATGACCATGTCTAGAAATTTTTCTTCCCCTTAATCAATGTTATGACAAAATGGCTGACACTAAACTAACTATTATTCAAGGACCTACCACATATAATCAGGAAATCATGAAAGTTTTTGATTTGTGTTGAGAGCAAGATAGGTTTCCTATCTTTGTCATTGTACAATGACATTGTCCTTTACAGTACAATAAAGAGGGAAAAAACAAAACTAATACAGAGTACAATAAAATTAGATAAACTCTTTAAGTTTTATTGACTCTACTTTATTTGGGACAGGGGTGGTCAGTACTATTTGTTCTTGTCTTGGTGCAGGTTTTAATTACACCCCATGTCTCCATGTAAAATAATGTAAAATAAAGTAAAACAAAACATTTGAGGAAATTATTGTTCCTGACAATTTGAATTGAATGTTGAGGGGAGGACAAGTTTTGTAACAACCTCTATTTAATGAGTTTTCTTAGATCTAGTGAGAACTCATTCTAATGGTCTTTCCAAGAAAATATGCTAAAAATCTCATTTTGGTTTTACTATGAGTGATAACAAGGTCTAATAAGTACTATCTTAGAAGACATTTTCTCTGGGGTTGGCTATTTTTTAGTTAGACTGAAACCACCAGGGTACTTACATATGTTTGGGAATGAATACTGATTGTTTAGTTTTGTGATTTATTCTACTTTTGAAAGACATTACTTGCATAATTCTTACTGCACACACATGAACTTGCATAAACTTTATGCTAATATATGTGTACCTTTAACTGTGAGGATAATAATGAAACAATTTACTTTCAAATTTGTAATTACTAGATAAATTGTATCATCAGGGGTAATCAAACTAGAATCAGTAAAGAACTTTGCAATTCTGGACTCACAGGCTATGAAGGAAGGAATAGGTATTATCTATACAAGTTCGAGTAAATTTTTGATTACCTGAAAATTATTTTCTCCAAAAGACAGGAAAATTTCACTACTATTCTTAGATGTCTGCTTGGAGGGCAATATGAAGTAAAGGGTCATGATATTAATAATTTGTCAAAGTCAACACAACAATACTTGAAATATATTTATAGGTCCCTGAGTGAATTTAGGATGTTTCCATAAATGACATTCTTACTGTCTCCCTTCTAGTCTGACTTTAACAGTCTTTAAAAGCCATAACAAATGACCCCAGGAAACACAATCTGAGAGTTGTCCTACAGAACTGAGCCTACCAGAGTGGGGGCCGAGGTCTGGATGGGAGGGAAACTTTGGACATTGGAGGAAAGAGGTAGACAATTTGGTGGTGATTGTGGTGTTGGAACACTGTACATGTGAAACACTATCATTGACAGTATTTTAAATCATAATGTCTCCATACAATTTGAAAAAATGACAAGGTCTCTTTACTGATTTGTTATTTGTTGAGCATCATAGGCAATGTGAAAATGGAGAACTTCAAGCTTGTCCAGAGTGGGTGACTGAGTCACCTAATCTGTTAGAAGTAGACACTTAAGATCTTCCATATACTTAAATGGTAATATTTCAAAAGCACATTAAGTATGATGAAGCCCAATGCTCCTTAGCAGATAATCAATGATCAGCAACACACTATTGAAAAGATAGGAACATAGCCAGGTGTTGAACATTATTGGAAATTATGAAATATTTTAAAATAGGACATTTATTCATGAATCTATGTCAGCTTTTAGATGTTAATCTCATTTGAGACAATCAATGGAACCAAATCTTGAGGGATTTCATTCCTATTTTTTTGGCTCTGCTGGAGATTGAACCCATGTTCTCTCACATGCCAGGCAAATTCTCTACTACTGAGCTACAACTTTGACCTTGAGATTTGGTTCTGCAACATGATTTCAGGCTACTACAATGGAAACTATTTCTAATTTCACTTTCTTGTTTCCCATTACTAACCTTAATTTCCCATCTGCTCATGCAAACCTCGAATAATTCTGCTTTCTCGCATTCACTGGGATACCACACATGTGCAGGTGAACATGTCTCCTATCTATATTTTAAGTGTCTAGATTCCAATAGTTGCCCTGACTCCAAACTTTGGGGGATGGAGTGTATTAATGTGTAGCATATGTTGGACAGGGCGTAAGTGGACAGAATGCCAGGCAGGTATGTCCCTATGCACAAGCAGTGGCTACCTTCAGGCTCTGGAACTGTCTTCATATTTGAATGTTATGCATTTAAGCAGACTTTGTTCATAAGACTTACATGTGTTCTAGTCAACAGCTTATGAAGCAGTTTAACTTATGAAATCACTGAATGTTCCCCTGTTCCCTTGTTTTTTTGTTTTTCTTTTTAAATGTTATCATTTTTTAATTCCTCAAATTATTTTAATGTGCTAATATTAAAATGTAATAATATATAAATATATTATAAAGAGATATGAACTTTTCTGTTCCTAAGAAGTGTCACTTTTTAAAATTTTTAAAATTTTTTTTAATTCCCTTGTTTTTCTCCCTATTCCCTATTCACACTTGGCAGCTACTAGGGCCACTATGGTGACCACCAAAAAAGTTCCCAAGATATGAAGATATATTCACTTGGTCATTTTTGAGAACCTATAAATACCATCAAAAAGTTCCCAAGATATGAAGATATATTCACTTGGTCATTTTTGAGAACCTATAAATATTTTAGCTTCTATTGCCAAAATGTGATAAGAAGCCAATCTTTGATTATCTATGTGAGTGATCACAAGTATTATAATGAGAGAGACAACAGGAGATACGAGACTGAAACTGTCACTTAATGTGGTTTCAGGAGTCAATCGCTATTTGCTGTGTAAGATTGCTGAGTTTGCACATTGATACATGTATTTGTTTTCTATTGTTACTTAACAAAATACTAGATATGTAGTGACTTACAACAGCGTGTATTTATTATTATGGTTTCTGTGGGTAAAAAGTCTGGGTATGGTTATTTGGGTCTTCTGTTACACTTAAGTCTGAGTGCCAGCCAGACAAATTCTTATCTAAAAGCCCAGTTGACAATATGTCTGCTACCAAAATTACCTTGTGGCAAAAGACAGGGCTTATATCCTTGCAACTGTGAAACTGAAGGGTCAGCTTCATGCTATCAGCTGAAATTCACTCAGCTTCCAAAAGCTTCTCCCAATTCCTTGCCATGTGGCCCTCTCCAGAAACATTCTTACCACTTTCAATATTGCTTCTCCAAAGCAACAAGGGATAAAGAGAGTGAGTTTGTTAACAAAACCTGATATATCTTAGATGCTGTCATATAATTACAGGATCTTTGCCATACTCAGTTGCTGATAAACAAGTAATAGATTCTGCTTATGCTCAGAGGGAACCATACAAAGACATGAACTCCAAGAGATAGTGATAATCAGGTCACTATAATGTAAGCTCAAATACTTATTAAGAAATTGTGGAAGTGGGGCTAGAAATATAGTACAGAGATTTAAGCACTGGCCTTACAAACTGCCAGTCATGGCTCAATCCATCATGACACTTCATATAATCCCTCAACCACCACTAGGAATTATCCCTGAATCCAGAGTCAGGAGTAAGCACTGAGTACTTCTTGAATGTGTCTGAACATCCCCAGTCCCAACAAAAATAAAATTATGGGAGGAGAACCTTTTTCTAAATCACAATGGAGGTTTCTCATAGATTGGTAACTCATTTTTCCATAATCAAACCTCTTTTTTATATGTTTGACCAAAGTAGTGGTGAATGATAAGCCAAAAAAAAGTTGTGTATTTATCAACTGACAGATGTGACTACAATTTGAGAGAATTTAATAGTACAGTTTCACAATTACTTCCTTTCATTTTGATACATTTATTAAAATGTGCCTGATTTTAGAAGAGAACCCCCAATAAATAAATTACCAAACACAACCAAAAATATCTCCACTTGGCTCAAATTCTTTTGATTTTATCAGACAAATATTACCCACACAGCTTCTGTAAATATACACTTTTTATAAAGTTCTGTGTCCTTTTCAGTAAGAACATTCACATTCAGACCACTCATCTAGAAATGCTTCCCCAATTATCATAATAGATATATTGAACAAAGAATAATGGTTATTTTTACAGGTCTTTACATATTCTCTTTCTTCATTCTGAAGTCTTATCTTCTTTTTTTTTAATTCATAAGCTACAACTCATTCCTCTAGTGCTTGTTTGTTTTGCTCATATATTTATTAACTTAAAATTTTACCGTAAACATGCATGCTGAAAGTAGACTATAGACCGAACATGATTGCCACTCAGTGCAAACCACAGCAGCCAAAAGGAGAGAGAGAACAAAAGGGAATGCCCTGCCACAGAGACAGGGTGGGTTGGGGGAGATGGGAGCTGGGAGGGATACTGGGTAAGTGGTGGTGGAAAATGGGCAATGGAGGAGGGATGGGTACTTGATCATTGTATAATTGAAACCCAAGCACAAAAATTTATAAGTTACAACTGTACCTCATGGTTTTTCACTAATAAAATTTTTTTAAAAATTACGGTAAACAAAATAAAGCATTTCGCCCATCAACAAAAATATAGATTGAACATAATAAATAAGCATGTCCCCACCATCTGCTTGTAAATTATAGATATTTTTCCATATTTTCATCAGATATATATTTTTGTCCACACAGTAACCAAGCGCATTGAGGTATCTCGGGAGTTCAAGATGCCACTCTGTCTAACGTTCATTGATTTAAAGAAGGCCTTTGATTCTGTTGAGACGGAAGCGGTCATAGAAGCCCTAGCCAATCAGGGCGTACAAACTCAATACATCAGGATCCTTCGTGAGCTCTATTGCGGATTCACTACCAAGATCTCACCATTCTACAAAGAAGTAATCATCCATATCAAGAGAGGGGTTCGGCAGGGTGATACCATTTCACCAAAACTCTTCAGTGCCACCCTCGAGAACATCATGCGACGGCTGGAATGGGAAAACATGGGAGTGAAGATAGATGGTCGGCAACTACACCACCTCCGCTTTGCTGATGACATCGTTCTAATAACACCAAACATCAACCAAGTGGCACAAATGCTGAACGACTTTGACCGTGAATGTGGAAATGTCGGACTACAGCTGAATCTTGCGAAGACAATGTTTATGAGAAACAGCCTTGTTCCTGACGCTCCATTCGCTCTCAATGGAACCACCATCTCCGAATGCAACAGTTATATATACCTAGGTCGAGAAATCAACATGATGAATGACCTGGCACCTGAGTTGCGCAGGAGGAAGAGAGCGGCTTGGAATGCCTTCAAGAGCATTGAAGAAATAACTAAAAGGACAAAGAACCTCCAGCTACGAGCACATCTCTTTGATTCCACTATTCTTCCTGCATTAACATATGCCTCAGAGACCTGGACCCTACGAAAACAGGATGAGAACGCTATTCGGGTCTCTCAAAGAGGAATCGAAAGAACTATGCTTGGAATATCACGATTCACTCAAATGAGAGATAGAATCCGGAGTTCTGATCTTCGTAACGCTCAAGAATCAGGGACGCTGTCTCATTTGCCAAGACATCAAAAATCAGATGGGCTGGACACGTAATGAGGTTTACAGACAACCGCTGGACTAGAGCCATTACTGATTGGCTTCCATGGGACATCAAAAGATCACGTGGACGCCCACCTATAAGATGGTCAGACTTCTTCGTCAAGACCCTAAATGATCGGTTTGAGGCTCTGCATGTTCCTAGAACAAACAGATACCATTGGGCTACGCTAGCACACAACCGGGATGAATGGAGACGTTACTGGCACCCGCTCGAATAAATCGATGAATAACGGGGATTAAGTGATTAAGTGATAAGTGATATATTTTTGTAATTCATAAACATTTTTAAACAAAAAGAAGGTTGAAAAATAGTATAGTGAACAGCAAACTATATAACTGGCAATGAGTTTCAGTAACTGGTAATATTTTTTCATAGTATTCTCATTCTAATTTCTTCCATTATCACTTATGTACCCCCGTACACACTTACACATACTCAGACACACTCATATAGACATGCATGTGTGCACATAGACCTAAATTAAGCTGTATTATTTTGACACAATGCCTAAAAATGCCTATATCCATTAAGCACAGGTATTATTCTTCATAACCTTCATAATCTCCAAATGAAAATGAACAATTCCCTTGACTCTTATACAACTATGTACAAATAAATTTTTCTTTTGCACATGTATTTATCATTTTGATTTCTGGACTATACTCTGTGGTGCTCAGGGCTTACTCCTGGCTTTGCTCAGGGATCATGACTGGTGGTGCTCAGAGGATAATATAGGGTGATGAAGATAAAATCTGGGCCAGTCATGTTCAAGACAAGCATCATGCTTACTGTACTATCTCTCCCTCTCTCTTACACACACAAATTTTTCTTTTTAAAGTTATGTTTTTTCTGTACATGATTCAACCAAGTTTCTTTGGGCTTTTAAAGATCCATTATGACAATATTTGTTTTGTTTTAAGAGATAAGTGTGTAAACACACAAAAAATAAAACGGCTGGCGGTCAGGCCGTTTCCCCACTCCACAGAGGTCGATGGCGATGGTCAGGTGAAGGAAGGAAACGAGGCCAAGCTGGTTGGTCTTAGCAGCGATTTATTACATGGATGAGATGTATGTCATGGAGGCCCCAGGATCTCTCAAGCACGTGCACCTTTGTTCTCTCAGCTTCTCTCCTCAGCCCCATCTTCCCAGGTTCTCTGATGCACGTGTCCCCCTGAGAGCCCTGAAATCTCCCTTATATAGATCATAGTACCTCTAAAGGGCACAATATAGTGATGTCATCAAAAGGAGTTACAGAAAGAACACTGAGGCAAAGCATACATTGTTTCTTGCAGGCCAGTAATCCTGGCCTCACCTTTTTACAAGCTACAAGCATTTAGATTAGCACAACAAAGACCAGTCTGCTAGAGCTTGGAATCTACATCCCCAAAATCAACCAGCCTGGAGCCAGGCATCTACATCCCAAAGACCAGGCCTGGCTTAGCACCTGGGAACTATATACCTAAGGCCAGCTAGGTTCCTGTGAGATAAGAGAAACTGCCTCAATATACTGAAATCATTTACTGAAGGCAGTTTGAAGGGGAGAAAGTTCAGTCTCATCCAAGCTAGTCAGGACACAAAGGAAAACTGCTTCTAGGACGTGTTTCTCCTCTCCTTGTCCAACCAACATATAAGCATACATAATATTAATCATTTTGTATGGACACAGTAAGAAATACTTTGAGCTTATAGAATTGCTCTCCTAGGGCCATCTCGATCTCAGACTGCAGTGCTCAGGCCAGATATCTTTCCTATTCCTAGCAGCAGGGCCCTAGTCTCGTCGTTACTTTTGGATCATGACATCATTTGCCTATGATCAACCTCTTATAGTTAAGAATCGTGGCACCTTGGCCTGGCCCATCGCGATGCCAGGGTAGCACATAACTTACCAGCTTGCCCTGGTTCCATCCAGTCCCACATCGGGACCCTGCCCTTGGAGTGCTAGGAAGTGAGGGCAACTGAGGCTTAAGCTGAGAAGGCAGATGCCCAGGAGTGAATAATATTCAAAGCCAATCAATTCCTAAGTTACAGAGCATATTAATTAATTGTCTTCCTGTATCTATACAAAAGGACATTGTATTAAAGTAAACTGCTTAAAAGACATAAGGAGAGGAGAAAGGCAACATTAACTTACAGTACAGCTTCAGTGTCTAAGAAGGATGAGACCTTACAAATTGGTTGGGGAAGAGAGCATAGAAGAGGTTACAGACAGACAAAGTAATGGGAGTGACTCGGGAGCACTGTGATGGGTACAATCTGATAAACCTAAGCTCCGTGTACTCCAACAATAAGGACAGACAAACTAGTAGCATATCTCAAAATCTGGATTTTGCAAAAATTTCCCTCATGTTTTAATTTAACTTCTATTTTTAGAACTTGTGTCCATATGTCTTCTGCAAATTAAGTTTTTCTCTTTCACACCATTTTTTGGGGGTTGATGGCTGGGCTACACCCCGCGGTGCTCAGAGCATTCTCTGTGCTCAGGTATCATTCTTGGTACATCTTGGGAACCATATGGGGTTCCAGGGATTGAACTTGGGTCAGCTGCATACAAGAAAAGCACCCTTCCTCGTTCACTAACACTTTACAACACCCCCCACTTCTCTTTATCTAATACTTATGCTGTGCACTGATGCCTGAATTAATGATATTGTTTGTGGATGTGGAATGACAATTTTCTAATTCTAATCTTGTTCTAAATTTATTGGTTGCCACTCTGCTGCTAAGAAGAGCACTCACTGAGCAATAGGAATGAATTTCAGTTCCTTATCTAGGGTGATTACTTTATTCTTTCCCTTTAATTAGCAGTTCTTCAAAGTAAATTGACTCCATTGATGGCAAATGAGATTATTTTTTTCTTTTTTTTTGTTTGAATTCTTTGTTACTATAGATGATCTTAGTATGTATCTTCCAAGAAACAGACCCTGAAACAATATTAAAGTACTGGTAGTTATTTGAGGGGTGATTGCAAAAAAAAAAAAAAAAAGGTGGATGAGTGGGAAAATTAGACAGAGAAGAAAAGAAGAATAATCAGGGAATGTGGTTACACAGCCTAGTGGTTGTAATCCACTAGGAATTTGTATCTGGAATTTATATCTACTGTAAAATTTCGCCAATGTAATAGATGTGCTTTAGAGTTTTCCTATCTAAGCAGTATTTAATCCATCAAATGCTCTCCAATATTTATCATGCTTTGAATATTGCTCAAAGAAAGTATTAAGTCCCTGGCAGTATCAATTTGCCATGTAAATGAATACCCAGAAACATTTTTCGGAAAAAGAAGTACAGGTTATGAAAGTTGGAAGACTAGGGACTATGAGTATGGTACCGACAGCTAGTACCAACAGCCAAGATATGTTACACAACTTGATGGATAGTTATTTACTCATCATATTATCATCAGTTATAATCACGGTTTCCCAAAAATAGGTGATTCTGGCACAATCCAGGGGGTCAGTAGTAGCCTCAAGTGCAATCACATCTTCCTTTTGTATGTTTGTTTGTTTGTAGAAGGTAGATTTCCAGAAGGACTTGAAGTAATTATTTTTTCTGAAAAAAATAGCAGTAGTCAAAATGATTTTGGAAACATTTGGTTATAGATACTTTTTACGCTTGAAGTCTCCCAATTTAGACAGTGGGAACACTTTCAAAATTGCTTTCCTTTTATCCCCTTGACACATTTTCACTACCTTAAAACAACTTCTTATTTTTTTGGCATATATTGAATCAGACTCACCTCACATTTTTCTTGCCCAAGGCTTGGAATTAACCTTTTCTCCAAGGAGCTTTGATTCTTTTTAGAGGGCAAGCCAATAACTGAGAACTAAAAGTGACCATGCTTATTGGATATGCATTTGCATTTGGGTCCTTTAAATGACCTAGTTTTAAAAATTTGTGTGGAAGTTTTCAAGTCAAACTTAATAGGAAATTTTTACTTAATTTCTTTGATTTTTTAACCATTGACTTTGCTTCACACAGAGATATATCACGATCACGATCATCCTGTTGTTCGTCGATTTTCTCGAGCAGGCACCAGTAACGTTTCCTTCTACCTAGCCCTGAGATTTTAAAAGAGACATTTCAGTGCTCTTTCAGGATTAGGAGGATGAGACCCATCATTCTTACTGGTATTTGGCATATAGAGTATGACACGGGAAGTTTGCCAAACTCTGCCATGCGGGCAGGATACTTTTTGTAGCCTGCCAGATTCTCCAAAGGAAAGATAGTAAGATGTCCCACGGTTGTGAATGCGGCTGCGCACTTCCTGGAGCTGGGTTTTATAGTCTCTGCGTCTTGGACATTGATGGGACCAACCTGGCACTGTTGGCAGCTAGTGGGAGTGGCGCCTACCTACTGGAAGATGGGGGGTCTGGGTGGAGAAGGCCAGTCCCAATCTGAATAGGCTTGGAGACCTCAGCCCCAGGACCTGCATGCCTGGGTTTCTCTGCCAGTTCTTTCATGCATGAGGCCCATCCAGACGTGTGGAGAGTGGTCCCAGCAAGGCTGTGGCTGGCTCCGGAGGTCCTCAACTGCTGGGGCTCTGCTGGCGGGGGAGAGAAACTCAACCCTTCCCCCTTCAAGGGGCCCCGGTGAGGACAGCCAGGCAGGGGGGCAGGAGACATAGCTATATAGTTTCTCATAATATTGAGATTTCAAATTATTGCACCAAAATTACTATACACTGAAGGAAGATCATCATCATTACCTTACAGTTCCTTTTGGTTTTCTTTTATCCCAATAAAGTTGCAGAAAATACTATGATTGATCTCTTGAAATCACCTCCTTTCTCTATTTTTCCAAGTATTTTGCATATAGAGTTATTTATTCCATTTGTTTCCCATATATTTAGAATATTTAAAAACAGTTACATAGTTCATACATCAAAACATGTACAAAGATATACTCAAAGAAATCTGTTTCTTGGGCTAGAGTGATAGTACAACAGGGAGGGTTGCATATAGACTGCCCTGATTTAATATCCCACAATGCATATGGTCCCCCAAACACTTCAAGAAGTTATCACTGAACACAGAACAAAGAGTAAGCGATTAGAACCACTAGATGTCATGTTCCCAAACCTCCTTCCTCTCAGAGAAAGCAAAGAAAGAGATCTGATTTATTTTTCAAATGCAAAAATTTCTGATTACCTGTCCCGTACTCTTTTTTTTTGCCTATGTGTTCCTTCCTTTCTTTCTCATATCGTCTATTTATTATGTATTATTATGTGCTTTGTATTGATTTTTTAACATATCATAAAGATTTTTCAACTTCATCCCAAATATGTACCTATTTTCTGAAATATTAGAATGTTACATTTTATGGCTATAACCTGGATTATTTATACAGCTTCTATAAAATATACTTATGTTCATTTTAAATTGTGTTTGTGTTTAAGTAAGTACAAGGTATGACTTTGGAGTAGTTTCTCTGAATTTGAAGAATGCTTAGTTAAAAAGGAAACCTGTTGGACCAGTTGAGATTCCCACTAGCAGAGAAGGGGGATTCACTTTTCCCACACCCATACCCAAACTGCTTTTTTTCCCCTTTGTGATGTGTGCCAGTATCTCTGGTGTAAGATGATGTCTTAATGTTTTCATATGCATTTGCCTCATCATAAGTGATGTAGAAAATTTTTATATACCCTTTGTCCATCTGTAAGTATTCTTTGAGGAAGTTTCTGTTCATCTCTTCACCCTTTTTTGATGGTGTTCTTCGTTATTTCTTGTAACTTTCACCAATACTTTATATATCTTGAATATTAATTCTTTAACAGATGAGGGGTGAGCAAATATTATCTTGCAGTCTTTGAGTGGTCTATATTCTTGTTATCATTTCTTTTGTAATACAGAAACTTCTTAGTTTGATGTAGTCTCATTTGTTTACATTTGTTTCCTTTTGCTAACCAATGTTATTGAATCATTGAAGATAACACTAGATGAATTTCAGAAAGTGTTTCTCAATATAATTTATGGATTAGGGTCTGATTATGGATTATGGTCTTTAATCCATTTTAATTTGACTTTTGAGCATCATTTTTCCTAACATTTTCCTAACACCATTTATTGATGGCATTTTATTTTCTTATTTATTTTATAACTTTTGTTTTTTGTCACATTTTAAAGTCAAATTTATTTGTTTTATACTTTTTGTTATTATTGTTGTAAAAGTTTAAGACTACCTATAAGTTTTTCTATTAATGTTTTACTTGTATTGTCTGAATTTCAATATGTCATTGTTATTTTATTCTTGGTGCATTGCGATTCTGATTTATGTTTCTGACAGTACTGGAATTGCTGGAAGAGGGTTTTGGTATTCTAAGTGAAGGGACCTTTTTTGTTCTATTTTTAATTTCTGATGATACCATATTGTAACTAGATCATGCTGTTTATATGATCTCTAAGAAAATTCATAAGGCATCTTACTTCTGGCATTAAAAACTGAGATGTTGCATGGGCTTACTCCCCATTGACACTGATAAAAATTATTTAAATATGCATGCACACACACACATACACACACATTTAAAGGATAAAAATGGGGCCTAACTGGATAGTTAAGATGAATGTGTACTTAAGAAAATCCACAAAATCTGTAAGAACTTCTGGTCTGTGGTATTGTAACAAGACCTAATTCTGAGGAACATACGACTTAACCATTTCCCTTGTAATATTTCCCTTGTTAATCTTCTATATTAACATGATTGTGATATGATACTAAATAAAAAGGGAATTCAATGGGGTATCTTTTTAGTATGGGGATTGAGTATTCCTGTGCTAAATATTTGATAACTATTTAGTTTTAGTGTGTTTCCTTCATGTCGAAGACTGAAGAAATGGTAACACTTTGAGGATGCAGACTTTGGTAATTTATTAATCATTTCTTCACTATTATTTTGTATACTCAGCTCCTAGCAAAATGTAGAGAAAAGTGGTTTTCCACTTCAGTCTGAAGTTCACTGAGATAAAAATTAATTACAGAGAGTATGACAGAGGCTGCTGAAATTTAGAGTTATGGGTCCCACCTGCAATGTCCTTTATTAGACTCTCTAAGCATCAGATATGGAATTCAGCATTTAATAAAATAAAATATTCAGGAAATTCTTATATGATTTGAAAATTCCTGGACTAGACTTTAGACTACTCAATAAACATTTATGGAGTTAAATGTGTAACTTCACACTTGGATGGCAAATGCTGAAAATGCAGTGTATTAGATGTGCAAGAGTATTGAAGATTTGATAAGACTTAAAATTATTCCAGAATTCTGAAATACCCTATCCTCTATCACCTATACTTATTTGAACTAAATTCAAGTAGGTATCTTGTACAACATAAATCAACTTAAAACAAATTGTATGGAAGTTTCAGGCTGTGAATTAATGCTGCATCTAAATTATTTGGGTCAACAGTCATCAATTAATACTCTGTAGATAACTGGCTCTTGCTATTGAATTAACCTTTGTTGTAAAACAAAACACCCTTACTTCTATAAATTAGTTGGAATCCCTTATTTTTGGGGGTTAGAGAAATTGAGTCCTAGTAAGTCCCAGTCTGAGCTCACTGCAGTTTACAAGCAATCTCTACCATTTCTTTACTGTATGTTGCAGCTCTGGCTTGTTTTCAAGGAAACGGATGCCAGCTTGCTGAAAACAGAGGAAAGAATTTCAGCATTAATTATGATTTCAAGTTAAATTCAATTGATTTTCAGAGTAAATCTGAAGACAATCTGGAAGTTTCATTGTGAGAGTGATGTAGGCATGTCCCATTTAATAGTGTATTAAAGCAGCTTACCAAGTATAACAAGATGCTATCAAACAGAACTAAAGCTGGGAACTAGAGTAGCACAAGAAAAGTATACACCAAAGTGTCAGAAGTAGACATTTGAAATGTGTAAATGACTGACTTTCTTTAATGAATATATGTTTTTCTTCAAAAAGCCAAGTCATCATTGTTTTCTCTTCTCTATTGTTTTCTTATCTCATTTTTTTTAAAAAAATGTCCTTTCTTTTCAATGAAAGAAATTCCAGAAGAGAAGTAAAACCCAAAAAGGTGTGACTTGGATAAGTTGTATGTTTGACTCTGCAGTCTGAGGGTAAGAAGTATTGGGATTCTTTGAGTCACTTCTTCTGTTCTCAATCACTGAAAGACTGAATTTCATTCCATTTATTGACTTCCATAGTGTGTGTATGTATGTGTATGTGTATACAGTGAAATGTAAGATATCAGAGGTTATTTATCATTTTGCTGAGCTCAGACTGGAGCTGTCTAGGACTGGATTTCTATAACACCAACAAATAAGAGACTGCAAATAATTTCTAGAATTCTTAAAGCACCTACCTAAAGGTTTGAGAGTTCCTATTTTGAAATTAAATGTCTTTGGAAAAGGTTATGTATTAGAACATTGTTTGATCTGGAAACTAATAGGTTGAAATTACTTGGAAGTTAGCATAGAGCTAAAAATGGATATAGAATAAATAATTAGAAAGAAGTCAGGAAGAGTAGCCCAAAGGAGAGGAAGAAAAGAACAAAGTCTACCAAAGGAAATTCTGAAATTCTTGACTATTAAACTATTTCACTGGGGATCAATGCAGAGGGAGTTTGAGCAAGATTGTATGTATATATCTAGATATAGATAAACACAAATATATATGCACACATATATATGGATACACATAAGATGGAGAGAATATATACAACTAAGATGAAGACAATGTGGATTGTCAACAGCCTGTCAAGAGGGTATTTTCAAAAGTCAAATTTCTGTTTTAGAAACATATGTAAAAGGTGTGTGGTTCCTGGTCACAGTCACAAAGCGGATATTTTTTTATTTTTATTAGTAAAACACCATGAGGTACAGTTGTAGACTTACAATTTTTTGTGCTTGGTTTTCTATTATACAATGTTCAAATACCCATCCCTCCACCAGTGCCCATTTTTCCACCGAGTATCCCTCCAACCCCCATCCCCCCATCCCACCCTGCATCTGTGGCAGGGCATTCCCTTTGGTTTTCTCTCTCCTTTTGGGTGTTGTGGTCTGAAAAACAGGCATTGAGTGGCAATCATGTTCGGTCCATAGTCTGCTTTCAACATGCATCTCCCATCCTGGGAGGATCATCCAAACACCCTTTATTTGGTGCTCCCTTCTCTATCTGAGCTGCCCTTTCCCCTAGAATGCCCGGCTGGCCTCTAAGTCATGGAGTAATCCTCCTGTTACTGATCTCGGCTATTCTTGGTTATTAATCTCCTATTTTGTTACTTTATGTCCCCAAGATGAATGCAATCTTTTTATGTCTATCCCTCTCTTTCTGACTCATTTCGCTTAGCATGATACTTCCCATGTAGTACCACTTGTATGTGAATTTCATGACTTCATCTTTTCTAACATCTACATAGTACTCCATTGTAAATGTACCAAAGTTTCTTTAACCAGTCACCTGTTCTTGGGCACTCAGGTTTTTTTCCAGATTCTGGCTATTGTAAAGAGTGCTGCAATGAACAAACAAGTGCAGATGTCACTTCTACTATACATTTTTGCCTCTCTGGGATATATTCCCAGGAGTGCTATTGCTGGGTCAACTGGGAGCTCAATTTCTAATTTTTTGAGAATCGTCCATACTTTTTTTCAAAAGGGCTGAACCAGTCGGCATTCCCACCCACAGTGAAGGACTGTCCCTTTCTCGCCACATTCGTGCCAGTATCGGTTGCTTTTGTTCTTTTGGATGTGGGCCAGTCTCTGAGGTGTGAGATGGTATCTCATTGTGGTTTTGATCTGCATCTCCTGATGATTAATAATGTAGAGCATTTTCTCATGTGCCTTTTTGCCATTCTGATTTCTTCTTTGAGAAGGTTTCTGTTCATTTCATTGTCCATTTTTTATGGGGTTGGATGTTTTCTTCTTGTGGAGTTCAACCAGTACTTTATATATCCTTGATATCAACCCCTTGTCAGATATGTATTCGGTGAATATCCTTTCCCATTCTGTAAACTGTCTTTGTATTTTGGTAACAGTTTCTTTTGAGGTGCAGAAGCTTCTTAGTTTAAGATAGTTCCATTTATCTATCTCTGTTTTCACTTGCTCTGCCAGTGGAATGGCATCTTTGAAGATACCATTAGCTTCAATGTCATGGAGGGTTTTGCCGACTTTGTCTTCAATGGACCTTATGGTTTCTGGTCTGATATTGAGGTCTTTAATCCATTTTGATCTTTCTTTTGTACATGGTGTTAGGCAGAGTTCTGAGCCCATTTTTTTTTGCATGTAGCCGTCCAGTTTTGCCAGCACAATTTGTTAAAGAGGCTTTCCTTACTCCACTTCATATTTCTTGCACCTTTATCAAAGATTAGATGATCATATGATTGAGGGGAGATGTCAGTGTATTCAACCCTTTTCCATTAGTCTGCAGCTCTGCCTTTGTTCCAGTACCATGCTGTTTTAATTATTACTGACAAAGTGCATATTTTGACAAAACCAAAAACCAAAGGTTGCAGAATCAAATATATCTAAAAATTCTCTCTAGAGGGGCATATAACCACAAATAGGATATTATTGTCCAAATATTGTCCAAATATCACATAGATAATTTCTGTTACATTTATTGATTCTCTGTTCCCACCTCCAATTTCTATGTTCTTTAAGTAAATCATATCTGTGACCTTTATCCAGGCACTCGTGTTTCTGGAGCTGTTTCCTTTGCTTAAGGAATCAGAATGCTTTGGGGATGATACAGCATGTCAATATATTCCTTTTGTAGGGACATAAAATTTATTTTGAGTTGAGACAAACTTTAAGGTATAATTCACACTCCAGAGTTCACAACAGGATTAGGGTTAGTACAGGATATTGCCTAACGTTTTATCTTCGATTGAATTTTAACCTTTCGTGTCCTTGTACTGTATAGGGCATTTCAAAGGCATTCATAAAAAACAAAACCCAGAAATTGAGCTTCCAACTAATCCAGCAATATCACTTCTGGGAATATACTCTGGGGATGCAAAACACACTGCAGAAAATTCATCTGCATGCCTGAGAACAGATGACTGGATAAAAAACTATGGTAAATCTTGTCACTTGTCACTTGTCATCCCATTTTTCATTGATTTTCTTGAATGGGTGCCAGTAACGTCTCCATTAGACCCTGTCATGTGCTAGATGTAGCCCAATGGCATCTGCTCATTTCAGGAACACAAAGAGCATAAAACAATTTGTTTAGAGTCTTGATGAAGAAGTCCGATCATCTGGTAGGTGGGTGGCCAGGTGTTCTTTTGACGTCTGTGGAATCCAGTCGGTAACAGTGTTAGTCCAGCATTCGTCTCCAAATCGCATTATGTGTCTGGCCGATCTGATTTTTTAACACCTTGGCAAATGAGGCAACGTCCCTGATCTTCAATTGTCAATGGAGGTTGGAACTCTGGATTCCTTCTCTCACTTGAGTGAAATGTGATACTCCAAGCATACTCTTTCGAATTCCTCTTTTCTTTAAAAAAGTATTATTGAATCACCGTGAGAAAGTTACAAGATTTCATGTTTGGGATACAATCACACAATGATCAAACACCCATCCTTCCACCAGTGCACATTTCCCACCACCAATCTCCCCAGTATACCCACCTCCCCCACCCTCTCCCTGCCTCCATGGCAGACAATATTCCCCATACTCTCTCTCTACTTTTGTGCATTATGGTTTGCAATACAGACACTGAGAGGTCATCATGTTTGGCCCATTATCTAATTTTGGCACACATCTCCCATCCTGACTGATTCCTCCAGCCATCATTTTCTTAGTGATCCCTTCTCTATTCCACCTGCCTTCTCCCCTCCACTCATGAGGGCAGTTGGGTGATCTGAATAGCATTCTCGTCCTGTTTTCATAGGGCCCAGGGCTCTGAGGCGTATGTTAGTGCAGGAAGAATGGTGGAGTAGATAAGATGTGCCTGAAGCCAGAGGTTCTTCGTCCTCTTAACTTCTTCGATGCTCTCTAAGGGGTTTCAAGCTGCTCTCTTCCTCCTTTGAAACTCAGGTGTCAGGTCATTCGTCATGTTGAGTTCTCGACCTAGGTACTCATAGCTGCTGCATTCGGAGATATTCATTCCATTGAGAGCAAATGGAATGTCAGGGACTAGTTAGTTTTTCATGAACATTGTCTTGGTGAGATTCAGCTGCCATCTGACCTTTCCACACTCACAGTCAAAGTCAGCCAGCATTTGTGCCGCTTGGCTAATGTTTGGTGTTATTAGAACGATGTTATCAGTGAAGCGGAGGTGGTGTAGTTGCTGACCGTCTATCTTCACTTTCATTTCTTCCCATTCCAATTGTCTCATGTCTTTCTCAAGGGTGGCACTGAAGAGTTTCGGTGAAATGGTATCACCCTGCCGAACCCCTTTCTTGACATTGGTGATCACTTCTTTGTAGAATGGTGAGATCCTGGTGATGTATCCATAATACAGCTTGTGGAGGATCCTGATGTACTGAGTTTGAATGAACTGTTTGGCTAGGGCTTCAATGACCAGTAAATGGTAAATCTATACAATGAAACACTATTCCGCCACCAGGAAAAAGTGAAGTCATGAAATTCACTAATAAACGGACGGACATAGAGAGAGTATCAGGCTGAGTGAAACGAATAAGGAGAGGATAGAGTTATAATGACTGCACTCATTTGTGGGATATAAGAAAACATAATATGAGACTAATTCCCTTGGTCAGAAGGAGTGACCCATGGTTGGAAGCTTGCCACAAATAGTGTTGGAGGAGTGGGCAGTTAGGATAGAGAAGGCACCACCATGACAATGATAGTTGACAATTCGCTTTCAAGAACTGAATGCTAAAAGTAAGTAAAGGGACAAACATGATAATCTTTGAGTAACTGTATTGCAAACCATAATGTCGAAAAGGAGAGAGACAGAGAGAGAGAGACAGACAGAAAGATAGACAGACAGACAGAGAAGTGTCTGTCATAGAGGCAGGCTGCAGTGGAAGGGGGTAACAGGAGGGAATCTGGGGACATTAGTGGTGGGAAATGTACACTGGTGAAGTGAAGGGTATTGGAATATTGTAGGAACATTGTATGACTGAAACCCTGTCATACTGGATTTGAACAACTTTGAAACTCTGTATCTCAGGTGATTTAATTAAAGATAATTTTTTTTTTACAAAATGTCATCCAATGATCCTCATCTTATATTTCTGCCCTTGTGTTAAATTTTCTTTCACTGAATAGGGCTAACCTGCACACCCCACAGAATATTGTGTAAATGATGGTGATGTGTATGGTTTCCAAGACTAGATCATAATTATTATTTTGGTTTCCATCTTGCTTTTACTTCTGCAATTCTCTTTAGGGGAATCCATCTATCATATGAGGCAGACACTTAAATAATTCTATGACGAGGACGATATGGCAAGAAACTGACCCTTGATACCAATAGCCTGCATAAACCTGGTTATTCATATAGTTGGACCATTTTAGAAGTGGATTATTTAACCTAGGAAAGCCTTAAGAGACTATCAGACCTTGGTAGATGTGTTGATTGACACATGACTTATCTGATACTCTGAGATAAACAACTAAGCTGTCACTGAAATTCAGTATCTCAGAAAATGTGTGAAATGGTGTTATTTTAAGCCATTTTTGTTTTGAGGTATACTGTATGCCACAATAGAATATATAGTAAATATATATTTAATATAGTATATTGTAAGTATGATATATTTATCCTCCACCTTCTTACTAGTGTCTCTTGGCAATGCATATCCAATAAATTATCTGTACCGAAATTTCATCTCAGAGTCTGCCTTAGGTTTACCTGACCTATAACAATTAGATTCAAGTTCTCATTCTGTCCTCTATTAACTGTGTAACCTTGGACAACTCAAAACTTTCTATTGTGCCTCATTAAAATGTGGGTATTGATGCTATAAATGTGGCTATTGATACTGTAAATTGTGACTATCGACCTTGTGTTGCATGACCATTACAAGGGTTACTTCATGTAAAGTGCTCAACATAGTGTGTAGTGTATTGTTAGAGCTCTATAAATGTTAGAAATTATTATGAGGGAAATATAGAGTAGTAATTTGTCAGTTGTGAGGTCTTACCAAATGGAATTTTTGTATCCTCTGTGGCCCCAGTCATCCATCTTGCTGACTTTTGTACATAAGAAGCTATGAAAAGGAGACTGAGGATGCTTCAGTCCAATTTGGGGGGAAAAAAAATTCAGGATACATGCACTATTTGTGGTAGGTCAATAGTGTCATCTTTATAAATGAAACTAGACCATTGCATTATTGTGATAAGATCTGCCATTTTACCTTAGGTAAACCAACCTTACTGCCTGATCCATCAATGTTCAAACCACAAATAAGGTGTAGAGTGGAATAAGCTATTCAACAGCCAACTGATGATTTTTTTTTCTGTTGGAAACTGAAGGCGATATATTGCCCTTATCCTATATTTATTTTAATCCAGGAAAAGTTTATAAGGCAATACTCCAATTAAAATCCTTATAAAGGGAACTTTCTTTGTTTCCCCTAGTAATTCAGAATCAAAAAGTTCTTCATGTAATATTAACATTTACATATGTATGGGTAATTGTATGCAATTGCAATAGAGTGGAGGAAAAGATTATCATGTACTGACAGCAAGGATATAATGAACAAAAATCAAAATTCTGCAAGCTTAATAGGGAGTGTAAGATGAGTACATTCTGGACTTCAGACTCCAGTTAAGTAGAGAATGAAAAAGAATTCTGCATTAATGAGGGGTTTACAGTAAAAGCTCTTCTTTAAAGCTACCAATTGAAACTACTGTACATGCAGGCACTCTGAGAGAGCTTTCAGTGCCATTAATTTTTCCACATGGCTAAAAATACCCACACCTTTAGAAGTATAGTATAGAATGTTTTCTTCTGATTTTTTGTTTTAACCTCTAGTCTAACTTATAATTACCATCTGAAAATTTGATTATTTATTGTGAGACAAAGGACTTGGAGAAATTAAATTAAAGGTGGGAGATATAAGTGGGAAGCATAGTGGGAGAAAGGCCAAGTACCACAGAGTTTTGAGACTTGACAGTTTGTGGGTTCATCACAGTTTGCTTTATTTCCAAGATTCTCTGAAGACTGCTCCCTAAAACAGGCATTTCTGGTTGCATTGCTTATTTGGTGTCTTTCTTGATATTCCTATGGAATTTGTAATTAAGCCAACACATGAAATTGACAAATGATGCCAAGAGAGATATGCGTTTTGGCTCAATAGTAGCTGTGCTTAACACATGTTGGCTGAGCCTGCCAATTGTTTTAGGAATAGAGCACGAAAGTTTAATGGAGGAAACTTCGATTGAGATTAAAAAGTAACACTGAGGGCTTCCTGAGGATCTTCTGTCAGTTCAAGAGTTGTTCTTTAATTGCATAGACTACAGAGAAATGAGGGAAATATTGTGTGGGTATCCTCTTGAATTGTTTTGACGTTTTATCCATCATGATGAATTGATCATCATTGTGTACTTTCCAATCATCATTGACTTTTAAACCTTCTGTTTGTTCCTTGTTTACACAGTGATCTCTTCTTCCTATGTACAAAATGGGTAAACTAGGTACTCATATGCAATATTGGTAGAATGAAGAAAATTACTATAGCCTATTGATCATAACTCATGAATATGTTACCAAAAATGTAAATGCATCTTATCAGTTTGACTCCATAATATATCACAGAGAGCAAGATGAAGAAAACTCACACTGAACCATGCAATTGGTGCCATCAATGACATTCTAATCTAACTCTCATATTTTCTCTGTTGCCTATAATCCTATTGCTCCCTTCATGTCCTTTCTACATACTTACATACTGTTTCCTTAAATCCTCCCACCTGGCATCCAAAAAGTTTGAGTGCTTTAGGTCATCAGTGTTACTTTCTACTGATGCTTCATTTTGGCACTTGAAAATTTCACTTCAGGTAATTTGCTCTTTAAGCTTTTCCCTACATTTGCTGATAGCTCTGCCTGGCATACTCCTATTTTTTAACCTTAGAAGGTCAGGTTCAGAAACTCCTCTGCTCTGGTTTGCTAATGCCACAAGATTTCCTTAGGTGTATGTTCTGTTCAGGACGCAACTGGCTTGGTTGCAATTTACCTATCTTGCCTGGCTCATATAAATGTTCCCTCACCAAAGTCTTGCTTTGGTGATAATGATTTTTAAAATGTTTTTATTATTTTTATTAGTGAATCACCGTGAGGTACAGTTACAGCCCTCCACCAGTGCCCACCCTCCACCACCGACAATCCCAGCATCCCTCCCACCCTCCCCAACCCATTACCCCCCCACCTACCCCACCTTTGATTTGTTCTCTCTCTCCCTTTTGGTGTTGTGGTTTGTAATAGAGGTATTGAGTGGCCATCATGTTCTATCTATAATCTACTTTCAGCACACTTCTCCCATCCCACGCAGGTCCTCCAACCACACTTACTTGGTGTTCCCTTCTCTATCTGAGCTGCCCTTCCCCCCAGCGTGTGAGGCCAGCTAGCTTCCAAGCCGTGGAGCAAACCTCCTGGAACTTATCTCTATTATTCTTGGGTGTTAGTCTCCCGTTATGTTCTTTATATTCCACAGATGATTGCAATCTTTCTATGTCTCTCTCTCTTTCTGACTCATTTCACTTAGCTTGATACTTTCTATGTTGATCCATTTATTTGCAAAGTTCATGACTTCATCTTTTCTAACAACTGCATATATTCCATTGTGTAGATGTACCAGAGTTTCTTTAAGCAGTCATCTGTTCTCGGGCACTCGGTTTTTTTCCAGATTCTGGCTATTGTAAACAGTGTTGCAATGAACATACAAGTTGCAGATGTCATTTCTACTATACTTTTTTTTCCTCTTCGGGATATATTTCCAGAAGTGGTATTGCTGGGTCAAATGGGAACCCCGATTTCTAATTTTTTGAGAAGCATCCAAACTATTTTCCTTTGGGCCGAACCAGTCGGCACTCCCACCAGCATTAAAGGAGAGTCCCTTTCTCCCCATATCCATGCCAACAGCTATTGCTTTTGTTCTTTTGGATTTGTGCCAGTAAGAGTGGTAATGATTTTTAATGATAAAATTACTAATTGGCAAAAAATGATTAATTAAAATAGATAACTAACTTCTCTATATGTCCATAGGGGATATTTTAAAAATAAATTTCTACCTTCCATGTAATCAGGAAGACATACTGGTTGCCAGGTAAACTGCTTGCCATGTGTTTTCATTAACTAAAAATGTATTAATTAATAATTTAACAATTATTAAAATAGTCATAATGTATGTAAAGACTAATCCAATGATTATAAACGTCACTATTAAATTTTCCTCTCATTTATTCCTTTGTTTTGTTTTTTAGGCCACACTCAGCTGTGCCCTGAGGTTATTTCTGGTTCTGTGCTCAGGAATCACTCCGGATAGTGCTTAGAGGACCATATGAGGTGCCAGGGATAAAATCCAGATAAGTGATATGCAGGACAAGTTCCTTACTCATTGTACTATCTCTCAGGCTCCCTCTTCTTTATGCTAAATAAGTGTTGGGGCATGGTTCATGTGGAGCATGCCAATTGGTGATTTATTTCTCTTGATACTTTTAATAAATTATACTGAGAATAAAAATAGTTCTACAGCTATTTTCCTTCTGACTTTAAGGTCAGTACCCTGTTGAATTTTTTCCCAGTTACAACCTTCAAGATCAAGTTTTCCAATCAAGTCTAGGGATAAACCAAGTTCCAAGGTAGTTCATTTCAAACATTTTCAGCTGATTAGATCTACTCAACACAGTGAGTGTTTCAATGAATCTCATCTAGCAACTCAACCTAGAGATTTAGGATCCTTGCTGGTGGCCCCAGTCAGACTCAACATCCAAAGTCAGACTTCAATTGGATTTAATTTATCAAGTTTGACCTGAAGGGTTCTCTTCCTTACTTATTATATGCTTTAATACCTCTTTCTCTATGCCAACATTTCTTAACCAGAGCCCATATGGCCCACTGTGGGCCTCCAACATATTCCAAGGTAGTCAAAGATGACAATTACTTAAATGAGTGTCATAGATTGATGGTCGGAGGTCAACTGGTAGAATCGTGGGCAGAGGAAGAAACAAAGTTAAAAGTAGGGTAAGAAAATATTTTTGAAATATTTATCTACACTGTTCATAACTTTTTAAGTTAATTTTATTTTTATAAAGTTGTTCACAATAATCGATTACATTTGATGTTCTAACATCTATTCCAACACCACCATTACACTTTCCCAAAACCATATTTTGAATTATTCCACCCTGATCCCCCAAGTCTGCCCCCAAAGCAGAACATAAAAATTAATTTTGTATTGATTGTTATGAATAATCCTCTAAAGATTATCCAAAAAGTTTCCTCAGAGTAAAGTGTGTGAAGATTGTTGTACCACCGTGGAGCAATTAAGCCCTTGTATAGAGTAGGAGATGTCATATAGCTGCCAATGTAGCAGCACTTCAAGAATTCTAAGATTTTAAATAGGGTGATGCAGATAGAATTAATTTTTTAACTAGATAGTGACTTTGGGGTCCAGAGGTAGTTTATGAGATTTCAATCACAAGTCCAACATACCTGGATTTTTCAGCAGATTTCCTCATGGGTAAGGCTTTTCTGAGCCTGAGAAAATTGGCTGTTAGTATGGCAATGATTGAGTTTTGGAGGTTTTTGGCTGCCAAAGCTCTTTTGGGATGGGTGGTGTGGCTCACCCACTCCCCTCCGTGTTGCCCCAATTGAGAAAGCCTGGTGTGAGGACTGGTGGCTTCTCTGTTGGATTTTGCTCTCTTCCTCTTCTGAGGCTTATTGTGAGTCTCTGGATAATGGCAGTTAATGTGCTTAAATGGTACGAGAGTCAGTTCATGGGCATGACTCCACAATTTTTAACTATAAGAAAGAAACTATTAAAAACATCATGTTAATTAATTACCAGTATGTTTTATTCTTCCTTCTACTTACATGCTTCTTGAAAGTAGGTGTTATGTTTCATATACTCTAGTATAGCCTGTAATATAGGTGATTCAAAGCTGTACTCCCAAAATGTTATAGTACTGTTTATTCTATAAAATTATATTTACATTTTTCATTTGCATTGAAATGAAGAATTAAAGACTCTTTATTGTCTAATGGACACTCAAAAATGAAGTAATCTATAAGAGAATCCATAGGTACTAGCCATATGTGTCAAGATAACAAAGAGGCTGTTATTATTTTTCATGCCAATAGCTAAGAAATAGTAATGCATACTAAATAATTTAAGATAGTCCTGGTTGTGCTTAGATATCAAGTATAGACATCAGAACTATCTAAATTACTTTTCTGTCTGATTGCACATCATTTCAGTTTGTATTTATTGACCATCTGCTTTATATGAAAGACATTGTGCAAGTGCTTTGAAAGGTAAATAAAAGAATAATATAATACACTGTAGCACGGTAGCACTGTCCTCACGTTTTTCATCGATTTGCTCAAGCAGGCACCAGTAACGTCTCCGCTCTGAGACTTGCTACTTTTTTGGTATATCGAATATGCCATGGGGAGCTTGCCAGGCTCTGCCATGAGGGTGGGATACTCTCGGTAGCTTGCCGGATTCTCCAAGAGGGACGGAGGAATCAAATACAGGTCGGCCACGTGCAAGGCAAATGCCTTACCCGCTGTGCTATTGCTCCAGCCCAATATAATACAGTCAACTTAATATAATACAGTCAAGTTTAGTATTTGTTTGCATTCAAGGGTCTTCTAATTTGGTTGGGGTGATAGAAAGCTCATATTTATTATTAATTTTTGTTTCTTTGGGTGCCACACTCAGCATTTCTCAGAGTTTATTCCTGGCACCATGCTCAATGGTCACTACTGGAGGCACTCTGAGAACCACATGTGGTATATGGGTTCAAACCTGAGCTGGCCACAATACCCAAGATGTGTAATCTTTCAAATGACAGATGCAAGGAAACACACTGAAATTCAAGATGAAGTTTTTTTGATGCTCCAAGGATTGAGGGATCACAATGTGCTAGAATGTACTGAAAAAGGAAGGAAAACTTAAGATCAGTTCTCTTTACCCATTACCTGGCTACACAGTTTGAAGCAGATTGGTATTCATTGTCTGTACAGTCCTAGGACAGCTCTTCAAAATTTTTACACACAGCTCCCCTTTGGGAAGTAGAATTTCCTCTATTCATGGAGCTCCAGGGCCTGCCTGGCCACCCAGGGCTTCCTGAGGTATGCATGCAAATTAGACCAAAACTGTGATAGCAGATGACACTTAATTTTTATTTGTATTTGAGTACCTCTTAAAAATAAATGCACATAGAATTTAGAACCACCCTCATGGGACTCATTTTGACTATTTCTTCCTGGAAAAAATAAGTATCAGAGTTGAATATTCTAAGATAGTTTCTTGGATTTGTGTTTCCATTCTCAAGGACATTATAATTGGGAAATTAGATATTATAAAAGGGGGAATGGAAAAAGAGCAGTGAGTATTGTGAAATGCCAAGAGGGCAGAAGTGGAAGCAAATAATGGCTAGGGTTGTTTCATGGTCTTGCCTTGCTCAGGCACAGTTCCTTTTCAAAGAAGATAAGTCAATAAATTATGCTTCAGAAAGACAAAACAAGCAGGTGAGAGCATTTGGATGATAGTGTCTGCTTTAAAAATATTTTAAATTCTGCATTTTGTTTTTCCTTTTTCTTTTCAGGGATATCACCACTGTACTACCTTTTTATATGGTAATGCTGGCTAAGCTCACTGAGCAATGAAGCCTTGTTAGGCTGGGTTTCTCTGGTAGAAATGTGCCAGGAACAAACATGCAGACTTTCATGAGAACTTTAAGCCAGAGAAAATCTGGGCTCTGGAATCCAAACAAGATTCACTGTGTGCTCAGCTAGTGCTGCACTGTTTCCTGTAGCAGTCACAGCAGGATCTGTGTTTTCAAAAAAGAGTCAGCTATTATACTCAATACAATGCAGCTCCTTTAAATAAATTGCAAACATTTTTTTAAACGAAGAAAAAGAGGAAAGAGGGAAGACCTCTTATACAAGGAAACCTCATATACATGAGGGGAAGCTTCAGTGTATAAAGTAATTAGAGATGAGTGCAAAATGAGAAGATAAGGAAGATAAGGAGTGGAAGTCTTATGAGGCCTCGTGATGTCATTTGCTCTAAGCAACATCTCAAGGTCATTAGTCCTTATATAGAAGGTGTGATTTACAAATAATTAATGCCATTTACCTCAATTGTGTTCATAATCAATGAATGGCGATGCTCTGTTGTGACACATGAAACAAGGTTTAGTTCGGGTTTATTGTGATGATGAGTTTTGAAGTTCCATTACATTTCAGACTTGAGGAATCACACCTTTTTTATATCAAAGCAAAGACAGTGCGATACGATATATGTATTCCTCTATATGGTAGTAATTTTTTTCTGTCTGTTGATTCAATCAGCCAACAAGCTTCTCAAGGTAAGGGTATGTTTCATAATATCTGTAATTCTAGACAAGAGATCAGAGTGTTCCACTTAAAACATGCTTAAGAAGAACATTTTTAATAATTGAAAAAATAAATGAAATACTGTTGAGAGAAAAAGAAGCAGAGACCTTGCAAATGTTTGGAACTATCACGAACTTTACTCTGCACAAAATAGACAGCATCCACCTGATACAAAATTTAATAGCAGAGTTAAATCCTTGATTTCTGATGTTTGGATATCTTGAACTTTCAGGAAGTTAGAACAAGAGACTAGAGTGGGAAATTTCTAGGGAGTGTGAGTTAATTTTATGCAAAATAATTCTAAGTACTATTTAGAAGCATGATACTTTCAGATTTACTGTGAATTTACTGAATAGGCTTGTCAAAATCTAGGAAGAAATCTCTAAAACTTGCTATTGGTTTATTACTGCTTACCTTGTTACATGAGTATTTGAAGTATCTATATAAGGAAAGATGAAATAAATTAACAATAATCTGATTATTCCTGAGGCCGAGCTAGAGTAACCCTTTAGGGGTAAGTTATACTCAGCAGTGGACAAAGTTGGATTAGTGGAGCATATTATTATTTATTTGTTTGTTTGTTTTGGAGCCACACCCAACGAGGCTCAAGGGTTACTCTACCTCAGCCTCAGGAAGCACTTCTGGCAATGCTTGAGGGACCATACAGGATGCCAGGGACTGGAATCAGGTCTGCTGTGTGCAAGGCAAACACCCTATCTGCTGTACTAGGGCTCCGATTCCGCAAATTATTATTTAAAAAATAAAAACTTTTTGAGGGGTAAGTTATACTCAGCAGTGTTTAAAGTTATTCCTGTCTCTGTGGCCAAGAGTGACCTCTAATGGGTTCTTGGCAGACCCTATGTGGCATTGGGGATGAAACCACGGTTGGCCACATACAAGGCCATCACCTTGTTTCCGGTACTATCTCCCAACCCCTAAAAGAGCAAATTAAATGTAGATTGCATACATTATTTTGACAGTTTTCTAGTCTTAAGACTTTTTTCTTTTTTCTTTTCTTGATTCGCGGCCGCGCGACATCTTATCATCTCATTCCTACTTTGGACAAACTGGCAGGCTACCAAATGTAACCTGCCCACATGGCAGAGTCTGGCAAACTCCCCCTGGCGTACCCAATATGCCAAATACCAGTAACAATGAAGGGTCTCATTCTCCTAACTCTGAAAGAGCCTTGAATATGGCACTTTTTAAAAAAAATCTCAGGGCTAGGATGAAGGAGACGTTACTGGGGCCTGCTCGAGGCCATCAACGAATAACAGGATGGTTGTGATTGATTGTGAATCTGATTATTAATAATCACACTTAATCACTTAACTTCCCGTTAGGCGTCGATTTGCTCGAGCGGGCGCCAGTAACGTCTCCATTTGTCCCTGTCGCGTGCTAGTGTAGCCCAATGGCATCTCTTCGCTCCGGGAACATGGAGGGCCTCAAACCGATCGTTCATGATCTTGACAAAGAAGTCTGACCATCTGGTAGGTGGGCGGCCACGCGGTCTCTTGACATCCCGTGGAATCCAATCAGTAACAGCTCTAGTCCAACGGTCGTCTTTAAATCTCATTACGTGACCAGCCCATCTGATTTTCGACACCTTGGCATATGAGACAGCGTCCCTGATCCTTGATCGTCGACGGATGTCAGAACTCCGGATTCGTTCTCTCATTTGAGTGAAACGTGATATTCCAAGCATAGCTCTTTCTATTCTTCTTTGGGAGACCTGAATGGCGTTCTCATCTTGTTTGCGTAGGGCCCAGGTCTCTGAGGCATATGTTAATGCAGGAAGAACAGTGGAATCAAAGAGATGTGCCCGGAGCCGGAGGTTCTTCGTCCTCTTAGCTATTTCTTCGACGTTCTTGAAGGCGTTCCAAGCCGCTCTCTTCCTCCTGCGCAGCTCGGGTGCCAGGTCATTTCTCATGTTGACCTCTCGACCTAGGTACACATAGCTGTTGCATTCGGAGATGGTCGTTCCAATGAGAGCGAATGGGGTGTCAGGAACAAGGCTGTTTCTCATAAACATTGTCTTCGTAAGATTCAGCTGTAGTCCTACCTTTCCACACTCACGGTCAAAGTCGGCCAGCATTTGTGCCACTTGGCTGATGTTTGGTGTTATTAAAACAATGTCATCAGCAAAGTGGAGGTGGTGTAGTTGCCGACCATCTATCTTCACTCCCATTCCTTCCCATTCCAGTCGTCGCATGATGTTCTCGAGGGTGGCACTGAAGAGTTTCGGTGAAATGGTATCACCCTGCCGCACCCCTCTCTTGACATCAACGATCACTTCTTTGTAGAATGGTGAGATCCTGGTAGTGAATCCGCAATACAGCTCACGTAGGATCCTGATGTATTGGGCTTGAATGCCCTGATTGGCTAGGGCTTCAATGACCGCTTCCATCTCAACAGAATCAAAGGCCTTCTTTAAATCAATGAACGTTAAGCAGAGCGGCATCTTGAACTCCTGAGAAACCTCAATGAGCTTGGTTACCGTGTGGATATGGTCGATGGTGCTGAATCCTTTGCGGAACCCTGCTTGCTCGCATGGTTGTCCTTCATCTAGTGTTCTGCCAATCCTATTCAGGATGACTCGAGTGAACAGCTTGTAGATGACAGACAATAGGCAGATCGGGCGATAGTTGCCAATGTCATGGATGTCTCCCTTCTTGAACAGTAGTATGGTCCGGCTGGTTTTCCATTGGAAGGGAACCTTGCATTCAGACAGGTAGCGAGTGAAGAGCCGAGCCAGTGTATTGATGAGTACTGACGGCAGGTTCTTCAGGTGTTCAGGTCTGACCTTGTCTGGGCCGGGTGCTGTTTGCTTCTTTACCAACGAAATGGCGTGTCGGATTTCGGAAGGGAGAACGTTAGGAACGACATACCCATCCTGTGGAATTTGGTATGTCGGCAAGTGGACATGGCTATCGAAGAGATTTGAGTAGAAGTCATGGATAATCTTCTCCATTGCCGTTCTGGAGGATGTGATGGATCCATCAGGACGTCGGAGGGCAGTCATCTTGGTCTTATATTTGGCGAAGGACAGGCGGGCGTTACGAATACTTTTCCCGGCTTCTGCCGCATCTACCAGTACTTCTGCTCTTCTCTCTTTGAGGTCTTCCTTGATCGCATCTCTGCACTGCTTTGCAAGCTCGGACGTTAGCTTGCGGTTGCCTGAGGCATGCGCCAAACCACGCTGGCGAATTAGCTCAAGAGTTTTCGAAGATAGGCGACTTTTTGTGGCTATCTCTCTCTTGGCGTTCCTCGCACATTCATGGAGGTGCTGAACCAGTCGATCGTATTCCTCGTCAATGTTGTCAACAATGGCATCTTCCCATGTTGCCGCAAGAGTACCAAAGAGTTCCCAGTTGGTGGTCATTCTGGGAGTTCTCTTTTTGAACTTTGCAGCCCTTTCTCCCCGCTCTGTGAAGTAGAATTTTGCACGAAGGAGACGGTGGTCCGATCCCATTCGAAATTTTGGGACAACAGCAACATCAGTCAGGCAAAACCGTCGATTGAATATGATGTGGTCTATTTCGTTGTGGAATCGTCCACCGGGAGACTCCCATGTCCATCGTTTAGATTCTGCCTTCTGGAACTGTGAGTTACCATGAATGGTCTTGGTCGACATGATGAACTCAGACAGTCTCTCACCCTGTTCGTTCCATTCTAGGCCATGGGTCCCGATGTGACGTTCTTCAGCTGATCTTCTCGGTCCTATCTTGGCATTAAAATCACCCACAATGATCTTGTAGAAGGTGTGGTCTTCTTTATAGAACTTCTCTAGCTCCATGTAGAACTTCTCGATTTCTCTTTCATCATAATGAGATGTTGGTGCGTAGACAACGAAGATAGAAACATCATTATTAATAATAGCTTGATAAATAATCAATACATTTATATTATTAATAATAGACTTAAATCACTAATAAATTGATCAATTTCTGTGTTAAGGTCACATGTTTTAAACTATTTGAAGGAAAAAATTATTTCCCCCAGTCTTAGGACTTTCTTACAAGAGACATTGTGTAGGAGTATTTAGTGATAAGCCTTTCATGCAGAAGCAATAGTCACAAAGTTACTATTTCACAGTTGCCTTTGCTAAGTTTTACAAGAATTATTAAAAAATAATTCAGTGAGAGTTACCCTTCAGGAAACTAGAGTCTGGACTCTAGAATGAGGAACAGAACTGTCTAATGACTAATGTCCCCATACCTGAAGTTGAATTTGTCTTGAGGTGGAACATAAAATGTGAGAATACTTTATGAAAAGTAACCTGGAAAAGGATAAGTTTGATTAACCCAAATAAGTTTAATTATGTATTTCTTAGGGAAATTAACTGAGACAGCATATAAAATGGTTTACTGAAGAGCTATTCAATTGTTTAAATAAATAAATAAATATCAGCTCAAAATAGCCATAGTATCACTAATCTCAGTTAGCATAGAATACTAGACATGGGGAATTAATCTATATCACATATGTTAAAGTTGTAAAGTTTAGCTTTAAATGTACAAAAGAAGTCTATTATAATTTCAAATTTCAAATTTAACCAAGGTTGATTTATGAATTAGGTTGAACAATGTTCTCCTAGCATAACATATTCCCTAGTGGGCAAGGATATTGAAAACAACTGACAGAAAATGTTTCTAAACTTTAATTCATGTGAATAAACACAATAATTTGGAAGGTAGAAACACAATTTGTTAATCAATAAGTAACCTAACCTGAGAGTATCAATTTTTTTCTAATAACACTGGGCAAAAATCTCTCTGAAGCTCAATTGTGACTAGAAAGGTACAGCAATAAAAACCAAAAAAAAGAACAATAGTCTATGAACAACTTTATGGCTAAACCTTATTGACTCCAATTTTCATGAAAAGTTTCATTTTATTTGGAAAGAATCACCCTCAAATTAATGGGAAACATGTTTGTTCTGAGTTTTGTCTCATTTTTGTTAAATTGGGTTTATCTTCAGGTTTGCTGGTAGCATTGCAAAAAGTCCCACTGTCAATTTGTTGTCATGGTGATTCGTTTGGTGCTTTGAGTAGATTATCATATTGCATTTTGTTGAATCTACAATAACATTGACTTTAGGATATGACATTATTGTATGTCAGTAAAATACTGCCATTTAAATTATGGCATAAATATTTCTTAACACCTGGAATTCCTATCGATATTGTCTATAAGAGCTCCCCTAGACATCTGTGAACATAGATTTTTTATTACACATCACATTTGTGCATTTATACAAAAGGAAATGAGTGAAATTAATTGATTAATGTATCTTAATAGTGTTCACATTTAGAGAAAGTCTGATTCCTTTGAGTCATGTCTTCATTCAAAGTTGTTGCAGTCTATATTTTTCTCCACATAAGTATTATCCTTTGTCTGCCACCAAATCGATAATGCAAAAGGTTTTTTTCAAGGCATGAACTTCAATTGTTTTTAAATTTTCTTTAAAAACATTGAAAACTTATTCTGTAAGCTTTAATTTGGCAATATGACATCTGTAGAAGATTTTCAAAGGAAAATTGGGCATTGTCTTCCTTTAACAAATGATCTTTAAGTTATCGGTTATTTGAGAGGTTAAAGGGAAGTAGCTGTCCATTCAGGTCAGTCAGAAAATAAGGTTTCCCATGGGCAGATATTGGTACCTCATGAATCCTATCTGTCTGATAGCAATTGCAAGATGCCATTTATTTTAGTATATATTCTGATTTCCGAGAAAATATATGTAAAAATATTGAATTGTAGGATTAATGAAAACTAATCACAGTCACGTTCCTCCCGTTGTTCATCGATTTGTTTCAGCGGGCCCAGTAACGTCTCCATCGTAAGACTTGTTGTTACTGTGTTTGGCATATTGAATATTGAATACGTCACGGGTAGCTTGCCAGGCTCTGCCGTGCGGGCTAGATACTCTCGGTAGCTTGCCAGGCTCTCCGAGAGGGGCAGAGGAATCGAACTCGGGTTGACCATATTGGCTGCGTTCAAGGCAAACGCCCTACCACTGTGCTATAGCTCCAGCCCCATGAAAACTAGTAATGTACATATAATTAAATATTATATTTCTAAAAGTTCAATTTCTAAAGTTCAATTAGACTTTCAGTATCTCAGTGACAAGGCTCATGTCTTCTTCCATATGGGTCTCTAGTCGAACACACAGTTCTACACATAAAAGGACTCGATGTATGTTGCATACTACTGCTTAAATATCCTCCAGATTTTTCACCTATGTTTTCCCATTGAGAGGCAGCTTGTCTAATTTGCTGTAAAGCAAGACAAGTGTCTTACACCACTATACAATCACACCAGCACCTATGTAAACTGGTGAAGGGATGGGTGTTGAAACATTGTATGACTAAAAACCAGTCATGAATAATTTTGCAGCTATGTATCTCATGGTGATCCAATTTTTAAAAATTGCAGGAATGCAGGATTAGAGTTAAGGAATGCTATGGTTAGGATGTTTGTGTTCCACTCCTAAATGAATTCATATGCTGAAATCCTAAGCCCCAACATTACAATGCCAAGAGGTGGGATACCTTTAAGAGGAGGGATTTAACCTCATGAAAGCCATTATAAAAGAGGTCTGCCAAAACTTGAAATCAACCTATGAACACAGGAGTAGATAGGGAAGCTGTGATATATATTCAATGAAAAACTCCGTTGCAATTATTTTTTTAAAGTAACTTATTCAACGAGGTACAGCCTGGCGCCCAGGGCTTGGGAGCCTCTCTGGGCATGCGCAGCTAGCTCGATCCCCTATAACAGCCGGTTTTCTCTCCCCTGATCTGAGCGGGACGGGAACCGAAGCCCATCCCATCTCTAGGCAACAAAGCTGAACGTCTCCAGGTCTCTCTCCTTATTCAACCAGGTATAGCCCGGTGCCCAAGGCTTGGGAGTCTCTCTGGGCACACGCAGCTAGCTCAATTCCCCTAGAAAAGCCGGGTTTCTCTCCCTTGACCTGCGCGGGACGGGAACCGAAGCCCATCCCATCTCTCAGCAACAAAGCTGAACGTCTCCGGGTCTCTCTCCTTATTCAAGCAGGTACAGCCCGGTGCCCAGGGCTTGGGAGTCTCTCTGGGCATGCGCAGCTAGCTTGATCCCCTAGAACAGCCGGTTTTCTTTCCCTTGATCTGTGCCGTTTTCTGGAGCCAGGGCCGCTAATACGGCCGCAAAATACTGTCCCACTACATATGCCATAGGAACCGTAAGCTACCCTCTTACATGGAATGTTCTCTGGTTTAGCTAAGCTACTAGAAACACAGTAGCCAATAACTCATCAGCCTATCTCAAATCACACTGCATATCAAGCAGAGTAGAAACAGTGAACGTGAAGTACTAAACCACACTGGTCACAATGGTAAAGCAACGAAAAAGCCCACCAAACTTTCTTATTGAAGTGTCTAGCCCAGAAGACAACAACAGTACAGTAGTGTTAGACAACTTTTCTGAAAAGGTATTCAGAAGGGAGCTACTTAGGATGCTTAGGGAACTAAAAGAAACAATGGAAAGCAATGCCAATAAAAGACAAGAGGATTTGAAGGCAGAAATGAGGAAAATGCAATCGGAAATGTCAGACCTGAAAAACCTGGTAGGTGAATTGAAAAACTCAGTGGAAGACCTCAGCAGCAGAGTAACAGCTGCTGAGAACAGAATCAGTGAGCTCGAAGATGAAGTTCAGAGACACTCCAGAAAAGAGCAGAAAATGGAAAAGAGACTCACAATTCGGGAACAGATGGCAAGAGAAAACTGTGATGAAGCCAAGAGGGATAACATAAGAATTATTGGAGTCCCAGAGAGACAGGAAGAAAACCTTGATGAAGAAGAAACTGTCAAAGACATCATTGCTACAACGTTTCCAGAGATGAAGAAAACCTGTGGCCACATTCAGGAGGCCCGAAGGGTACCAGCTAGAAGAAATACGAATAAAAATACCCCAAGACAAATTTTGATCAAAATGACCAAAACCTTAGACAGAGACAAAATTCTGAAAGCAGCAAGATCGAAGAAAGAAATCTCTTACAAAGGAGCATCCTTAAAACTCACAGCTGATTTTTCTGATGAAACCCTCATGGCCCGAAAACAGTGGTGGGACATAGTGAAAAAACTCAATGAAATAAATGCCTCTCCAAAAATACTTTACCCAGTGAGACTCTCATTCATAATAGAAGGAACAACACACAGTTTCACAGTCAAAAAACAGCTCAGGAATTTCACAGACTCAAAAACATGGTTACAAGAACAACTAAATGAGCTACTTTAAGGCAAGAAAGGCCCCTCAAATACACCAAATTTCAACAGAACAATGGGACAAAATCCCATAACAATAATCTCTCTCAATGTCAATGGGCTAAACGCACCAATTAAAAGACATACAGTGGCAGGATGGATTGGAAAATTAAACCGAACATTCTGCTGCCTGCAAGAAACACATCTCAATAGTCAAAGCAAACACAGACTCAGAGTCAAAGGCTGGAAAACAATCCTACAGGCAAACAGCTCCCATAAAAAAGCTGGGGTAGCCATCCTAATATCAGACCACATCGATTTCAGAGTTAAGAAGGTGATAAGAGACAGTGAAGGCCATTTCTTAGTGATCAAAGGATCTGTACAACAGGAAGAACTTACAATAATAAATGTATATGCAGATAATGAGAGACCAGCAAAGTACTTAAAATACCTACTCATAGATTTGGAAAAAGACATCAATAGCAACACAATACTAGTGGGAGACTTCAACACAACTTTGTCACCTCTTGATAGATCAACCAGACTGAAGCTTAGCAAAGACATACTTCATCTGGCGGAAACAATGGAAAAAGGGACTTAGTAGATATATACAGGACACTTCATCCTCAAAATGCTGAATACACATTCTTTTCAAGCGTCCATGGAACATTCTCCAAGATAGACCACATGCTGAGCCACAAAACATACCTCCGTAACATTAAGAAGATAGAGATTGTATCAACAATCTTCTCAGACCACAATGCGCTGAAATTAGAAGTAAATGACACACAAAAACAGAAAACTAAATCAAACACCTGGAAACTAAACAGTGCACTATTGAACAATGAGTGGCTTAGAAAGGAAATCAAAGAGGAAATCAAAAGATTCCTGGAAACGAATGAAAATGAGGACACGAGTTACCAAAACTTATGGGACAGAGCAAAAGCTGTGTTAAGAGGAAAGTTAAGAGGAAATGTTAAGAGGAAAGTTAAGAGGAAATGCTCTACAAGAGCATTTAAGAGGAAGTTAAGTTAAGAGGAAGTTAAGTTAAGAGGAAGTTAAGAGGAAGTTAAGAGGAAAGTTAAGAGGAAATGCTCTACAAGCATTCCTCAGGAAGGAGCAGCGAACACACAGAAATAAACTAACCTCACAGCTTAAGAGCTTGAATAAGGACCAAAAAAAGGAGCACAACCAGAACAGGAGGAAGGAAATAATAAAACTCAGAGCAGAGGTTAATGAGATGGAAACCCAAAAAACAATTCGAAAGATAAATGAAACCACGAGCTGTTTCTTCGAGAAAATTAACAAGATCGATAAGCCTCTAGCAAAACTCACAAAGAAAGAGAGAGAGAAGACCCTACTAAACCGAATCAGAAATGAAAAAGGGGTCATTACAACAGAAACTACAGAAATTCAAAGGAGCCTCAAGAGTACTTTGAGAAGCTTTATGCCACGGAACATCAAAACCTCGAGGAAATGAATAAATTCGTAGATTCCTACAGACTCCAAAGGCTAAACCAAGAAGACCTGGAATACCTGAACAGACCTATCAACATCAAGGAAATTGAAATGGTAATAAAAAGTCTCCCCAAGCACAAAAGTCCTGGCCCAGATGGATTCACTACTGAATTCTTCCAAATCTTTAAAGAGGACTTACTCCCAATCCTCTTTAACCTTTTCCACGAAATTGAAATATGAAAAACACTTCCGAACAGTTTCTACAAAGCAAATATCACACTGATACCAAAGGCAGACAGAGATACCAAAGATAAAGGTAAAGGCCCTCCCGTTGATCGTCGATTTGCTCGAGCAGGCCCAGTAACGTCTCCATTGGAGACTTTGTTGTTACTGTGTCTGGCATATCGAATACTCTCGGTAGCTTGCCGGGCTCTCCGAGAGGGGCGGAGGAATCGAACTCGGGTCGGCCATGTTGGCCGCTTGTAAGGCGAACGCCCTACCCGCTGTGCTATCGCTCCAGCCCAGAGATACCAAAAGGAAAGAGAATTAAAGGCCGATATCCCTGATGAACACAGATGCAAAGATCCTCAACAAACTACTAGCAAATAGAATCCAACTACTCATCAAAAAGATCATACACCATGACCAAGTAGGATTCATCCCAGGGATGCAAGGATGGTTTAACATTCGGAAATCAATCAACATAATCCATCATATCAAGAAAAGAAAAGAAAAGAAAAGATAGAAAGCATATGATTATATCAATAGATGCAGAGAAAGCATTTGACAAGATCCAGCACCACTTTCTCATGAAAAGCCTAGGCAAAATGTGTGTAGAGGGGCTTTCCTCAACATAGTTAAATCCATCTACCACAAGCCTACAGCAAGCATCATCCTCAATGGGGAAAAACTGAGAGCCTTCCCTCTAAGATCAGAGACGAGACAAGGATGCCCACTCTCTCCACTGCTGTTCAATATAGTACTGGAAGTATTTGCAATAGTGATTAGGCAAGAAAAAGATATTAAGGGCATCCAGGTAGGAAAGGAAGGAATCAAGATCTCATTATTCGCAGATGATATGATACTATACTTAGAGAACCCAATAACCTCCACCAAAAAACTCCTAGAAACAATAGACTTGCATAGTAAAGTTGCAGGCTATAAAATCAATACACAAAAGTCCATGGCTTTCCTATACGCAAACAGTGAGAGAGAGGAAAGCTGCATGAAAAAAACAATCCCGTTCACAATTGTGCCCCAGAAAATCAAGTACCTAGGAATAAGCTTAACTAGGGAAGTAAAGGACATGTAAAAAGAAAACTACAAAATGCTACTTCAGGAAATAAAAGACGACATGAGGATATGGAAAGTTATCTCCTGCTCATGGGTCGGGAGACTTAACATTGTCAAAATGGCAACACTACCGAAAGCATTGTATAAATTCAATGAAATCCCTATAAGGATACCCATGACATTCTTCAAAGAAATGGAGCAAACACTCCTGAAATTTTTATGGAACAATAAGCCCCCACGAATAGCTAAAGCAATTCTTGGGGAAAAGAAAATGGGAAGAATCAACCTCCCTAACTTCAAACTCTACTACAAAGCAGTAATAATTAAAACAGCATGGTACTGGAACAAAGGCAGAACTGCAGACCAATGGGACTGGGTTGAATACACTGACATCTTCCCTCAAACTTATGATCATCTAATCGTTGATAAAGGTGCAAAAAATGTGAAGTGGAGTAAGAAAAGCCTCTTTAACAAATTGTGCTGGCATCACTGGATGGCTACATGCAAAAAAATGGGCTCAGAACTCTACCTAACACCGTGTACAAAAGTAAGATCAAAATGGATTAAAGACCTCAACATCAGACCAGAAACCATAAGGTACATTGGAGACAAAGTCGGAAAAACCCTCCATGACATTGAAGTTAATGGTATCTTCAAAGATGTCAGGCCACTGGCCGAGCAAGTGAAAACAGAGATAGATAAATGGGACTATCTTAAACTAAGAAGCTTCTGCACCTCCAAAGAAACAGTGACCAAAATAAAAAGACAGTCTACAGAATGGGAAAGGATATTCGCCGAATACACATCTGACAAGGGATTGCTGTCCAGGATATACAAAGTACTGGTTAAACTCCACAAGAAGGAAACGTCCAACCCCATCGAAAAATAGGACAATGAAATGAACAGAAAATTTCTCAAAGAAGAAATCTGAATGGCAAAAAAGCACATGAGAAAATGCTCTACATCATTAATCATCAGGGAGATGCAGATCAAAACCACAATGAGATACCATCTCACAGCTCAGAGACTGGCCCACATTCAAAATAGCAAAAGCAACCGATGCTGGCTCTGATGTGGTGAGAAAGAGACACTCCTTCACTGTTGGTGGGAATGCTGACTGGTTCAGCCCTTCTGGAAAACAGTATGGACGATTCTCAGAAAATTAATAATTGAGCTCCCATTTGACCCAGCAATACCACTCCTGGGAATATATCCCAGAGAGGCAAAAATGTATAGTCGAAGCGACATCTGCACTTGTTTGTTCATTGCAGCACTCTTTGCAATAGCCAGAAACTGGAAGAAACCTGAATGTCCAAGAACAGATGACTGGTTAAAGAAACTTTGGTACATCTACACAATGGAGTACTATGTAGCTGTTAGGAAAGATGAAGTCATAAAATTACATACAAGTGGTACAACATGGAAAGTATCATGCTAAGTGAAATGAGTCTGAAAGAAAGGGATAGAAATAGAAAGATTGCATTCATCTGGGGCATATAAAGTAACAAAATATGAGATTAATACCCAAGAATAGCTGAGATCAGCATCAGGAAGATTACTCCATAGCTTAGAGGCCAGCCGGGCATTCTAGGGGAAAGGGCAGTTCAGATAGAGAAGGGAGCACCAAATAAAGGGTGTTTGGAGGATCCTCCCAGGAGGGGACATGCATGTTGAAAGTATACTATGGACTGAACATGTTTGCCACTCAATGCCTCTTTTGCAGACCACAACACCCAAAAGGAGAGAGAGAACAAAAGGGAATACCCTGCCACAGAGGCAGGGTGGGATGGGAGGGTGGGGGTGGGAGGAATATTATCCATGGTGGTGGAAAGTGGGCACTGATGGAGGGATGGGTATTTAATCATTGTATAATCGAAACTCAAGCACAAAAAAGTGTAAATCTACAACTGTACTTCATAGTGTTTCACTAATAAAAAGAAAAAAAAGTAAAGTCATGTTTTGGGGACAAAATGGATGGATATTAAGGGGATTATACTAAGCGAAATTATACTAAGTAAAAGATTACCAGATGGAATTCACTCATATGTGGAATACAACTAACTAAAGTAAACAAAGTAGCAAAAAAAAACTAACTCAGACTTGGTAAAAGTTCTTGTGACTGGCAGAGAGAAAGTGAAAGGGGTGTGAGAAATAGGTCGTGTGGTCTTTTATTGGTTGTACAGAACAAGAAACTAGGTGATGTGAGTGGTGACAATCTTCCACATTTATGGAGGTACCAAGCTAAATACTTAAAATTACATAATATTGTTAATGAAAAAAGTGGAAAATAAAAATTTAACAGTTGTGGGAAAAAGTGGAACAGAGAGATAATACAGTGGTCAGGGCACTTTTCATGTATGTTGCCAACCAGAGTTCGTGACCTGAAACCACATACTTATTGTCCCTCAATCTCTGCTAAGAGTGTTTCCTTAGTACAGAATCAGGAGTGAGCCCTGAGTATCATTGGGTGTGGTTTTAAGACCAAAAATGTTACTGGAAAATATGAAAAATAGTAACACAATGATATAAAAATTAGGGTCTGAGGGATAGTACAGAAGTTAAGATACTTGAGCCAATCCTGGTTTGATTCCTGGCACCACACATGGCATGAACCACCACCAGGAATGATCCGTGAGCACAAAGCCAGAAACCCCAAGTGTGTGTCACACCACAAGCCAGGTGTGACTCTGAGCACAGCTTGGTGGGACCCAAACTCCCCTACTAAAAGATGTAAAAATAAAAGTAGTTTCAGAGAGCTGACTTGCTTTTTCCACCAAGTGGAGATACTAAAAGAACTTGCCAGTTTACAACACAGAGTGGGGTGCCTCACCTGAATCCAAACATATTGACTTCCTGATCTTGGACTTTCAGCTTCCAGAACTTTGAGCAATAGATGTCTGCTGCTTCTATAATACCTGGTCTTGTGACAGTTTGAGTTGACTAGAGAAGAATGGTGAGAATTTTCAGTTTAAGTCCTTCAAACAAAATGAATCACACAGAAACATCTAGTTTTTTAATTGAGTTCATTCACTTGACCTTACGATCAGGCATGAGAAATTTATGCCAAATGCAACCAATAATAAATCAAGTTTCTTGACTTGTTTTCAGAGATTTTTGCTCTTTACAACCCATTGTATCATTATTTCTTCACCACTCTTCCTCCTTCCTCACCACACATCCTCCTTTCATTTTCCTTCGTCTGCTTTGTTGTTGCCTTTTTCTGTCTTTGAATTGGTGTCAATATTTTTGTATATTAAAATATATCTGATTGGAAATGTACTATGCCTGAGTACATAATTACCAAAGTCAATCCCTGGTCATGCTCAATCACATTTATTTTTATATTATACTAATTTAAAATGTTTATATTTTGCTTCCCTTTTTTGACATAGGGGAGAAGAAATGTGCTATAGTATTTCTAGAGGAACCAAGATAAGAGCAATTTTATGTTTGTTATATTTTTAAAATTTTGTCTGTTGAGTATTCATCATTTAACAAATTGTGGCCAGAAAGATAGTACAATGTGTAAGGCACTTGTTGGGCACAACCAACTGGAGTTCAAGCTCCAGCATCACATACGGTCCTTAAGCATAGAGCCAGGAATAAGCCCTGAGCACAACTGGGTATGGCTTCAAAACAAAACAAAACACATCTATTGCTACAGAGCACCTTAAGATGTCAAAACCCAGTATCTTTGATATTAGCTATAGCAAGTGATAATGTTACATAATTTGTTCCTGCTTAGTGTTAGGGTGGGCTGGAGTGATAGCACGGAGGGTAGGGCATTTGCCTTGCATGCAGCCAACCCAGGTTTGATTCCTCCGTCCCTCTCAGAGAGCACGGCAAGCTGTCAAGAGTATCCTGCTAGCATGGCATAGCCTGGCAAGCTACCCGTGACATATTTGATATGTCAAAATCAGTAACAAGTCTCACAATGAAGATGTTACTGGTGCCCGCTCAAGCAAATTGATGAACAATGTGAGGACAGTGCTACAGTGCTACAGTGTTATGGTATCATTTCTAATCAGTGAGATTACAGAGTATTCTCACTTTCGGTGCCTCAACCAACTTGGGCTTATCTAAACTTCTCAAATTCTGTTCTCTCTTGCTGCATAGTCTGTAATAATATTCTTTCCTCAATCTGAGTTTGTAGTACTCCTTCACTTAATGAGTCCTTATCTTCCCTTCAACTCTTAGATCTTGTTATCTCAGTGTTTTTTTCTGCTTCCTCAAGAAAGCCCACCCTACTTGCACTTTCAGACTATTAACAATATTCCTTGCAATTTATTGAAGAATTACATACATTTTCCTGTGATGACATCTTTTTCAATTTAGACTAATGTATCTCTCAATGTGATTAGCCATTGTCTGTATCCTCAGCTCCATGAAATCAGGGATTGTCTTCTTTTACTCAATAGATTACTCAATAGTTCAACACATCACCTGCCCTACAGTTGGATTAATATAAATGTCTACTAAATGAGAGAAATGTTTTATTGAGAAGCCTATTTACTATAAATTATAAATAAATTTATGATTGTTTTATAAAGCCTCTAAATGTGATTGTAAATAAAATCAGTTTGGACACAATTAAAGTAACTGAACATCTGCCATTATACATTTCCTTCAGTAAAGTTTACCTTGTGTTTTAGTTTTAATCTTTAGTATTAATCTAGAATAAAAGCTTTCAACAGACAGAATCTTAACTTCTATGTTCATGAAGTTTATTGTAAGAAGCTTTACATCTATAACTGTGGTCAGGTAGCTAAACACTTTTAATTAATATTTCAAGATTTAAGAAAAAATGAATGGGATAAAAGCAAATAGAATCAACTAAGAATTGGAAGGACTTTATGTTTCACTCTGCCAACTGTCTGAGGGGAAATTATTTAATTCAGCCTCTGAGTCAACAAGTCAGTCTAATTCTCTAAATATGGTTATTTTTCTTTGCAAAATATATTTGTTCTCTCTGACACAAAAGCATATTTGCGGAAGGCATTGATTATAAAATTCCTTTGCTACAGTTATTGAAAAAGAATATACTGATACCATAATAATCAGACAGTTGATGTTTTAAAAATGTTAAGGCTCTCAAAGTTATTCCTTGTTACTGAATCTGAAAATCTATACAAAGGAAACCTAAATAAAAACTTGCAAAATTTCACTACCTTAAATCTTTAAAACTTGACATTGCTACTTTATTTGGGACTTTTTTATTTCCTAATGAGTGCTTTCAATGCTATGAACCTCCCTCTTATAACATAGCTTTTGGTCAGTAAAAGCCCACTGAAATTAATGGGTGAAGATAAATAATTTTGCTCGAGCGGGCCCAGTAACGTCTCCATTGGAGACTTTTGTTGTTACTGTGTCTGGCATATCCGAATACTCTCGGTAGCTTGCCGGGCTCTCCGAGAGGGGCGGAGGAATCGAACTCGGGTCGGCCATGTTGGCTGCTTGTAAGGCGAACGCCCTACCCGCTGTGCTATCGCTCCACTGGAAGGATTTTCCCAGGACCCATAACTTTTCAGATGATGGCTTCAGAGACTTTGATAAGGCTGTTTAGTCAGATTAAAGAATTGATAGTACAGATTTACAATAAAGAAAAGGTGGGGATGAAGTGGGTAAGGCACTTGCCTTGCATATGGTTGACATTGATTCAGTCCCTAGGACTTTATATGGTCTCCAAAGCACTGCAGGGAGTGATCCCTGATCAGAGCCAGAAGCATCGCCTGAGTACCACTAGGTGTGTCCCCAAAACCAAGACAGAGAGAGATAGTATTAGAGAAGACATGAATACAGAGTCACATAATTAGAGAGCTACACCAGCTTTGAAATAAACATTAAAGGATCAACTTTAAAAGACAAGACAAAGTGTCAGAGCAATAGTACATGAGGTACAGCAGCAGTTTCCTTGCATGCTTCTGATCCTACTATAAATCTCCAGTACCACACAAGGCCCTTTGAAAAATGCCAGGGGTCATTTCATTCCTGAGCACTGAGCCAGGAATAGCTTCTCACTATTACCGGGGATGGCCTAAAATGTCGAATTAAAAAAAACGGGCTGGAGCGATAGCACAGCGGCAGGGCGTTTGCCTTGCATGCAGCCAACATGGCCGACCCGAGTTTGATTCCTCCGCCCCTCTCAGATAGCCTGACAAGCTACTGAGAGTATCTCGCCCGCACGGCAGAGCCTGGCAGAGCTACCCATGATGTATTCGATATGCCAAACACAGTAACAACAAAGTCTCCAATGGAGACATTACTGGGTCCGCTCGAGAAAATCGATGAACCACGGGAGGACAGTGACAATAAATACTACAAAATTGTGACAATAAATGCCTTTATTTCAGTAATATCACTTATCTTCACTGTCCTGAACACTGTCAGAAGGCATAAAGTAACTCACTGGATCAAATAATTGAACCCAATTTTCTGTTGCTTACAGATAAAGAAGAACCACTACGACTTACTCTGGGAATTAATCATGGGGTACAAAAGGTCAAAATGGCATCAAAGATATATAACAGCAGGTAGAATTCTTTCCTTACACACGATTGACCAGAATTTGATACCAGGCATCCATATCTCTGAGCTCTGCCAGGCATGATAGATGAGCACACACAACCCTGAGCACCGCAAAGTGTGCCCAACACCCCCAAAAAAGAACAAGATGTCAGAAAATATAGGCCATATTTATGTCACACAAACTCCAGAACCAGCCACAGCCATGCTGAGACTACTCTCCACACGTCCAGACAAGCCTCGTGCATGAAGGAACCGGCAGAGGAACCCAGGCATGCAGGTCCCAGGGCTGAGATCTCCAAGCCTGCTTCGATTGTGACTGGGCCTTGTCCACCCAGATCTCCCATCTTCCAGTAGGTAGGCGTTACACCCACCAGTTGCCGCTGGCGCCAGTTGGTCCCATCAATGGCCAAGACCCAGAGACTATAAAACCCAGCTCCCAGAAGCACACGGCTGCATTCGCAGCAGGGAGATATCTTATTATCTCAATTTTACTTTGGAGAACCCAGCAGGCTACCAAAACTATCCTGCCCGCACGGCAGAGTCTGGCAAACTTCCTGTGTCGTACTCAATATGCCAAATACCAGTAACAATGATTAGGTCTCATTCTCCTAGCCCTGAAAGAGCATTGAATATAGCTCTTTTAAAATCTCAGTGCTAGGAAGAAGGAGACGTTACTGGTGCCTGCTCGAGGCAATCGATGAACAACAGGATGATTGTGATCGTGATGTCACACAATATGAATGTTATTTTACGATTAAGGCAGCTATACATCAAGAAGACTTTACATTCAGAAACATATGTAACTAATGTAGCATCATCAAAGGCAATTATAAAGCAATTGTGAACAGATCTGAAGAAAAATATTAACAACAAAATACTAGTAGTAGGAGATTTTAATACTATTCACTCACCACTGGGTAGATGAACCAGGCCAAAAAATATATATCAATAAACATTTGCTTTAAAGGAAGAAATGGAAGGAATGGGCATAAAACATATATAGAGTTCCCTGCCCCACAAATTTTTAGTAAGCATTCTTCTCCAAGGCACATAGGTCTCTATAAAGGTTTCTATATAGGTCTCTATAAAGGTCTCTATATAGGTCTCTATAAAGACCACATGATAGGACACAAAACATGTCTACAAAAAGTTAAGAAGTTGGAAATGAATTAAGCTAATTTTTTAGTCTAAACAATGCTTTGAGAATGACAGTTAATCTCAAACAAATAACTGTATCACTGTACCACTGTTATCTTGTTCATCAATTTCCTCGAGCAGGCACCAGTAACGTCTCCTTTGTCCTAGCCCTGAGATTTTAGAAAGTGCCACATTTGAGGCTCTTTCAGCGTCAGGGGAATGAGACCCATATTTGTTACTGGGTTTTGGCATATGGAATATGCCATGGGGAGTTTGCCAGACTCTGCTATGTGGGCAGGAAACTCTCAGTAGCCTTCATGGTTCTCCAAGAGTAAGAACTAGATAAGATGTCCAGGAGCTGGGTTTTACAGTCTCTGGGTCTTGGCCATTGATGGGATAACACGGCGCCAGGGACAGTTGGTGGGTGTAACGCCTACCTACTGGAAGATGGGGGATCTGGGTGGAGAAGGCCTAGTACCGATTCAAGCAGGCTTGGAGATTTCAGCCCCGAGTCCCGCATGCCTGGGTTCCTCTGCCAGTGCCTTCATGCTTGAGGCTTGTCTGAACGTGTGGAGAGTGGTCTTAAGCATGGCTGTAGCTGGTTCAAACAAAAAGCTGAGAAAAACTCAAATACCTGGGAATTAAACAACCTACCACAAAGCACTCAGTGAGTCAAAAAGGAAATAAAAGAAGAAATAAAAAGAATACTAGAGACAAATGGGAATGAAGACATGCATTACCAGAGGTATGGAACAAAACAAATGCTATCTGTTTTAAGAGCAATATCCATAGAAATGCAATCACTCATTAGGATAAAGTAGCCTAACTACATATCTCAAGTTTTAGAAAAAATATCAACAAAGGCTAACAAAGTCAGCAGAAGGCAGGAAATTATAAAATTTAGAATAAAAATCAATGGCAAAGCATGAAAAAAGCAACTATCAGCATGGGCTGGATGTTTGAAAGAATAAATAAGATCAACAAACTATAAGCTAGACTTAAAAAGAAAAAAGAGAGAAACTCTAACAAACCAGATTATAAATGAAAGGGGAGATGTTACAACAGGTATCACAGAAATCCTAATGATCAGTGTATATTGGTATGAAAATATTTATGCTATGAGATTGGAGAATCTAGAAGAAATGTATACATTTTTTTAAATTCTATAACCTCCCAAAACTGAATCAAGAGGAATCAGAACACCCAAACAGACCAACCAATAACAAGGAAATCTAAATCATAATCAAAACTCCCACAAAACAGAATTCCAGGCTCAGAGGAATTTACTAGTGATCTCTTCTAAACCTTCAAAGAGCTTTCCTTTTCACCTTCTTCTAGATAGTTGAAGAAACAAAAATCTTGTAAACAGTTTTTATGGAGCCAACATTATCCTGATACAAAAATCTGACAGATATATAACTTGAAATGACACTTACAGGGGGACAGAGAAATAGTACAGCAGTCAGAAGCTCACCTCACATGTGATCTGGTTCAATCCCCAATACCCCATATGGTTCTCCAAGCACTCCTAGGCGTGATCCCTTAGCACAGAGACAGGACTAAACCCTGAGAAACACCAGGTGTGGCCCCCAAATCATAAATAAAGACCATTACAGACCAATGTCTCTGATGGATATAGATGCATTGATACTCAATAAAGTGTTAAATAATCAAATCCAACAATAAATTAAAACAATTGTTCAGCAGGATCAAATGAAAATTATCCTAGGCATGCAAGGGTGGTGCAATATACACAAATCAGTCATTGTAATACTCCATATCAAAACAAGGAAAGTTAAATTATATGATCATATTAATTGATGAATACGAAGCATTTGATTAAATCCAATACACGTTCACGACAAAATCAACAAAATGGAGAAAGGGGAATTTCCTCAATATAATGAAAACCTTTTACCACAAATCCATAGCTAACATCATACTTAAAGGTGAAAAACTTAAAGTCTTTCTCTTACATTCAAGTACGAGACGAAAACATGCACTCTCCGTGCTGAAGCGATAGTACAGCAGGGAGGGTGTTTGACTTGCAAGCAGCAGACCCGGTTTAGATCTCCAGCATCCCATATGGTCACCCAAGCACCTCCAGGAGTAATTCCTGAGTGCAGAGCCAGGAGGAACCCCTGACAATAGCTGGGTGTTACCCAAAAAAGCAAAAAAAAATTCACTCTCACCACTACTATTCAACATAGTTTTGGAAGTACTTGCAGCAACAATTAAAGAAGAATAAGATACTAAGAAAACCTAGATATAAAATATAAGTCAAACTACCACTATTTGCAGATGGCTTGATATTTTATTTAGAAAACTGTAAAGACTCTACCAAAAATACTCTTAGAAACAATTAACATATACAGTAAAATAGAAGGCTACAAAATTCATATGCAGAAATCTGGGGTACTCCTACATTCAAACAATAAAGTAGAAGAGAAAGAAAATTTTAAAAATCTGATTTACAATTGTGTACCCAATAAGTAAATCAAGTACCTAGGAATCAATTTAACAAAGAAGATTGTAGGTTTACACAAAGAAAATTACAATGTACTATTAAAAGTGGAAGAGGACAAGGACATGGAAACACGTTCCAGTCCCCTTTTTGTGGGTTGAAAGGATTAAAAATGTTAAAATGGCCACACTATACAGATTCAACATAGTCCCGATAAAAATTCCCATGGGCTTGTATTAGGGGGGAGCACGCCGGACAGCACTCAGGGCTTACTCTTAGGAAAGGAATCTCACTTAGGAATCACTCCTGGCTGGCTCAGGAAATCATGTGGAGTTCCAGGGATGTAACTGGAGTTGGCCATGCACAAATTAAATGCCCTACCTTCTGTATTGCCCTACCGTCACTCCAATGGCATTTTTAAAGGAAGTGGACCAAATGTTATTGAAGTTATTATTGCAATAAAACTTCCCTAGAAGCCAAACTTTTCTAGGTAAAAAGAAGATGGGGAGTTTTTTCCCCCCAATTTTAAATCCACAAAGCCATAGGTCTGTGTAGTAATAGAGTAAAGGTAAACTCTTAGACCAAAAGAATAGATTTGAGAAATCAGAGAAAGACATTCTGGTATGTGGTCAGCTAACATTAAACAAAATTTTAGGTGTATGAAGTGGATCAAGGAAAACCTTTCTAGAAAATGGTGATGGGGAAACTGGCTACCCATGTTCAAATTAAAAGATGATAAGAAAAAGAATTAACTTGGGTTCCTATATCTCACTATATATAAAATTTAACTCAAAATGAATAAAGGCCTTCAATATTATATATTTCCTCCATTGTATTGAGGAAAACATCAGCAAAACTGCATCATATTGACTTTAAAGGAATAATCAGTGACTAAACCCCACTAGCCAAGAAAGCGAAAACAAAAAATAAATAAATGGGACAGTGTCAAATAAAAAAAACACTATAAATGAAACTATGATTAAATACAAAGAACAGTGCAAAGTGGGAGAAAAACTTCATTTGCCACACATCTGATAAAGGGCCAATATCCAAGATACATGAAACTTACAATAACTTAGAAAAAAGCAAATGGGTTAGAGAAATGGTGTAATGGATAAGGGGCTTGTCTTGACATGGCTGACCCATATTTGTTCTGAACCACATATGGTTCCCTGAGCCAGGATAAAGCCCTGGGCAAAATGAGGTGTGGAAAGAAAGGAAGAAAGAAAGAAAGAAAGAAAGAAAGAAAGAAAGAAAGAAAGAAAGAAAGAAAGGAGGGAGGGAGGGAGGGAGGGAGGGAGAGAGGGAGGGAAAGAGGGAGGGAGGGAGGGAAAGAAGGAAGGAAGGAAGGAAGGAAGGAAGGAAGGAAGGGAAAGGAGGAAAGAAATAAGGAATGAAGGAAGGAAATAAGAGAAGAAAGAAGAAAGAAAGAGAAAGAAAACAGAAAAGGAAAAAAGAAAAGAAAATAAAGGAAACAAAATGGAGGAGAGATCTAAATATACTCTCAAAGAAGACATACAGATGGTCAACAGGTGTATGAAAAAGTGCTCATCATTGCTTATCAGGGAAACGAAAAATCAAACAATGAGACATGCCTTCACACCAGTAAAATGGACACTCAGCAAAAAGAGTAGAAACACCCAGTGCTGGCAGTAGTTTTGGAGGTAATCAAAGCTTCTTGTGTTGATTTACTCCTAAATCACTTCTTTTTAAAATCTCTACTACCCAATCCTTATCTTTTCCTTTGATTTTTGCATTAAAACTATAATTCTATGCCCACAGAGTTTCAACTGTTTTCTTGAAATTATTTTCAAACATGTAATGGTTTTCCATTGACAATCAGATAATAGCAACCCAATGATAATTGGAGAAATTCAACATCCATTAACAAGGTATTCCAAGCCTTTATTCCCCTAAAAAATGTTTGGGTGAATTACAATGTTTTATTTATTTATTTTTTGTAGAGTAATGTTTTTTATTTTTATTTTTTAAAAACTTTTATTTAGTGAAACACCATGAGGTACAGTTGTGGACTTACAAGTTTTTGTGCTTGGGTTTCAGTTATACAATGATCGAGTACCCATCCCTCCACCAGTGCCCATTCTGCACCACCAATGATCCCAGTATCCGTCCCACCTCCCCAACCCCCCATCCCTCCTTTTGGGTGCTGAGGTTTGCAAAAGAGGCACTGAGTGGCAACCATGTTCAGTTTATAGTCTACTTTCAGCATGTATCTCCCATCCTGCGAGTATCCTCCAAACACCCTTTACTTGGTGTTCCCCTTGCTATCTGCTGCATAGTACTCCATTGCATAGATGTACCAAAGTTTCTTTAAACAGTCATCTGTTCTTGGGCACTCGGGTTTTTTCCAGATTTTGGCTACTACTGCTTTGTAATAGAGCTTTTTTATGTTCATTGCTGCTTTGTGGACAGTGCAGCATTGAACATAGAAATGCAGATGTCATTTCTACTATACTTTTTTGCCTCTCCAGGATATATTACCAGGAGTGGTATTGCTAGGTCAAATGGGAGCGAAATTTATAATTTTTTGAGAATCGTCCATACTGTTTTCCAAAAGGGCTGAACCAGTCGCTATTACCACCAGTAGTGAAGGAGGGTCCCTTTCTCATCACATCCACAACAACACCGGTTGCTTTTGTTCTTTTGGATGTGGGCCAGTCTCTGTGGGAAAAAGAAAATGGGAGGAATCAACCTCCCCAACTTCAAACTCTACTACAAAGCAGTAATAATTAAAACTGCATGGTACTGGAACAAAGGCAGAGCCGCAGATTAATAGAACAGGGTTGAATAAATAAACTGACACCTCCCCCCAAACATACGATCATCTAGTCTTTGAGAAAGGAGCAAGAAATGTGAAGTGGAGCAAGGAACGCCTCTTTAACAAATTGTGCTGGCAAAACTGAATGGCTACATGCAAAAAATGGGCTCAGATCTCTACCTAACACTCTGTACAAAAGTAAGATCAAAATGGATTAAATACTTCAACATCAGAACAGAATCCATAAGGTACATTGAGGACAAGGATGGCAAAACCGTCCATGACATTGAGGCTAATGGTATCTTCAAAGATGACATGCCACTGGCCAAGCAAGTGAAAACAGAGATAGACAAATGGGACTATTTTAAACTAAGAAGCTTCTGCACCTCAAAACAAACAGTGACCAAAATAAAAAGACAGTCTACAGAATGGGAAAGGATATTCGCCCAATACCTATCTGACAAGGGGTTGATATCAAGGATATACAAAGTTCTGGTTGAACTCCACAAGAACATCCAACTCCATAAAAAATGGGGCCACAAAATGAACAGAAACTTTCTCAAACAATGTTTTATTTGTAAGAAGAATAGTCAGAGTTTATAATAGAATTGTTTCTATAAATTGAAGTCAGTTAATTAAAATTCTGTTTTTTGTATCCTAATTTCTTACTCACCAAATACAGTTACAATATAGAGTAACAGAATTATGCTTAACTCCTAAAAATACTGTATGTGAAAAACAACAACAACATTGCTTTCTTTGAGAAAGTGGAAGCATGAAAATAATAGCTTTTTCGACCCATGGAAGGCACCTGCTACATTCTATGATAGTGATTTGGAAATATTTATTTTAACAGAATTGGGATTATAACCATTTTCATGCATCAACAGAGGTTCAGGAGTCAGTGTCTAAAATTCTATTGTTAATTGTACTATCATTTGAGCTCTGCCTTTAGAGTCTCTAGGGTCCTCTGAAAATTCAACTGCTGAAAACTTTAAAGGTATTGTCTAATATTAAAATGCGTAATAGATCTTTTGTGTTGACTTAACCCTTGTGTAAAGATGTGTTGTATTTGAATATGGTTCTCCACATAAGTTTCTACAAATACAATATTATTTCCAACTATAAGTTATCATTTTTAAAAACACTAAGGAGTCCTAATGCATCATACTGAATCATTAACATTTGCCTGCCCTATTAACCTGTTAATTTTTAGAAAACAAAGAATGTTTTCAAATTAAGAAAAATTCTAGGATGTCCGAGAAATTAAATTGATTATATTTAAGCCTCTTATTTTGAAGTTAGAAAATGTGTCTGACACAACAGCTGGGGTTTAATTCAGAGGAGATAATGCAGTAAGTAGTTCAGGTCTTGAGTTATTAAAGTTCCTTTTTGGAAAATAATCTGCTACTACTTTTTATTCCTATGCTTTCACTATGGTTTCCTTACTGTTTCAAGGTAATAGGAAAAACCAGTGAACATTGCTCTGGAAATTGCATAACTGAATGATAATTTTTCTCTGTGTACTCTGATAGAATTGCCTGAGAATCCATCTGACAGGATAATTGTAATCTGGATTCAAGTCCTAATTTCTCCATGAATGACTAAAGTTGGTTTTAGAATACAGGATTCAGGGGTTGTTATGGTCAATATTGAGTGTGTGTTGGGGAAGGATGTCTTTCTCTCTTTAGTTCTCTATTCTATCAAATAATTATTGTAGAATTAATATGGATAATGAAGGACTTCTCTGACTCCCATGGTCTCTTGAACAATTGTATACAAAGAGTGAAAAAGTAAATGAAAGAAATATAAAATGGAAAATATGGCCACAAAATCCTACAAAAAATGCTCTTGTATGCATGCCTATTGGCTTCTCCAATTAAGTTTTCTTCTGGGCTGAGCATAGTTTCAGATATAGGTTTGTCTCTGTTTTCATAAGGTAAACAATCTTTAGTTTTAGTTTGGGAACAGGATAGAAATGGAGCATATGGTGATAAGAGAACACAAATATTTTGTGTTTCTACTAGAAAGCAGGTCTTCTTAAAGTTAAAACATGTGATTTGACACTGAAGACACAACAGCATTTGCTGATTATAATAATTATCTAAAATTGCAAATTTACTCCATACTATGAATTAACCTAAATGTTTTATGTGTATTGAGTCGATCAGTAATTTTGAATTAAAACAATTATGACATATTTTCAAATTAGTGTTTTCATATTGTTTGGCTAAATACTCAGAATAGCTTAATCCCATGGTATTCCTATTCATTTTTGTTCTGGGATTTAAAAAAACACATCTGGCAGTAGTGACAGCTGACTCCTGGCTCTTCTCAGGGATCACTTCTAACTGTGCACATGGTACCTATGCAGTACCTGGGGGGTCAAAAGGGAAGTGTTGAACCTGGATCAGCAAAGTGCAGAGCAAGAACCTTCACCCATATACTATTTTTCAGTACCATATGCATTCTTAAAGTATTCATAAAAAGATGTTCATCCCTGCTTATTACAACATTATTTTCAATATAAGATATTCAACTGTTACTGTCCTCCCATTGTTCATCGATTTGCTTGAGTGGGCCCAGTAACATTGTGAGACTTGTTACTGTGTTTGGCATATCGAATACGTCCCAGGTAGCTTGCCATGCTTTGCTGTGCGGGCGAGATACTCTCGATAGCATGCCGGGCTCTCTGAGAGGGGCAGAGGAATCGAACTTGGGTCGGCCATGTTGGCTGTGTGCAAGGCAAATGCCCTACCCATTGTGCTATCACTCCAGCCCAAGATATTCAAATATATCCCAAATATATAATAATGTATGACTGAATAAGGAAGTGGTATATATACTCCTCAACTATACTCAACTATGTTACTACTTCTTAGGTACAAAGACAGGAGGGAATCTTGACAGTTCCAACAACAGAAATAAACCTTGAGTTTACAATGCTAAGTGAGATAATTCAGACAGAGAAAATATTGTATGATTCGACTCATGAAGCAGATGAAAGAATTAAAGAAACAAAACAAATTTTTAGAGCAGAAGAATTTATTTTGTATAAAAATGGTGGTTACCAGAAGGGAAGGGAGAAGGGACAGGGCAAACCAAAAAGGAATAATACTTTTTTATAATTTTATTTTTATAAAGTTGTTCACAATAGTTTACTACATTTAATATTCCAATGACAATCCCACCACCATTGCAACATCCCACCACCATATTTTTAATGTTTCCCAGAACCTAGATTCTGCCCCTAAAGCAGGACCTAAATAATTTATTTTGCATTGCTTGTTATAAATAACCTGCTAAAAATTATTCAAAAAAGTTTCCTTATTGGAACATGTGTGAAGGTTGTTGTACCTTGTCCTGGTACATTAGTGGTGTAGAATATGAATGTCGCTCAGCTGCATTTTCTCCAGGAATTCTAAAATTTTAAGTATGGTGATAAAGCTGAGATTAATTTAATTTTTTTAACTGGATGGTGATTTGGGGGGTTCGGAGACATCTCTATGGCATGTTACTCTCCTGCTTCTTTATTCCAAGAGATTTATTTCTGAGTTTCTTGATCATGGCCAGAGGCAGTTTATGGAGTGACTGCCAGGCTACCAGAAGCAGAGGGAAATGGAGGGTAGGTAGCTTATTCTTGACTATGTGCAAGCCTGGAGATTTCAGTCACAAGTCTGCATACTTGGGTTTTTCAGCAGATTCATTCATGGATGGGGCTTATCTGAGCCTATGGAAGTCAGTCGTGAGCATGGTGGTGATTGAGTTCTGAAGGTTTTTGACTCACCTGCCCCGCCCTCTGTGTTGGCCCAGATGAAACAGCCTGGCACAAGGTCTGGAGGCATATTTTCAGTGTGTTGCTCATATTGCTCTCTTCTGAGAGATTTATCTCTGAGTCTCCAGAAAGGAGTAATTTATATGGTGGAGGATAAAAACTAGATTCAGGAATTGTTGTTGGGTTCCACCAGACTAATGCCACTAAACTGAGCACTCTGATCTAACTAGAGTTTCCCAGTTATTTATATTTACTAATTTATTCCATTATTTGCATAGTCATCTATTCAAAAATATTTGTGTGCCTATAAAATTATAGACTTTTTCCCTAGGTATTTTAGGATACATAGCACAGCGGGTAGGGCGTCTACCTTGCACGCAGCCAACATGGCCGACCCGAGTTCGATTCCTCCGCCCCTCTCGGAGAGCCCGGCAAGCTACCGAGAGTATTCGATATGCCAGACACAGTAAGAACAAAGTCTCCAATGGAGACGTTACTGGGCCCGCTCGAGCAAATCGATGATCAACGGGAGGGCCTTTAAAAAACACAAACAATTAAATTTTCTTGATGTATAGGACTCAAATTCTAGTAAAAAAGGCAGCAATAAACAAAATAAAATAAAGAATGTACTTATAAACAACGGTTGCTATTCAGAACATATAAAATGAGAAACAAGTATAAGGTGCTACAATTTTAACTAGGATGATTAGGGAGGCTTTAGCAGAAGAAGTGAAAATTGAGTAAAACATGAGAATAACAGAGTCATTTAATACAAGGCCGCTTGAAGCAGAAAGACTAGATTAGTTCAAATGTCCTTATAAAGTGTCACTTATCTGTGTATTCAAGGAATATTAAGAGATACAGTTAGACTGGAGCAGAGTAAACAGTTTTCACAGCAGTAGCACTAACAACCTGAATAAAAATAAAAGAATAGATTGTGATCTAGAAGGTCACTCTAATGATATACTCTTCTCTGAGTGACTTGAAAAATTATTGAACATTTTTGAGTAGACAAGACATATAATCAAACATTAAAATGCCACTCCAACATCGGGCAAGTTTGCACTGGAGGGGCTAAGGATTAAGACAGGTGGTTTAAATTTAAAAAACTTTTCAAATATGACATGATACTTGTATTAGTATTCCTATTGCTTTATTTTAGGTTTTGGGCCATATCTGTTAGTGTTTGTGGCTTACTCCTGGCTTTGTGTCTAGGGATCACTCATGGGAGGGTGCCAGGAATTTAATTTATGTTGGCTGTGCACAAAACAAGTTCCCAATCCTCTGTACTATTTCTCCAACCCCTAGTATTATTATTAATGCTATAATGAATTATTACAGGTTACTTACAATTACAGATTTATTACAACACAAATGAATTTTCTTACAGTTGTAGATAGGCAGTCAAATACAGGCATGACTGTAAATAATCAAGATGGTTGGTAGGTTACATTCATTTCTGAAAGTTCTATTTGGGTGAAATTTATTTCCTCTTCACTTGGGTTATTGGGAACATTTAGCTTGTTGGTTTTGTGAAAGGGAGGTCCTCATTTTCTTGCTGACTATACGTTTTCTATGTCTCTGTAGTTCATGCACTTAGTCTAGTTTGCATCAAAATCAGTCACATACTGTTGAATATTTCTCATGCAACCATCTTTCTAACTTTTCCATGTCACCTCTATCTCTGACTTACCTAAAATAAGTCTCCGGGTTTGGGTATTCATGTAATTAGATGAAGCCAGTCATGCAATCCAAATAAGTTTCCCCGTTGCAATATTTTCACCATTAATCACGTCTGCAAAATCCTTTGCTCATGTTAGGTAAACTATGTACAGGTTTGAAAAATTAGGTTGTGAGTATGATGGGGGCATTGCCATTATTCTGCCTATCAGTGCTAGTTTAGACCAGAGTGTGGAAGTAGAGATGATAGGACATTGTACTTAAATTCTGGGCATATTTTAAAAGTAAGCTTAAGGAATTTCTCAATGTAGTTATGAGGAAAAATTAAATAAAATGGAAAAAATAATAATTCTAGTCTTTTTCCCTGAATAATGAGAATGACTGGGTGTGTGCTAATTGAAGTAGAAATAATGCCAGAATGTGTTTGGATGGTCGAATAGAATGATAGAATTGTGGTCATATAACAAATAATCACAAAATATCATTATTTTTACAACAGACATGGAAGTTGTATCTGTATATCTACTCTAATATTAAGTGCTTTTTAAAATTTTTTGGGTTTTGGGCCACACCAGGTGATGCTCAGGACTTACTCTTGGCTCTGTACAATGGTCACTACTGGAGAGTTCAGGAAGCCACACATGGTTCAAGAGAAAGAACTTAGGTCTGCTGCATTTCAAGTAAACAAATGCCTTAACCATTGTGCTATCTCTCTGATCCTTAAGATTAAATATTAAAGACCTTTGATTTAGAGGTATCTAATTACATGAATACCCAATGGGGATACCTCTAAATCAAAGGTCTTTAATAATCTTAAGGATCAGAGAGATAGCACAATGCATTAAGGCATTTGTTTACTTGAAATGCAGTAGACCTAAGTTCTTTCTATTTCTTTATATTTAACAGTTGAAGTGCAAATCCTTCAGGTCTTCCAACACTGGAAGTCTCTGAATTTTCTAAATCTTTATATTCCCTCTCATTATTGCTTCAATGTGGACAATAATATGCAAATTTCACCACAGATTTTAGATATTGCCGCACACAATAAGATAGGGGTGCCCTGGTAAAGTATGTCAGGGAAAATTGTCTGAAAACTAAACCAACTACATCAAAGGCATAGAAGCAGTTCACAGAAAAAAGATCCACCTCAGGAGCTCTTAAAACAATTGAGATCCAGAATTCCAGGCCAAAGCATAGATGGATCCCTGAGAGGACAGGTAGCTGGACCCCTAAAAGGGGAGACCCCACTAGAACAAGACCATATAAAGAATATCAACTGAAGACCATATCTGTTCCAAGTTCTTCCCCTTGATACCACCCTAGCAACAAACTGGAGTAGAAGTTTAGGAGAAATCTCTAATCTAACTTGGCAGAGGAAGAAGCACAGCACACACATGCCCATACACATGCCTTCTGTATATTCCCTCTTAAGATGTGAACTTCCACACTTGAATGCCCATCTCCCCATTCTGTGTAATGGGAGAAACATGGGTAAGACGTTGGACTGACTTCTTTCCTGCAAAGAAAAATCCCCTGCTCCAGGCTGAGGGGATGGCTTCCAGAGAAATTGCGTAGCAGGGGCCATTTCCCACATAATGCAGAACAGCGAACCTCAGACACAGCTTGATAACTGCCTCGTGGGGCTGGTAGAACATGAGTGTCTATGGCATGCTCACTGCAGCCACTTATCAGTTTTAAATTTCCCAGACATCTCCCCTAGTGATCTAGATGAGTAGAGAGAGAGGTGGTAGATTTTCATCTAGAGACTGCCACCTCTCTTCCTTTCTTCACATAAGAAATTAGGGAAAAACTTGACCTCCACTGATGGGGTGGAGTCTATCACACTCAACAATACGTTGAAAATACACCCAATATTAACAAAGACATGTTACTAACATTGTTTTCCAACACTTTCAAAGACCAAACAAACTCATTAAGGACATCATCTGTCTTTCAAGTAATTGCAGGCAACAGTTCTGCCAAACATTTTAGCATATCACATTACAGAACATCTCTTCCTCTTCTGTAACATATTTTGCCTGTTCCTTCCTAGTCCTGAAGAAAGTGATTACCACAACTTTTCCTGTTATAATAACACCCCACTTTGTGCACCAATTTTTCTATTAGTAGAGCCTAGGTTATGTGACAATAACAAATGACCACAATTTATCAATTATTTAAAACACATTTTCTTCCTCTCACATCCTATTCATGTTTTCTCACTCTGGAACCTATGTTGACAAAGCATATACTATCAATATTTTTGTTCATCTTCTGAGAGAGTGGGAAAGAAGAGGACATGACAAATCGCTTACTAATATTTAAAACTCTGCAGTAAAATGACACACACTACTTTTATTTGTATTTCATTTGCCCAGAGTAAGTCATATTGCCAACTTGGGACAGAGAAGTACTCTTCTCCAAGACTGTGAGCAAATATTTGTTAAGAGTAAAATATCTGATACAGTAAATGAGTTTAAAAGTTTGGTTTGTGATAGTTTAAGTTGGAAAAAGCACTTAAATATACACAGAGATATAAAGTCAACATTTGACTTCCAGAGTCTGGAGTTTAGGAGATATAGGCATATTAGAAATATAGATAACATGAGATATTAAAGCTAGGAGAGTTAAGTCGTTTTATATATCTATCTATATATCCATATCTATAGATACATTATAAATATTATATATATCAAGTAGATTGATTACACTCATTTTGTGGATATAAAAAGAAGTATAAGACTTATATCCAAGGCCAGGAAAAACAGGGGCCAGAAGTACTGGTCAATGGTTGCAAGCTTGCCACAAATGTGCAGGATACAAAGGGCAGTTGGGATTTAAAAAGGGACCAGTATGACAAAAATAATTAGAAATGATCAATCTGAACAAGAGCTGCGTGTTGAAAGTAGGTACAGGGATATACATGATTACCTTTCAGTACCTGTATTGCAAACCATAATTTCCCACAGCAAATTTAGTTTAATTTCTCCTAAACTCCAGAGAGAGAGAGAGAGAATGCCTACCACAGAGTCAGGCAGGGGCAGGAGGGAAACTGGTGACAATGGTGGTGGAAAATGTACACTAATAAGGGACAGGTGTTGAAACATTATATGGCTAAAACCCAATAATAAACAAATTTGTAACTGTTCATCTCCTGTGATTTAATTAGAAAATTAAAAATAAATAAATAAAGCTAAAAGAGTTGAGCCATTATGGTCTATGAAGAAGTATTTACATGTAGAGAAGTATACCACCACTATTGAAAAGAAAGGGAAAGAGGCAAACATAGGCAGAGAAGATAAAATGAGTTTGAGGAAAAATCTGTAGTGTAAGATAAGCAGAATAAGTCAGAAAAGTGGGGATATTATTTCTATAATGAAAGAGTAACTATAATTTTGTTCTTAAGATAGGTTGAGTTAAATAAACAGTGAGAAGTGACATCATTAATGTTGAATTATCTATGATCTTTAAAATAGTATCTGTGAAACTGCATATATGAAAGTCTGATTGTGGTGTATTTGAGAGAAATGAGAGGAAAGGAATAAATAGGTGATAGTTAAATGGGATAATAGACAGGGATAAGTAGGATCAAGATTTACTCATGAGTTTTCCTACTGGATAAGGAAAATGATGATGCTTAGGGAACAAATGATAGTTTTTTAAAAGTAGTTCAGTACAAATATCAGTGATATTGAAGAATTAATCTTGTAACTCAAGATATTCTAGGAAATGAAAGGTCATTGTCTCATCCTGGGCAACCCAGAGGAGGCGGGTGAGTTCTCCTCTCCACCCCAACAGAGCCCTGGCAGCCAAAAACCTCTAGAACTCAAGTGTCACCGTGCTCTCTACAGGCTCAGGCAGCCTCATCCATGAGTGAATCTTCTGAAAAACCCAGGTTTGTGGGGCTTGTGACTGAAATCTCCAGAATCACAAGGAGTCAAGGATGGGCAAACTTACCCCATCTCTCTGTACTTCTAGTAGCCTGGCAGTCACACCCTGGAACTGCCGCTGGTGCTGTACAAGCTTATTAATGGCCATAATCCAGAGACAAAAAAATAAAGCTCATGGAAGACAGCAGCACAGAATGATATACTGCAGAGATGCCTCTAGACCCCAAAGTCACCATCCAGTAAAAACATTAAATTAAATTAACCTTAGTGGTTTAACATATTCAAAATTTTAGAATTTCTGGAGCATATGGACACATTAGCAGAAGCACAAATTTTTATACGCTGGTAATCTTTTATACAAGGGCTTACTGGCTCCAGGGTGAGATACAACAATCTTCACACACTTTCCTCTAAGGAAAATTTTATGGACTATTTTTAGTGGATTATTCATAACAAGCAATACAAAGTAATTAAAATTAGGTCATGCTTTGTGGGCAGGCTTTGGGGTCTGCATGGAAATATTAAAAATATGGTGGTGGGTACGTGTAATGGTGGTGAGATTGGTGTTGGAATATTAAATGTAACAAATTATTTTGAACATTATAAACTAAAATAAGGATAGATGCAATCATTGGACGTGCAATACATGAAATTGGAGTTATGAAAGGATTACATCTATGTGTACTATGACACGATAGATATGTAATTATATCTGCTCTATATTTTGCTTGAAAAGACACTACCTTTTCTCTTGTCAAGACAAGAGGTTTCTTGGAGCTGGAGCGATAGCACAGCAGGTAGGGCGTTTGCCTTGCACGTGGCTGACCCAAGTTCGATTCCCAGCATCCCATATGGTCCCCTGAGCACCGCCAGGAGTAATTCCTGTGTGCAAAGCCAGAAGTAACCGCTGTGCATAGCAGGGTGTGACACAAAAAGCAAAAAAGGAGGTTTCTTTAAGAAAATAAGGTTGAGATTGAGAAATATCTGGTCTTTTTTTATCTTCTTACTAAATTGGGTTGATAATATTGCAAGAATAACAAAAAACTTCTATGTAGTATCTTATAAATTCACACTAATTTTTGATACTTTATGCTTATCTCAAACAACAAACATTTGAAATTTCTTACTGAGAACTTCCTTTCAAGTGTTTGTGAATGAGGGGAGTTATGAGACATATTGGAATTCAGGAAAGGCTGTAAGGTTAAGAGAAATGGCATTTTTCTGCCCTCGTGTATTTACTAATTATTTCCTGCACCCACATTTATGACATTAAACTAATATTAAAATAAATAAAAAGATGCAACGGTGTCTTGTATAAGAACTCATAGAGTGAACATCTTCCTTTAAGAGCCATTATATCATCTGCATGTGGTCAATGTGGTCAGCGTTAAAAACCTATGTCCACATGAGGTGTACAAAGGGCTTCACAGGGAGTCTACACCCTGTGGTGTGCATTTCTGACAATAAAAAGAAATAATATTTATATATGTACATTCATTTATAGAATAACTAACAATTTTATCTTCTTTCTTAGATCCTTTGTACTCAATTTGCATGCAGGACCATTTATTCTGCTTTATCCCTTTATAGGAACAGACTCTAATGGGAGTCTTTGTACCAATTATCTCTGGTTCCTCCCATCACTGCTAGATTTTAATATGGTATCATACATCTGTCTATATATATATAAGATCTAGTGTTACCAGTTGCTTTTGAAGGCCCCGTGTGATACAGCACAGAACTGGGAGGGTACTAATCTCCAGTGATGTGAACTTTAACAAATAAGTTTACAAGGTTAGAGGAAACTGGATGATGATTTCCCAGCCTGACACACTTCTCTAATAGACTCTTCAGAGCAGTGTTTCCCAAAGTGGGCAATACCGGTCCCTGTGGATGGGGCACTGGAACATTTAGGTAAGTGGTAATAGTCCCAGGTGCAATTGAGAAGTATTTTCTATTTGTTAGTTTAAAGAAGGTAGCTTTCTAGAGACAGCACTGGGTAATTTTGTTTCTGAAAAGTGGGCAGTAGGTCAAATAAGGTTGACATCCTCTGGTTTAGAGATATAGTAGAATCATATGGCCTCTCTGAAGATAAACATCTAGATCAAGCAATTGGCTGCATTATTACAAGCTGTGTTAACTTTGTAATTAATTCCCTTACATTTTGCCCTTCTTTCTTTCCTGCCTTGCTCTCCCTTTCCCTTGCAATTGATGTCTTAGGATTACTTATCCTTCCTAAGCATCAGTTTGATCAGTTTTAACTTTGACTCTGTTTTCCTAGCAACCAAATCTAAAACACATGAAATATTGGTGTGATTTATAATAAGCTAGAAGGTTTTGAATTGGGCTTAGTCAGAAATTTGAATTTGTGCTTTATCACAATGGCTATGGATAATGTGGAGGACAGTAGATAGGGATCCTGGTTGAAAGCATCAAAGCCAAACTCTGATTAATTTCAATAAAATATAAGGAAATTTTTTTACTAGAAGAATATCAAGGAATACCCAAGTTGGGATTTGAAAGGACCTTGGGAGGGACAGAGTGTTGCAAACTCAGTGATAGAATTCCAGAAACTTTTCTTCATATATCTCCAGAAAATTCTGTGTAAATTCCACCCCTCAATACTTCAGCTTTAAATAAAGGAAAAATAGAACTTACAAAGGAAAAATTCAAGAAATTATATAAAAAGGAACTAATAAAGTAGCCATCCTAGAGTAGTTGGAAGAAATGGAGACTAAGACTTTAAAGCCTACAGAGGAAGAAGGAATGTGTGTTCTCTTTGTAAATGGGATGGAATAAAATTGAGAATTAAATACTCAAAGATCCCCTAAGAAGGTAGTAAGTTGTAGGTGAGGGAATTCCCTCTAAAAATCTACAAAGAAAGTGGACAAAACTTTCATGTGTATCCTCCATGAATGTTACTTTATTTCTGTGACTTTGTTTCTTTATGTTTTATTTTATATATTTTTTGCTTTTTGGGGGGCTGGAGCGATAGCACAGCGGGTAGGGCGTTCGCCTTACACGCGGCCAACATGGCCAACCTGAGTTCGATTCCTCCACCCCTCTCGGAGAGCACGGCAAGCTACCGAGAGGATTCGATATGCCAGACACAGTAACAACAAAGTCTCCAATGGAGTCGCTCGAGCAAATAGACGATCAACGGGAGGGCCTTATTTGCTTTTTGGCTCACACCCAGAAATGCTCAGGGGTTACTCCAGGCTCTACACTCAGGAATCACTACTGGCGGTGCTCGGGGGACCATATGGAATGCTTGGAATTGAACCCGGGTCGGCCGCATGCAAAGCAAACACCCTACCCACTGTGCTATCCTCCAGCCCCAGTTTCTTTGTATTTTAAAAGAGGGTCTTAGGATCCATGGAGACATCACTGGGTTTAGGGGCACATGACTTACTTATGTATCCACAGTTCTTTCTTCAATATCACATGACTCCCTACTCACCACGAGATGTAGTTCTTGTGGCTCCTGAGCACTGGAGCAGTGGTCCTGGTGGTCTCTGAACAGGACTTCATTTTTAGACCTTAGTAGAGAACCATCCTTCCCAGTTGGTTGAATATCACTGGTCTTTAAAGTACAATTTGGGAATATCTTCCCCTAAATAACTTAAAATAAAAGAGTCTTTCTTACATTTTAAAGTCCCTAAGAAGCTGTCATGCCATATCTTATGTGATGGGAATGATAAGAAGTAAGTTTGGGGACTATGGACAATTCTTGGGTAGGTGGAGTCCTTTTTTCCACTGTCAAGACAATTTCTCAAACAGTTTCCTCTGTTATGTTTTATCTTACTATTTCTTTGCCCAACTATATACATGAATGAGCCAATCTATAATTCTTCCATACGCTAAAAAGGGAAATTTTAACCAAAATCACTTCACTACTCCTCATTTAACTCTAATTTTTATCTCTTCGTATGAGAAGATGCTCCACTAGTACTGCACATACTAATAAGAATGAAATTCACAAAGCACAGTGCAGAATACCTGCCAGTTGAATTGTCTGTCTGTTGGGTTTAGCTTTGTAACTTGTATTTACTTTCTAGAAAACTTAGTATGATCGTTTGGACAAAAGTTCTTGAACCTTTTGCCTTGGTTACCAACAACATTCTTCAATAACTTGCTGCTCTCTCAGTTTGAGACTCAAACATCCTTCTGGAACTGTCACAAAAATGAGAAGTTAACAGTTACACTGCTTATACGTGTACATTATTTTGTAGTGTTCTCTAGTTTATTCTGATTGCCACAGATGCTAAATACTCTTCCATTGGTTGCAGAATTATGTAATCCACAAATTTGAAAAATTTCTAGCAATAAGAACTCCTTGCTTCTTTAGTTTCAATGTATGATGATATATTTGTAGAAACTATTAGGCCTTTGGTTTCATATTCCTCCTCCTCTCATTTTTTTTCTGTTACTGTATCTCTTTATCATGCTAGTAGAGGCCTCAAGATGTTTCTTTTCTAAGAAGTCATCGAAGCTCAATCCAAGGTCCTCTAAAATAATATTCATTAGATCTTTTATTACAGGCTTTGAAGCATTTTAAAAACATATCATATTCCACAAATTATATTCTTGACTCCAGTACATAATAAAAATAGAAAGGTCAATGAATTTTATGCCTATGTCTGTAGAACAAGACAACCAGTAATTTATTTTATCATAATAAAAAGTATTTATGCTGTGATTTATGTCTCTAATGCAGTGCTGTTATTCTGTGACTGTGCTAACTGTAGAGGGAAAGTTGTTTATAGTCACAGACAGAGCATCAGACTGAAACCCAAGAGTTATTCCAAGAATGGTGACAAGAACAGTGTGTGTTAGGAGAAACTGCCCAGCTGGAATGAGGATTGTGTGAAGAAGTAACCTAAATATTCTGCTCATTATCTTCTGTGCTTTTTTTCTCCCAAGAGAGAATTTATTTGGTCTGGTCTTTGTTAGAGCAGCTAATTATTTTACATTCAACTTTTTTATGGTGACTTTCCTAAATTTATGGATCTGTGATAGAATTTTTCTCAGAGTCTTTCAAAATTTCTACCGAGGTTGTTCATATAGCTCAATTGTGGGTTCACACACCAGTTTGTATTAGTCACAGAACATGAACATTCTGTATTAAGTCTACTTATACACTTCTAAAATAGTCTTTCTCTGAGACAAACAGATCAATAATGCTTCTAGAACAATATTTGGGTCCTTAATTTCTTTTCAGAAAGTCACATTTTCCAGAAGAAGATTAAAAAAAAACATACTATGTTCATTGCAGCATTACTCACAATAGCCAAGATTTGGAAACAACCAGGGTGTTGAGCATCAGATGACTGGATAAAGAAATAGTGGTGTGTAGGCATAATGGGATATTACTCAACTATATGAAAAGATGAAATCATGCAATTTCCACTACATGGATGGAACTAGAAGGCATCATGATGAATGGAGTCAGTCAGAAGAAAAAGGACAGATGGGAAATGATCTGTTTTAGATTGGAGTATAAAGAAACAACAAATGAACAAAGGCAGAAGAACCAAAAGTTGGTCTACCGAACTGAGGTTCCCTGGGGAAGGGAAGTAAGGAAGGGAGGCTAATGGAACCAGATACTTTGATGCCATTTGATGTATGAACAAAACAAGCATTAACATATTTACAAATTATAGTGGCCTTGATAAAAACATGGAAAAATGCAGCCATACTACATCCCTAGTTTGAAAACCATTAATTATTGCATTATTTCAGTTTTTGTATATGTTGCAATTTTAAAATTCACATGCCACATATATATTAGAATTCATATGCTACATAGACCTATTTTATTTTTTTAAAAAATACATAAGATGTTAAACTCCCTGCCACATTTTTCTCTTGTTTCCCAGAGACAGCTGTGATAATTTTGACTTTGATAGTCATCATTTAAAATACTTTTGTACCATACCAAAAAGCTCAGAGCTTGTTATTCTTGGCTCTACACTCGGGAACTTCTCCTGTCAGTGCTCAGGGAACCATATGGAATGCCAGGGATTGACTTTGGGTCAGCTGCATGCAAGAAAATGCTAAGCTCAGAGCTTGTTATTCTTGGCTCCACACTCGGGAACTTCTCCTGTCAGTGCTCAGGGAACCATATGGAATGCCAGGGATTGACTTTGGGTCAGCTGCATGCTCCAGCACATCTTTTTAAATACTTTTATAGCCATCAATAGGTATCCAGAAATAAGATGTAGTATTTCTATGGTTTTTGAAATAAAATTATATATAAAATCATTCTATACATTTCATTCTGTAGTCTGATTAAGGGCTGGAGGAATAGCACAGGGTTCAATTCCTCTGTCCCTCTCAGAGGGCCTGGTAAGCTACAGAGAGTATCTCGCCCACATGGCAGAGCCTGGAAAGCTCCCCGTGGTGTATTCAATATGCCAAAAACAGTAACACAATGGAGACGTTACTGATGCCCGCTTGAGCAAATCAATGAACAACAGGAGGACAGTGCTACAGCGCTACAGTCTGATTAAAATTTTTAATAGTAAATATTTTAGAACCAATCTTAGTGATATACATAGCTCAGGTCTTCTTTCACTATTATGCAAAATTGTATCAAAAGACTCAACTATGAATAACTTTGTAACTTGCAGTGTTTTCATAGCATAAAATTTGGGAATAACTTAATGGATGGATATTTGCCAAAATTATCGCACTAACAGATTTCCTGGTGTCAAAGACCCAGATTTAGTATACCTTAGTGATATTAAGGAATATAGTTGTAAAATGCCCACACTCGTTTAGATTTTGATGCATGAGTGCTTATGAACTACTCCGAAAACACTGAGAGAAAAACATCCTAAAATGGTCTAATGCCCTCAATCTCAATCCCATTTCCCTTTCCTCTGAAAATACATGACACAACTTGCAAGTAAAAGTTTAATTCACTCAAAAAATTTCCATTTGTCTATCACAATACACTGAATTGTCCTTTATGCTTAGAAATTATTCCATGATGGTGCCATCCCTTTGAGTTCTCATTCAACTTACTTCTTTTTTTAACAACAAAATGCTTAAAGGAGTGGAGGACTGACATTGTTTATTCATACCTATTACCCTCAACATTTCACAGATATTTCTAAGATACTTCATATTTGTTAAAGGAAATGTTTATCTCCCCACATTTACCTCCTTCTCTCCTATTGTAAAGTTTCATTCTGATGACTATCCTACACTGATTCAATATTTTATTTCCCTTGAGCTCTTCTTTTGTTTCCTTTCAACCACTTATGTTTCATTCCTTCTATTTTTTAAGTATATTTTTGTCGTAAGTGCATTATGACTCTCCTACAAAAGGTTTTAAGGTTTTGTTCTCCCTCTCGTAGCTATATAGTTACCTTTCTCAAAGTACTTCTTTTCTTTTTTAGTGCTATTGAGATGTAACTGACAAAGAATTATAAATTATACTATAAATCTGTAATATATTTAAAATATTCAAAGTAATCATTTGCTATACATGCACATTATGAAAGGAGTCCAACAGTGAAGTTAATTAAACACATCAATCGCCTCAAACATTTATTCATTTATTTTGTGAGAAGACATATTTTCTCTAAGCAGATTTCAATAATAAAATATAGAAATATCAACTATAGTCACCACACTATTCATTTCACCCTCAGAATATATTCATCTTATACCTGAAAGTTATATTGCTTTAACAGCTTTCATTTTTTGACTCATCCAATCATCTCCTAAATACCTTCATTATTGAGGCACACTGCTCAGAAAAAGTTGAAGCGCCCCAGGAACTCTTTCCTCACTCAAACAGGTCCCTGCCCGGCCAAGGGTCACTTCCCGGGCCTGCTCAGCTTACTAGATACTCTTGAGAACAGCCGGTTTTCACCTTGGTCTGCGAGGGACAGGAACTGAGGCACACCTCCCAAAACAAAGCTGAAGCGCCCCTGGAACTCTCTCCTCACTCAACAGGTACACGCCCAGCGCAAGGGTCACTTCCCAGAGTCACTACATATTCTTCCACTACATATCCCATAGGAACCATAAATTAGCCTCTTAGATGGAACTTTCACTAGGTTAGCTTAACCAACAGAAACACATTAGCCAATAATTCATTAAGGCCATCTCAATTTATTCTGCACCTCAAGCAGAATAGTAACAGTGAGCGTGAAGATCTAAACCACACTGGTCACAATCGTAAAGCAACGCAAAAGCCCACTAAGCTTTCATATTGAAGAGGCTATCCTAGAAGACACCAACTATAACGAAGTGCTAGACAACCATTCTGACAAGCAATTCAGAAGGGAGCTACTGAGGATGCTTAGGGAGCTAAAAGAAACAATGGAAAGCAATGCCAATAAAAGACAAGAGTATTTGAAGGTAGAAATGAGGAAAATACAAACAGAAATATCAAACCTGAAAAACCTGGTAGGCGATTTGAAAAGCAAAGTGGAAGGCCTCAGCAGCAGAATAACAGCTGCTGTGGAAAGAATCAGTGAGCTCGAAGATAAAGTCCAGAGACTCACCAAAAAAGAGCAGAAAATGGAAAAGACACTCACAATTCGGGAACAGATGGCAAGAGAAGATGGTGATGAAGCCAAGAGGCGGAACATAAGAATTATTGGAGTTCCAGAGGGACAGGAAAAAAACCCTAATGAAGTAGAAACTGTCAAAGACATCATTGTTACAACTTTTCCAGAGCTGAAGAAAACATGTGATCACCTTCAGGAGGCTCAGAGGGTACCAGCTAGAAGAAATCCAAATAAAAATACCCCAAGACACATCCTGGTCAAAATGACCAAAACCTTAGATAGAGAAAAAATTCTGAAAGCAGCAAGATCGAAGAAAGAAATTTCCTACAAAGGAGGATCCTTAGGATTCACAGCTGATTTGTCTGATGAAACCCTCATGGCAGGAAAACAGTGGTGGAATGTAGTGAAAAAACTCAATGAAATAAACGCCTCACCTAAAATACTTGACCCAGCGAGACTCTCATTCATATCAGAAGGAAGAACACAGAGTTTCACAATCAAACAACAGCTCAGGAACTTCATAGACTCAAAACCATGGTTACAGGAACAACTAAATGGGCTGCTTTAAGACAAGACAGTCCCCTCAAATAGACCAAATTTCAACAGAAAAATGGGACAAAACCCCATAATAATAATCTCTCTCAATGTCGATGGGCTAAACACACCAATTAAAAGACACAGAGTGGTAGGATGGATTAGAAAATGGAACCCAACATTCTGTTGCCTGCAAGAAACACAACTCAATAGTCAAAGCAAACACAGGCTCAGAGTCAAAGGCTGGGAAACAATCCTACAGGCAAACAGCTTCTATAAAAAAGCTGGGGTAGCCATCCTAGTATCAGACCACATTAACTTCAGAGTGAAGAAGGTCACAAGACACAGTGAAGGCCATTTATTTTTGATGAAGGGATATGTACAACAGGAAGAACTTACAATAATAAATATATATGCACCTAATGAGGGACCAGCAAAGTACTTAAAACAACTACTCATAGACTTGGAGAAAGACATTGGTAGCAACACAATACTAGTGGAAGACTTCAACAACGCTTTATCACCTCTTGATAGATCAACCAGACTCAAGCTTAGCAAGGACAAACTTCATCTGAGGGAAAAAATGGAAGAAAGAGACTTAGTTGATATATAAAGGACACTTCATCCTTAAAAAGCTGAATACACATTCTTCTCAAGCGTGCAGGGAACATTCTCCAAGATAGATCACATGATGAGCCACAAAACATACCTCCATAAAATTAAGAAGATAGAGATTGTATCAACAATCTTCTCAGACCACAATGGGCTGAGATTAGAAGTAAATCACACACAAAAACAGAAAACTAAATCAAATACCTGGAAATTAAACAGTGCACTATTGGACAAAGAGTGGCTTAGAAAGAAAATCAAAGAGGAAATCAAAAGATTCCTAGAAACGAATGAAAATGAGGACACGAGTTACCAAAAATTATGGGACACAGCAAAAGCTGTATTAAGAGGAAAGTTTATAGCTCTACAAGCATTCCTTAGGAAGGAGGAATGATCCCATATAAATAACCTAACCTCACAGCTTAAGAGCTTGGAGAAGGACCAAAAAGGAGCACAACTGGAACAGAAGGAAGGAAATAAAAAAAACTTAGAGCAGGAATTAACGTGATGGAAACCCAAAAAACAATCCGAAAAATCAATGAAACCAAGAGCTGGTCCATCGAGAAAATGAACAAGATCGAAAAGCCACTAGCAAAACTCACAAAGAAAGGGAGAGAGAAAACCCTAATAAACCAAATCAGAAATTAAAAAGGGGTCATTACAACAGAAACTACAGAAATTCAAAGGATCCTCAAGAGTACTTTGAGAAGCTTTATGCCACGGAACATGAAAACCTTGAGGAAATGGATAAATTCCTAGATTTCTATAGACTCCCAAGGCTGAACCAAGAAGACCTGGAATACCTGAACAGACCTATCACCATCAAGGACATTGAAACGGTAATAAAAAGTTTCCCCAAGCACAAAAGTCCTGGTCCAGATGGATTCACTCGTGAATTATTCCAAATCTTTAAAGAGGAATTACTGGCAATACTGTTTAAGCTTTTCCAAGAAATTGAAATATCAAAAACTCTTCCTAACGTTTCTACGAAGCAAATATCACACTGATACCAAAGGCAGACAGAGATACCACAAAGAAAGAGAATTACAGGCTGATATTCCTGTAAACACAGATGCAAAGATCCTCAACAAAATATATCAAATAGAATCCAATGACTCATCAAAAAGATCATTCACCATGACCAATTGGAATTAATCCCAGGGATGCAAGGAAGTTTTAACCTTCGCAAGTCAGTCAATATAATCCATCATATTAACAAAAGGAAAGATAAAAAACATACGATCATATCAGTACATGCAGAGAAAGCATTTGACAAGATCCAGCGCCCGTTTACGAAGAAAACCCTTGCCAAAATGGGTATAGAGGGTACTTTCCTCAATATAGTTAAAGCTATCTACCACAAGCCTACAGCAAGTATCATCCTCAATGGGGAAAAACTGAGAGCCTTCCCGCTAAGATCAGGGACAAGGCAAGGATGCCCACTCTCTCCACTGCTGTTCAATATAGTACTGGAAGTACTTGCAATAGCGGTTAGGCAAGAAAAAGATATTAAGAGCATCCAGGTAGGAAAGGAAGAAATCAGGCTCTCACTATTCGCAGATGATATGATAGTATACTTAGAGAACCCTATAACCTCTACCTAGAAACTACTAGAAACAATAGACTTGTGTAGTAATGTTGAAGGCTATAAAATCAATACAAAAAGGTCCATGGCTTTCCTATTTGCAAAAAGTGAGAGAGAAAAAATTGTCATAAAACAATCCCATTCACAATTGTACCCGAGAAAATCAAGTACCTATGGACCAGCTCAACTAATGAAGTAAATGACCTGTACAAAGAAAACTACATAATGCTACTTCCGGAAATACAAGAGGACACGAGGAAATGGAAAGATATCCTCTGTTCATGGATTGGGAGAATAAACATAGTCAAATGGCAATTCTTCCCAAAGAATTGTACAAATTAAATGTGATCCCTATAACGATACCCATGACATTCTTCAAAGAAATGGAGCAAACACTCCTGAAATTTATATGGAACAATAAGCCCCACGAATAGCTAAAGCAATTCTTGGGAAAAGGAAAATGGGAGAAATCAACCTCCCTAACTTCAAACACTACTACAAACCAGTACTAATTAAAACAGCATGGTACTGGAACAAAGGCATAGCTGCAGACCAATGGAACAGGGTTGAATATACTGCCATCTCCCCTCAAACATATGATCATCTAATCTTTGATAAAGGAGCAATAAATGTGAAGTTGAGTAAGGAAACCCACTTTAACAAATTGTGCTGGCAAAACTGGATAGCACCATGCAAAAATATGGGCTCAAATCTCTGCCTAAAACCATGTACAAAAGTAAGAACAAATTGGATTAAAGACCTCAGCATCAGACCAGAATCCATAAGGTACATTGAAGACAAATTTGGCAAAATCCTCCATGACATTGAAGCTAATTTTATCTTCAAAGATGTCACGCCACTGGCAGAGCAAGTGAAAACAGAGATAGACAAATGGGACTGTCTTAAAGTAAGAAGCCTCTGCACCTCAAAAGAAACAATGACCAAAATACAAAGACAGTTTACAGAATGGGAAAGCATATTTGCCGATTACACATCTGACAAGGGGTTGATATCCAGGATATACAAAGTACTGGTTGAACTCCTCAAGAAGAAAACATCCAGTCCCATCAAAATATGGGGCAACGAAATGAACAGAAACTTTCTCAAAGAAGAAATCCGAATGTCTAAAAGGCACTTGAAAAAATGCTCTGCATCATTACTCATTAGGGAGATGCATATCAAAACCACAATGAGATACCATCTCACACCACAGAGATTCGCCCACATCCAAAAGAACAAAAGCAACCGGTGCTGGTGTGGATGTTGCGAGAAAAGGACCCTCCTTCACTGCTGGTGGGAATGCCGACTGGTTCAGCCCTTCTGGAAAACAGTATGTATGATTCTCCAAAAATTAGAAATTTGAGCTCGCATTTGACCCAGCAATACCACTCCGGGGAATATATCCCAGAGAGGCAAAAGTGTAGAGTTGAAGTGACATCTGCACTTGTTTGTTCATTGTAGCACTCTTTACAATAGTCAGAATCTGGAAAACACCTAAGTGCCCAAGAACAGACAACTGGTTAAAGAAACTTTGGTACATCTACACAATGGAGTACTATGTAGGTGTTAGAAAAGATGAAGTCATGAAATTTACATACAAGTGGTACTGCATGGGAAGCATCATGCTAAGCTAAATGAGTCAGAAAGAGAGGGATAGACATAGAAAGATTGCATTCATCTGGGGAACATAAAGTAACAAAATAGGAGACTAACACCCAAGAATAGCCGAGATAAGTACCAGGAGGTTTACTCCATTGTTTGCAGGCCAGTCACACATGCTAGGGGGAAAGACAGCTCAGATACAGAAGGGAGCACCAAATAAAGGGTATTGGGAGGATCTTCCCAGGATGGAAGAAGCATGCTGAAAGTAGACTATAGACTGAACATGATTGCCATTCAATGCGTCTTTTGCAAACTACAGCACCCAAAAGGAGAGAGATAACAAAAGGGAATGTCCTGCCACAGAGGCAGGGTGGGATGGGGGGATGAGGTGTGGGAGGGATATTGGAATCCCTGGTGGTGTCAAATGGGCACTGGTGGAGGGATGGGTACTTTTAATCATTGTATAATTAAAACCCAAGCACAAAAATTTTGTAAGTCTACAACTGTACCTCTTGGTTTGTCACTAATAAAAATTTTTAAAAAATACTTTCATTATTTTCCATTACTATAATTTTGATATTTTTCACTCCTTAGATTCCACACATAAGTAGATGCGGTAGAGTGTAACAATTCTAAAAATTAGATTCTTCCATTGTTGCATTTACTTACTGTTCTTGCTACCTGTGGTTGTATTGTTTGCTTGGTGATTTTTTTGGACTAATTCTATGACGTCTATATTCTTTGTCTTATGTGACCATAGAAGTCTTTGTTCTGTTATTTTATTATTCAGGCAATGTATGGATTGAAAACATTTAAAATATCTAGAACCAATAAAAATCTTAGTCTTTTCAGAGGAGCTCTGTATTATGGGTCATGACCTCCCATTCAGCCCTGTGTTATACCATGTTATGACACCTTTCACTTTGCAATTAGGTAGGACCTCAATATCAACTTTTTTATCAGGTTTTTTTTTGGTGTCTTTGTGAATCTTTATTAGGCATCAACACAGGCTAGGGATCATATGCAAGCCTATGCATGCAAGCATCTTTTGAGATTCTTAAGAATGTGTCAGAGCTTTCAAACGTACCTTATTGTCATTGTATTTTCAACTTTTTATTATTATTTTTTGGTCAGTTTCTTGTTAGCCTCAATTGTCATCACTATCTCAGGCTCCTGTGTTGTTCAACAACTGCTACTATTTTCACAAATGCCTCCAGGAAAATGACTGCACATATAGTGAAGACTAATTCTGGTAAAAAAAAAAAATACTACGCTTAGGCTGTTTCATTCAGAGAACCCTGGAGGAAGTTGCGTGAGGCCCCTCCACAACCCAAGGGACCCAGCCACAGCAATTGAAAACCTCCAGAACTCAACTGCTGCCATGCTCAAATGATTCTCCATACACTCGGGCTGAGCTTCATCCAGGAGTGAACATGTTCCTAGACATCTTATACCTCATACCAGTAATATTCCAAGAGTAACCCACTACATTTGATGGGGTTTAAAGTAGAAGGCAATCAATCTTAGAGGGAAACATGTATATTTTACAGATACAGACACAGAGGCTCAAACTTTAAAAACACATTAGTAATCTCTTAAAGAAGGGCTTAATGGCCCCTGGGTCAAATGCAACTATATTCACATACTTTCCTCTAAGGAAACTTTTTGGAGCATTTTTAGCTATTCATTCATAACAAACCATATAAAATAAATTACTTCGGTTCTGCTTTGGGGCAGGGGTTGGGGTTCGGATGGAAACATACGAAATATGGTGGTGGGAAGGTGTAATGGTGGGATTGATATTCAAATATTGAATGTAATTAAATATTGTGAACTACTTTATAAAAATAAAATAAAATTTAAAATTAGACTAGGCTTAAGATTGGGGTTTCCTGATAACTGCCAAATAGATCGACAAATGACAATTTTCTGAAATTAGTGTTTCTGAGATTAGTGTTTGGGGCTGGAATGATAGCACAGCGGGTAGGGTGTTTGCCTTGCATGCGGCCGACCCAGGTTCCATTCCTCCGTTCCTCTCAGAGAGCGCAGCAAGCTACCGAGACTATCCCGCCCGAACGGCAGAGCATGGCAAGCTCCCCATGGAGTATTCTATATGCCAAAAACAGTAAGAACAAGTCTCACATTGGAGATATTACTGGTGCCTGCTCAAGCAAATCGATGAACAATGGGAGAACAGTGCTACAGTGTTTTAAAGGAGCATCTAACACACTCTAGCCCCTCCCTTGCTTGCTAGGTTTCATTTTGATCCTGGAGTTTGGGGATGGGGAATAGTTATCATTAAAGTGCCAAAAAGCTCAGTGTTCTCTATGCAATTTAATCATTTTTCTTGAATAAATGTTCTTTTAATTGCTGCGATCTTTTGGTTAATTTTCAGTACAAAAAATTATTGATTTTAACTTTTTTTCCAGCATTCTCATTGCCTTTGTTGGACACTGGATTTGAAGAGTTCCATACTTTGCCTTTCCTGCTCCTGTCACCAAAGTTAATCTAATATTGATTGCTATATCTATGTTCACATTGCACTTGGCCTTCACCTTAACTTTCCTTCATATTTGTTCCGAATTCAATATGTTTTAAATATTGCTAATAATCTCTTCCCACAAATTTGCTCCTTCTTTCCATGTTCCTGTTAGAAGATTCATTTCAAGGCCAGAGAAAATTAAGCTGGCAGAGCAGATGGACATGTCATTAGAGCTATAGCAGAATCTAATTATAATTATCTACATTAATCTGGTACTGCTGGGTGTAAAAGGAATAAAAGGATTAGGAGTTGAAGATTTAGGAATTTGACTCACAGTAAGATAAATGCAAGACTCTTCTGTGCCCCATAATACCTAACTCAATTCAATAATTTTCTCCCTTGTCCATTTGTTTTTGCTATAGGCCACCTGACTTGTGACCCATCTCACTGAACCACCTATTCATAGTAGGTGTTTGATAAATGACAGCAATGGTAGCACTGTAGCACTGTCTTCCTGTTGTTTATCTATTTGCTCGAGTGAGCCCAGTAACGTCTCCATTGTGAAACTTTGTTGTACTGTGTTTGCCATATCAAATACATATAACAATTAAATAAATAACAGATTTATTTTATTTTCACTCTATTTTCCCCCAAAATCTAGCTTCCTTCTCAGTTGGAACATTCTCCAAAAAGTCATGAAATTAATTATCTGTTCAATATTTCATTGATGTGTCGATCTAAATTATTTACCAAACAGGACAAAATTTAGAGTTTGGCGTGGGGCCTAAATTATAATCCAACAGCATGATGCCTTATGTGAATTTAATACATATTAATTGTACTGGAACTTAAACTAGCAAATGATGGCTAGAATGACTCAAAAGTATTCTGTTATTGTCAAAATTTTGAAAGTCATAGCATTTGACCCAGACCACTTTTTCAACAGCATTTTAAATGCTCTACCTTGACTATAATAAATTCCTTAAAAAATAAGTCTTAGTTGTCTTGAATAAAATTTGCAAGACCTCAAGATTGGCTCCAGGGCATAAATAAATCTGTAACAATGTTGATGGTGAAATGTTTTCCTATTTCTTTACTATTTGAAAGTATATTTATGCATGCAGAGAGAGAAATATTAGTTATTCTTAAATATGCATATATCCTTTATGTCTCATTTTTAAAGTTTCTTAGAGTAGAACAATTGATTCTAAAAATAAAGGAATCAAAATTCATAGAATTAGTATGAAATACCTAAGAATCACTGACGTCCTGTTGTTCATCGATTTGCTCCAGCAGGTGCCAGTAATGTCTCCATTCGTCCCTTCCCTGAGATTTTAGCAGCCTCTCCTTACTAGTCCTTCCCGACGTTGCCATATTGGAGGCTCTTTCAGTGTCAGGGGAATGAGGCCCGATATTGTTACTGCTTTTGGCATATCGAATACATCACGGAGAGCTTGCCAGACTCTGCCGTGCGGGAGGGATACTCACGGTAGCTTCCTGGGCTCTCCAAGAGGGACATAAGTATGAGATACCTAAAATATTTATCACTATATCAATACTTAAAATTATTTTATTTATTTTCTAAAGAAAAACATAAATGTTCCTCTCTTAAGAAATGAATTCTCGACAAATTTTAAACTCTTATAATCTATTAAATAAATAATGAATAAATAATGAATGAACACTTAAAATTTTTTATTGAGACATAATTTACAATGCTATTCTAGTTGAGTTTCAGGCATACATTTTCCAATATCAAGCCCATCACCCGAGTCAACATCCAACCATCAATGTTTCCAGTTTCTCTTCCCTACCAGAGCCTGCCTCCTTGACAGGCACATTTTTTAATTTTTTTAGCTAGCATTTTATTATTTCAGTTTTTTTGGTTCATGAGGTTCAGATATATTGATAAATTATACCTCAACAAAGCCAATATATCCAAAATAGTGTCCAAAAACTACAAGTACTTACAAAACAAACGATGTGAACAATATATAACTTGAAAACTAAAAAGAAATAGAAGTCCATAGGAGACGAGGAAAAATTCATGTTCATAAATTGGAAGAAATATAATAGTCATAATGACCATCCTACCAAAATTATTATATAGATTTAATGCAAGCCCGCCTTACCCTTCCCTGCCTGCTTCCACCAATCTCCGGCATCCAAAGGAATACACCCAGAAGACCCATTTTACTGGCACCAGAGAAATACCTCATCGGCAGACTTCCACGACCTCCATTACCCAGCCGCTGCCACACTCCAGGATGTTCTCTGGACCTCATGGCCGCAAAGCGGCCATGTAACACATAATAAAACACTTAATACCCATTTTCCAAGATTACCACACCATATTTGATGGGGTTCAAATATGGTTTAAACCATGAGAACACCAGCAAGGGTAATTAGAGGCCGCCCTAAAAGCTTCTATCCCTCTCGGAGAGTCTGGCAAACTACCAAGAGGATCTCACCCGCGTGGTAGAGCCTAGCAAGCTAATTCTGATGTATTCAATGTGCCAAAACCAGTAATTTCAATGGGTCTCATTCCCCTGACCATGAAAGAGCCACCAATACGGCAGCATTAAGAAGATGAGGAAGGAGAGGCTGATAAAATCTCAAGGCTGAACTGAACTGCCAAAACGAAGGACAAAATGATTGTACTTTCAATGCACATACGCTGGCATCGAATGCATCCATTGAGGACATGATGGAGCAAGTGCGAAAGATCAAGTACGACATCACTGGTCTGACAGAGATGAGAAGGCATAAATCACATCATGCCGTCTTCAACACTGGAGAATAACTCTTCCTCGAAACATGCGACAAAAGAGGCATTGGTGGGGTCAGTGTCCTTGTCAACACTAACTTGGCCATGAGCATTGATTCATTTGAATGTCTAACAACCTGAATCGGACAATTACACTTGAATAGATGTGGCTCACTGCCAGCATCTCTATCTTTGTTGTCTATATACCAACATCCAATTGTGATGAAGGAGAAATTGAGAAGTTCTACATGGAGCTGGAGAAGTTCTATAAAGAAGACAACACCTTCTACAAGATCATTGTCGGTGATTTTAATGCCAAGATAGGACCAAGATCAGCCGAGAAACTCCACAAAGGGACCTATGGCCTAGAATGGAACAAACAGGGTGAAGAGACTGTCTGAGTTCATCATGTCGACCAAAATCATCTATGGTAACTCAGAGTTCCAGAAGGACAAAACTAAACGTTGGACATAGGAGTCTCCCAGTGGAAGGTACTGCAACAAAATTGGCCACATCATATTCAAATGAAAGTTTTGCCTGACTGATGTTGCTGTTGTCCCAAAATTCCAAACAGGGTCGGACCACTTCACAGAGTGGGGAGAAAGGGCTGCTAAGTTTAAGAAGAGAACTCCCAGAATCACCACCAACTGGGAGCTCCTTGGCACTATTGTGGCAGCATAGGAAGATGCCGTCGTTGACAACATTAATGAAGAATATGATCGACTAGTTCAGCACCTCCATTAATCTGCAAGGAATGCCGAGAGAGAGATAATCGCAAAAAAAGATGACTGTCTTTGAAAACTCTTGAGCTCATTTGCCAACGTGGCTTGCGTCAAGCCTCAGGCAACCACAAGTGAATGTCCGAGCTTGCAGAGCATTGCAGAGAAGCAATAAAGGAAGATCTCAAAGAGAAAACAGCAGGAGTGCTGGCAGATGCAGCAGAATTCGAGAAAAGCATTCGCAAGCCCACCTGTCCTTCATCAATTACAAGACCAAGATTATTGCCATCCAGAAACCTGATGGATCTATCACATCTTCAAGAAGGGCAATGGGGAAGATTATCCATGATTTCTACTTGGATCTCTTCGATAGCCACGTCCACCTGCCCACATACCAAATTCCACAGGATGGATATGTTGATCCCAACATTATCCTTTCCAAAATCCAGCACGCCATTTTGTTGCTAAAGAAACGAACAGCAACCAGCCCAGACAAAGTCAGGCCCGAACAGCAGAAGAAACTGCCGTCAGTTCTCATCAATAGACAGGCTCAGCACTTCACACGCAAACTGTATGAATGCAAGGTTCCGTCCCAATGAAAAACCAGCAGGACTGTACTACAGTACAAGAAGGGAGACATCCATGACATTGGTAACTATTGCCTAATCTGCCTGTTGTCTCTTGTCTCAAGCTGTTCACTCGAGTCATCCTGAATAGGATTAGCAGAACACTAGATGAAGGATAACCATGCACACAAGCCGGATTCCGAAAGGATTCAGTATGATCGACCAGATCCATATGATAACCAAGCTCATTGAGGTTTCTCAGGAGTTCAAGATGCCGCTCTGTCTAATGATCGTTGATTTAAAGAAGGCCTTTGATTCTGTTGAGACTGAAGTGGTCATTGAAGCCCTAGCAAAACAGGGCGTTCAAACTCACTACATAAGGATCCACTGTGAGCTGTATTACGGATTCACTACCAGGATCTTCACTATTCTGCAAGGTATCATCATCCATGTCAAGAGAGGGGTATGGCATGGTGATAACATTTCACTGAAATTCTTCAGTCCCACCCTCGAGAACGTCATGCAATGACTGGAATGGTAAGGAATGGGAGTGAAGATAGACGTTCGGAAACTAAACCACCCATGCTTCTCTGATGACATTAGCCAAGTGGCACAAATACTGGCCGTCTTTGTTCATGAGTGTGGAAAGGTTGGACCTCACAGCTGAATCCCACAAAGACAATGTTTATGAGAAACAGTCTCGTTCCTGACATTCCATTTGCTCTCAACAGAATGAACATCTCTGAATGCAACAGTACGTAGGTCGAGAAGTCAACATGACGAATGTCCTGGCACCTGAGATGCGCAGGAGGAAGAGAGCAGCTTGGAACGTCTTCAAGAGCATTGAAGAAATATCTAAGAGGACGAAGAACCTCTGGCTCTGGGCACATCTCTTCGATTTCAGTGTTCTTCCTGCATTAACATATGCCTCAGAGACTTGGGCCCTACAAAAACAGGATGAGAACGCTATTCGGGTCTCCGAAAGAGGAATCTAAAGAGCTATGCTTGGAGTATCATGCTTCACTCAAGTGAGAGAAAGAATCCAGAGTTCTGACTCTATGGACGATCAAGAATCAGGGATGCTATCTCATTTGCCAATGCTTTGAAAATCAGATGGGCTGAACCCGTAATGTGATTTGGAGACGACCACTGGACTAGAGCCATTATGGACTGTATTCCATGTGATGTCGAAAGATCGTGTGGTTGCCCACCTACAAGGTGGTCATACTTCTTCGTCAAGACACTGAATGATCGGTTTGAGGCTCTTCATGTTCCTGTAGTGAGCAGATGCCACTGGGCTACACTAGCATGTGTCAGGGTTGAATGCAGATGTTGCTGGTGCCTACTAGAGCAAATCAATGAGTAAAGGGATGTCAAGTGATCAAATGATCAAGTAATGCAACCCCTATGCAAATTTAGACATTTTTCAAGAAATTAAAACAGTAACAAATTTTGTATGGAATCACAAATCACCCCAGATAGCCAAAGTCACACTGAAAAACAAAAAAAAATGTGAGGTATCTTATGACCTAACTTGAAACTATACTATAAAACCAATGTGATCCAAACAGCCTGGTACTGGAATAAGAATAGACTTTCTAACCAACGGATCAGAAAAGAGTAACCAAATACAAAGTCCCAGTTAAGTGGTTAGCTAACTTTTTACAAAGGAGCTGAGAGCAAAAAATAAGTAAAGACAGCCTCTTCGACAAATAATGCTGGGAAAACTGGGTAACCATATATAAAAAAATTAAAGTTGGATTCATATCTCACATTTTATACAAAAATGAATTAAAAATGAATCAAAGAGTCTTAGATCAGCATACAATCCATAAAGCAAAATAAGATAATATCAACAGAATGTTGTAATATTTGTCCCTCAAAGGTATTTTTGAATGATAAGATTTCATTGGCAAAGGCAACAGAAACTAAAACAAATTGGATTGCATCAAATTAAAGAGTTTCTGTTTGATCAAAGAAACACTGGATAAAACCAAAACTTACTAACTGAATGGGACAAAATATTTGCATTATATATAACAAATAATGGGTTGATATCTAGGACATATAAAGTACTAACAAAAGTCAATCCAAAATACTCAAAACCGGGGCTGGAGCGATAGCACAGTGGGTAGGGCGTTTGCCTTGCATGCAGCCAACATGACCGACACAGGTTCGATTCCCAGCATCCCGTATGGTCCCCTGAGCACCGCCAGGAGCAATTCCTGAGTGCATGAGCCAGGAGTAACCCCTGAGCATCGCCAGGTGTGACCCAAAAAGCAAAAAAAAAATACTCAAAACCCCATCAAAAATGGGCAGTGTAAATGAATAAGGACTTCTTTGAAGAAGCAGAGAAATGGCCAATAGACATATGAAGAAGTGTCTATACCACTTACTACAAGGAAAATCCAAATAAAGAAAACATAAGATACTATCTCCCAACAGTGAGAATGGAATATGTCAATATTAGTTTTTCTTAGAACTTTAGTGGAGGTCTTGGAGAAATGGCTTTGAGTACTTCCCTTGTAAGTGTATGATGATGAGTTTAAGTACTCAGTGTCCCATATATGCAGAGTGTATTTCAGGAAGCTCTGCTTTTGAGCTTGGCAACTCTGCTGTCTCTGACTCCCAACACATTAATAAATTTCTGGTCCCATCACTTATCATCTTTTCTAAGCATCACAATATGAGTTATGACCCCGATAAGCATCACGAGCAAAGATGCGTGAATGTCATAACCAGAAAGTGTAACTTCTGAAGAGTACTTGTATGAGCACCAGCAACACCCTGCACACGTCAAATTCAGTGACTCAACTAAAACGGTGCACTCTAAAAGACATGTTGCAAGTACCACAAATAAAGAAGTCAATGATGGTTGGAGGGATCGCTTGGGATGGGAGATGTGTGTTGAAAATAGATAAAGAACCAAACATGATGGCCTCTCAGTATCTGTATTTCAAACCATAATGCCCGAAAATGAGAAAGCGGAACACTCTGACCTTGGACTCCAGGCTCAGCGGACCCGGGAGCAGAAATCCTCTGCCTGCTTCCAGCAACCCGGCAGACCTCCACTACTTCGACTACCTCCACTACCCAGCCGACGCCATGCTCAAGGATGCTTTCCTGACTCTTGGGCCAAGACTCACACACAGGTGAAGCCCCACAGAGCCGGGAAAGTGAAACACCCTGATCATGGACTCCAGACTCAATGGACCGGGGAGCAGAGATCCTCTGCCTGCTTCCAGCAGCCCGGCAGATCTCCACTACCCCCACTACCTCAACTACCCAGCCAACATCATGCTTCAGGAAGCTTTTCGGACACTCGGGCCGAGACTCACACACAGGTGAAGCCCCGCAAGAGCCAGAAAAGTGGAACACTCTGACCTTGGACTCCAGGTTCAGTGGACCCGTGAGCAGAGATACTCTCTCTGCCTGCTTCTAGGAGCCCAGCAGACCTCCACTACCTCCACTACCCAGCCGAAGCCACATTCCAGGATGCTTTTTAGATGGTGTGGTGGCAAAGCGGCCGCCTGACACATCATAAAATACCTAATACAAGATTACAACACCGTATTTGATGGAGCTCAAATATGGTTTGAACCATGGAAACACCTGCAAGGACGATTAGAGGTCGCCCTAAAAACCTCTATCCCTCTCGGAGAGACTGGAAAGGTACCAAGAGTATTTTGCCCGCATGGCAGAGCCTGGCAAGCTATCCGTGGCATATTCGATATGCCAAAACCAGTAATTACAATTGGTCTCATTCCCCTGAACCCGAAAAAGTCACTAATATGGCAGCATTAAGGATGAGGAAGGAGAGGCTGATAAAATCTCAGGGCCAAACTATGCAGCCCAAACGAAGAAGGACAAAAATGACTGTCTGTACTTTCAATGCAAGTAAACTGGCATCATATGCATCCATCGAGGACCTGATGGTGCAAGCGTGAAATAACAAGTACGACATCATTGGTCTGAGTGAGACAAGAAGGCATCAATCACATCACGCCATCTTCGACGCTGGAGAAAAACTGTTCCTCGGAACATGCAAGAAAAGAGGCGTCTGTGGGGTCAGTGTCCTTGTCAACATAAACTTGGCCATGAGCATTGATTCATTCAAATGCCTAACAACCCGAATTGGACAATTACACTTGAATAGATGTTTGCTAACTTCCAGCTCACTTCATTGTCTACACACCAACATCCAATTATGATGAGGAGAAATTGAGAAGTTCTACATGGAGCTGGAGACGTTCTATAAAGAAGACAACACCTTCTACAAGATCATTGTCGGTGATTTTAATGCCAAGATAGGACCGAGAAGATCAGCCGAAGAATTCCACACCAGGAGCCATGGCCTAGAATGGAATGAACAGGGAAAGAGACTGTCTGAGTTCATCATGTCGACCAAGACCATCCATGGTAACTCACAGTTCCAGAAGGCCGAAACTAAACGTTGGACATGGGAATCTCCAGGTGGACATTTCGACAATGAAACTGACCACAACTTTTCAATCAACAGTTTTGCCTGACTGATGTTGCTGTTGTCCCAAAATTACAAATGGGATGGGACTACAATCTCCTTCATGCAAAATTCTACTTCACGGAACAGGGAGAAAGGGCTGCAAAGTTTAAGAAGAGAACTTCCAGAATCACCACCAATTGGGAGTTCTTTGGCACTATTGTGGCAACATGAAAAGATGCCTTCATTGACGACATTGATGAGGAATACGATCGAATGGCTCAGCACCTCCATGATTGTGCAAAGATCGCCGAGAGAAATAGCCACAAAAAGACGCCTGTCTTTGAAAACTCTCGGGCCTATTCGCCAACGGGGCTTGTGGCTTGGCGCAAGCCTTAGGCAACCGCAAGCAAACGTCCGAGCTCACAAAGCAGTGCAGAGAATCAATAAAGGAACATCTCAAAGAGAGAAGAGCAGCAGTGCTTCAGATGCGGCAAAAGCCGAGAAAAGCATTCGCAACACCCACCTGTCCTTTGCCAATTAAAAGACCAAGATGACTGCCCTCCGAGGTCCCGATGGATCTATCATATCTTCCAGAAGTGCAATGGAGATTATCCATGACGTCTACTAGGATCTATTTGATAGCCATGTCCACCTGCCTACATACCAAATTCCGGAGGATGGATATGTCTTTCCCAGCATTCTCCCTTTTGAAATCCGACATGACATTTCATTGGTAAAGAAGCGAACAGCACCCGGCCCAGACTAGGTCAGATCTGAACACCTGAAGAACCTGCCAGCAGTACTCATCAATACACTGGTTCGGCCCTTCACACTCTACCTGTCTGATTGCAAGGTTCCATCCCAATGGAAAACCAGCAGGACTGTACTATTGTACAAGAAGGGAGACATCTACGACATTGGCAATTCTCACTGGATCTGTATGTTGTCTGTCCTCTACAAGCTGTTCACTTGAGTCATTCTGAATAGGATTGGCAGAACACTAGATGAAGGACAACAATGTGAGCAAGCTGGTTTCCAAAAAGGATTCTAGCACAATCTACCATATCCACACGATAACCAAGCTCATTGAGGTTTCTCAGGAGTTCAAGATGCCGCTCTGTCTATCGTTCATTGATTTAAAGAATGCCTTTGATTCTTTGAGACTGAAGTGGTCATCGAAGCCTTAGCCAAACAGGGCATTGAAACTCAATATATCAGGATCCTCTGTGAGCTGTATTGCGGATTCACTACCAGGATGTCACCATTCTACAGGGAGGTCATCACTGACGTCAAGAGAGGGGCTCAGCAGGTTGATACAATTTCACCGAAACTCTTCAGTGCCACCCTTGAGAACGTCATGTGATGACTGGAATGGGAAGGAATGGGAGTGAAGTTAGACAGTTGGCAACTACACCACCTTTGCTTTGCTGATGACATTATTCTAACAACACCAAACATGAGGTGGGTAGGGGATGCCCAGCCAGGAAGTGCTCCTGCCCCCCCAGCCGCACCTCAGATTCCCGCCTGAAGCCCAGTGGGGAAAGTGCCCGTCCAGCTCCGCGGGACCGCTCACCAGTCCGTCGGCCCCTCCCATCCAGGTGGGTAGGGGGCGCCCAGCCGGGAAGTGCTCTTGCCCCCCAGCCGCGCCTCAGATTCCCGCCTGAAGCCCAGTGGGGAAAGTGCCCGTCCAGCTCCACGGGACCGCCCACCAGTCCGTCGGCCCCTCCCCTCCAGGTGGGTAGGGGGCGCCCAGCCGGGAAGTGCTCTTGCCCCCCAGCCACGCCTCAGATTCCAGCCTGAAGCCGAGTGGGGAGACTGTCGACCACCCTTCCTCCATTCCAGGATCCTGGGTGGGAGTCGCCTGGGACAGGCTAGGGGCGTGGCCACCAGGAAAGGGGCGTGGCCTCTTAAAAGTGGGCGTGGCCTTCTCCTCGGCAGGCGGCGTTATATCACTCACATCAAGCACTCAGGACTCTCATCCCACAACTTGCCGCCTAATACCAACGAAAAATTTCCCACCTCTTCTACTAAAATCCAACAACAGCCCACTCGCCTACTCAATTTCCAACAAAGACCTGTTTGAAAATAGCTGTATAAGCTCAGTACCAAATAGCACCTCCTCCAAAAGTTTCACTCAATGTCGGTTATAAAACAAAGAATAACGCCTGATTGAGAAGAAGGTCAAACTCAGAAACGTAGAAGGGTGCCTACCATCGACCAAAACTTATCCAAAATCCTTTCCCACTATAAGAGGGAACAGTACAATCTGCGCCAGACGGGAACCGAGGCCCATTTTTCGGCAACAAAACTGAATGGCTCCTGGCAGTCTCTCCTCATTGAACGAGGTACAGCCTGCCCCCACAGCTTGGGATTCCCCTAGGGAATGCGCAGCTAGCTCGATCCCCTAGAATTGCCGGTTTTCTCCCTTGACCTGCGCGGGACGGGAACTGAGGCAACATCACATCCCACAGCAACAAAGCTGAACGGATCCGGGAACTCTTTCCTCACTCAACCAGAATAGTAACGGTGAACGTGAAGGACTAAAGCACACTGGTCACAATGGTAAAGCAACACAAAAGCCCACCAAAATTTCTTATTGAAGAGGCTAGCCCAGAAGACACCAACAGTATTGTGGTGTTAGGCAACCTCTCTGACAAGGAATTCAGAAGGGAGCTACTTAGGATGCTTAGAGAACTAAAAGAAACAATGGAAAGCGATGCCAATAAAAGACAAGAGGATTTGAAGGCAGAAATGAGAAAAATGCAATCGGAAATGTCGGACCTGAAAACCCTGGTAGCCGAATTGAAAACCTCAGTGGAAGGCCTCAGAAGCAGAGTAACAGCTGCTGAGAACAGAATCAGTGAGCTCGAACATGAAGTTCAGAGACTCGCTAGAAAAGAGCAGAAAATGGAAAAGAGACTCACAGTTCGGGAACAGACGGCAAGAGAAGATCGTGATGAAGCCAAGAGGGGTAACATAAGAATTATTGGAGTCCCAGAGGGACAGGAAGAAAACCCTGATGAAGAAGAAACTGTCAAAGACATCATTGCTACAACATTTCCAGAGCTGAAGAAAACTTGTGACCAGATTCAGGAGGCCCGAAGTGTACCAGCTAGAAGAAATCCGAACAGAAATACCCCAAGACACATCCTGATCAAAATGACCAAAACTTTAGACAGAGACAAAATTCTGAAAGCAGCAAGATCGAAGAAAGAAATCTCTTACAAAGGAGCATCCTTAAAATTCACAGCTGATTTTTCTGATGAAACCCTCAGGGCCCGAAAACAGTGGTGGGACATAGTGAAAAAACTCAATGAAATAAATAACTCTCCAAAAATACTTTACCCAGCGAGACTGAGACTCTCATTCATAATAGAAGGAACAACACACAGTTTCACAGACAAACAACAGCTCAGGAACTTCGTAGACTCAAGACCATGGTTACAAGTACAACTAAATGGGCTACTTTAAGACAGGACAGGTCCTTCAAATACACCTAATTTCAACAGAACAATGGGTCAAAATCCCATAACAATAATCTCTCTCAATGTCAATGGGCTAAACGCACCAATTAAAAGACACAGCATGGCAGGATGGATTAGAAAATTGAACCCAACATTCTGCTGCCTGCAAGAAACACATCTCAATAGTCAAAGCAAACACAGACTTAGAGTCAAAGGCTAGAAAACAATCCTACAGGCAAACAGCTCCCATAAAAAAGCTGAGGTAGCCACCTTAATATCGATTTCAGAGTGAAGAAGGTCATAAGAGACAGTGAAGGCCATTTCTTATTGATCAAAGGATCTGTACAACAGGAAGAACTTACAATAATAAATGTATATGCACCTAATGAGAGACAGCAAAGTACTTAAAACAACTACTCATAGATTTGGGAAAAGACATCAATAACAACACAATACTAGTGGGAGACTTCAACACCGCTTTGTCATCTCTGGATAGATCAACCAGACTCAAGCTTAGCAAGGACATACTTCATCTGAGGGAAACAATGGAAGAAAGGGACTTAGTAGATATATACAGGACACTTCATCCTCAAAAGGCTGAATACACATTCTTCTCAAGCGTACATGGAACATTCTCCAAGATAGACCACATGCTGAGCAACAAAACATACCTCCATAAAATTAAGAAGATAGAGATTGTATCAATAATCTTCTCAGACCACAATGCACTTAAATTAGAAGTATATGACACACAAAAACAGAAAACTAAATCAAACACCGGGAAATTAAACAGTGCACTATTGAACAACGAGTGGATTAGACAGGAAATCAAAGAGGAAATCAAAAGATTCCTAGAAACAAATTAAAATGAGGACACGAGTTACCAAAACTTATGGGACACAGCAAAAGCTGTCTTAAGAGGAAAGTTTATAGCTCTACAAGCATTCCTCAGAAAGGAGGAGCGAGCCCACATAAATAAACTAACCTCACAGCTTAAGAGCTTGGAGAAGGACCAACAAAAGGAGCACAATCCGAATAGGAGGAAGAAAATAATAAAACTCAGAGCAGAGATTAACGAGATGGAAACCCAAAAAACAATCCGAAAGATCAATGAAACCAAGAGCTGGTTCTTTGAGAAAATTAGCAAGATCGTTAAGCCTCTAGAAAAACTCACAAAGAAGGGAGAGAGAAAACCCTAATAAACCGAATCAGAGAAGAAAAGGGGGTCATCACAACAGAAACTATAGAAATTCAAAGGATCCTCAGGGAGTACTTTGAGAAGCTTTATGCCACGGAACATCAAAACCTCGAGGAAATGGATAAATTCCTAGACTCCTACAGACTCCCAAGGCTGAATCAAGAAGACTTGGAATACCTGAACAGACCTATCACCACCAAGGAAATTGAAATGGTAATGAAAATCTCCCCAAGCGCAAAATCCCTGGCCCGGATGGATTCACTAGTGAATTCTTCCAAATATTTAAAGAAGAATTACTCCCAATCGTCTTTAAGCTTTTCCATAAAATTGAAATATCAAAAACACTTCCGAATAGTTTCTATGAAGCGAATATCACACTGATACCAAAAGCAGACAGAGATACCACAAAGAAAGAGAATTACAGGTCGATATCCCTGATGAACACAGATGCAAAGATCCTCAACAAACTACTAGCAAATAGAATCCAACTACTCTTCAAAAAGATCATACACCATGACCAAGTAGGATTCATTCCAGGGATGCAAGTATGGTTTATCATTCGGAAATCAATCAACATAATCCAACATATCCACAAAAGAAAAATAAAAAGCATATGATCATATCAATAGATGCAGAGGAAGCATTTGACAAATCCAGCACCCCTTTATGATGAAAACCCTAGCCAAAATGGGTATAGAGGGGACTTTCCTCAACATACTTAAAGCCATCTACCACAAGCCTACAGCAAGCATCATCCTCAATGGGGAAAAACTGAGAGCCTTCCCTCTAGATCAGAGACGAGACAAGGATACCCACTCTCTCCACTGCTGTTCAATAGATTACTGGAAGTACTTCCAGTAGCGATTAGGCAAGAAAAAGATAAAAAGGGCATTCAGGTAGGAAAGAAAGAAATCAAGCTCTCACTATTCGCAGATGATATAATACTATACTTAGAGAACCCAACGACCTCCACCAAAAAACTCTTAGAAACAATAGACTTGTATAGTAAAGTTGAAGGCTATAAAATCAATACCCAAAAGTCCATGGCTTTCCTATACGCAAACAGTGAGAGAGAGGAAAGCTACATGAGAAAAACAATCCCGTTCACAATTGGTCCCCAGAAAATCAAGTACCTAGAAATCAGCTTAACTAAGGAAGTAAAGGACCTGTACAAAGAAAACTACAAAACGCTACTTCAGGAAATAAAAGAGGACATGAGGAAATGGAAAGATATCCCCTGCTCATGGATTGGGAGACTTAACATTGTCAAAATGGTAATACTACCGAAAGCATTGTATAAATTCAATGCAATGCCTATAAGGATACCCATGACATTCTTAAAAGAAATGGAGCAAACACTCCTGAAATTTATATGGAACAATAAGCCACCACGAATAGCTAAAGCAATTCTTGGGAAAAAGAAAATGGGAGGAATCAACCTCCCTAACTTCAAACTCTACTACAAAGCAGTAATAATTAAAACAGCATGGTACTGGAACAAAGGCAGAACTGCAGACCAATGGAACAGGGTTGAATATACTGACATCTCCCCTCAATCATATGATCATCTAATCTTTGATAAAGGTGCAAGAAATGTGAAGTGGAGTAAGGAAAGCCTCTTTAACAAATTGTGCTGGCATCACTGGAAGGCTACATCCAAAAAATGGGCTAAGAACTCTGCCTAACACCATGTACAAAAGTAAGATCAAAATGGATTAAAGACCTCAACATCATACCAGACACCATAAGGTACATTGAAGACAAACTTGGCAAAATCCTCCATGACATTGAAGCTAATAGTACTATCAAAGATGCCACGCCACTGGTTGAGCAAGTAAAAACAGTGATAGATAAAAGACTATCTTAAACTAAGAAGCTTCTGCACCTCCAAAGAAACAGTGACCAAAATACAAAGAGAGTCTACAGAATGGGAAAGGGTATTCACCGAATACACATCTGACAAGGGATTGATATCAATGATATACAAAGTACTGGTTGAACTCCACAGGAAGAAAACATCCCACCCCATCAAAAAATGTGGCAATGAAATGAACAGAAACTTTCTCAAAGAAGAAATCCGAATGGCAAAAAAGCACATGAGAAAATGCTCTACATCATTAATCATTAGGGAGATGCAGATCAAAACCACAATGAGATACCATCTCACACCTCAGAGACTGGCCCACATTCAAAAGAACAAAAGCAACCTGTGTTGGCACGGATGTGGCGAGAAAGGGACACTCCTTCACTGTTGGTGGGAATGTCCACTGGTTCAGCCCTTCTGGAAAACAGTATGGACGATTCTCAAAAAATTAGAAATTGAGCTCCCATTTGACCCAGCGATACCACTCCTGGAAATATACCCCAGAGAGGCAAAAATGTGTAGTAGAAGTGACATCTGCACTTGTTTGTTCATTGCAGCTCTCTTTACAATAGCCAGAAACTGGAATAAACCTGAGTGCCTAAGAACAGATGACTGGTTAAAGAAACTTTGGTACATCTACACAATGGAGTAATATGTAGCTCTTAGAAAAGATGAAGTCATGAAATTTACATACAAGTTTTACAATATGGAAAGTATCATGCTAAGCGAAATGAGTCAGAAAGAGAGGGAGAGACATAGAAATATTGCATTCATCTGGGGGATATAAAGTAACAAAATATGAGATTAATACACAAGAATAGCTGAGATCAACACCAGGAGGATTACTCCATAGCTTAGAGGCCAGCCGTGTATTCTAGGGGAAAGGGCAGTTCAGATAGAAAAGGGAACACCAGATAAAGAGTATTTGGAGGATCCTCCCAGGAGAGGAAACGCATGTTGAAAGTAGACTAAGGACTGAACATGTTTGCCCCTCAATGCCTCTTTTGCAGACCACAACACCCAAAAGGAGAGAGAGAACAAAAGGGAATGCCCTGCCACAGAGGCAGGAAGGGAGGAGGGGTGGGGGGGATATTATCCATGGTGGTGGAAAATGGGCACTGGTGGAGGGATGGGTATTTGATCATTGTATGACCGAAACCCAAGCACAAACATTTGTAAATCTACAACTGTACCTCATGGTGCTTCACTAATAAAAAAAATAAATAAATAAATAAACAAAAATAACACCAAACATCAGCCAAGCCGCACAATGCTGGCTGACTTCAACCGTGAGTGTGGAAAGTCATACTACAGCTGAATCTCACGAAGCCAATGTTTATGAGAAACAGACTCGTTCCTGACGTTCCATTCACTCTCAATAGACGAACATCTCTGAATGCAACAGTAGGTGTACATAGGTCGAAATCAACATGACGAATGACCTGGCACCTGAGTTACGCAGAAGGGAGAGAGCAGCTTGGAACGCCATCAAGAGCGTCGAGAAAATAGCTAAGAGGATGAAGAACTTTCGGCTCCGGGTACATCTCTTGGATTCCACTGTTCTTCCTGCATTAACATATGCCTCAGAGACCTGGGCCCTATGAAAACAGGAGGAGAACGATATTCAGGTCTCCCCACGAGGAGTCGAAAAAGCTTTGCTTGGAGTATCATGCTTCACTCGAATGAGAGAAAGAATTTAGAGTTCCGACTTCCATTGATGATCAAGAATCACAGACACTGTCTCATTTGCCAAAGCGTTGAAAATCACATGGGTGGACATCTAATGAGATTTGGAGATAACCGCTGGACTAGAGACATTACCGACTGGATTCCATGGGACATCAAACGATCTCGTGGCTGCCCACCTGTGAGATGGTCAGACTTCTTCATCAAGACCCTGAATGATCGATTTGAGGCTGTTTGTGCATACAACATGGATCAATGTTGTCAGGTTTTGAATTTGGTATTACTAGAATTATTCTATATTTACTCTTTTGTGTGTAGATCTATTTATTCTATATTTTCAATGTTTTTTTCCAGTCTACTGCTCATGGATATTTGGTTTGGTTTCCATGCTTTTACTATTTTGAAAACTGCACTGTGGATATTCTTAGACATTTACTTTATAAACAAATATCACTTTAATTTGTTGAGAGTAGAGTTTCTATATCATGTAGTAAGTGCATATTTATCTGTACTATATAATACCAAGAATCTTCCAAATTAGTTGTGACAATTTTCATTTCCACTTGCAGCATCTGAGTCTCAATTCCTTTGCACATTTTTGCTTGGGAGCTAGGGAGGTGGGAACACTCAAAGCTGCTCAACTGTACTCAGCTTAGTATTCATAGGTTGTTTTTTTTTTACATTTATTAGGAATCAAAATAAGGTCTCCCATACACACAGCTTGCACTCAGTTCTTTGAGCTATCTCCCTTACCTTGACCTATTATTTGTTTTTGATCTGCACACCTATTTATTTTATTATACTCTATGTAACATGGTTACAATAATGTTGTTTATTGTTATAAATGTACTAAATTATTGCATCACTACCAAAGTGTCCACAATCCTTCAGCACCTTGTTTTAAAAAAATTAATTGTTGTGAAGTGGAGTAAGGAAAGCCTCTTTATCAAATTGTGTTGGCATCACTGGACGGCTACATGCAAAAAAATGGACTCAGAACTCTGCCTAACACCATGTACAAAAGTAAGATAGAAATGGATTAAAGACCTCAACATCAGACCAGAAACCATAAGGTACATTGAAGACAAAGTCGGAAAAACCCTCCACGACATTGAAGCTAATGGTATCTTCAAAGATACCACGCCACTGGCCGAGCAAGTGAAAACAGAGATAGATAAATGGGACTATCTTAAACTAAGAAGCTTCTGCACCTCCAAAGAAATAGTGACAAAAATACAAAGACAGTCTACAGAATAGGAAAGGATATTCACCGAATACACATCTGACAAGGGGTTGATATCCAGGATATACAAAATACTGGTTGAACTCCACAAGAAGAAAACATCCAACCCCATCAAAAAATGGAGCAATGAAATGAACAGAAACTTCTCAAAGAAGAAATCCGAATGGCAAAAAGGCACATGAGAAAATGCTCTACATCATTAATCATCAGGGAGATGCAGATCAAAACCACAATGAGATACCATCTCACACCCCAGAGACTGTGCCACATTCAAAAGAACAAAAGCAACCGATGCTGGCGTGGATGTGGAGAGAAAGGGACACTCCTTCACTGTTAGTGGGAATGTCGACTGGTTCAGCCCTTCTGGGAAACAGTATTGACGATTTTCAAAAAATTAGAAATTGAGCTCCCATTTGACCCAGCGATACCACTCCTGGGAATATATCCCAAAGAGGCAAAAATGTGTAGTCGAAGTGACATCTGCACTTGTTTGTTCATTGCAGCACTCTTTACAATAGCCAGAAACTGGAAGAAACCTGAATGCCCAAGAACAGATGACTGGTTAAAGAAACTTTGGTACATCTACGCAATGGAGTACTATGTAGCTGTTAGAAAAGATGAAGTCATGAAATTTACATACAAGTTTCACAACATGGAAAGTATCATGCTAAGCGAAATGAGTCAGAAAGAGAGGGATAGACATAGAAAGATTGCATTCATCTGGGTGATATAAAGTAACAAAATATGAGACCAATAACCAAGAATAGCTGAGATCAGCACTAGGAGGATTACTACATAGCTTAGAGGCCAGCCGGGCATTCTAGGGGAAAGGGCAGTTCAGATAGAGAAGGGAGCACCAAATAAAGGGTGTTTGGAGGATCCTCCCAGGAGGGGAGATGCATGTCGATAGTAGATTATGGACTGAACATGTTTGCCATTCAATGCCTCTTTTGCAGACCACAACACCCAAAAGGAGAGAGAGAACACAAGGCAGGGGTGGATGGGGGGATGGGGGTGGGAGGGATATTATCCATGGTTGTGGAAAATGGGCACTGGTGGAGGAATGGATATTTGATCATTGTATAATCGAAACCCAAGCACAAAAAATTGTAAATCTACAAGTGTACCTCATGGTGTTTCACTAAAAAAAAAAACTCAAAAAAATTAATTGTTATTGTGTAATTCATTTGTTTATAATAGGGCTGATAATTATATTTTGGGATACATAGTAAACTTACTTTACTACTAACCATAGTGACTAAACTGTCTATAAATTCTCCAGTTCTAGTCCACCTCATCATTCTCCCCAACAACTCTCTCATTAATTAGGTTCTCAGTTCTGTAATCCAATACCCACAGAATGTTATCAATTGATATTGTATATGGACTTTTTAATTTCTGTATATACTAAAAATGTGTGAGGTCATCTGGTACTTGTCTTCCCTCTGGCTTATTTTGCTCAACATTTTACTGTCCAGTTCCATCCAAGTTGCTTTGAACTGAATAATTTCATTTTTGTTGTTGCTGCATAGTATCCCTTTATTTTATGCTCTCATTTAGGAACACAGATTCAATTTATTCATTAGACTTTTGTGAGGAAAAATATTTTGAAAATAGCTCGAGCGGGCCAAGTAACGTCTCCATCGTGAGACTTGTTGTTACTGTGTTTGGCATGTCGAATACATCACGGGTAGCTTGCCAGGCTCTGCCATGCAAGATACTCTCAGTAGCTTGCTGGGCTCTCCGAGAGGGGCAGAGGAATCGAATTTGGGTTGGCCATGTTGGCTGCTTGTAAGGCAAATGCCCTACCACTGTGCTATCGCTCTAGCCCCACATCTTTAATACCTTTTAGTACTAAATCCTACCTCCAGAAACAAAAACTTCTTCAAAATATACACAGCTGAACTTCAAAATGCTCATCTTATCTATGTGTCAGAAAGATCCAGTTAACAATTTTTCTCATTAAGAGCCCTGTATACTCATCATTTAGGCTTATTTTGCCCACTGGGACATCATTTACAGTGCCCTACATATAATTCTGCAATATTCACCTGACAACATCAGCTAAGAGAAAAATCTTCAAGCTGCAGAGGAACACCAGGAGGCCATGAATTCTTAAACAGCACACCAAATACATACCAAAAATTGTATGTATTTCTCTCTGAAAATATATTTAACAATAATTAAGCAGAAAACATAACAGTATGTAGTTCAAGAATTTTGGCAGAATAATCCATCCTAAATTGAGAGGATAGTTGTAGACATTTGTGCAGTGGTCAAGTCTCATGACTGCAGTCTACCCTGGGGAGAACAGTTGTAGTCCTTTGATGTTTACATTGAAGCAGAAACAGTCTACTAAGTATCTTGTAGAATGTCTCCTTTAATGAACAAATAAACATGATTTATAATTAGTACACATAAAGGGCTTTTAAATGAGACTGCACCAAAAAGCAATCTGTGCCCTTAATAGGTAAATGAACAATTTCTCTTCTAATCTTTTTTAAACACATCCATTTGCTCAACCAGTTACATTTCCATTGGTTTTTATAATGGCTCCTACATTGTAGAATTTCTGTGCTGTATTTTATGCATATACATTTAAAAACATTCATACTTTGGAGATGTCTTATGCAATAAATTTTAGTACATATTTAATTTATGGGAAAATATGATTGGTAGCCAGACTGCACTTGACTGGAAATTATTGCAGTCTAAAGTCTTGCTACTGGCCATATTTACAGCATTCAGCCGAAGAGAAGGACAACATGGAGGGCGGGATCCACAGATCCCGAAGGAAAAAAAAAAAACAGGTTCCAAAAAGAGCCGAGATCATCGGGAAGCCCCAGATGGGGTAGGTACCACATCCCGCCTCCCCCAGATGGACCCACGGTGACCAGAAGCCTCTACAAACACAGCTCGAGTATGCGGGAACTAGGACTTTTCCTCAAAAACGCGCGGCCGCGTGAGCGGCCGCGCGGCATCTCTCTATATACAAAGTGATCCATGGGAAGTAAACCACCCAAGGTTTCTCTCTGAAAATCATAGTTAAGCTTTGAGCACGGCCACAGCCCCAGAAACACAAGGACTTAATACATAACCCAGCAGCTTGGAGCAGAAAAGTGAACAGGCTATGCGTTAATCCAGGCCATCATGACTGTGCGGAGGGGAAAGGGTGTTGCCCCATTCGCCCTCTCCTCTCTGGAAAGAAAGATGGCAGCCGCATGGGAACCTTGTGGACAGCAGGTATGAGCCGGGGGGGGTGGGGGCGACTAAAACCTCATGGGAAGGGGGGCGTTCCGGTCCATCCTTCACGCCCTACCGAGGTCACCAGTTGCCCCCCGCGAGCGGCTCTCCAGCACGGCCACGGCCCCAGAAGCACAAGGACTTAATGCAGAACTCAGCATCTTGGAGCAGAAAAGTGAAAGGACTATGCATTAATCCAGGCCATCATGTCTGCCCAGAGGGGAAAGGGTGTTGGTCCCTTCTGCCCTCCTCCCTCTGGAAAGAAAGATGGCGGCCGCATGGGAGCCTTGTGGACAGCAGGTATGAGCCGGGGGTGTGGGGGCAACTAAAACCTCATGGGAAGGGGGGCGTTCCAGTCCGTCCTTCACGCCCTACCGAGGTCACCAGTTGCCCCCCGCGAGCGGCTCTCCAGCACAGCCACGGCCCCAGAAGCACAAGGACTTAATGCAGAACCCGGCCGCTTGGAGCAGAAAAGTGAACGGACTATGCGTTAATCCAGGCCATCAGGTCTGTCCGGAGGGGAAAGGGTGTTGCCCCAGTCGCCTTCTCTCTGGAAAGAAAGATGGCGGCCGCATGGGAGCCTTGTGGACAGCAGGTATGAGCCGGGGGACTGGGGGCGACTAAAACCTCATGGGAAGGGGGGCGTTTCGGTCCGCCCTTCACGCCCTACCGAGGTCACCAGTTGCCCCCCGCGAGCGGCTCTCCAGCACGGCCACGGCCCCAGAAGCACAAGGACTTAATGCAGAACTCAGCATCTTGGAGCAGAAAAGTGAAAGGACTATGCATTAATCCAGGCCATCATGTCTGCCCAGAGGGGAAAGGGTGTTGGTCCCTTCTGCCCTCCTCCCTCTGGAAAGAAAGATGGCGGCCGCATGGGAGCCTTGTGGACAGCAGGTATGAGCCGGGGGTGTGGGGGCAACTAAAACCTCATGGGAAGGGGGGCGTTCCAGTCCGTCCTTCACGCCCTACCGAGGTCACCAGTTGCCCCCCGCGAGCGGCTCTCCAGCACAGCCACGGCCCCAGAAGCACAAGGACTTAATGCAGAACCCGGCAGCTTGGAGCAGAAAAGTGAACGGACTATGCGTTAATCCAGGCCATCAGGTCTGTCCGGAGGGGAAAGGGTGTTGCCCCAGTCGCCTTCTCTCTGGAAAGAAAGATGGCGGCCGCATGGGAGCCTTGTGGACAGCAGGTATGAGCCGGGGGACTGGGGGCGACTAAAACCTCATGGGAAGGGGGGCGTTTCGGTCCGCCCTTCACGCCCTACCAAGGCCACCAGTTGCCCCCCCACTAGCGGCTCTCCAGCACGGCCACGACTCCAGAGCACAGAAACCAAGTTCTTAACTATCTGAATTTCAGTAGAAATACTTCCAGGGTCAATAAGTTAAATAGCAGAAATCCAAAACCGACATATAATTCTTGAACCCAGCTGTAGAAAGCAAATCACTTCACAATGCTTTGTCAGCATGTCTGATTTGGGGGTGGGGGGATAAACTCTAATAGTGGTGAATCTTTTATTGAAACAATGAATCTAATCAAAGCAGATAGAGTGTTAACTAGAATTCATCTGCCCCACAGGGACTGGGAGGGGTGGGGGCTGGGGTTTTATTGGGGTTCTTCATGGTAAAAAATAAGTTTTGGTAAAGGGAAATGTGCTTGATATTTGCATGACTGAGACCTAAACCTGAAAGCTTTGTAACCTTTCCCATGGTGATTCAATAAATAAATAAATTAAAAAAAAATAAATAAAGTCTTGCTACTCAAACTCAAACAAATTATGGTCTTCATACCATCAGCACTAGTATCACTTGGGAACTTGTTTTAAATTCTAAAGTTCTTCCATATATCGTCTGGTGGTAAGTCTTATGATAAAGTAGATGACTCAAATTTTTTATTTTAACAAATATTATAGGAGAATCTTTTTGTTTGTGTGTTTTTATTTTGGAGCCATGTACAGCAGTGCTCAGGGTTTCTCCTGGCTCTGTGCTCCTAGTGATGCTCACAGAACTATATGCCATGCCAGGGATTCAAATTGAGGTCAACTGCATATAAAACATATGCCTTACTCACCTATGATACCTGTTTTGTATATGTAGGAGAAACTTCCTACATGCTAAAATGTAGAACAAAATGCATAATGTATGGTGTTCTTAATTTTGGGAATATTTTATTTTCCTATGTCTCTGGACATCTTCTCACCTTTCAGTGCGCTGTAACCTCTATCTCAAATTCCTTATTTGTCTCCTATTACATAAAAATCCCTTAAGCCCCTATTTATTATAACTCACTCATGTGACTTTCTTCAAGGAAAATCTCCATACTCTACATGTACTTTCAATATTTCCAGGTGAAAATGGATGCTATTCTGATTTCTGATTTGACATACTATGCACATCCATCATAATAATTACGTAAGACCCTTAGCCATTATTTTAAAGTATAAGATCTTCCATCCTATTATGGTTAACTTCTAGAAGGAAAGGGTTACAACTTATTTTATTTTTTCATCCTGATACCGAAAACAGGGTTTTCCTATAAGAATAATAAAATCGTCAGTAAACTGAAAGAACAATGGAAATAACCCAGTCAGAACAAAAAGAAAATAGACTAAGAAAAATAAATAGTGCTCCAGGGACAAGTGGGACTTAAATAGAAGATCTAATATTTATATCACCAGAATCCAAAGAGAGTAGAAAGAGGGTGGAGATAAAAATTATTAGAAGAAATCATTCCTGAAAACTTATTTCAGAAGCATGAATGTAGAGTGATGAATTTGAACAGATTTCAAACAGGATAATCCGAAGGAAATTCATACAAAGATGTTGCATGTTGAAACTTTGAAAACAAAAGACAAAGAATGAATCTTGAAATTAGATTCATCCCCACCTTACTTATGAGGAAAAACATTAGAATATCAGAAAATTTGTCATCAAAGTCAGGGGAACCAGAGGAAATTTAAGCAATACGTTTCTGTTATTGAAAGAAAATTGTGAATCAGTGAATATTCATAGAAGTTTTTTTTCTAAGAGTCCAAAATTAGAAACAACAAAAATTTCCCATAGTAGATGATTTTGTTTTGTTTTTACACTGCACTGGTGGTGCTTGGGGTTTCCCTTTGACTCTGTGCTCAGGAATCACTCCTGATGGGCTCCGGGGCCATATGGATTACCTGGGATTGAACCCAGGTAAACAGTGAGCCCGACCCAGTGTAATATCTCTTTCAAACAGGATAATCCAAAGGAAATTCATACGAAGATGTCTGCCCAATTAGGTGAATTGCTTATCAAAATATAGGAACATTGAATACTATGAAACATTACTGAGGAAAACAAAAACAAACAAGCAAATTAAAACTACTAATATACACAACACCTTTGGGAGATATCAAGTGCATTTTACTGACTAAAGGAAAAACTGTCTTGAATGATCACATTATATGTTATTACTTAGTACTTTTAGTGTGGCAAAATTATTCTTATAGAAAACATATCAATTATTACTAAAAGCTAAGGATGGGAATGGGGAGGTTGATATATTCATGAAAATGTAGCCTCAGTGACATTATTGTGGCTTGGGAACACTTCTGTGTCATGATGGTAGTGATGATTACACAAATCTACATGGGTGTTAAAATAACAGAAAAAGAATAGACATATATTATACAAATAGCAATAATCTTGTCTGATGTTTTACTGCAGTTATATTAACTGTTAATTCCCATGTGAGAACATGTGGATCTTCTCTATACTATCTGTGTAATTCCCATGAATTTATAGTTGTTTCATAATAAACACATTTTGAAATCCCAATAAACTTAATAAATGGCATTAGATAATGAGAGAGGGAATATAGTTGAGGATGAGACTAGTGCTTCTAAAATCCTAAGTTTTGAAATCAGATAGAACTCCAGAAAAAAATACAAGCAGGCTGGCTTGAAACTCAAAGAAGAAATCCTGAAAAGAGCCCGAGGGGGACTTTTCTTTCTTAAAGCACTAAAATGCAGAGAAGGCCCATGATGGGCAGTGCAGTCCTCAAAGGTTATGATTGCAATGTGTTGGGCAGTTTCTCAAAGAAAAGAAAATTATTTACTCACTGAAGAACTGAATAAATGAGAGACTTATTCCTAGTCCTAGGTAATGACTGCTTGTATGCAGGCAGAGAAAAACTAGGAATAAGTCTTTTGGGAGGATTAAGAATTCCAGCAGGTCTCATAAAGGTGCTTTTCAGAAGCTAAATCAGAATAACATTTTATACTTCTGGCTTCATGGTTTCTAAGACCACTTCAAACCAGTATAGATGGAAGGAAGATGTCCTGAGTTAATGTTAAGTCAGTGATCACTGGGCAGACTTAAGAGTGTCAGGATTGCCTGGAGAATTTTCCGGGCCCCATACTGAGTCAATATCACCAGGAGGTCCCAGATGGGGTAGGTGCTGTCTCCCCGGCTTCTCCAGATGGAATCCTGGAGACCATGAGCTTCTACAAGCATGGCTCTGGTATGCGGGTACCAGGACTATTTTTCGAACTGCATAGCCGTTTATGCAGCCGCGTGGCATTTCCTGATATGCAAAGTGATCAACAGAAAGTAAATGATGTAGCGTTTGTCCCTGAAAAACAGGCTTGAATGGTGGTGGGAAAATCTGAGCAAAATGTAATACCCAACTGAAATGCATCTGGACTGTGCATTTAACTATGGTGCTATGCCACCTTGGGAGAGGAAGGGTGTCTGTCCCTCTGCCTGTCCTTCCTTGCGACGACAGCATAGTGGCCTGCATCTTTTAGAGTCCAATGAACAGCCAGGTATGAGACTGCATTGACGAGACATGTGGGGTCTCGTGGGATGGGAGGTGAAATCAGCCCTGCTCCCTGCTATGACAATGCTCCGGGTTGCCACCCTCAAACGCCTCCTCCGGCTTCTGAATGACCATGATCCCAGAGCCACACATACCAATCTCGGGACCCCGGAGCTTTGGGCAGTAATCCCTCTAGGTTTATTACTAAAATATCAGAAATCCAAATTTGTGTAGCCACTATTGTGGCTACATGACATCATATGCTCTTCATAATCCACAATAGAAAACATTATCTAATGATGTCTTTTTGGCAGGTCTGAATGTTGGGGGAAATTCCAAATAATAATATTGGTTCTTTTGTCGTAATATTGAATGTGATCAATGTAGAGAGAGATAGAGAGAAAGAGAGTAAAGTGGAAATCTGCCACACAGGCGGGGGGTGGGTGGGAGGGGGGAACACTGGGGTTCTTGGTGGTAGAAAATGTGCACTGGTCAAGGGACGGGTGTTTGATCATTGTATGACTGACCGAGACTTGAACTGAAAGACTTTGTGACTATTCTCACAGTGATTCAATAAATTTAAAAAAGAGTGTTAGGATCAGGACATCTTTTGCTGAGACATTTATTATATTTTCATAAGTCTGAGTTTATCATTTATTCTTGGAAAAGTTCTTTATAATATACTGCTATGTTATGAATGTTATAGAATAACCTTGCCATGTTAAGAAGAGCTCAGGGAACAAGTATAGAGACAAAATAAGGAGATTTTCAAACTTTATGTATAGAAATGAATCTAGATTTCTAGAGAAGATGATGTATTTAATGATGGAGACCCTCCCAAAGAGTTATGTCAGAGAAAGCTATGACCTCTGTTCTTATCCCAAGATGTCTGTTCATTTTAATAATCCTTGAAATTTTAAATATATAGATGTATTATCAGATATTATTTCTTGAGTCTGTCTGCAGTTTAAAAACATACAATGGATATTGGGTAGGACAATGAATCAGCCAGAAGTACAAACAAAAGATTCACTCTATCACTGTCATCCCATTGATCATTGAATTACTCAAGCAGGTGCCAGTAACATCTCTATTCCTCCCAGGCCTGAGATTTTAGCAGTCTCTTCTTAATTGTCTTTTCCCAACGATTTGAGACTCTTTCAGGGTCAGGGGAATGAGACCTGTTGTCATTACTGTATTTTCTATATCAAATTCGCCACGGGGAGCTTGCCAGGCTCTGCCCATGTGGGTAAGATACTCTCGGTAGCTTGTCGGGCTCTCCGAGAGGCATATATTTATATTTTTTTCTCTATGACTTTTGCCTATTCTTTGAATTCCATCAGATATTGTGTAGTAATTGTGGTAAATGGGTAGGAAGTGTCTTATAATGTGCCCAGAAAGCAGCCTGGAGCATGGCGGTGGTTGGGTAGTGGAGGTTGGCTGGTAGGGCTGGGTCCCTTGGGGTGGGGAGGGCTCTCACCTGCCCCACAGCCTGGCACAGAGTCTGGTGGCATTATTTTGGGAGCCTCATTTTATACTCCTGATTGGGGGGAGCATCGTGAATTCTGGAGAGTGGCCGATGAGGAAATTATCTGGTATCACCAGGTGTGGCTTATGGGTGTAATCCCTAAGTCACCAGAGACTGGGGGAAGCAAGCAGAGAATCTCTGTTCTGAGGTCCCATTGAGTCGAGGGTCCAAAGTCATGAAGTTCTGCATTATCTGGGTTCCGAAGGACTTCATTCACGCATGAGGCCCCGCCCGAGCGTCCGAAAAGTGGCCTGGAGCATGGCAGTGGTTGGATAATGGAGGTTCAGATGCTGGGGATTGGGTCAAGTTTCCCTCCGCACCCCAAGCAGAACCCTGGCAACCGAAAACCTCGAGAACCAAGCCACAACCATGCTCAAGGCCACTATCCACACGGTCTGACAAGCTTCACGCATGAAGGAACCGATAGAGGAACCCAGGTATGTGTGACCCCCTGGCTGAGATCTCCAAGCCTGCTCGTATCAGGATTGGGCCTCCTCCACCCAGATCCCCCATTTTACAGTGGTTTGCCAGTCACACCCACAAACTGCCCCCAGGGTCAGGTAATCTCATCAACGGCCAAGATCCAGAGACTGTAAAACAAAGCTCACGGAAGAGAGCTATGCAGTATTTCCTGAAGACTTCTGTCCTTCTAGGAGAGCCTGGCAAGCTACCGAGAATATCCTGTCCACACGGCAGAGCCTGGCAAGCTACCCATGGTGTATTCTCTATGCCCAAAGCAGTAACATTAATGGGTCTCATTCCCTCTGACCCTGAAAGAGCCCTCAATATACCATTGGGCTATGCTAGCACACGACAGGCACAAATGGAGCTGTTACTGGCACCTGCTTGAGCAAATCGATGAACAACGGGATGACAAGTGATACAAGTGAAGTGATATGTGATATACAGAATAACCAGATGAGGCAATACAATATCTGAAGTGGGGATACCTAGCTCATCTTTGGACCCAGAATATAGGGAGAAGGATATAAAAGGGAAAAAAGAGGAAAGGAACAAGAGACAAATGTGAAGCAACAGGGGACAGGGTCAAAGGAATTTGGATACATCGATGATTTAAAGGAGTGACATAGCTAAATATTAGAACCACAGGGTCAACAACATTGAAAACCAGAGATCCAAACTTCGACAATCAAACTTAAAACTGTGCCTGTCAAGTCAGGAAGCTGGTAGTAGGGTAGAGAAGAAGTAATCTGGGAACACTGGTACAGGAAAATTGACACTGATGGTGGGAGTGGTGATGGAACTTTATATATCTAAAACTCAACTATAAATAACTTTGTAAATAATTATATATAATTAAATCACCGTGATTATATATATATATATATATATATATATATATATATATGTCAACAGGAAAGACACTTGCCTTGAATAAGGCCAACCTGGGTTCAATCTCGAATACCCTTTATATTCCCCCAAACACTGAACTAGGAATATCCAGTGAATGTAACCCCAAAACAAAAAATAAATCTTGGGTCTAAAGGTATATTATTTTGAGTAAGTTTCTTGCCTTGTGTGGAGCTGTTCTAGGCTGCTTCCCAGACACTGCATATGGTCCTCCTGAGCACTGCCAGGACAGATCTCCAAGCAGAGTCAGGACTAAGTCCTAGATACAGGTGTGGCACAAAACCAAGTAAAAAATAAAAATAAACACGAAAAAATAAGAGAGAAAATACATAAACACACACACCAGAATACATTATATTGATAACTCTGATACAAATACCTTCATAAAGAATCACCTCAGAATTCAGATATTCTATTGGCTAGAAGCCATAAAACCACTTTATGAAGACTAACAAATCTGTTTGATATAAAAACCACAACACTAAAATGATCTCTCAGATTTTAAGGCTAATGCATTAAGTGTCCATCTAAAAATATTCTTGATTGGGGGTATGGTGCCGCCAACAGGTCAATTTGTACCTGTGAGGCGAGTGCATCAGCAGCCTGATGGCACCGTCAGGCTTTCAGATACCCCAAAATAGCTGCTGTGCCTTTGGCCAGACCCAAAAAACTTGGGACAAAGTTTACTAAGAAAGTAAATGGCCAAAAGTTAGGTACGTGGGAGACACACCCAAAAACCACCTCTGGGTCAGCTATATAATTGGAAGCATGGTCTCTCTGGTTCCTGATCGAACTGCTTAACGGCCATGATCCCAGAGACTCAGAAAGGAATCTCAGAACCCAAAGGCTTTTGGCAGAAATGCATCCTGTTCCTGCAGTAGGTTACTGGCGCTGAGTCACTCTCGGTGGGAATAGGTTTCATGCATTGGCCTGTTCCCCTTGGTGGCCGGGTGACCACCAACCTCCAGAGGTCACTGGACAGTCAGGTCTGGTCCTGCAGTGACGAGACACGCGGGGCCTCAACAGATGAGAGTGTTTCCTCCCCATCCCAGCAAGACCCCAAGTCGCTGCCTACAAACAGCCTCTCTGACTCCTGATTAAGCTAATTAATGGTTATGATCCCAGAGACTCAGAAACAAATCTTGAAACCCAGCGGCTTTTGGCAGAAATGCATCTGGACCACATACAAGGTGGCAGCCGCCTCAGAGCTTCTTGGAAAGCCAGGTATAAGCCGGTGGTGATGGGGCAATTTCAGTCTCATGGGAAGGGGGAGTACCGGCTTGTCCTTTATGCCCTACTGAGGTCACGAGTTGCCCCCCACGAGCGGCTCTCTGGCACGGCCATGGCTCCAGAGGCAAAAGGACTTAGTTCAGAGCCTGGCAGCTTGAGGCAGAAAAGTGAATGGACCATGCATTAAACTATGGCAAGATGCCTCCCTGGGAGGGAAAGGGTGTTGCTCCCTTCTGCTTCCGCCCCTCCCCCAGCAGCAAGGTGACCTTCGCCTCAGAGCTTATAAGAAAGCCAGGTATGAGCCAGCTGTGACGGGCAACTGTAGTCTCATGGGAAGGACGCAGAACCTGCTCGTCTTACACGCCCTAGCGAGGTCACAAGTTGCCCCTCACGAGTGGCTCTCCAGCACAGCCATAGCACCAGACGCACAGAAACCAATCTCGTAATTATCTGGCTCTTTGCAGAAATCCAAAACTGCAAGGCCACTATTGCGGTCATGTGAGATTATATGATTCTCATAACCAGCTATAGAAAATAAAGTATTTCACAATGCAAAAAAAATATTTTTGAGGCAAGGACCAGAGAGAATACACAAGGGTAACCTTTCATGCATCTGACATGATGCATGTCAGATTGGATCCCTGACAATTGTCAATTGACAATTGTCAGGGTTGGATCCCTGACAATACATATAACCCCTGAGCACAATCAAGAGTAAACTCAGAGCACCATTGGTTTTATATGTATATATACATATATTTTATTTTATATATACATATAAAAACAATATTTCTTGAAAAAATAAATTCAGTTAGTTGATGAATGATGCTTAGGTAATAGTCATATGTAATTCAGTGCAACAAATAGACATTTAATGGCAACTGAGGCAAAGAATCAAAGAAAGAGGTAATTTTGTTTGCTTCTATAAATTTTTTGTGATGAGATTTCTCAAACTTGAACCAGTATATCCTTTCTTTTACCTCTAGGTGTCTGTTATCACAGTCTTAAATCTCATTTACATGTGACTCTAGTCACTGTATTCATTCCTTCTACAAAATTATATTCAGTGTTCACTATATTGTGACAGGATAAAGTTTTTGTAAATGACACAGAAAGAACACTAAAGAATAAATATGCATATAAACAGGTTGAGAAAAATGCATGTCAGAAACCCAAGCACAAAAAATTGTAAGTCTACAACTGTACCTCATGGTGTTTCACTAATAAAAATTTAATATACATATATATGAGAGAGAAAAATGCATGTCAGACAAGGTTGGAGAACTAAGGAATGAAAGTTGAACAAAAGGAAAAGAATAACCATCTTTTAAGACATCCAACAAAAAGGAGTTCTAAAATCAATAAAGAATATTCCTACTTAGCAGCAGTCAATCTGAGTAATTCAGCAGTCATCCCAAAGGAAAAATCCTCCCTAAGATTTGTGATAATTATGTTTTCTTTTCTCCCCTCTGGTTAACCTATGCATGGTATAGGATTTTATAAAGAATAAGCGTTCATTAAATATTAGTTCAACAAAGAAATGAATGAGGAAGTACATTTGTCTTATCAGTAGCATGGAATAATATACCCTATGACCTGGTACACTGTGGGGTATGCTATCTTCCAATAGAACTTTCCAAAGTTTATCAAAATTAGTGGTTACTATTCAACTAGGAAAACACAAGAAAAAATAGAAATATGCCTGAGTCTTTGGTTCTTGATTTGCTCCTCCCACATAAACATAGATAGACATACATACACAGCATTGATTTCATGGTCTTTGCTGAAATTATTCAATATATTCCAAGCTAAGTGGGTAAATATTGAAGATTATTATAGATATTTATGGAATCTGTATAATGCCTTGGGAGTATTACCATGTTTAAAATGTTAAACTTCACAACACATAAATGATTTTTGATTTCTGCATATTTTGTTTTATTTCTTTTAGTAGTATTTTGTAGTTTTTTGTATAAGTTTTTGCTTCTTTTATTAAGTTGATTCCTAGGCACTTGATTTTCTAAGGCACAATGCTGATGACATTTTTAAAGATAAATCAAACATTCATATGGAACAACAAGCCTCCCTGCCTCCAATGGCTAAAGCGATCCTAGGGGGAATAAAGGCGGGAAGCATCACTTTCCCCAACTTCAAACTGTAGTACGAAGCTGTAGTAACTAAAACAGCGTGGTACTGGAATAAGGACAGACTGTTAGATCAATGGAATAGAACTTAAAATCAAGAAAAAGAGTCTCAGGTATATGGATAGCTAACCTTCACTAAGGGAACAAAAAATATGAAGTGGCACAAAGAAAGCCTCTTCAACAAATAAATGGCGTTGGTAAAACTGGCTGGCCACAAGCCAAGACATGAACTCATACCATGTACACCATGTACAAAAATCAAATCAAAAGTGGATTAAAGACCTCAATAATGAAACAGAATCCAGCAGCCACATTGAGGAAAATATAGGACATTGAAGTAAGTGTCATCTTTAAAGAGTCAGCACCATTGGCCAAACAAAATAAAAGATAAACAAATGGGATTACATTAAATTAAGGAGCTTCTGGATCTCAAAGGAATCAGTGAACAAAATACAAAGACAACCCCACAAACTGGGAGGAATTATTTTCCCATCACTCATCCAATAAAGAGTTAATATTCAAGACATATAAAGCACTCATAAAAATATACAAAACAATCTGACTGCGTCAAAAAATGGAGAGGAGAGATGAACAGAAACTTCCTTAAAGTAGACAAATGACCAAAAGGCATATGGGAAAAGGCTTGTATCACTAATCACTAGGGAAATGCAAATCAAAACAACAATATGATATCAACTCATATCACAGATACTGGCACACATCAAAAATAACAATAAAAACTAGTGTGAAAGTGGATGTGGAAGTGATTGGGGAAGCGGAGAAGGACCCTCATTCACTGCTGGTGGTAATGTTGACTGGTCCAGTCTTTCCAGAAAACAATATGGACATTACCCCCCAAACTAGGAAGTGGGCTTCTATTTGACCCATCAATTGGACCTCTTGAAATATACCCCAAGCATAGATGCTGTCTCCTCGCCTTCTCCAGATGGAATCCCGGTGACCATGAGCTTCTACAAACATGGCTCTGGCATCCAGGTACCAGGACTATTTTCTGAACCGCGCGGATTTCCTGATATGCAAAGTGATCAATGGAAAGTAAATGAATCTAGCATTTGTCCCTGAAAATCAGACTTGAATGGTGGTGGGAAAATCTGAGCAAAAGATAATGCCCAACCAAAATACATCTGGATTGTGTATTTAACTATGGTGCTATGCTGCCTTGGGAGGGGAAGGGTGTCTGTCCTTCCGCCTGTTCCCCTTCAAGATGACGGCATGGTGGCATGCATCTTTTAGAACCTAAGGAACAGCCAGGTATGAGACTGCATTGATGAGGCACTTGGAGCTTCATTGGATGGGGATGGAATGGGCCCTGCTCCCCGCCATGACAATGCTACGGGTTGCCACACTTAGACACCTCCTCCAGCTTCTGAACAACCATGATCCCAGAGGCACGCATACCAATCTCGGAACCCAGGGCCTTTGGGCACTAATCCCTCTAGGTTTATTACTAAAAAAATCCAAATTCGCATCACATGATATGTCCACATGATATCATATGCTCTTCATAATCAGCAATAGAAAACAAATTTTCTAATGATGTCTTTGTGGCAGGTTTGAATGTGGGAAAATTCCAAATAACAATGTTGGGGCTTTTGTGGTAATATTGAATGTGACCAACATAGAGTAAAGTGGAAATCTGCCACAAGGGTTGGGGGGTGGGAGGGGGGATAAATTGTGGTTCTTGGTGGTGGAAAATGTGCAATGGTGAAGGGATGGGTTTTTGATCATTGTATGATTGACCGAGACTTGAACTGAAAGGCTTGGTGACTGTTCTCACGATGATTCAATAAATAAATAAATATAATGATGATAGGCGGAAAGGAGAGGAGAAGAAATTGCTTTTGAAAAATACATACAATACATACATAAATTAAAAAAAATAAATACAACCCAAGGACCCCCAAATACAATGATGGAATGGACATTGCACACTATTTTTCTTGCAGCACTATTTACAAAATCTAGAAACAATCCACGTGTCCAATATAACTACACAAGGAAACTAAGAAAATGTAATTGAAACAAATATTATGAGAACTAGTCTTTAGTAAGAAGCTTGTCATTGGCTTGGAGGATAAGACAGGAATGGAAACACTATCACAATGGTGTAAAGTGTTATGCATGAAGTCCTATCAGCGATAGTTCTACAAACTACAGTACCAAAAGCTATTAAAAAGTGCCTCTCAAAAAAAGCATAGTCGAAGTGACATCTGCTGTTCATTGCAGCACTCTTTACAATAGCCAGAATCTGGAAAAAATCTGAGTGCCCGAGAACAGATGACTGGTTAAAGAAACTTTGGTACATCTACACAATGGAGTACTATGTAGCTGTTAGAGAGGATGAAGTCATGAAACTTACATACAAGTGGTACTACATGGAAAATGTCATGCTAAGCGAAATGAGTCAGAAAGAGAGGGACAGACATAGAAAGATTGCATTCATCTGGGGAACATAAAGCAACGAAATAGGAGACTAACACCCAAGAGTGGCCGAGATTTGTACCAGGAGTTTTGCTCCATGGCTTGGAGGCCAGCCACACATGCTAGGGGGAAAGGGAGCTCAGATAGAAAAGAGAGCACCAAATAAAGGGTGTTGAGAGTATCCTCCCAGGATGGGAGAAGCATGCTGAAAGTATAGATCAAGCATGATTGCCACTCAATGCCTCTTTTGCAAACCACAACACCCAAAAGGATAGAGAGAACAAAAGGGAATGCCGTGCCACAGAGGCAGGGCGGGAGGGGGGATGGGGAGAGTGGGAAGGATACTGGGACCCATGGTGCTGGAAATTGGGCACTGGTGGAGGAATTGGTATTTGATCATTGTATAATTGAAATCCCAGCTCAAAAATTTGTAAGTCTACAACTGTACCTCATGGTGTTTCACTAATAAAAAATAAATTTAAAAAAGTGCCTCTCATAGAGGATGTGTGTTAGGTGGTAGAGAAATTGCAGTGAGCCTGGATGGAGAACAGTGGACACTAATGATGGGATTTGTGTTAAACTATTGTATGCTTGAAATTCAGTCATGAATTTCAAAAAATATCTTAGGCATGCAGGGGAGGGATGGCAAAGATGATGAGGTTATGTTGGCGGGCTCTCAGGGCAGCTGTCTCTCGCTGCCCACATTCGGTGCTCTCAAGCCACTGTGTATAGGTATGGACCAGATTGGGATGGCTCCTCCTTTGTGCTTTGCTTCTATGCATGCCACTGTGTTTTCTTCTGTCTATATAACTATTTATGATTCTGTCTCTGTAGTCTCTCCTCTGGTCTCTTCAGATCTCTCTCTCGGGAGTGCTTCTATTTCTCTCTCTGAAGCCCTTCTCTCTGGGTTCTGACTCTGACCCCCTCTGCTCTTACAATCTTAGTTTATATAGCAATCACATAGAGTGGTGACACAAAGGTAGTTTGAACAAAACAAATCGAAAAACAGAGGTAAGTCCACTCCTCCATGAGATAAAATCTCATCTAAAGAGATTACTCTGGACCCTTGGTCTGCACGGGACGGGAACTGACGCACACTGCGGGGAAACAAAGCTGAACTGCTCCGGGCACTCTCTCATTCAAACAGGTACCCGCCTGGCACCTGTCACCAGGGACCCTTTCCGGACCTGCACACTAACTAGATCCCCCTGAGAACAGCCATTTTTCACAGCTTTGTTTCCGCCCCTTGATCCTCAGTTCCCATCCCGTGCAGACCAAGGGTGATAATCGGCTATTCTGAGGGGATCTAGTTAGCTGCACAGACCCAGAAAGGGTCCTTGGCACTGGGTGTCGGGCAGGTACCTGTATAAGTGAGGAGAGAGTGTCCAGAGCGGTTCAGCATTGTTTCCCCGCAGTGTGCGTCAGTTCCCGTCAATGTGAATGGTTAGGCAGCGCAAAAGCTCACCAAGTTTTCTTATTGAAGAGTCCAGCCCAGAAGACACCAACAGTAGTGGAGTGCTACACAAACTCTCTGACAAGGAATTTATAAGGGAGCTACTAAGGATACTTAGGGAGCTAAAAGAAACAATGGAAAGCAATGCCAATAAAAGACAAGATGATTTGAAGATAGAAATGAGGAAAATGAAAATGGAAATGTTAGACCTGAAAATCCTGATAGGGAAATTGAAAAATTCAGTGGAAGGCCTCAGTAGCATAAAAACAGCTTTTTTTATTTTTAATTTTTTATTAGTGAAACACCATGAGGTACATTTATAGACTTATAAATTTTTATGCTTGGGTTTCAGTTATACAATGATCAAGTACCCATCCCTCCACCAGTGCCCATACTCCACCAACTTTTGAGGACAGAAACAGTGAGCTCAAAGATGAAGTCCAGAGACTCTACAGAAAAGAGCAGAAAATGGAAAAGAGACTCACAATTCGGGAACAGATGGCAAGAGAAAATCATGATGAAGCCGAGAGGGGTAACATAAGAATTATTGGAGTCCCAGAGGGACAGGAAGAAAACCCTGATGAAGAAGAAACTGTCAAAGATATCATTGCTACAACGTTTCCAGAGTTGAAGAAAACGTGTAACCACATTCAGGAGGCCCAAAGGGTACCAGCTAGAAGAAATCTGAATAAAAATACCCCAAGACACATCCTGATCAAAATGACCAAAACCTTAGATAGAGAAAAAATTCTGAAAGCAGCAAGATCAAAGAAAGAAATTTCCTACAAAGGAGGATCCATAAGATTCACAGCTGATTTGTCTGATGAAACCCTCATGGCAGGAAAACAGTGGTGCAATATAGTGAAAAAACTCAATGAAATAAATGCCTCACCAAAAATACTTTACCCAGCGAGCCTCTTATTCAGAACAGAAGGAACAACACAAAGTTTCACAGACAAACAACAGTTCAGGAACTTCATAGTCTCAAAACCATGGTTACATGAACAACTAAATGGGCTAAATTAAGTCAAGACAGTCCTATCAAATACACTAAATTTCAACAGAAAAATGGAACAGAACCCCATAACAATAATCTCTCTCAACGTCAATGGGCTAATTAAAAGATAATTAAAAGACACAGTGCGGCGAGATGGATTATGAAATTGAACCCAACATTCTGATACCTGCGAGAAACATATCTCAATAGTCAAAGCAAACACAGGCTCAGAGTCAAAGGATGGAAAACAATCCTACAGGAAAAAAGCTACCATAAAAACGCTGGGGTAGCCATCCTAATATCAGACTACATTGACTTCAGAGTGAGAAGGTCACAAGAGACAGTGAAGGCCATTTATTATTGATCAAGGGATCTGTACAACACTAAGAACTTACAATACTAAATGCATATTTCACCTTATGAGGGACCAGCAAAGTACTTAAAACAACTACTCAAAGTCTTGGAGAAAGACATTGATAGCAACACAACACTAGTGGGAGTCTTCAACAACGCTTTCTCACCTCTTGATAGAATAACCAGACTCAAGCTTAGCAAGGACATACTTCATCTGAGGGAAACAATGGAAGAAAGGGACTTAGTTGATATATACAGGACACTTCATCCTCAAAAAGTTGAATACACATTATTCTCAAGTGTGCATGGAACTTTCTCCAAGATAGACCACATGCTGAGCCACAAAACATACCTCCATAAAATTAAGAAGATAAAGATTATATCAACAATCTTCTCAGACCATAATGCACTGAACTTAGAAGTAAATCACACACAAAAACAGAAAAATAAATCAAACACCTGGAAACTAAACAGTGCACTATTGGACAAAGAGTGGCTTAGAAAGGAAATCAAAGAGGAAATCGAAAGATTCCTAGAAACGAATAAAAATGAGGACATGAGATACTGAAACTTATGGGACACAGCAAAAGCTGTGTTAAGAGGAAAGTGTATAGCTCACAAGCATACCTCAGGAAGGAGTAGCGAGCCCACATAAGTAATCTAACCTTAGAGCTTAAGAGCTTGGAGAAGGAACAACAAAAAGAACCCAAACCGAACAGGAGGGAGAAAATAATAAAACTCAGAGCAGAGATTAACAAAATGTAAACCCAAAAAACAATCCGAAAGATCAAAGAAACCAAGAGCTGGTTCATCGAGAAAATGAACAAGATCAAAAAGCCTCTAGCAAAACTCACAAAGAAAGGGACAGAGAAAACCCTAATAAACCGAATCAGAAATGAAAAGGGGGTCATTACAACAGAAACTACAGAAATTCAAAGGATCCTCAGGGAGTAAATTGAGAAGCTTTATGCCACGGAACATGAAAACCTTGAGGAAATGGAAAAATTCCTAGATTCCTATAGTTTCTCAAGACTGAACCAAGAAGACCTGGAATACCTGAACAGACCTATCACCATCAAAGACATTGAAATGGTAATGAAAAGTCTCCCCAAGCACAAAAAGTCCTGGCCCAGATGGATTCACTAGTGAATTCTTCCAAATCTTTAAAAAGAACTTACTCCCAATCCTCTTTAAGCTTTTCCATGAAATTGAAATATCAAAAACACTTCCGACCAGTTTCTACGAAGCAAATATCACCCTGACACCAAAAACAGACAGAGATACCACAAAGAAAGAGAATTACTGGCTGATATCTCTGGTGAACACAGACAAAAAGATCCTCAACAAACTATTAGCAAGTAGAATCCAACTACTCATCAAAAAGATCATACACCATAACCAAGTAGTATTCATCCCAGGGATGCAAGGATGGTTTAACATTCGGAAATTGATCAACATAATCCATCTTATCAACAAAAGAAAAGATAAAAAGCATATGATCATATCAATAGATACAGAGAAATCATTTGAAAAAATCCAGCATCCGTTTATGATGAAAACCCTTGCCAAAATGGGTATAGAGGGGACTTTCCACAACACATTTAAAGCCACATACCACAAGCCTACAGCAAGCATCATCCTCAAGGGGAAAAACTAAGAGCCTTCCCTCTAAGATCAGGAATGAGGCAATGATGCCCACTCTCTCCACTGCTGTTCAATATAGTACTGGAAGTACTTGCAATAGCGGTTAGGCAAAAAAAATCTATTAAGGGAAATCAGGTAAGAAAGGAAGAAATCAAGCACTCACTATTAGCAGATGATATGATACTATACTTAGAGAACTCCATAACCTCTACCAAGAAACTCCTAGAAACAATAGTCTTGTATAGTAAATTTGCAGGCTATACAATTAATACCCAAAAGTCCATGGCTTTCCTATATGCAAAGAGTAAGAGAGAAGAAAGTGTCATGAATAAAACAATCCCGTTCACAATTGTGCCCCAGAAAATCAAGTACCTAGAAATCAGCTTAACTAAGGGAGTAAAGGACCTGTAAAAAGAAAACTACAAAACTCTACTTCAGGAAATAAAAGAGGACAGAGAAAATGGAAAGATATCCCCTGCTCATGGATCGGGAGAATTAACATTGTAAAATTAACAATACTTCCCAAAGCATTGTACAAATTCAATATGATCCCTATAAGGATAACAATGGCATTCTTCAAAGAAATGGAGCAAACACTCTTGAAATTCATATAGAACAATAAGCCCCCACGAATAACTAAAGCAACTCTTTACTTTAGAAAGAAATGTGAAGTGGAGTAAGGAAAGCCTGCTTAACAAGTTGTGCTAGCAAAACTGATGGCTACATGCAAAAAAAAGTGTGCTTAGATCTCTACCTAACACCATGTACAAAAGTAAGATCAAAATGGATTAAAGACCTCAACATCAGTCCGGAATCCATGAGGTCCATTGAAGACAAATTTGGCAAAATCCTCCATGACATTGAAGCTAATGGTATCTTCAAAGATCTCATGCCACTGGCCAAGCAAGTGAAAACAGAGATAGACATATGGGACTATCTTAAAGTAAGAAGCTTCTGCACCTTAAAAGAAACAATGACCAAATTACAAAGACAGTCTACAGAATGGGAAAGGATATTCGCCCAATACACATCCGACTGGAGCGATAGCACAGCGGGTAGGGCGTTCGCCTTACAAGCGGCCAACATGGCCGACCCGAGTTCGATTCCTCTGCCCCTCTCGGAGAGCCCGGCAAGCTACCGAGAGTATTTGATATGCCAGACACAGTAACAACAAAGTCTCCAATGGAGACGTTACTGGGCCCGCTCGAGCAAATCGACGATCAACGGGAGGGCCTTTACCTTTACCTTTTTACACATCCGACAAGGGGTTGATATCAAGGATATATAAAGTACTGGTTGAACTACACAAGAAAACATCCAACCCCATCAAACAATGGGGCAACGAAATGAACAGAAACTTTCTCAAAGAAGAAATCCGAATGGCAAAAAAGCACAAGAGAAAATGCTCTACATCATTAATCATCAGGGAGATGCAGATCAAAACCACAGTGAGATATCATCTCACACAACAAAGACTGGCCCAAATCCAAAAGAACAAAAGCAACCAGTGCTGGGGTGGATGTGGCGAGAAAGGGACACTTCTTCACTGCTGGTGGGAATGCTGACTGTTCCAGCCCTTTTGAAAAAAGTATGTACGTTTCTCCAAAAATTAGAAATTGCGCTCCCATTTGACCCAGCAATACCACTCCTGGGAATATATCCCAAATAGGCAAAAAAGTATAGTCAAAGTGACATCTGCACTTGTTTGTTCGTTGTATAACTCTTTACAATAGCCAAAATCTGGGAAAAAACCTGAGTACCTGAGAACAGATGACTGGTTAAAGAAACTTTGGTACATCTACACAATTGAATACTTTGTAGCTGTTAAGAAGGATGAAGTCATGAAATTTACATACAAGTGGTACTACCTAAAAAGTATCATGCTAAGAGAAATGAGTCAAAGGGAGTGATAGACATAGAAAGATTGCATTCATCTGGGGGAACATAAAGTAACAAAATAGGAGACTAATACCCAAGAATAGTCGAACTAAGTACCAGGAGGTTTACTTCATGGCTTGGAGACCAACCACACATGCTAGGGGAAAAGGGAGCTCAGATAGAGAAGGGAGCACCAAATAAAGGGTTTTGGGAGGATCCTCCCAAGATGGGAGAAAGTAGACTATAGACCAAACATGATTGCCACTCATGGCCTCTTTTGCAATCCACAACACCCAATAAGAGAGAGAGAACGAAAGGGATTGCCCTGACACCGAGACAGGTTGAGATGGAGGGGATGGGGAATGGGAGGGATCTGGGATCCTTGGTGGTGGAAAATGGGCACTGGAGGAGGGATGGGTATTTGATCATTGTATAATTGAAACCCAAGCACAAAAATTTGTAAGTCCACAACTGTACCTCATGGTGCGTCACTAATAAAAATTTAAAAAAAGAGAGATTACTCTTGATTAGTAGGAGATTTGTTTAAGGTCAAGATCCCATTCAGGGTATTTCACTTTCTTCTTTCCTCAGCTAGTAATCCACTTAAATAGCTGTAGTAAATCTACTTCTAATATTTATAGCAATGTCATTCTGTATGAATACAGTAAGATATATATCAACTTAAAGTTTAGTTCTTCCTGAGAACGTCTTACCACAGTCCTCAGGCTAGGTTATTCTTCCTAATCCCAGCAGGGTTCTAGTCTTGTCGTTTCTTTTGGATCATTACAGCATTTGTCTATGATCATGCTATCAACTTATAGTTGAGTATTGTGGCGCTTTGGTCTGGTCCATTTCGATGTCAGGGTAACTCACAGCTTGCCCTGGGTCCATTCAGTCCCTCATCGGGACCTTGCTTTTGGGGTGCTAGGAACTAAGGGCAACTGAGTGGAGAGAGAAGATACCCTGGAGTAAATATTATTGGAGTCAATCAACTACCAAGTTACAAAGCACAGTATTAACTGTCTTTCTTGTCCATACAGAAAGGACATTGCTTTAAGTTAAACTACGTTCTCTGCGGTAAGGCTGAAAGGACAAGCCCATTGTTATCCTACAATGAATAACTTTGTAATTTATGATAAATACAATTTTTAATTGGAGATCATGATTGTCAAATGACAACTATCATAGTTCATTGTTTCTGTACTTAAGTATTTGAAAGGCGATTGTGGAAAATCAGGGCATATGCTAGTAATTGGAGTCTTGGTGAAAACTCAGGACTAGGTAGTAATACTTGAGATTTTCTGCCATGAAACCTACCACAGAAGCAGGAAAAGAGAATGTCCAGTGGATTGAGAGATATAAGTCTCTCTTCCTATCAGACAAAAGTTAATCGTCTCATTTTACTTTGTGTCCATTAAAAGCATTAGTTCAAAAGAAAAAAGAGCATTTCTATATTTATTGCAGCACTATTGACTGTATCCAGAATCTTGAAACAACCCAAATGCCCGAGAAAGACGATTAGTTAAAGAATCTATGGTACATCTACACGCTGGAATACTATGCAGCTGTTAAGAAAAATGAAGTCATGAAATTTGCTTATAAATGGATGGGTAGAGAGCATTACACTGAGTAAAATGAGTCAGAAGGAGAGGGACAGACATGGACAGAATGATTGGACTCATTTGTGAGATATAAAAAACATAATATGAGACTATTACTCAAGGAAGATAGAAACAAGGGCCAGGAGTATTGGTCCATGCTTAGAAGCCTGTTTCAAGTGCTGGGGGAGAAGGCAGTTGAGATGAAGAAGAGACCACTATGAAAAAGATAATTGGAAGTTATCATTTTGGATAAGAACTTCCTGCTGAAATTAGGTAAAGGAACAAACATGAAAATCTCTCCTTATCTTTATTGCAAGCCATAATGCACAAAAGGAAGAGAGAGTGAGAGAGAGAAAGAGAGATAGAGAAAAAGTACCTGCCATAGAGACAGGCTGGGGGCTGGGAGGGAAACTGGGTAAGTTGGTGGTGGTAAATGAACGATCACGATCACGACCATCCTGTTGTTCGTCTATTGCCTCGAGCAGGCCCCAGTAACGTCTCCTTCGTCCTAGCCCTGAGATTTTTTTTTAAAGTGCCATATTCAAGGCTCTTTCAGGGTTAAGAGAATGAGACCCATCATTGTTACTGGTATTTGGCATATTGGGTACACCACGGGGAATTTGCCAGACTCTGCCGTGTGGGCAGGTTACATTCAGTAGCCTGCCAGTTTGTCCAAAGTAGGAATGAGATGATAAGATATCGTGCGGCCACAAATGTGGCCGCTCGCTTCCAGGAACTGAGTGTGATAATCTCTGGATCCTGGCCGTTGTTGGGGTTACACGGCAGTTGGTGGGTTTAACTGTCTGGCTACTGGCAGATCCAGTCCCAAACCGTGCAGGCTTGGAGATCTCAGCCCCGGGTCCCACACACCTGGGTTCCTCTGCCAGTTCTTTTATGTGTGAGGCTCATCCAAGTGTGTGGAGAGTGATCCCAGTATGGCCTTGGCTGGGGCCCGGAGATCTTCAGCTGTTGGGCCCTGGTGCAGACAGTCAGGCACAGGGTAGGAGACTCTGCCTTGTTCTCTCCCGGGAGCTGAGTGTGATAATCTCTGGATCTTGGCCGTTGTTGGGGTTACACGGCAGTTGGTGATAAATGAACACTGTTGGAAATATGGGTATTAGAACATTGTATGACTAAAGTCTGAACATGAACAACTTTGTAATTGTCTATTTTATGGTGATTCAATTTATAAACGAAAAGAAAGAAAAACCCTTGATAGAGAATTTTGAACGTAATCATATGACTAAATGAGTGTAAACCAAGTAAACAGGTCTTTCAACATAAAGTTTGGGTTTTGTATCAAAAATCAAAATGCATATTCAGAGGATACAATTAAATCTTAATTGATCATACCCTGTTAGATTTCTGATAGGTTTCATATGATAGGTTTCAGGTGACTATGATTTCATGGAAAATTGCTGAATGATTTTCACTTTCTCCCATCACTCTCCTTTTTAACAGTTCCTTAAAGATTTTCTTAACTTTTCTACCATCTGCTTTTTCTTAAGTTTCAGCATTTTATTCACTGATCTCACAAACCTCTCTTTTGTTCTTCACAGGCTTCTTTTCTTATATCACTAATAATATCACATTACAAATCTTTCTAAAATATGAAGTGCTTTTGATTTCTAACATCTAACATCTCTGAGCCTTATTTTTCTTGCTGTGTATTTATTCTGATTTCTCTATATCAGGATCAATGTTTTTTTCAAATATTTGGTGATGTGGGGAATAAAATAAGAGAAAGCAAATTAGAAGCATTTTTGGGAGTAGGGAAGTTTTAACTATTACATTTCCAAAAATAATTCCAGACACTATCACTGCTAGTTTCTGTTTTGTGATAGAAGAGTTTCATTTGGAATGGGAGTTCCAATTTTGTCATTTCAGCCATTCTGTTAATGCCTCTTTTGGAAACCATTATAATCATAATTTCATTTTTTAAAAAATAGTCTTTCTTGCAAAAGTAGAAATAAAAGTGCTTTAACAGTAATGTTATCTAATTTTGATGAGGGATTCCACTTTCTAATAGTATGGAAAATAAGTTAAATGTGTTAATTGTGCCAGTTACCCTTCTTCTTTGTTAGAAAACTGAGTATTAATCTTTGAATAATAAAAATTTAATAAAAAGCTTTTATATACGGAGCTGGAAGGATAGCATAGAGGTAAGGTATTTACTTGTATGTGACCAACCTGGATTTTATACCTGGTACTACATATGGTCCCCTAAGCACAGCCAGGAGCGTTCCTTGATCACAGAGCCAGTAGTATGCCCTTAAGCACAAGTGGGTGTGGCCTAACATCCTGTCTCCCAAGAAGCTACGTAAGAAACACCAAATGTTTATTTATATTAAAAATTTATAATCCACCATTATTTTGAAAAACAATCTAATATTTCTTAAAATATACCATCTTCCATATGACCCACTCTTCCCAGTCCTAAATATTAACTCAAGACAAATGAAAGCATATGCTGATTAAAAGTTTTGTTCACAAACATTAGTAATTGCATTATTTGTTCATCAATAGGAAATTGCATAAATTATGATACACTCATTCAATAAAATACCATTTTGCTTCAAAAAGAAATGAATGAGTTGCTAGTTTAAAAATACATCTATGTCAAAATGATTTTTAGCTATTTTGGGCCATACTTGGCTGTACTCAATACTGAATACTGTTTCTGCATACAGTTATCACTCCTGGCAGGCTTGGGAGACCATATGTAGTGTCAGGGATAGAACGCAAATCTCTAAACCCTACCCACTTTACTGTAGCTTCTGCCCCATCTCAAAATGTGTTTTAAAGTAGTTGTAGTAAAGGAAATAATGCAGCATGAAAGTATATGTGTGAGGGTGTGTGTATAAAATGAATCTCGATTTACAAATCCAGTTAATATAAAGTAATCTAAAATGAGGGTTTGATTCCTCCACCCCTCTCGGAGTGCCCAGCAACCTACCAAGAGTATCTCACCCACACAGCAAAGCCTGGTAAGCCACCCCTGACATATGCCAAACACAGTAACAAGAAGTCTCAAAATGGAGACGTTACTGGGCCCGCTCGAGCAAATCGATGAACAACGGGAGGACAGTGCTATTCTTCTCCCATATTCTGTATTTGTGACTTCCATTGGCTAAACAGAACCAGAAGCAAGAGGATAATGGAGCACATCAGAGTAATTCATGCAAGCCAATTTTCTAAACACAGAGCAGGTAATAAATACCACAGTAGATGCAGATTTTTTGCTGAAGATCATTCAGATAGCATGAAAACTTTATGTTTATAAACAAAAATGTATTAAATAGAGTAGTTGGTGTAAGTTTTACTGTCATGATATGATGCCTACATAAATTTGTCACCATTTTCTGTAGACTTGGTCGAATAGTTGATAGCTTGTTTTTTTCTTTTTGTGTCACATCCAGCGATGCTCAGGGGTTACTCCTGGCTCTACACTCAGGAATTACTACTGGAAGTGTTCAAGGAACCGTATGGGATGTCGAAAATTGACCTTGGGTTGGCCGCATGCAAGGCAAATGCCCTACCTGCTGTATTATTGCTCTGGCCCCAGTTGATAGTTTTTATACCAGACTGTATTTCTTAATTCACCCATCAATTTATAATGTCAGAAACGTTATATCTTCATATTTTTCCAATACATAAATGTTTTACATTGAAAATATCCATTGACCAATATGTATATATATATATATATTTACAATCTAAGAAAAGAGCTATTGGGTGTTCTCACTGATCTGTGGTACATATAATAACATAAGATGGCAAAACACTGGCTCTGGAATGCAGAAACAAAAATGCCAAGGAAGGAGAGGGAATCAAGAAGAGTTCTGGAAGGAACGTAGGGTCAACAGTCAGGCTTCTTAGGCCCCTCTATGTTATAAAGGTGAATTATCTTTGTATATCTAAATGACTAGACCCTACACTACTTTAAGCATGGTATCCAACAACAACAATTAAAAATGTATCTGTCAAGGGCTCAGAACAGGTTTGTGAGGGAATATGAAAATAATGGTAGAAGGATGGGGACTCAAGGTTGTTGGAACACTAAGCCTGAAAACCTGTTGTGAACATCTATGTAAATTGCTGTCTAAATTTTAAAAATTAAATTAATAATTCCTAACATATATTATTATTCAAGTGGACTGTAATTCATCTAATAATGATTGATGCTAGTATTTAATTTTCATCATCAATATGCATAATAAATGAAAATGTCAAATAAAATTATTCTATATATTTAGATGTGCTTGTCCTGCTTTTTGTATGATTATGGAAAGGAATTTCTAGGTTCTACCTTCATTCTATGGAAGAAGAAACAAAACTTATTAGGCCTTGGACCTTCTTTCTATTATCTCTCCACAAGAAGGTGAGGCCGTGTGCACTTGATCTTAATTACCTAAGAGTAGAACATTCGTGAAGCAAATAAACCTACACAGAGTTTTGCCAGTTTCATATATGCCATGCACAAATGTTAGCACTCTGAAATGTATTATAGAAATTCCACTGTTAGGTAAAAGCATCATAATTTTGTGCTTCTTTGTATCTGTCAAACATCCTAAGTTTCTTATGGTCTGTTTCAGTTCTGTAAACTTCTTTATAGGTAAAATATACATGACCTTCAAAAGTCTGGAAGCATGAAGGGAAAGAGCACTAAGTTTGAATTCTGACTCTGCAGCTTCTGGATTTACTTGATCTGAGACAGATTGCCTGAAATTCTTGAGCTTCTCTTTCTGAACTTATTTAATGAAGTGGTAATAGGTCTTGTTAAAGGATACTTTTGATGATTTAAGAATTTTTTTTCTAAAATAGAAAGGTTTACTGGAAAAGAGAAGAGAAAGAAACTCCCTAGCTGGGGAGGAACTAAGTTCAAATGAGGAAATTTTGTCTTTACCTAAACCATCCATCATTAGGTGCTAAACAAATGATAGGTGTTTCTAATCATTTAGCGTCAGCACAATAATAGGATATCATTTTTGTTTTGCTTTTTGGGTCGCACCCGGCAATGCACAGGAGTTACTCCTGGATTTGCACTCAGGAATTACTCCTGGCGGTGCTCAGGGGGCCATATGGGATACTGGGAATTGTGGGAATCGAACCCCCGGGTCGGCCACGTGCAAAGCAAAGGCCCTGCCCGCTGTACTATCTCTCCAGTCCCAATAATAGGATATCTTTTAACAATTTATCCTTACAGGTTTAAACTTTGCGTAAAGTAAGATTTTCTTACAAATTGTGATTGTAAATATGAGCCAGCTTTTTCACAGCAATTATTTTGTTGGGGTGTAAGCAAAGTTATAAATCAATAATTACTCTTGCAACCTCAGGACTTATTGATTTTCCTACTTATCTTCTGTAATGTTCCTGGAAAACTCAATTATTTGGGGAAGTTACCTAAACTAGTTTACTACATATTTTTATATATTAGTGTTATTAGTAACGAGTTATGAAAATATTTGATTAATTTTCTTGAAAAAGTCATTTTCTAGTGCAATAGAAATATTAATTACTTTATCCAATAATTATTTAGCACACACTCTTTTCAATATATGTATTCATGATAAACTGTATTCGTAAAGGCACCATGGTTGATTAATCATGGTTGTTTAACCACGGTTGTTGAGGACACTTAAGCTAAGAAAAAAAAGTAGGAATACTCATCTAATGGGGCTTATTCATAACTTTTTAAAAATAGAATAATTTTTAATATGTATCCAGAATTGTTTCTCAATAGTAATTATAATGATTTGTGCAAAATTAAATACCCACTTAATGTTTGCCGAGTATGGGCCTGTGAGATGGCTCATTGTAATGAGTGAGGGTGCGGTATGATTTTTTGTGGTGGGAGAACTGGGTTCTATACCAGTATCACTATTTCAGTACTTGGGTTCTTTTCCAGTATCCTAGGCATCGCTGGGAGACTCTCCCAAGTACTGAAATGGATGACTCCAGAGCCAGGAGACTCTCCCAAATACTGAATTGGATGACTGCAGAACCAAAAGTAAGCAAGAACATGATGGGTGTGGCTCCCAAAACAAAGTAAATAGTAAAAGGGTGCTGGAACATTGCAGGCCTAAAACTCAATTATAAATAATTTCTTAAACCATGATCCATTAATTCAAATAATTAAAAAACTAAAATATGCAAAGTTTGTATTTTAGTTTTTTAATTATTTGAATTAATGGATCATGGTTAAAGAACTTTGTATACAAGTGGAACAACATGGAAAGTATCATGCTAAATGAAATGAGTCAGAAAGAGACAGACAAAAAGATTGCACTCATCTGTGGAATATAAAGCAACAGAATGAGAGACTAGCACCCAAGAATGGTAGAGATAAGTACCAGAAGGTTTGCTCCATGGCTTGGAAGCTGTCTTCACATGCTGGGGGAAAAAGCAGCTCAGATAGAGAAAGAAACACCAAGTAAAGTGTGGTTGGAGGATCCGCTTGGGATGGGAGATGCATGCTGAAAGTAGACTATAAACCGAACAGGATGGCCACTTTCTTGCAAACCACAACATCCAAAAGGAGAGAGAACAAAAGGGAATGCCCTGCCACAGAGGCAGGGTGGGGTGGTGGGGATGCGGTGGGGGATGGGAGGGATACTGGGAACATCGGTGGTGGAGAATGGGCATTGGTGGAGGGATGGGTAATCGAGCATTGTATAGCTGAAACACAAGCACAAAAGTCTGTAACTGTACCTCACGACGATTCATTAATAAAAAAAAATTAAAAATTAAACTATAATAATAAATAAATAAAGTAAAAGTTAAAAAGGGAACTGTTAAAATATGGAAAACATGTATTTCTTTTAAAGGAAAAAAAGAATCAAATCTACTACATGTTTGACATCAGACATCATTGGGCTTAGATTAGTTTTATTTTCTGCCTAGACTAATATTCTGCCTTAAAAATATTCCTACAGTTATATTGAGAAGAAAATAAAATAACAATAATTTGCCACTACATTAATCACTTGAATCACTTGTCATCCCCTTGTTCATTGATTTGCTCAAGTGGGCACCAGTAACGTCTTCATTTTTCCCTGTCGCTTACTAGCATAGCCCAATGGCATATTGGGGTCTATTTCAGTGTCAGGGAAATGAGACCCGTTATTGTTACTGTTTTGGGCATATCAAATACCTCACGGGTAGTTTGCCAGGCTCTGCCGTGAGGGTGGGATACTCTTGGTAGCTTGCTGGGCTCTCTGAGAGGGAGAAACTGCTATCTATCAATATATTATATGTGTGTATATCACACGTATAAGACCCAGAGACTATAAAACCCAGCTCCCAGAAGAGAACAGCATAGAGTCTCCTGCCCCCATGCTTGGCTGTCCTCACTGGGGCCCCTTGGAGGGGATCGGGTTGAGTTTCCCTCCCCGCCCCGACCAGGGCTCCAGCAGCCGAAGACCTCCAGAACCAGCCACCACCATGCTGAGACCACTGTCCACACGCATGAAGATATCGGCAGAGGGACAAAGGCATGCGGTCCTGGAGCTGAGATCTCCAAGCCTGTTTGGATCGGGGCTGAGCATCCTCCACCCAGATCCTCCATATTCCAGTAGGCAGGGGCCACACCCACCAACTGGCCCCCTGGAGCCGTGTAATCCCATCAACGGCCAAGACCCATAAAACCCAGCTCCCGGAAGCGAGCATTCGCCGCCACGGACATCTTATTATCTCATTCTTACTTTGGACATACTGGCAGGCTACTGAATGTAACCTGCTAACACGGCAGAGTTTGGCAAACTCCCCGTGGCGTAACCAATATGCCAAATACCAGTAACAATGATGAATCTCATTCTCCTAACCCTGAAAGAGCCTTGAATATGGCACTTTTTAAAAAATCTCATGGCTGAGAGGAAGGAGACATTACTGGGGCCTGCTCGAGGCAATCAACGAACAACAGGATGGTCGTGATCGTGATCGTGTATATCACTGTATCACTGTCATCCCACTATATTAATCACTTGATCACTTGATACCCTGTTACTCATTGATTTACTCGAGCGGGTGCCAGTAATGTCTCCATTCATCCCTGTTGAGTGCTAGCATAGCCCAGTGGCATCTGCTCGTTATAGGAACATGTAGAGCCTCAAACCAATCATTCAGGGTCTTGATGAAGAAGTCTGCCCATCTTGTAGGTGTGCATCCATGCGATCTTTTGATGTCCTGTGGAATCCAGTCAGTAATGGCTCTAGTCCAGCGGTCATCTCTAAACCTCATTACGTGTCCAGCCCATCTGATTTTTGATGCCTTGGCAAATGAGACAGCGTCCCTGATTCTTGAGCGTTCATGGAAATCAGAACTCCAGATTCTATCTCTCATTTGAGTGAAGCGTGATACTCCAAGCATAGCTCTTTCAATTCCTCTTTGAGAGACCTGAATAGCGTTCTTATCCTGCTTTCGTAGGGCCCAGGTCTCTGAGGCATATGTTAATGCAGGAAGAACAGTGGAATCGAAGAGATGTGCTTGGAGCTGGAGGTTCTTTGTCCTCTTAGTTATTTCTTCAACGCTCTTGAAGGCATTCCAAGCTGCACTCTTCCTCCTGTGTAACTCAGGTGCCAGGTCATTCATCATGTTGATTTCTCAACCTAGGTATATATAAATGTTGCATTCGGAGACGGTGGTTCCGTTGAGAGTGAATGGAACATCAGGAACAAGACGCTTTCTCATGAACATTGTCTTTGTGAGATTCAATTATAATCCGACCTTTCCATACTCACGGTCGAAGTTGGTTAGGATTTGTGCCGCTTGGCTGATGTTTGGTGTTATTAGAATGATGTCATCAGCAAAGCGGAGGTGGTGTAGTTGCCAACCCTCTGTCTTTACTCACATTCCTTCCCATTCCAGTTCCCACATGATGTTCTCGAGGGTGGCACTGAAGAGTTTTGGTGAAATGGTATCATCCTGCTGAACCCCTCTCTTGACATGGATGCTTACTTCTTTGTAGAATGGTGAGATCCTGATAGTGAATCCATAATAGAGATCACAGAGGATTCTGATGTATTGAGTTTATATGCCCTAATTGGCTAGGGCTCCTATGACCACTTCCGTCTCAACAGAATCAAAGGCCTTCTTTAAATCAATGAACGTTAGACAGAGTGGCATCTTGAACTCCTGAAAAACCTCAATGAGCTTGGTTATAGTGTGGATATGGTCGATGGTGCTGAATCTTTTGGGAACCCGGCTTGTTTGCATGGTTGTCCTTCATCTAGTGTTCTGCCAATCCTATTCAGGATGACTCGAGTGAACAGTTTGTAGATTACAGATAATAGGCAGATTGGGCGATAGTTGCCAATGTCGTGGATGTCTCCCTTCTTGTATAGTAGTACAGTCCTGCTGGTTTTCCATTGGGATGGAACCTTGCATTCAGACAGGTAGTGTGTGAAGAGCCGGGCCAGTGTATTGATGAGTACTGATGGTATGTTCTTCAGGTGTTCAGGTCTGACCTTGTCTGGGCCAGGTACTCTTTCTTTCTTTACCGACAAGATGGTGTGTTGGATTTCGGAAGGGAGAACATTGGGAACGACATATCCATCCTGCGGAATTTGGTATGTGGGCAAGTGGACGTGGCTATTAAAGAGATCTGAGTAGAAGTCAAGAATAATCTTCTCCATTGCCCTTCTGGAAGATGTGATAGATCCATCAGGATGTCGAAGGGCAGTCATCTTGGTCTTGTAGTTGGTGAAGGACAGGCGAGCATTACGAATGCTTTTCCCGGCTTCTGCCTCATCTACCAGCACTGCTGCTCTCCTGTCTTTGAAGTCATTCTTGACAGCTTTTCTGCACTGTTTTACCAGTTCGAACGTCCGCTTGTGATTGCCTGAGGCATGTGCCAAGCCACGTTGGCGAATAACTTCAAGAGTGTTCAAAGAAAGGCGTTTTTTTTTTTTGTGGTTATCTCTCTCTTGGCATTCCTTGCACAATCATGGAGGTGCTGAATCATTCGATCATATTCCTCGTTATTGTTGTCAATGACGGCATCTTCCCATGTTGCCCCAACAGAGCCAAAGAGCTCCCAGTTGGTGGTCGTTCTCTTCTTAAACTTTGCATTCTTTTCTCCCCATTCTTTAATAGTTATTATTACTTTAATAATAACTATTAAAATATTGGTTTTAAGCTTAACATGTATCTGGCATTACTGCTGAAGGTGGGAATTTACATTGATAGAATAATCCTTCTATAAAGTAAAGGGGATAAATGTAACAATAATCAAGTTAGGAAAATATACTTACTTCATCATGTGTATATAAATATATATAAATATAAATTACTTCATCATGTGTATTACTTATAGATCAAAGACTAGGAAAGTTGTTCCTTTTCTTTCCATAAATAAAACTATTATTAATAAAAACTTTCTGGAAAAAGCCTTGAGCCAAGTGTTTTTATATGTACTATTTCATTTAAACCTTGTGGCAACCTCTTAGGGAAGTATGATTATTATCATCACTTTACATATGAGTGTACTGAGACTGACAAAAAGTCTTGTGGCAAATAAAATCTATGTATGTCTGTTAAACATCAGAAGACAAGTTCTTAAGTACTGTCATTTATTGGTCTATAAATCAAAATAAATAGGAATTTTATGTTTCATATTTTTAAGACAATCAGCATTCTTTTAAATTTTCAACTTATATTTTAATGTAAGAAATAATAGTAAAGCTATCAATTGCTTTAGCCTAAAGCATTGTTCTTTAAATATCATTTGCTAATTTTTATTACTAATGGATGTATATATTCATTCAGAGAAAAGTGAAAATCATAAAATTGTGAAATCTCTTAATTTTGGTTCTGAAGCTTTACTTTTGTCCTCTCTAGTTTCAAGATGTATTCTTGGTCTATGCTAAAATTTGTGTCAGCCACTTTCTTCAGAGACCCCAGGATGCGTTTATCAGGGTTTAAATATCAATGTGGATATACTTTTGATTCTCTGGAACTAGATACCAAGATAAACTTTAGTAAGAATGGTGCTTATTAAGGGAGAGGAAGAAGCAGAATTAATTAGGTAAGAGAAGTTGAACATCAAAGAGTGTCTGACAAAGCCTTAGAGGAACTTAAAGAAGGCTCTGGATATCACAGACCCCATCTATTTTTTAAAAGAAGAGACCTCAATTTACCTTTATCAGCTGTTGGGAGCTGTCCTCTTTTTGGACAAATTCCTGGGTTTTTTCTTCTGATGAACAAGGAGTTAACAATTGTCCATCATAAAATTATTTGGGACAAAATAACTCTTTTGTCCCAAAGAGTTTAGGCTCACAGTGAGACTAAGATAATGGGAAATACTAAGGCAAATGGCCAAACAATTTCTGTTAGATTGTAACATTGTTACATGTTGCTATTGATGTAACAAGATCTTTTAGACTGTAATATTGTTAAAATCTGTAACATTTGCTAAGAACCCAATTTTCATTTAAAAGGGTCTATACGAAAACCCTTAGCTTTAACTACCCCACATTCTCTGTAGCACAAAGACAGGATTTCCTATATAAATCTCTCTCTCCTCTCTCTCTCTCTCTCTCTCTCTCTCTCTCTCTCTCTCACACACACACACACACACACACACAATGTCATAGTTAACTTATCACATACTAAGTTTGCCCCCCACTTGGGAGCTCCTTTTATTTTCTCTTCTGCTTTCCAATAAACTATTCTACTTTCCAACTCTCTGTCTGAGCATCTTTATTATCCAATATTTTCATACTTGAAAATATTAAAGAACCTGAGAATCGCAAACAAACACAGACTTGCTGCCGCTGCATCTGCCTCAACTGCATAATTTTCTCAATTTAGAATGGCAAGATTATCGAAAGAAAAGAGGATACGCAGCAAAAATAGAATTTCAGATAAACAACAAATGGATTTTCAATATAAATATGTTTTATGTAATATTATCCTAGGCAAAGCACTATCCTGTATTCCAAATCCCACTGGACTATTATGTCTGGGATTTTATATGGGAATTTTGATCAATCATTGATTATGGGCCCCTCCAAAAAGGATCTGAACATGGGGAAAGGAGGCTCTCTCTAGAACACTCTCAAGAAGTTAGGAACTATACCCGAGTGCTTCCTTTGTTGCAGGGCTCAGAGGCACATAGCCACGTTTCCACAAATAAATAGACAACAGAAGTCATCATAATTTAAGTTTTAGACCAAAGATTTTAACAAAGGAATCCTAACAGCTAAGATTTTTGCAAACTAGTGCTAGACTTGTTGTTGCTGCAAAGGAAAAGCCTTATAAGAAAGCTTTTTATAGTCATGTGCAAGAAATGAAGCTTAGCATATATCCGTGGAAGAAATGTGATAACCTGAAGAGTTTAGAGCAGGGTCAGCTGAATAAGGCCCTGCACTCAAAAGAGCCTGGTTCTTGACTTAATATTCTACAGTTTCTCTCTTGAGATTAATAATAATTTTTTCTATTTAATTTTGCTATTGAAGTCTGATGGAACAATGGAGCATGTCTGAGAGCAGACAAAATGCACAGAAATTATGCACAGAAATTATCATTCCTTATATCTCCTCTCATTAAAAGCAGACATGAGCATAGAGTTTCTGTCTTCCTTCTCTACCTGGAAATAGAAGGACATTCAAATATACACAAAATTATATATATATAAATTATATCTTAATATTTTATGACATCCCGTTACTCATCGATTTGCTTGAGCAGGTGCCAATAACTTCTCCATTCATCCCTGTTGCGTGGTACTGTAGCCCAATGGCGTCTGCTCGTTCTAGGAACACTGTATCACTGTATCACTGTCCTCCCGTTGTTCATTGATTTGCTCTAGCGGGCCCAGTAACGTCTCCATTGGAGACTTTGTTGTTACTGTGTTTGGCGTATCGAATATATCATGGGTAGCTTGCCAGGCTCTGCCGTGCGGGCGAGAACACAAAGAGCCTAAAACCGATCATTCAGGGTCTTGACAAAAAAGTCTGACCATCTTGTAGGTGGGCGGCCATGCAGTCTTTTGACCATGCGACTGCGAACACAACATAATACACTTAATACCCATCTTCCAGGATTGCCGCACCATATTTGATAGGGTTCAAATATAGATTGAACCATAGGAACACCTAAAAGTGTGATTAGAGGCTACCCCAAAAGCCTCTATCCCTCTCGGAGAGCCTGGCAAGCTACCGAGAGTATCCCACCTGAACAGCAGAGCCTGGCAAAATATCCGTGGCGTATTCAATACACCAAAAGCAGTAATTATAATGGGACCCTGACCCTGAAGGAGCCACCAATACGGCAGCATTGAGAATGATGAGGAAGGAGAGGCTGATAAAATCTAAAGGCCGAACTAGGCTGTAAAAATGAAGAAAGACAAAAATGACTGTCTGTACTTTCAATGCACGCACGCTGGCATCAGATGCATCCATCAAGGACCTGATGGTACAAGCGCGAAAGATCAAGTAATACTTCATTGGTCTGACTGAGACAAAAGGGCATCAATCACATCACACCGTTTTTGACACAGGAGAAGAACTGATCCTCGGAACATGCGACAAAAGAGGCATTGGTGGTGTCGGTGTCCTTGTCAAAATGAACTTGTCCATGAGCATTGATTCATTTGAATGCCTAACAACCCAAATCAGATGATTACACTTGAATAGATGTGGCTCACTGCTGGCAGTTTCTATCTTTGTTGTCTATGCACCAACATCCAATTATGATGAAGGAGAAATTGAGAAGTTCTACATAGAGCTGGAGAAATTCAATAAGAAGACCACACACCTTCTACAAGATCATTGTCGGTGATTTTAATGCCAAGATAGGACCGAGAAGATCAGCCGAAGAACTCCACATCGGGACCCATGGCCTAGAATGGAACGAACAGGGTAAGAGACTCTCTGAGTTCATCATGTCAACTAAGACCATCCATGGTAACTCACAGTTCCAGAAGGCCGAATCTAAACTTTGGACATGGGAGTCTCCCAGTGGACGGTTCCACAACAAAATTGACCATATCATATTCAATCGACAGTTTTGCCTGACCGATGTTGCTTTTGTCCCAAAATTCCAAACGGGAACCAACCACCATTTCCTTCATGCAAAATTCTAGTTCACAGAGCGGGACAAACGGCTGCAAAGTTTAAGAAGAGAACTCCCAGAATCACCACCAACTGGGAGCTCTTTGACACTATTGCTGCAACATGGGAAGATGCTGTTGTTGACAACATTGATGAGGAATACGATCAGCTGGTTCAGCACTCCATGATTATTCGATGAATGTCAAGAGAGAGATAGCCACACAAAAAAGCCTGTCTTCAAAAACTCTCGAGCTTATTCACCAACGTAGCTTGGCACGGCCTCAGGCAACCGCAAGTGAACATCTGAGCTTGTAAAATATTGCAGAGAAGCAATAAAGGAACACCTCAAAGAGAGAAGAGTAGCAGTGTTGGTAGATGCAGCAGAATCTGGGAAAAGCATTCGCAATGCCCACCTGTCCTTTGCCAACTACATGACCAAGGTGACTGCCCTCTGATGTCCTGATGGATCTATCACATCTTCCAGAAGGGCAATGGAGAAGATTATCCATGACTTCTACTCAGATCTCTTTGATAGCCACGTCCACCTGTCCACACTCCAAATTCTGCAGGATGGATGTCATTCCCGATGTTCTCCCTTCTGAAATCTGACACACCATTTCATTGATAATGAAATGAACATCACCTGGCTGACAAGGTCAGACCTGAACACCTGAAGAACCTGCCATCAGTACTCATCAATACACTGGCTCGACTCTTCACACGATACCTGTCTGAATGCAAGGTTCCGTCCCAATGTGAAACATAATATATGATAATTTTATATAATACATATGATTGACGGTATCATGGTCCTCCCGTTATTCATCGATTTGCTCGAGTGGGCCCAGTATCGTCTCCATTGTGAGACTTTGTTGTTACTGTGTTTGGCATATCGAATACGTCATGGGTAGCTTGCCAGGCTTTGCTGTGAGGATGAGATACTCTATAGCTTGCCAGACTCTCCGAGAGGGGTGGAGGAATCGAACTCGCATCTGTCATGTTGTCTGTGTCCAAGGCAAATGCCCTACCCGCTGTTTTATCACTCCAGCCCATGATAGGCATATATAACATATGTAAATAAAATATATACAAATTTATATGTTCTATAGTTATATATGAATTCATATGCAAATCATTTCACAAGTATACTGAAATTGAAGTGGACCACATCTACATTTGATAAGTTGGGGGGCAGGAAGTGCATGAGCCATGTTCTTTATTTAAAAAAAATGAATCACCGTGAGATACAGATACAAAGCTTTCATGTTTGAGTTTCAGGTATACAATGGTCGAACACCAATCCCTCCACCAGTGCACATTTTCCACCAGCAGTTTCCCCAGTATACTACGCCCCACATTCCAACCCTCTCCCTGACTTTATGGAAGAAAATTTCCCCCATACTCTCTCTTTACTTTTGGGCATTATGGTTTGCTCAAATTTTTCCACCAACATTCAAGTCTTCCTGCCAGGGGTAGATGCTAGATAATTTATTTTCCATTGCTTATTATGAATATCATGAGAGGTTTAAAATTCTAAAATTGTAAATGGCTGGGGTCCAGAGACATCTGCAGGGAGTTAATCCATTTTGAGATTCATTTGAGAGTCTCTAGATCAAGGCCGTTGATGTGCTGAGATGGCACCCAGAAGCAGATCCTTGGCGTGACAGCCTGAAACCCAAGTGGGCGGGGAGATGGGGAAGGATGGCTCTTCTCCGCTGTGCCATGTGGCCTGGAGTCTTTGTCCTGGAACCTGAATACCTGGGTTTTGCTTCTGGAAGCTCGTTTCCACCGGGGTAGAGGAATGTTCTTAACTGAATAAAAAGTTTCACTGATTGTAGAAAGAAGAAAATGACATTATAATAAATACAAAATTCCAAAGAATTACTCTTGGACTATTATTCACCTTATTTCCCTGTAGTTTGCTAATGCTTAAAATAACAAAGGGTATCAAAAAAAGGAAGAAACAAATGGTTATATTTTCTTCCAGAACTCCTAAGCCAAAGGCAGAATGTTTATAGAACATGAATACATAAAAAAGCAAAATTAAAATAATTAAGTTAATTTTTGCAGTTTTTCCACTTCTAAGATAAAAATGAAATTCTTATATATGTAAAAGGTGTGAAGTATAATTATATGATTATGTTACTCTACATATGAGCTAAATGCTTCTATAATTGCATTTGAAATGAGCATTTCATGATATAAAAATGAACAGTAAAATTTATCCTTAGTATAAAAATCCTTTTCCTCATAAAAGAGCATCTAATTGCTGTTTAAAAATCATGAAAAATAGAAACTGCAGAAGATAGAAAAGGGCCTTTTATTTTAATATAGTCATTTTTCTCTTTTGAACAGACAGCCTTGTGTTTTTACTTTGTGTTGGACCTGAAAGGCAAGACTCCAGATTTACGTGAGAGAGAAATGGAATTAGCAAGTATAAATGAAATGGAAAGGGACAAGCACCCTGAAAATCATTTTTAGGAGGAAAATACTTGCTTTCTAAGATCGTGGTTATCTACAGATTTTCACTGCTTTCAACAATTTGGTTTTATAACTTGTAATTTACCTTACCAGCATTGATTTTCTCTCAAGATTTCTGTTGCTCGTTTATCAAATATTCATTGAAAATCTATTATGGATACAACAATGTTCTAGGAAATATGAGGGAGAGAAAAATAGGATTAGGATCCTGGACAACTAGCATCATGGAGGTTATATTTAAAGTAGGTATATTTGTACTCTATGTGTACATATGTGTACATATGTATACAACTCTATGTGTACATATATACATTTGTACTGTATGTGCACATGTGTTTGATTTGGGATGTATGAAATCTTTATTAAGGAATCAAAATATGTCAAAGGAAAAAAAGAAGTGAAACATAATTGGGCATAAAAGAGTTAAACATGAAGCATTCCCAACAGAACACTGAAAACCTAGCAGTAAATTTTAAGTTAGAATTGTTCGTTGGTCATTCCATGTCACGGTCACGGTCCTCCCATTGTTCATCGATTTATTCGAGCGGGCCCAGTAACGTCTCTATCATGAGACCTGTTGTTACTGTGTTTGGCATATCGAATACATCATGGGTAGCTTGCCAGGCTCTGTCGTGTGGGCAAGATACTCTCGGTAGCTTGCTGTGCTCTCCGAGAGGGGTGGAGGAATCTAACTCGGGTCGGCCTTGTTGGCTGCTTGTAAGGCAAACGCCCTACTGCTGTGTTATCGCTCCAGCCCAGGTCATTCCATAGTAGCCAAAATGTAAATCTTTATGCTTTTAAACGTTCTTTCCATGAAAAAAATATCACAGCATAAATGTATTCCCTTACAGTTTTGGAAACTGGAAGTTTAAACCCCAGGGGTTTAAATAAGATCAAATTTCCTGAAATATCTACTGGAGCCTTCTTTGCCTCTTTTAGCTTCTTGTAGTCCTGGGCACAGAATAATGTGCTTTTTTTAGTCATTTGCATCAGAATGATGCACTTCTCTTAACTACTCCAAAATTCTAACCTGTACCTACATCACAAAGCACATACCCATATGCAAACACACTCACAACTGCATTTCTTCTTTCAATCATGTTTTGTTCTCCTTAGTTCCAGATCTTTCCAGATCTCTAAAATGGTGACAACAACAACAGTTGTAATAATGAAAAACGTGATAGGAACATTATTCTGAGAATTTTAAAAACATTAATTCCATTAAGTTTTAGTATAGTCCTGAGATATGAATCATTTTAATCTTCAATTTACAAAGGAAGAAACTGCATTCATCACAGTTTCATTATTTTGTCCAAAATCCATGAACTAGAAAGTGGATGAGTCAGAATTTGAAACAAGGCAGTCACCATTATACTCGATTATGGAATTTCCTCCAAAGTTTTGACCATGTGTTTTCATGAGCAGTGTTCTGAAAAGTTACATGTGTTGTGTGGCAGAGGGAGTTAAAGAAATTCCAGACACGTCTTAGATGATCAATTTCCAGATCATCAGATTCTCTGCAGTTTTTTATCTAAAATATTAAGAGCAAACCTGTAATTGATATTGGTTCTGTCCCCCACTACATTAGAGGAAATGTAGGTAGGTAAAGCACCTGGTTCTATGGTGGGAGATGACTCAGAGAGAGAAACCCCATTTGCAATAGCCCTTTACCCTGTATAGAGTTAAGGATTTTCATACTGAACCTTTTTATAGATTATCGATTCATACTGAATCTATAGTGAAGCATTGTAGGATAACAATTGATTTGTCCTTTCTCCCTTGCCACAAGGAGCTTAGGTTGATCAGGTTGCACCTGTCACAGTGCTCCTGAGTCACTCCCATTCCTTTGTTTGTCTGTAACCACTTCTTTGTGCTCTTCCCCAACCAGTTAATCAGCTTTTCCCCTAATCAGACTCTATTAATTTGTAAGCTCAGATCCTTCTAGGACACTGAACTTGTATTGTAAGTTAATATTGCCTTTCTCCTCTCCTTATGTCTTTTGAATAGTTTAATGCAATGTCCTTTTTGTATAGATACAGGAAGACAATTAATAATATTATGCTTTGTAACTTAGGAGTTGATTGGCTTTGAATATTATTCAATCCCGGGCATCTGCTTTCTCAACTTAAGCCTCCTAGTTGCCCTTACTTCCTAGCGCCCCAAAAACCAGGGTCCCAACGAGGGACTGAATGGACCCGGGATAAGCTATGTGCTACCATGGCCAAAGTGCCACGATTCTTAACTATAAGTTAGGAGTTTGATCATAGACAAATACTGTCATGATCCAAAAGTAACGACGAGACTAGGACCCTGCTAGGGCTTGGAAAGACTACCTGTCCTGATCACTGTACTCTGAGATCGAGATGGCCCTAGGAAAGCAATTCTATAAGCTTAAAGTATTTCTTACTGTGTCCATACAAAATGATTTATATTATGTATGCTTATATGTTTGTTGGACAAGGAGAGGAGAAACACACCCAGGGGATTCCGTTCTAGGGTGGGTTGATCTGCTAAATGAGAATCTGTCTTAGAGCCAGCTTTCCCTGAGGGGAAGTACTCTACCCCTATTGATTGTGACCACACCTATGTGTAATTGTTACCCCAACCTATTGGGACTGGACTGAGCTGTCAGGGTGAGCCCATGTAGACTGCACCGCACAAAGGGCAGGAACATAAGGACCCATGAAAATGAATGAGATTTCTTGTGTGTCCTGACAGTTTGGATGAGGCTGAACATTTTCCCCCTTCAAACTGCCTTCAGTAAATAAATTCAGTATATTGTAAGGGGGCAGTTTTCCTTTTCTCACAGAAACTGGTTGGTCTTAGACATGTAGATCTCAGGTGCTAGCCAGACCTGATCTTTGGGATGTAGATTCCAGGCTCTAGCCAGACTAGTATTTGGGATGCAAAGCTAAGATACTTGTCTTTAGGATGCAAATCCAAGTGTTTGTAGCCCAAGAAAGGTTTCAATTTTGGTTTTGTATTTTCTTCTGGAGGCCAAAATTACTGGCCTGCAGATGTAAAGAAACAATGTATGTTTTGCTGCCTCAATGTTTTTTCTGTAACTCCTTTTGATGATGTCACTGCATTGTGCCCTTTAGAGGTATCAAGATCAATAAAAGGAGATTTGGGGGCTTTCTACCGGAAAGACAAGTCTTGATGTCGGTAGGCCCCACAGGTGACTTATTTGAAGCGGGTAGGAAAAAGATGGTCACTTTCTCCCCAACTGCCCCTGCCACCGGGGACCCAGGCTTACTGTGTTCTTGTCTCGCCTCGTAGAAGGGAATTTCAGGAGTAGACAAGCAGTGAAATAAATAGATTTCATTTGGAGGATTTTTAAGGTGTGAAGGGTGAGAGAGTGAGAGAGTAAAGTACTCAAGAGAGAACACAGGCTTCTCCAAGGGCGGAGAGAGAGTCCCTATACATATCTTAACATTAGACACAAAAGCATGAAAGTACACATCTCAAGAGACACCACATGTGCTCTGCCACATGGGAGTAAGCAGCATCTTAGCTCAGGCAGCATATGCGGCCCCTTCCTTTATTCAAAGTGGCCTTTATAGGGTTTTTCCAACATGTCCCACAGGGGCCCGTTGCTAAGGTTACCAGGGGGGTTGGGAAAGGTGATGGTCTTATTTGAAATTCCTTTCCTGGCCTTTTATTTCTGCAGGAGCTTCCCTGGGTCTGTGTCTGTAGATAGGTGAGGTGAGGGTCTTATCAGACCTTAGTTCCTGTTTTTCCTATTTTCTGCAGGGCTGGCTTTTGTCATTGCCTTGGGAGGGGGGCCTTCCCTGTCTACCTGCCTACATCAGTCTGAGAGAACCTGGGTGATAGGTCTGAGAGAACCTGAGCCCTCCATGACATAAATTTCTGGGATATAATGAGACTGTAAGATGATGAATGATCAGTTTGAGGCTCTGCATGTTCCTAGAACGAACATATGCCATTGGGCTACGCTAGCACGCAACCAGGATGAATGGAGACGTTACTGGCACCCGCTCAAGTAAATCGATGAATAAGGGGGATTAAGTGATTAAGTGATTAATGAGACTGTAAGAGTGGGCTGGGGGAGGCAGAGTAGAGAGACAGGAGTGAATGGAGAGAGGATTGGAATAAACTGCAACTAAGACCAACCAGCCGGGCCCTCTTTTCCTTCCTTTGCCTCCCCATCACCATCGACCTTCCTGGGGTGGGGAAAGAGGCCCTAGACTACTGAACGCAGGCAGCGGGGAGAGATAGACCACTGCTGTCCTTTTGTGTTTACACAAAGCATCCTCCAAAGTGCCAAAGAATAATTTGGTAATGGTGCTGAAGAAGTGAATACATTTTAAGACAGAGTTACACTGTCTTTTATAGTTAGGGATTTCTAGTTCTTGGTAAGAATAGAAGAGAATGTAAACAGATTACCAGCTGGGTGTGCTTACCCTCCTTAAAAATAAATAAATAAATAAATAAATAAATAAATACAAAACCACTTTGTATTATCTTTATGGTCCTAATTTTTTTGAAAATTAAATGACTATGAGTAGCAATATGTAGTAACAGATTAGATTGGTATCTTTAAGAGTAATGTCATGGTTTCTTTAAAATACCAAAACTGGGAACATTCAGTGTGGGAAGCTGGCCCTTTAACTGACCAAGGGCATACGTGCCTGTGCTATGTATGGTTATCTTGGCCTATGTGACCCTGAACAAGCGGGTCCTGACTAGCACAAATCTGGTACTGCGTCTGCTCTGACCGCAGCCTATGAGCTATGTATGGTTGTCTAAAAGAAAACATTTGTCACAGCTAACCCAAGAATAAGAAGTAACTGACACTGACTAATCAAGCACATGGAACACGTAGTTTTTGTAACTCTCCTAACAATATGATATGACCTAGTGATGTAATTGCCTTCTGTGATGTAAGCATAGTTTCCTGCGTCGCAAAGTATATAATACCCCTGCTGCCCTGAATAAAGTCCTGTCCTGTCCTGTCTCTTTATCTCTGTTTCTAAACTGTACTCTGTCTCTTGTGTCTTGTGTCTTCATTCGGTTGGTCCCTCCTTGCACCTACGGATCCTAGGGCCACCTCCACGGGCCGGAAAGTGGTCTGGAGGGGCCCCCCGCAATTCAGTAGGTAAGGACGCTTTCCTAAAATGAGGCAAACCCGTGTTAGATCCCAGCACTGCAGATGTGCTCACAAAACCCTTCTAGAACTGATCTCTGCCCACAGAACCAGGAGTAAGACTTGGTCAACATTGAATTTGAACCCAGAATAGACAAAAATGTTTAATTTAATCAAACTTTTATTTTGGTTTTTGGGGTCACATCCAGCAATGCTCAGAGCTTACTCCTGACTCTGCTCTCAGAATTACTCCTGGCAGTACTCAAGGGACCCTATTGTATACGGGGGATTCAACCTGGCTCAGCCATGAGCAAGGCAAACAATCTAACTACTGTACTATCCCTTAACCAAACATTTTGAAATTACACTAAATAAAAAGTGTTAATATTTTATGATCTAAAATAATTGTCTTGAAGCCTATATGCATTATGTTATATTATCCATTTCCATTGTATACTCCAACTGTGTTGAGGGTGGGGAAAGATAGTGTCACACACAGCAGTATTCAGCGTGGTGTTTGGAGGATCTCCTGATCATACTCAGTGGAACATTCGGTGCCAGGAATTTGAACCTGGGCTTTCTGCATGCTACACATGTGCACCAGCCCATTGAGCTATTTCTCCTGTTACCCTTCAGTCTGTTTTAATGGCCAGTGTGTCTTTTGAAATTGATGAAAGCCTTTTGCAAATAAGGAAGGAAGTATTAAAGAAACAGGTGATAGAAACCCATCAATTGCAGTGTCTCCAGGGGGAATGTTTAAATGAGTAATCAATTTCATTTTTCTCTTCATCATGTTCAGGGAACTTTCAGTCTGCTTACTTATTCAATTTCAAAATTGCATCTCTCATAATTGCTTTTGGACCTACATACAACATTGATGAGTTTTCAAAAATGTATTTACCTGACAACTTCCCACTAGAATATCCCTTTTTAAAAGAGAGAAAGCAAAGTAAGATCTTATAAGTGAGAAAATAAAACAGGACAATTGCTTTCACCTTGGAAACAGAAGTAATATGACAGCTAGAGGCATCTGATACAGAGAATGAGAAGTCAAATCATTTTTGACTAGCTATGTACGCCTAATGTTAGTTATTTAACCTCTCTGAAACTTAATTTTCTCAAATTAAAAAAAAAACAATGTGTGTCTTACAGTTTTCAAAATATCTAATATAAATCACAACCATCCTGTTATTCGTCGATTGCCTCAAGCAGGCCCCAGTAACGTCTCCTTCGTCCTAGCCCTGAGATTTTTTTAAAAAGTGCCATATTCAAGGCTCTTTCAGAGTTAGGAGAATGAGACCCATCATTGTTACTGGTATTTGGCATATTGGGTACACCAAGGGGAGTTTGCCAGACTCTGCCATGCGGGCACATTACATTCGGTAGCCTGCCAGTTTGTTCAAAGTAGGAATGAGATAATAAGATGGTCGCAGGGCCGCAGCCACGTGCTTCCAGGAACTGGGTTTTATAGTCTCTGAGTCTTGGCTGTTGATGGGATTACACAGCGCCAGGGGGCCAGTTGGTGGGTGTGACCCCCGCCTACTGGAATTTGGGTGGAGAATGCTCAGATCCCCGACCTAATATAAATAACACAAGTAATTTGAAGTTAACCAGGACGGAAATTTCTTGAAAAAATAAAATAATATGACATTAATTTAAATCTATTAGAGTATTCCTCTTTGAAATAATGCCCTTTAAAAAACTGTTGTAGATTCACAATCAGTTATGAAACATAATATAGAAAACTTCTTTGTACCATTTCATCTCATACTAACATTTCACAAAAAATGTCAACCAGAATAATGACATTTTCCAGTATCATTTGTCATTTTATATGTGCAAAAAGATATTTAATAATGCAAAAGTGATACAAATAAAACCTTTCATAATTATGGGGGGGTGTAGGGCCACACCCCATAGTATGCAGGATTTGCTGCTGACTTTGCACTCCAGGATCACTTCTGATAGTACTCAGGGTGCCAAGGATCAACCATGGAAGGCAAGTGCTATAATCCCTGTAAAATGTCTCTATTCCCTTTCATAATTTTTAATGATCAAGTCGATAATCAGAATCAGGACTTGGGCTGGGTATATGGCTCAGTAATGTAGTCCTTGCTTGCATGTGAGAGGCCCTGAGTTTGATACCTGGCAGCATGATGAAGGGTGGGGTGTAGCAGAATCTGGATCAGAATTTGAAGACTTCCAAAATAGAATTATATAAAATTCTATAAGTGCATTATTGCTTAGTAAAAATGTTATGTCCTTAGGTTAGTAAAACCTTATTAATAAATGTAAAATTAAGGTCAAAGAGATAGGAACGTTCTTAACTCTTTGTACACTGGCAATCCAGTTTGATTCCAGCATTGCAAATGGTTCTCTAAGCACCACCAGAGGTAATTAGTGAGCAAAATGCTAAGAGTAAGCCTGGAGCACCACCAAATCCCAAATCACTCAAAACGAAATAAAGTGTTAAATGTGTGAACTTGAAGGGAAAGTTTGAAGTATCAGACTTTACCAAAATTGAAACCTCTGAATAGGAAAATATATGATTAGCAATGTTTAAAATCAACATAGATGCTAGGCAAAAATACATGCTATGAATATGAACTATAACGTTGGTATCAAAATATATAAGAACATTCTATAAATTAACATTAGACAAAAATGTATGAAGACATTTGATAAGTCTAACATTTGATACAGGATTAGTAATGCAAGAACACTTAGGAAGTAGCTCGGGAAAATTCTAATTAAAAAGGTTATCTTGGGACCAGAGCAATAGTATAGCAGATAGGGCATTTGCCTTGCATGCGGCTGACCTGGGTTCAATTCCTGGCACCCCGTATAGTCCTCTGAGCACTGCAAGGAGTAATTCTTGAGTGCAGAACCAGAACTTAACCCCTGAGCATAGCCAGGTGTGACCCAAAAAGCAAAAAGAAAAAAGAAAAATAAAAGGTTATCTTACATTCTTTGTAAAAATCCAGAAGTTGATCATATAAAGTAGGCATCAGTAAAGTAACAGCTAATGATTGAATGTTATATGTGAATTTTCACATATAATTCACAAAGCAGATTTATGAGACAGGTCGGTAATGTTAGTGTGAGTTAGATCAACTAACTTGGAGGTCATTGTTTAAAATTTAAACTGTGCATTTTCAATGACTAAGAAGCTTTTCTTCTCAGCACATTCCTTGGAGTTATATTTATTCCTGTGTACAATACAGTACACACAGAGATATTTACTATAGCAGTATCTGCAGCAGAAACAAATCTGGAGTTATCTAACTGTCCGATCATAAAAGGACTAAAAATTGTCTATTCATATAAGAGCTCAAATGACTGGATTCATTTACTGATGCTAAAGGAAAAACTTGATCACTTGACATCCTGTTACTCATTGTTGGAGTACAAGGAGCTTCGGTTTATCAGGTTGCACCCATCACAGTGCTCCCGAGTGACTCACATAACTTTGTTTGTCTGTAACTACTTCTTTGTGTTCTCTTCCCTGATCAATTTGTAAGGTTGGATCCTTCTAGGACAGTGAACTTGTACTGTAAGTTAATATTGCCTTTCTCCTCTCCTTATGTCTTTTGAATAGTTTACTTTAATGCAATGTCCTTTTTGTATAGACACAGGAAGACAATTAATTAATATTATGCTTTGTAACTTAGGAGTTGATTGGCTTTGAATATTATTCACTCCCGGGCATCTGCTTTCTCAACTTAAGCCTCAGTTGCCCTCACTTCCTAGTGCCCCCAAAGGCAGGGTCCCGACGTGGGACTGGATGGAACCAGGGCAAGCTGGTAAGTTATGTGCTACCCTGGCATCGCGATGGGCCAGGCCAAGGTGTCATGATTCTTAACTATAGGTTAAGAGTTTGATCATAGACAAATGCTGTCATGATCCAAAAGTAACGACAAGACTAGGACCCTGCTGCTAGGAATATGAAAGATATCTGGCCTGAGCACTGCAGTCTGAGATCGAGATGGCCCTAGGAGAACAATTCTATAAGCTTAAGGTATTTCTTACTGTGTCCATACAAAATGATTTATATTATGTATGCTTATATGTTGGTCAGACAGGGAGAGGAGAAACACATCCAGGGAAATCTGTTCTAGGGTGGGTTGATCTGCTAAATGAGAATCTGTCATAGAAGCAGCCTTCTCATGTGTCCTGACTAGCTTGGATGAGACTGAACATTTCTCCCCTTCATCTGCCTTCAGTAAATAATTTCAGTATATTGTAAGAGGCAGCTTCCCTTATCTCACAGAAACCTAGTTGGTCTTAGATATGCAGATCTCAGGTGCTAGCCAGGCCTGGTCTTTGAGATGTAGATTCCAAGCTCTAACAGAATTGTCTTTGGTATGCAAAGCCAAGTGCTTGTAGCTTGTGAAAGGTGAGGCCAAGATTACTGGCCTGCAGATGTAAAGAAACAATGTATGTTTTGCCACCTCAATGTTCTTTCTGTAACTTCTTTTGATGACATCACTGTATTGAGCTCTTTAGAGGTACCATGATCTATTTAAGGGAGATTTCAGGTACTCTCTGGGGAACACGTGAATGGGAACAGAAACTGAGAGAACAAGGGAACACATGCTTGAGAGATCCTGGGGCCTCCATGACATACATCTCTTCCATGTAATAAATTGCCACTAAGACCAACCATCCTGGCCCTCATTTCCTTCCTTCACCCGACCATCGCCATCGACCTCCCTGGAGTGGGGAAACAGCCTGAGACTACCAAATGCGGGTGGCGGAAGAGACAGTCGGCTGTCGTCACTTTGCCCATCCTTTTTGTGTGTTTACACAAGTCATTGATTTGCTCGAGCAGCCGCCAGTAATATCTCCATTCATCCCTGTCGCATGCTAGTGTAGCCTAATGGCATCTGCTTGTTCCGGGAACACAAAGAGCCTCAAACCAATCGTTCAGGGTCTTGACAAAGAAGTCTGACCATCTTGTAGGTGGGCGGCCATGCGGTCTTGATGTCCCGTGGAATCCAGTCAGTAATGGCTCTAGTCCAGCAGACGTCTCCATATCTCATTACGTGTCCAGCTCATCTGATTTTCAACACCTTGGAAATGAGATAGCATCCCTGATTCTTGACCTTCTATGGAGGTCGGAACTCCGGATTCTTTCTCTCATTTGAGTGAAACATGATACTCCAAGCATAGCTCTTTCAATTCCTCTTTGGAAGACCCGAATAGGGAATAGTGTTCTCATCCTATTTTCGTAGAGCCCAGGTCTCTGAGGCATATGTTAATGTAGTGAAAGATAGCCCCATGACAATTGGGCCCTAGCAAAGCAAGTCCCAACCCATATCCCGTCCTGCAGCTGTGGCAGGCTAGCAACACCAAGTACCCCCATCTCCTCCTTGCACCTGGAATTCGCCAGATAAGGCCACAAGGCCGGAGAAGGCCTAATGAGGCATCTCCTTGCCCTGGAATCCGCCTAACAAGACCCAACACCAAGTACCCCCATCTCCTCGTTGCACCTGGAATTCACCAGATAAGGCCACAAGGCCAGAAAAGGCCTAATTGACTGCCCGTTGGGATGGCCTGGTGACAGGTACAGAAGAGAGTGGCTGGTGCTGATGGCTTTTTGCAAAATGATTGGCTGCCTGCGTGCAGCAGCTAATGTGATAATTCAAATTTATTGGGTGATTTGTGCGTGGGCTTTCTGAAACGCGTGGGAAGATGCCCAATAAAAAATCCCCTTTGAAGAGGCTCTCAGTCACTGACGGTTTGCGGTCATGCTGTGAGCCCGAGCATGCTCGAATAAACCTCTTGCTTTTGCATGGACTTGGTCTCTCAGAGTTTTCCTTGACAGGTGAGGCTGTTCTGAGCTCGGACTCTAACAGTAGGAAGAACAGTGTAATTGAAGAGATGTGCCCGGAGCCAGAGGTTTTCGTACTCTTAGCTATTTCTTCGATGCTCTTGATGATGTTCCAAGCTGCTCTCTTCCTCCTGTGCAACTCAGGTGCCAAGTCATTCATCATGTTGACTTCTCGACCTTAGGTACATATAACTGTTGCATGCGGAAATGTTTGCTCCATTGAGAGCGAATGGAATGTCAGCAATGAGACTGTTTTTCATAAACATTGTCTTCATGAGATTCAGCTGTAGTCTGATCTTTCCACACTCACGGTCGTAGTTGGCCAGCATTTATGCTGCTTAGCTAATGTTTTGTGTTATTAGAACAATATCATCAGCAAAGCAGAGGTGTGTAGCTGCCGACCATCTATCTCCACTCCCATTCCTTCCTATTCCAGTCATCGCATGACGTTCTCGAGGGTGGCACTGAGGAGTTTTGTGAAATGGTATCACCCTGCGAACATCTCTCTTGATATCGATGATCACTTCTTTGTAGAATGGTGAGAACCTGGTAGTGAATCTGTAATACAGCTCACAGAGAATCCAGAGGTATTGAGTTTGAATGCCCTGATTGGCTAGGGCTTCGATGATTGTTACTGTCTCAACAGAATCAAAGGCCTTCTTTAAATCAACCTTAGACAGAGCGGCATCTTGAACTCCCAAGAAACCTCAATGATCTTGGTTATTGTGTGGATATGGTCGATCGTGCTGAATCCTTTTTGGAATCCGGCTTGCTCGCATGGTTGTCCTCCATCTAGTGTTCTGCCAATCCTATTCAGGATGACTCGAGTGAACAGCTTGTAGATAACAGACAATAGGCCGATTGGGCGACAGTTGCCAATGTCATGGATGTCTCCCTTCTTGTACAGTAGTACAGTCCTGCTGTTGAATAAATGAAGGTTATCAGACAATATTGTTTATGTTAAAAATATACAACGGCATTATACATTATATATATATATATGCTGGAGTGATAGCACAGCAGGTAGGGTGCTTGCCTTGCACAAAGCCGACCTGGGCCAACCCGGGTTCGATTCCTCTGCCCCTCTTGGAGAGCCAGGCAAGCTACAGAGAGTATCACGCCCCCACGGCAAAGCCTGGCAAGCTACCCGTGAGGTATTCGATATGCCAAAAACAGTAACAAAAGGTCTTGTTACTGGTGCCCGCTAGAGCAAATTGATGAACAACAGAAGGACAGTGCTATAGCAGGACAGTTATATATATAATATACATCCTCATTAAACTTCATCTTCATAAAAAAAACACCCAAACAACAAAAAATCTAATGTTAAGAGAGTTTAAGTTTCAGGGGGATAATGCCCCAGGTAGTAAGTTCTTGCTTCTGGACACTAGAAGAATCACAGGACTGTAAAGGACTTTGAAAGTTTATTTTTTCAGGCTAAAAGGGTGTGAACACTTGGGTGGAAGAAGCTCACAGCATTCACTCAGCAAAGTTCTTTTGGCAGCATCAGCAGTGAAGTATTCTGCTGTCTGGTCCTTTGGGGTGGCCTGGGGGAGAACTGCTAGGGCTCAAAACAGGCTTTATTTTCTTGCCCTGAGGCAATGGAAGGAAGCATGAAGCTGCCCAGAATTTAAATGAATACCCTTTGCTCTTTGCCCTAGGGCAGTGGTGGCACAAGCAACAAAAGCTGTGCTCCATGCAAAATAAGATCCTTGACAAATGACAAGGGATATAAAAGTACATTAGCAACTACAACATAAATAATAATATAGTAATCTGATAATAGCACCAAGGTAGCAACTTTCCATTTGATATTTATGAGACATCAAAGCATTGTAATTACTTGTTTTCTATGTGTGACAGCAAAGGATATACTTGTATAAATCAGGCTTCTAATACCAGTTCTGCTACTCACAGGCTATTTTGGTATTGATAAGTCAATTACCTTCTTTAAGTCTTACATTCCAATTGAAAAATGATATACTGACCTTTTATATAGCATCGTTTTCAGGGTAAAACATGCTATCTTAGCACATTGAAGAGAAAGAAAAAGTTCATTAGTGATTCACCCTTGGGTTTGTTCACTGAAAGATTTTGAAGGCAATAAAGTTCTGCTTTTTTCCATAAGGATAACAATGGTTTTGCAGGCTATAGAAGTAGTTGCTTGTGTGTTGGAATACAGTTTGAAGTGAAATACATTAAGAAATTATATGAGACACTGGGAACTATTTAAAGGCACAGCAGTGAGATGAAGTTTGAGTAAGATTATAAAACAACTTGGTGCTAAATTTATTGATTAGTAATTAGTATCAAAGGACATTACATAAGAGTCATAATCCAAGATAGTTTAGTGGAGCATGTATTATCAAGTGTGGAGCAGCAGGCTTAATTTGAGATTGTGGTGGTATTAAGGAGAAAGGCATACAATGTTTCATACTTGCTACAAGACTTGTTGATTCAAGTGTCACAAAAACTATGTAGAACCAAATAAGGCAGGAAATAAGAGACAACTCGGATTACAAATTATAGAAAATATATTCCAAATGCTGCAAAAATATTGCTATTTCTCCTGAAAATGGATACATTTTAAAGGACAAAGACATCTTTCCTATATTTGCCCAGATATTTTTGGATACAGCAGGAATGGAAGGGTGGAGTGCCAGGTGAATTTAGTTGGTCACTTTAAATCTCACCCATGGAACGGGGAACCAATCAAACAGGTTACAGTCTGCTGAGGGCAAAAGATATGGCAAAAAAGTTTCTGTCTATCTCTCTCTATCCCTCTCCTCTCCCTTACCACTCACTTACATGTCCAGCATACTGCAGGATAGAGCAGGACTTCCACAATCAGACAGATGGCTAAGTACAGGCAGCTTTCATAGGTCCAGACAGGGACAGGACTGACTACAGGCATGGCTCAAAGGTCCAAGAAAGCTCAGATCTAGGCAGGGCTCAAATGCCCATGTAGCGACAAGATGCTGAGCATAGGAGTCTCGCCCATGAGCACCAAGACCATGGCGAGAGACTACGAAAGTTGAAACTGAATGACAGGAACTCATGAGGTACAGCTGGGAAGCCCAGTGTCAGGTCAGAGTGTTGATCTCCACATAGGGCGCAAGGAAACTATTCAGAGAATGCAATAGGCAGACGTGGTTTATTGTTCTAGCCAGACTAGGGTCAAGCTCCACCTAGGTCGCACAAGACCAGGATTCGGAGTAAAACCCCAAGCCTCTTTAAGGAAGATCTTATATAGGCTCTTACCGGTCTTTAGGGCAAAGCCCGCACAGTAGGTAGCCAATGACTTTGTAACATACAAAGCCAGTGCAGTTCATCACTATTAAGCAAGCCGAAAGACGTTGGGAACGTTAAGTCTTGGGTAATCTTCCTTAACCACAGGTATCCTGCGTTATCAGTCACCTGAGGCACATGCATCTAGGTGCCGGGCCCCAGGGAGAATAACAAGTCAACAAAAGCATGGGGTTCCAGTAAAAAGGATCCGAGAAAAACAAATTAAGATCTAAGAAAGAAAAACAAGTTCTTAATCTAGGAAAAACAGGTTAGTTCCCGTAAGTTGGTCAGCGTTCATCTGGTTCAGGGCTTCGTTCCTCACAAGAGTGATGTAGGTGTACCCCACGGGTGGCTCACGTGAGTCAGGAGGAGAGAAAGACGGTCACCTTCTCCTATTCCACCACTGCCACCCATGACCCACTGGGAAGACTAGGACTGGTAGTCTGCAATGAGCCCCTGCTCCCACGGGCCTGTGCCCCACCAGGTGGCTGTCAAGCCACACCTGAAGTCCCCTTGATCTGCAAGACATGGGAGTCTGTCCCTGCCACCAATTTCTTAGGGACCCATGGACTCATGCTGGAGCGAGGATTTGCTCTTTGCAGGAAAGGAGAAACCAGGCCCAGGTCTTACGCAGGGTTTTGGGGTTTCTTGTCTTGCCTCGCAGACAAAAATTTCAGGAGTAGAAGTAAAACAGATTTTATTTGGAGAGTTTTTTGAAGGTATGGAGGGGAAGTGAATGAGGGTGGAAGGGAGAGAGAGAGAGAGAAACAAGTTCAAGAAAGAATGCAGAATTCTTCAAGTGCCAAGAGAGCCTTGAATGGGCTTTTGGGTTGGGTTTTATAGGCTCTTCTGGGATTGTCTTGGTCTGGACTGCTCTTGAGTCTTCTCTGGGCTGAGTCACCAAGGTTAATTGTATTAAAAGATGCAGATGTGTCTGAGAGCTCACCTGGTGAGGTGCCAAATTCCTCAGTATGGCTGAAGGTCTTATCAGGTATCTGGTGAGGTGTCAAATTTCTTCAGGGTCTTCTGAAGGTCTTATCAGGTCTTATCAGGTCCCATCCTTCCCAAAATTTTGTTGGTGTGAGTTTTATTGTGGAGAGCTTTTCCCTGTCTACCTCCCTACATAAAGAGCACAGGAATCTTGCCCATATGCATGTGGCCATGACCAGTGTAAGAAATACTAGGACATTATGACTTTGGCTGGTAGATTAGGGAAGGCCCATCCACATCATGGCAATGAAATTTCTGGGAAGTAATAAAGCCATCAGTCCTTAGTCTGATCCACCTTGTGAATACAGAAAGCAAGACCTGATAAAACCTGATAAGCATTTGACCCTGAGGAGATTGGAACCCCTCCCCACAGAAAAGGCTTAAAAGAATAGAGGCTTGAGAACCCTCAAGTCCTTCCTTTAATCTGATTAACCCTCCCCTAGCCTAGATGCCCCCTCAGAGAAGATCAGCGGAAACAAAGCTCAAGAAAAGAAGTTTCAAAGAAGACCACTCCCAACTCTACCCACTTAACAACAACCCTAGCAAAGATTCTTATCTAGCTAGAAAGCTCCACATGTGGCAGCTTGTAAAACACTATAAAATCCACTTTGGACAAACTAAGGGTGTGCATATGCTGCCTGAGCCCATGTGCTGCTTGCACCCATGGTTCAAGCACATGTGGCACCTGAGCACATGTGCTGCTCACATTTCCCCTCTTGAGCTGTACTTTCATGCTTCTATAGCTAATGCTGGGGTGTGTATAGGGGCTCTCTCTGCTCTTTGAGAAGTCTGCATTCTCCCTTGAATACATTACTCTCTCTTTTATGCTTTCCCTTCTTCTTCACCTTCTAAAACTTCCAAATAAAATGTTTTACTTTACTGCTAATCTATTCCTGAAATTCTTTTCTTCACGGTAAGACAAGAACCCGGTAACCCTGGGTAAGGTCTAGGAGTGACTTCTCCTTTCCTGCAAAGAGCAATTCTTCATCCCAACCTGAGCCCATGGCTCCCCAAGAAATCAGGTGGCAAGTATCAAGTTCTGTGCTGAGAAGACCAAGAGAATATCAGGTGTGGCTTGACGAGGACCTGGTGGGGCCAGCGGGGCTTACTCCTGTGCTGAGCAGGGGATTATTGCAGACTTTAGCAGTCCTTGTCTTCCCACCTGGGTCTTGGGGTGGCAAAGGTGAATGGGTGATAGTCTCACCCTCCTTGTTTCATGTAAACCCCTTGGAGGCGCAACAAAATCAAAGGCAATAAGGGATTCATTAGGATTCAGTCGGGAAAAGGCCCAGAGACATAATTTCAGACCAGGAAAGTGTACGAGGATAGAGAGTGATGGGGGTGGAGGATCGGGGCCTGGTCATTGTACACTGGAAGCAAGTAGATAGCATTGGACAGAAATGGAACATCCTACATGGGATAGAGCAGCATCAGTGGCAGGACAAGTAATGTCATTCACTAGTAAAGAAGAGGACTGCACATTTGGTAAGGGACCCGAACCCATCTAGTTTTTTTTTTTCTTTTTTTTTTCCCTTTATTGTATTTTATTTTTTTTAAAGTTGTAGATTTACAATTTTTTGTGCTTTGGTTTCAATTATACAATGATCAGACACCCATCCCTCCACCAGTGCCCATTTTCCACCACCATGGATAATATCCCTCCCACCCCCATCCCCCCATCCCCCCTGTCTCTGTGGCAGGGCAATCCCCTGTGTTCTCTCTCTCCTTTTGGGTGTTGTGGTCTGCAAAAGAGGCATTGAGTGGCAAACATGTTCAGTCCATAGTCTACTTTCGACATGCATCTCCCCTCCTGGGAGGATCCTCCAAACATCCTTAATTTGGTGCTCCCTTCTCTATCTGAACTGCCCTTTCCTCTAGGATACCCGGCTGGCCTCTAAGTTATGGAGTAATCCTCCTGGTGCTGATCTCAGCTATTCTTGGGTATTAATCTCTTACTTTGTTACTTTATATCCCCCAGATGAATGCAATCTTTTTATGTCTATCCCTCTCTTTCTGACTCATTTCGCTTAGCATGATACTTTCCATATTGTACCACTTGTATGTAAATTTCATGACTTCATCTTTTCTAAGAGCTACATAGTACTCCATTGTGTAGATGTACCAAAGTTTCTTTAACCAGTCATCTGTTCTTGGGCACTCAGGTTTCTTCCAGTTTCTGGCTATTGTAAAGAGTGCTGCAATGAACAAACAAGTGCAGATGTCACTTCGACTATACATTTTTGCCTCTCTGGGATATATTCCCAGGAGTGGTATTGCTGGGTCAAATGGGAGCTCAATTTCTAATTTTTTGAGAATCGTCCATACTGTTTTCCAGAAGGGCTGAACCAGTGGACATTCCCACCAACAGTGAAGGAGTGTCCCTTTCTCGCCACATCCACGCCAGCATCGGTTGCTTTTGTTCTTTTGAATGTGGGCTAGTCTCTGAGGTGTGAGGTGGTATCTCATTGTGGTTTTGATCTGCATCTCCCTGATGATTAATGATGTAGAGCATTTTCTCATGTGCTTTTTTGCCATTCGGATTTCTTCTTTGAGAAAGTTTCTGTTCATTTCATTGCCCCATTTTTGGATGGGGTTGGATGTTTTCTTCTTGTGGAGTTTAACCAGTATTTTGTATATCCTGGATATCAACCCCTTGTCAGATGTGTATTCGGCGAATATCCTTTCCCATTCTGTAGACTGTCTTTGTATTTTGGTCACTGTTTCTTTGGAGGTGCAGAAGCTTCTTAGTTTAAGATAGTCCCATTTATCTATCTCTGTTTTCACTTGCTCGGCCAGTGGCGTGGCATCTTTGAAGATACCATTAGCTTCAATGTCATGGAGGGTTTTGCCAACTTTATCTTCAATGTACCTTATGGTTTCTGGTCTGATGTTGAGGTCTTTAATCCATTTTGATCTTACTTTTGTACAAGGTGTTAGGCAGAGTTCTGAGCCTATTTTTTTGCATGTAGCCGTCCAGTGATGCCAACACAATTTATTAAAGAGGCTTTCCTTACTCCACTTCACATTACTTGCACCTTTATCAAAGATTAGATGAGCATATGATTGAGGAGAGGTGTCAGTGTATTCAACCCTGTTCCATTGGTCTGCAGTTCTGCCTTTGTTCCAGTACCATGCTGTTTTAATTATTACTGCTTTGTAGTACAGTTTGAAGTTCGGGAGGTTGATTCCTCCCATTTTCTTTTTCCCAAGAATTGCTTTAGCTATTCGCGGGGGCTTATTGTTCCATATAAATTTCAGGATTGTTTGCTCCATTTCTTTGAAGAATGTCATGGGTCTGCTTATAGAGATTGCATTGAATTTATACAATACTTTCGATAGTGTCGCCATTTTGACAATGTTAAGTCTCCCGACCCATGAGCACGGGATATCTTTCCATTTCCTCATGTCCTCTTTTATTTCCTGAAGTAGCATTTTGTAGTTTTCTTTGTACAGGTCCTTTACTTCCTTAGTTAAGCTGATTCCTAGGTACTTGATTTTCTGGGGCACAATTGTGAACGGGATTGTTTTTTTCATGTTGCTTTCTTCTCTCTCACTGTTTGCGTATAGGAAAGCCATGGACTTTTGGGTATTGATTTTATAACCTGCAACTTTACTATACGAGTCTATTGTTTCTAGGAGTTTTTTGGTGGAAGTTATTGGGATCTCTAAGTAGAGTATCATATCATCTGCGAATAGTGAGAGCTTGATTTCTTCCTTTCCTACCTGAATGCCCTTAATATCTTTTTCCTGCCTAATCGCTATTGCAAGTACTTCCAGTACTATATTGAACAGCAGTGGAGAGAGTGGGCATCCCTGTCTCGTCCCTGATCTTAGAGGGAAGGCTCTCAGTTTTTCCCCATTGAGGATGATGCTTGCTGTAGGCTTGTGGTAGATGGCTTTAATTATGTCGAGGAAGGTCCCCTCTATACCCATTTTGGCTAGGGTTTTCATCATAAAGGGGTGCTGGATCTTATCAAATGCTTTCTCTGCATCTATTGATATGATCATATGCTTTTTATCTTTTCTTTTGTTGATATGGTGGATTATGTTGATTGATTTCCGAATGTTAAACCATCCTTGCATCCCTGGGATGAATCCTACTTGGTCATGGTGTATGATCTTTTTGATGAGTAGTTGGATTCTATTTGCTAGTAGTTTGTTGAGGATCTTTGCATCTGTGTTCATCAGGGATATCGGCCTGTAATTCTCTTTCTTTGTAGTATCTCTGTCTGCTTTTGGTATCAGTGTGATATTTGCTTCGTAGAAACTGTTCGGGAGTGTTTTTGATATTTCAATTTCGTGGAAAAGCTTAAAGAGCATCGGGAGTAAGTCCTCTTTAAAGATTTGGAAGAATTCACTCGTGAATCCATCCGGGCCAGGACTTTTGTGCTTGGGGAGACTTTTTATTACCATTTCAATTTCCTTGATGGTGATAGGTCTGTTCAGGTATTCCAGGTCTTCTTGGCCAAACCCATCTAGTTAAACTATAAAATAAACTATAACTTTTAATCTTTGGATCTTTATATGCAAATATTTTATATAGTTCTCAAGAACCCACCATCACAGGAAAATCCACTTTTGCACTAACATTTGTCATTATATAACATTAATTTTATGAAAATTCAAGATTCCCTCTGATATAATTTCCCTCAGTCTTAAGAATTTCCTTTATAATTTCTCATAGAACAGTTTTCTGGTGACAAATTCTCTCAGTTGTCCTTCATTAGAAAATGTCTTTATTTTGTTTTCTTTCCTGACAAGTATTTTTGCTGAATGTAGAAGTTGGGGTTGACAGTTCTTTTCTCTCAGAACATTAAGTATACTGTCTTCCAGACTCTGTGGTCTTTGATTAAAAAAAAAAGAAAAACACCACAAAATCTGAAGTTTTAAAAATCTTTGATCCACATGTCATTTTCATTCATCTTCTTTCAAATTTTCTTCTTTATTTTTGGTTTCAGCATTTGCTTATGATGCTTTTAGGCACATTCCTAATTAAATTCAAATAATCATTCCTGATGAGCTTCTTTTAAAAAATTATTTAGTCATTAGTGATATCCAATACCGTTAAACAGGTTTCAGGCAAACAATGCTACAACACCAGACTACCACCAGTGTCACCATCCCACTGAAAGAATAAGCCTCAGTTTCCCCTTGCCAGGTGCTCTGAGCAGTCCCATTTTTGATTTCCCACATATTACATCTTAAATATTTTATATTCCTGGACTCTTTCTGATAAACATGAAGTAACAATTGTCCAACATCATAAAATTCTCCTCCAGAGCTTAGACTCACTTGAGACTAAGATGATGGGCAATACCAAAGTCAAATGACCATACTACTGTGTAACATTCTTATTAAGTGATAAAAAATGCAAAGAGCCCAATTTTCATATAGAAGGACAAATACCAAACACCTTTTAATTTCTCTGAATTCTCTGTAACATTCTTGTCACTCAGATGCAGGTTTCCTATAAACACCTCACCAAAAACAAAAAAATAAATGAGCTTTAGTAACTTAGTCCTATACTAAGATTCTTAGAGGTGGGAAACTTCCTTTCCATTCCCTTCTAGTTTCCAATAAACTTACTGATGCCGGTGGACTCTAGGTGACTTATATGAAGGGGAGAGGAGAGAGATGGTAACTTTCTACCAATCTGCCTCTGCCATCCCGAAACTGTCTGGGAAGGCTAGGACTGATAAAGTCCACAATGAGCCCCTGCACAGCATGGACCTCGAGACCTGCCAGCCCTAGTAAGTAGCTGTCAAGCCACACCTGAAGTCCACTTGTTCTGTGCAGCACAGGAATTAACCCCCATTACCCAATTTCTGGGGAACCATGGACCCAGACTGGAGCAAGGAATTGCTCTTTGCCGAAAAGGAAAGGCAGTCATAGGTCTTATCAGGCTTCTTGGGTTCTTGTCTTTCTCACAGAAAAAAAATTCAGGAGACAAGCAGCGAAGTAAAACAGATTTTATTTGGAGGTTTTCAGAGGAGGGGAAGGAGAGAGAGAAAGGGAGAGGAAAGAGTAACATGCTCAAGGGAGAGTGCGAATTTCTTCATATATTCCCCTGCACACCACGTAACATTCACTGTATTACTGTATCACTGTCATACCATTGTTCATCGATTTCCTCAAGCAGACACCAGTAATATCTCCTCCATTCGTCCTAGCCCTGAGATTTTAGCAAGTTCCACATTGGAGGCTCTTTCAGGGTCAGGGGAATGAGACCCATCATTGCTACTGGGTTTTGGCATATCGAATACACCACGGGAAACTTGCCAGACTCTGCCGTGTGGACAGGATAATCTCGGTAGTCTGCCGGGTTCTCTGAGAGCAAGAACTAGATAATAAGTGGTCATGCAGCCACAAATGCAGCCCCGAGCTTCAGGGAGATTGGTTTTATAGTCTCTGGATCTTAGCCATTGATGGGATTACACGGCACTGGGGCAGTTGTTGGGTGTAACTGTCTAGCTACTAGAAGATGGGGGATCTGGGTGGAGGAGGCCCAGTTCCGATCCGAGCATTAGATGTAAAAATATCAAAGTATACATCTCAAGAGGGAGATACAGGATACACATGTGCTTGGGCATCAAATGCGCTTGGCCACAACACATGGACACAAGCCACAAGCAGCACATGGGATCGGGCAACATATCTCCCAATCCTCCTCTGTGATCCTGTAACTAGCTGAGAATGCTCGGATGAATCAGCTCTGTAATGAGCCTCTGCATGGCATGGACCTCTAGGCCCATCAGCTCTAGTACATAGTGGTCTTTGTTCAAGTTGGCTTTCATAAAGTTTCTTCCAAGCTGTCTCAAGTGGGAATTTCTACCAAGGCAAGAGTCTGTTGCTAGGGGACCGAGTTTGGATTAGCTAATGATCTTCTTTCCAATTCCTTTCTTGCTGTAGCTTCTCTTAAAGCAGGTGCCCAGCCTTCTCTGGAATCTGTGCTGGTGCCAGGTAAAGATCATATCAGGCACTATTTCCTGTGCCCACTGACTTGGGTAAAAATTTCTACCACTGTTCTTAATAGACTGTACACATCAATTATTTTCTGTTTTGGTTTTTGGATTCCTAATGAAACAAATGTTATGTTATTTGGTATTATCACAAAGTCTTGTTCAACTTTTGTCAGTTTTATTTTTAAGATTGCATATTTTATTTTATATTTGGTTTAATTTATTTTTTTCTTCTCTCATTTCCATGCAATACTGAGAGTACATCTAGTGATTTTTCTCATATCAGGGTTTGTTTGAATTCAGTGTCTTAAACATGTATTGCTTACAATCTACCACTGAGTCATATGTCTAGTCACATCATTTAGTGTTTTACTAAAATTGAAGATATTATAGTTTCTGTGTCTAGAAGGTTAATCTGGCTATGTTTCTCTGTTGTGAACTTGACTTTCCCCTTATACATCATGTATGTTTACCTCATGGAATACAGTAAATATAACTGCTTTGAACTCTTCTTGTTAATACTTTAAGCATTTAGGTAGTCTAGATTGGTAGCTGATGGTCATTATTCCCTTAAGCACTGATCACAATTTTCTCATTCTGTTATATAATGAATATTATATTGTGGACATTGTGAGGGTTCTGGTATACAGAATATGAATTCTGTTATAATACTATAAATATTTTAAAAATTCGTGTCAGTAGAGCAACAACTCAAGTTAAACTGCAATCTCTGTCTTATATCCTGTAGGTGGTGATTTAGATAGGGCTTCTTAAATTCCTATACGTGACAACTTTAGGTCAAAGAACCACAGTGCAAGCAAGTGCTACTAGAAACATCTCAGATTCATTTATACAATTAATTTTGAATTAATATTTTGTTAATGCATATTAAGAAAACTTGAACTATTTCTAAACTTTTCATGACTCTTACATTCAATTATGTGACCTGCTCTAGGGACATGACCAACAATTTATAAAGATGGGGTACTCTTATTTTAGTCTCCAAGGCCTTTGCATGCTGAGTTGCAGCTGCGCCATATGTGTGCAGCCCAGGTGAAGATTATGTGGGTTTACATACAGAACTAGAGAGTACTTTGTTTGCTTTTCTTCTTTCCAGAATTTCCATTATGATCTTTGCACTTAAAGTTCTTGTTTCTGATTTCTCTGGTGAGATTCAGTCACTACACAGCTAAAGAAATTTTAGCCATTTTCAGGGAAAATACATAAGAGAAAATCGATTTTAAAAATTCATATACTTGGGGACTGAGAAATAGTGGAGCAGGTAGGATGCTTTCCTTGAATTAATCAAACCTGGGTTCACTCCTCAGCACTCTGTATTTTCCCCTCAACACTGTCAGAAGTTACCCTGAATGCAGAGCCAGAAGTAAGCTTTGAGCAATGCTGGGTGAAACCCCCCTGCCAAATTAATAAACATATCACCCTGTGGTAATTTTTCTGATTTTGTTCTCCCCTCCATCCTAAACCAGCTGTTATTTATACTCGAGTACTCAGATAGCTGTGTTTGGGTCTGTTTTGCCAGATTTAAGTTGTGAACTGGAGAATTGATCTATTGCTGGGATTAAGCTGCTATGTCAAATATAGAACCACATTTATTTTTTATCATACTCATGCTAAAATATTTGCTAAACTGTCTTATAACATACTATTCATTTGCTAATTGTGTGACTTTCTTACTGCCAAACTCTACATGATTTTAGAATTTTGTTTTGTAAACTTTTTAACATCTTTATTATTTCCCTTGCTCTCTCTTTTATTTTATTAGTGCAATATATAACTTGTAGTCTTTAAACTAGTCTAGAAATGATTAACATTAACATTAATGATAATGATAGCTAACATTCTGATGCCTTATGATACCTATCAGGCTTTAGTTCAAGTGCTTTACATTCAAATTTGTACTTTAAGATAATCTCTCTTAAAGTACAAAATATCTTGCTGAAATTTTGGATAGAAATTTTATTAAATTCATATATCATTTGAGGACAAGTGACAGCTTTACTATGCTCAGTGTTCCAATACATGATCACAGTATATTTCATCATTTATTTAGATCTTGAGCTTTTTTTTATCAATATATTGTCATTTCAGCACACAAGTCCTGTACATATTTGGTTAGATTTATGCCCAAGTGCCTCATTTTATGAGTGATTATAAATAATTTTGCGTTCAAATGTTTGGTCTTCATATGTTCATTGTTAGTACACAGAAATATAATAATAAAATTTATTTTTTAATCTTAATGTTTGCATCCTATGACCTTGCTGGGCTTAGTTGTTTGTGGTAGAGGGGGTATTTTTATGCGTTACTAGGAATTTTCAGTATAGCACATCATCTGCTAACAAGCATGTTTTTATTTATTTCTAATGTGAATGCCTCTTCTTTCTTTTTTCCTTTCTTTATCTTTTTAATTGCTTCATTTGGGGGGCTAGAACTTCCAGTCAATATTAAATAAGACTGGTAAAATTTGACATTCTCTTCTGTTCTCATTTTGGGAGAAGGCATTCAGTCATTAATCATTAAGCATAATACTAGCAGTAGATTTGTTGTAGATTTTTTAAATTAAGATTAGGAAGTTTCCCTCTATTTATAGTTCGGTGAGGATTTTGTCATGAGTGAATATTAAATTACATCAAATCATGTTCTGTCTCAATTGATGTGATCATTTTATTTTTCTACCAGTTTTAAGCATACTGATAATTGAACATTTAATTTTGGTAAAAATACATTGAAGAATCACCCATTTTACAAAAGAATTGATTGTAACTTTATTTAGTAAATGTGTTTTCTTGATGTTAAAATTTAACATATTTGTAATATTAAGAAAGTATTGATCAATTTTTATTACTTTTAGTATAGTTATTATGTCAAATCAAGTAAACTTATCCATTATTGCTAGCTACACTCTAGAATTTTCTAGTGCTTAGACTTAAAGGAATTTACCCTATTTTTGGATGTGAGAAGCTATCATAGAGGTATAATTTGGCGATAAAATGTTGAATTTATGACATTTCATATGACTTATTAATTTGCCAGAGATACTTAAAATTGAAACATTCGCATATCTGTGTTCTATGGACACATCATTGTTAAAGTCCAAAAGAAAATATAGGTTCACAGCAGGTAAGGTGCATGACTTGCATCTGACCTACCACAAATTCATCACCCAGGCCACATAAGGTCCCCCGAGCACCACTTTGATTGATCCCTGAGCCTCTAGGAGACTAAGCCCTCTGTACTGCCAGAAGAACCAAATGACAGTAAAAAAGTCTCTCATGCTAACTATCTCTTACCACAGTTTTGATTATTTTAGCAGTATATAAATCATCCACTGGAAATGGTTAATAAAATAACCTGAACTCTCTACTGAAACTATGTTTCCCTGTTAAAGACCCAAGTTAGAATTGGGTGTGACTACACAATGCTAGACTGCCAGAAAAGTAGGAGTGTGTGTGTGTTTTTGTGTGTGTGTGCGTCGCACCATTTATGTACACATGCACGTGTGTGTGAACACAGTGCATGCTCATTCATGTAAATTTATGTCTTCTATTTTGGGTTCAAAGGCTGTATTTGCTGAGAAATATTTTTATCTGATGAACATTTACAGTCTTTCATGTCTCATATTTGATAATTCTTATTTATGATTAATTTTATTGCACTTTATGTAGTTTGAAATAAGACTTAGTTTAAAATTAGTCCTTCAGTTTTGTAATCCGGCAATAAATATTTTGGTGTTTAAAATGCTTTTGCTTACTCTCTACTTTTACTCTGTTTCTCACCTTAGGGTTATACAAAACCCATGTTCATTAAGTAGAGTGTGAAAAGTAATGCCATAACAGTTTCTTGTCTTATAAATCCATTTAAAATTTATAGCATATGATTGTTTTGCCTTTCTAATGTAAATAGCATCTCTGGACTAGTGATTCACTTACTTGAACATGAATCAGATTTCCCCTGGAAGACTGGTTAACACAATGATAAATCTTATAGACAGAGTTTCTGATCTTGTTTGTCTGAATTCACTCAGAAAATATGCCCACTGAGTATAAGGAAAACTTAGTATAAGGCTGATACTTTTTTAAGGAACCATTTGAAAATTAGTGCTTTGGGAAAAAAGGCAAAACGAGTTTTAATTTTACTTTTGGTACAAATTATTTCCTGAACTTAATCTACTCATATATATTCTATACCTCAGTTTCCACATGTGTTAGTTAAGACCAGTGATACAAGTTCAACCTACTTTATGGAGATTTTGGAGGAACCAGTGGAATAATAATTATAAAAATAATAAAGTTGAAAGAAATGAACATATGGGAAACTGTGAAATGTTTTTAGGGTCTTGAGAAATAGACAGTGATGTTGCAAGAAATCTTCATGTAAAGTATGGTAGCTCCAAAAACAAAAGAGAATTAACGAAGTAGATGATTAATAACATACACAAAAATAACTTAAGTGAATTAAAGTTATTAGACTTGAAATGATAAAAAAAAGTTGCAAAATGCCACTGATACAAGTACTCTAGGACCTTAATATCAGAGATGTGTTCTGAGATTCAGTTTCGATTACGTAGCTAGGGAAAGAAAAGCCAGAATGAAACAAATAAGTCCGTGCCAAATGAAATATCTTTTACATAGTGAAAGAAATGACCAAAGGACACAAACATTTTGCAAAATGCATCCAACAATGGATTAATGTCAAAAGTATAGAAATAATTCACAAAAATTAACAATAGAAAATCAAGTAAGCCAATAAAATATGCCAAGATAAGAAAACAATAGGTCCTCAAAGAGGACACCAAAGTTGACCTAGAAACACATAAAGAAAAAAATCATTATCACTTAATACTAGCAAAATGCAAATCAAAACCACAATTAGAGATCACCTCCCATCCATGAAAATGGCCCATGTCAGGAATATCAGGAACAACCAATGTCAATGCTATGAAGAAAAAAGGACTTTGTTCACTGTTGGTCTCCATGAAAAATGGTATGAAGAAACAAAAAACGGTTATTTCATATAATCTAGATTTGATATGAAAACACTTATTTGAAAGGATTTTTGTACCCAATGTTCATAGTAGGACTGTTCACAATTGAACTAACAGAACTGTTCATCTAAATCTAAATTTCCATTATCTCTGATTGGATTAATAGCAGATTCTTCCATTTAAGAAAGGATGAACTCAAGTGCTTTAGAACAAAATGATTGGGATTTGAGGAGATTGTGCTAACTGAAATAACTAAGGATGTGAAGGACATTTGCTGACTGCTCTAGTTCAGATGAGTAGTATGAATTAATAAAGTAAATTAATTGGTAGATATAAGACAACAGAACTAATTCCTAGAGTGAAAAATACAGTGATTACTGGAGGGAAAGGGGAGATGTGCGTCAAGAATGAAGAGATAAATCGACATGCATGACACCCTATTAGTAATGGTATTGTAAACCACAGTGCCTAAAAGTTAAAGTTAAAGAAAAGAAAATAGTGCCTTCCATAGAGGCAGGCTGGGGATAGGGGTAGGGAAACTGGGGACAGTGGTGGAGGAAAATGGATACTGGTGAAGGGATTGGTAATGGAATATTAAACACCTGAAACTCAATCATGAATAACTTTGTGGCTTTGTAATTTGTAGTGATTCAATTAAAACCAATTTTTTTTTAAAATGAGTGGATGTGTACTTTTGATGGAGAGATGGTCCTTGAACTTTGTTAGTGGGTATGATGAGTATTACATACATACAGAGGTGTGAAACAACTAAATTACAGAGTATTGCAAACCAATTATATACCAATAAAAGAAAAGCATTTGTGTAAAATATTTTTAAAAGTATGATGACTAACACATTTATGTTTATTATTTTCTGCATATTTTCTCCCTCTTTTTCACTCTTTCTTTTCACGTCAATATTTGCATTTTAGTTATTATCAAGCAGCAAACAAGTGGCTCGTACAGCAATAAAGCTTTTTTGACCCAGTATTTCTGATTTTGCTTTTTCCCACTTACAGGCAGTGAAACTCTTTCTTTTCTCCCAATGCTTATTGCAGAAATATTTTACAAGGAATGCTGAGACACTAACCCTCAGAATATTGCTTCCCTGCCACCTTCCAAATAAGCACTCTTCTCACTTGGAGACAATTCTGCCTTAGTTGATGACATATTAGTTGATATAAATCAAGGTGTTCCTGTTAGTTGCTTTCAGCTGTTTAGGTTTCCTACCTATAAATTCATTAAGGTAAAGGTAAAGGTAAAGGTAAAGGTAAAGGTAAAGGTAAAGGCCCTCCTGTTGATCATCGATTTGCTTGAGCGGGCCCAGTAACGTCTCCATTGGAGACTTTGTTGTTACTGTGTTTGGCATATCGAATACTCTCGGTAGCTTGTCGGGCTCTCCGAGAGGGGCGGAGGAATCGAACTCCGGTCGGCCATGTTGGCCGCTTGTAAGGCGTACGCCCTACCGCTGTGCTATCGCTCCAGCCCATAAGATGCAATTTGAATTTGATTGTTTAGAAAGACACAAAGGTAGAACTGGTTTCCCTTCTAGACTAAATATTTAGTTTGACAAGTTTTTTGTCAAAGCCAGGCCACTTATTATTTAATCTGTTGGTTTTTAAGTTGAAGGAAGGGGTCAGAGAGATCATAAAGCAAGTGGCTGACCTGGGTCCCATCCTCAGAACTCATATAGTCCCACCAGAAGTGATTACCTGAGCACAGAGCCCCAAAATCAAATAACTAAATAAAAACTATTAAAAAAAAAGAATAAAAAGGTAACATAAAGTTACCTTTGGAGAAAGGTAAGGGGGTTTGGAAAAAAGAAATGATCATGTCACAGCTGCTGAAGCGGGGTGGGGTGGTGGGGGATGGGATGGAGGTGATGGGAGGGATGCCGGGACCATTGGTGGGGTAGAATGGGCACTGTTGGTGGGATGGGTAAATGATCATTGTATGACTGTAATGCAAAGACGAAACTGTAGCTGTACCCCACGGTGATTCACTAATTAAAAAAAAAAAGCTTGGGACTGAGAGGTAGTACAATTGGTAGGGCATTTGCCTTGCATGCAGCTGATGTGGATTTGATTCCTGGAATCCCATGTGGTCCCCCGAGCACTGACAAGAGTTATTCCTGAGTGTAGAGACAATAGTTGTCCCTGAACATCGTGGTTCAAAAAACAACAACAAATAGGCTTGTGCCTGAGTAACAGTACAGCAGGTAGGGCACTTGCTTTCTATGCACCAACCAGGGTTCCACGCAGCATCCCATATGGTGCCTTGAGCCCCATCAAGAGTGATCCCTAAGCCCAAAGCCAGGAGTAAAGCCTGAGCATCACCAATGTGTCCCTCCCCCAACCAAAAAAAAAAAAAAAAGAAAGAAAGAAACTCAAAAGAAAAAAAAACAGCATTCTGTATTTGTTTCAAATATAGTAATAAGGATGGGCGTTTTGGATTCCATAAAAAGCTGTTTAGGAGTCATTTGAACATTTGAATACTAATTACATTTCTGTGTATAAATTAATTATAACCTCTATTGACTATGTTGATATTGTTTAGAAAAAATATCTCTCAGATTAGATGAAAAATCTTGCTTGTGCATTACAAAGGTGCAACTTACTTGTTCTGGTATATGGCATCAATATTCCCTGGAGTAAAGGTAAAGGCCTAAAAGGCCCTCCCGTTGATCGTCGATTTGCTCGAGCGGGCCCAGTAACGTCTCCATTGGAGACTTTGTTGTTACTGTGTTTGGCATACCAAATACTCTCGGTAGCTTGCCGGGCTCTCCGAGAGGGGCAGAGGAATCGAACTTGGGTCGGCCATGTTGGCTGCTTGTAAGGCGAACGTCCTACCGCTGTGCTATCGCTCCAGCCCTGTGTAAAATTCATAAAATATTAAAACCAAATTAAATTCAGAAAAGGAACCAGTCCTTTGAATTTATTTATTTAAAGCTGAGACAATGCAGAGCCCTCCTTATTTATTTTTTTTACTGTAAAGCCATACGTTGGTCCCACCAAATCTTCTTCTATACTGATATTTTTAAATCCACTTTTAATAATTTTTAAAGTTCACACAAGACTTTTTAAACCCTAAAATATTTTGGTAAAGGCAGTAATACTTGTATTTCAGTCTAAATATTTTATTAAAGCCATAGAAGAGAGTTGGAGATAGTATAGTGGGTAACGCACTTGCTTTGCATGCGGCAGACCAGGGTTCAATCTCCAGCACCACATATGGTCCCCTAAGCACTACCATGGGCAAGACCTAACTGCAGATCCGGGAGTAAGCCCTAATCATTTCCAGCTATAGCCCAAAAAATGAAAAATAGCTAAATCAAAAATACTGTGTTATGAGTTACTTAAATCCCTGTACTTTAATAAAAACTGTTAAAAAGTGTTTTTGATATTTCTTGTGCCAGAGAATGAAAAAGAATGAGACATAGTGACATCTCCCAAAATTGGAAGGAAGGCAAAGAGTACACAAAAATGTATTGCAAAGATCTTGCTAAAAAAGAGTATATAATACAAATGAATGTGGTCTTTCTATACCTGTCACTCTCATTCTGACTCATTTCAATCAGCATGATACTCTCCATGTCCATCCATTTATAGGCAAATTTCATTACTTCATTTTGCTAACAGCTGCATAGTATTCCATTGTGTAGATGTGCCATAGTTTCTTTATCCATTTGTTTGTTCTTGGGTACTCAGACTGTTTCCAGATTCTGACTACTATGAATCATGCTGCAATGAACATAGAATGCAGAGGTTTTTGCTCTTAGTTTTGGACCACCAGGATATACTATCAGAAGTGGTATTGTTGGGTCAAATGAGAGCTCAATTTCTAGTTTTTAGAGGAATGTCCATAATTATTTTACAAAAAGGCTGGACCAGTCGGCATTGCCACCAACAATGAAGGAGAGTCCATTTCTCCCCACATCCATGCCAACACTGGTTGCTCTTGTTCTTTTGGATGTATGCCAGTCTTTGTGGTGTGAGATGATATCTCATTGTTGCTTTGATATGCATCTCCCTCATGATTAGTGATGAAGAACATTCTTTCATGTGCCTTTTGGCCATTTGAATATCTTCTTAGATAAAGTTTCTGTTCATTTCATCACCCCATGGGGTTCAGTGCTTTTTTTTTCTTGAAGAGTTGAACCAGTGCCTGGTATATCTTTGATATAAACCCCTTATAAAGAGAGTATTGGGTAATAACATTTCCCATTTCATAGGCTGTCTTTGTATCTTGGTCACTGTTCCTTCTGAGGTACAGAAGTTTTTTAGTTCAAGGTAGTCCCATTTGTTTATCTTTGCTTTCACTTACTTGGTCAATGGTGTTTCTTCCTTGAAGATACCTTTAGCTTCAATATTGTGGAGGGTTTTGCTGACCTTTTCTTCAATGTACCTAATGGATGCTGGTCTGATGTTGAGAATCTTCAATCTATTTTGATCTGACTTTTGTGCATGGTGTTATAGAGATACCTGAGCCTATTTTATGAATGTAGCTATCCAGCTTACCCAGCACCACTTGTTAAAGAGGCTTTCCTTGCTCCACTTCATATTTATTGCTCCTTTACCAAAGATTAAATGATCATACATTTGAGGGTGTGTGTCAGGATATTCAACCCTATTCCATTGCTCTGAAGGTCTGTCTTTATTCCAACATCAGGCTGTTTTAATTATTACCATGTTGTAGTATAGTTTAGTATAGTATAGAGTCTCCTGCCCCCATGCCTGGCTGTCCTCACTGGGGACCAGTGCAGGGGGAGGGTTGAGTTTCTCTCCCCCACCCCACACCGAGCAGAGCCCCAGCAGCTGAGGACCTCCAGAGCCAGCCACGGCCATGCTGGAACCACTCTCCACATATCCGGACATGCCTCATTCATGAAAGAACTGGCAGAGGAACCCAGGCATGCGGGTCCTGAGGCTGAGATCTCCAAGCCCACTCGGATTGGGACTGGGCCTTCTCCACCTAAACCCTCCATCTTCCAGTAGGTAGGCATCACACCCACTAGCTGCCGCCAGCGCCAAGTTGGTTCCATCAATGGCCAAGACGCAGGGACTATAAAACCCAGCTCCTGGAGGAGAACAGCGCAGAGTCTCCTGTCCCAGAGCCTGGATGTCCTCAACGAGGAGAATTTCTCTCCCCCCCTGCCCTGCGCAGAGCCCCAGCAGCTGAGGACCTCTGGAGCCATCCACGGCCATGCTGGACCACTCTCCACACTTCCGGATGGGCCTCATGCATGGAAGAACTGGCAGAGGAACCCAGGCATTCGGGGCCCGGGGCTGAGATCTCCAAGCCTACTCGGATTGGGACTGGGCCTTCTCCACCTAGACCCTCCATCTTCCAGTAGGTAGGTGTCACACCCACCAGGTAGGTGTCACACCCACCAGTGTCGGGTTGGTCCCATCAATGGCCAAGACCATAAAAACCAGCTCCTGGAAGCGCGTGGCCACATTTGCGGCCACGTGACATCTTATTATCTTATTTTTTCTTTGGAGAACCTGGCAGGCTACCAAAAGTATTCTGCCCGCACGGCAGAGTCTGGCAAACTTCCCATGTCGTATTCAATATGCCAAATACCAGTAACAATGATGGTCTCATTCTCCTAATCCTGAAAGAACATTGAAATGGCTCTTTTAAAATCTCAGGGCTAGGAAGCAGGAGACGTTACTGGTGCCTGCTCGAGGAAATCGACAACAGGATGATCGTAATCGTGATCGTGTAGTATAGTTTGTAGTTGGGGAAGTTGGTGCCTTTCATCTTTTCCCCCCAAGGATTGCTTTAGCTATTTGTGGGGGCATATTGTGCCATATGAATTTCAGGAGTGTTTGATAAATTTCTTTGAAAATTGCCATGGGTATCATTATAGGGGTCACATTGAATCTGCATAATGCTTTGGGGAGTACTGCCATTTTGACAATGTTAATTCTCCCAATCCATGAGCAGGAGCTGTGTTTTCCTTTCCTTGTTTCCTCTTTTATTTCTTGAACTAGCATTTTTTTCTTTGTACAGATCCTTTATATTTAACTGTTAAGCTGATTCTGAGGTACTTGAATTTCTGAGGCATGATTGTGAACGGGATTGCTTTTTCATATCACTTTCTTCTCTTTAATTATTTGCATATAGGATAGCCATGGACTTTTGAGTATTGATTTTGTAACCTGCCACTTTACTATACAAATCTATTGCTTCTAAGAGCTTCTTGGTAGAGACTTTAGGGTTCTCTATCTATAGTATCATGTCATCTGCAAATATTGAGGGCTTGATTTTTTCCTTTCCTATTCAGATGCCCTTAATAACTTTTTCTTCCCTAACTGCTTGGCAAGTTCTTCCAGTACTATATTGAATAGAAGTTGTGAGAGTGGGCATCCTTGACTTGTCCCTGAACTTAGAGGGAAGGCTTTTAAGTTTCCCCATTGAGGATAATGCTTGCCTTGGGCTTGTGGTAGCTTTGACTATATTGAGCAAGGTATCTTCAATTCCAATTTTGCTGAGAGTTTTCATCATAACTGGGTGCTAGATCTTGTCAAATGCATTCTATTGATGTATCTATTGATATGATCATATGTTTCTATATTTTCTTTTACTGATATGATGAATTATGATGATTGACTGGTGAATTTTAACACCCGATTGGCCTACTGTTTGTCATCTACAAGCTGTTCACTCGAGTCATCCTGAATAGAATTGGCAGAACACTAGATGAAGGACAACTATGCAAGGAAGCTGGGTTCCTCAAAGGATTCAGCACTATCGACCATATCCACACGATAACCAAGCTCACTGAGGTTTCTCAGGAGTTCAAGATGCCGCTCTGTTTAACGTTCATTGATTTAAAGAAGGCCTTTGATTCTGTTGAGATGGAAGCGGTCATTGAAGCCCTAGTCAATCAGGGCATTCAAGCCCAATACATCAAGATCCTCCGTGAGCTGTATTGCAGATTCACTACCAGGATCTCACCATTCTACAAAGAAGTAATCATTAATGTCAAGAGAGGAGTTCAGCAGGGTGATACCATTTCACCGAAACTCTTCAGTGTCACCCTCGAGAACATCATGTGATGACTGGAATGGGAAGGAATGGGAGTGAAGATAGATGGTCGGCAACTACACCACCTCCGCTTTGCTGATTACGTTGTTTTAATAACACCAAACATCAGCCAAGTGGCACAAATGCTGGCGGACTTTGACCGTGAGTGTGGAAAGGTAGGACTACAGCTGAATCTTACGAAGACAATGTTTATGAGAAACAGCCTTGTTCCTGATGCCCCATTCGCTCTCCAGGGAACGACTATCTCTGAATGCAACAGCTATGTGTACCTAGGTCGAGAGGTCAACATGACAAATGACCCTGCACCCGAGCTGCGCAGGAGGAAGAGAGCGGCTTGGAATGCCTTCAAGAACGTCGGAGAAATAGCTAAGAGGATGAAGAACCTCCGACTCCGGGCACATCTCTTTGATTCCACTGTTCTTCCTGTATTAACATATGCCTCAGACACCTGGGCCCTACACAAACAGGATGAGAACGCTATTCAGGTCTCCCAAAGAGGAATTGAAAGAGCTATGCTTGGAATATCACGTTTCACTCAGATGAGAGAAAGAATCCGGAGTTCCGACCTCCGTCAACGATCAAGAATCAGGGACGCTGTCTCATTTGCCAAGGTGTCAAAAATCAGATGGGCTGGTCACGTAATGAGATTTAAAGACGACCGCTGGACTAGAGCTGTTACCGACTAGATTCCACGGGATGTCAAAAGACTGCATGGCCGCCCACCTACCAGATGGTCAGACTTCTTCATCAAGATCATGAACGATCGGTTTGAAGCTCTTCATGTTCCCAGAGCGAACAGATGCCATTGGGCTACACTAGCACACGACAGGGACAAATGGAGACGTTACTGGCACCAGCTCAAGCAAATCAACGACTATCGGGAAGTTAAGTGATTAAGTGATATATAAATATATGTGAATTTTATATAAATAAATATTATAAATAAGAAGTCAGCATCAATAAGTATTATATAGTTCAATTTTCAAGGCTATATATTTGAAAGTAAGGGGAAAGAATGGCTGAAAAGTAAATTGGACTTATTACAAAGGGCATCGTTTTAAGGAATTTGATCCTAACCCTGCAATTGCTATCAATGTTAATAAGTCATTGCATACTTTTAAAAAAATATATGATATATTAGCTGGGCATTGATGAATTACTTTAGGAAAATTATATAATCAATGATTATATAACACAATTATATAACACAATACCTCCACTTATGTCAACTTTCCTTCACCTCTCAAGCTGTCATTTTCTGAGGAAAGCCAAAATACAAGAAGCTACTTATGGACTCTCTGGCAAACAGCTCCAACTGAACAAAATATTTGACTTACTGTAGTACAGGCGCCAGGCTTATGAATGAACAGGTCTTCAGATGATTCTAGCCTCCAGCTGCTAAGTTATTTTCAGTCTCTAAGACCACCAATATCCTAACACAAATATAATTCATTTCCTACTGTGCTCTCTTCAAATCTCTGACACACTAAATCTGTGAGCACTAAAATATGACTGTTTTGCATCAGTAACTTTTTTGCAATGTGTTACATAACAAGAAGTATTTGAAATAGATGAAATTGAAAGAGAATCGAAAAACAGAGGTTATCTTTAAAGCCCTAATGATAGCATGAATAAGAGATGTTTCCACCACTTGTGGGGTTCTAGTTCAGAAATAAAGAGACCAGGCAGAAAATGTGATCTATGAGGTACTGTGTTGTTTTTTTGAAATTTTGAATTTTATTTGTTCTTTGAGTTGCATAGGCTAAGCAAAGGTCACAAAAAAAAACTGACTTCAGACCCTTTCTCCATTTATAAACATGAAGATTGGGTGTTCACATTCTCATGTGACATATACATCCCTGAAATCTTGTTATGTATTTGGCACATTATCCATCTGACAGGAACTTTAAAAAAATAAAGGAAAGAAAAAACTGATTTCAAATATCTTTGTGATTTAGAGACAAAGAAAGACTTATTAAAAAGCCCGAATCACGGGGCTGGAGCGATAGCACAGTGGGAAGGGTGTTTGCCTTGCACGTGGCCGACCCGGGTTCAATTCCCAGCATCCCATATGGTCCCCTGATCACCGCCAGGAATAATTCCTGAGTGCAGAGCCATGAGTAACCCCTGTGCATCGCCGGTGTGACCCAAAATTGGTCACGGTCATGGTCCTCCCATTGTTCATTGATGAGCGGGCCCAATAACGTCTCCTTCGTGAGACTTGTTGTTACTGTGTGGCATATTGAATACATCATGAATAGCTTGCCAGGCTCTGCCCTGCAGGCGAGATACTCTCAGTAGCTTGCCGGGCTCTCCGAGAGGGGCGGAGGAATCGAACTCGGGTCGGCCATGTTGGCTGCATGTAAGGCAAACACCCTAACCGCTGTGCTATCACTCCGCAGCACATATACTAAAATTGGAACGATACAGAGACGATTAGCATGGCCCCTGCGTAAGGATGACACGCAAATTTGTGACCCAAAAAGAAAAAAAAGCCCGAATCACATGACAAATGGCATCATAATTAGAGAAACTATGGACAAAGTCAATATTGGATTAAATAATAGAGAAAGTGTCTTTCCAAAACTATGATGCAGTTAATATTTATAATATGTAATTCATTTCATCAACTAAATAAAATATCTTCACAGAAAACTGAGCAAGTTATAAGAATAAAAAAACTTACAGGACAAGAAAATCTAAAAGTCAACGAGTATATGTAAAAATGATGAAAATCAAGAATAGTAAGATAAATGCATATTAAAATAATAATGAGAATTGAAATTATACCAGACTGGGGGAAATAAGCAGGAATCTTGGGTAAAACAATGTTGTGTGTTGTGGAAAAGTCTCACCGATTAGTACCAAAGATCAGAATAGTTACACTATTAGAGACCAATTTGGTACTCTTAAGGCTAAATTACTACTGTGTATGAGCTATTAAATTGGCAATGGAGAAAAACATGAGACTGATAATTACAGCATTTCAATCATATAATCATAATGAGCTAGTGACTACCTGGGTGTCCATTTACTAGGAGATTGGAGTAATAAAGTGCAGTTAATGGATACTCATCATGGAGTATTGAGAAACAAATAGAAGGAAGAATTTAGAACATGTGTAGATTTGAAATGCAGTACAGAGTGAGAAAAAGAGATATCCAATAAAATGTTCTATAAATTAAAATTCCATTAATGTTATTTTCAGTAATTTCATTCACATTTTTAAAAAAGTATGAAGGAACTCTTAAGAAAATAGTTTTTCAAGAGTAGAATTCTAAAAGTGAATAAGGGAGTAAAAAAGTTAATAAAAAAGAAAGAATCTTACATAAATTAATGCTGATGATAAATACTACCATAAGATGCAATGCATGATGAACATAACATTTTTCACCTTAGATCTGAAGATCATAAATGAAAAATAATAAACAGATAAACGTTTCTGGAAATATTATTATGATGATGCTTAGAAGCTTTTCCTGGAATAATGTTTCTATTTTGTCCTCAACATTTCTATATGGACATATATTACGTCAGACTACCATGTATGGATTACTTATGTGATACACATTTTTATCAGGAAATTTCAGAAGAGCTTGTTAGGTAATCTAATAACACTGTATTGTGATTCAAGTGACTAAAGAATTTTTCCTTGATTTATGAAAGTAATCCATATTCATTGTGGAACATTTAGAAAATACAAGAAAAAGGTCAAGAAAATATAATTAGAAAAAATCAATAAGAAAAAATCTCAGCTATAATTTCAGCAAATAATTACATTTAATATTTGGGTATGTTCATTTCCAGTTATTGTTCTACACATAACTATGTCAATGTGAACATTAATATTAAAATGCATATGAATGCATAGGGCTGGAGTGATAGCACAGTGGGTAGGGCGTTAGCCTTGCAAGCAGCCAACCCGGGTTCAATTCCTCTGTCACTTTTGGAGAGCCCAGCAAGCTACCGAGAGTATCCCGCCCACATGACAGAGCCTGGCAAGCTCCCAGTGACCTATTTGATATGCCAAAAACAGTAACAACAAGTCTCACAATGGAGACGTTACTGGTTGCTAGAGCAAATCAATGAACAACGGGAGGACAGCACTACAGTGTTATAAATACAAAGAAGTATGTGCATATGTATAAAGTTTTTTCAGTAATCCTATATGCAAATTTCACTGTTTTCAGAATTAAATACCATATCTTATTTTTTTAAGTTTTATTGGTGAAACACCATGAGGTACAGTTGTAGACTTACAAATTTTTGTGCTTGGGTTTCGATTATACAATGATCAAATACCCATCCCTCCACCAGTGCCCATTTTCCATCACCATGGATCCCAGTATCTCTCCCACTCCCATCCTCCCCATCCCACCCTGCCTCTGTGGCAGGGCATTCGCTTTTGTTCTCTCTCTACTTTTTGGTGTTGTGGTCTGAAAAAGAGGCATTCAGTGGCAATCATGTTTGGTCTATAGTCTACATTCAACATGCATCTCCAATCCTGGGAGGATCCTCCAAACACCCTTTATTTGTTGTTCCCTTCTCTATCTGAGCTGCCTTTTACCCTAGTATGCCCGGCTGGCCTCTCAGCCATGGAATAATCCTCCTGGTATTTACCTCGGCTATTCTTGGGTATTAATCTCCTATTTTGTTACTTTATGTCCCCCAGATGAATGCAATCTTTTTATGTCTGTCCCTCTCTTTCTGAATCACTTCACTTAGAATGATACTGTCCATTTAGTGCCACTTGTATGTAAATTTCAGGACTTGATCTTTTTTAACAGCTAAATAGTACTTCATTGTGTAGATGTACCAAAGTTTCTTTAACTAGTCATCTCAGGGATGCAAGGATGCTTTAACATTCGGAAATCAATCAATATATTCCATCATATCAACAAAAGAAAAGATAAAAAGCATATTATCATATCAATAGATGCAGAGAAAGCATTTGACAAGATCGAGCCCCGTTTATAATGAAAACCCTAGCCAAAATGGGGATAGAGGGGACTTTCCTCAATATAGTTAAAGCCGTCTACCACAAGCCTAGAGTAAGTATCATCCTCAATGGGGAAAAACTAAGAGCCTTCTCTCTAAATCAGGAATGAGACAAGGATAACCACTCTCTCCACTGCTGTTCAATATAGTACTGGAAGTATTTGCAGTACCGATTAGGCAAGAAAAAGATATTAAGGGCATCCAGGTAGGAAAGGAAGAAATCAAGCTCTCACTATTCGCAGGTGATATATTATACTTAGAGAGCCCTAAATACTCTACCATGAAACTCCTAGAAACAATAAACTTTTATAGTAAAATTACAGGCTATAAAATCATTACCCAGAAGTCCATGGCTTTCCTATACGCAAAACAGTGAGAGAGAAGAAAGCAATGAAAAAAACAATCCCGTTCAAAATTGTGCCCCAGAAAATCATGTACCTAGGAATCAGCTTAACTAACGAAGTAAAGGACCTTTACAAAGAAAACTACAAAACGCTACTTCAGGAAATAAAAGAGGACATGAGAAAATGGAAAGTTATCTCCTGCTCATGGGCAGGGAAACTTAACATTTTCAAAATGGCAATACTTCCCAAAGCATTATACAAACTCAATATGATCCCTATAAGGATAACCATGACATTCTTCAAAGAAATGGAGCAAACACTCCTGAAGTTCATATGGAACAATAAGCTCCCACAAATAGCTAAAGCAATTCTTGGGAAAAAGAAAATGGGAGGAATCAACCTCCCTAACTTCAAACTCTACTACAAAGCAGTAATAATCAAAACAGCATGGTACTGGAACAAAGTCAGAGCTACAGACCAATGGAACAGGGTTGAATATACTGACATCTCCCCTCAAACATATGATCATCTAATCTTTGATAAAGGAGCAAGAAATGTGAAGTGGAGTAAGGAAATACCATATCTTTTTAACTCTTTATTTTTGCAGGTATAAAGAATATCATATTATTTAAGTGTATTTTTATCTGAGTACCAGTACAGTTTTACTTCTTATTTTTAACTATTTTTATATTCTCTTTTTGAATTGATTGTTTTTAAACGTTGATAATTTTTCCACATTCTTCTTAAAATAAATTGTCTATCTCATTTATATAGGAATATCATTAAGATTCAGTCATGCGTCTTTTTGCCATTTAATTTATGTCAAATCGTGATTTAGTTACTTTAGAGTAGTGAATACTGTAATTTTCCCCCTGATTTTTCACATTATTTTTAAGATAAAAGTGTTGTAATATATAGCTTTTTCTCACTTGTCTTCTTTATTTGTATATTTATAAGTAAATAATTTTCTTTAATTCAAGATGGTAATTAATTTATAAATAGAATGAAAAAATGCTGAACTAATTTTTATTAGTCTCTGTCTGTAACTTGATTTTTATTTATTCACCATGCTTTATTTTTCCTTTTTTAAATTTTTCTTTTATAAAGTTGTACATAATAATTCATTACATTCAATATTTCAACACCAGTTCCACCACCATTACACCTTCCCACCACCATTATTTCAAATTTTATCACCACCACCCAAGCCTGCCTCAAAGGCAAATGCTAAATAATTTTGTATTGCTTGTTATGAAAATCCACTAAAAATGACCCATAAAACTTCCTTTAGAGAAAATTGTGTGAGAATTGTTGTCTTTCACCTTGGAGCCATTAATCCTCTGTATCAATAATATGATATTACAGATTGAGCCTTGTGTGCTAATATATATGTATATATATACATATATATTAGAAGAAAACCAATCTTGATAAAATATACATCTACATATTTATGTATGTGTGTATATATAGACAGATAGATATATTTGATCAAGATTGAATTTCTTCTACTTTGCATCCCATCAAATATGGTATACTGCTCTTGGTAGTACATTGAGGCATAAAGTGTTCATGTGCTCCAGGAATTCTACTATTTTTAAATAGGGTGATAGAGCTGGAGTTAATTTCTTTTCTTTTTGGGTCACACCCAGCGATACTCAGGCGTTACTCATGGCTCTGCACTCAGGAATTACTCCTGGTGGTGCTTGGGGGACCATATGGGATGCCAGGGATTGAACCCAGGTCGGCCATGCAAGGCAGATGCCCTACCTGCTGTACTTTCACTCTGGTCCCTGAGGTTAAATTTTTAACTGGATGGTCATTTGGGGGTCATGAGGTATCTCTTCAGCATTTTGCAATTTTCTGAGATTTATTTGTGATTCTCTGGATCACGGCTGCTAATAAGCTTATATGGCACCCAGAGACAGTTCGTGGGTGTAACTGCCAGGCACCCAGATGCACAGGGAGAAGGGGGGAGGGCACCCATTCCTGACTTCAGGTGACCCTGGAAATTTCGGTCGCAAACCCTGCATACCTGGGTTTTTCAGCAGATTCATTGTCAGGCATGAGGGGTTTGTCGCGGGCCTGTGAAGGTCTGCCGAGTATGGCAGTGACTGGGTTCTGGAAGTTTTAGGCTGCCAAGGCTCTATTGGGCAAGCAGAGGGATTCACCCTTCTCCCTCCGAGGAGGTACCCCGTATGAAGTCATGTTGGCACGAGGTGAGGTAGCATCTCTGCAATGTGTTGTTTTATTTTGAGAGTTATTTTTGCATCCTTTCCATGCATTCTTATGATGAATTCATACAAACATTTTTGTTGCAGAAATAGCAATAATTTATTAGTCTATCCTTATACTAGGATTATAATGCATTAAATATTACAGGTTTATTATATACTTTAATAACAACTGGTAGGAAATTCCTTGCAACATTTTTTAATTTTCTATGGATAATCAAAAGTCTAAAGATACTGATAACTTATATCCTTAGTGATATATCCAAACTTATATCCACTATCTTTAATTTGAGTCATTAAAAATTCTTTTCAGTTAAAGTCTGTCATTCTGCTTGTATAAGTTGGTCACATAGTCTTGACATAACTAATTCTTGTTGGTGTTTAGGGTCACACCCAGTGGAGTACAGGGCTTAAAATTTCTGAATTTCAAAATTGCTCTCAGAGATCACTCCTGGCAGGAATCAAGGGCCATATAGCGTGCCCGAGATTGAAAACAAATCTGCCACATGCAATGCAAATGGCTTACCCACTGTACTACTACTCTGGCCTCTTAAGTAATTCTTGACTTCTGCTATTAATACCATACAATGTATCATCTACTTACCTTGATTTTCGCCTAGAACTCCATCTCTGACTAAATAAAGAAAGAAGTCAATCAGAGAAGACTTAGAGTTGCATAGTCTCACTCCTAGCTGCTTTAGGAAGAAGTTTCAATCACGTATTGTGAGATTGCCTATGTGATCCTTTTTCCCACTGCCATTGCAATATCTGGGAGAAGACAGTGATAGTGGTCAAAGGCCACTAGTGGTCAAAGGACAAAAAATTATGTCCTTCAAATCCTACAATTATGTCAGAGGGGAGGTCCACAACAATGTTTCTAAATTTAATCTCATCTTCATTAATTTTGTGGAAATTCTATGAAGGGTCCAGCAAATAATTAGGTGCTATTCATGTTTTCATTGTTCTTTTATTATGTAGGAGTACTGATATTTATTCAGCCACTTATTAGCTGATTGAATTGGTCATGAATTCCACCTTACATTTTTAAATTATTTATAATTTTATTTATTGAATCACCGTGAGAGCAGTTACAAAGCTTTCGGGTTAAAGTCTCGGTCATACAATGACAAGTGCCCATTCTCCACCCCCCAAAACCCCAGTATACTCCCATCCCACACACTCCCCCTACCTGTGGGGCAGATGATTTTCATATTACTCTCTCTCTACTTTGATTAAATTCAATAATTTGACACCAGAACCACCATTATTATTTGGGATTTTACCCCAACACTCAGATCTGCTGAAAAGGCAACAGTAGATAATTTGTTTTCTTTCCTTTTCTTTTCTTTTCTTTTCTTTTCTTTTCTTTTCTTTTCTTTTCTTATTTTTTCTTTTTATTAGTGAAACACCATGAAGAACAGTTGTAGATTTACAATATTTTGTGCTTGGATTTCGATTATACAATGATCAAATACCCATCACTCCATCAGTGCCCACTTTCCACCACCATGGATAATATCCCTCCCCCCTACCACCCTCCACCCTGCCTCTGTGGCAGGGCATTCCCTTTTGTTCTCTCTCTCCTTTTGAGTGTTCTGGTCTGCAAAAGAGGCATTGAGTGGCAAACATGTTCAGTCCATAGTCTACTTTCAACATGCATCTCCCCTCCTGGGAGGATCCTCCAAACACCCTTTATTTGGTGCTCCCTTCTCTATCTGAACTTCCCTTTCCCCTAGAATGCCCGGCTGGCCTCTAAGCTATGGAGTAATCCTCCTGATGCTGATATCAGCTATTCTTGGGTATTAATCTCATATTTTGTTACTTTACATCCCCCAGATGAATGCAATCTTTCTATGTCTATCCCTCTCTTTCTGACACATTTCGCTTAGCAAGATACTTTCCATGTTGTATCATGTGTATGTAAATTTTATGACTTCATCTTTTCTAACAGCTACATAGTACTCCATTGTGTAGATGTACCAAAGTTTCCTTAACCAGTCATCTGTTCTTGTGCATTCGGCTTTCTTCCAGTTTCTGGCTATTGTAAAGAGTGGTGCAATGAACAAACAAGTGCAGATGTCATTTCCACTATACATTTTGCCTCTCTGGGATATATTCCCAGGAGTGGTATTGCTGGGTCAAATGAGAGCTCAATTTCTAATTTTTTGAGAATCGTCCATGCTGTTTTCCAGAAGGGCTGAACCAGTCGGCTTTCCCACCAACAGTGAAGGAGTGTCCCTTTCTCGCCACATCCGAGCCATCATCGGTTGCTTTTCTTCTTTTGAATGTGGGCCAGTCTCTGAGTTTGAGATGGTATCTCATTGTGGTTTTGATCTGCATCTCCCTGATGATTAATGATGTAGAGCATTTTCTCATGTGCTTTTTTCCCATTCAGATTTCTTCTTTGAGAAAGTTTCTGTTCATTTCATTGCCCCATTTTTGGATGGGGTTTGATGATTTCTTCTTGTGGAGTTTAACCAGTACTTTGTATATCCTTGATAGCAATACCTTGTCAGATGTGTATTCGGTGAATATCCTTTCCCATTCAGTAGACTGTCTTTGTATTTTGGTCACTGTTTCTTTGGAGGTGCAGAAGCTTCTTAGTTTAAGATAGACCCATTTATCTATCTCTGTTTTCACTTGCTCGGCCAGTGGCATGACATCTTTGAAGATAACATTAGCTTCAATGTCATGGAGAGTTTTGCTGACTTTGTCTTCAATGTACCTTATGGTTTCTGGTCTGATGTTGAGGTCTTTAATCCATTTTGATCTTACTTTTGTACACGGTGTTAGGCAGAGTTCTGAGCCCATTTTTTTGCATGTAGCCGTCCAATGATGCCAGCACAATTTGTTAAAGAGGCTTTCCTTACTCCACTTCACATTTTTTGCACCTTTAATCAAAGATTAGATGATCATATGATTGAGGGGAGATGTCAGTGTATTCAACCCTGTTCCATTGGTCTGCAGTTCTGCCTTTGTTCCAGTACCATGCTGTTTTAATTATTACTGCTTTGTAGTAGAGTTAGAAGTTAGGGAGGTTGATTCCTCCCATTTTCTTTTTCCCAAGAATTGCTTTAGCTATTCGCGGGGGCTTATTGTTCCATATAAATTTCAGGATTGTTTGCTCCATTTCTTTGAAGAATGTCATGGGTCTGCTTATAGAGATTGCATTGAATTTATACAATACTTTCGATAGTGTCGCCATTTTGACAATGTTAAGTCTCCCGACCCATGAGCACGGGATATCTTTCCATTTCCTCATGTCCTCTTTTATTTCCTGAAGTAGCGTTTTGTAGTTTTCTTTGTGCAGTTCCTTTACTTCCCTAGTTAAGCTGATTCCTAGGTACTTGATTTTCTAGGGCACAATTGTGAAAGGGATTGTATTTTTCATGTCTATTTCTTCTCTGTCACTGTTTGCGTATAGGAAAGCCATGGACTTTTGGGTATAGATTTTAGAGCCTGCAACTTTACTATACGAGTCTATTGTTTCTAGGAGTTTTTTGGTGGATGTTATTGGGTTATCTAAGTAGAGTATCATATCATCTGCGAATAGTCAGAGCTTGATTTCTTCCTTTCCTACCTGAATGCCCTTAATATCTTTTTCTTGCCTAATTGCAATTGCAAGTACTTCCAGTACTATATTGAACAGCAGTGGAGAGAGTGGGCATCCTTGTCTCATCCCTGCTCTTAGAGGGAAGGCTCTCAGTTTTTCCCCATTAAGGATGATGCTTGCTTTAGGCTTGTGGTAGATGGCTTTAACTATGTTGAGGAAAGTCCCCTCTATACCCATTTTGGTTAGGGGTTTCATGATAAAGGGGTGCTGGATCTTGTCAAATGCTTTCTCTGCATATATTGATATGATCATATGCTTTCTATCTTTTCATTTGTTGATATGGTGGATTTTGTTGATTGATTTCCGAATGTTAAACCATCCTTGCATCCCTGGGATGAATCCTACTTGGTCATGGTGTATGATCTTTTTGATGAGTAGTTGGATTCTATTTGCTAGTAGTTTGTTGAGGATCTTTGCATCTGTGTTCATCAGGGATATCGGCCTGTAATTCTCTTTCTTTGTGGTATCTCGTTCTGCCTTTGCTAGCAGTGTGATATTTGCTTTGTAGAAACTGTTCCGAAGAGTTTTTGATATTTCAATTTCGTGGAAAAGCTTAAAGAGCATTGGGAGTAAGTCCTCTTTAAAGATTTGGAAGAATTCACTAGTGAATCCATCTGGGCCAGGACTTTTGTGCTTGGGAAGTCTTTTATTATCATTTCAATTTCCTTGATGGTGATAGGTCTGTTCACGTATTCCACGTCTTCTTGGTTCGGACTTGGGAGTCTGTAGGAGTCTAGGATTTTATCCATTTCCTCGAGGTTTTGATGTTCCGTGGCATAAAGCTTCTCTAAGTACTCCCTGAGGATCCTTTGAATTTCTGTAGTTTCTGTTGTAATGACCTCCTTTTCATTTCTGATTCTGTTTATTAGGGTTTTCTCTCTTCTTTTCTTTGTGAGTTTTGATAGAGGCTTATCAATCTTGTTAATTTTCTCAAAGAACCAGCTCTTGGTTTCATTGATCTTTCGGATTGTTTTTTGGGTTTCCATCTCATTAATCTCTGCTCTGAGTTTTATTATTTCCTTTCTCCTGTTCGGATTGTGCTCCTTTTGTTGGTCCTTCTCCAAGCTCTTAAGCTCTGATGTTAGGTTATTGATGTGTGCTCGCTCCTCCTTCCTGAGGAATGCTAGTAGAGCTATAAAAATTCCTCTTAACACAACTTTTGCTGTGTCCCATAAGTTTCGGTAACTCGTGTCCTCATTTTTATTCTTTTCTAGGAATCTTTTGATTTCCTCTTTGATTTCCTTTCTAAGCCACTCGTTGTTCAATAGCGCACTGTTTAATTTCCAGGTGTTTGATTTAATTTTCTATTTTTGTGTGTGATTTACTTCTAATTTCATCGCATTTTGGTCTGAGAAGATTGTTGATACAATCTCTATCTTCTTAATTTTATGGAGGTATGTTTTGTGGCTCAGCATGTGGTCTGTCTTGGAGAATGTTCCATGGACTCTTGAGAAGAATGTGTATTCAGCATTTTGAGGATGAAGTGTCCTGTATATATCTACTAAGTCCCTTTCTTCCATTGTTTCTCCCAGGTGAAGTATGTCCTTGCTAAGCTTGAGTCTGATTGATCTATCAACAGGTGACAAAGCGGTATTGAAGTCTCCCACTAGTATTGTGTTGCTAATGATGTCTTTTTCCAAATCTATGAGTAGGTATTTTAAGTACTTTGCTGGTCTCTCATTAGGTGCATATACATTTATTATTGTAATTTCTTCCTGTTGTACAGATCCTTTGATGAATAAGAAATTACATTCACTGTCTCTTATGGCCTTCTTCACTCTGAAATAGATGTGATCTGATATTAGGATGGCTACCCCAGCTTTTTTATGGGAGCTGTTTGCCTGTAGGATTGTTTTTCAGCCTTTGACTCTGAGTCTGTGTTTGCTTTGACTATTGAGATGTGTTTCTTGAAGGCAGCAGAATGTTAGGTTCAATTTTCTAATCCATCCTGCCACTCTATGTCTTTTAATTGGTCCGTTTAGCCCATTGACATTGAGAGAGATTATTGTTATGGGATTTTGTCCCATTGTTATGTTGAAATTTGGTGTATTTGTGGGGCCTGTCCTGCCTTAAAGTAGCCCATTTAGTTGTTCTTGTAGCCATGGTTTTGAGTCTATGAAGTTCCTGAACTGTTGTTTGTCTGAGAAACTGTGTGCTGTTCCTTCTATTATGAATGAGAGTCTCGCTTGGTAAAGTATTTTTTGAGAGGCATTTATTTCATTAAGTTTTTTCACTATGTCCCACCACTGTTTTCGGGCCATGAGGAAAAGTCAGCTGTGAATTTTAATGATGCTCCTTTGTAAGAGATTTATTTCTTCGATCTTGCTGCTTTCAGAAATTTGTCTCTGTCTAAGGTTTTGGTCATTTTGATCAAAATGTGTCTTGGGGTATTTTTATTCGGATTTCTTCTAGCTGGTACCCTTCGGGCCTCCTGAATGTGGCCACAGGTTTTCTTCAGCTCTGGTAACGTTGTAGAAATGATGTCTTTGACAGTTTCTTCTTCATTAAGGTTTTCTTCCCGTTCCTCTGGGACTCCAATTATTCTTATGCTACCCCTCCTGGTTTCATCATGGTCTTCTCTTGCCATCTGTTTCCGAATTGTGAGTCTCTTTTCCATTTTCTGCTCTTTTCTGGAGAGTCTCTGAACTTCATCTTCGAGCTCACTGATTCTGTTCTCAGCAGCTGTTATTCTGCTGCTGAGGCCTTCCACTGAGTTTTTCAATTCGCCTACCAGGTTTTTCAGGTCTGACATTTCTGATTGCATTTTCCTCATTTCTGCCTTCAAATCCTCTTGTCTTCTATTGGCATTGCTTCCCATTGTTTCTTTTAGTTCCCTAAGCATCCTAAGTAGCTCCCTTCTGAATGCCTTGTCAGAAAGGTTGTTTAACACTACAGTACTGTTGGTGTCTTCTGGGCTAGTCTCTTCAATAAGAAAGTTTGGTGGGCTTTTTCGTTGCTTTACCATTGTGACCAGTGTGGTTTAGTACTTCACGTTCACTGTTACTACTCTGCTTGATATGCAGTGTGATTTGAGATAGGCTGATGAGTTATTGGGTACTTTGTTTCTAGTAAAGGTAAAGGTAAAGGTAAAGGCCCTCCCGTTGATCGTCGATTTGCTCGAGCGGGCCCAGTAACGTCTCCATTGGAGACTTTGTTGTTACTGTGTCTGGCATATCGAATACTCTCAGTAGCTTGCCCGGCTCTCCGAGAGGGGTGGAGGAATCGAACTCGGGTCGGCCATGTTGGCCATTTGTAAGACGAACGCCCTACCCGCTGTGCTATCGCTCCAGCGTTCTAGTAGCTTAGCTAAACTAGACAAGGTTCCATCTAAGAGGGTAACTTATGGTTACTATGGCATATGTTTTGGGACAGTATTTCGCAGCCACGTTAGTGGCTGTGGCTCCGGAAAAGGGCACAGATCAAGGGAGAGAAAACCAGCTGTTCTAGGGGATCACGCTAGCTGCACATGCCCAGAGAGACTCCCAAGCCCCGTGTGCCGGGCTGTACCTGGTTGCATAAGGAGAGAGACCAGGAGACGTTCAGCTTTGTTGCTGAGAGATGGGATGGGCTTCGGTTCCCGTCCCGCACAGATGGGAGAGAAAACCGGCTGTTCTAGGTGAATCGAGCTAGCTGTGCATAGCCAGAGAGACTCCCAAGCCTTGTGCGCCGGGCTGTACCTGGATCATAAGGAGAGAGACCCGGAGACGTTCAGCTTTGTTGTCGAGAGATGGGATGGGCTTCGGTTCCTGTCCCGCGCAGATCAGGGGAGAGAAAACCGGCTGTTCTAGCGGATCGAACTAGCTGTGCATGCCCAGAGAGACTCCCAAGCCTTGGCGCTGGGCTGTACCTGTTTGAATAAGCGATAATTTCTTTTCTATTGCTGGTTATGAATAACATATGATGTCGTTTGACTTCAGTAGTGACTGCGCAATTTTGAAATTCCAAAATTTTAACAATTAAATCTGAAGGGATTTCTGCCAAAACCTGCTGGGTTCCAAGATTTGTTCCTGAGTCTCTTGGATCATGGCCATTAAGCAGCTTGATCAGGAGCCAGAAACGCCATTTGTGGGTGGTGACTCGGGTCTCACTGGGACGCAAAAGAAAGGGCCAGCTCTCCCCCCATCCCATGAAGCCTCACGTGTCTCATCACTGAGAGCCCAAACCTGACTGTCCAATGGCCTCTGGAGGATGTAGGCCACCAAGTCGCCTAGGGGGAGCAGGTGGAGGGACAGCACCTTTTTAACCCCTTGAATGACCCAGTGACAGTAACCTACTGCAGGGTCTGGATGCATTTCTGCCAAATGCCAGTGGGTTCCGAGATTTGTTTCTGAGTCTCTGGGATCATGGCCATTAAGCAGCTTGATCAGGAGCCAGAGAGGCTGTTGGTGGGAGGTGACTCGGGGTCTCTTTGGGATGGGGAGGAAAGGTTTGGCTCCACCCCCATCCCATGAGGCCCACGTGTCTCGTCACTGTGGGCCCATCTTGACTGTTCAGTGACCTCTGGAGGATGGCAACCACCGGGACAGACCAACGCATGAAACCTATTTCCACCTGGGGTGGCCCAGCGCCAGTAACCTACTGCAGATTCTGGATGCATTTCTGCCAATAACCACTGGGTTCTGTGATTTGTTTCTGAGTCTCGGGGATCACGGCCATTTAACGGCTTCATCAGGAGCCAGAGAGGCTGTTTGTTGGCGATCACTCAGAGTCTCATTGGGGTGTGTGGGGGGGAAAGGGCCAGCTTCACACCCATCCCGTGAGTCCCCACGTGTCTCGTCACTGCAGGCCCAAATCTGACTGTCCAGTGGCCTCTGGAGGATGACAGCCACTGGGCCGCCAAGAGGAACAGGCCAAGGCATGAACCCTATTCCACTTGGGGTTGCCCAGCGACTGTAACCCACTGCAGGGAGGGACTGGACGCATTTTTGCCAAAAGTTGCTGGGTTCCGCAAGTTTTTCTGAGTCTCTGGGATCATGGCCATTAAGCAGCTTGATCAGGAGCCAGGGAGGTCATTCGTTGGCGGTAACTCGGGGTCTCGTTGGGGTAGGAGGGAAAGGGTCGGCTCCACACCTATTCCGTGAGTCCCCTCATGTCTCATTACTGAGGGCCCAAATCTGAGTGTCCAATAGCCTCTGGCAGATGGTGGTCACTGAGCTGCCAAGGGGGAGCAGGCGGAGGGACAGCACTGTTTCCCCTCTGGGGTGGCCCAGCAACAGTAACCAACTGTGCGGTCCGGATGCATTTCTGCCAAAAGCCGCTGGGTTTCAAGATTTGTTTCTGAGTCTCTAGGATCATGGCCATTAAGCAGCTTGATCAGGAGCCAGAGAGGCTGTTGGTGGGAGGTGACTCGGGGTCTCGTTGGGGTGGGGAGGAAAGAGCTGGCTCCAACCCCATCCCTTGAGGCTCCACGTGTCTCGTCACTGAGGGCCCAAACCTGACTGTCCAGTGGCCTCTGGAGTATGATGGCCACTGGAGTATGATGGCCACTGGGCCACCAGGGGGAACAGGCCAAGACACGAAACCTATCCCCACCTGGGGTGGCCCAGCAGTTATAACCTACTTCAGGGACTGGAAGCATTTCTGCCAAAAGCCGTTGGGTTTCAAGATTTGTTTCTGAGTCTTTGGGATCATGGTCATTAAGCAATTCAATCAGGAACCATAGAGGCCATGCCTCTTATTATATAGCTGAGCCAGAGATGGTTTGTGGGTGTGTCTCCCACATACCTAACTTTTGGCCGTTTACTTTCTTGGTAATCTTTGCTCCAAGTTTTTGGGGTCTGGCCAAAGGCACAGCAGCAATTTTGTGGTATCTGGAAGTCTGAAGGCGCCATCAGGCTGCTGATGCACTCACCTCACAGGTACAGATTGACCTGCAGGCGGAACCATACCTCTGTTTTCATTGTTCTATATGGCTTTGTATCTTAATTTAGTCTTCATGAGATTTTGATGGAAACATGGATCAGAATAGACCAAGAACTGCTTGATTGGGCTGGAGCGATAGCACAGTGGGTAGGGCGTTTGCCTTGCATGCGGTCGAGCTTGGTTTGATTCCTCTGTCCATCTTGGAGAGCTCTGCAAGCTACTGAGAGTGTCCTGCCCGCATGGCAGAGCCTGGTAAGCTCCACGTGGCATATTCGATATGCCAAAAACAGTAACAAGTTTCACAATGGAGACGTTACTGGGCCCGCTGGAGCAAACTGATGAAAAATGGGAGGACAGTGCTACAGTGCTACAGCTTCATTAACAATCAACCTCCAAATTTCTTTTTCATTCCTACTATTTGTTACTAGATGTAGGGTGAGTCTAGACATATGAAGGCTTATACATCTCATTATATATTTGCATTATTATTTCAGCAGGGAAAATAAATGCAGTGATTCACTGACTAATAGAGCTTTCACACAAGAATATCATTTTAACACTCTTCTATTGACCAAAGCAAGCCACATGGCCTTACCTGACTTCAAAGAAGAGAGGGAGATATAATCCTACCATGTTTCCATGAGGGCAGGCTTTATAAACAGCCCAAATAACTAAGCACACACTCACATTTTAAAAGTCTCATTTCAGTGATTTTTTCAAAAATGGTCACCATGTGACTTCTTAATCATTTATAGTAGTCACTTATCAAGTGAACCACATGTGTATCAGTAACCATAAAGATGTTAATTCTTATAGAAGAATAACCTGTTTTTAAAGACAAAGATGAAATCTGATAGAAATTATTTCTTTGATACTGAAAGGTCTATAGTTCATATTCATATAGGGATTTGAGAAAAATAAATGTCTCTGTTGTTCTATCCATGGAACAACTGTAAAGCACACATGTTCTAAATTCTTTTTCACCGCTTGAATGCTCTATTATGTATATGGATTTCTTCCTCTTCCTTCCAGAAACATTGCCTTGGAACACGAGTGTATTCATTTGAATACCCAGTATCATCTTCTACTAGTTTTAGGCATTCACTATTTTCTTTAACAACAGAATAGAGGGAAGTCCTGTTGCTCTAATATGCCATTTCAAACAATCCTGTACTGTGAGGCTGCCAGCTCTGTCATTAGTTAACTCAGGATCAGGGTGCAATGCGTAGTGAGTGAAGGGAAGAAGCCACTGAATACATGTCTTATACTGATAAAAATAAATGAATGTTCTGTACATCTAACTGGTGTCAAAAGACAAAGTTTTTCTAGCCTTCCCACATCTTGGCATCAAGACTTCCAGGATCAATGGTTCAATTTTAGTTCCATTTTCTCCTTCTATCATTCCCTGTATTCAGCTCTTCGGAAGTGAGTTAATAATGTAAAATCTGGCTGAATTAAATTCATTTAACTGTGCTGCCAATTCTCTTCCTTTCATGCATTTTTAAAGAGATCTCAAACCAGTGATGGATTTCTAATGCTCTAGGAAAAGAAAGCAAGGATGAGACAGTAAACCTGAATGGGATAAATTGTTTATTATAATTACTCCCTTGAATTATCCCACTTTTTGTCGAGAAGGAATAGGAAATATTAACCTCCATTGGTTTTGCAAGTGGCAAAATGAGTGGTGGAAAATTATCAAATCTACCTCTTCATTCAGTTAAAGATGCAACAAAGTGTGACTCCACATGAAACTCTGTGAACAGTAAAATAAGTAAGAGAGGTGTTCTTTCCTCTAGCAACTAGAATATTACAACTAGAGTTGTCATTTTATTTTAATTAGTTAGAAACAAATTATCAACTAGTCTCAGTCTTTAATGCTCAAGTATGTGTGCTGTCTACAAAAATATGGTCTAATTGGGGACCAGAATTTATTAACATGCAATCTACCCTAATTTGATCCCTGGCATAGCATATGGTCTCCAAGATCACTGTCAGGAACAATCTCTGAGAATAGTGCCAGAGGGAAGCATAAGTATCCTGAGGTATGGCCAAAAAGTTTTTAAGAAAAGATCTAATTTGAATCACATTCATTGCTTTCATATACTCTCCATTTTCTGCCAAAGCAACTTGACTTGTTAAACTGAGAGATGCAACTAGAGCATTGAATGCGAAAGTAAAAGTTAGAAGAAGAGCAAACGAAAATGCTTTATCAGTTATCTAGGAATAAAATATTAATAATACAGCAAGAGGAGCCAAGGAGATAGCTCAGAAGTATGACATGCATGCTTTGCATGTGAGAACTCTAGGTTCCACCCAAAAAACATATGGTACATTAAGCACTGCCATTGTGGATCAAAACCAAATAAATAAGCAATAAGAATGAAGCAAACAAAGGCTTCTTTATGATATGAGGGTATATTCCTAGATATAAATATCCATCTTTCCATGAACCTTTGTAGGTCTGTTGACATTCCAATGATAACGTGATCTGCTTTCAACTGATCCTGACTTCATTTTGTAATATAAATAATGGTTGCAGTGGCTCTGGAAACCATACTCCTGTTAATTTAATGCTAAAATGACTACTATGGAAGTACAACTTACCACAGTGGTAAAAGATAGATTATTCAGTCTTTCATATGGCAATACCCCAGCATTCAATGAAATTTTAAGAGTGCATGTACTACTAAGAAAATGGGAAATGGTTTTCTATTAATAATGCATCACATTCTTTCCTCTTCTATCTGAATCTTTTTGCTGACTCAAAAAAGGGGGGAACCACTGTGTTGTTCTTTCACACAAACATCAAATAACTCTAGAGAGCGCATTATATTTCAGGCAATGACAGAGGGTAAATTTGAAATATGAGATGCAAGATTTGAGAAGAGCTTTCTATCACTCTGATTTATCCACCAACCATCTGCTACCTCACCCCTGAGAATTATGATCCTGAATGTGTTTCATGTAGATTATGAGTACATTCTTAGCAATTAGAATAGCCAGTTACTCTCTATTGCTCTCATAATCAAACTACCTTGGAGTCTAGTGAGATTATTGTCCTACATCAATGCAAGCAATAATAAAATAACATTTGGCATGAACCACAATGATTCCTCATGGCAATCAATTTGGAATTTTGGCAGAGACAGATCCCAATGTGTTCACATATAACTGTACTTTTGAAATTTATTTATCAGACCAAGCTCCCCTTTCTACCATCCCAAGCTACTGTCCTAAAACTAAACTCTTCAAACAATCTGGTTGACCATGTATAAATTTATTCTAGTGTCTTCTCACATGATTATTCTACTTTGTTGCTTCCCACACTCAATTGCCCACTACGAGCATGGAACAACTTGTTGGAAAGCTCCATTTCATTCTGAGTCTTATCACAGGATTCCATACAACTTCCTGCACTGAACTATATCTCTATAGTAAGGATATATATGAAGGATGAAGAGAGAGTAAGACAGAGACAGAGACAAAGACAGATAAGATATTCACATATATGTAAATACATTTCCACAAGACATTCCCAATCCAGTAATAATACATTTCTCCATGATGGAAAAGGTAGAATAAAATCAATCTCCCATTAAATGTCTGGCTGATCTTCACTACTTATTTTCCTCCACCTAAAGGAAATTATGTCATATTCTGTCACAATGATTAAGTGTTTCTGGTGTTGGCAGATAGGTATTCAATAGTGATAACAGGATCAACAAAACTAAGGCAAAGTCAGTGTTGCTACATCTTAGATTCATATCCTCTATTACTGTTACAGGAGACACGTTGCATATTGTGCTATCTTCATGAAGAAGCTTTGGAAAGAATCCAAGTAAAATACACAAAAATGACCAGCTTTTCCTTGAGAAAGTGAGAAAATTGATCAGATTTGCATAAGCATATGGAAAGGAAGAGATGTTAGTTCCAGAAAAAAGAATAAAGGCAGAGATAATGATAAAGTTTAGCAAAACATAGAGAACTCAATCTGGGTGGAAGCAAGTTTTTACTGTGGAGAACATTTTGGGGAAAACACAAAGGTTAGAATGGGAGAGTATGGTAATTTTTTATTAACAACACCATTTACAAATACTAGCTTACATTTGTCATTTTCTTAGTGTGTACTGTGATAGACTTATATAAGTTATTTTATCATCAAAATTAGTTGTCAAAATAATTATACAAAATAGTCATGCAAAAAGTTGTTTGTGCCTGCCCCCCAATTTCAATGTGACTGTGTTGTTAGGTGAGATCTTTTGGGGGTAATTATGTCAGAAGTGAACTCTTCGTGAATGGGATTAGTGTGATTATAAGCAAACAACAGAGAGATAACTAGTATTATTTTCACCCTATGAGGGTACATGACGCCAGTAATTAACAACCCAGAAAAGGGACTTGATCAGAATCTGACCATGTGGGCACTTTAATCTTGAACTTCTATCCCCCATAACTTTGAAGAATAAGATTTTTTTTTTTTGCTTTTTGGGTCATACCCGGCGATGCTCAGGGGTTAGTCCTGGCTCTGCACTCAGGAATTACTCCTGGAGGTGCTCAGGGGACCATAGGGGATGCTGGGAATCGAACCTGGGTTGACTGTGTGCAAGGCAAATGCCCTATCTGCTGTGTTATTGCTCCAGACCCAAGAATAAACATCAGTCACAAAGTTTATGGTATTTGTTTATAGCAACCCAGATTACCCACACATGATTATTATGCTTAATTTAGGAAACAATTTCATGAGATTAAATAAGAAATTATAGAACTCTCATTGACACTGTTATAGACCCCTCCCCCCACAGACGTTGCTTACCACTGCCTCACTTATCAGGATGACTACTAAGGACTCTAATGTTATATGAAGAGGGCTGATTGAGGATATTTTAGGAAAAAGAAAATTTAAAAATTGATCTGTCAAAGTGTGTCTAACAGATTAGTTATTCTATGAGGGAATGAGTAAGAAATAAGGTGAAAAGAACTTGGGACTTGAAGACAGTCTCAGTTTTGTACTTCAGTTCTCTCTCACAACACATAAATCTTGATTTTATGTGCTCCAATTTCCTCATTGGTAAATGAGGATCTAACTTTATTTATCTTGTAAGACTTAATCACTTAATCACTTAACTTCCCATTAGTCGTCAATTTGCTCGAGCGGGCGCCAGTAACGTCTCCATTTGTCCCTGTCGCGTGCTACTGTAGTCCAATGGCATCTGTTCGCTCCGGGAACATGAAAGGCCTCAAACCGATCGTTCATGATCTTGACGAAGAAGTCTGACCATCTGGAAGGTGGGCGGCCACGCGGTCTTTTGACATCCCGTGGAATCCAGTCGGTAACAACTCTAGTCCAGCGGTCGTCTTTATATCTCATTACGTGACCAGCCCATCTGTTTTCGACACCTTGGCAAATGAGACAGCGTCCCTGATTCTTGATCGTCAACGGATGTCAGAACTCCGGATTCTTTCTCTCATTTGAGTGAAACGTGATATTCCAAGCATAGCTCTTTCTATTCTTCTTTGGGAGACCTGAATAGCGTTCTCATCTTGTTTGCGTAGGGCCCAGGTCTCTGAAGCATATGTTAATGCAGGAAGAACAGTGGAATCAAAGAGACGTGCCCGGAGCCGGAGGTTCTTCGTCCTCTTAGCTATTTCTTTGACGTTCTTGAAGGCGTTCCAAGCCGCTCTGTTCCTCCTGCGCAGCTCGGGTGCCAGGTCATTTGTCATGTTGACCTCTCGACCTAGGTACACATAGCTGTTGCATTCAGAGATGGTCGTTCCATTGAGAGCGAATGGGGTGTCAGGAACAAGGCTGTTTCTCATAAACATTGTCTTCGTAAGATTCAGCTGTAGTCCTACTTTCCACACTCACGGTCAAAGTCGGCCAGCATTTGTGCCGCATGGCTGATGTTTGGTGTTATTAAAACAATGTCATCAGCAAAGCGGAGGTGGTGTAGTTGCCAACCATCTATCTTCACTCCCATTCCTTCCCATTCCAGTCATCGCATGATGTTCTCGAGGGTGGCACTGAAGAGTTTCGGTGAAATGGTATCACCCTACCGCACCCCTCTCTTGACATCAACGATCACTTCTTTGTAGAATGGTGAGATCCTGGTAGTGAATCCGCAATACAGCTCACGGAGGATCCTAATGTATTGGGCTTGAATGCCCTGATTGGCTAGGGCTTCAATGACCGCTTCCGTCTCAACAGAATCAAAGGCCTTCTTTAAATCAATGAAAGTTAAACAGAGCGGCATCTTGAACTCCCGAGAAACCTCAATGAGTTGGTTATCGTGTGGATATGGTCGATGGTGCTGAATCCTTTGCAGAACCCTGCTTGCTCGCATGGTTGTCCTTCATCTAGTGTTCTGCCAATCCTATTTAGGATGACTCGAGTGAACAACTTGTAGATGAGAGTCAATAGGCAGATGGGGCGATAGTTGCCAATGTCATAGATGTCTCCCTTCTTAAACAGTAGTACGGTCCTGCTGGTTTTCCATTGGGACAGAACCTTGCATTCAGACAGGTAGCGAGTGAAGAGCCGAGCCAGTGTATTGATGAGTACTGACGGCAGGTTCTTCAGGTGTTCAGGTCTGACCTTGTCTGGGCCGGGTGCTGTTTGTTTCTTTACCGACGAAATGGCGTGTCAGATTTCGGAAGGGAGAATGTTGGGAACAACATATCCATCCTGCGGAATTTGGTATGTCGGCAAGTGGACATGGCTATCGAAGAGATTTGAGTAGAAGTCATGGATAATCTCCATTGCCGTTCTGGAGGATGTGATGGATCCATCAGGACGTCAGAGGGCAGTCATCTTGGTCATATAGTTGGCAAAGGACAGGCGGGCGTTACGAATACTTTTTCCAGCTTCTGCCGCATCTACCAGTACTTCTGCTCTTCTTTCTTTGAGGTCTTCCTTGATCGCATCTCTGCACTGCTTTGCGAGCTCGGACGTTAGCTTGCGGTTGCCTGAGGCATGCGCTAAACCACGCTGGCGAATTAGTTCAAGAGTTTTCGAAGATAGGCGATTTTTTGTGGCTATCTCTCTCTTGGCGTTCCTCGCACATTCATGGAGGTGCTGAACCAGTCGATCGTATTCCTTGTCAATGTTGTCAACAATGGCATCTTCCCATGTTGCCGCAATAGTAACAAAGAGTTCCCAGTTGGTGGTCATTCTGGGAGTTTTCTTTTTGAACTTTGCAGCCCTTTCTCTCCGCTCTGTGAAGTAGAATTTTGCACAAAGGAGACGGTGGTCCGATCCCATTCAAAATTTTGGGACAACAGCGACATCAGTCAGGCAAAACCGTCGATTGAATATAATGTGGTCTATTTCGTTGTGGAATTGTCCACCGGGAGACTCCCATGTCCATCGTTTAGATTCTGCCTTCTGGAACTGTGAGTTACCATGAATGGTCTTGGTCGACATGATGAACTCAGACAGTCTCTCACTCTGTTCGTTCCATTCTAGGCCATGGATCCCGATGTGAAGTTCTTCAGCTGATCTTTTCGGTCCTATCTTGGCATTAAAATCACCCACAATGATCTTGTAGAAGGTGTGGTCTTCTTTATAGAACTTCTCTAGCTCCATGTAGAACTTTTCGATTTCTCTTTCATCATAATGAGATGTTGGTGCGTAGACAACGAAGATAGAAACTGCAGGCAGTGAGCCACATCTATTCAAATGTAAACGTCCGATTTGGGTTGTTAGGCATTCGAATGAATCAATGCTCTTGGCCAAGTTTGTGTTGACAAGGACACCGACGCCTCCAACACCTCTTTTATCGCATGTTCTGACGAACAATTCTTCTCCAGTGTCGAAAACGGCATGGTGAGATTCGTGCCTTCTTGTCTCGGTCAGACCAATGATGTCATACTTGATCATTCGCGCTTGTACCATCAGGTCCTCGATGGATGCATCTGATGCTAGCGTACGTGCATTGAAAGTACAGACGATCATTTTTGTCTTCCTTCGTTGTGGCAGCCTAGTTCGTCCTTGAGATTTTGTCGGCCTCTCCTTTCTCATCCTTCTCAGTGCTGCCATGTCGGTGAAGCCTTCAGGGTCAGGTGAATGAGACCAGTTGTAGTTACTGGTTTTGGCATATTGAATACACAGCGGATAGCTTGCCAGGCTCTTCCGTGCAGGCGTAATACTCTCGGTAGCTTGCCAGTCTTTTCGAGAGGGATAGAGGCTTTTGGGGCGACCTCTAATCACCCTTGTAGGTGTTACCATATTTGAACCGTATCAAATATGGTACAACAATTCCGCAAGATGGGTATTTAGTGTCTTATGATGTGTCGCGCGGCCGCAAGCGGCCGCGCGGGTCCGGAAAGCATCCTGGAGTGTGGCGACGGCTGGGTAGTGGAAGTAGTAAGACTAATTTTTAAAAAATACTAATTTAACAATTAATAAGGCTAATTACAGGAAAGACACACTGATTACCACAATGAGATCCAGTACAAAAAAAATTGCACAATGTATTTTACATGCCAGAATTGAGCACGTAAGAATAGGTATTTGATTATATTTTAAGTGATTTGAATTTATTTCTTTGTATAGGTTAAAATCATATAGCTATAAATCATCACAAACTGACTTCTGTTTTGTTGGAGCATGCAGTATGAAGCAAATTTATTGTGCATGCTAAGTGGACAGGCTTGAGCAGTGGGAGGGTAATTGGGGACTTTGGTGGAGGGAAGGTTACTCTTGTGATTGAATTGCTGTTATAACATTGCATGCTTAAAATAACTGCATTATGATTAACTTTGAAAATAACAATTGTCACTGTCACTGTCCTCCCGTTGTTCATCGTTTTGCTCGAGCGGGTTCAGTAATGTCTCCATTGGAGACTTTGCTGTTACTGTGTTTTGGCATATCGAGTAAAAATTTAAAAATTAAAGAATTAAAAAGTCAACATAAGTTAGTCTTGATATCTGATATATGTAGTCTATAAAAGTTAATTTTAATTTCATACCCTTTTCCCTCAGTTATGAATATTAGTATAGGTTTCTAGAAGGTTTATAAGACAAGAATTTTATTATTCCATAAATTTTTAATAGGATTCAAATGATGGTATGGCAGCTTGGGTAAAAAGCCAAGACATAAATATCTACTAGTAACCTGGTAAGTCCCTTTCTCAATTCTGGACTTCAGAGTAGTCAAAACCAGTAGGCTGTGCTCTGGCAAATGAATAATGAATTCTAAACCAGTAAGATAAAAACTGCAGTATGATTTAAAAACAAAGAAAAACAGTTGGGAAGATGCAGTAGTCTATGGTCAGTTTACACAATGGAGTTAAGAAAATATAGTAGCGTCACCCCAAATTCCTTAAATAGACCTTCACATGTTTTGTTATTTATTAATTAACAAGAAATCTCTCTCACTCTCTTCTCCTCCTCAAAACTGAAAAGGATAGAGGGGGGAAATAACGATCATTGGCTTAAAAGGTAATCTCCAGGATGTACCTGGTACAAAAGCAAAAAGGTCAACAAGAGACTCAGCCATCATGAAGGTGAATAATTGGAGAATAGGGCTGGAGCCATAACACAGCGGTGGGGCATTTGCCTTGCACACAGCCAGCCTGGCTGAGCAGGGTTTAATTCCTCTGCCTGCCCCTCTCAGAGAGCCTGGCAGGTTACCGAGAGTATTGAGCCCGCATGGCAAAGCCTGGCAAGCTGCTCGTGACGTATTCAACATGCATGCCAAACACAGTAACAACAAGTCTAAAAATGGAGATGTTACGGGGCCCACTCGAGCAAATCGATGAACAACGGGAGGACAGTAACAGTGACAGTGACAGGTATTTAAAGAGAGAATTTCAACATCCTTGAGTGCTAATGGAAAAATAACTCAATTGGTAAATGAAGAAGTTGAAAATTACAGAGAAACTAGAAGAGACTTCCTTTTCTCCTCATGAGAGCCCCTCCTGAAAAACAAGTTTAGGAGCAGGGAAGAAATAGCTAAATTCACAACTAAGATTAGTTTTTTAAATCTGAAAAAATCATGGCATAGCTCTGAATCTTTGTTTTCCCCATCCTGGAATTGTGTTTTACCACAACTCCTAGGTAAAATTAATTACACTTCTGCCTTAAAAGGAAATTCACTAACAAATACAAGGCAGTGTGTCAGTGGACACCAAATCCCCAATGCAAACTCACCACTGCATTTTGGAAAACAGAAATAACCCTACAGTAACAGGGATCAGAGTGCCCAGACGTTAAGTCAGCAACTAAGGGACAAGTAGGAATAAGAATGGGCCATGCCATCAGAGACCAGTAGGAATAAGAATGGGTCATGATATGGGCTAGAAAATGAGTGGAAATGATATGAAATGTTCTCTTACATGGGAATAAGCTCATTTTTGAAAGTAGAGGTGGAAATTCCTAAGGTATTGAATGCTATCTCTCATCTTTGATAATTTGTTCTGAATCAAGACTCATCTTTTTTTCTCTTGAAACAAGAGGTCTGTGGACTATCACTGTTTTGTTAGCTTTCTTCACAAGACTGTAATTTCCACTTCTCTGGCAATCAATGCAAACTACAATAGGGCCTTCAGAAAGTACTCTATATAGTCAGCATTCCATGGAGTCCCAAGGCATGAAATACTTTATTATAAGTTGTGCAAATCAGAAGTGAAGACATTTTAAATTAATCTCACATGCTGACAATTGACAGCATTATGTCCCAGGGGAAATTTTGTCTAAAAACAGCAGTGATGTGGTGTTGCTGTTACTTAGATTTCCAAATCTTCAGGGGTTCACAGGAGTACATTATCAGAGATGACAGCTGTCTGTCCAGATTGCAACATTTTTCAAACAGGTGCAAATTCTAATACAGGCTCCCAACCTACTAATAACCTTCATTGTCAAAAATCTCAATGCTTTTAAATCAAAATGAAACCTCACATGAGCATTATTGGTGGGGTGCAATCTCATCTTATGAAGTGGATAATAAGATTTGATATTACACCCCACTCTTACATGCAAGTAAAAAGACTTAAATTACCCATCTTCACTCTGGTGAAATGTAAATATTTTTAAATTATTATTTTAGAGATTCTGTGTATATGGGAGCACTTACCAAATATATTTCAATATTCAGTTGGGAAACCATATATATGAGTATACACATACATAAGTTATTATTCTTGAACTTATTACTTAAATTCTCATTTACTGAAACTCATTTTTACCTTTCTATTTCTCTCCTTGTCCTCACACACCAAAACCTATGCTCCAAACATGAGTTGTTTTCCTTGAACTTATCTGTCATGTTTCCAAGTCTTGATTCAGCAATTCTTAACCTTTTCCTCAAAGTGACACATAAGGAATTATGTCCCTATGTGCAACGGCACGACTCATACAACAGTGTTTCGATTTTGACAAAACTTCAAAATGCTACAGAGAAGTAAAACAGTATAATAATTTTAAAAAACAGACATAACTAGAAACATATTGCTAGTGAGGCACGATTCCCACTGAGGAAACTTGGGAGTTAAGTTCTCTCCCACTCAAAGCAAGGGAGTGAGAATGCATATTTATAGGGATAACCTTGAATATTTCTCTAATTTAAAAAAATGTGAATCATTTTCAAACCTTGGCAGTTTATTATATTTACCATAGACCACACAAATGCTGCTTTATTCCTTCCTACTCTTCATGCTGAAATGCTTACCCCATATCACGACTTGCTGAAAAACCTTCTCATCTTCTATGGTTCCATGTAAATGGCACCTCCTCCAGTAAAGCAGTTGCTGTTGATGCCTTAGCCAAATTCTTGTCCCATGCACCACTTGAATTTATAGCTCTTTTTTCGGAGGTCTTTTACTAGCTACACAGAAATGAACACAAACCACATTAAGAACTGCTAGAAATATGGAAAAGTCAGCACATTTGAGCATCCCTCAAATAATAATTAACAATTTGTTACATATCTATTTCACTAAGATGTATCCTTCATCATCTTTCAGGGAGCCGTCAGTGAGATTCAAAACCAAATCCCCAAATAGTGACCTGACTAGAACTGTATTTTTTCCTTAAATATGCCTCTGTGTTTAAATGCTGGTATTACTGTTTTTTTTTTGTAGGAGTACTGCTATTTATTCAGCCACTGATTAGCTGATTGAATTGGGCATAAACTCCACCTTAATTAATTTATTTAATTTTTCTTTTTATAATTATTTATTGAATCACTGTGGGAAAAGTTACTAAGCTTTCAGGTTTAAGTATTGGTCATACAATGATCAAACACCTTTCCCTTCACCAGTACTCATTTTTCACCACCAAGAACCCCATTATACCCCCCTCCCACCCCTCCCAATGACTGTGAGGCAGATGATTTCTACTTAACTATTCTCTACATTGATTACATTCATTATTTCGACAAAAGATGCACCATTATTGTTTAGAATTTCCCCCCAAATAATCAGAATTGCTGAAAAGGCATTGTGAAATATTTTGTTTTCTAAACCTGATTATGAGAATCATAGAATGTCACGTGGCCACGATTTGGGATTTCTGCAAAGAGCCAGATAATTACGAGATTGGTTTCTGTGTGTCTAGTGTTATGGCCGTGCCAGAGAGCCACTGGTGGGGGGCAACTCGTGACCTCGGTAGGGTGTGAAGGACGTGCCAGTACCGCCCCTCTTCCCATGAGACTGCAGTTGCCCCGTCACCGCCGGCTCATACCTGGCTTTCCTATAAACTCTGAGGTGGCGGGCACCTTGCTGCCGGGGGGGGGGGGAAAGGTGGAAGGGAGCAACACCCTTTCCCTCCTGGGGAGGCATGGCACCGTAGTTTAACGCACGGTCCATTCACTTTTCTTCTGCAAGCTGCTGGGCTCTGTACTAACTCCTTTTGCCTCTGGAGCCATGGCCATGCTAGAGAGCCGATTGTGGGGGGCAACTCATGACCTCGGTAGGGCGTGAAGGACGAGCCGGTACCATCCCCTTTCCCATGAGACTACAGTTGCCCCTTCACTGCAGTTTCATACCTGGCTTTCCAATAGGCTCTGAGGTGGCAGCTACCTTGCTGCCGGGCGGGGGGGGGAAGGCAGAACAGAGCAACTCCCTTTCCCTCCTGGGGAGGCATGGCACCGTAGTTTAACGCATGGTCCATTCACTTTTCTGCCGCAAGCTGCCAAGTTCTGGATTAAGTCTTTTTGCCTCTGGAACCATGGCCATGCCAGAGAGCACTTTTGGGGAGCAACTCATGACCTCGGTAGGGTGTGAATGACGAGCCGGTACTGCCCTCCTTCCCATGAGACTGCAATTGCCCCTTCACCGCTGCCTCATACCTGGCTTTCCAATAAGCTCTGAACTGGTGGCCACCTTGTATGCAGTCCAGATGCATTTCTGCCAAAAGCCAATGGGTTTCTAGATTTGTTTCTGAGTCTCCAGTATCATGGCTATTAATCAGCTTGATCAGGAGCCAGAGAGGTCGTTTGTAGGCGGCGACTCGGGGTCTTGCTGGCATGGGGAGAAGGAGTCGGCTCCACCCCCATGTGGTGAGGCCTCGTGTGTCTTGTCACCGCAGGCCCAAACCTGACTGTCCAGTGGCCTCTGGAGGATGGTGGTCACCAGGCCGCCAGGGGGAACAGGCCAAGGTACGAAATCTATTCCCACATGGAGTGGCCCAGTGCCAGTAACATACTGCAGGAACAGGACGCATTTCTGCCAAAAGCCTTTGGGTTCTGAGATTTGTTTCTGAGACTCTGGGATCATGGCCATTAAGCAGTTCGATCAGGAACCAGAGAGGCCATGCCTCCAACTATACAGCTGAGCCAGAGGTGGTTTGTGGGTTTATCTCCCACATACCTAACTTTTGGCCATTTACTTTCTTGGTAAACTTTGCCACAAGTGTTTGGGGTCTGGCCAAAGGCACAGCAGCAATTTTGGGGTATCTGAAAGTCTGGCGTTGCCATCAGACTGCTGATTCACTCACCTCACAGATACAGATTGACCTGTTGGCAGCACCATATCCCCGTGGTATTACTGTTTTTGGCATATCAAGTACACCACAGATAGCTTGCCAGGCTCTGCCCTGCGGGTGGAATACTATAAGTAGCTTGCAAGGCTCTCCGAAAGGGTAAGAGGCTTTTGAGGTGGCCTCTAATCGATCTTGTAGGTGTTCCCGTGTTTCAAATCATATTTGAACTCTATCAAATATGTGCGGTAATCCTGGAAGATGAGTATTAAGTGTCTTATGATGTGGCCGCACAGTCCAGAAAGCATCCTGGAGCGTGGCGGTGGCTTGGTAATGAGGTAGTGGAGGTAGTGGAGGTCTGATGGTGAGGTACCAGTACCAGTAGGGTGGGACTTCTGTGCGTAATCCAATCCATCGGTTGACAACGGTTGGTGGAAGCAGACAGGGCAGGGTACGGTGGGGCTTCTGGTTTTAATCCCTTCCTCAGTAAACTAGTAAATACAAAGGGTCTAATTCACCGGACACTGAATGAGCCACCAATATGGCGGTGTTGAGAAGGATGTGGAAGGAGAGGCTAATAAAATCTCAAGGCCCAACTAAGCTGCCAAAAGGAAGAAAGAAAAAAATGACTGTCTGTACTTTCAATGCATGTATGCTGGCATCAGATGCATCCATTGAGGACCTGATGGTACAAGTGCGAAAGATCAAGTATGACATCATTGATCTGACCAAGACCAGAAGGCATTGATCATATCATGCCGTTTTTGACACAGGAGAAAAACTGTTCCTCGAACATGCGACAAAAGAGGCACCGGTGGTGTCGGTTTCCTTGTCAACATGAACTTGACATGAGCATTGATTCATTTGAATGCCTACCAACCTGAATTGGATGATTAAACTTGAATAGATGTGGCTCACTGCCAGTAGTTTCTATCTTCGTTGTCTATGCACCAACATTCAATTATGATGAAGGAGAAATTGAGAAGTTCTACATGGAGCTGGAGAAGTTCTATAAAGAAGACCACACCTTCTACAAGATCATTGTCGGTGATTTTAATACCAAGATAGGACAGACTGAGAAGATCAGCTGAAGAACTCCACATCAGGACGCATGGCCTAGAATGGAACGAACAAGGTGAGAGACTCTCTGAGTTCATCATGTTGACCAAGACCATCCATGGTAACTCACAGTTCAAGAAGGCCAAATCTAAACGTTGGACATGGGAGTCTCCCAGTGGACGGTTCCACAATGAAATTGACCGCATCATATTCAATTGATGGTTTTGCCTGACTGATGCCCCTTTTGTCCCAAAATTCCAAAGAAATCTGGCCACCATCTACTTCGTGCAAAATTCTAGTTCACAGAGTGGGGAAAAAGAGCTGTAAAGTTTAAGAACAGAACTCCCAGAATGACTACCAACTGGGAGCTCTTTGGCACTTTGCTGCAACATGGGAAAATGCCGTCACTGACAACATTGACGAGGAATACGATCAACTGGTTCAGCACCTCCATGATTGTGTGAGGAACACCAAGAAAGAGATAGCCACCAAAAGATGCCTGTTTTTGAAAACTCGTGAGCTTATTCGCCAACAGGGCTTGGCGTATGCCTCAGGCAACTGCCAGCGAACATCCGAGCAAGCAAAATATTGCAGAGAAGCAATAAAGGAAGACTTCAAAGAGAGAAGAGCAGCAGTGCTGGTAGATGCAGCAGAATCCGGGAAAAGCCTTTGCAATGCTCGCCTGTTCTTTGCCACCTACAAGACCAAGATGACTGCCCTCTGATGTCCTGATGGATCTATCACATCTTCCAGAAGGGCAATGGAGATTATCCATGACTTCTACTCAGATCTCTTTGATATCCACGTTCACCTGCCCACATACAAAATTCCGCAGGATGGATATGATTTTCTCAACGTTCTCCCTTCTGAAATTCGATATGCTATTTCATTGGTAAAGAAATGAACAGCACCTGGCCCAGACAAGGTCAGATCTGAACACCTGAAGAACCTGCCATTAGTACTCATCAATACACTGGTTTGGCTCTTCACATGCTCCCTGTCTGAATGCAAGGGTCCATCTCAATGGAAAATCAGTAGGACTGTACTATTGTAAAATAAGGGAGGCATCCATAACATTGGCAACTATTGCCCGATCTGCCTGTTGTCTGTTGTATACAAGCTGTTCATTTGACTTGTCCTGAATAGGATTGGCAGAACACTAGATGAAGGACAACCATACGAGCAAGCTGGTTTCCGAACAGGATTCAGCACAATCGACCATATCGACATGATAACCAAGTTCATTGAGGTTTCTCAGGAGTCCTGTCTAACATTCATTGATTTAAAGAAGGCCTTTGATTCTGTTGAGACTGAAGCAGTCATAGAAGCCATAGCCAAACAGGGCGTTCAAACTCAATACATTAGGATCCTCTGTGAGTTGTATTATGGATTCACTACCAGGATGTCACCATTCTACACGGAGGTGATCATGACGTCAAGAAAGGGTTTTCACAGGGTGTTACCATTTCACTGAAATTCTTCAGTGCCACCCTCGAGAACGCCATGCGATGACTGGAATGGGAAGGAATGGGAGTGAAGATAGACGGTCAGCAACTACACCACCTCCGCTTTGCTGAGGACATCGTTCTAATAACACCAAATATTAGCCAAGTGGTACAAATGCTGACCGACTTCGACCGTGAGTGTGGAAAAGTCAGACTACAGCTGAATCTCACAAAGTCAATGTTTATGAGAAACAGTCTCGTTCCTGAGGTTTGATTCGCTCTCAACAGGATGAACATATCTGAATGCAACCGTTATTTGTACCTAGGTCGAGAAGTCAACATGATGAATGATCTGGCACCTGAATTGTGCAGGAGCAATTGTGCTTGGAATGCCTTCAAGGGTGTCGAAGAAATAGCTAAGAGGACAAAGAAACTCCGGCTCCAGGCTCATATCTTCGATTCCACTGTTCTTCCTGCATTAACATACACCTCAGAGACCTGGGCCCTACAAAAACAGGATGAGAATGCTATTCGGTTCTCCCCAAGAGGAATCGAAAGAGCTATGCTTGGAGTATCATGTGTCACTCAAATGAGAGAAAGAATGCTGAGTTCTGACCTACATTGACGGTCATAAATCAGGCATGCTGTCTCATTTGCCAAGGAGTCAAAAAACAAATGGGCTGGACATGTAATGAAATTTGGAGACAACAAGAGCCACTACCGACTGGATTCCATGGGACGTCAAAAGATTTTTTGGCCGCCCACCTATGAGATGGTCAGACTCTTCATCGGGACCCTGAATGATCAGTTTGAGGCTGTTCGTGTTCCTAGAATGACCAGACGCCATTAGGCTACACTAGCTCACGACAGGGATGAATAGAGACATTATTGGCGCTCACTCGAGCAAATTGATGAGTAATGGGATGTCATGTGATCAACTGATCAAGGTTCGAGTAAACTAATACAACACTTGCAACAGGTAATAGAAGAGATAGGAATCTACCCTAATTCTGACTTAATGATCTATGAGTTAAAAAAGTGTAGGTGTGTGCCACATGTATTTGGTGGCCATAATCACTTTCAACCCCACCTGCTGCTTCTTCTATGGATAAGTGAAGGGAACAGGGGCCACCAAGCTGGTTGGTGGTCAGTTGTCGTTTATTACAATATCCGTCTCTATACCAGACTCACAGTCCTCTCATTCCAGTCTCATAGACCCTATACGTTTTCACTCTCTCCATCCAGTTTCACTCTGCCTCTTTCCATCTCTCAGCATTAGTTAAGACACAAAACATCAAAGGTTGGGGGTAGCAATTACACATAGGTGAGGGAGTACAATCAACATATGTAAAGCCCTTCTTTCAGGGGAACCTTCTCCTATGACAAAATCTCATCCTGCTAGGAGATCCGCCAAAGGGCAGAATTTCATCTAAATTGTTATTGCTTTCCCCTTTCCTTAGCCAATATTCATATAAATAGTCATCTTAAATTTACTTCTTTTAATATTTCTAGTCATTTTGTATGGACACAGTAAGAGATTTGCCAACCGTAAAGGGTGGTTCTCTCGGGACATCTTGCTATATATCCCAGACTACAGCCCTCAGGCCAGATTAGTCCTTCCTAACCCAGAAAGGTATTTGTTCAGTTACTTCTTTTGGGGTCATGACAGAGTTTGTCCATGACTCTTCTTTTAACTTATAAGTTATATGATGGTTTGGCCTGTCCCTTCTCAATGCCAGGGTAGTTTACAAATTGCCCTGGGTCCATCTAAGACCCTCCTTTTGCGGTGTTAGGAACACAGGGCAACTGAGGCTTAAGTCGAGTAAATATGACAGATGCCAAGGAGTGAATAGTATTCAGAGTCAATTAATTCTCAAGTAACATGAGCGTAGAATCAACTATTCTTATGTTTATACAAAAAGGACATTGCTCTAAAGTAAACTTCAAAGAACATAAAGGAAAGAGAAAAGCAATATTTCACTTAAAAATACAAAATCCAGAATCCTCTGAAGAATCTGACTTTACAAGTAGCATGGCCTGATTAGGGGAAATGAGTGATTAACAGATAGGGGAAGTAGAGCACAAAGGAGGAGTTAAAGATGAAAACAGCGGACTGAAGTGATAGCACAGCATGTAGGGTGTTTGCCTTGAACACAGCCAACCCGGATTCAATTCCCAGCATCCCATATGGTCCCCTGAGTACCGCCAGGAGTAATTCCTGAGTGCAAAACCAGGAGTAACCCCTGAGCATCGCCGGGTGTAACCCAACAAGAAAAAAAAAAGATGAACATAAAGAAAATGGAAGTGCTTCAGGAACATTGTGAGGGGTGTTACTCAATAAATCTAAGCTTGAAGCAGAGGAGAAAGGACAAAACCAATGTTATCCAACAAGGGTCTATACTCTTGAACATGCTGCAATGCTTTATTGGGTAGAAATTTATTCTCAATAAGATTATTCTGGGACTGAGAAAATGGTACAGTGGGTAGACTGTCTTGCATGAGACTGACCTGAGTTTAATCATAAGTACTTCATATGGCATCCCCAGGAGTGATCTTTAGGTGCAGAGCTAGGAGTTAGCCCTGAACCCCACCAGTTATGGCTCATAAACAAACAAAAAATATGCTTCCTGCCAAGCTCTCTCTTTCTATGTCTACCTATAATATACTTGCATACTTTATTTTAAAGTATTGTCTAGAAAGAACAGTCCATTATTTACCGTCTTACTGCTTTCAATCATTCATCAGTCATCACTTAATCACTTAATCCCCGTTATTCATCGATTTACTCGAGCGGGTGCCAGTAACGTCTCCATTCATCCTGGTTGCGTGCTAGCATAGCCCAATGGTATCTGTTCCTTCTAGGAACATGCAGAGCCTCAAACCGATCATTCAGGGTCTTGACGAAGAAGTCTGACCATCTTGTAGGTGGGCGTCCACGTGATCTTTTGATGTCCCGTGGAATCCAATCAGTAATGGCTCTAGTCCAGCGGTTGTCTGTAAACCTCATTATGTGTCCAGCCCATCTGATTTTTGATGTCTTGGCAAATGAGACAGCGTCCCTGATTCTTGAACGTTGACAAAGATCAGAACTCCGGATTCTATTTCTCATTTGAGTGAATCGTGATATTCCAAGCATAGCTCTTTCGATTCCTCTTTGAGAGACCTGAATAGCGTTCTCATCCTGTTTTAGTAGGGTTCAGGTCTCTGAGGCATATGTTAATGCAGGAAGAACAGTGGAATCAAAGAGATGTGCTCATAGCTGGAGGTTCTTTGTCCTTTTAGTTATTTCTTCAATGTTCTTGAAGGCATTCCAAGCCGCTCTCTTCCTCCTGCGCAACTCAGGTGCCAGGTCATTCATCATGTTGTTTTCTCGACCTAGGTATATATAACTGTTGCATTCGGAGATGGTGATTCCAATGAGAGCGTCAGGAATGAGGCTGTTTCTCATAAACATTGTCTTCGTAAGATTCAGCTGTAGTCCGACCTTTCCACATTCACGGTCAAAGTCGTTCAGCATTTGTGCCGCTTGGCTGATGTTTGGTGTTATTAGAATGATGCAAAGCGGAGGTGGTGTAGTTGCCAACCATCTATCTTCACTCATGCTTTCCCATTCCAGTCATCGCATGATGTTCTCGAGGGTGGCACTGAAGAGTTTTGGTGAAATGGTATCACCCTGCCGAAACCCTCTCTTGATATGGATGATTACTTCTTTGTAGAATGGTGAGATCTTGGTAGTGAATCCACAATAGAACTCACGAAGGATCCTGATGTATTGAGTTTGTACGCCCTGATTGGCTAGGGCTTCCATTACCACTTCCGTCTCAACAGAATCAAAGGCCTTCTTTAAATCAATGAACGTTAGACAGAGCGGCATCTTGAACTCCTGAGAAACCTCAATGAGCTTAGTAATCGTGTGGATATGGTTGATGGTACTGAATCCTTTTCAGAATCCGGCTTGTTCACACGGTTGTCCTTCATCTAGTGTTCTGCTAATCCTATTCAGGATGACTCGAGTGAACAGTTTGTAGACGACAGACAATAGGCAGATTGGGCGATAGTTGCCAATATCATGGATGTCTCCCTTCTTGTATAGTAGTACGGTCCTCCTGGTTTTCCATTGGGATGGAACCTTGCATTCAGACAGGTAGCGTGTGAAGAGCCGAGCCAATGTATTGATGAGTACTGATGGTAAGTTCTTCAGGTGTTCAGGTCTGATCTTGTCTGGGCCAGGTGCTCTTTGTTTCTTTACCGATGAGATGGTATGTTGGATTTCGGAAGGGAGAACATTGGGAACGACATATCCATCATGTGGTATGTGGTATGTGGGCAAGTGGACGTGGCTATTAAAGAGATCTGAGTAGAAGTTATCAGTCATACTTAATATAAAATTCTTTAACTAGAGTCTAGAGAATTATTTGAGAGAATGATGCCTCCCTCCAAAGACTGTCTCCATATAGTAGGTTTTGTACTCTTGCTGTGAACTAAAGGTAGAGACTTGTGGTTTTACGTACTTTCCATCCACTTTCACATTAACCATGCCAGTCTGATCAGAGTTTGAGCATGCCTTAGACTAGTGATTTTACTTCTCAATCTAGACTTATCTGCAATATAATTGGTGATTTTTTCTCTTTTAATTCACTATTAAATAGTGCTGAACTCTCTTCCTTAGTTTATTGTCCTTATCATAAGTATTTTATCATGTTACTGTGATGCTTTGTTTCCTTTTTGGAAAATCATTGTTCATTTTAAAAGAAAATCTGAGAAAAGAAGAATTGACTGTAACACTTTAGGTATTGCTTTTTATTATCATTGGTTTGCATTATTATGTAATTAAGAGGGTTTAGGTAGTAATTTTGATGCTAAATTTTCACTTTCTCAATATTTTTCAAGTTTCATAGTCATAAAATGTGAATAATTGTTTTATTTGGTACTATAAGTATGCTGACATTAATTTAAATTCTAAATCACGTATATAATACTAGGAATATGTGAAGTGAAATGTAGAGAACTTTGAAAGCAAAATATAGAGTAATTATTATTATCTTCAGGTGACTACTCAGTCACAAGAAAATGATACATTTACTGATTATTGTGATATTTCTATACACATAACATTATCCCTACTCTAGCAACATATTAAGGAGCCCAGAAAGAGGAGGTGATATCTGTAGTGCCACTAGAGGTAGATTTCCAACTGTCACTGTCACTGTCCTCCCGTTGTTCATCAATTTGCTTGAGCGGGCCCAGTAACGTCTCCATTAGGAGACTTTGTTGTTACTGTGTTTGGCATATCGAATACATCACGGGTAGCTTGCCAGGCTCTGCCGTGCGGACAAGATACTCTCGGTAGCTTGCTGGGCTCTCCGAAAGGGGCTGAGGAATTGAACTTGGGTCGACCATGTTGGCTGCATGCAAGGCAAACACCCTACCGCGGTGCTATCACTCCAGCCGAGACTTCCAACAAGTCTTAAATTTGACCACTCAAAGAACAGATACAATAGCATTCGAACTTGATCATTTGATCATTTGACATCCCGTTACTCATCGATTTGCTTGAGCGTGCGCCAGTAACGTCTCCATTCATCCTTGTCGCATGCTATTGTAGTCCAGTAGCTTCTGCTTGTTTTAGGAACACAAAGAGCCTCAAACATAGTTCACTGTCTTGAAAAAGAAGTCTGACCATCTCATAGGTGGATGGCCACGCGGTCTTTTGACATCCCATGGAATCTAGTCAGTAATGGCTCTAGTCCAGCGGTTGTCTACAAATCTCATTACGTGTCCAGCCCACCTGATTTTCGATGTCTTGACAAACCAGACAGCGTCCCTGATTCTTGGCCATCGACAGAGGTCAGAACTCTGGATTCTTTCTCTCATTTGAGTGAAACGTGATACTCTAAGCATAGCTCTTTTGATGCCTCTTTGGGAAACCCGAATAGCATTCTCGTCCTGTGTTCGTAGGGCCCAGGTCTCTGAGGCATATGTTAATGCAGGAAAAATGGTGAAATCGAAGAGAGGTGCCTGGAGCTGGAGGTTCTTTGTGCTCTTAGCTATTTCTTCAACACTCTTGAAGGTGTTCCAAGCCGCTTCTTCCTCTTGCACAACTCAGGTACCAAGTCATTCGTCATATTGATTTTTCGACCTAGGTACACATAACTATTGTATTCAGAGATGATCGTTCCATTGAGAGCAAATAGATTGTCAGAAACAAGACTGTTTCTCATAAACATTGTCTTTGTGAGATTCAGCTGTAGTCTGACCTTTCCACACTCACGGTCGAAGTCGACCAGCATTTGTGCCGCTTGGCTAATATTTGGTGTTATTAGAACGATCTCATCAGCAAAGGGGAGGTGGTGTAGTTGCTGACTATCTGTCTTCACTCCCATTCTTTCCCATTCCAGTCTGTTCTTGAGGTGGCACTGAAGTGTTTCGGTGAAATGGTATCACCCTGCCCAACTTCTCTTGACATGGATGATCACGTCTTTGTAGAATGGTGAAATCCTGGTAGTGAATCCATAATATAGCTAAGGGAGGAACCTGATGTATTGAGTTTGAGTGCCCTGTTTGGCTAGGGCTTTGATGACTGTTTCCGTTTCAACAGAATCAAAGACATTCTTTAAATCAATGAACATTAGACAGAGAGGCATCTTGAACTCCCGGGAAACCTCAATGAGCTTGGTTTTCATGTGGATATGGTCGATCGTGCTGAATCCTTTGCAGAACTGGGCTTGTTCTCATGGTTATCCTTCATCTAGTGTTCTGCCAATCAATCCTATTCAGGATGACTTGAGTGAACAGCTTGTAAATGACAGACAATAGGCAGAATGGCATGTCAGATTTTGGAAGGGAGAACATTGGGAACAACATATCCATCCTGCAGAATTTGGTATGTGTGCAGTTGGACATGGCTATCGAAGAGATCCGAGTAGAAGTCATGGATAATCTTCTCCATTGCCCTTCTGGAATATGTGATAGATTTATCAAGATGTCGAAGGGCAGTCATCTTGGTCTTGCAGTTGGCAAAGGACAGGCAGGTGTTGGGAATGCTTTTCCCAGCTTCTGCCGCATCTGCCGGCACTGCTGCTCTTCTCTCTTTGAGGTCTTCCTTTATCGCCTCTCTGCTCTGCTTTCAGAGCTCGGACGTTGGCTTGCAGTTGCCTGAGGCTTGTGCCAAGCCACATTGGCAAATGAGCTCGAGAGTGTTCGAAAACAGGCGTCATTTTGTGGCTATCTCTCTCTCGGCATTCTTCACACAATCATCAAGGTGAACTCAAACCTTAGTTTTCTTATAATTAGTTTGGGGAAATAAGTTGCTTTATCATAGAGTTCTTAAAACAATTTAATGAGACAATTAATATAAAGAGTTTAGAGAAATGCCTGGCAGAATAGACAAGATCGTTTTCTTCCTCCTCCAATATCATCATTGGTACTGCATTTTACAAAGTAAAAGTTAGTAGTCGACCAGGAAAGTAGTAAAGGAGGTAAAAATAATTAGGTTGAAGAGGAGAAATTTTCACTCTAGTTTATTAAATCTTTCATAAATTAATCCTTAAGGATCAGGGTTATGCAAAACAAACTCCACCTGACTCTATAACAGCAAAGGAAATTCCTTCAGCTTTCAAGTAAATTGAAGCACAATGACCAAGCTTCCACTTATTACTATAAACTTGGGACCAGAGGTCCCTTCATGTAAGTATAATTAAAAATAAATTTAAGAACAATAGGAAATGTTCTCTCTACATTTAAATAAACTCTTCTAATATATTTAGAAAAAATTTAAATCTAAACTTAAATGAAATTGCTGTAGAAATGGAAAAAAGATAAAATGCTTTAATAAAATTTTGTGCTTGCCCTAATCTCAATTTTAGAAAATTTTAGCTATTAATCTATAGCCTGTCTTCAATAAGATAAAAAGTAGCATCACATAAAAACAAAAGTGCTCTGTGCTCAAGGAATACAAGATAATCAAAAATACCATAGAAGAATTAAAATCTACATTAGAGATAATAAATAGAAAAAATAGAAAAAATAACTTAGAAAATTTAACTAACAACATGAATGGAAAGCTTTAGAAATTCTTCCATAATGCAAATGGAAAGATAGAGAAATAATTAAATATGGTTGGAATAAATAAGTTTGAACTTCAAAGAATAAAAGCTAGTGTCTAACATATATACAAAAACTGTTCAAAACTGACAAGGTCATAATGATCAGCTTGGAAATGGAGATGCAGCAATGGAACTTAGACTATAGAGACCAGCAAGCATTAGACTTCCCAGTGTATCTAGGAAATTCTAATTTCCCTACTATCACAATCAGCCACTGATAAAGATGACAGTAGTGTAATTTTTTTCCTTTTTCTTCCTCTTTATTATTTTTTTGAGGGGATGTCACACCCAGCAATGCCCAGCGGTTGCTCTTAGCTCAGCACTCAGGAAGCACTCCTTGCAGTAATCAGAGGACCATATGGGATGCAGATGACTGAACCCTGGTCGACCGAATTCAAGGCAAGCACCCAACTCACTGTACTGTCTCTCTTGCTTCAGAAGTGGAACTTTCTGGACTTTAATTTTTGTTTGCTTTTCATTTGGGGGCAACACTCAGCGATCGATGCTCAAGGGTTACTTGGAGCTCATGAATCACTCTGAGCAGTGCTCCAGGGACGACATGAGCTACCGTGCTCAATACCGGGACCCAGATCAGCCTTATTTATGGCAAGCACTCTACCAGCTGTAGTATCTCTCTGGTTCCTGGACTATTATTTTTAAAAGCAAGTATTGTATCTTATTTTTTGTGTCAACTTACAGTTCAGTTTAGGTGTCTTGCTTTTTTCACAAAGAGCCAATGAATTTTAGATACAGCTGAATTTCAGATGCACAAATTCCATACAGCTGTTTAGTATAAATTTAGGGGAGTTTTGGTTGGGGAGGGACATACCCAGTTATGCTCAGTGGTTACTCCTGGCTCTGCACTCAGGAATTATTCCTGGTGTTGTGCAAAGGACCATATGGGATGCCGAAGATAGAACCCAGGTTGGCAGCATCACTCCAGCCTTAACAATTCTTCAGTACAACTTTATAAAATATCCAAAATGCCAGAATGTTTCCCACCCCAATCCTTATGAATTCAATATGCAAAGGAGGCAGGACAGTTATCATCTGAGAATGCGTTTTTTTAACAGTAAAGGAATTATACTTTGGACTTTTTTGAAAAGTTTAAGAATACTATTGCCAGAAACAGTGAATTTGGGTGATTTTATAAAGATGAACAAATCACTTCAAGAATGAATCTTGTATTTTTATTTCATTGATTTTGCAGAAAGTCACAAAAGGAAACCTATAGGAGAGTTCATGAGGGGGAAAACCAAATAATAAAATTTGAAACTTCTATATGATATTTTTTAAATGGTGATAACAAGGTCAGAGTGATAGTACAGTTGGTTAGGCATTTGCTTTTCATGCAGCTGATCCCAGTTTGACCTCAAGCACCCCATATGGTTACCTAATCCCTGCCAGGTGTCATTCCTGAGCATAGAGTCAGGAGTAAGCCTTGAACACCACTAGGTGTGGCACACAAAAAAGAGAGAGATATTCAAGGTTGAATAGAAATGGAATCCCAAGTGACACGTATCATCAATTCATGGTTAGCTTATTAATATTTATCAGTATAATAATAACTAGTGACAAGATATCAAGCATGTTTAATTATGTTTGTAATATCATTTGAGAATAAGTTTTAAAAACTACATTATGCAGAACACTTCAAAATTATTCATATTTTAAGATTCGATCTGAATTTTAAATACTAGTAGTTATTTGTAAATTTGACCATCTCAGAAAATAATTTCTAGAGAAACTTCAATTGTGTATGTATGTATTGTATGATGGTTAAGACCTTAATCATTTAATTGCACAAACTTGTCTTTGAATACAGGTTGTGTCACTGGATGTATAATCTCAAAAATGTACTTATGTAATGTAAGGGACAGATACATGGTTTTTAAATTAATTAATTAATTGAATTTTTATTGAATCATGTAAGATAGTTAAAAAGCTTTTATGATAAAGTTTCAGTCATACAATCGAACACACACCCCTCCACCAGTGCGCATTTTCTGCCACCAATGTCCCTAGAATCCTTCTCTCCACCCCCACCCAACCCCACCCCTGCCTCTGTGGCAGGCACTTCCTTTCTTCTCTCTAATTTTAGGCATCATGATTTGCAATACAGATACCGAGAGATCACTATTTTTGGTCCTTTGTCTACTTTCAGCACACATTTCCCATCCCGAGCTATCCTTCCAACCATCATTGATTTAGGGGTCCCTTCTCTATCCCAGATGTCTTCTCCCCCAGTACACAAGGCAGGATTCCAAACTGTGTAGCAATCCTCCTGGCCCTTGTCTCTACTGTCCTTGGGTATTAGAGAGACTACACGTTAATTGGGGTATTAATACTGGTTGCAGACTACTGATAGATGACTGAACATTTTCTTTTTGTCAGTGGTCTAGTTGTACTAGGTATATTAATTCTCATAATAGACCTATAAGGTAAGGACAGCCATTGTTTTAGAGACTATTAACTTGGATAAATAAGTTGATCAGAGACACATAGTAGCAAAGCCACAATTTGAAGGCAGGAACATTGATACAGGATTCCTGCTCTCTAATACTGATTTGTAATGACTAAATTAAATCTATGTAAAATACTTAAAGTGCCTTACACTTTGGTATGCAACACATCAAAATATTTCTTCTTCAGGTTAGACTTCAAGTTACAGATTCACCCCAAATCACAAAACGTAAATCTCTAGCTATAGAGTTGAGGACTCTATTCAGAGTTCCTGCTGGCAAGCCCTTCTAATATCTTGGCTTTAAACCAGTGAAACTGATGATAGATTTCTGACCTTTAGAACCATAAGAGAATAAATATAGGTTATTTTGAGCCTCTTAGTTTCTGGTAACTTTTTTTGCAACATCAGTAAGGAAATAATAGAACACTTTTAGACTAATTAGAAACCTTAAAACTTTCTCTACTTGAAATACATGCACTGGCACCTTTTTTTTTTTGCTTTTTGGGTCACATCTGGAAATGCACAGGGGTTATTCCTGGCTCTGTACTCAGGAATTATTCCTGGTGGTGCTAAGGGGACCATATGGGATTCTGGGAATTGAACCCAGGTCAGTCACATGCAAGACAAACGCCCTACCTGCTGTGCTGTCACTCCAGCCCTGGCACCTTTTTTCTTAACCAGATGATCTCAAGTAGGTATTCTATCCATATTGTGAAATGAGCCAACATATAAAATTCACCTGGTCTAAAATAGTGATTCTCAACCTTTTCCTGACTTTGGTCTGCTGATTCCTTCCAGTGGCATCCATATCCTACTTGGGTTCTTTCTGGTTTCATATCGTTTTCTTCATTTATGTAATTTTCATGTGTTGCCCCCTTGGAGTCAATGGAGACGTTACTGGGCCCGCTCGAGCAAATCGACGATCAACGGGAGGGCCTTTACCTTTTTACCCTTGGAGTATTCTAAGGACCCACATGGGGCCCATATGACCTCCCAGTTGACAAATGCCAATATAAAGCATTTACATCATGATCTTGGTTTGCTTTCCTCCAGAAGCTGATCCTGTGATAAAGATTTGGTTGCAGTGTTACTTTGGACTCTTTGGGGGCAGAAACGAAACTAAGACACAGGGAAATAAAAATGACTTGGACTAATGTATATGATTAAGGAGATTGTCACTGTGAAAAATCATAACCTAACCATATTAGGTTACTTTGAGAGTCTGAGAGCCACTGCAGTTAAATACCCAAGAGTCTTTCTACCCAAGGGGCAAAATAACTGGAGAAGCTATACTCTACTCTTTTAACTCTTTTAACTCTGGGCACATCCGGCCTATCATGTATTGGAGCAGAGCAAGCTGTGGTGGTCTGAGAAAGATGTCCTAGGAATGCAGATCTTCACAGTTGAAAGTCACACTGGCATGCACTGAAGTGGTGAGGAAAAGAAGATGGGGAAGGGGAAATATAGACAGTCTCCTCAGCTATACCCACAAACCCTATTAGAATTAATTCTATCCCAGTTTACCACCTCTAGTAAAGAACATGCATGACTCCTGAGAGTGATACCTTTTGCACCTTAGTAAACAAATCTGTAGGAAGATTTTTTTTTTTGTTTTATGTAGCAGTACTGCTATTTATTCAGCCACTGATTAGCTGATTGAATTGGGCATGAACTCCACCTTACTTTTTTTTCATAATTTTATTTATTTATTGAATCACTGTGGGAAAAGTTACAAAGCTTTCAGGTTTAAGTCTCGGTCATACAAAGATAAAACACCTTTCCCTTCACCAGTACTCATTTTTCACCACCAAGAACCCCAATATACCCCCTCCCACATCTCCCACCCCTCCCAATGCCTGTGAGGCAGATGATTTCTACTTAACTTTTCTCTGCATTGATTACATTCATTATTTTTACAAAAGATGCACAATTGTTGTTTAGAATTCCCCCCCCCCAACAATCAGAATTGCTGAAAAGGCATTGTGAAATACTTTGTTTTCTATAGCTGGTTATGAGATACATATAATGATTTTGGATTTCTGCAAAGAGAAAGATAATTACGAGATTGGTTTCTGTGGGTCTGGTGTTATGGTTGTGCCAGAGAGCCATTCGTGGGGGGCAACTCATGACCTCAGTAGGACGTGAAGTACAAGCCGGTACTGTCCACCTTCCCATGAAACTGTAGTTGCCCCATCACCGCTGGCTCATACCTGGCTTTCCTATAAGCTATGAGGCGGTGGCCACCTTGCTGCCAGGGGGCAGGGGGAAAGGCAGAAGGGAGCAACACCTTTTCCCTCCCAGGGAGGCATGGCACCATAGTTTAATGCATGGTCCATTCACTTTTCTGCCACAAGCTGTTGGCCTCTGGATTAAGTTCTTTTGACTCTGGAGCATGGCCGTGCTGGAGAGCCGCTCGTGGGGGGGGGGGGGGCAACTCGTGACCTTGGTAGGGCATGAAGGATGAGCTGGTACCACCCCTCTTCTCATGAGACTGCAGTTGCTCTGTCACTGCTGGCTCATACCTGGCTTTCCAATACGCTCTGAGGCAGCGGCCACCTTGTATGAGGTCCAGATGCATTTCTGCTAAAAGCCGCTGGGTTTCGAGGTTTGTTTCTGAGTCTCTGGGGTCATGACTGTTAATCAGCTTGATCAGGAGCCAGAGAGGCCATTTGTAGGCGGTGACTCGGGGTCTCATTGGGATGAGAAAAAGGGCCGGTTCCACTCCCATCTGTGAGGCCCCGCGTGTCTTGTCACTGCAGGCCCAAATCTGACTGTCCTTTGGCCTCTGGAGGATGGCGGTCACCGGGCCGCCAGGGGGAACAGCCAAGGCATGAAACCTATTCCCACCTTGAGTGGCCCAGCACCGGTAATCTACTGCAGGGTTCGGAGGCATTTTTGCCAAAAGCCTTTGGGTTTCTAGTTTTGTTTCTGAGTCTCTGGGATCATGGCCGTTGAGCAGTTCAATCAGGAACCAGAGAGGCCATGCCTCCAATTATATAGCTGAGCCGGAGGTGGTTTGTGGGTGTGTCTCCCACATACCTAACTTTTGGCTGTTTAATTTCTTGGTAAACTTTGTCCCAAGGTTTTGGGGTCTGGTCAAAGGCACAGCAGCAATTTTGGGGTTTCTGAAAGTCTGACGGTGCCATCAGGCTGCTGATGCACTCACCTCATAGGCACAGATTGACCTGCTGGTGGCACCATATCCCCTGCAGGAAGTTTTATAGCAAGGATTGTACTTACTTTTCTTTACTATTTCTCACAATTATGAATTACGTGTTAAATATAGGCATTATATATCCTGATGAATTGATTACTATAATTATTTGATATCTCTTTCAATCTTTATAGGTGACACTCTACGGATTTCTTCCTGCTACTTTTTAAATAGAATTTTCAGATATTTTCAAAATTAAATGAATTTAATTACTCAAAATTAAAATAATAATTATGGAAATATTTAGGTTTTAATGTCTTTAAATATTTTATTTTAATATATGTATCAGGCTGGAGTGATAGCACAGTGAGTACGGCATTTGCCTTGCATGCAGACAACCCAGGTTCAATTCCTCCATCCCTCTTGGAGAGTCTGTCAAGCTACTGAGAGTATCCCACCTGCATGGCAGAGCCTGGCAAGCTACCCGCGGCGTATTCAATATGCCAAAAACAGTAACAAGTCTCACTTCGTGTTCCTGGAGCGAGCAGATGCCATTGGGCTACACTAGCATGCAACAGGGACGAATGGAGACTTTACTGATGCCAGCTTGAGCAAATCTATGAACAATGCTATGACAGTGACAGTGGTAATATGTGTATCTCTCTACCTAAATCCATGTCTACCTTATGAGTTAACTAATGTTAACAGAATGTCATTAATTTTCACTGTTTTATCCACTTCTAATAAGTAAATATATGTAGGTGTATGTATTATATACTTTTTACTTAATACATGACTATACTGTACTCCTTTCTTTTTCCTCTTTCTAGTTTCCTTAGTATTATATCATATTACATGATAATATGTCATAAACTTGGCGGCTGGAGCGATAGCACAGTGGGTAGGGCGTTTGCCTTGCACACGGGCAACCTGGGTTCCATTCCCAGCATCCCATGTGGTCCCCTGAGCACCGCCAGGAGTAATTCCTGAGTGCAGAGCCAGGAGTAACCCCTGAGCATTGCCAGGTGTGACCCAAAAAAGAAAAACAAATAAACAAATGTTTTTAAAAAATATGTCATAACCTTAATAATACATCAAAGTAGATCTAGTGCATTTATTTTAATAGTTGTAGAATATTTTTCTTTTATGTGCAGCAATTTACTCAAACCATACTTTATTGTTATATACTCAGTTTTCTTCTACTTTTTGTCTCATTCAACAATGTGGCACTAAACATCCTAATACAAATATGCATGTTTTTCTTAATAAGATATTACAATGTCACAGGCATGTACATTTGAAATTTTCAGCACAGTGGTAGGGCGTTTCCGTTGCATGCGGCCGGACCAGCAGAACCGGGTTCTATTCCTCCGCCACTCTCGGAGATCCCGGCAAGCTACTGAAAGTATCTTGCCCACTTGGTGGAGCCTGGCAAGCTACCCATGACATATTCAATATGCCAAACACAGTAACAATAAGTCTCACAATGGAGACATTACTGGGCCCGCTCGAGCAAATCAATGAAAAACGGGAGGAGAGTGCAACAGTGTGACAGTTGTCAAATAATATGCCAGTTTTATTTGTATTGAGAGCTTATATTTCTTTTAAACTTCACTTATTATGTATATGTAATACTTGTTGTCTAACCATAATTAATATATATTAGATTATAATTAACAAACTGGCAAAGTGCTTCTAAGAATCATTAGCATTTATCAATTCTCATGGAAAATTTTTGCTGAAAGAGATGAAGGGGACTTATACCTGCATAAGCAAAATCGGATTGGAGTTGAGCATCCTCCACCCAGATCCTCCAAATTCCAGTAGGCGGGGGTCACACCCACCACCTGGCCCCCTGGCGCCGTGTAATCCCATCAGCGGCCAAGACTCAGATACTATAAAATCCAGCTCCCGGACGAGACCAGTGCAGTCTCCTGCCCCTGCGCCTGGCTGTTCCTCGCCGGGGTCCATTGGAGGGGAGTGGGTTGAGCTTTCCTCCCCTCCCCTCACCAGGTCTCCAGCAGCGGAAGACCTCCAGGACCAGCCACCACCATGCCGAGACCACTCTCCGCACACATGAAGGTACTGGCAGAGGGACAAAGCCACGCGGGTTCTGGGGCCGAGATCTCCAAGCCTACTCGGATTGGAGTTGAGCATCCTCCACCCAGATAAAATCCAGCTCCCGGAACCGCGCGGCTGCATTCGCAGCCCCACGACATCTTATCAGGACATCTTTTTATGACATCTTATTATCTCATTCCTACTTTGGACAAACTTGCAGGCTATCGAATGTAGCCTGCCCACAGGGCAGAGTCTGGCAAACTTCCCATGGCGTACCAAATATGCCAAATACCAGTAACAATGATGGGTCTCATTCTCCTAAAGAGCCTTGAATATAATCTCAGGGCTAGGATGAAAGAGACGTTACTGGGGCCTGCTCGAGGCAATCGACAAATAAGCAAAATTCACGGCCACGGTCCTCCTGTTGTTCATCGATTTGCTTGAGCAGGCCCAGTAACGTCTCCATTGGAGACTTCGTTGTTACTGTGTTTGGCATATCGAATACATCACGGGTAGCTTGCCAGGCTCTGCCATGCGGGCAAGATACTCTCAGTAGCTTGCCGGGCTCTCCAAGAGGGGCGGAGGAATCGAACTCGGGTCGGCCATGTTGGCTGCGTGCAAGGCAAATGCCCTACTGCTTTGCTATCGCTACAGCCCATAATCAAAATTAGTATTACAAAATTGATGCAACTTCTTTCCTCCCTCTACATTTGTGTACATTGGCTTACAAGTTGTGGGGAAGTAAATGTTTACATATAATTGGACATGGACTCCCAAAATATAAAATTCAGAATCCAAAATCTCTAATAACTTTGAATATATCTACTTTTTAAAAGTTTTTTCTTTTTTGATCCTTTTTCACTATCAAAGTATTTCAGAGTAGAGAAATACAGTGACAAGAGGATTAAATGTCTCATTAACACTAAAATATCTCAGAACCAAGAAGCTCGCTTCAGAGTTGTCTCCAGACGTTGCAATAGGTCAATTTCATCAGGCTACTCCAGATGGGAGCAGGTACTGTCCCTCCACCTGCCCCCTAGGAATCCTGGCAGCAGACATATTCTAGAAAACAGTGAAAAGCCAGGTATACAGGAGCAGTAATGGCAAAGTCCAGGCCTCAAGGGATGGGGAAGGAGCAGGTCCCTTTCCTCTTCCTGCCCCATGGTATTCTGAAATGACACCCACCAACTGTTTATAGCTACCACTTAAGCCCCTTAATGACCATGATCCAGAGACACATAAAAGAATCTCAGAACCGAGCAGCTTACTCCAGACCTTAATTATAAAAATTTTATAATTTCAGGAGCTCACGGCCACTCTTGCAGCCACACAACATCATATGCTATTCATAACAAGTAATACAAAATAAACGGTCTAGCATTGCTTTCTTGACAGGTTTGAGTGGTGGTGGGAAAATTCCAAATAGTAATGGTGGGACTGGTGTTGAAATAATGAATGTAATCAAAGTAGAAAGAGTATTGTGGAAATTACCACACAGATAGGGGAGGGATTGGGATGGGGTGGGGGGATACTGGGGATTTTGGTGGTGCAAAATGTGCATTGGTGAAAGGATGGATATTTGATTATTGTATGACCAAAACTCAAATATGAAAGCTTTGTAACTGTATCTCACAGTGATTCAATAAAAATGTGATTAATTGAAGGTTTTGATCTATATTTGCAAATGAGATTTCAAAAACATAAGGAAAACTTTCCTTTTATCTGGGAAATTTCCACTTCAAAGCTAAACGAGTCTTTTTCAAGAAGAAAATTTCAACAAAGGAAGAGTGTTAGTGTATACACCTAAGGATAATTTAGGAGAGAAGATGAATGTGTATTTTATGCACTAAACTAACTTTTTTCCTACTTTGCACTAAAGTTCATTTTCAAAACATCAATGCTCTATCATTTAATAGCTGCTTCTGTAACTTCAAATTTCTGGTGTACTTCTGATGTATGTACATATAGAAAGCACAAGATCTGAATTCATATGTACTCAACTCTTAAATTACATGCTGCTGTCAAGTATTGATATTTTCTGGTTGATAGTTTTAATACTACTCTCTTTGTCACTAAATTATTTTTTTGTAGAAACAAGCACTGTAGCACTGTCCTCCCATTGTCATCGATTTGCTCAAGCGGGCCTAGTAATGTCTCCATTTTGAGACTTCTTGTTATTGTGTTTGGCATATCGAATACATCACGGGGAGCTTGCCAGGCTTTGCCGTGTAGACGAGATACTCTCGGTAGCTTGCTGGGCTTTCTGAGAGGGGCGAAGGAATCTAACTCGTGTTAGCCATGTCGGCCATGTACAAGGCAAATGCCCTACCGCTGTGCTATCGCTCCAGCTTGTAGAAACAAAAAGGAGAAAAATCTAATCTTTATTGATAGATATACTAAGTATAGCATTAAAGACATAATTGATATTAATATAAATAGCATAATTTTAATAACATGGAGCTTTTCAGTGTCATAGGGAAACATCTAAATACAGAATGTGAGTGGTGTACTAAATAGGGCAGGGTCTTAGGAGAAAATACCTGACTTGAATGTATAAACAAAGTAGAAGAAGAATCATAAAAACTGAAAACATTAGCAACAGTAATAGAAATAATCCTCCAAATTCACATTTAACATAATCTTTAATTTATAGCTCCAATTTAGATTGGCCACACGTAATTCTGAAGATTCCTACAACTATGCAAACAACAATAATTTGTTAATGTCTTTCTTTTTTTAAAATTTTTATTAGTAAAACACCATGAGGTACAGTTGTAGACTTACAAATTTTTGTGCTTGGGTTTCAGTTACACAATTATCGAGTACCATCCCTCCACCAGTGCCCATTTTCCAACACCACTAATCCCAGTATCCCTCCCCCCCCCCCAATCCTCACAATCCTACCCTTCCTCTGTGGCAGGGCATTCCCTTTTGTTCTCTCTTTCCTTTTGGGTGCTGTGGTTTGCAAAGGAGGAATTGAATGGCAATCATGTTCGGTCTATAATCTACTTTCAGCATGCTTCTCCCATCCTGGGTGGATCCTCCCAACACCCTTGATTTGGTGCTCCCTTCTCTATCTGAGCTGCCCTTTCCACTAGCATGTGCGGCTGGCCTCCAAGCGATGTAGTAAACCTCCTGGTACTTATCTCGGCTATTCTTGGGTGTTAGTCTCCTATTTTGTTACTTTATGTTCCCCAGATGAATGCACTCTTTCTATGTCTGTCCCTCTCTTTCTGACTCATTTCGCTTAGCAAGATACTTTCCATGTAGTAACACCATGTACAAAAGTAAGATCAAAATAGATTAAGGACCTCAACATCAGACCGGAATCCATAAGGTATATTGAAGACAAAATTGGCAACATCCTCTATGACATTGAAGTTAATGGTATCTTCAAAGATGTCACACCACTGGCCAAGCAAGTGAAAACAGAGATAGACAAATGGAACTATCTTAAACTAAGAAGCTTCTGCACCTCAAAAGAAACAGTGACCAAAATACGAAGACAGTTTACAGAATGGGAAAGGATATTCGCCCAATACACATCTGACAAGGGGGTGATATCAAGGATATACAAAGTACTGGTTTAACTCCACAAGAAGAAAACATCCGACTCAATCAAAAATTGTTAATGTCTTTAAATGATGTATTGAAAAACTGTGTGTGTTTGTATGTGTATATGTATGTGTGAGAGAGAGAGAATGAGAGAAAGTATTTGGGAGTGTGATACAGTGCATCTGATGGAAGGGAGAAATTTATTATAAAATTTCTTGTTGAGAAGAATTTCAAGTGGGGTGGAGGGTTGGTTTTACTCTAGGATTGAGTTCTGGCTTTCCTGTAAGCAGGTTTGAGGAGAGGAGTCTTTGGTAGGGTTGTTAGAAGTGTAAGAAAGGATAACATATAAGCATACATGCATATAAATGAAGGCATGAGATTAATTCAAGGAATTCTTAGATAAGCTTAAGAGAAATACATAGAGAAGAAAACCTGAAGCCTGTGCCTTACACAATATTCAACCTTTCTGTCATTGGCTCCTGGTAGAAAATAAGATCAATGAACAACGAACAACATCAAAGGTAAGAGGGGTGGAATTAACACATTCCGTTCAATCGCACTCTCCTAACTTCAAGTCACTTTTTTGTTTCCTTTATACACCATGGTTTATGAAGTTGTTCATAATGTAGTTGTTTTGAGCATACAGTATCCCAGCAACAATCCCACCAGTGTGACCTGTCCATGATTTTTTTCTCTCCACGATTTTCTCCCATTTTCCCTACCACTCCCCAAGTCTGCCCCCTTAGCAGGCATAAAGCAATTTATTTTTTATAGCTTGCTGCAACTAAGTTACTACTGGAATTATAAAAAATTTCCATGAAATAAAATTTGTGAAAATTGTTATATCTTACAAGAGGGTCAGAAATTTCATGACTAATATGTTTGTTGCTGGCGAGCATCAGATAATCTCGCCATTGGCCATCATCCAGTTCACACTTCCTTCTCTCCCAGAAGGGAGCAAGCAACATGACACTCACCATCACCATGCTGCCGGACCTTGTGCTAGGCTGTTTCACTCAGGGTGACCCAGAGGGGAGTAGGTGAGACCCCTACTACCTGCTCCAAGTGACCCAGCCCCAGCAACTGAAAACTTCCAGAACTCAGCCACTACCATCTTTTTTATGTAGGAGTATTGTTCTTTATTCAGCCATTGATTAGGCTGATTTAATTGGGCATGAAATCCACCTTACTTTTTTCCCCCTTTTTTATAATTTTATTCACTGAATCACTGTGAGAGCAGTTAAAAAGCTTTTGGGTTTAAGTGTCAGTCATACAATGAAATACCCAACCAGTGCCCATTTTCCACCACCAGAAACCACAGTATGCCCCCCATCCCACACCCTCCCCATATCTGTAGGGCAGATAATTTCCACATTACTCTATATTTCATCAATATTTCGACACCAGACCCACCATTATCATTTGGGATTTTACCCAAACACTCAGATCTACCAAAAAGGCAACAGTAGACAATTTGTTTTCTATTGCTGGTTATGAATAACATATGATGTCACACAGCCTCAGTAGTGGCCCAGCGATTTTGGAATTCCGAAATTTTAACAATTGAATCTGGAGGGATTTCTACCAAAACATGCTGGGTTCCGAGATTTGTCCCATTATCATGGCCACCAAGCAGCCTGATCAGGAGCCAAAGAGGCCATTCATGAGTGGCGACTCAGAACCTCGCTGGGGCAGGGAGGAAAGGGCCAGCCCCACACCCATCCACCCCACGTGTCTCGCCACTGTGGGCCCAAACCTGACTGTCCAATGACCTCTGAGGATGGCGGACACCGAGCCGCCAAGGGGGCGCAGGCGGAGGGACAGCACCCTTTCCCCCCTGGGGTGACCTGGTGACAGTAACCTACTGTGGGATCTGGACGCATTTCTGCCAAAAGCACTGGATTTCAAGATTTGTTTCTGAGTCTCTGGGATCGTGACTGTTAAGCAGCTTGATCAGAAGCCAGAGAGGCCATTCGTGGTTGGCGACTAGGGGTCTCATTGGGATGGGGAGGAAAGGGCCGGCTCCACCCCCATCCCGTGAGGTTCCATATGTCTCATCACTGCAGGCCCAAACCTAACTGTCCAGTGGCCTCTGGAGGATGGCGGTTACCAAGCTACCAAAGAGAAGCAGGCAGAGGGACAACACCCTTCCTCTCGGGGTGGTCCAGCATGGGTAACCTATTGCAGGGACCAGACACATCTCTGCCAAAAGCTGCTGGGTTCTGAGATTTGTCTCTGAGTCTCTGGGATCATGACCATTAAGCAGTTCGATCAGGACCAGAGAGACCTTGACTCCAATTATATAGCTGAGCCAGAGGTGATTTGTAGGTGTGTCTCCCAAATATCTAAGTTTTGGCTGTTTACTTCCTTGGTAAACTTTGCCCCAAAGTTTTTGGGGTCTGGCCAAAAGACACAGCAGCAAGTTTGGGGTATCTGGAAGTCTGAAGATTCCCTCAGGCTGCTGATATACTCATCTCACATGTACAGATTGACCTGCTGACGGCACCATACCCCTAACAGCCGCCCTCTTATGGCCACTCTCCACATGCTTGGGCCATGCCTCACCCACGAGTGAACATTTCCCTAAACTGCATGGCCACACAACACTTTATAGGACACACCCTATCCATAGTCCAAGAGTACCATACCACATTTGATGGAATTCAAAGTAGGAGGCAAATCACTTTAAAGGGAAATATTATATTATTTTGGTTCTGCTTTAGGGCAGGGTTTGGGGTTTGTGATGAAAACACCCGAAATATGGTAGTGGGAAGGTGTAATGGTGGTGGGATTGGTTTGAAAATTAAATGTAATCAACTATTGTGAACTACTTTATAAAATAAAAAACATTAAAGATATTTGTTGTTAGTTGAGCCTTCTATGTTACTTGTCATTGAGCCTAAATGGCTTCAGTATTACTTTTCTATCAAATTTTGTGTGTTCCTACTGGAATGTCAGTGTTGTTCAATTTGGGATGATGCATGGCTGCAAATGCAGCTGTATGCCCCAGAAACTTCAGGATATGTAACTGGGCCACGCGTTTACATGGCAGCAGTTGTGGAACTTGAGTGTGGCTTCTACAACTTCCAAAAGTATGGGGTTGTCGGGGATGGCTGCTCACCCCCACTCTGAGAAGACCCCAGAGTTCTCAGCCTGAAAATGGGTACACCTGAAATTTTTGGCAGTTAAGCATCTCTTCAGAGATTAGGCGCAACTAACTTCAAGTTCTATCACTTTACCCTATTCTCCAATTATTCAGGATTTTTAAGTTAGTTGTGCTCTATTGGAAATATTTTTCTGGGGCAGTGCTGAGTTTGTCTGTTTATTTTCTCCCCAGCTTTTATTTCTTTCCACCCTATTGTTCCTGAAATTTATTTCACATGTCCCATTCACGTGATTTAACATTTATAAATAATGCAATCTAGACCACTGGTTCAATATGATGTCTCTTATCTAATATACTTGTATTATAACAGAATCTCTCAAACACTAAATCAAAGAACAGAAATGTGCTGAAATCTATCCTTGATCCTTTGTCCACTCATTTGCTTTGCTATGTCTAACTCACTGTAACATCTTCAAGTTGTTTCCCTGCACACTCTTACTCAACTTACATTATATCTCAGCTCCAAGCATTAAAGGGTCCACAAAAATGGAATTGAGCTCATTAAAGAATATAGTAGTGGGGATAGGGTGCTGCCAGCAGGTCAATCTGTACCTGTGAGGTGAGTGCCTCAGCAGTCTGATGGTACCTTCAGACTTCTGATACTCCCAAATTGCTGCTGTGCAATTTGTCCAGACCTCAACAACTTGTGGCCAAGTTTACCAAGAAAGTAAACGGCCAAAAGTTAGGTATGGAGAGGTGTGGAGAGAGAAGAAAAAGAAACCAACCACAAACCAACCCCGAATTAGCTATATAATTGAAGCAAAGGCCTCTCTGGTTCCTGATCAAACTGTTTAATGGCCATGATCACAGAGAATCAGAAACAAATCTTGGAACCCAGCGGCTTTTGGCAGAAATGTGTTTAGTCCTTTCAGTAGGTTACCAGTGCCGGGTCACCTAGATGGGAGTAGGTTTCATGCCTTGGCCTGTTCCCCTGGAGGATTGGTGGCCACCATCATCCAGAGACCACTGGACAGTCAGGTTTGGGCCTGCAGTGACGAGACACATGAGGCCTCACAGGATGGGAATAGAGCCGGCCCTTTCCTCCCCATCCCAATGAGACCCCTAGTCGCCAACCACGAATGGCCTCTCTGACTCCTGATCAAGCTGTTTAACAGCCACGATCCCAGAGACTCAGAAACAAATCTCGGAACCCAGCTGCTCTTGGCAGAGATGCGCCCAGTCCCTGCAGCAGGTTACTGTCACCAGGTCACCCCAGGGGGGCAAGGGTGCTGTCCCTCCGCCTGCACCCCCTTGGCGGCTCGGTGGATGCCATCCTCTAGAGGTCATTGGACAGTCAGGTTTGGGCGCACAGTGACGAGACACTTGGGGTGGATGGGGATGGGGCTGGCCCTTTCCTCCCTGCCCCAGGGAGGTCCCAAGTCGCCGCTCACGAACAGTCTCTCTGGCTCCTGGTCGGGCTGCTTGGTGGCCATGATCCCAGGACAAATCTTGGAACCCAGCAGGTTTTGGCAGAAATCCCTCCAGATTCAATTGTTAAAATTTCGGAATCCCAAAATCGCGGGGCAACTACTGCGGCTGCATGACAGCATATGTATTTCATACCAGCAATAGAAACAAATTGTCTACTGTTGCCTTTTTGGCAGATCTGAATGTTGGGGTAAAATTCCAAATAATAATGGTGAGTCTGGCGTCAAAATATTGATGAAATAAAAGTAGAGAGAGAGTAATGTGGAAATTATCTGCCCTATAGGTATGGGGAGGGTGTGGGATGGGGGGCATACTGGGGTTTTTGGTGTTGGAAAATGGGCACTGGTGAAGGGACAGGTGTTTTATCATTGTTTGACTGACACTTAAACCCAAATTTTTTTAAACTGCTCTCACAGTGATTCAATAAATAAATTTATAAAAAAGAAAACAAAAAAAACAAGAATATAGTAGTGAGGCACAACAACAGAATTCAGCATGAAGATAACTGTATAGTGAACTTAAAAACAAAATACAAATTATCAATAATAATGAAATGGTAAAAGACAAATGAAATGACATAATATAAGTGAATACAAGATTCTTAACAGCAGGAGGAATAAAATCCAAATTATAAAGAGTAAAGTGAAAATCTGCTACACAGGCAGGAGGTGAATGGGAAGGGGGGTATACTGGGGTTCTTGGTGGTGGAAAATGTGCTCTGGTGAAGGACGGGTGTTTGATCATTGTATGACCGACTGAGACTTGAACTGAAAAGCTTTGTGACTGTTCTCATGGTGATTCAATAAAAAAAAAGGAAAAAATGCAAATTATAGGAATACCAGAAAAAGAAGAAAAAGAAAGGGGGGAGAATGGTTTTGGAAGAAACAAAAAACTTAGATCTTCCCCAATTTATGGAGGGAGGCTTCTACATAGATTAAGAATGCCTAAAGAGTACCAAAGAAAGCAGATTCAAACAGAAAAAAGTAACTAAAATGGTGAAAGCAAAAGACGGAGACAGATGACTTAAACCATCAGGGAAGGAGCAAAACCTCAAATACAAGGGAAATAACATAAAAATCATAACAGATCTCCCATATGACAGCATATGAGCAATAAAAGAGTGGAATAACATTCAAAATACTGAATAAATATAACTTTCAGCCTTGAACAATCCACTACCCTATAATACTGTCCTTTAGATTTGAGAAAGGTATAAAAACCTTTTCAGGCAACAAAAACTGAAAACACTTGCAACAATTCAACTAATTCTGCAAGAATTACTAGAAGGCCACCTATAAAAGCTAATGGCAATTTGCAAAAATATATAGGCCTTTCACATACCAACAAAAAGGCAACAAAACCCTTATAGCAAGGGCCGGAGCAATATTAAAGCAGGTAGTGTATGTGGCCTTCATGTGGCTGATCCAGTTTCGATACCCGGCATCCCATTTGGCCCCCCAGCACTGCCAGGAGTGATTTTTGACTGCAGAGGCAGGAGTAAGCCTGAGAAACTCTGGGTGTGACCCCAAAAGCAAAAAAAACAAACCCAAAACCCTTATATCAATAATCTCTTTCAATGTCAATGGACGAAACTCTCCCATCAAAAGCCATAGAGTAGCTGAATGGATCAGGAGAGAAAATATTTCTATTTTCTGCTAACAGGAAACATATCTAAACTCACAGTATAAATATAGGCTCAGAGTGAAAGTATGAAAACAATCATACAAGCTAATGGTACGTAAAAAATGCTGGTGCAACCATTTTTATACCAGCCCAAATAGCATTCAACCTAAAGAAGTAAAGACAATGAACAGTATTTCAAGAAGTAATAACTCTTATCACCACTTATGCACCAACTGAAGGGTCAGAAAAGTTAATAAAAGTTTTTGACAAGTTCCAACATCCATTCTTGATTAAGAAAAAAATGTCATAAAAGTAGAGGTAAATGGAACCTTCATCAATAAAGTAGCAGCCATCTATAATATATTCTTAATGGTGAAAAACAGGTAACATTTCTCCTGAGATTAGGTAGAAGATAAGAATGTGCACTGTATCTTATTCAGCATAGTACTAGAAGTCCTAACTACAGCAATCTGACAAGAAAAAAATCAAAGTATTACAAAATGGAAAAGGAGTCAAATCATCACTATTTGCAGATGACATGACAATGCACAGAGAAGACCCTAGAAAGTCTATTAATAAGCTTCTAGGAACAATAATCTGATACAGCAAAGTGGCCAACTGCAAAGGCAATGCACAAAAATGGGTTACATACCTGTATGTTAATATGAATCATAGGAAAAAGTAATAAAAGATTCTATTTCAACAAAATGGCATCTAAAATATCAATTATCTAGAGATCATCTTTACAAAATGGGAGATATTTATCATGACCATTTTAAGTCACTTAACAAAACAATAGAAAATCTTAGGAAATGGAAAACTTTTCATTTTTAGACCACTCAGCCATACTGACAAAACTTTTAATTTTTATAGATTGGAAGAATTAATATTGTCAAAATGAAAATCCTACAATAATTATTATGTGTATTCAGTACAATCCTCACCCAAATTTAGATGACATTTTTCAAGGATTTAAAAGTCAGTTTCTATGGAATCATAAAGAAACTAAATAGCCAAAGCCTTTACTGAAAAATTAGAAACTGAGAGGTATCTCATTATCTAATTTTCAAGTATACTATAAAGCTCTAGTGATCATGACAGTTTGGCACTGGAATAAGGATTGACTCTGTGATAAGAATGAAATAGCCAAGGGCAAATCCCCATATCTATGATTAGTTCATTTTTGACAAAGTTGCTGAGAACATAAAATGGAGTAAATACTGCCGTTGCAACAAATGGTGCTTGGAAAGCTGGATAACCACATGTAAAACAATAAAGCTACATTTATTTTACAAAGCCGAGTGAAAGTAGATCAAAGACTGAAATCCAACTAGAATCTATAAAATATATGCAAAGCTCTCCAAGATTTTTGTACCTCAAAGGGGTCTTTTAATGATATGATGCCTTTGACATCATATATATTTGCAACAGATTAAAACATAAACAAATAGTATTATATCAAATTATGCAATGCAAAAGAAACATGGGCTAAAACTAAAAGACAACTAGATTAATAGGAGAAAATATTTGCACTCAGCACAATAGATAAAGTGTTGGTGTCAAGGCTATATAAAGTACTCACAAAGGTCAACAACAATAACGAAAATCCAAAAGCACTATAAAAATGGGGAGAGTAGATGAACAGACACTCCTCTGAAGAAGGCATATGGATAGTCAATAAACACTTGAAAAATGTGTCATCATCACTTATTATTAGGGAAAACCAAATCAAGATGAAAGTGAAATATCTCTCTTCCCAGCAATAATGGCATGTTTTAAAAATGGAGAGAAATCATGATGGTAGGGTGTGATTAAAAGGAACTCTCACATGGGGGAATGTTGTCTGGTTCAACCATTATGGAAAACATTATGGAATTACTCAGTAAAGTGAGAATTGAGCTTCCACATGACCAACAATTCCACGTCTAGGTATTTACTCCTAGGAAACACACACGAAATCATCAAAAGGACATATGCACTGCATTATTCATTGCAGCACTTAGTAAAATATCTAGATATTGGAATCAACCTAGATGTCCTACGATAAATGAGTGGACTTTAAAGATGTGGTATATATGCACAACGGTATATATGCAGAAGCAAAGATTGATGAAATCATCAATCTTTTTTGTTTCGTTTTGTGTGGAGCTGGAGGATATCATACTAATTGAAGTAAGCTACAAGAAGGACAAACGCAGGATGATCTCACTTAAATGTCATGTATAGAATAACTGGATGAAAGAGTGTGAGGTATTAAAAGGGATACAATATGGGGTAGGGCAAATAGAACAATTGATAGCGTGCTTCCTTTGCGTGCAGCCGACATGGGTACAATTTACAGCATTTCATATGGTCCCCCAAACACCACCAGGAGTTATTACTGAGCGCAGAGTCAGGAGTAATTTCTGAGAACTGTCAGGTGTAGCCTCTCAAAAATGGGGCCACATACCTAGATTACCCTTGACTCCAGAATAAACAAGAGAGGGAAAGGAATCAATGATAGAAGAAAAGGGTCACAATGTGGGCAGGGCTCAAATGCCTCAGGTACACTGGCAGTGCAGATCTTATAGCTATATATCCAAACCACAGAATTAGCAATACTGAAAGCCTGAGATCCAAACTACTAAAATCAAACTGAAAATTGTGCTTGTCAAGGAGGAAGGTGACATTGGGGACATTGGTGAAGAGAAATTAACATTAGTGATGGGAAGTGATGGAAATGGTTCAGGAACACTGTATGTGTAAAATCAACTACAAATAAATTTGTGTTTGTATTTGTATCATAGTGTCTACGCCCATTCCACCCTGAACGCGCCCGATCATAGTGCTTAATTTAAAAATAAATTGAAAAATTGCGTCTACTTTCCAACTGACTTCTACTTAGATTCCTTTGGAAGTACATATTTGAATGAGCACATATATAACTAGATAATTTTCTTTAAAGGTCCATTTGTGAAACTACAGGTTGAGTGTGAATAAGTATCCTCTAAATGAAATTAAGGGAAAATGTAATAACGGCTTTTAACAAGGTCACATTGAAAGGGAATGACAGGATAAATTAGACCATTTGAAAACGCCTATCTGGGCAATCATATACTTTGAAAAAATTGAGAAGTGGACTTATTTGATCACAGATGCAGAAATTTTAGCTAATGTATATATTTAAGAATGCATCATCTTTGTCCAGAGGATTAATTTGAATGTGATCTTATTAGAAAAACTGGAATTATTAAAATAAATTGAGAGAAAATCTCTGCTTATGTAAACAAATACATAGATAAATTTTAATTTGGATATAGGTAGGTAGATAAGATAAATTTAATATTCAAATATAAATATCAATGAGAAGCTAAAATGACTTGAGAAAATAAAATAACTGATCTTTAGCCTACAATCAAGGACAGATAATGAAAAGCAATATGAAAACAGTGAGGATAACAGGAAGTTTAATTTGCGTTATTTTAAAATACACTTTTGGGAGCCATAGAAATAGTACAGTGGTTAAGGTGCTTGCCTTGCATGCAGCCAAAAACCAAAAAACACATCTAAGTAATTTAAAGATACCATGTGATTTTTTTCTGATATTTTCGTGTCAAACCTAGCTATAATCAGGACTTACTTCTGGCTCTGTGCTTAGGGATTGTTCCTGGTAGTACTTGGGGAACCATGTGTCAGGGATTGAATTGGAGTCAGCCAGGTCAAAGCAAGTGCTTTAATCCTTGTACTGTCTCTCAAACATTTGTGTGATTTTCGATGCAGTCATTTTATATGATTTTTCAATATTAAACTCTGAATATAGTGAAATTAGAGTTAAAAGAATCCTATAAACGTTCAATCATTGGGAGTCGGAGACATAATACAGGAGGTAGAGATTTTACCTTGCCAGTGGCCAACCAGGTTTCAATTTCTGGAACTCCCTGAGCACCACCAGGAGTGATCCATGAGCACTACATGGTGTACTACCAAATACTCCCAAATACACATACACATGCACATATATATCACTCTTTAAAATTCTTTTGGAAATTAAGAAAACTCATGACAGGCACCTGGCTAAGGTTTTTAATATATATATTATTTTTATATATATTATTTTAATATATATTATTTTTGAACATTTTTTAGCCAAAATTTGGAAACAACCCAAGTGCCCTAGAACAGATGACTGGTTAAAGAAATTTTTGTAGAACTACAAAATGGAATACGATGCAGCTGTCAGGAGAGATGAAGTCATGAACTTTGCTTAGACACGGAGAGTATCATACTAAGTGAAATGAGTCAGAAAGAGAGGGACAGACATAGAAGGACTGCACTCATTTGTGAAGTATAAAACAAAATAACATGAGGCTGACACCGAAGGATATTAGATACACGGGACAGATATGCTGATCCATAGCTGGAAGCCTGCCTCATAAGCAAAGGGGAGAAGGCAGCTGGAATAGAGAAGGGATAGCTAAGAAAAAGATAGCTGGAGGAATCGGTCGGGATGGGATATGTGTGCAGAAAGTGGGTAAAGGAACAAACATGATAACCTCTCAGTGTATGTGTTGCAAACCATAATGCCCCAAAGAAGAGAGAGATTATGGGGAATCATATCTGCCATGGAGGCAGGGGGAGTGTGTGAAAGGAGGGGTATACCGGGGATATTGGTGGTGGGGAATGTGCACTGGTGGAGGGATGGGTGTTTGATCATTGTGTGATTGTAACCCAAATATGAAAACTTGTAACTATCTCAGGCTGATTCAATAAAATTTAAAATATATATATTATTTTATTGACTTCTCAGGAAAAGTTGACAACTGCCTTCCAACTTCACACTATTTTAGTCAGGAGCAGGGTGTATGATTTTAGAATCTGTCTCAGTATTTCCTGCCCATTTTAACATGGCTATTTTATTACTTGCCTAATATTTAGGAATAACTCAGCTGTCTTCTGGATTTCTTTTGGAAGTCATTGTTCCATGTGTTCCTTTACAGTGTTACAGAAGGGATGAAAAGGGTGGTTCAGGAGCCTGTGAGGTTGCTATTTTTGACCTCCAGCATTATTTTTTGTTTTGCTTACCCTGTTGGGAATACACTTAGCAGAGCTAAGGACTTACTCTTGGCTCTGGGCTCAGGGTGGAGTTCAGGGGGCCTTATGGGGTTTCAGGAATTGATTTCAAGAGTATTGTATTCAAGGCAAGTGCCCTATCCATTCTACTATCCCTTTAGCATAAATTTTTAATGTGGTTATCTTTTAAGAATGTGGAAGAAACTATCTATATTCCTACATGTTTTACAATTAATTAAGCTATATTCTAATATGGCAAGAGAATAAAAACTTTGTCATCACGTATTTCACAGATGTCAGGCAAAGAGATAGAGTGGTTATACTGACCTCAGAAATGACTGAAGATATAAAGTTCTTTTTGGTAGCACCTAGAAAATTATGATTGGTTTTATTACTCCTATTTTGAAAATGTGTACTCTAGCCAAATTTGGGGTGAGACATAGGACAAAGGAAATATATGTAAAATTGTGTCTGGTGAAAATCCATCTTTCAAAAACATCAGAAAAATCTCAAAAACCTGGGATTCCATTTTCACAAAATTTAGAATATATTGAACTATGAGTTCTTAACTGAATATATTTTTGAAAGAAAGTAATGAGACTAAATTCCTTATTGTCATAAGGAATTATCGGATCATCAATGAATTCAGTCATGGGCCTTGGAATTAAACTGATTTTGAATTCTAACTCTGCCACTTGTAGTCAGAGAATGGAGAGAAGTTATTTAATTTTGGTTTCTTAATTTTCTAATTTTATCATAAGATTTAAAGATATTATAAGAGCATTTATTTTATTAGTTGGAATTATACCATATTTACTCAGTGTAGCAAACTTGATCAGTTTATAAGCAAATGAAGTTTCTTCCATGTAATTATTTTGTTTTTTTTTTAATTTTTTTTAGCACAGCGGTAGGGCATTCGCCTTACAAGCGGCCCACATGGCCGACCCGAGTTCGATTCCTCCGCCCCTCTCAGAGAGCCCGGCAAGCTACCGAGAGTATTCGATATGCCAGACACAGTAACAACAAAGTCTCCAATGGAGACGTTACTGGGCCCATCCGAGCAAATCAATGATCAACGGGAGGGCCTTTACTTTTATTTTTTATTTATTATTTTTTTCTTTCTCGCTTATTTTTTTTTAATTTTTTTATTAGTGAAACACCACGAGGTACAGTTATAGACTTACAAGTTGTTGTGCTTGGGTTTCAGTTATACAATGATCAAGTACCCATCCCTCCACCAGTGCCTATCCTCCATCACCACGGGTCCCAGCATCCCTCCCACCCTTCATTCCCCCCCCCCCCCGTTCCACCCTGCCTCTGTGGCAGGGCATTCCCCCTTGTTCTCTCTCCCTTCTTTTGGGTACTGTATTTTGCAATATAGGCATTGAGTGGCAATCATGTTTGGTCTATAGATTACTTTTAGCATGCTTCTCCCACCCTGGGAGGGTCCTCACAACACCCTTTATTTGGTGCTCTCTTCTCTATCTGAGCTTGCATTTCACCTAGCACATATGACTGGCCTTCAAGTCAGGAGCAAAATTCCTGGTGCTAATCTCAGCCCTTCCTGGGTGTTAGTCTCCTTTTTTGTTGCTTTATGTTCCCCAGATGAATGCAATCTTTCTGTGTCTATCCCACTCTTTCTGACTCATTTCACTTAACATGATACTTTCCATGTAGTACCACTTGTATGTAAATTTCATAACTTCATCTTTTCTAACAGCTACATAGTACTCCATTGTGTAAATGTACCAAAGTTTCTTTAACCAGTCATCTGTTCTCTGGCACTCAGGTTTTTTCCAGATTCTGGCAATTGTAAAGACTGATGCAATGAACAAACAATTGCAGATGTCACTTCAACTATACCATTTTGCCTCTCTGGGATATATTCCCAGGAGTGCTATAGCTGGGTCAAATGGGAGATCAAATTCTAATTTTTTGATAATCGTCCATACTGTTTTCCAAAAAGGTTGGACCAGCCGGCATTCCCATCAGCAGTGAAGGAGGGTCCCTTTCTCGCCACATCCGCATCAGCACCGGTTGCTTTTCTTCTTGTCGATGTGGGCCAGTCTCTGTGGTGTGAAATGATATCTCATTGTTTTGATCTGCATCTCTCTGATGATTAGTGATGTAGAGCATTTTCTCATGTGCCTTTTTGCCATTCGTATTTCTTCTTTGCGAAAGTTTCTGTTCTTTTCCTTGCCCCATTTTTTTGATGGGGTTGGGTGATTTCTTCTTGTGGAGTTCAACCAGTATCTTGTATATCCTTGATATCAACCCCTTTTCGGATGTGTATTTGGTGAATATCCATTCCCATTCTGTAGGCTGTCTTTGTATTTTGGTTACTGTTTCTTTTGAGGTGCAGAAGCTTCTTAGTTTGAGATAGTCCCATTTGTCCATCTCTGTTTTCACTTGCTCGGCCAGTGGCGTGACATCTTTGAAGATGCCATTAGCTTCAATATCATGGAGAGTTTTGCCAACTTTGTCTTCAATAAACATTATGGATTCCGGTCTGATGTTGAGGTCATAAATCCATTTCGATCTTACTTTTGTGCATGGCGTTAAGCAGAGATCTGAGCCCACTTTTTTGCATGTAGCCGTCCAGTTTTGCCAGCACAATTTATTAAAGATGCTTTCCCTGCTCCATTTCAATTTTCTTGCCCCCTTATCGAAGATTAGATGATTATATGTTTGATAGGAGATGTCAGTATATTCAACTCTCTTCCATTGGTCTTCAGCTCTGCCTTTGCTCCAGTACCATGTTGTTTTAATTATTATTGCCTTGTAGTAGAGTTTGAAGTTAGGGAGCTTGATTCCTCCCATTTTCTTTTCCCAAGAATTGCTTTAGCTCTTCGTGGTGGCTTATTGTTCCATATAAATTTCAGGAGTGTTTGCTCCATTTCTTTGAAGAATGTCATAGGTATCCTTATAGGGATCATATTGAGTTTGTATAATGCTTTGGGAAGTATTGCCATTTTGACAATGTTGATTCTCCCCATCCATGAACAGGGAATATTTTTCCATTTCCTCGTGTCCTCTTTTATTTCCTGAAGTAGCGTTTTGTAGTTTTCTTTGTACAGGTCCTTTACTTCCTTAGTTAAGCTGATTCCAAGTTACTTGATTTTCTGGGGAAAATTGTGACTGGGATTGTTTTATTCATGTCACTTTCTTCTCTTTCACTATTTGCATATAGGAAAGTCATGGATTTGGGGGTATTGATTTTATAGCCTGCACTTTACTATACAAGCGTTTTGTTTCTAGGAGTTTCTTGGTAGAGGTTTTAGGGTTCTCTAATTATAGTATCATATCATCTGCGAATAGTGAGATCTTAATTTCTTCTTTCCCTATCTGGATGCCCTTAATATCTTTTTCTTGCCTAATCGCTATTGCAAGTACTTCCAGTACTATACTGAACAGTAGTGGAGAGAGTGGACATCCTTGTCTCGTCCTTATGGGGAAGGGTCTCAGTTTTTCCCCATTGAGGTTGATGTTTGCTGTATGTTTGTGGTAGATGGCTTTAACTATATTGAGGAAAGTCCCCTCTATCCCCATTTGGCAAGGGTTTTCATCATGAATGGGTGCTGGATCTTGTCAAATGCTTTCTCTGCATCTATTGATATGATCATATGATTTTATCTTTTCTTTTGTTGATATGATGGATTATGTTGATTGATTTCCGAATGTAGAACCATCCTTGCATCTCTGGGATGAATCCCACTTGGTCATGATGTATGATCTTTTTGATGAGTTGTTGAATTCTATTGGCTAGTATTTTGTTGAGAATCTTCGCATCCGTGTTCATCAGGGATATCGGCGTGTAGTTTTCTTTTCTTGTGGTGTCTTTGTTTCCTTCTGGTATTAGAGAGATATGGGCTTCATAGAAACTGGGAGAGTTTCTGTTTTTTCTATTTCCTGGAAAAGCTTGAGAAGAACTGGCAATAGGTCCTCTTTGAATGTTTGGAAAAATTTGCTTGTAAATCCATCTGGGCCTGGGCTTTTGTTTTTGGGAAGACTTTTGATTACAGTTTCAATTTCCTTGATGTGAATAGGTCTATTCGGGTACTTTATATCTTCTTGATTCAGCTTTTGGAGATGATAGGAATCCAGGAATTTATCCATTTCTTCTAGGTTCTCGTGAAAATCATACAGATTTTAAAAATAGTCTCTGATGATCTCTTGAATTTCTTTTGTTTCTGTTGTGATATCCCCATTCTTATTTCTGATTCGATTTATTAGGGCTCTCTCTCTCTGTTTCTTTGTGAGTGTTGCTAGTGGTTTATCTTTCTTATTTATTTTCTCGAAGAACCAGCTCTTGGTTTCATTGATCTTTTGGATTGTTTCTTTGTTTCCATGTCGTTGATTTCTGCTCTAAGTTTTATGATTTCTTTCCTTCTGCCTGATTTACGCTCTTTCTGTTGATCCTTTTCTAAGGTCTTGAGCTGTGAGGTCAAGTTGTTTATGTGCATCGTTTCTACAGACCTAAGATATGCTTGCAGAGCTATAAATTTAACCCTTAATACAGCTTTCGCTGCATCCCATAAGTTCTGGTAGTTTGTGTCTTCATTCTCATTTGTTTCCAGGTATCTTTTGATTTCATCCTTGACTTCGTTCCTGACCCACACGTTGTTCAGCATAGATTTGTTTAATTTCCAGTTGTTTGATTTGGTTCTCCGTGTCTGTGTGTGATTCACTTCTATCCTCAGTGCATCATGGTCTGAAAAGATGGCTGATACTATTTCTATCTTCCTGATTCTATTGAGGTATGTTTTGTGGCCTAGACATGGTCTATTTTGGAAAATGTTCCGTGCGCACTGGAGAAGAATGTGTATTCTTTCCTTGGGGTTGTAAAGCCCTTTATAGGTCTATAAGCCCTTTCTATTCTATTTCTTCTTTCAAAGCCAATAATTCCTTGCTGGGTTTTGTTCTTGTTGATCTATCCAGAGTTGATAAAGTGGTGTTGAAGTCTCCAAGTGCTATTTTGTTGGTAGTGATGTTCTCCTTAAAATCTGTTAGCAGTTCTTTTTAATATTTAGCTATTCCATCATTAGGTGTGTATACACTTATGAGTGTGATTTGTTCCTGTTGTACGTATCCCTTGATGAAGAGAAAATAGCCTTCACTGTCCCTTCTAATCTTTTTCAATGTGAAATTAATGTTGGTAGATACTAGTATGGCAATCCCAGCTTTTTTGAAGGAGCTGTGTGCTTGCAGGATTATTTTCCATCCTTTGACTTTGAGTCTGTGTTTGCTCTGGCTGTTGAGATGAGTTTCTTTTAGGCAGCAGAATGTTGGGTTCTGTCTCTGTATCCATTTTGCCACTCTGTGTCTCTTAAATGGTGAATTTAGACCGTTGACAATGAGAGAGAGTATGGTTATAAGGTTTTGTGTCATTTTTCTGTGCGGGTGTGTTGTGCTTGTAGGGTTTGTCTTGTCTTATAGTAGCCCCTTTTGGCCTTGTTTTAGGTTTGGTTTTGAGTCTATGAAGTTCCTGAGCTGCTGTTTATCTAGAAAATAGTGTACCGTTCCTTCGATTTTGAGTGAGAGTTTAGCCGGATAGAGTATTCTTCGTGAAGCATTCATTTCAGTGAGTTTTTTGACTATATCTCCCCACTGCCTTAGGGCTTGGAGGGTTTCCTCTGATAGGTCTGCTGTGAATCTAAGGGGTGCTCCTTTGTATGTGATTTCCTTCTTTGACCTTGCTGCTTGCAGTATTGTGTCTCTCTGGGCAGCATCGATCATTCTAACTATGATATGTCTTGGAGTGTTTTTGTTCGGGTCTCTTTTAGCTGGCACCCTTCGGGCTCCTTGAACCTGAATGGCTGCATTGTGGAGCTCTGGGAATTTTTCAGCAATGATTTGTTTGACCATATTTTTTTTTCGTTGGGATTGTTTCCCTGAGCTTCAGGTAGTCCCATGATTCTAATGTTGTTCCTCTTGGAATCATCTGCTAGGACTCTGATTCTCTGTAGAGCTATTTTGAGGTCCCTTGCCACTGTTTGTTGTTGGGTGTTGGCTTGGTGCAGCTGATCTTCCAGCTCACTGATTCTCTCTTCAGCTGCGGTCATTCTATTGTTAAGAGAAGATACTGAGTTTCTGATTTCATCTACGGAATCTTTTAATCGTGACATTTCTGCTCTCATTTCTTCGCGTAATTTGTCGATTTTTTCTGTGGTGTTACTGGCTGTCTGTCTGACTGTTTCATTGAGTTGATTGAACATCTTCATGACTTTCCATCTGAATTCTATGTCAGAGAGGTCCCTTAGGTGAGTGGTATCGACAGAATCTTCTAGATTGTTTTCGTTGTCCACCCCTTGTGGTGGGGATTTTCTTTGTTTCTTCATATTGCTGAGTAGGTTGGGGACTAGATTCCTTGGGGACTAGGTTCCTTAGTATGGGTAAACAACCTATGGCCGCCGAGTGGCAGCCCGCCGGAAAATAAACCACGCCCACTTCTGAAGCCACGCCCACTTGTGAAGAGGCCACGCCTCTATGGAAACCTGTGTTTGGGATGAGATGAGCTCCGTGTGAGGAATCAAGAGGGGAGGGCAGACGCTCAAAACTGCTTTTCTCCAGGCATCTCCGGAGACACCTAGGGTCTGCAGGGAGAGATGGAGGTCCCAGGGTCGCAAACTGGCAGCTGAACTTACCTGTGTTTGGGATGAGATGGGCGCGTGTGAGGAGTGAAGAGGCATGTAATTATTTTGGATACCATGTATGGATGTGTATTTTCCTGTTTTCTTGACTTCTTTTTCTTTCGTCCTAGGCATTCTATGAAAGACAGGGGAGGAGGAGGGAAGAATAAAATAGGAAAGTAAAATATTGAGGCAGAACAATAGAAATGTGGGTAGGGCACTTGTCTTGCATGCAGCTGACCTGGGATGGATCCCTGGTCAACCATAAGGTCCCTCATGCCCTGCCAGGAGTGATCCCTGAGTTCAAAGCAAGGAGTAAGTCCTGATCCCTCTGACTGTTACTCAAAAGGAAAAATTTTTAAAAATTAAAATATTTTAACAAGGGCCACAGAGATAGTACAGAGGGTAACTCATTCGCCTTGCACATGGCCAACACAAGTTTGTTCCCTGGTACCACATAGTGTGCTCCAAGTACTGCCAAGAGTTCCCTGAACACAGAGCCAGGAATAAACCCCAAGCACACCCAAAACAAATGAATATACATATATTATAGTGATAAAACAAAGATAATTTCCATATCTTCCTAATTTTTGAAATATTAACTTATAGCTGTTACTATTTTAAAAGATATGCATAATTCAGTATAAATTCAGGAAGAGAATTGCATGAAATATTTATTCTTTATAAAAATGACATGAACTCATAATGCATGTTGCTATCTAAGACTTCACTGAGAAGTTCTAGAAAAAACCTGCAGCAGCACGTGGCATCAAATCAATACAGCAGCCTGCAGTTCTTGACAGAAAATCGCAAGGGGACTGCATTTGTACAATTTCATCAGGAACTTCTGGCAAGCTGGTTGTAAGCAGAAGCGTAGATTAGAGGCTAGTATCTCTTCTGCCACTTATATTTGATATTCCAAATGCAGAGTTTCCTCGTAGTGGTCAAAATTTTCAAGCTTTCTATGCTACAGATGAGATGACCCAAATTAGCGTCTACACTCCCTCCAAGTTACAGCAGTTTGAGGACTGAAAAGTTGTCAGAGAAAAGTCTGGTATGATAATTTGGATGCCACTTAAGTGTTCATATTCAATTTAATATTAGCAATTCTAAAATATTACAAGCTTAACAAACTGGAAGGAAAACAATAAATCAAAACACAATGAAGTATCAGTAAGTACCTTTCCAATATTTTTATCAGGAAATTATATTTTAGTATTAGGGTTATGGCATGAAAAATTATTTAATCACAAGCTTCACAGTTTTTATTACTAAAATGAATCCAAGAGTAGTAAATAACCAAGTATTCTACTGCGAGTTTAAATGTATCCAAATTTGTGGCTGGAAACAAAAACTAAATATAACAAAAACAACACAACTATTAATAATATTTTGGTATTACTTTATCATGCAAAATTATGAAGATAATTTAAAAATAAAAGGATTAACTCAATGCATATAACAACACTCGTAAAATTCTTCAATTTCTTTAAGACCAATTCAATATGTGGTGTCTTACACTATGACATGATTTCACAGATGTTTTCTTAATATAATCATCATTTGAAGTAAGCTTACATGCACTATGCTTCCTGTATTTCATATAAATATACTGAGATTTAGAGAGATAATATAACATAAACATAGCAGACATATCATAATTTTTCTTTCCTATTTTCATAGTGTTTTTTCCTCTATTTCTCTGCAGGTGTTCTCTGCCGATATTCCTGGGATATTGGCATGTAGTGGTCATCAAAAACCATCGAAAGTTTCCTGAAGACTCAAATATTCTCATAGAGATTGTATGTGTGTGTGTGAGAGAGAGAGAAACAGACAGACAAACATTGAGACAGACAAACCCTGGTCCTTGTGTATAATAAGTTTGAGATAGATGATCCCAAATGACTAACACTTCTTGGCATTCATAACTTTATGTATTCTTTTACCCTCTCTTGGTTAGATTAGTATTTGATTTACACAACTGGAAATAGTTGACTTGCCACTGTGCCAGGCCTGGGTTTAAAAGGCATGGAATCAATTGTTTTGTGCCTTGGGATACTGGCATATCATTAACAAGTTCTGGCTAATCTGCTGGAAGGACTTCCTACATTAAAGAATCATGTACAGAGGACACTTGGAAAGATTGTACTCTAAAACCATATGAGAAGAGAGATGCTCAAGAATACCAAATCTTAACTGACTTTGACCCTCTGTCAACTTGCCTGGAAAATTCAGCCATACTGGTGACCACTGGAAAGAGTGATAAAAGAGTATCTATGCGGAGCATATCCCAGAGTACAGAACCATGAGATAAAAACATGAATGTGATTTTAAATTTCTTTTTATGGTGATCTGTTCCATGTCAATAGATAATTAAATATCAAAGCAATGGATTTCCAGCTTGATTACAGCCAATATCTAATTATTGATGAGCATTTTTCATGTGCCCATTGACTATCCATATTTCTCTTCTTTTTTTTGAGGTTAATCTTTTTTTTTGTTTGTTTTTGTTTTATTAGTGAAACACCATGAGGTACAGTTGTAGACTTACAAGTTGTTGTGCTTGGGTTTCAGTTATACAATGATCGAGTACCCATCCCACCACCATTGCCCATTCTCTACCCCCACCAATCCCAGTATCCCTCCCACCCCTCCCATACCCCATCCCAACCTGCCTCTGTGGCAGGGCACTCCCTTTTGTTCTATCTCTCCTTTTGGGTGCTGTGGTCTGCAGAAGAGACAATAACTGGCAATCATGTTCTGTATATAGACTACTTTCAGCATTCATCTCCCATCCTGGGCAGATCTTCCCAGCACCCTTTATTTGGTGCTACCTTCTCTATATGAGCTGCCTTTGCCCCTAGAGTGTGCGGCTGGCTTCTAAGTCATGGAGGGAACAACCTGGTATTTATTACAGCTGCTCTTGGGTGTTAGTCTCTTATTTTGTTACTTTATGTTATCCATATGAATGCAATCTTTCTATGTCTGTCCCTCTCTTTCTGACTCATTTCGCTTAGCATGATATTTTCGATGTAGTACCAATGGTATGTAAATTTCAAGACTTCATTTTTTCTAACTGTTACATAGTACTCCATTGTGTAGATGTACCAAAGTTCCTTTAACCAGTAATCTGTTCTTGGGCACTCAGGTTTTTTCCATATTCTAGCTATTGTAAACAGTACTGCAATGAACAAACAAGTACAGATGTCACTTCGACTATACTGTTTTGCCTCTCCGGGGTATATTCCCAGGAGTGGTATTGCTGGGTCAAATATGAGCTCAATTTCTAATTTTTTGAGAATCGACCATACTGTTTTCCAAAAGGGTTGAACCAGTTGTTATTCCCACCAGCAGTGAAGGAGGGTCCCTTTCTCGCCACATTCGCGCCAACACAGGTTGCTTTTGTTCTTTTGAATGTGGGCCAGTCTCTGTGGTGTGAAATGATATCTCATTGTTGTTTTGATCTGCATCTCCCTGATGATTAATGATGTAGAGCATTTTCTCATGTGCTTTTTTGCCATTCGGATTTCTTCTTTGAGAAAGTTTCTGTTCATTTCATTGCCCCATTTTTGGATGGGGTTGGATGTTTTCTTCTTGTGGAGTTTAACCAGTATTTTGTATATCCTGGATATCAACCCCTTGTCAGATGGGTATTCGGTGAATATCCTTTCCCATTCTGTAGACTGTCTTTGTATTTAGGTCACTGTTTCTTTGGAGGTGCAGAAGCTTCTTAGTTTAAGATAGTCCCATTTGTCTATCTCTTTTTTCACTTCTTGGCCAGTGTCGTGACATCTTTGAAGATACCATTAGCTTAAAGGTCATGGAGGGTTTTGCCAACTTTGTCTTCGATATATCTTATGGATTCGGGTCTGATGTTGAGGTCTTTGATCCATTTTTATCTTACTTTTGTACATGGTGTTAGGTAGAGATCTAAGCCCAGTTTTTTGCATGTAGTCATCCAGTTTTGCCACCACCATTTGTCTTTCCTTACTCCACCTTGCATTTCTTGCTCCTTTATGAAAGATTAAATGATCATATGTTTGAGGGGAGATGTCAGTATATTCAACCCTGTTCCAGTGGTCTGAAGCTCTGCCTTTGTTCCAGTACCATGCTGTTTTAATTATTATTGCCTTGTAGTAGAGTTTGAGGTTTGGGAGGTTAATTCCTCTCATTTTCTTTTTCCCAAGAATTGCTTTAGCTATTCGTGGGGGCTTATTGTTCCATATAAATTTCAGGAGTGTTTACTCCATTTCTTTGAAGAATGCCATGGGTATCCTTATAGGGATCACATTGAATTTGTACAGTGCTTTGGGAATTATTGCCATTTTGACAATATTAATTCTCCCGATCTATGAACAGGGGATATTTTTCCATTTCCTCGTGTCCTCTTTTATTTCCAGAAGCAGTGTTTTGTAGTTCTCTTTGTACAGGTCCTTTATTTCCTTAGTTAAACTAATTCCTAGGTACTTGATTTTCTGGCATACAATTGTGAACGGGATTGTTTTCTTCATGTCATTTTCTTCTCTCTACGCTATTTGCGTATAGGAAAGCCATGGACTTTTAGGTATTGATTTTATAGCCTGAAACTTTACTATACAATGCTATTGTTTCTAGGATTTTCTTGGTAGAGGTTTTAGGGTTCTCTAAGTACAGTATCATATCATCTGCGAATAGTGAGAGCTTGATTTCTTCCTTTCCTATTTGGATGCCCTTAATCTCTTTTTCTTGCCTAATCACTACTGCAAGTACTTCCATTACTATATTGAACAGTAGTGGAGACAGTGGGCATCCTTGTCTCGTCCCTGATCTTAGGGGGAAGTCTCTCAGTTTTTCTCCATTGAGGATGATGCTTGCTGTTGCCTTGTGGTAGATGGCTTTATCTATATTGAGGAAAGTACCCTCTATCCCAAATTTAGCGAGGGTTTTCGTGATAAACGGGTGCTGGATTCTGTCAAATGCTTTCTCTGCATCTATTAATATGATCATATGATTTTTATCTTTTCTTTGGTTGATATGATGGATTATCTTGATTGATTTCCGAATGTTACACCATCATTGCATCCCCAGGATGAATCCCACTTGGTCATGGTGTATGATCTTTTTTTAACGAGTTGTTGAATTCTATTTGCTAGTATTTTGTTCAGAATCTTCGCATCCATGTTCATCAGGGAAATTGGCCTGTAGTTTTCTTTTTCTGTGGAGTCTTTGTTTCCTTTTGGTATTAGAGTGATATGGGCTTCATAGAAACTGTTTGGGTGAGTTTCTGTTTTTTTCAATAGGTCCTCTTGAAATGTTTGGAAAAATTCACTAGTGAATCCATCTGGAGGTGGACTTTTGTTTTGGGGAAGAATTTTAATTACAGTTTCAATTTCCTTGATGTTAATAGGTCTATTCATGTATTCTTTATCTTCGTGACTCAGCTTTGGGAGATTATATGAATCCAGGAGTTAATCCATTTCTTCTAGTTTATCTTGTTTCGTGGCATACAGACTTTCAAAGTAGTCTCTGATGATCTTTTGAATTTCTTTGGTTTCCGTTGTGATATCTTCATTCTTATTTCTCATTCGGTTTATTAGGGTTCTCATTCTCTGTTTCTTTGTGAGTGTTGCTAGTGACTTATCTATCTTGTTAATTTTCTCGAAGAACCAGCTCTTGGTTTTATTGAACTTTCGGATTGTTTCATTTGTTTCCATGTCGTTGATTTCTGCTCTAAGTTTTATGATCTCTTTCCTTCTGCCTGATTTGAGCTCCTTCTGTTGATCCTTTTCTAAGATGCTGAGCTGTGAAGTCAAGTTGTTTATGTGCATCCTTTCTTCTTTCCTGAGATATGCTTGCAGGGCTATAAATTTTCCCCTTAATATGGCTTTAGCTGCATCCCATAAGTTCTTATATCTTGTGTCTTCATTCTCATTTGTTTCTAAGTATATTTTGATTTCGTCCTTGACTTCCTTTCTGATCCACTCGTTGTTCAGCAGTGAGTTGTTTAATTTGAGGTTTTTTATTTGGTTCTCCATGTCTGTGCATGATTTACTTCTTGAGAATAGTGCATCATGGTCTGAAAATTTGTTGATACTATTTCTAGCTTCCTGATTCTGTTGAGGAATATTTTGTGGCCTAGAACATGGTCTATTTTGGAAAAATTTCCGTGCGCACTAGAGAATCATGTGTACTCTTTCTTTTTGGGGTGTAGAACCCTGTATAGGTCTATTAAGTCCTTTCTCTTGTATTTCTTCATGCAAACCCAATATTTCCTTGCTTTGTTTTGTTCTTATTGATCTATCTGGAGGTGATTTTAAGGAGAACATTGCCAGCAATTCAATACTAGTTGGAGACTTCAACATATTTCTCTTCTAAGTACATAGTTATTGAATGAATATTTCTCCATCCTATACCTCAAATTCCTGATAACAATTATGTGAATTCTGCACTGGATGCTTTTCATTATAAGTATATCATGATCAATTGATCACTTGATCACTTGACATCCCGTTACTCATTGATTTGTTCGAGCGGGTACCAGTAATGTCTCCATTCGTCCCTGTCGAATGCTAGTGTATCCCAATGGCTTCTGCTTATTCTAGGAACATGAACAGCCTCAAACCGGTTGTTCAGGGTGTTGATGGAGTAACCTGACCGTCTCGTAGCTGGATAGTCACGGGTTCTTTTGACGTCCAATGGAATCCAGTCATTATTGACTCTAGTCCATCAGTTGTCTCCAAATCGCATTATGTGTCCAGCCCATCTGATTTTCGACGCCTTGGCAAACAAGACAGTATCCCTGATTCTTGATCGTCCACTGAGGTCGGAATTCCGGATTCTATCTCTCACTTGAATGAAGCATGATAATCCAAGCACAGGTCTTTTGATTCCTCTTTGGTAGACCTGAATAACGTTCTCATCCTGTTTTTGTAGGGCCCAGGTCTCTAAGGCTTATGTTAATGCAGGAAGAACACTGGAATCGAAGAGATGCACCCAGAGCCAGAGGTTCTTCATCCTTTTAGCTGTTTCTTCAATGCTCCTGAAGGTGCTCCAAGCTGCTCTCCTCCTCCTGCGTAACTCAGGTGCCAGGTCATTCAGGTGCCAAGTCATTCGTCATGTTGACCTCTCGACCTAGGTACACATAACTGTTGCATTCAGAGATGTTCGTTCTGTTGAGAGTGAATAGAACGTCAGGAATGATACCGTTTCTCATAAACATTGTCTTCGTGAGATTCAGTTATAGACCAAACTTTTCACACTCACTGTCGAAGTCGGCCAGCATTTGTGCTGTTTGGCTAATGTTTGGTGTTATTAGAACAATGTCATCAGCGAAGGGGAGGTGGTGTAGTTGCCAACTGTCTATCTTCACTCCCAGTCCTTCCCATTCCAGTCATCGCATGACGTTGTAGAGTGTTGCATGAGAGAGTTTTGGTGAAATGGTGTCACCCTGCCGAACCCCTCACTTGACATGGGTGATCACGTCCTTGTAGAATGGTGAGATCCTGGAAGTGAATCCGTAATACAACCCACAGAGGATACTTATGTACTGAGTTTGAATGCCCTGTTTTTCTATGGCTTCTTTCTTTTTTCATGTAGGAGTACTGCTATTTATTTAGCCACTGATTAGCTGATTGAATTGGGCATGAACTCCACCTTACTTTTTTCCATTTTTTTTCAATTTTATTTATTGAATCACTGTGAGAGCAGTTAGAAAGATTTAGGGTTTAAATCTTGGTCATACTATGAAACACCCGTACCTTCACCAGTGGCCATTCTCCTCCCCAAAAAGCCCAGTATAACCCCATCCCACACCCTCCCTCTACCTGTGGGGTAGATGATTTCCACTTTACTCTCTCTCTACTTTGATCACATTCAATATTTGCACACCAGACCCACCACTATTATTTGCGATTTTACCCCCACACTCAGATCTGCTAAAAGGCAACAGTAGACAATCTGTTTTCCATTGCTGATTAAGAATAACATATAATGTCACGTGGCTGCAGTAGTGGCCATGCGATTTTGAAATTACGAAATTTTTAACACTTAAATGTGGAGGGATTTCTACCAAACTTTCTGGGTTCCAATATTTGTTCCTGAGTCTCTGGTATCATGGCCGTTAAACAGTTTGATCGGGAGCTAGAAAGACCATTCGTGAGTGGCAACTCGGGACCCCGCTGGGGCAGGGAGGAAAGGCCCAGCTCCCATCCAGCCCCACATGTCTCATCACTGAGGGCCCAAACCTGACCAATGGCCTCTGGGGGATGGACGCCACTGAGCTGCCAAGGGGGAGCAGGCGGAGGGACAGCACCCTTTTCCCCGTTGGGTGGCCTGTCAACAGTAACCTACTGCGGGCTCCAGATGCATTTCTGCCCAAAGACGCTGGGTATCGAGATTTGTTTCTCAGTCTCTGGGATCTTGGCCATTAAGCAGCTTGATCAGGAACCAGAGGTCGTTCATGGGCGGCGACTCGGGGTCTCGTTGGGGTGGGGAGAAAAGGGCTGGCTCCACCCCCATCCCATGAGACCCCACATGTCTTGTCACTGTGGACCCAAACCTGACTGTCCAGTGGCCTCTGGAGGATAGCGGCCACTGGGCCCCCAGGGGGAATAGGCCACGGCACAAAACCTAGTTACACCTGGGGTGGCCCAGCACCGTTAATCTACTGCAGGGTTCGGAGGAATTTTTGTCAAAAGCCTTTGGGTTTCTTGATTTGTTTCTGAGTCTCTGGGATCATGGCCGTTAAACAGTTTGATCAGGAACTAGAGAGGCCATGCCTCCAATTATATAGCTGAGCCAGAGGTGGTTTGTGGATGTGTCTCCCATATACCTAACTTTTGGCCATTTACTTTCTTGTAAACTTTGCCTCAAGTTTTTTGGGTCTGGCCAAAAGCCCAGCAGTAATTTTGTGGTATCTAGAAGTCTTATGGTGCCATCAGGCTGCTGATGCACTCGCTTCACAGGTACAGATTGACCTGCTATCGGGACCATACCCCATTGGCTACGGCTTTGATGACCATTTCAGTCTCAACAGAATCAAAGGCCTTCTTTAAATCAATGAACGTTAGACAGAGCAGCATTTTGATATCCTGAGAAACCTCAATCAGTTTGGTTATTGTGTGGATATGGTCGATCGTGCAGAATCCTTTTCGAAACCTGGCTTGCTCAATGGTTGTCCTTCATCTAGTTATCTGCCAATCTGATTCAGGATGACTCTAGTGAACAGCTTGTAGATGACAGACATCAGGCAGATTGGGTGATAGTTGACAACGTGGTAGATGCCTCCCTTCTTGTACAGTGGTATAGTCCTGCTGATTTTCCTTTGGGTCGGAACCTTGCATTCAGACAGGTAGCGTGTGAAGAGCCAAACCAGTGTATTCATGAGTACCGACAGCAGATTCTTCAGGTGTTTGAGTCTGACATTGTCTGGGCTGGGTGCTGTTCACTTCTTTCCTGACAAAATCGCGTGTCAAATTTTGGAAGGGAGAACATTGGGAACGACATATCCATTCTGCGGAATTTGGTATGTGGTCAGGTGGACGTGGCTATCGAAGAGATCCGAATAGAAGTTATGGGTAATCTTCTCCATTCCCCTTCTGGAACATGTGATAGATCCATCAGGACATCGGAGGTCAGTCATCTTGATCTTGTAGTTGGCAAAGGGCAGGTGGACTTGCGAATGCTTTTCTCGGCTTCTGCCGCATCTGCCAGCACTGTTGCTATTCTCTCTTTGAGATCTTCCTTTGTTGTTTCTCTGCAATGCTTTGCAAGCTTGGATGTTCTCTTGCTGTTGACTGAGGCTTGCGCCAAGCCACGTTGGCAAATGAGCTTAAGAATTTTGGAAGACTGGCATCTTTTTGTGGCTACCTCTCTCTCAGTGTTCCTCACACAATCATGGAGGTGCTGAACCAGTCAATTGTATTCCTCGACAATGTTGTAAATGATGGCCTCTCCCATGTTGCCGCAATAATGCCAAAGAGCTCCCAGTTGGTGGTCATTCTGGGAGTTCTCTTCTTAAGCTTTGCAGCCTTTTGTCCTCGCTCTATGAACTAGAATTTTGCAAGAAGGAGACGGTGGTTGATTTCCGTTTGGAATTTTGGGACAAAAGCGACATCGGTCAGGCAAAACCGTCATATATTAATTATATAATGTGGCCAATTTCATTGTGGAACTGTCCACCCGGAGACTCTCATGTCCAAAGTTTAGATTCGGCCTTCTGGAACTGTAAGTTACCATGGATGGTCTTGGTCAACATGATGAACTTAGACAGTTTCTCACCCTGTTCGTTCCAGTCTAGACCATTGGTCCCAATGTGGAGTTCTTCAGCAGATCTTCTTGGTCCTATTTTGGCAATAAAATCACTGACACTGATCTTGTGGAAGGTTGGGTCTCCTTTATAGAACTTCTCCAGCTCCATGTAGAACTCAAATTCTCCTTCATCATAGTTGAATGGTGGTGTGTAGACAACAAAGATAGAAACTGCCGGCAGTGAGCCACATCTATTCAAGTGTAATCATCCAATTCAGGTTGTTAGGCATTCAAATGAATCAATGCTTATGGCCAAGTTCATTTTGAGAAGGATACCGACACCACCAACAACTCTTTTTTCGTATGTTTGAGGAACAGTTCTCCAGTTTTGAAAATGGCGTTATGTGATTAATGACTTTTGGTCTTGGTCAGACCAATGATGTCATACTTGATCTTTCACACTTGCACCATCAGTTCCTTGTTGGATGCATCCGATGCTAGCATTGACCATTGAACATTCAATACATTGAATGTACATACAGTCATTTTTGTCCTTCTTCCTTTTGGCAGCCGAGATTGGCCTTGAGATTTTATCAGTCTCTCCTTTCTCATCCTTCTTAATGCTGCCGTATGGGTGGCTCTTTCAGGGTCAGGAGAATGAGCCTCATTGTACTTACTTGTTTTGGCATATCAAATATGTCACAGATAACTTGCCAGGCTTTGCCGTGTGAGTGGGATATTTTCGGTAGCTTGCTAGGCTCTCCGAGTGGAATGGAGGCTTTTAGGGCGGCCTATAAACACCCTTGCAGGTGCTCCCATGGTTCAAACCATATTTGAACCCTGTCAAATATGGTGTGGTGATCTTGGAAGATGGGTATCAAGTGTATTATGAGAAATACGAAAATTATGAAATTGACTTATCTTTTTTAATCAGAGCAATTCTGTTGCTAATTTTTTCAACGAAATACACAGGCACTAAGTGGCTGCCTAAATACAAAATGACAGTCTATAAACTTGCAATTTCAATTTCTCATCCATGAAAGCATTTCCATCCTATGTGGAATGCTGTGTATGCTGATGCTTTCAATTCTGAGAATGTCATCTGGGAAAAGAGCAGCAGCTTAGGTATGAAACCACATGTTACCGAATTAACAAATTTTTAGCACTCTGTTTATTAGTGAAGTCAATGATACTTTGAAAAGACTAAGTGAGGAAAATTGTCAATAATTGAGAAGATGAATATAATGAAATGAACAGGACTTTAGGATCTCAGAGGTGAAAGTAGGCCCAACACACTGAGCACTCCTTTGTATACTCGAAGAGACAAAAGTCATTCCCATCAACTACATCAAAACTGCTATGCTTCTAGGTCATTTGCAACTTCTGAGTACTTATAATGTGCCCTTTGAATCATTACTTGACTTAATTTACTTTTCCTCAGATTAATATTATGCCTTAGTGTGTGTTCAAAAGAAACTCTTGAGCAGAAAAAAATGAAGAATGCTATGAAATAAAATTGGCGATAATTTTAACTGGGTGATGGGTATTTGATGAATAGTTATTCTTTTTAGTGAACTTTTAATGCATTCTTGAAATTTATCCCCCACAGATGTTTGTTTTGTTTTATTTGTGTTACTAACTTCTCAAATGAGTGGTATAACTTCAGTTTGATTATACTTTCTTGGAAAGGTAAAAAAGGTAAAGGTAAAGGCCCTCCCGTTGATCGTCGATTTGCTCGAGAGGGCCCAGTAACGTCTCCATTGGAGACTTTGTTGTTACTGTGTTTGGCATATCGAATACTCTCGGTAGCTTGCCGGGCTCTCCGAGAGGGGCGGAGGAATTGAACTCCGGTCGGCCATGTTGGCCGCTTGTAAGGCGAACGCCATTTTATTTGTCAACTTCTTAGGCCTGGCTATTCGTATGTTCATATATATATATATATATATATATATAATGGTCAAACATAATCCTGCATCTTTCTGTGAAACTGTTTTACATATTAATAAAACAGATGTTTAATATAGAAAAGACGATTGCACTCCCTCCCTCTCTCCATTCCTCCCTCTGTCCCTTTCTCCCTCCCTCCTTCCCTCTCTGTCTCACTTTCTCTCTCTCTATCTCTGTCTCTGTTTATCTCCTTGTCTCTCTCTCTTTGATGTGAAAAAGGTTTGTCCTGTCAGTTGAGAAGAGATTGGCCTTCCTCAAAGAAGAAGGAATTCTGATAGCAGATGAGCATTAAACTCAAACTGCAACTCTTCTCTAATTCTCCACTTCCCAGATTAATAAGATAGATATGGGACCTCTGAATCTTAAAAATAAATTAATAAATTAATGCCTATTATTCATTAATGAATAAATGAACAAATAATATAACTGAAAAACACATCCTGTTGTTCTTTTTATTCTCTGGAGATCTTGCATTTTGCAACCATCTTTATTTTTCTTTTGGAAAAATTATAAACATTTTTCCTCCTTGTTTTTCCACAATTACCATGATCAGTGTATGATAGTTGATTTTTTTCAAAGCAGACCCTTTCTAACAAATATGGATGTCTCTATACAACTCAGTGAGACTTTTCTCTTTGAGTGCCTTGCTCTGCCTTCCTGTTCTCTTCTGTTTAATGATTGTTGGTTGCGTTAATTCCTTATATTTCTTAACTTCAGTCTTTACATTTTATAGCATTCCTTTTATATATTCTTGAATAATTCTTTCATTAAATCTTCCATGGTCTTTAGCTAAGTATGTGCATGTTTATTTTTTTACTAGACAAATCTTTAGGGTACTTTTACTTCAGCAATATAGAGAAGAGAGCACCAAATAAAGGGTGTTGTGAGGATCCTCCCGGGGTGGGAGAAGCATGCTGAAAGTATACTATAGACCAAACATGACTGCTACTCAATGCCTCTCTTGCAAAACACAGGACCCAAAAGAAGAGAGAGAGAGAACAAGGGGGAATGCCCTGCCACAGCGGCAGGGTGGGATGTGGGGATGGGGGGTGGGAGGGATGCTGGGACCCGTTGTGGTGGAGGATGGGCGCTGGTGGAGGGATGGGTACTTGATCATTGTATAACTGAAACCCAAGCACAAAAATTTGTAAGTCTATAACTGTACCTCATGGTGTTTCACTAATAAAAAAATTTAAAAAATAACTTGAAATTTGGAATCTGGGAGATAGAATAGGGAGATACTGTAATCTTGCATGGACTCAACATAGTTGATTTTGGTTGTTGTATGTTTTTTTGAGGATTGGGGGCACACCAAGTGATACTCAGGGCTTTCCCCTGGCTCTTCATTCAGAAATTACTCCTTGTGGGGCTCCAGGGACCATATGGGATTCCGGGGATTGAATGTGGGTTGGACATTTATAAGGTAAGTGCCCTATTCACTGAACTATCTCTTCAGTTCCTGAACAGGGGTTTGATTCTCAGTATCACATGGCCTCATGAGTATTACTGGGCTCTAGCTCTTGAGGCTTTAAAGATCAGTAAGTGTGGATTTGGATACCTCAGATGCTGGATGGTCCCGGAGGTCCCAGAAACTACAGACCTGAACAGCACTGCATCCTCATTTTCTAGTCTTGAACTAACAGTCTGCTGATTGAAGTATCCCTGAAGTGGCTCCTGAAACCCCTGAAAACCCCTTGGGTGGCTCTCCTCCGCCAAATAAAACTAATATTAATTCAGTCTTTGCTACTTACAATCTTTGTTAACTTGGACATTTTAGTTAACCTCCTTGTGTCTGCTTCCTTTTCTGTAAAATTGGAAATATAATGATAGTTAATCATAGGAGCTTTGTAGGATGAAGTAAGGTAAAGCATAAAAAGGGTTTAAATCATATAATGGAAAAAGACTTCAAAATAGTGCTCAGATGAATAAGAGACCTAGGGGTTGAGTTCAAGAGGAACAACATAAGAATCATTGAAGTACCAAAAGGACAGGGAGGTAACCCCAATGAAGTAGCAACAGCTAAAGATATCATTGCTGAGAACTTCCCAGAACTGAAGAATGCAGGCATCCAGATCCAAAAAGCCCAAAGGGTACCAAATAAAAGAAACCTTAATAAAAAGACTTCAAGATATATCATAATAAGAACGACGAATACCACAGATAGAGAAACAATACTGTAAGCACAAAGTCAAAGAAGGAAATCACATACAAATACAAAGGAGCATCCCTTATATTTACAGCAGACTTATCAGAGGAAACCATCTGAGCCTGAAGACAATGGTGGGATATAGTGAAAAAAAAAAAAGCTCAGTGAAATGAACACCTCACCAAGAGTACTTTATCTGGCTAAACTGTCACTCAAATTCAAAGGAATAATAAACTATTTCATGGATAAACAACAGCTCAGGAATTTCATAGACTCAAAACCAACCTTAAAAGTAGTACTAAAGGGGCTATTGTAAGACAGAACAAACCCCTACAAGCACAACAAACCTCTGCCTAAAGATGGCACAAAGCACCATGACCATAATCTCTCTCAATGACAATGGCCTGAATGCACCAATTAAGAGACACAGAGTGGCAAAATAGATGGAAAACCTGAATCCAACATTCTTCTGCCTACAAAACCACATCTGAATAGTCAGAGCAAACACAGACTCAAAATCAAAGATAGAAAACAATCCTTCAAGCAAGAAGCTTCCTCAAAAAAGCTGGGGTAGCCATACTGGTTTCTGACAATATAGATTTCAGGCTGGAAAATATTAGAATGGACAGTGAAGGGATATCAAGGGCCAGTAGGAAGTAATCACATTCCTAAACATATACACACCCAATGATGGGGCAGTAAAATACTTAAAAAACTCCTAATAGATTTCAAGGAAGACACTGGTAGCAACACAATAGTAGTCGGAGACTTCAACACAGCCTCATTTCCTCTTGATATATCAACAAGACAAGTTCAGCAAAGATGTACTGGTTTTGAAGGAAGAAATGGAAGATAGAGGGCTAATAGATGTGTACAGGGCTTTTCATCCCCCCCCCCCCCCTCCGCAACTGAAAACACATTCTTTTCAAGTATACATGGAACATTTTCCAAGATAGACCACATGTTGGACCTCAAAACATACCTCAATAGCCTCAATAGAATCAGGATGATAGAAATTATATCAACTATCTTTTCAGACCACAATTCATTGAGGATGGAAGTTTCACACAGAAATGAAGAATCAAATCAAACAACTGGAAATTTAACAGCTCAGTGTTGAACAATGAGAGGGTCAGAGGGGAAATCAAGGAAGAAAGCAAAAGATTCCTGAAAACAAATGAGAATGAAGACATGAGTTACCAGAATCTGTGGGGACATAGCTAAAACAGTGTTAAGGGGAAATTTTTTTAGCTCTGCAAGCATTTCTCAGGAAGGAAGAAAGGTCCTACATAAATAACTTGACATTAAAGCTTAAGATCTTAGAAAATAACCAACAAGAGTACCCCAAACCAGGCAGGAGTAAAAAAAATATAAAACTTAGAGCAGAAATTAACAATAAAGAAACAGAAAAAATAATTCGAAAGATCAGTGAAACCAACATCTGGTTCTTTAAGAAAATAAACAAGATTGATAGACCATTAGCAAAAATCACAAAGAAAGGGAGAGAGAAAACCCTATTAAACTGAATCAGAATTGAGAAGGGAGACATCACACCAGAAACTACAGAAATTCTTTAAAGGATCATCAGAGTTTACTCTGAAAAACCTTATGCCATGAAACAAAAAAACCTTGAGGAAATGGATAAATTCCTAGATTCCTATAACCTCCTGAGGCTGAACCAAGAAGACTCTTGAGTACCTAAACAGACTTATCACCATTAAGGAAATTGAAATGGTAATAGAGTCTCCCCCAAAACAAAAGTCCTGGCCCAAATGGATTCACTAGTGAATTCTTTCAAGTCTTTAGAGAGGACTTAATCCCAATCCTTTTCAAGCTCTTCCAGGAAATTAAAGAATCAGGAACACTTTCAGTTTCTATGAAGTAAATACCACCCTGATAGCAAAAGCAGACAGAGATACCAGAAAGAATTAGAGGACAATATCCCTGATCTTATTTACTATTGTTTCTCTCTCAGTGGAGTATATGTTTGTGAACAATCTGCAGGGGTCCAAAAAAAAAAGCCTAACATACATTCCTTCCTTCAAAATAAAATTTAGTTTAGTTTTAAAAACAGTGGTAGGAGAGGCTTTTAACCATTGTCACAATCAAAGAGACACAAAAAATGTAATGATTCAATCAGTCTCTACTTTATTTTAAAAATGAGTTCAAATAATATGTCTACATTGCTTTTCCCTCAGTAAACATAAAAAGTTCCACCCATTTTCAGTCACTAGAAATGCATACAATTTTGACATTCATCAAGCGCAATAGAGCAACTTATATTAAATAATGCTTTACAGTTGAAAATAAAAATGAAATTTCATGCAAGTCAATATGACAATGGAGTATCACCTTGTGCATGTTAGAATGACCTGTAACATTCCAGGAATAACAAGTGCTGACAGGCACATAGAGAAAAAGGAACTCTTATTCACTATCAGTGAGATGATAAAAGGGTTTAGTTGAACTTCAGCCTCTATGGAAAGCAGTGAGATTTTTTCAAGAATTTAAAAATGAAACTACCATATGATCCAGTAATTTCATTCCCAGGTAAACAACACAAAAACTTAGCTCAAAAATACATTTACATGCTTATGTTCATCGTAGCACTGTTTTTTGTATACTATTTATAGCATGAAAACATCCCAAGTGTCCAAAGAAAGATGTGAGTAAAGAATTTTATACAAAGATAAATACATAAACAATGGACTACAACTACAATTACAACTCATAAGGAAAGAGGAAATCTGACCTTTTGTTACAACGTGGATGGAACTGGATGGGGTCATGTTAAACAAAACAACGTAGAAGGACTAACGCAGATATGAGATGATCTCACTCACATGTGATATACAAAGAAAAAATAAGGAAATAGGTCATTTCCAATGTAAATCAATTCATAAACTCTGACCACAGAATTATGTTATCAAGGTAGAAGGATAGGAGGCTAGAAGGGTCCTAGGGACAATGGTTGAGGCATACTGATACTTTGATGGTGGGAGTGATATGGTAACATATTTTTAAATTATATAAACATTTGTCCTACCGTAAACCAATGTTACCTCAATAAAATAAAATTTTAAATTATTGATTAAAATCAACTAATGAAGTTTCAGGTGCTTTTTTCTTAATAAAATCCTAAAAGTAAAATGTAGAGTAAACTATCCTTTTTTTGTTTTGACTTTGTTTAGGGGTTACTTCCAGTGGAGTGCAGTGAATACTTCCTGCTTTGTGATTGCAAGTTGTTCCTAGCAGAGCTCTGGGAACCATACAGTGCCAGGGGTCATACCTGGGTCTCCAGCATGTAAAGCATGTGCACCAGCCCAGTGAGCTATCACTCTGGTCCAATATTTTAAATGAATAAACTGAGAGAATTATACACCTTAAGTAAGCAGATAATATCTCATAGTTAAAAAGTTGTTGATTTTGAGTCAAAATTTCCCACACTACTTCCCATCTTTGAATGGGTGCCAAAAATGCACACAAATTGCCAACTCTAATTAAAAAAGGAATGCCAGGGCTAACATGGCATAAGACTTCTTTTCTTTCCCGGTGTTAAAATAATTTTAAGTTTTCTAGTGTGTAAAATAGTAGAATACTTACTATGTCTGGTTTATTTTCACTATGGCATATGCACACATATTGTTTTCTTAATCGACTGTATTTAGTAGGCACATAACCCAAAGACTATTGAGCCCTTTCTATTTTCTTTTTTTTTCTTTTTCTTTTTTTTTCTTTTTTATTAGTGAAACGACATGAGGTACAGTTGTAGATTTACAAATTTTTGTGCTTGGATCTCGGTCATACCCCGATCAAATACCCATCCCTCCACCAGTGCCCATTTTCCACCACCAGGATAATATCCCTCCCCCCCGAGCCCTTTCTATTTTCATCTCTACCATACTGAATGAGACTCTTCAATGAAACTAGAGCAAACTGCACTATTCTGTTGAATCTAAACTCTCTTCATGCTTAAGTTACAGAGTAAAATCTTCCATATTCTCACACTCCACAACATCCTTCAGAAGTGTTTGAAGTTATACTCTGTAGAACAAGTTTGAGAAAGAAACTGGATTAATGGAAATTCTGTCTGAATTTCTGTTCTCTAGCCAGTGATCTAAACTGCATCCCTCAGACATCTTCTTGTAAATTGGGAGTGATTAGAATATAGTATAATTGCTTCCTGATGAAGCCTTAACCACGTTATAAATTCCTAGATATTACTTCAATATGCAAGAAGCAGCTTTACTGAAAATATGGGATTGTTTTTACTTTTTCCCAGTAGTTCTGTTCACACAAGTGAGACTATTACAATGTACACCCTGTGTATACTGTCGTTTTCCCATCCTGCTTTTTCCTGAGAGCTAAAGAAAATACAGTTAATCCATTCACAGGAAATAAATCAGTGTTCTCTCTATTGCACAAACCAGAAATTTCTCATGATCTATCTAGCTCTCTCTAATTTTCTATTTGATTTTCTACCACTCACAAATAAGATAGCAGTTGCTTTGGCTGAAAATAAATGTGCAAAAATATTTTACCATCTGCTGAAATACTCTTGGATATTATTACTCCAGAAACTCTGATTATTAAAAATATTTATTGGCCATTAACAGTATATCAAATTCTGTTCAAAATATGGCTGCCTCATAGTTACTAATTCAACAATAATTTTAAATCAAAATTTATTAATTTTACAAATGGGCAAGATTTAGTTGTATTTCTGAATTCTGCCCTTCTTGATGTAGTTTTCCTGTTGGGTGGAGGAATTTATTTAAGACAAGAAGTATGTTTCTTTTATTTAGAATATGCACAGCTCTTTACTCATTGTAGAGTCTAAAATGATTGATAATATTGTAAAGTGTATTTAATCATCTAAATGGCACGTTTCATAAGGGGAAGTGGCAAAATCTACCACTTCTTAGGTATCTAAACTGATTTTATTATTTTACTTTTTGTCATTAATTCCCAACGTCTGATGCTCTTGTATACAGTTGAAAAATTTTCGCTTTAAGAACTAAAACATAACTACTTGTTTCCCAGCTTTCCTTGCAGTTTGAATATTGACAGGTGAACCAATTGTATCTATTAGGAGTGAATAATGGAAAGAACTATATATTGTTTAGCACTCCTTTTCAGCAGTGAAATATACCATTTCAGGAGTGGCAGTGTTGACAGAGTTAGCTGTGCATATTTTCATGGCCAGTGTTCATGGAGGTAACACAAATCTCTCTAAGCCCTCATAGTACTTATTCCAATAACAAGATATTATATATCTTTACCAAACCTGATTCAACAACTTTCTACTTACTACTTAAAAGAATATTTCATTTTTTCTGGATAATTACTGCATGGCTATTATTTTTGCTTTTAGGGTCAAAGGCTAGTAATGCATTACACATCCAAGCTATTTATAATAAATATTAAGTATGTTCTGATCCATTTGCTAAAGACTATATTGTATCCTACATTTAAGCAATTCCAATTCTACATTCTTCTGTGTCACTAATTGCTTGTATGTATTGATCTTGCTTCACCTATGATGTTATATGATTCTTGAAAATACAGATCACAACAATCTTTTAACAACAGTAACAGAACAGGGTGCTTTAAAAAACTAGGAACAATCTATGTTGGCAGGAATGTGGGTGGGAATGTGGTATGGTTCAACCCCTAGGGAAAATAGTATTAAGGTTTCTCAGAATTTTATTTCTTGATATCTATCCCCAGGGGACAAAAACAGTCATTTGAAACAACATGTGTACACTACTATTCACTGAAGCATTCAGAACAATAGCTAAGGTATGGAATCAGCCTCAATGCCCAACAACAGATGATTCACTGTCACTGTCACTGTCCTCCCGTTGATCATCGATTTGCTCGAGTGGGCCCAGTAACGTCTCCATTGGAGACTTTGTTGTTACTGTGTCTGGCATATCGAATAGGTCACAGGGAGCTTGCCAGGCTCTGCCGTGCGGGCAAGATACTCTACTACACTGTTGCAGGAAGGATGAAATTTTGCAACTTGCAAGGAACTGGAGATTATTACGTTGAGTGTAGTGAGCCAGAAGAATAAATGACAGATACGTTACCTGTAGTATATAGAAGAATATCAGGAGGAGGGAATGTCTGGTGCAGATTATCCTTGACTCTTGGTTATAGAAATGAAAAGGTCAACAAAGGAAAGAAACTGGGGGAGGGGTGTTAATAAGGAAAGACTGCAAGGAGGTAACAGGGAGAGAGGTCAGGTGTCTTGAACTCATTGTAGTGTAGAGATGTGATATAGGCATACACAACTACATATGTCGTGTATGCATAGACATCACTGTATCACTGTATCACTGTCATCCCATTGCTCATTGGTTTATTTGAGCAGACACCAGTAACATCTCCATTCGTTCCAGCCTTGAGATTTTGGAAGCTTCTTCTCACTCATCTTTTTTAACGCTGCCATATTGGAGGCTCTTTCAGGGTCAGGGGAATGAGACCCATTATTGTTACTGTTTTTTGCATATCAAATATGCCATGGGTAGCTAGCCAGGCTCTGCCGTGTGGGTAGCTTGCCGAGCTTTCTGAGGGGTGTGTGTGTGTGTGTGTGTATCATATGTTATAATAATCGTAATATTAGTATTTTTATTTAAGGTATATAGCATACCTAGTAAATGTGTAAATAACAATTTTTAGCATATTTATATTAAATTTTTCCCCATAGACTTTAGACAACATTAAGCATGTAAATAGACAAATTATCTGATAAACCTGTAATTTCAATTTAGAGAAAGAATTAAGACCGATAATACAAGCATTCTCTTGAGAGGAGAAGTTTGTTAATGCATATGGTTACAAGGCTAGTGAACCATTACGTAATGAGTCCTATGATTATACCATGAGAGAATTTTTCTTCAGATCTGATCCAATAGATTAAGCATGGCAGCAAATAAAATGAAGAGGTACTGGTGGTGCATGAGTATTCAAGAAAAGAGAAGTTCATGATAAAAACCATTACAAAAATTATCCCTTTTCATTGTACAAATTGATCACTTGATCACTTGATCCCCCGTTGTTCATCGATTTACTCGAGTGGGTGCCAGTAACGTCTCCATTCATCCCTGTTGCATGCTAGCGTAGCCCAATGGCATCTGTTTGTTATAGGAACATGCAGAGCCTCAAACCGATCATTCAGGATCTTGACGAAGAAGTCTGACCATCTTGCAGGTGGTCGTCCACGCAAATTTTTGATGTCCCGTGGAATCCAGTCAGTAATGGCTCTAGTCCAGCGGTTGTCTGTAAACCTCATTACGTGTCCAGCCCATCTGATTTTTGATGCCTTGGCAAATGAGACAGCGTCCCTGATTCTTGAGCATTGACGGAGATCAGAACTCCAGATTCTATCTCCCATTTGAGTGAATCGTGATATTCCAAGCATAGCTCTTTCGATTCCCCCTTGAGAGACCCGAATAGTGTTCTCATCCTGTTTTCATAGGGCCCAGGTCTCTGAGGCATATGTTAATGCAGGAAGAACAGTGGAATTGAAGAGATGTGCTCGTAGCTGGAGGTTCTTTGTCCTCTTAGTTATTTCTTCAACACTCTTGAAGGCATTCCAAGCTGCTCTCTTCCTCCTGAGCAACTCAGGTGCCAGGTCATTCATCATGTTGATTTCTCAACCTAGGTATATATAACTGTTGCATTCGGAGATGGTGGTTCCGTTGAGAGCAAATGGAGCGTCAGGAACGAGGCTGTTTCTCATAAACATTGTCTTCGTAAGATTCAGCTGTAGTCCGACCTTTCCACACTCACGGTCGAAGTCGGTCAGCATTTGTGCCGCTTGGCTGATGTTTGGTGTTATTATAATGATTTCATCAGCAAAGTGGAGATGGTGTAGTTGCTGACCCTCTATCTTCACTCCCATTCTTTCCAATTCCAGTCGTCGCATGATGTTCTCGAGGGTGGCACTGAAGAGTTTGGTTGAAATGGTATCACCCTGCCGAACCCCTCTCTTGACATGGAGGATTACTTCTTTTTAAAATGGTGAGATCCTGGTAGTGAATCTGTAATAGAGCTCACAAAGGATACTGATGTATTGAGTTTGTACGCCCTGATTGGCTAGGGCTTCTATGACCACTTCCGTCTTAACAGAATCAAAGGCCTTCTTTAAATCAATGAACGTTAGACAGAGTAGCATCTTGAACTCCTGAGAATCCTCAATGAGCTTAGTAATCATGTGGATATGGTCGATGGTACTGAATCCTTTTCGGAATCTGGATTTTTGACATGGTTGTCCTTCATCTAGTCTTCTGCCAATCCTATTCAGGATGACTCGAGTGAACAGTTTGTAGATGACAGACAATAGGCAGATTGGGTGATATTTGCCAATGTCGTGGATATCTCCCTTCTTGTTTAGTAGTACAGTCCTGTTGGTTTTCCATTGGGATGGAACCTTGCATTCAGACAGGTAGCGTGTGAAGAGCCGAAACAGTGTATTGATGAGTACTGATGGTATGTTCTTCAGGTGTTCAGGTCTGATCTTGTCTGGGCCAGGTGCTTTTTGTTTCTTTTCCGACGAGATGGCATGTTGGATTTCGGAAGGGAGAACATTGGGAACGACATATCCATCCTGCGGAATATGGTATGTGGGCAAGTGGACGTGGCTCTTAAAGAGATCTGAGTAGAAGTCACGAATAATCTTCTCCATTGCCCTTCTGGAAGATGTGATAGATCCACCAGGATGTCGGAGGGCAGTCATCTTGGTCTTGTAGTTGGTGAAGGACAGGTGGGCATTACGAATGCTTTTCCCGGCTTCTGCCGCATCTACCAGCACTGCTGCTTTCCTGTCTTTGAGGTCATCCTTGATGGCTTCTCTGCATTGTTTTGCAAGCTCGGATGTTCGCTTGCGGTTGCCTGAGGCATGTGCCAGGTCATGTTGGCGATTAAGTTCAAGAGTGTTCAAAGAAAGGTGGTTTTTTTTGTAATTATCTCTCTCGGCATTCCTTAAATAATAATCGAGGTGCTGAATCATTCGATCGTATTCCTCATCAATGTTGTCAATGATGGCATCTTCCCATCTTCCATGTTGCTGCATCAGAGCTCCCAGTTGGTGGTCGTTCTGGGAGTTCTCTTCTTAAACTTTGCATTCTTTTCTCCTCGTTCTGCGAGGTAGAATTTTGCACGAAGGAGACGGTGGTCTGATCCCATTTGGAATTTTGGGACAACAGCAATATCGGTTAGGCAAAACCGCCGATTGAATATGATGTGGTCTATTTCATTGTGGAACTGTCCACCGGGATACTCCCATGTCCAACGTTTAGATTCAGCCTTTTGGAACTGTGAGTTACCATGGAAGGTCTTGGTTGACATGATGAACTCAGACAGTCTCTCACCCTGTTCATTCCATTATAGGCCATGGGTCCTGATGTGGAGTTCTTCAGCTGATCTTCTTGGTCCTATCTTGGCATTAAAATCACCGACAGTGATCTTGTAGAAGGTGTGATCTTCTTTATAGAACTTCTCCAGCTCCATGTAGAACTTCTCAATTTCTCTTTCACCATAATTGGATGTTGGTGCATAGACAACAAATATAGAAACTGCCGGCAGTAAGCCACATCTATTCAAGTGTAATACTCTGATTCGGGTTGTTAGGCATTCGAATGAATCAATGCTCTTGGCTATGTTTGTGTTGACAATGATACCGACAACACCGATGCCTCTTTTGTCACATGTTCCAAGGAACAGTTCTTCTCCAGTGTTGAAAACGGCGTGATGTGATTGATGTCTTTTCGTTTCGGTCACACCAATGATGTCATACTTGATCTTTCGCGCTTGTACCATCAGGTCTTCGATGGATGCATCAGATGCCAGCATCCATGCATTAAAAGTGCAGACAATCATTTTTGTCTTTCTTCGTTTTGGCAGCCTTTTTCTGCCTTGGGATTTTATCAGTCTCTCCTTCCACATCCTTCTCAACTCTGCCATATTCAGGGTCAGGGGAATGAGATCCATTTTTTTTACTGGATTTGGCATATCAAATATCAAATAGACCACGGATAACTTGCCAGGCTCTGCCGTGTGGATGGTATATTTAAGGTACCCTGAAAAATTAAATGAATGTAAATAAAAAGTCGCACAGCTGTGAATGCAGCCGCGTGCTCTCGGGAGCTTGGTGTGATAATCTCTGAATCCTGGCCGTTGTTGGGGTTACACAGCAGTTGGTGGGTGTAAATGTCTAGCTACTGGCATGTCCAGTCCCAAACTGTGCAGGCTTGGAGATCTCAGCCCCAGGTCCCACACACCTGGGTTCCTCTGCCAGATCTTTTATGCGTGAGGCTCATCCAAGTGTGTGGAGAGTGGTCCCAGCATGACCTTGTCTGGAGCCCGGAGGTCTTCAGCTGTTGGGCCCTGGTGAGGACAATCAGGCACAGGGTAGGAGACTCTGCCTTGTTCTCTCCTGGGAGCTTGGTGTGATAATCTCTGGATCCTGGCAGTTGTTGGAGTTACACGGTAGTTGGTGTGACATGCCAACTGTATGTAATTGTACAAATAATTGTACAAATTATTCTCGACAAATTATATGTTATAACTGATGATTAAAGGAGCCAACAAATATACTGTACAACACACCAACAGTCGTCCTAGCCTGATATAATGAGAGAAATGAACACTTTTATTGGCATATTGCTCATTATTGAGAAATTGTTATATAGGTCCGAAAAGGAAATCTGCATGAGCATATTGTAAAAATGCCATGAAATGTGGTACTTTTTGTCTATTCTATTTTGTTGGTTCTTTTTTTTTCCTCTTTTGGGCCACATCCAGAGGTGCTCAGGTGTAACTCCTGGCTCTGTCTTCAAGAATTACTCCTGATGGTACATGGGGAATCATATGGATTCCCGGAGATCAAACCCAGGTGGGCCATGTGCAAGGCAAGTGCCCTTCAAACTCTGGCCTCGGGCTTCTGTCTATTCTTAAATATTTACATTTTTTCTTAAATATTTACATTTTTTCTGACATAACTACAGTTATAACAGAACATAAGATAAACAAAATTCAAAGCAATGTAATGCTTTAGAACCTAATGAAAACAACATAATAGAAATTTTAACCATGGAAGTAAACAGAAACAAAAATGTGTGGACATTATGAGTTTTGAAAATCATAGAGGGGTCAAATTTTTTAAGACAGTGATTATACTCACTTCTTTGAAAAATAATATGTGCACCATTATAGAAGGAAAAAATGAGAATCTAAAATCTGATGCTGTTTTTTTATTATAATATTGCAGAAAAGGTGTTGGTATGTCACACCAAATGGCATCATACTATAATTGTTTTATGAAAAAAAGTTAACTGGAACAGAAAAATTGTTATATAAATAATATGAGAGAGTTTACTCATAAATGCATTATATATACATAAACGATAGAGTAATAAACAAGTTAGTATTTTAAAATTCAGAGAAAAAATTGTTGAACAGCTCCTGATCAGTAATCGACACATGAAAATAGTTATTGAAGGGGCTGGAGAGATAGCACAGCGGGTAGGGCATTTGCCTTGCATGCAGCCTACCCAGGTTCAATTCCCAGCATCCCATATGGTCCCCTGAGCACCGCCAGAAGTAACTCTTGAGTGCAGAGCCAGGAGTAACCCCTGTGCATCGCCAGCTGTGACCCAAAAAGCAAAAAAAAAGTTATTGAAGAACAAATACCTAAGAAAAGTTATCTATTTTTATGATTAGTACAGTAAATCTACAAGAATGTCATGAAAACAATGTAAGGTATGCATATTCAGAACCTTATCTGAAAAAAAAGATAGAAACGTTATGAAAAAAGCTAAAAAGGCAAAGATGTTTTGACACCTTTGTGAGGGTTCAAACAGCACAATGTTTTAAATGTATAAAAATAAATTGTTACTCATTAGAAATTAAAAGTGCCACTTAGGAATATGGTGTATTAATAACTATTGAATTGAAATAAAATAAATTATATTTTTAATAAATATAAATTATATTTTAAATTGCTATTTAGTAAATTAATTTTTAACTAAATTAAAGCTTTATCAATTTACCAAAACAATTTAATGAGCTAGATGTATGTATTTTGTGGTACTGTCTGTCTGATATAATCAAATATGAGCCACCAGTGCTATGTACCAGCATTAGCATGTTAATTAAAATTCAGTGTAACATAAGATAATAAAATATTTTATTGAGTTCAAAATACTTTGCATTTAGTTTAGCTCAATCTATTTTTGTATCTTGATAATCTTAACATGGAGACCTTAGAAGTTACCTTCTGGCTAAAATAAAATAAGAACGAAAGGATGCTATTCAGTGTTTTTTTTTAAATGCATGCGGACTTTATCATTTGTAAATATATTTACCCAAATAACAATAACTATATAGAAAAAAGGCAAAACATTGAGTAGACACAAGATCAGAACACAGCTGAAAGATTGTTGCTATAGTCATAATGATAACAGTTTTTTATCAGAACAAACAAAACCACATATACTTTTGTTATGCTTCCAATGTGTATACCTTTTTACATATTAAAATACTTTCCAATCATATATTAATATATGTGTATATATAATATAACATATGTAGGATAATGTTATGGCAAATGAGGCATTAAAAAAAAGGATATAGTAAAGAGTGCTGCAATGAACAAACAATTGCAGATGTCATTCGACTATACCTTTTTGCCTCTCTGGGATATATTCCCAGGAGTGCTATAGCTGGGTCAAATGGCAGATCAAATTCTAATTTTTTGAGAGTCGTCCATACTGTTTTCCAAAAGGGTTGGACCAGCCGGCATTCCCACCAGCAGTGAAGGAGGGTCCCTTTCTCGCCACATCCGCGCCAGCACCGGTTGCTTTTGTTCTTGTGGATGTGGGCCAGTCTCTGTGGTGTGAAATGATATCTCATTGTGGTTTTGATCTGCATCTCTCTGATGATTAGTGATGTAGAGCATTTTCTCATGTGCCTTTTTGCCATTCAATAGCCATTATCTGGAAAAAACCTGAGTGCCCAAGAACAGATGACTGGTTAAAGAAACTTTGGTACATTTACACAATGGAGTACTATGTAGCTGTTAGAAAAGATGAAGTTATGAAATTTACATACAAGTGGTACTACATGGAAAGTATCATGTTAAGCGAAATGAGTCAGAAAGAGTGGGATAGACACAGAAAGATTGCATTCATCTGGGGAACATAAAGCAACAAAAAGGGAGAGTAACACCCAGGAATGGCTGAGATTAGTACCAGGAATTTTGCTCCATGAATGGAAGGCCAGCCACAGGCTCTAGGTGAAAAGGAAGCTCAGATAGAGAAGAGAGTACCAAATGAAGGGTGTTGTGAGGGTCCTCCCAGGGTGGGAGAAGCATGCTAAAAGTAGTCGATAGACCAAACATGATTGCCACTCAAAGCCTCTCTTGCAAAACACAGTACCCAAAAGAAGAGAGAGAGAACAAGGGGGAATACCCTGCCACAGAGGCAGGATGGGACGGGGGGGGATGAGCGTGGGGGGGGATGCTGGGACCCATGGGGATGGATGACGGGCACTGGTGGAGGGATGGGCACTTGATCATTGTATAACTGAAACCCAAGCACAAAATTTGTAAGCCTATAACTGTACCTCATGGTTTTTCACTAATAAAAAAAGAAAAAAAAGAAAAAAAATAATGCTTTACAAAAAAAAAAAGGATATATACTTTATTGAATCACCATGAGCTACACTTATAAAGCTTTCATGTTTCATTCATACAATGATCGAACACCCATCCCATGACCGTGTGAATTTTCTACCACCAATGTACCCAGTATCTACACCCCCACTCCATCCCGCCACTCCCCCTGGCTCCATGGCTGTTTCCCTTTTACTCTCTCTCTCTACTTACGAGCATTATGGCTTGCAATACAGATAATGAGAGGCCATCATGTTTGGTCCTTTATCTACTTTCAGCACACATCTATCCCGAGTGATCCATCCAATTATCATTGAATTAGTGATCCCTTCTCTATCCCAGCTGCCTTCTTCTCCAGCTCATAAGGCAGGCTTCAAACTGTGGATCAGTCTTCCTGGCCCTGTCTCTTCTGCCCTTGGATGTTAGTTTCATATTATGATATTTTATATTCCATGAGTGCAGTAATTTTCTGTCTGTCCCTCTATTTCTGACTCATTTCACTTAGCATGATACTCTCCATGACCATCCACTGATAAACAAATATCATGATTTTATCTTTTCTAACAGTTGTATACCATTCCATTGTATAGATTTACCAGAGTTTCTTTAAACAGTCATCTGTTCTCGGTACTTGCATTGTTTCCAGATTCTGGCTACTGTGAACAGTGCTGCAATGAACATACAGGTGCAGATGTAATTTCTACTGTGCTTTTTTAGACCCTCAGGATATATTTACAGAAGTGGTATTTCTGTATCATATCGAAGCTCAATTTCTAGTGTTTTAAGGAATTCCCATGTTGTTTTCTAAAAAGGCCCGGCCAACTGGTATTCCCACCAACAATGAGAGTCTCTTTCTCCTCACATCTGCACCAGCACTGATCTTGTTCTTTTTGATGTGTGCCAGGCAGTCTCTGTGGTGTGAGATGATATCTCATTGTTTTGATTTGCGTCTCCCTGATGATTAGCAATACTGAGCATTTTTTCATGTGCCTTTCATCCATTTGTGTATCTTTTCTGAGGAAGTGTCTGTTCATTTCTTCTACCTATTTTTTGATGGGGTTGGAGGTTTTTTCCTTGTATAATTCTACTACTGTCTTGTATATCCTGGATATTAACCCATTATCAGATGGGTATTGGGTAAATATTCTTTGCCATTTCGTGGGCTCTCCCTGTATTTTGGTCACTGTTCCTTTTGAGGTACAGAGGCTTCTTAGTTTAATGTAGTCCCATTTGTTTATACTTGTTTCCACTTGCTTGGTTAGTGGTGTTTCATCCTTAAAGATGCTTTTAGCTTCAATGTCATGGAGGGTTCTGCCTACGTTTTCCTCCACACACCTTATGGATTCATGTCTGATAATGAGGTCTTTAATCCACTTTGATCTAAATTTTGTGCCTGGAATTAGACAGAGGTCAGAGTTCTTTTTTTGCAGGTAGCTGTCTAAATTTCCCAGCACTACTTGTTGAAGAGAACTTTCTTGTTCCACTTCAAATTTCTTGCTCCTTTATCAAAGATTAGGTGATCATATATTTGAGAGTCTAAGACAGAATATTCAACTCTTTTCCATTGGTCTGCGGGTCTGTTTCTAGCCCAATACTATGCTGTTTGTATTCTAGCCCAACACTATACTACTGCTTTGTAGTTAAGTTTGAAGTTGGGGAAGGTGATGCCACCCATCTGCTTTTTCCCAAAGATTGCTTTAGCTATTCCTGGGGGCTTATTGTTTATATGAATTTCAGGAGTGTTTTGTCTATTTCTTTGAAGAATGTCATGGGTATCCTGATAGGAACCACATTAAATCTGTATAGTTCTATTTCTTGCTTTTTGAGTCACACTCAACGATACTTAGGGGTTACTCCTTGTTCTACATTCAGAAATTACTCTTGGCCATGTGAAGAATGTCATGGGTGTCCTAATAGGCACCACATTAAATCTGTATAGTTCTATTTTTTGCTTTTTGAGTCACACTCGGCGATACTCAGGGGTTACTCCTCATTCTACACTCAGAAATTACTTTTGGCCATGTTGGGGGAACCATATGGGATGCCAGAGATCGAAGTCGGGTCTGCTGCATGTAAGGCAAATGCCCTAACTGCTGTACTATCGCTCTGGCCCCCAGATCTGTACAGTTCTTATAAAGTAACAAAATAGGAGACTAACACTCAAAAATAGCCTAGATAAGTACCAGGAAGTTGACTCCATGGCTTTGAGGCCAGCTGCACACACTAGGGGAAAAGGCAGCTCAGATAGAGAAGGGAACACCAAATAAAGGGTATTGGGAGGTTCCTCTCAGGATGGGAGATGCGTGATGAGAGTAGACTATAGACCAAAAATGATTGCCACTCAATGTCTCTTTTGCAAACCACAGCACTCAAAAGGAGAGAAATAACAAAAGAGAATACCCTGCCACAGAGGTAGGGTGGGATTGGGGGTTGGATGGACACTGGGATTGGTGGTGGTGGAGAACGGGCACTGGTGGATGGATGGGTATTCGATCATTGTATAACTGAAATCCAAGCACAAAAATTTGTAAGTCTACAACTGTACCTCATGGTGTTTTACTAATAAAAATTTAAGGAAAAAAATTTTAAAAAAGAAAAAAATGAAAAAAAGAAAGAAAGAAAGAAAGAGAAAGAGAGAGAAAGAAAGAAGAAAGATTGATTTGGGGACAACCTACACACCTATCACTAGATGAATGAATAAATAAAATGTGGTGTAAAAAAAGGTAAAGGTAAAGGCCCTCCCGTTGTTCATCGATTTTGCTCGAGGGGGCCCAGTAACGTCTCCATTGGAGATTTTGTTGTTACTGTGTTTGGCATATCGAATACATCACGGGTGGCTTGCCAGGATCTGCCGTGCAGGCAAGATACTCTCGGCAGCTTGCCAGGCTCTCCGAGAGGGGCGGAGGAATCAAACTTGTATCGGCCATGTTGGCTGCGTGCAAGGCAAACGCCCTACCACTGTGCTATCGCTCCAGCCCGTGGTGTAAAAAAATAAATAAATAAATAAAACGAATTGACATTTAAAACATCTGTACAGATCTTTGGAGAGTATTGCCATTTTGATAATGTTATTCCTCCCTATCAATGAGCAGGGGATGTGTCTCCATTTACTAGTGTCCTCTCTTATTTCTTGAAGTAGTGTTTTGTAATTTTCTTTGTATAGGTCCTTCTCCTTTTTAGGTAAGCTTATTTTGAGGTACTTGATATTCTGAGACACTATTGTAAACAAGATTATGTTTTAATATCTCTTTCTTTTCTTTCATTATTTGTATACAGGAAAGTCATGGACTGTGTAATCTCAAAAAGACAGCAGAGGTCTATCTCTCCCACTGCCTGCCTTCAGTAAGCTCAGGCTGTATCCCCATTCTGGGGAGGTCGATGGCGATGGGCAGGGCAAAGGAAGGAAACAAGTGCCAGGCTGGTTGGTGTCATTTGAAGTTTATTCCATTCCCATTTCCATTCTCTGACTCTCCTTCTGCTTCTTCCTACCCCGTGCTACTTCATTCTCCTCCTAGATCCCCCTTCATTGTCCTTCTGGTTCTGGAATCTGGATCCTTCTCCTTCTGGAGTTTGGATTCTGATCCCCCAGCCCATTCTTACAGTCTAGTTAAATCCCAAAGCATGAAGGGTTGGGGCTTACACGTATGTGTGGTCACAATCAATAGAAGTAAATTTCTTTCCCTCAGGGTGTACTTCTTCTAGGACAGATACTCTCCTCAGCAGGACGACCCACCCTAGAACGGAATCCCCTGGTGTATTTCTCCTCTCCTTGTCTAACAAACATATAAGCATTCATAATATTAATCATTTTGTATGGACATAGTAAGAGATACATTTAGCTTATAGAATTGCTCTCCTAGGGCCATCTCAATCTCAGACTATAGTGCTCAGGTCAGGTAGTCTTTCCTATCCCTAGCAGGGTCCTAGTCTCATTGTTACTTTTGGGTCATGACAGCATTTGTCTATGATCAAGCTCTTAACTTACAGTTAAGAATCATGGCACTTTTGCCTGGCCCATTTCGATGCCAGAGTAGCTCACAGCTTGCCCTGGATCTATCCACTCCCTCGTCAGGACCTTGCTTTTGGGGTGCTAGAAACTAAGGGCAAGTGAGACTTAAATCAAGAAAGAAGATGCCCTGGACTGAATAATATTCAAAGCCAATTAAATCCTAAGTTACAAAAGCATAATATTAACTGTCTTCCTGTATCTATACAAAAAGGGCATTGCTTTAAAGTAAACTATTCATAAGAAATAAGGAGAGGAGAAAGACAATATATCACTCATACATATAAAATCATAGAGCTCTGAAGAGTCTGACCTTATAAGTTAACAGAGTCTGATTAGGAGAAAAAGCTGATTAACTGGTTGGGGAGGAGATCAGAGAGAAGTGGTTACAGATAAGCAAAGGAATGGGAGTGACTCGGGAGCACTGTGATGGATGTAACTTGATAAACCTAAGCTCCTCTTGGAAAGGGAGAAAGGATAAATCAATTGTTATCCTACAATGGACTTTGGGGTGTTGATTTTGTAGCCTGCCACTTTACTATACAAACCTATTGTCTCTAGGAGCTTTTTTTGTAGAGTCTTTAGGATTTTTTAAGTATAATATCATATTGTGCGCAATTAGTGATAGTTTTTCTTCTTCCTTTTCTATCTGGATGCCCTTAATATCTTTTTCTTGTCTAACTGTTATGGAAAGAACTTCCAGACTATAGGATTGGTGAGAGAGGATTGGTGAGAGAGGGCATTCTTGTATTGTCCCCAATCTTACAGGGAAGGTGTTTTGTTTCTTCCCATTGAGAATGGTGCTTACTGTGGGCTTGTGGTAGATGGTTTGGACCATATTGAAGAAAGTTCCTTCAGCGCTAATTTTGCTGAGAGTTTTTATCATAAGAGGGTGATGAATCTTGTCAAATGCTTTCTCTGCATCTATTGATATGATCATATGGTTTTATTGATATGATAAATTATGCTGATTGACTTGCAAATGTTAAACCATCCTTGCATTGCTTGGATGAATCCTACTTGGTCATGGTTTATGATCTTCTTGATGAGTCTTTGGATTCTGTTTGCTAGGATTTTGTTGAGGATCTTTGTGTCTGTGTTCATCAAGGATATTATCCTCTAATTCTCTTTCTTTGTGGTATCTCTCTGCTTTTGGTGATGGGTGATGGGTGAAATTTGCTTCATAGAAACTGTTCAGAAGTGTTTCTGATTCTTCGATTTCCTGGAAGAGCTTGTAAAGGATTGGGATTAAGTCCTCTCTAAAGATTTGGAAGCATTCACTAGTGAATCCATCTGGACCAGGACTTTTGTTTTGGTGGAGAATTTTTATTACCATTTCAATTTCCTCAATGGTGATAAGTCTGTTAAGGTACTCTGGGTGTTCTTGGTTTCGCCTGGGGAGGCTATAAGAATCTAGGAATTTTTCCATTTCCTGGAAGTTTTCTTTTCTCGTGGCTAAAGATTCTCAGAGTAAACTATGATGATCCTTTAAAGAATTTCTGTAGTTTCTCATGTTATGTTTCCCTTTTCGATTCTGATTTGGTTTATTAGATTTTTCTCTCTCCCTTGATTTGTGAGTCTTGCTAGTGGTTTATTAATCTTGTTTATTTTCTCAAACAACCAGGTCTTGGTTTGATTGATCTTTCAGATTATTTTTTGTGCTTCCATCTTGCTAATTTCTGCTCTAAGTTTTATTATTTTCTTCCTCCTGCCTGGATTGGGCTCCTTTTGTTGGTCATTCTCTAAGCTCCTAACCTGTGAGATTAGGTTACTTATGTGGGCTTGTTCTTTCTTCCTGAGGAATGTTTGTAGAGCTATAAACTTTCATCTTAATAAAGATTTTGTCATAGTCCACAAATTCTGGTAACTCATTTTTTATTCTCATTTGTTTCCAGGATTCTTTTGATTTCCTTTTTATGCCACTTATTGTTCAGTAGTGAGCTGTTTAATTTCCAGGTATTTGATTTGATTTTTGTGTTTGTGTGTGTGATTCACTTCCATTTTCAGTGCATCATGGTTTGAAAATATCGTTGATACAATCTCTATCTTCTTAATATTATGGAGGTATGTTTTGAGGCCCATCATGTGGTCTATCTTAGAGAATGTTCCATGCATACTTGAGAAGAATGTGTGTTTAGCTTTTGAGGATGAAGTGTCATATATATATATATATATATATATATATATATATATATCCCTTTTTTTCCATTTCTTCCCTCAGATAAAGTATGTAATTTCTAAGCTTGAGTCTGGTTGATCTATCAAGAGGTGATAAAGTGATGTTGAAATATCCCACTAGTATTCTGTTGCTATCGATGTTTTTCTTCAAGCCTATAAGTAGTTGTTTTAAGTATTTTTCTGGTTCCTCATTACTCATTAGGTGCACATACATTTAGGAGTGTAAGTTCTTCCTGATATAAAGATCCCTTGATTACTAAGAAATGGCCTTCACTGTCTCTTGTGACCTTCTTCAGTCTGAAGTCAATGTGGTTGATACTGGAATGGAAACCCTAGCTTTTTGATGGAGTTCTCTGCCTGTAGAATTGTTTTCCAGCCTTTGGCTTTGAGTATGTTTGCTCTGACTGTTCATTCAGATGTGTTTCTTACAGGCAGCAGAATGTTCATTCAATTTTCTGATTCATCCTGCCACTCTGTATCTTGTAATTGGTGCATTTAGCCCATTGATATTGAGAGAGATTATTGTTATGGGGTTTTGTTCCATCTTTCTGCCAATATTTGGTATATTTGAGGGGCTTGTCTTTAATTGTTCTTGTAACCATGGCTTTGATTCTATGAAGTTCCTGAGGTGCTTTTCGTCTGTGAAACTATGTGTTGTTGCTTCTGAGATAAATGAGCATCTAGCTGAATAAAGTATTTTTGGTGAGTCATTTATTTCATTGAGTATTTTTCACTATATCCCAGCACTATCCTTGGGGCCTGCCTGAGAGTTTCATTAGATAAGTCAGCTGTATATCTTTAGGATGCTCCTTTATAAGCAATTTCTTTCTTTGATCTTGCTGCTTTTAGAATTTTATCTCTGTCTATGGTTTTCGTCATTCTAATAAGGATGCGTTTTGGAATATTTTTATTTGGATTTATTTTAGCTGGTACCCTTTGAGCCTTCTGAATCTGGTCCATGTGCTCTTCAGCTCTGGGAACATCTTAGCAGTTATGTCTTTAAAAGTTTCTTCTTCGTCAGGGTTTTCTTCCTGTTTCTATGGGACTCCAATAATTCTTATGTTATTCCTCTTTACTTCATCCCGATTTTCTCTTGACATCTGTTGGTTCATTTTGAGACTTGTTTTCATTTTATGCTGCTGTCTGGAGATTCTCTGCAGCTCATCTTGGAGCTCATTGATTCTGTTGTCAGAAGATGTTACTCCGTTGCTGAATCCTTCCCCTGAGGTTTTCAATTCACCTACCAGGTTTTTCAGATCTGTCACTTCTATCTGCAATTTTGTTTGTATTTTCCACATTTCTGCTCTTAAATCCTCCTGTATTTTATTGGGAGAGTGTTCCATTATTTCTTTTAGCTCCCTATGCATATTCAGTAGCTCCTGTCTAAATACCTTGTCAGAGAGATTGTCTAGCTCACTATCACTGGTTGGGTCTTCTGGTTTCTTCACTAAGCTTGGTGGGCTTCTACGTTCTTTTACCATTGAGAAATCTGTGGTTCAGAATTTCATGCTCACTATTACTTTATTCTTTTTGTTGTAATACTAATTGAGGTGGGGATAATGAATTATTGGCCTAATGTGTTTTTGGTGATCATATTGCCCTAGTTAAAGTTCCACATAAGAGGCTAATTTATGGTTTTTATGATATATTGATAGGGAGAATAACTCCCAGCTGCGTTTGCAGCTGTGGCTCTAGACACCACCCCCACAGGGCCTCTGAACTGGATCAAGAGAGATAGAGTCCTTGACATTGAAGCTAATGGTGTCTTCAAAGATGTCACGCCACTGGCCAAGCAAGTGAAAACAGAGATAGAAAAATGTGACTATCTTAAACTAAGAAGCTTCTGCACCTCAAAAGAAACAGTGACCAAAATACAAAGACAGTCCACAAAATGGGAAAGTATATTCGCCAAATATACATCCGACAAAGGGTTGATATCAAGAATATACAAGTTACTGTTTGAACTCCACAAGAAGAATACATCCAACCCTATCAGAAAATGGGGTGACGAAATGAACAGAATCTTCCTCAAAGATGAAATCCGAATGGCTAAAAGACACATGAGAAAGTGCTCTACATCATTAATCATCAGGTATATGCAGATCAAAACAACAATGATATACCATTTCACACCACAGAGACTGGCCCACATCCAAAAGAACAAAAGCAACCAGTGCTGGCGCGGATGTGGTCAGAAAGGGACCCTCCTTCACTGCTGGTGGGAATGATGACTGGTTCAGCCCTTCTGGAAAACAGTATGAATGATTCTCAAAAAACTAGAAATTGAGCTCCCATTTGACCCAGCAATTCCACTACTGGGAATATACCCCGAAGAGGCAAAAAATATAGTCGAAGCGACATCTGCAATTGTCTGTTCATTGCAGTACTTTTTTTTAATTAGTGAAACACCATGAGGTACAGTTGTAGATTTACAATTTTTTTGTGCTTGGGTTTTGATTATACAATGATCAGATACCCATCCCTCCACCAGTGCCCATTTTCCACCACCATGGATAATTTCCCCCCACCCCCATCCCCTCATCCCCCCTGTCTCTGTGGCAGGGCAATCCCCTGTGTTCTCTCTCTCCTTTTGGGAGTTGTGGTCTGCAAAAGAGGCATTGAGTGGCAAACATGTTCAGTCCATAGTCTACTTTCGACATGCATCTCCCCTCCTGGGAGGATCCTCCAAACATCCTTTATTTGGTGCTCCCTTCTCTATCTGAACTGCCCTTTCATCTAGGATACCCGGCTGGCCTCTAAGTTATGGAGTAATCCTCCTGGTGCTGATCTCAGCTATTCTTGGGTATTAATCTCATACTTTGTTACTTTATATCCCCCAGATGAATGCAATCTTTCTATTTCTATCCCTCTCTTTCTGACTCATTTCGCTTAGCGTGATACTTTCCATATTGTACCACTTGTATGTAAATTTCATGACTTCATCTTTTCTAAGAGCTACATAGTACTCCATTGTGTAGATGTACCAAAGTTTCTTTAACCAGTCATCTGTTCTTGGGCATTCAGGTTTCTTCCATTTTCTGGCTATTGTAAAGAGTGCTGCAATGAACAAACAAGTGCAGATGTCACTTCGATTATACATTTTTGCCTCTCTGGGATATATTCCCAGGAGTGGTATTGCTGGTCAAATGGGAGCTCAATTTCTAATTTTTTGAGAATCGTCCATACTGTTTTCCAGAAGGGCTGAACCAGTGGACATTCCCACCAACAGTGAAGGAGTGTCCCTTTCTCGCCACATCCACGCCAGCATCGGTTGCTTTTGTTCTTTTGAATGTGGGCCAGTCTCTGAGGTGTGAGATGGTATCTCATTGTGGTTTTGATCTGCATCTCCCTGATGATTAATGATGTAGAGCATTTTCTCATGTGCTTTGTTGCCATTCGGATTTCTTCTTTGAGAAAGTTTCTGTTCATTTCATTGCCCCATTTTTGGATGGGGTTTCACGAAATTGAAATATCAAAAACACTTCTGAACAGTTTCTACGAAGCAAATATCACACTGATACCAAAAGCAGACAGAGATACCACAAAGAAAGAGAATTACAGGCCGATATCCCTGATGAACACAGATGCAAAGATCCTCAACAAACTACTAGCAAATAGAATCCAACTACTCATCAAAAAGATCATACACCATGGCCAAGTAGGATTCATCCCAGGGATGCAAGGATGGTTTAACTATCGAAAATCAATCAACATAATCCATCAAATCAACAAAAGAAAAGATAAAAAGCATATGATTATATCAATAGATGCAGAGAAAGCACTTGACAAGATCCAGCACCCCTTTATGATGAAAACCCTAGCCAAAATGGGTATAGAGGGGACTTTCCTCAACATAATTAAAGCCATCTACCACAAGCCTACAGCAAGCGCCATCCTCAATGGGGAATAACATTGCAGTACGTTTTAAAATAGCTAGAATCTGGAAAAAACCTGAGTGCCCAAGAACAGATGACTGTTTAAAGAAGCTTTGGTACATCTACACAATGAAATACTATGTAGCTGTCAGAAAGAATGAAGTCATGAAATTTACATACAAGTGGTACTACATGGAACGTATCATGTTAAGCGAAATGAGTCAGAAAGAGAGGGATAGACATAGAAAGATTACATTCATCTGGGGAACATAAAGTAACAAAATAGGAGACTAACACCCAAGAATAGCTGAGATAAATACCAGGAGATTTACTCCATGGCTTGGAGGCCAGCTTCACACTCTAGGAGTAAAGGCAGCCCAGATATAGAAGGGAGCGCCAAATGGGTGGTATTGGAAGGATCCCCCCAGGATGGGAGAAGCATGCTGAGACTAGACTCTAGACCAAACATGTTGCCACTCGATTCCTCTTTTGCAGGCCACAACACCCAAAAGGAGAGAGAGAACAAAAAGGAGTGCATGCCACAGAGGCAAGGTGGGATGGGGGGATAAGGAGGGTGGAAGGGGTACTGGGATCAGTGGTGGTGGAAAATGGGCACTGGTGGAGGGATGGGTACTCGATCATTGTACAACAGAAACCCAAGCACAAAAATTTGTAAATCTACAACTGTACCTCATGGTGTTTCACTAATAAAAAAAAAATTTAAAAAGAGACATGGAGTCATTGGAGTTTGACTCTTAGTGGTGGTAACAGCGACCTGGCTGAGTTTCTGTTCCTCGGAATTCCCTTCTCAAAAACCTGACTGTTCAATGTTATTGATCTAATGTCATTGTTAGACTAATAGTGTACGTGCTCCACTTATCTTCAATTATTGTCTTGGGCCCCAAACATCTTCAAATACCAAGATCAAAATACGGTTATTGGAATTGAGTGTCAGATATTAATGGAAGGATTGGAGAGGGGATGTGGTCATACCAGTACTCTGATACTGCCCTGACAATGACTCAAGGATTGAGCTGAATATTCTAAGCTATTCTAGGCCTCTAAGTAGCTAGCTGGATTTCGAAAAATATGATAGAATAGAGAGCATATTAACTGAATTTAAATATTTAGAAGCTGATCCTACAGATGCTATGAGTCAATGACAAACAATTCATTATTTTATGTTTTCATTCAGTGACCTATTACTCAATATTTGTTTCATGTTATGCATTAGTTTATGCTCTGGAAATATAAAAATAAATGATACAGATACAATCCTGAATTCAAGGAACTGATATTCTAATAAAAGAAAAATAAGTCATTACAAAATCAGAGATATAGTCTAAGTATCAGATAATAATTAAATGCTACGAAGAAAGGTAAAGTATGATAGGAAGAGTGATGGGAATAATTATTTTAGACAGGGTTATTAAGAGATTTTCTTTCTCTGAGATAGCGACATTTCAAATGTCTTGAGCAAAGCGAGAAAGTAATCCAAGCAGATATCTGTGGGAACAAAGTGTTCTAGGAAGATGTAAGAGCAAGGGAGTTCTCTGAAAAATTTGACTGATTTTTTTTACTTGATTGAGGAAAAAACAGGAAGTGAGATACTGTGTAGAAAAGTCTGTTAGATACTGTGATGTTTAGACGAGGTCCCCATTTATTGGACGTGTCATACCTACTTTTTTCAGACCTTCCAGGAATGGTTTCAGTTTCTGAGGCCCACCCAGAACCCTCCCAAACAAGGTCATTCCCCATTTGGGGAGTGTCAACAGGAGAAGTTAAAGTTTCGTACCGCAACTTAGTGTAGTTTAGGACAACTCAAAATGACCATTCTCATGGCAGAACTTGCCATTAAGTTGACCAAATCTATTATTGAGCCTTCATTGCACTTTTATATCTTTCTTTTCTCACTCTTAATTTGTTCCTCTCCCAGAAAGTAACGTAAACTCCATCTCAACTTGAACTTCAAACTGTAAATAGATTTAAATGGGTGCTCACATCTGTACTAAAATGCTATGAAACACCCTACAGTTCTGAGTAAGAGAGTGATGTCACCATGCTTTATTTTATTTTATATATTTTTAGTGGGATTGTTCACTTTATTACTTTTTTAATTTTTAAAACAACATGAGGTACAGTTGTAGACTTAAAAATTTTTGTGCTTGGGTTTTAGTTATATAATGATCAAGTACCCATCGCTCCACCAGTGACAATTTTCTACCACCACCGGTCTGAGTATCCCGCCCACCTCCCATCCCCCCATCCCCCCATTCCACCCTGCCTTAGTGGCAGGGAATTCCATTTTTTTTCTCTCTCACTGCTTTTGGGTGTTGTGGTTTGCAAAAGAGGCATTAACTGGCAATCATGTTTGGTCTGGAGCGATAGCACAGCGGTAGGGCGTTTGCCTTGCACGCAGCCAACATGGCCGACCCGAGTGTGATTCCTCTGTCCCTCTCGGAGAGCCAGGCAAGATACCGAGAGTATCTCGCCCGCACAGCAGAGCCTGACAAGCTACCCGTGATGTATTCGATATGCCAAACACAGTAACAATAAAGTCTCACAATGGAGACGTTACTGGGCTCGCTCGAGAAAATCGATGAACAAAGGAAGGATAGTGTTTGTTTGTTTTGTTTTCATGTTTGGTCTATAGTCTACTTTCAGTGTGCTTCTCCCATCCTGGGAGGATCTGCCCAACACCCTTTATTTGGTGCTCCCTTCTCTATCTGAGCTCCCTTTTCCCCTAGCATGTGTAGCTGGCCTCCAAGCAATGGAGCAAAATTTCTGGTACTAATCTTGGCTATTCTTGGGTGTTGGTCTCCTATTTTTTTACTTTATGTTATCCAGATGAATGCAATCTTTCTATATCTATCCCTCTCTTTCTGACTCATTTTGCTTAACATGATACTTTCCATGTAGTACCACTTGTATGTAAATTTCATGACTTCATCCTTTCTGACAGCTACATAGTACTCCATTATGTAAATGTACCAAAGTTTCTTTAACCAGTCATCTGTTCTCGGGCACTCAGGTTTTTTCCAGATTCTAGCTATTATAAAGATTGCTGCAATGAAAAAAAACAAGTGAAGATTCACTTCGACTATACTTTTTAGCCTCTCTGGGATATATTACCAAGAGTGGTACTGCTGGGTCCAATGGGAGCTCAATTTCTAATTTTTTGATAATCGTCCATACAGTTTTCCAAAAGGACTGAACCAGTCAACATTCCCACCAGCAGTGAAGGAAAGTCCCTCCCTCTCTCACCACATCCGTGCCAGCACCAGTTTCCAGTTTCTTTTGTTCTTTTGGATGTGGGCCAGTTTCTGTGGTGTGAAATGATATCTCATTGTTGTTTTGATCTGCAGCTCCCTGATGATTAATGATGTAGAGCAATTTCTCATGTGCCTTTAAGCCATTCAGATTTTTCTTTGAGTAAGTTTCTGTTCATTTCATTGCCCCATTTTTGATGGGGTTGGATGTTTCTTCTTGTGGAATTCAACCAGTACCTTGTATATCCTCGATATCAAACTCTTGTCAGATGTGTATTCGGCGAATATCCTTTCCGATTCTATGGACTCTCTTTGTATTTTGGTCACTGTTTCTGTAGAGGGGCAGAAGCTTCTTAGTTTAAGATAGTCCCATTTGTCTATCTCTGTTTTCACTTGCTTGGCCACTGGCGTGACATCTTTGAAGTTACCATTAGCTTCAATATCATGGCGGTTTTGGCAACTTTGTCTTCAACTTTATGGATTTATGGATTCCAGTCTGATGTTGAGGTCTTTAATCCATTTTGCTCTTACTTTGTACATGGTGTTAGGCAGAGATCTGAGCCCACTTTTTTGCATGTAGCCATCCAGTTTTGCCAGCAAAATTTGGTGAAGAAGATTTCCCTTCTCCACTTCACTTTTCTTGCTTCCTTATAGAAGATTAGATGATCATATGCTTGGGGTGAGATGTCAGTATATTCAACCCTGTTCCATTGGTCTACAACTCTGCCTTTGTTCCAGTAGCATGCTGTTTAATTACTGCTTTGTAGTAGAATTTAAAGTTAGGGAGGTTGATTCCTTCCATTTTTCTTTTCCCCAAGAATTGCTTTAGCAATTCGTGGGGGCTTATTGTTCCATATAAATTTCAGGAGTGTTTGCTCCATTTCTTTGAAGAATGTCACGGGTATACTTATAGGGATTGCATTGAATTTATACAATGCTTTCGGTAGTATTGCCATTTTGACAATGTTAAGTCTCCCGACCCATGAGCAGGGGATATCTTTCCATTTCCTCATGTCCTCTTTTATTTCCTGAAGTAGCGTTTTGTAGTTTTCTTTGTACAGGTCCTTTACTTCCTTAGTTAAACTGATTCCTAGGTACTTTATTTTCTGGGGCACAATTTTGAACGGGATTGTATTCTTCATGTCACTTTCTTCGCTTTCACTATTTGGGTATTGATTTTATAGTCTGCAACTTTACTATACAAGTCTATTGTTTCTAGAAGTTTCTTGGTAGAGGCTTTAGGGTTCTCTAAGTATAATATCATATCATCTGCGAATCGTGAGAGCTTGATTTCTTCCTTTCCAACCTGGATGCCCTTAATATCTTTTTCTTGCCTAACCACTACTGCAAGTAATTCCAGTACTTTATATTGAACAGTAGTGGAGAGAGTGGGCATCCTTGTGTGGTCCCTGATCTTAGAGGGAAGGCTCTCAGTTTTTCCCCATTGAGGATGATGCTTGTTGTAGGCTTGTGGTAGATGGCTTTAACTACATTGAGGAAAGTTCCCTATATCCCCACTTTGGCGAGGGTTTTCATCATAAACGGGTGCTGGATCATGTCAAATGCTTTCTCTGCATCTGTTGATATGATCATATGATTTTTATCTTTTCTTTTGTTGATATGATGGATTATGTCGATTGATTCCTGAATGTTAAACCATCCTTGCGTCCCCCGTATGAGTCCCACTTGGTCATGTTGTATGATCTTTTTGATGAGTTGTTGAATTCTATTTGCTAGTATTTTGTTGAGAATCTTGAAATTTGCATTCATCACGAATATCGGCCTTTAGTTTTGTTTTCTTGTGGTATCTTTTTTTCCTTTTGGTTTTAGAGAGGTATGGGCTTCATAGAAACTGTTTGGGAGAGTTTCTGTTTTTTTCAATTTCCTGGAAAAGCTTGAGAAGAACTGGCAATAGGTCCTCTTTAAATGTTTGAAAAAATTCACTAGTGAATCCATCTGGACTACAGCTTTTTTTTGGGAATACTTTTGATTACAGTTTAAATTTCCTTTATGTTAATAGGTCTATTCAGGTACTCTATAGCTTCTTGATTCAGCTTTGGGAGATTATAGGAATCCAGGAGTTTATCCATTTCTTCTAGTTTATCTTGTTTCGTGGCATACAGATCTTTTGAATTTCTTTGGTTTCCGTTGTGATATCTTCATTCTTATTTCTGATTCGGTTTACTAGGGTTCTCTCTCTCTGATTCTTTGTGAGTGTTGCTAGTGGCTTATCTATCTTGTTAACCAGCTCTTGGTTTCATTGATCTTTCAGATTGTTCTTTGGTTTCCATGTCGTTGATTTCTGCTTTAAGTTTTATGATCTCTTTCCTTCTGCCCGATTTGGGCTCCTTCTGTTGATCCTTTTCTAAGATGTTGTGCTGTGAAGTCAAGCTGTTTATGTGCATCCTTTCTTCTGTCCTGAGATATGCTTGCAGGGCTATAAATTTTCCCCTTAATACAGCTTTAGCTGCATCACATAAATTCTGGTAGTCTTCATTCTCATTTGTTTCTTAGTATTTTTTGATTTCATCCTTGACTTCCTTCCTGATCCACTCGTTGTTCAGCAGTGAGTTGTTTAATTTCCAGGTTTTTTATTTGGTTCTCCTTGTCTGTGCGTGATTCACTTCTATTCTCAGTGCATCATGGTCTGAAAAGATAGTTGATACTATTTCTAACTTCCTGATTCTGTTGAGGTATGCTTTGTGGCCTAGCACATGGTCTATTTTGAAAAATTTTCCATGCGCACTGGAGAACAATGTGAATTCTTTCTTTTTGGGGTGTAGAGCCCTGTATAGGTCTATAAGTCCTTTCTCTTCTATTTCTTCTTTCAAAGCCAATGTTTCCTTGCTGAGTTTTGTTCTTGTTGATCTATCCAGAGGTGATGATGCGATGTTAAAATCTCCAGCTACTATTGTGTTGCTAGCAATGTCCTCCTTAAAATCTGTTTGCAGTTGTTTTAAGTATTTAGCTGTTCCATCATTAGGTGCGAATATATTTAAGAGTGTGACTTCTTCCTGTTGTATGTATCCCTTGATGAAGAGAAAATGGTATTCGCTGTCCCTTCTAATCTTTTTCAATGTGAAATTAATTTTATCGGATACTAGTATGGCCACCCAAGCTTTTTTTGAGGGAGCTGTTTGCTTGCAGCATTGCTTTCCATCCTTTCACTTTGAGTCTGTGTTTGCTCTGACCATACTTTTATTTTAAAGGAATTATTTGGCTGCAGTATGCAGAGTAGATTTCGGTAGGAAAAAAAATTGAGAAGCTACTGTAAGTAAGGATATGATAGTGGATTAGACTAGAAATGGAAGTGGTAAGAAATCAATAGATTTAAGGTAATTTCAGAATTTAAATGTTTTTAGTCCATCAAAGGTGCATAAGTCTCAACAACATAATTAAAAAGTAAATTGAAATAAAACTATCTGCTTCTGGAAAGATAGTACAAGAATAAGGTGCTTATCTTGTATGTAAACATACATAAAATTCATCTTGTCTAAAATTTGTCCTTAGTTGGATGCCCTCTTAATGCTAATGCTAGTGGGCTAAATACTCTTTAATCAAGGATCAGAAAATATAGCTCTCAAGATTCATAGGACCCATTGCATGATTTCATGTCACTCAAGATATAGTCTTTATATGCGTTTGCTAAGATGTTGAGTAATCATGACAGAGACCATGTAAACCACCAAGGTGGAAATATTTACTGGCTAGTCCTTATAGAAAAGTTTTCTTTCCTCTGCTTTATTTCAGAGAAGCACAACTATAGTCACCTGGTAAAGGACACAGTTAGTGTTGGTAGATTTGGTGGCCTATTCACTGACTTAATCTAGCATTGCTACTGCCAGCATCATACTTAGGTATCAGTGCTAATTTTCTCAGGTTTTTTGAAGGACCTCTTGAATTATGGCTGCTTCTGTGATTTCTTTTGTTCATTTCAAAGTTTGCTGAAAAGTTTTGAGTGTTAACTGTTTCTCGTTTTTATGAATATGGACCCTAGACCTCTATCACCGTCCTTGTTACTTTCAACTGGTCATTTCAACCATGCAGCAAGGGGTGACAAACAAAAGCAAACAACAAATATACCAGTGATGTTCTCAACAGTTTTCTATGACAAGTTCTCCTGTTTTCTTTGTTTGAACCATTGCTCCTGTGTTTTATGGTTTTTTCTCTGTTCTAACAATTTGGATTTGACATTTAAAATTTTTCTTCCAAGTGCACCTGTGCAGGGGGCCCCGGTAACCACTCTCCGGCCCGCGGAGGTGGCCCGAGGATTGATCCGATGGTGCAAGGAGGGACCAACCGAATGAACACGAGACACAAGAGACAGAGTACAGTTTAGAAACAGAGAGAAAAAGGGACAGGCTTTATTGAGGGATACAGGCTGTTTATATAGGGTCCGGCAGCTCAGTCAGGAGCAGAGGCAATATAACCATATATGGTAAGGTCAGCAACAAGAGCTTTACCTAACATTCAAGGTAGACATTTGCACATCAAAGGGTCTTGTGGCAGTAGGTGCATCCTGAGCTTTACATTTGTATATCAAAGGGTCTTAGGGAGTAGATGCATCCTGGAGGTTACTATAGATAAGGCCAGATAAGCTGTCAGCCTGATGTGTGGCTATAGATCTGGTATCTGCTGAGATCAGGAAGTCCTGGGAGACTGTCACCAATGTCTGTCCCAAGCAGTTCCTAACATGGGAACCATGGCCAGGGTCTATGAGAGGGCTCTTGGCTTCCCACACACATGCACATGTCAACTTGTGTAGAATAATATTGCTTTTGCCTTTCTACCTTGCCACAGGGAGCTTAGGTTTATTGGGTTACCTCCATCACAGTGCTCCCATTCCCATCACAGTGCTCCCATTCCTCTGTGTTTATCTGTAAACTTTTTCTTTGTGTTCTGCTTCCCCAACCGTTCAATCACCTTTATCTCCTAATCAGACTCTGTTAACTTGTAAATATTGCTTTTCTCTTCTCCTTTAGTCCTTTGCATAATTAATTCAGAGCAATGTCCTTTTTGTATTGACACAAGAAGACAATTAATGCTATGCTTTTGTAATTTGGGAGTTAATTAACTCCAAATGATATTCACTTTGGGGCATCTGTTCTCTTAACTTAAGCCTCAGTTGCCTTTACTTCTTAGCACCCCAAAAGCAGGGTCCTGACGAGCTACTGGATAGACCCAAGGCAAACTGTGAGCTACTCTGGCATCAAAATGGGCCAGGCCAAAACGCCATAATACTTAACTATAAGTAAAGAGCATAGTCATTGAAAAATTCAGTCATGATCCAAAAAGTACAACTAGATAGGACCCTGCTAGAGTTAGGAAAGATTAATCTGGCCTGAGCACTGTAGTCGAGATCTATAGAGAGCTGTCCCCAGAAGTGCCACTCTACAATCTTAATATAAATATATCTCTTACTGTGTCCATACAAAATAACTAATATTAAGAAATAGAATTAAGATGTTAATAAGGATGTTAATTAAGATATTTGACTAAGGAGAGGAGAAACACCCCATATGGTATTTCCACACTTGGGCCTGCTTGGTGATCAGGAAGAGCTTTTGATATGTTGATTGTGCTTCCTCAAATGCTGGGAAGTTTGTGAGAGACTGGAGTGAGACAAGGCAGCTAGTCAGAGCAAAGAGAGATAAGTGGGAGAGATAGAAGGAGATGGGAACGAGGGGCAGTGTGAGACTAGAATGAGGGGCTCAGTGAAATTGGAATAGGTGCATGGGGAGAATGGAATAAATGGCAACTGATAACCAACCAGCTTGACCCTCATTGCCTCCTTCGTTAACCCATGGCATTGGCATTCCTGAGAGGGGAAGTGGCCGAAGACTACCAAACGCAGGAGTCGAGATATAGCTGAGGGACTTCCTAGCTTCCAGATGAATAAACAAACTTGTACTGTTGGGATAGGGGAGTCAAAGTTATAACCAAGGTGCCTCCCTTATTGTTGGTGAGATTTCCTCTTATGGATGATGTCTTACCTAATTTTTTTTACAATCCAGGAGACTATGCTTACCTTGGCTCCTTTTTCTGGTTAGTTAAGGAGCAGGGAAAGGCTTGTCTCATTGTTTTATTCAAGTGGGTAAGAGTCATAAGACACTGTGCTGTTGAGTTATTCAGTCTTGCAAGTCTCAAAAGTGTTAGTCTTACTATCTTTCAGACTTGTCCTTTAGTTGTTTCTTTCATAATTTTCAGAATTTATAGCTATGCTTAATGAGAATAAACAGGATAAAAGAGGGGTCAAGAGGATTGTAAAGAGCTGAAAATTTTAGGATAATAAAAGTATAGGTGATAGATAAATGGTCTTCTTTCTGTCTGTTATTTACTCAGAACTATATTACACAGGAATCCATTACAAATTTTGGCTTTTTATGGGAGAGTTCCAGTTTTAACATATCTGAACAGATCACCAACCTCCCACCTTTAATTTTGGGGACGGGCGAAATAGGTAGGCATTTGTTTCAAAGCCAGGATTCAAGTCCCTCTTATAACACCTGTAGGGAAAAGGGTAACTGGTTATGGTGAGATCCAACAAAAACTCTATGACCTTAATGAGCTGAATCAATAGTTAGGTCCATCGCCATTCTTCAAATCCAACATTGAGCATGAAACTGGCGCACTGGATAAAAATGTTTCCTAGAGACTTTGCAAGCACTACAATGGAACTATGGACATGCTGAAAACATCTAAAATCATTCAGTAACTCTCAGAGCTTTTACTTACTTAGAGTGATTCACATCATTTAAGCTCACATTTAATTAGCTAAAGTAAGACATTGGGCCTTGCCTAACTTCACGACGACATAACGACCATCCTGTTATTCATCGATTGCTTCGAGCAGGCCCCAGTAACGTCTCCTTCATCCTAGCCCTGAGATTTTTCACTTAATCACTTAACTTCCCGTTAGTCATCGATTTGCTAAAGGGGGCGCCAGTAACGTCTCCATTTGTCCCTGTCACGTGCTAGTGTAGCCCAATGGCATCTGTTCGCTCTGGGAACATGAAGAGCTTCAAACCAATCGTTCATGATCTTGATGAAGAAGTCTGACCATCTGGTAGGTGGGCGGCCACACAGTCTTTTGACATCCCGTGGAATCCAGTCGGTAACAGCTCTAGTCCAGCAGTCATCTTTAAATCTCATTACGTGACCAGCCCATCTGATTTTTGACACCTTGGCAAATGAGACAGCGTCCCTGATTCTTGATCGTCAACGGATGTCGGAACTCCAGATTTTTTCTCTCATTTAAGTGAAACATGATATTCCAAGCATAGCTCTTTCAATTCTTTTTTGGGAGACCTGAATAGCATTCTCATCCTGTTTGCGTAGGGCCCAGGTCTCTGAGGCATATGTTAATGCAGGAAGAACAGTGGAATCAAAGAGATGTGCCGGGAGCCGGAGATTCTTCGTCCTCTTAGCTATTTCTTCAAAGTTCTTGAAGGCGTTCCAAGCCACTCTTTTCCTCCTGCGCAGTTCGGGTGCCAGGTTATTTGTCATGTTGACTTCTCGACATAGGTACACATAGCTGTTGCATTCGGAGATGGTCGTTCCATTGAGAGCGAATGGGGCATCAGGAACGAGGCTGTTTCTCATAAACATTGTCTTCATAAGATTCAGCTGTAGTCCTACCTTTCCACAGTCACGGTCAAAGTCGGCCAACATTTGTGCCACTTGGCTGATGTTTGGTGTTATTAAAACAATGTCATCAGCAAAGCGATTTTTGTCATCAGTAAAGAGATTTTTTAAGAAAGTGCTATATTCAAGGCTCTTTAAGAGAATGAGACCCATCATTGTTACTGGTATTTGACATATTGGGTACGTCACGGGGAGTTTGCCAGACTCTGCCATATGGGCAGGTTACATTCGGTAGCCTGCCAGTTTGTCCAAAGTAGTAATGAGATAATAAGATGTCATAATAAGATGTCACGCAGCCGCAAATGTGGCCGTACGGTTCCAGGAGCTGGTTTTTATAGTCTCTGAGTCTTGGCCGTTGATGGGATTACACGGCACCAGCGGGCCCGTTGGTGGGTGTGACCCCGCCCCCCCGTGCCTGGCTGTCCTCGCCGGGGCCTCTTGGAGGGGAGCGGGTTGAGCTTTCCTCCCCGCCCCAACCAGGGCTCCGGCAACCAAAGACCGCCAGGACCAGCCACCACCATGCTGAGATCACTCTCCGCACACCTGAAGGTACCGGCAGAGGAACAAGGGCAAGCGGGTCCCGGGGCTGAGAGCTCCAAGCCTACTTGGATCGGGGCTGAGCATCCTCCACCCAGATCCTCCGAATTCCAGTAGGCGGGGGTCACACCCTAACTTCACATGGGTCAAAATATGCACCTCTGAGAGAGAACAGAATATTGTGAGCAGTTATAATGCCTCTTACAGTCTGCTTTCCTGATCAGTGAATGTTCTGGCTATTTTCCTTTTGTGGTACAGAAAGTAATTATATTTATTTCAAAGAAAACAGTCTCAAAGTACCATTCACTCTTGACATCAAACTTATAGTTCGTGATGTTGAGTGGTGCAAATAGTCTCTATATCTAGGAAAGACAAATAATCTCATCAAAGGCCAAGATCCAGAAACTGTTAAACCAAAGCTCCCAGAAGAGAGCGATGCAATATTTTCTGTATTTCGACCCAGAAGCCTCTTTCCCTCTAAGAGAGCCCGACAAGCTACCGAGAGTATCTTACCTGCACGGCAGAGCCTGGAAAGCTAACCGTGGCATATTCCATATGCCAAAAACAGCAACAATAATTGGCCTCATTCCCCAGACCTTGAAAGTGCCCCCAATATGACATTGGGCTATGCTAGCACGTGACAGGGATGAATGGAGACGTTACTGCCACCCACTCGAGCAAATCGATGAACAATGGGATGAGAAGTGATACAAGTGATACAAGTGATCTAGGAATGATATACAATGATGACCACATATACACATTTATGTCTCTTTTATTTCTATTCCTGAAATCTGTATTCTATTGTATAGATTTATGTGATGCTTTCTCCACTGTTTTGATGACTGCAGCTTTGTAGTGTAGTTTGAAGTTTGGTAGTATTATACGCCTTTTTCCTTATTTGAGGTTTTCTGTGATTCCATACAGATTTCAAGATTTGTTATTTTACTAATGTGAAGCATGTCATTGGGACGTTAGTAAATATTATTTTGAATTTTTATATAGCTTTAGTTAGATGGGTAATTTTGACAATATTGGGTTTTCCATCCCTAAATATAGAATGTCTTTAATCTTTCTCTATACAATATCGTGTTATCTTCATATAATGACAATTTTATACATTCCTTTTCTACTGAATATTTTTTATTTGTTTTAAAAATATTTATTCTTTTTTTCCCTTTCACATTTGTTATTGTTACTATTGCTGTGATGATCACACACTTTATTATGGTGCTTGGACATTTGGCTGTGGTGTTTGCATGCTTTAGTTGCAGCACTTGTTAAGTACTGCACACTTTAGTTGTGGTACTTGTGCATACTTGTCACACTCAGTATCCCACATGATAGTGATGTTGAGATTACCCTTCAACATATTGGGTAGGTTGGGGATTATACTCACAACCTAAGGTGTTCAAGTCAGATTCTCTCCCACTTAACTATTTCTGAAACCCATTTTTTCTTTTACTTGCCTAATTTCTCTAGAAGTTCACTTCCTATATTATGTTAGATAAAAGTAGTGCCACTAATCATCCTTGTCTTGTTCCTGATCTTAAAGGAAAAATTTTCATCTTTTTTCTCCATTAATCGTATTAAGTATGAAATTGTAAATTCCCCTTATTATCTTTAGTTATGATCCTATCAGCATAGAAATAATTTAGTAATTAGTGGATTTTTAATGTGTGAAATATTTGCATGCAAAACTGGAGATATTTATGAAGATATAGTATATTGTACAGTTATATGGGTTTATATATCTGTATACATACACATACATGCAACATTGCAATAATTCCCTCAGACAGTTAAACTATTGATATCCGGTCTAGTAGAATAATTCTACTTCCTGATATTATGACTTACTTTGTACTATAACACAAAGTATAGGGTCATGTGATTTATGAGGTCTATAAACCGAAGGATATTAAAGGGTAGTAAAAGAAAGGACCAGGATGTGTTCTAAGAATAATTACTGTAAATATCACAGAATACACCTAAAATGTATTTCATAGAAACCGTCCTAAAATTGAAAACAATCTTAAAAATATAGATGCCATTGTTTATAACAGCTTGTGAAGAGAAAAATACTTTTCTTAATAACAAAAACAAATTTCCATCTTTTATGCTAAAAATAATGACTGAATTATCTTTATATTCTATATGTACAAACTGATTATAAATGAAATCATGAGGCATATGGGTAAAACTGCAGAAAAATGAAATTAAAAGAATTATAGCAGTAACTTACTAAAATTACTTTTAGAATTTTATGCTATTTTCCAGTGTTTTAAAAATTGGTATGATTTTGCATTTCTATTCTTAATAAAAATTAACTTTTGTCATTAATTTGTGTTCGTGAGTTTGCATTTATTGCCTTAAGTAACTTCCGAAATTGCATAAACTTTAGGACCATTAAAACCTAGACCATATCCTACTGCAAAATACTTCACAGATCATCCTATGTTGCAGGCTTACAGAGCAAGTGGAGGAAATAGCTCCTTATATCTATAAAGATAATCTGTACTTAGGAGTTTGAGATCCTCAATATTCAAAGAAAGTCATCCTAATCCTCAGTTTGCAAAATTGTCAAAAACAAAAAAAAAATACTTGGTGTATGGCTTCTTGTTTGTAACGTCAATCTGAACTTAGTGCTTAGGTGCTTAGTGCTTTGTACTGTAACACAAGCTTCAGTGAAAAAGCATTTGCAGTTACAGGTGATTGTCTAAGTAGTGGGTGGTGCACTCATTCTTTCTTTGTATACCTAATACCTTCTCTGGAGAAAACCAGAATAGCAGAGATGAGTATAGATAATTATTTTTTCTAGATATTATTCATATGGTGGTACTGAAATAGGCGGCTCTCACAGGTGGCTTATGTGAGGCAGAAAGGAGAGAGAAAGGCACTTCCTCCTGATCCACTTCTTTTTTTTTTGCTTTTTGGATCACACCTGGCGATTCACAGGGGTTACTCCTGGCTCTGCACTCAGGAGTTACTCCTGGCGGTGCTCAGGGGACCATATGCTGGGATGCTGGGAATCGAACCCAGGTCAGCCACATGCAAGGCAAATGCCCTACCCGCTGTGCTATCTCTCCAGGCCCCGTTCTCCTCCTTATCCATTTCTGTCAGGCCTCCTGGAAAGGCTAGGGCTGATAAAGGTAGCTGTGCTCCCGAGAGGCAACTCCCAGAGCCTCATCAGACACATGAGCTGGCTATCAAGCTACACCTGACATTGGCTTGTTCTTCTCAGCATAGGAGTTGATCCCAGCCACCAGATTCTTAGGGAGCCACAAACTCAGATTGGAGTTAGGAATTGCTATTTGCAGGAAAGGAAAGTCAGTCCTAGGCTTACCCAGGGTCACTGTGTTCTTTTATTTACAATGTGTAATTTTTTATTTTTATTTCTAATTTGTTTATTTTATAAGGTAGTTCACAATATTTGTTTACATTTAATATTCAAACACCAGTCCTACCCCCATTATACCTTCCCACCACCATATTTAGGATACTTCCATCCCGAGCCCCAATCCCTGTCCCATAGCAGAAGCAAAATAATGTATTAATATTGCTTGTTATGAAATACTGCTGAAGATGCTACAAAAAGTATCCTTGTAGAGGAAAGAGGCATAGATTATTCTATTTCAACAGGGGCCATTAAACCTTCTATCAGGAATCACTAACATGTTGTTAGAGGTTGAGCCTTGTGTGCTTTTGTATATATATATATATATCTGTAGAAAACAAATATAAATATATATAATATATACACATACATATATTTTCCTTTAAGATTAGTTGTCTACTACTGTGAGCCCCATCAAATGTGGTGCGGTACTCTTGGAGTATGGGTAGGGTGAATCCTATGAAGTCATATGTGGCCACGCCATCCAGGAATAGGTTCACTCGTGGGTGAGGCTTGGCGGGAACGAGTGGAGAGTGGCCATGAGCATGGTGGTAGTTGGGTTCTGGAGGTTTTCAGCTGCCAGGGCTAGGTCCCTTGGGGCCAGGAGGGCTCTCACTAGCCCCATTCTGGGGCGCCTCAAATGAAAGCCTGGCACAGGATCTGGTGGCATGGTTATGGTGAGCATTCTTATCTTGCCTGCCAGAAAAGAATTTCAGGAGCATATGAGTGCAGTGAAGTAAAACAGTGAAGTAAAGCAGATTTTATTTACAGGATCTTATTGGAAAGGGAGGTGGGAGGGAAAGAGAGTAGAGTAAGTGCTCCAGAGAGAACCTGGGCTTATCCCAGCATTAGATATGAAAACAAAAGTATACATCTCAAGAAGGGAGATGATGTGACACATGTGCTCGGGCACCATGTGTGCTCAGCCAGGTGGGTGCAAGCAGCAGAAGGGTTGGGGCAGCACATGCTTGCCCTTCTTTTGTTCAAGGAGGCTTTTATCAAGTTTCTCCAAGCCATCTTCCCTGGGGCTTTCTAGGTAGGTAAGACTCCATTGATAGGTTGATTGTGGAGGGGATAGGTTTGGGAGTAGTTAATGATCCTCTTGAAAACTTCCATTTTTTGACCTTTGTTTCTGATGAATCTTCTCTCAGAGTGTAGGTTCAGCCTTCTCTGGTCTGGGCTAGCTGAGTCTCCAAGGTTAATCAGATTAAAGAAAAAATTTAGGGTTCTCAATAAACCTTTTCTTCAGGCCCTTTTGGTAGGGAGGGGTCCAGTCTTCTCAGGGTCTGCTGCTGAGAAAAGGTCTTATCAGGACTTACTTTCTGTGTCCACAAGATGGTTTAGTCTTAGAAGTAATGGCTTTATTACTTCCCAGAAATTTCATTGCCAGGAAGGGGACAGTGTTTTCCCTAATCTACTGCCAACATCAGTACCAAAAGCAATCTAAGAAACTTCCTTAAGATGTCTCTTTGAGTATTTACCATAGGGAAGCTCTTGATGACATTGCCTGTTATGTTTGTAGGGTGACAAAAAATATACCACTCAAAAATTCTTCTTTTCAAAGAAAACATCCAACCCCATCAAAAAATGGGGCGACAAAATGAACAGAAACTTTCAAAAGAAGAAATCTGTGCCTCTTACTTTTCGTGCCCCAAGCTGAGCTGGTCTCTTCTCCCAACCCAGGTCAGTTTATCCGCCGCTTCTCGAACCTGGGACTTGGATTTCAGCTTTCAAGCGTCCCAGGCGTCCTCTTGGATGTTGGGGGAGACAAAGCAGCTCTGAGCCTCTCTGCCTCTTCCTTTTAATCCCCCAAGCTGAGCTGGTCTTCTTGGCCACCCAGTCTTTACTCCCCCTCCACACCAGGTACCCGTAGGGTGTGGCCGCTTTAGAAGTGGGCGTAGTTTATTTAGAAGTGGGCGTGGCCTAATTTTAGGCAGGCCAATGCTCACGCGGCCGCAGGTAGTTTACTCATACCAAGAAACCTAGTCCGTACACCTACACACCAACATGAAGAAACAACGCAAATCCCCACCACAGGGAGGGAGAGGACGATGAAATGAGTTCAGAAGCCTCAGTAGGTGCTATTCACCTAAGGGACCTCTCTGACACAGAATTCAGATATTAAGTCATGAAGATGTTCAATCAACCAATGAAACAGTCAGACAGATATCCAGTAAATTGAAAGAGGACGTGAAAGAAACAATGGATAGCACAATCGAGAAAATGCAGGAAGAAATGAGAGCAGAAATTGGAAAGCTATGCACAGAAATGTCACTAATCAAAGATTCCATAGATGAAATGAAGAACTCTGTCTGTGCCCTCAAAAATAGAATGACGACAGCTGAGGAAAGAATCAGTGATCTGGAAGATCAGCTGCACCAAGCCAACAGGCAACAACAAACAGTGGCAAGGGACCTCAAAATAGCTGTACAGAGAATCAGAGTCCTAGGAGACGATTCCAAGAGAAAAAATCTTTAGAATCATTGGACTACCAGAAGCTCAGGGAAAGAATCCCAATGAAAAAGCCATGGATAAACAATTCATCGCTGAAAAATTCCCAGAGATTGACAATGCAGCATTTTCAGATTCAAGGAGCCCTAAGGGTGCCGGCTAAAAGAGATACGAACAAAAACACTCCAAGACATATCATAGTTAGAATGATCAATGCTGCCGATAGAGACACAATACTGCAAACAGCAAGGTCAAAGAAGGAAATCACAAACAAAAGAGCACCCCTTAGACTCACAGCAGATCAATCAGAGGAAACTCTCCAAGCCCGAAGGTAGTGGCAAGATATAGTGAAAAAACTCACTGAAATGAGTGCTTCACCAAGAATACTCTATCCGGCAAATTCTCACTCAAAATCAAAGGAACAGTACACTACTTTCTAGATAAACAGCAGCTCAGGAACTTCATAGACTCAAAACCAAACCTAAAACAAGGGCTAAAGGGGCTACTATAAGACAAAACAAACCCTACAACCACAACAGACCCTTACAGAAAGATGACACAAAACCCCATAACAATAATCTCTCTCAATGTCAATGCTCTAAATTCACTATTTAAGAGACACGGAGTGGCAAAATGGATACAGAGACAGAACCCAACATTCAACTGCCTACAAGAAACTCATCTTAATAGTCAGAGCAAACACAGACTCAAAGTCAAAGGATGGAAAATAATCCTGCAAGCACACAGCTCCTTCAAAAGAGCTGGTGTTGCCATACTAGTATCTGACAACATTAATTTTGTGTTGCAAAAGATTAGAAGGGACAGTGAAGGCGATTTTCTCTTCATCAAGGAATACGTACAACCGGAAGAAATCACACTCTTAAAGGTATACACACCTAATGAGGGAACACCTAATATTTAAAACAACTGCTAACAGATTTTAAGGAGGACATTGCTAGCAACACGATAGTACTTGGAGACTTCAACATGACCTTATCACCTCTGGATAGATCAATAAGAACAAAACTTAGCAAGGAATCATTGGCTTTGAAAGAAAAAGTAGAAGACAAAGGGCTTATAGACCTATACAGGGCTTTACACTCCCAAAAGAAAGAATACACACTCTTCTCCAGTATACATGGAACATTTCCCAAAATAGACAATGTGCTAGGACACAAAACATACCTCAGCAGAATCAGGAAAATAGAAATAGTACCAACCATCTTTTCAGACCATGATGCACTGAGGATAGAAGTGAATCACACACAGACACAAAGAACCAAATCAAACACCTGGAAGTTAAACAACTCAATGCTGAAAAACGAGTGGGTTGAGAAGGATGTCAAGGACAAAATCAAAAGATAGCTGGAAGCAAATGAGAATGAAGACATGAGCTACAAGAACCTATGGAATACAGCGAAAGCCATATTAAGGGGAAAATTTACAGCTCTGCAAGCATATTTTAGGACTGTAGAAAGGATGCACAGAAACTACTTGATCTCACAGCTCAAGAGCTTAAAAAAGGATCAACAGAAAGAGCCTAAATCAAGCAGAAGGAAAGAGATCATAAAACTTAGAGCATAAATCAATGACATGGAAACTAGAGATACGATTCGAAAGATCAATGAAACCAAGAGCTGATTCTTCGAGAAAATAAACAAGATAGATAAACCACTAGCAACACTCAAAAAGAAACAGAGAGAGAGAGAACTCTAATAAACCGAATCAGAAATGAGCAGGGGGATATCACAACAGAAACCAAAGTAATCCCAAAGATCATCAGAGACTACTTTGAAAGATGTATGCCATGAAACAATAGAACCTAGAAGAAATGGATAAATTCCTGGACTCCTATAATCTCCCAAAGCTGAATCAAGAAGATCAAGAGTATCTGAATAGACCTATTAACAACAAGGAAATTGAAACTGTAATCAAAAGTCTCCCCCAAAACAAAAGCCCACGTCCAGATAGGTTCACTAGCGAATTTTTCCAAACATTTAAAGAGGACTTACTGCCAGTTCCTCTCATGCTTTTCCAGGAAATTGATAAAACAGAAACTCTCCCAAACAGTTTCTATGAAGCTGATATCTCTCAAATACCAAAAGGAAAACAGACACCACAAGAAAAGAAAACTACACGCCGATATCCCTGATGAACATGGATGCGAAGATTCTCAACAAAAAACTAGTAAATAGAATTCAACAACTCATCAAAAAGATCATACACCATGACCAAGTAGGATTCATCCCGGGGATGCAAGGCTGGTTTACCACTCGGAAATCACTTCACTTAATCACTTAACTTCCCGTTAGTCGTCGATTTGCTCGAGCAGGCGCCAGTAACGTCTCCATTTGTCCCTGTCGCGTGCTAGTGTAGCCCAATGGCATCTGTTCGCTCCGGGAACATGAAGGGCCTCAAACCGATCGTTCATGATCTTGACGAAGAAGTCTGACCATCTGATAGGTGGGCGGCCACGCAGTCTCTTGACATCCGGTGGAATCCAATCAGTAACAGCTCTAGTCCAACGGTCGTCGTTAAATCTCATTAAGTGACCAGCCCATCTGATTTTCGACACCTTGGCAAATGAGACAGCGTCCCTGATCCTTGATCGTCGACGGATGTCAGAACTCCGGATTCGTTCTCTCATTTGAGTGAAACGTGATATTCCAAGCATAGCTCTTTCTATTCTTCTTTGGGAGACCTAAATAGCGTTCTCATCTTGTTTGCGTAGGGCCCAGGTCTCTGAGGTATATGTTAATGCAGGAAGAACAGTGGAATCAAAGAGACGTGCCCGGAGCCGGAGGTTCTTTGTCCTCTTAGCTATTTCTTCGACGTTCTTGAAGGTGTTCCAAGCCGCTCTCTTCCTCCTGCGCAGCTCGGGTGCCAGGTCATTTCTCACGTTGACCTCTCGACCTAGGTACACATAGCTGTTGCATTCGGAGATGGTCGTTCCATTGAGAGCGAATGGGGCGTCAGGAACAAGGCTGTTTCTCATAAACATTGTCTTCGTAAGATTCAGCTGTAGTCCGACCTTTCCACACTCACGGTCAAAGTCGGCCAGCATTTGTGCCGCTTGGCTGATGTTTGGTGTTATTAAAACAATGTCATCAGCAAAGCGGAGGTGGTGTAGTTGCCGACCATCTATCTTCACTCCCATTCCTTCCCATTCTTGTCGTCGCATGATGTTCTCGAGGGTGGCACTGAAGATTTTCGGTGAAATGGTATCACCCTGCCGCACCCCTCTCTTGACATCAACGATCACTTCTTTGTAGAATGGTGAGATCCTGGTAGTGAATCCGCAATACAGCTCACGGAGGATCCTGGTGTATTGGGCTTGAATGCCCTGATTGCCTAGGGCTTCAATGACCGCTTCGGTCTCAACAGAATCAAAGGCCTTCTTTAAATCAATGAACGTTAAGCAGAGCGGCATCTTGAACTCCCGAGAAACCTCAATGAGCTTGGTTATCGTGTGGATACGGTCGATGGTGCTGAAACATTTGTAAAGAAAGCATGTGTCAGGGTCCCTTTATACTCCATCAGGGGCAAGGACATACCCATAGGTTGCTGAACACTTAGTCCCTGTCTCAGGAAAATTATAGCCCAAAATAGGGCCATAAAATAATATTTAATTATACCTTAACTAAGTCAATGTTCCCCTTTATTCAAATAGAATGGAGACTTAATTGACAAGAATTGGATTTATATTTCTTTTATGCAGCACCTAGCACACAACCCAGAAGTATCTGAGGATATTTAAATTGATAAATTAACTTCTTATTGAAAGAAGTTAATGAGAACTGATTGAGGACTAATAGTAGCTCTTTCTATGAAATAATACTGGGTAAACTGCAATAATTTAAAAATAGTTTAAAAATTAATTTGAGTGACTGTAGAGATGGTTCATATGTTAAAGTTCTTGCCTTGCACACGTCTGATCTGGGTTTGATACCCAGTACTCCATATGGTCTTGAACCCCTCTAGGAGTGGTTCCTGAACAGAGTCAGGAGTATCCCTAAGCATAGCCAGGAATGATCCCTGAGCATAGTCGGATGTGTGCCAAAGCAAAAACAAAAACAAATTTGAAAGGTTGGAGAGATAGTAGAGCTTGCTTTGCATATGTCTGACCCAGGTTTAAACCCTGACTATGGTAGTCCAAGCCCAGAAGTGATCCTTGCACAAAAACTTAGGAGTAAACCTTGAGAACTGCTGACTGTGAAAAAAATCCAATTTGACTGTAATATGTGAAATAACCATAAGGAAAACTTTTCAAGAGATACAGGGTTTATTCTTTTTTCAGATACAATCAAGTTTAGTAGTAGCACTATAGTTCATCAATTTGCTCGAGCGGGCACCAGTAACATCTCACAACAATTGTGAGTCTTCTTGTTACTATTTGTGGCATATAGAATACATCACAAAATTGCAAGGCTTTGCCGTATGGAAGAGATACTCTCGGTAGCTTGCAGGGCTCTCAAGAGGGGTGGGGGAATTGAACCCGGGTTGACCGCATGCAAGGCAAACACCCTACCCACTGTGCTATTGTTCAGCCCAAGTTTAGTAGTAGGCAAAAAAATGGTATGAAGGCTTTATGAGTGACATTAAAGATAGTCTTCTTATGATTCTCTGCATCATCATATCAACCACAATTTATCAGCTATCACAAGACATAGTTTTCAAATTGTCCATATGAATTAAACTCCTCATTCTATAGAGCCAACATAATTTAATTCAACTTAAGTTTATTGAGAAGATACTCTATGCCAAAAGTTTCTTTTGCATCTCTGGAAAGGTGAAAATAAGTAAGTCAAGATTCAAAGAGTCAAGTGACTAGAAAGTCAACACATCAAATATGTGGACTGAGGTAAGGCTAAAGTTAAGCCATGATCTTCCATGTTCCTTTCCTTTGGCAAACCCTCACCAAAATATTGCAAGTGGCAGGTATTATTATAATTTTTTTGTAAATTCATAAATATGACTTAGATACAGAATAACTTACACCAAAATTCATTCAAATAGCATACTATTAAAAAATAACCTTGTATTGACCTATCTGACCCTAGATATTTTTACTTTTCTGCTATAACATGTTTATTATTGATGTGTTTAAGAAAGGAAAATCTTAAATTATGGAAGCAGGCAGACTCTAAGAAGGCCTGGGATGGTATTTCATTACTTCAAAGTGGTTTGGAAGAAAATTTTTTAAAAGGCTTAGAAGTTGATGATGAAAATTAGTTAGCTATAGTTAATAGAGAGTATTCTATACAAAATTAAATCTGTTCATCTGAAGTCATTGCAAAAATCAAATGTGTTAATATGAGAGCATTTAAGCTTTCATATTGCAAACACAAAGTCTTCAATGTATGACCTAGAGACCACAATCTCAAGTCCTGAGAAAGGCTGAATTTATCAGATGTTTAGAATAGTTCCTTCTATGAGACTTTTAACCAAAAAAATTGGACCACACCTTGCAGTGCTCAGGAGGTCTTTGGGTAACCCTATGACCATGGACCAAACTTGGGTAGACTGCATCAAGGAAAACACCCTAACCAGTGTACTATTGTTCCAACACTTCTATGATATTTATGACACCCCACTTACAGTACTTTCTTTCTTTGTTTTGTGCTCCCTTTTTTATATAGTCTTCTTATATACCCTCTCCACCAAGCCCTTTCAAAATCCTTAGATAAGTATTTTGAATTGTTTCCTTAGGATTTCCATTGGCAATCTTCCGTGCTATATACTGGAATCATTACCAATGAGAAACCATGTAAGATGCTATCATCAGTCTTTCCTACTCCTTGGTTGTTCCATTGCCTTGTTCTCTGAAAAAAATTTCTTTAAACATGATACCATTTCCATTCAAAAAGTCATATATAATACCCAGTCTGTCATTTATGTCCTTTGTTAAATGTGGCAGACTCTACTTGTGGTTTATTTAAGACACCTTTACCTTCATTTCTTCATATCAGAGCCCTTATTTTATTAAGGAAGCAAAATGTCCAGTGAAAATACTTCATTTGTAAGTCTTAAATTCTTGATTGGCCTTTTAATAATGGTAAAGGAAAGCATTGAATAGATCAGAGATTCCAAAATTAATTTGGTTTACTTCCCCCTTTTCAGAAAAAGATTACTCTATGATGCCTTCTTTAAGTGAATAAACAGCCTGCACCACCCAAATGCACCCAAGGCTACTAATGCCTCCCTGCATCTTTCCATGTTCCCCACTCTAGAATAATTTTAGGTAAATTTGATAAACAGATAGACTTTCTAGAAAATTTATTTTATTTTATTATTTTTTTTTGCTTTTTGGGTCACACCCGGCAATGCACAGGGGTTATTCCTGGCTCTGCACTCAAGAATCACTCCTGGTGGCGCTCAGGGGACCATATGGGATGCTGGGAATTGAACTCAGGTCGGCCGCGTGCAAGGCAAACGCCCTACCCGCTGTGCTATTGCTCCAGCCCCTAGAAAATTTATTTTTAAAACGGCTGAAATGTGGACTTGATAACTAATGCTCTAATATCCTACTTGTTCATATGAGGGAGAAGAAGTTCATGAATAAAGGAATAAAAAGACATAAGTCTCTGGTCATTGGAAATTTCACGGAGCTGACATTACTACCCCAGATTGTCTACTTCTGTAATTATTTTCCCAAAGTAAAACAAGTCTAAGCCAAATATAGTCACTTGTCAATTGTTACCAATTATCTATTGTTGAAAATAATACTTAATATATAAAAATCCTAGCTAGGAGTCTATATTTCATTATTTTACATGAGTTTAATGTTAACCAAAACTAGCTCACCAATTTTTATTATTTTTTTCTTCTTATTTAAACATTTAAGTTAAATGCATTATCACACATTATCACATTATACAAGTTTCAAGTACATATGATGTACATCATTGTAAATCAAAGACTACATATAGTCACCAAAAGTCTAACTCTATTTTTTACAATACAGTTGGTAATGACATTGAATTGACTCATTGTCTTCCCCCTTTTCTTCTGTTAACCACTATGTTTTGGTCTAATTTTTTAAAAAAATTATGAGGTCATTTACTTGTTTGGTTGAGGTACTGTATAAACATGAAATTACAAGTCATTCTACATATGAAATTTTACTAAGCAGAATATTTTATTTTTTTAAATTTGTATTAGTGACAAACCAAGAGGAACAGTTGTAGACCTACAAATATTTGTGCTTGGGTTTCAATTATATAATGATTAAGTACCAATTCCATGGATTCCATGGATCTCAGTATCACTCCCACATCCCCATCCCCCAACTTCCACCCTGCATCTGTGGCAGGGCATACCCTTTTGTTCTCTCTCTCATATTGGGTGTTGTGGTTTGCAGAAGAGGCAATGGTTGACAATCATGTTTGGTCAATAGCCTACTTTCAGCATGCTTCTGCCATCCTAGGAGGATCCTCCTAACACCCTTTATTTTGTGCTCCCTTCTCTCTCTGAGCTGACTTTTCCACTAGCATGTATGGCTGGTCTCCAAGCCATGCAGTAAACCTCCTGGTACTTTTCTCGGCTATTCTTGGGTATTAGTCTCGTATTTTGTTACTTTATGTTCCACAGATGGATGCAATCTTTCTATGTCTATCCCTCTCTTTCTGACTCATTTCGCTTAGCATGATACTTTCCATGTAGTACCACTTGTATGGAAATTTCATGACTTCATCTTTTCTAACAGCTACATAGTACTCCATTGTGTAGATATACCAAAATTTCTTTAACCAGTCACCTGTTGTCGGGCAATCAGGTTTTTTTCCAGATTTTGGCTATTGTAAAGAGTGCTGCAATGAACAAACAAGTGCAGATGTCATTTTGACGATACTTTTCTGCCTCTCTGGGATATATTTCCGGGAGTGGTATTGCTGGATCCAATGGGAGCTCAATTTCTAATTTTTGAGAATCGTCCATGCTGTTTTCCAAAAGGGCTGAACCAGTTGGCATTACCACCAGCAGTGAAGAAGGGTCCCTTTCTTGCCACATTCGTGCCAGCACCGGTTGCTTTTGTTCTTTTGTATGTGGGCCAAACTCTGTGGTGTGAGATGATATCTCATTGTGGTTTTGATCTGCATCTCTCAGATGAGTAATGACAAGAGCATTCTCTCATGTGCCTTTTTGCCATTCGAATTTCTTCTTTGAGAAAGTTTCTGTTCATTTTCTCACCACATTTTTTGATGGGGTTGGATGTTATCTTCTTGTGGATTTCAACTAGTAATTTGTATATTCTTCATATCAACCCCTTGTCAGATGTGTATTCGGTAAATATCCTTTCCCATTCTGTAGACTCTCTTTGTATTTTGGTCATTGTTTCTTTGAAGGTGCAGAAGCTTCTTAGTTTAAGATAGTCCCATTTGTCTATCTCTGTTTTCACTTTCTCAGCCAGTGGCATGACATATTTGAAGATACCATTAGCTTCAAAGTCATAGAGGGTTTTGCCAACTTTTTCTTCAATATACCTCATGGGTACCGGTCTGAAGTTGAGGTTTTTAAGCCATTTTGATCTTACTTTTGTACATGATGTTAGGCAGAGATCTGAGACCATTTTTTTTGCATGTAGCTGTCTAGTTTTGCCAGCATCATTTGTTAAAAAGGCTTTCATTAATCCAAATCACATTCTTTGCTCCTTTATCAAAGATTAGATCATCATATGTTTGAGAGGAGATGTAAGTATATTCAACCCTGTTCCATTAATCTGCAATTCTCTCTTTGTTCCAGTGCCATGCTGTATTATTACTGCTATGCAGTAGAGTTTGAAGTTAGGAAGGTTGATTCCTCCCATTTTCTTTTTCCCAGGAATTGATTTAGCTATTAGTGAGGGCTTAATTTTCCATATGAATTTCTAGAGTGTTTCCCCATTTCTTTGAAAAATGTCATGGGTATCATTATAGGGATCACATTGAATTTGTACAATGATTTGGGAAGAATTGCCATTTTGACAATGTTAATTCTCCCGACCCATGAGCAGGGGATATCTTTCCATTTCTTCTTGTCCTCTTTTATTTCCTGAAGTGGAGTTTTGTAGTTTTCTTTGTACATGTCCTTTACTTCCTTAGTTACGCTGATTCCTAGGAACTTGATTGTGTGGGGCACAATTGTGAACGGGATATTTTTATGTCACTTTCCTATCTCTCACTGTTTGTGTATAGGAAAGCCATGGACTTTTCAGTATTGGTTTTATAGCCTGAAACTTTACTATACAAGTCTATTGTTTCTAGGAGTTTTTTGGTGGAGGTTATTGGATTCTCTAAGTATAGTATCATACCATCTGCGAATAGTCAGAGCTTGATTTCTTCCTTTCCTAACTGAATGCCCTTAATATCTTTTTCTTGCCTAATCGCTATTGCAAATACTTCCAGTACTATATTGAACAGTTGTGGAGAGAGTGGGCATCCTTGTCTCGTCCCTGATCTTAGAGGGAAGGCTTTCAGTTTTTCACCATTGAGGACGATACTTGCTATGGGCTTGTGGTAGATGGCTTTAACTATACTGAGGAAAGCCCCGTCTATACTAATTTTGGCCAGGGTTTTCTTCATAAATTGGTGCTGGATCTTGTCAAATGTTTTCTCTGCATCTATTGATATGATCATATGCTTTTTATCTTTTCTGTTGTTAGTATGATGGATTATATTGATTGATTTCCGAATGTTAAACCATTCTTGCATCCATGGGATGAATCCTACTTGGTCATGGTGAATGATCTTTTTGATGACTCGTTGGATTCCCTTTGCTAATAGTTTGTTGAGGATTTTTTTTAAAATTTATTGATTTTTATTGTACAATATGTAAGCATCATCACAATCAATATAGCATATTTTAAAAAAATTTTATTAATGAATCACCATGAGGTACAGTTGAAGATTTAAAAAATTTTGTATTTGGGTTTTGATTATACAATGATCAGATACCAAACCCTCCACCAGTGCCCATTTTAAACGACCATGGATAATATCCCTCCCACCCCATCCCCCCCATCACACCCTGCCTCTGTGGTAAGGCATTCCCTTTTGTTCTCTCTCTCCCTTTGGGTGTTGTGGTATGCAAAGGAGGCATTGAGTGGCAAACATGTTCAGTCCATAGCCTACTTTCGACATGCATCTCCCCTCCTGGAAGGATCCTCCAAACACCCTTTATTTGGTGCTCCCTTCTCTATCTGAGCTGCCCTTTCCCCAAGAATATCCTGCTGGTCTAACAGCTATGGAGTAATCCTACTGCTGCTGATCTCAGTTATTCTTGGGTATTAATTTCATATTTTGTTACTTTATATCCCACAGATGAATGCAATCTTTCTATGTCTATCCCTCTCTTTCTGACTCATTTCGCTTAGTATAATACATGTTGTACCACTTGTATGTAAATTTCATGACTTCATCTTTTCTAGCAGCTACATAGTACTCCATTATGTAGATATACCAAAGTTTCTTTAACCAGTCATCTCTTCTTGGGAACTCAGGTTTCTTCCAGTTTCTGGCTATTGTAAAGAGTGATGCAACTAACAAACAAGTGCAGATGTCACTTTGACTATATATTTTTGCGTTTCTGGGATATATTCCCAGGAGTGGTATTGCTGGGTCAAATGGGAGCTCAATTTCTAATTTTTTGAGAATTGTCCATACTGTGTTCCAGAAGTGCTGAACCAGTCGGCATTCCCACCAACAGTGAAGGAGTGTCCCTTTCTCACTACATCCGCGCCAACACAGGTTGCTTTTGTTCTTTTGAAAGTGGGCGAGTCTCAGAGGTGTGAGAACGTATCTCAATGTGGTTTTGATCTCCATCTCCCTGATGATTAATGATGTAGAGCATTTTCTCATGTGCTTTTTTGCCATTCTCATTTCTTCTTTGAGAAACTTTCAGTTCATTTCATTGCCCCATTTTCGATGGGGTTGGATGTTTTCTTCTTGTGGAGTTCAACCAGTACTTTATATATCCTTGATATCAACCCCTTCTCAGATGTGTATTCGGCGAATAACCTTTCCCATTCTGTAGACGTCCTTGTATTTTGGTCACTGTTTCTTTGGAGGTGCAGAAGGTTCTTAGTTTAAGATAGTCCCATTTATCTATCTATGTTTTCACTTGCTCTGCCAGTGGTGTGGCATCTTTGAAAATACCATTAGCTTCAATGTCATGGAGGGTTTTGCCAAATTTGTCTTCAATGTACCTTATGGTGTCTGGTCTGATGTTGAGGTCTTTAATACATTTTGATCTTAGTTTTGTACAGAGGCAGAGTTCTGAGTCCATTTTTGCATGTAGCCGTCCAATGATGCAGCACAATTTATTAAAGAGGCTTTCCTTAATCCACTTCACACTTCTTGCACCTTTATCAAAGATTAGATGTCATATGACTGAGGGGAGATGTCAGTGTATTCAACCCTGTTACATTGGTCTGCAGTTCTGCCTTTGTTCCAGTACCATGCTGATTTAATTATTACTGCTTTGCAGTAGAGTTTGAAGTTAGGGAGGTTGATTCCTCCCATTTTCTTTTTCCCAAGAATTGCTTTAACTATTCGTGGTTGATTATTGTTCCATATAAATTTCAGGAGTGTTTGCTCCATTTCTTTGAAGATTGTCCTGGATATCCTTATAGGTATTGCATTGAATTTATACAATGCTTTTGGTAGTATTGCCATTAAGCTGAATCCTAAGTACTTAATTTTCTGGGGCACAATTGTGAACGGGATTGATATTTTCAAGTAGCTTTCCTCTCACTCATTGTTTGCTTATAGGAAAGCCATGGACTTTTGGGTATTGATTTCATAGCCTGCAACTTTACTATACAAGTCTATTGTTTCTAGGAGTTTTTTGGTGGAGGTTATTGGATTCTCTAAGTATAGTATCATATCATCTGCGAATAGTCAGAACTTGATTTCTTCCTTTCCTACCTGAATGCCCTTAATATCTTTTTCTTGCCTAATCGCTATTGCAAGTGCTTCTAGTACTATATTGAACAGCAGTGGAGAGAGTGGGCATCCTTGTCTCATCCCTGATCTTAGAGGGAAGGCTCTCAGTTTTTCACCATTGAGGATGATGCTTGCTGTAGGCTTGTGGTAGATGGTTTTTACTATGTTGACTAAAGTCCCCTCTATACTCATTTTAGCTAGGGTTTTCATCATAAAGGGTGCTGGATCTTGTCAAATGCTTTCTCTGCACTATTGATATGATCATATATTTTTAATCTTTTCTTTTGTTGATATGATGGATTATGTTGATTGATTTCTGAACGTTAAACCATCCTTGCATCCCTGGGATGAATCCTACTTTGTCAAGGTCTGTGATCTTTTTGATGAGTAGTTGGATTCTATTTGCTAGTAATTTTTTACGATCTTTGCATCTGTGTTCATCAGGGATATCGGCCTGTAATTCTCTTTCTTTGTGGTATCTCTGTCTGCTTTTGTTATCAGTGTGATATTTGCTTCGTAGAAACTGTTCGGAAGTGTTTTTGATATTTCAATTTCGTGGAAAATCTTAAAGAGGATTGAGAGTAAGTCCTCTTTAAAGATTTGGAAGAATTCACTAGTGAATCCATCCGGGCCAGGACTTTTGTGCTTGGGGGGACTTTTTATTACCATTTCAATTTCTTTGATGGTGATAGGTCTGTTCAGGTATTCCAGCTCTTCTTGGTTCAGCCTTGGGAGTCTGTAGGAGTCTAGGAATTTATCCATTTCCTTGACTTTTTGATGTTCTGTGGCATAAAGCTTTTCAAAGTACTCCCTTAGTATAGTTCGAATTTCTGTAGTTTCTGTTGTAATGACACCCTTTTCAATTCTGTTTCGATTTATTAGGGTATTCTCTCTCCCTTTCTTTGTGAGTTTTGCTAGAGGCTTATCGATCTTGTTAATTTTCTCGAAGAACCAGCTTTTGGTTTCATTGATCTTTCGGATTGTTTTTTGGGTTTCCATCTCGTTAATCTCTGCTCTGTGTTTTATTATTTCCTTTCTCCTGTTCGGGTTGTGCTCCTTTTGTTGGTCCTTCTCAAAGCTCTTAAGCTGTGAGGTTAGATTATTTATGTGTGCACGCTCCTCCTTCCTGAGGAATGCTTGTAGGGCTATAAACTTTCCTCTTAACTTTCATCTTTTGCTGTGTCCCATAAGTTTTGGTAACTCGTGTTCTCATTTTCATTCATTTATAGGAATCGTTTGATTTCCTCTTTGATTTCCTTTCTAAGGCACTCGTTGTTTAATAGCGCACTGTTTAATTTCCAGGTGTTTGATTTTTTTTCTGTTTTTGTGTGTGATTTACTTCTAATTTCAGTGCCTTATGGTCTGAGAAAATTGTTGATACAATCTCTATCGTCTTAATTTTATGGAGGTATGTTTTGTGGCTCAGCATGTGGTCTATCTTGGAGAATGTTCCATGGACGCTTGAGAAGAATGTTTACTCAGCTTTTTAAGGATGAAGTGTCCTGTATATATCGACCTAGTCCCTTTCTTCCATTATTTCCCTCAGATGAAATATGTCCTTGCTAAGCTTGAGTCTGGTTGATCTATCAAGAGGTGACAAAGTGGTGTTGAAGTCTCCCACTAGTATTGTGTTGCTATTGATGTCTTTTTCCAAATCTATGAGTAGCTGTTTTAAGTAATTTGCTAGTCTCTCATTAGGTGCATATAGATTTGTTATTGTAATTTCTTCCTGTTGTACAGATCCTTTGATCAATAAGAAATGGCCTTTACTGTCTCTTATGACCTTCTTCACTCTGAAATCGATGTGGTCTGATATTAGGATGGCTACCCCAACTTATTTATGGGAGCTGTTTGACTGTAGGATTGTTTTCCAGCCTTTGACTCTGAATATCTGTTTGCTTTGACTATTGAGATGTGTTTCTTGCAGGCAGCAGAAGGTTGGGCTCAATTTTCTAATCCATCCTGCCACTCTATGTCTTTTCTTTGGTGCGGTTAGGCCATTGACATTGAGGGAGATTATTGTTATGGGATTTTGTCCCATTGTTCTGTTGATATTTGGTGTATGTGAGGGGCCTGTCCTGCCTTAAAGTAGCCCATTTAGTTGTTCTTTTAACCATGGTTTTGAGTCTATGAAGTTCCTGAGCTGTTATTTGTTTGTGAAACTGTATGTTTTTCCTTCTAGTATGAATGAGAGTCTCTCTGGGTAAAGTGTTTTTGGAGAGGCATTTATTTCATTGAGTTTTTTCACTATGTCCCACCGTTTTTGGGCCCTGAGGGTTTCATCAGAAAAATCAGCTGTGAATTTTAAGGATGTTCCTTTGTAAGAGATTTCTTTCTTCGATCTTGCTGCTTTCAGAATTTTGTCTCTGTCTAAGATTTTGGTCATTTTGATCAGGATGTGTCTTGGGGTATTTTTATTCGAATTTCTTCTAGCTGGTACGCCTCGGGCCTCCTGAATGTGGTCACATGTTTTCTTCAGCTCTGGAAACGTTGTAGCAATGATGTCTTTGACAGTTTCTCCTTCATCAAGGTTTTCTTCCCGTCCCTCTGGGACTCCAATAGTTCTTATGTTTCCCCTTCTGGCTTCATCTCGATCTTGTCTTGCCATCTGTTCCTGAATTGTGAGTCTCTTTTCCATTTTCTGCTCTTTTCTGGAGAGTCTCTGAACTTCATCTTCGAGCTCACTGATTCTGTTCTCAGCAGCTGTAACTCTGCTGCTGAGGCCTTCCACTGAGTTTTTCAATTCGCCTACCAGGTTTTTCAGGTCTAACATTTCCGATTGCATTTTCCTCATTTCTGCCTTCAAATACTCTTGTATTTTATTGGCATTGCTTTCCATTGTTTCTTTTAGTTCCCTAAAGCTCCCTTCTGAATTCCTTGTCAGAGAGATTGTCTAACACTACAGTACTATTTGTGTCTTCTGGGCTAGCCTCTTCAATAAGAAAGTTTGGTGGGCTTTTGCATTGCTTTACCATTGTGACCAGTGTGCTTTAGTCCTTTACGTTCACTGTTACTATTCTGGTTGAATGAGGAGAGAGTGCCTAGAGCCGTTCAGCTTTGTTGCCGCGAGATGGGCCTAAGTTCCCATCCCGCGCAGATCATACTGTTCCCTCTTATGGTGGGAAAGGATTTTGGGTAAGGCTGGTCGATGATAGCCACCCTTCTACCTTTCTGAGTCTGACCTTCTTCTCAATCAGGCATTATTCTTTGTTTTATATCCGACATTGAGTGAAACTTTGGAAGAAGTGGTATTTAGTACTGAGCTTGTACAGCTCATTTCAAGCAGGTCTTTTGTTAGAAATGGAGTAGGTGGGTGGGATGTTGTTGAATTGTAGTAGAAGTGGTGAGAAATTTTTGCTCGGTATTAGGCAATAGTCCATCACCTTAACCACTCGGCCACCTTGTCCCCCCCGGACAGGAGCGATAGCACAATGGTAGGGCGTTTGCCTTGCAAGTAGCCAACATGGCCAACCCGAGTTCAATTCCTCCGCCCCTCTCGGAGAGCCCAGCAAGCTACCGAGAGTATCTCGCCCACACGGCAGAGCCTGGCAAGCCACCCATGATGTATTCGATATGCCAAACACAGTAACAACAAAATCTCCAAGGGAGACGTTACTGGGCCCGCTTGAGCAAATCGATTAGGCAACAAGTTGTGGGATGGAAGTCCTGAGTGCTTGGAGTGGGTGATATAACTGCGGCCCCGTTAGAGGTCGCCCACCGAGGAGAATGCCACGCCCACTTTGGGAGGCCACGCCCCCTTTATAGTGGCCATTCCACTAGCCTGTCCCAGGTCACTCCTACCCAGGATCCTGGAATGGAGGAAGGGTGGTGGACAGTCCCACGGAGCTGGACCTGCGGTGGCTGTCTCCCCGCTGGAATTCGGCGGGAAAGGGTGTGCGGCTGGTCAGGAGGAGCGGCTCCGGCTTGGGCTCCCCCTACCCACCTGGAGAGGAGGGGCTGATTAGCTGATGGACTGGTCTCATGGAGCTGGACCTGCAGCGGGGGTCTCCCCGCTGGGGTTCGGCGGGAGGTTTGTTGAGGATCTTTGCGTCTGTGTTCATCATGGATATTGTCCTGCAATTATCTTTCTTTGTGTTATCTCTGTCTGCTTTTGTTATCAGGGTGATATTTGCATCATAGAAACTTCTCGGAAGTGTTTTTGATATTTCAATTTGTTGGAAAAGCTTAAAGACGATTGGGAGTAAACCCTAATTCATTATTTGGAAGAATTCACTAGTAATTCCATCTGGACCATGACTTTTGTGCTTTGGGAGACTTTTTATTACCGTTTCAATTTCCTTGTTGGTCATAGGTCTGTTCAGGTATTCCAGGTCTTCTGGTTAAGCCTTGGGAGTCTATAGGAATTTAGAAATTTATCCATTTCCTCCAGGTTTTCATGTTCCATGGCATAAAGCTTCTCAAATTACTCCGTGAGGATCCTTTGAATTTCTGTATTTTCTGTTGTAATGACCTCCTTTTCATTTCTGATTTGGTTTATTAGGGGTTTCTCTCTCCCTTTCTTTGTGAGATTTTCTAGAAGCTTATTGATCTTGTTTATTTTTTCAAAGAACCAGCTCTTGGTTTCATTGATCTTCAGATTGATTTTGGGTTTCCATCTCGTTAATCTCTGCTCTAAGTTTTATTATTTCCTTCCTCATGTTTGACTTGGACTCCTTTGTTGGTCCTTCTCAAAGCTCTTAAGCTGTGAGGTTAGGTTACTTATGTGGGCTCATTCCTCCTTCCTTAGGAATGCTTGTAGAGCTATAAACTTTCTTCTTAACAAAGCTTTTGCTGTGTTACCATAAGTTTTGGTAACTCATGTTCTCATTTCCAGGAATCTTTTGATTTCCTCTTTGATTTCTTTTCTAAGCCACTCATTATTCAATAGCGCACTGTTTAATTTTCAAATGTTTGATTTAGTTTTCTGTTTTTGTGTGTAATTTACTTCTAATTTCGGCAGATTATGATCTGAGAAGATTGTTCATACAATTTCTATCTTTTAATTTTATGGAGGTATGTTTTGTGGCTCAACATGTGGTCTATTTTGTAGAATGTTCCATGCACGCTTGAGAAGAATGTATATTCAGCTTTTTGAGGATGACGTGTCCTGTACATATATCGACTAAGTCCCTTTGTTCCATTTATTTCCCCTCAGATGAAATATGTCCTTGCTAAGCTTGAGTCTGGTTGATCTATCAAGAGGTGATAAAGTGGTGTTGAAGTCTCCCACTAGTATTGTGTTGCTATCAATGTCTTTCTCTAAGTCTAAGGGTAGTTGTTTTAAGCACATTGCTGGTCCCTCATTAGGTGCATATACATTTAGTATTGTAAATTCTTGCTGTTGTTCAGATCCCTTGATCAATATGAAATGGCCTTTACTGTCTCTTGTGACCTTTTTACTCTGAAGTCAAGGTGGACTACTACTAGGATGGCTACTCCAGCTCTTGTATGGGAGGTGTTTGCCTGTAGGATTGTCTTACAGCCTTTGACTCTGAGTCTGTGTTTGCTTTGACTATTGATATGTGCTTCTTGCAGGCAGCAGAATGTTGGGCTCAATTTTCTAATCCATCCTGCCACTCTATGTCTTTTCTTTGGTGCGTTTAGCCCATTGACATTGAGGGAGATTATTGTTATGGGATTTTGTCCCATTTTTCTGTTGAAATTTGTTATTTGAGTGGCCTCTCTTGTTTTAAAATAGCCCATTTAGTTGTTCTCGTAACCATGGTTTTGAGTCTATGAAGTTCCTGAGTTTGTTTGTGAAACTCTGTGTTATTCCTTCTTTTATGAATGAGAGTCTCGCTAGGTAAAGTTCTTTTGGTGAGGCGTTTATTTCATTGAGGTTTTTCACTATATCCCACCTCTGTTTTCAGGCCATGAGGGTTACTTTTATTTTTGTAGAGAAATTTAGGAATTTTTATTAATTTTTCTGTGGTATCTAGGGTCAAACTCAGATAACAGCACACCCATGCAAGGCAGTGGTTTTCCACTGAGCTATATCCCAAGCCTCATTTTTCCAAGAGACATTGGGTGGCAAACATGTTCGGTCTATAGACTACTTTCAGCACGCATCTTCAATCCTGGGCGGATCTACCCAGCACCCTTTATTTGGTGCTCCCATCTCTATCTGAGCTGCCTTTGCCGGTAGAGTGAGTGGCTGGCCTCTAAGCCATGGAGTGAACAATCTGGTATTTATCACAGCTGTTCTTGGGTGTTAGTCTCTTATTTTGTTACTTATGTTACCCAGATGAATGCAATCTTTCTATGTCTGCCCCTCTCTTTCTGACTCATTTCGCTTAGCATGATACTTTCCATGTATTACCAATGGTATATAAATTTCATGACTTCATTTTTTCTAACTGCTACATAGTACTCCATTTTGTAGATGTACCAAAGTTTCTTTAACCAGTCATCTGTCTCGGGCACTCAGGTTTTTACCATATTCTAGCTATTATAAACAGTGCTGCAATGAACAAACAAGTGCAGATGTCACTTCGACTATACTTTTTTGCCTCTCAGGGGTATATTCCCAAGGAGTGCTATTGCTGGGTCAAATGGAAGCTCAATTTCTAATTTTTTAAGAATCGTCTATAGTGTTTTCCAAAAGTGTTGAACCAGTTGGCATTCCCAACAGCAGCGAAGGATGGTCCCTTTGTTGCCACATCCGGGCCAACAAAAGTTGCTTTTTTTCATTTGAATGTGGGTCAGTCTCTGTGGTGTGAAATGATATCTCATTGTTGTTTCGACCTGCTTCTCCCTGATGATTAATGATGTACAGCATTTTCTCATGTGCCTTTTAGTCATTCGGATTTCTTCTTTGAGAAAGTCTCTGTTCATTTCGCTGCCCCACTTTTTGATGGGGTTGGATATTTTCTTCTTCTGGAGTTCAAGCAGTACTTTGTATATCCTTGATATAAACACTTGTCGGATGTGTATTTGGAAAATATCGTTTCCCATTCTGTAGAGTGTCTTTGTATTTTGGTCACTGTTTCTTTGGAGGTGCTGAAGCGTCTTAGTTTAAGATAGTCCCATTTGTCTATCTCTGTTTTCACTCTCTCAGCCAGTGGCGTGACCTATTTGAAGATACCATTAGCATCAATGTCATGAAGGGTTTTGCCAACTTTTTCTTCAATGTACCTTACGGATTCTGGTCTGATGTTGAGGTCTTTGATCCATTTTGATCTTACTTTTTTACATGCTGTTAGGCAGAGATCTAAGCCCAGTTTTTTGCATGTAGTCGTCCAGTTTTGCCAGCACCATTTGTTAAAAAGGCTTTCCTTACTCCACTTCGCATTTCTTGCTCCTTTATCAAAGATTAGATGATCATATGTTTGAAGGGACATGTCAGTATATTCAACCCTGTTCCATAGGTCTGCAGCTCTGCCTTTGTTCCAGTACCATGTTTTATTACTGCTTTGTAGTAGAGCTTAAGGTTCCTGAGGTTATTTCCTCCCATTTTCTTTTTTCCCAAGAATTGCCTTAGCTACTCGTGGAGGTTTATTGTTCCATATAAATTTCAAGAGTGTTTGCTCCATTTCTTTGTAGAATGTCCTGGGTATCTTTATAGGGATTGCGCTGAATTTGTACAGTTCTTTGGGAAGTATTGCCATTTTGACAATATTAATTCTCCTGATTCATGAACAGGGGATAATTTTCGATTTCCTCACGTCCTCTTTTATTTCCATAAGCAGCGTTTTGTAGTTTTCTTTGTACAGGTCCGTTACTTCCTTAGTTAAACTAATTCTAGGTAGTTGATTTTCTGGGGTACAATTGTGAACGAGATTGTTTTCTTCATGTCATTTTCTTCTGTCTCACTATTTGCGTAAAAGAAAGCCATGGACTTTTGGGTGTAGATTTTACAGCCTGCAACTTTACTATAAAAGACTATCGTTTCTAGGAGTTTCTTGGTAGAGGTTTTCGGGTTCTCTAAGTATAGTATCATATCATCTGTAAATAGTGAGAGCTTGATTTCTTCCTTTCCTATTTGGATGCCCTTAATCTCTTTTTCTTTCCTAATCGCTATTGCTAATATTTCCAGTACTATGTTGAACAGTAGGGGAGACAGTGGGCATCCTTGTGTCTTCCCTGATCTTAAGGGGAAGGCTCTCAGTTTTTCTCCATTGAGGATGATGCTTGCTGTAGCCTTGTGGTAGATGGCTTTAACTATATTGAGGAAAGTACCCTCTATCCCAAATTTGGCTAGGGTTTTCATGATAAACGGGTGCTAGATCTTGTCAAATGCTTTCTCAGCATCTATTGATATGATTATATGACTTTTATCTTTTCTTTTGTTGAAATGATGGATTATGTTGATTGATTTCCCAATGTTAAACCATCCTTGCATCCCCGGGAAGAATCCCACTTTTTCATGGTGTATGATCTTTTTGATGAGTTCTTGAATTCTATTTGCTAGTATTTTCTTCAGAATCTTCACATCCGTGTTCATCAGGGAAATCGGCCTGTAGTTTTCTTTTTTTGTGGTGTCTTTTATTTCCTTTTGGTATTAGAGAGATATGGGCTTCATAGAAACTGTTTTTCAATTTCCTGTAAAAGCTTGAGAAGGACTGGCAGTAGGTCCTTTTAAATGTTTGGAAAAATTCGCTAGTGAATCCATCTGGACCTGGGCTTTTGTTTTTGGGAAGACTTTTGTTTACAGTTTCAATTTCCTTGATGCTAATTGGTCTATTCAGGCATTCTATATCTTCTTGACTCAGCTTTGGGAGATTATAGGAATTCAAGAATTTATCCATTTCTTCTTGGTTCTCTTGTTTCGTGGCATATAAAGTTTCAAAGTAGTCTCTGATGATCTTTTGAATTTCTTTGGTTTCCGTTGTAATATCTCCATTTCTGATTCAGTATATTAGGGTTCTCTCTGTTTCTTTTTGAATGTTCCTAGTGGTTTATCTATATTGTTTATTTTCTCAAAGTACCAGCTCTTGGTTTCATTGATATTTCGGATTTTATTTTGGTTTCCATGTCATTGATTTTTGCTCTAAGTTTTATGATCTCTTTCCTTCTGCCCGATTTGGGCTCCTTCTGTTGATCCTTTTATAAGATCATGAGCTGTGAAGTCAAGTTGCTTATGTGCAGACTTTCTTCTCTCCTGAAATATGCTTGCAGTGCTATAAATTTTCCCCTTAATATGGCTTTTGCTGCATCCCATAAATTCTGGTAGCTCTTGTCTTCATTCTCATTTGTTTCCAGGTACCTTTTGATTTTGTCCTTGACTTCCTTCCTCACACACTCGTTGTTCAGCAGTGAGTTGTTTAGTTTTCAGATGTTTGGTTTGGTTCTCCGTGTCTGTGTGTGATTTACTTCTATCCTCAATGTATTGTGGTCTGAAAAGATTGTTGATACTAATTCTATCTTCCTGATTCTATTGAGGTATGTTCTGTGGCCTAGCACATGGTCTATTTTGGAAAATGTTCCCTGTGCAATGGAGAAGAATGTGTCTTCTTTCTTTTGGGGGTGTAAAACCCTGTATAGGTCTATATGTCCTTTCTCTTCTATTTCTTCATTCAACGCCAATGTTTCCTTGCTGAGTTTTGTTCTTGTTGATCTATCCAGAGGTTATAAGGCAATGTTGAAGTCTCCAACTACTATTGTGTTGCTAGCAATGTCCTCCTTAAAATCTGTTAGCAGTTGTTTTAAGTATCTTGCTTTTCCTTCATTAGGTGGGTATACATTTAAGAGTCTGATTTCTTCCTGTTGTACGTATCCCTTCATGAAGAGAAAATGCTGTCCCTTTGCTGTCCCTTCTAATCTTTTTTCGCCTGAAATTCATGTTGTCGGATGCTAGTATGGCTACTCTAGCTTTATTTGAGGGAGCTGTTTGCTTGCAGGATTGTTTTCCATCCTTGAACTTTGAGTCTGTGTTTGCTCTGATTTTTCAGATGTGTTTCTTGTAGATAGCAGTATGTTGGTTTCAGTTTCTGGATCCATTTTGCCACTCTGTGTCTCTTGGTAGGTGAATTTAGACCAATGACAGTAAGGGAGATTGTTGTCATGGGGTTTTGTGCCATCTTTCTGTAGGAATTGGTTGTGTTAATACGTGTTTTCCTCCCTATTTTACAGGGGCCCCTTTAGTTCTTCTTTTAGATTTTCTTTTGAGTCTATGAAGATCCTGAGCTGTTATTTATCTACAAAGTTGTGTAACATTCCCTTGAATTTGAGTGAGTTTAGCTGGATAGAGTATTCTTCGTAAGGCGTTCATTTCATTGAGTTTTTTCACTATATCCCACCATTGCCTTCGGGCTTGGAAGGTTTTCTCTCATAGGTCTGCTGTGAATCTATGAGGTGCTCCTTTGTATGTAAATTTCTTCTTTGACCTTGCTGCTTGTAATATTGTGTCTCTTTCCACAACATCCATCGTTCTGACTATGCTATGCCTTGGAGTGTTTTCTCTGGTGTCTCTTTTAGCTGGTACCCTTCTGCTTCCTTGGATCTGGATGTCTGCATTCCTTAACTCTGGGAACTTTTCAGCAATGATTTCTTTGATTGTAGCTTTTTCATTGGGGTTGTCTCCGTGTCCTCCTGTTACTCCAATGCTTCTAATGTTGTTCCTCTTGGCATCATCTCCTAGGTCTCTGATTCTCCTTAGAGACATTTTGAGGTCTTTTCCTATTGTTGTTTTCTATTTTCCTTCTTGTTGTTCCCTATGGGATTCTGTTGCTCATCTTCAAGCTCGCTGAACCTCACTTCAGCTGCACTTATCCTATTGCTAAGGGCACTTACTGACTTTTTAATTTAATCTACTGAATCATTTATTTGTGACACTTCTTTTTGTATCTTTTTTATTTCTGCTCTCATTTCTTCCTGTATTTTCTCGACTATCTCTTCTATTGTTTCTTTCATTTCTTCATTTAGTTTTCTGGATATCTCTTCCGTTGATTCTTTGAGTAGATCCTTGAACATCATCTGCATTTCGTCCCGGATTTCTTTATTGAAGAGAGCATAATTGTGGACAACCTCGGTTGAGGATTCAGGATTCTTTTCTTCGTATTCTCCTTGTAGTGGATATTTGCACTGTTTTTTCATGTTGTTTTGGTTGCCTAGAGGTAGAACCCTGAAATCTCAGGTAATGTTCCCTCTTATCGTGGAAAAGGATTTTGGATAAGGTTGGTCAATGGTAGCCACCCTTCTCTCTTTCTAGATCCGACCTTCTCAATCAGGCATTATTCTTTGTTTTATAACCGACATTGAGTGAAGCTATGGAGGAGGTGCTTTTTAGTATTGAGCTTGTACAACTTATTTCACAGTGGTCTTTTGTTAGAAATGGAGTAGGTGAGTAGGATGTTGTTTTATTGTAGTACAGGTGGTCAGAAATTTTTGGTCGGTATTAGGCGACAAAGTGTGGGATGAAAGTCCTGAGTGCTTGGATTGGGAAATATAACTGCATCCACCCAGGAGAAGGCCACGCCCACTTCTGGGAGGCCACGCCCTTTGTAGTGGCCACCACCACCCATCCCGCCCCAGAGTCACTTCCACCCAGGATCCTGGAATGGAGGAGGGGCGATGGAGAGTCCAATGGAGTTGCAGCAGGTATCCCCTGCTGGAGGGTGTCGGGTTCGGTGGGAAAAGGTGTGGGGCTGGGGGAGGAGCGGTGGTCCTGGCTTGGGCTCTCCCTACCCACCTGGAGGGGAGGGGCCGATTAGGTGATGGACAGATTCACAGAGCTGTGGCAGGTGTTCCCCCACCATGAGGGTTTCATCAGACAAATCAGCTGTGAATCTTAAGGATCCTCCTTTGTAGGAAATTTCTTTCTTTGATCTTGGTGCTTTCAGAATTTTGTCTCTATCTGAGGTTTTGGTCATTTTGATCAGGATGTGTCTTGGGGTATTTTTATTCGGATTTCTTCTAGCTGGTACCCTTCGGGCCTCCTGAATGTGGTCACATGTTTTCTTCAGCTCTGGAAACGTCGTAGCAATGATGTCTTTGACAGTTTCTTCTTCATCAGGGTTTTCTTTCTGTTCCTCTGGGACTCCAATAATTCCTATGTTCCCCCTCTTGGCTTCATCACGATCTTCTCTTCCCATCTGTTCCCGAATTGTGAGTCTCTTTTCCATTTCCTGCTCTTTTCAGGAGAGTCTCTGGACTTCATTTTCAAGCTCACTAATTCTGTTCTCAGCAGCTGTTATTCTGCTGCTGAGGCCTTCCAGTGAGTTTTTCAATTTGGCTATCAGGTTTTTCAGGTCTGATATTTCTGTTTGCATTTTCCTCATTTCTACCTTCAAATTCTCTTGTCTTTTATTGGCATTGCTTTTCATTGTTTCTTTTAGCTCCCTAAGCATCCTCAGTAGCTCCCTCTGTCTTCCTTGTCAGAGAGGTTGTCTAGCACTTCATTATGGTTGGTGTCTTCTGGGCTAGCCTCTTCAATAAGAAAGCTAAGTGGGCTTTTGCTTTGCTTTACCATTGTGACCAGTGTGGTTTAGACCTTGACGCCCACTGTAACTATTCTGCTTGAGATGTAGAATAAATTGAGATGGTCTTAATGAATTATTGGCTAATGTATTTCTGTTGGTTAAGCTAACCTAGTGTAAGTTCCATGTAAGAGGGTAACTTATGGTTCCTATGGGATATGTAGTGGGAGAGTACTTCGTGGCCTTGTTAGCGGCCACAGCTCAGGAAGTGGCTTTTGTGCCGGAAGGGTACTTGTTTGAGTGAGGAGAGAGTTCCAGGAGTGCTTCTGCTTTGTTTCCGCACATTGTGCCTTAGTTCCCGTCCTGTGCAGACCAAGGGTGAAAACTGGCTGTTCTCAGGGGGATCTAGGAAGCTGCGCAGGCTCACCAATTTTTAAAAGCTTACTGAAAAATAGTCATTATGGAATTAGCAATTGTATTGATATGAAATGGTCCAGTCACCTCCTGACATAAAACTAATGTGGCTGTCAATAAACAATTAAGTTTTCACTTTCAGTCAAATTAAGTAACAGATTTATATACCCTACAGAAAAATCTAGAATCGAAAAAAATCATATGCAACAATTTAAAAATATTGACAATTTTGTAACCAAAGATAATTCCTGAGAAATGAGGAACACATAAAATAAGTCAAGTGATTGACTCAGTCTGCTGAGCTAAAAGAATACTCCAACTGGGAAACTTGCTAAGCAGTTCTCTGAGTTGAGGACATGTACATGGGAATATTAAAAGAAGATAATGGGCTTTATCCACTCTGGAGAAGCCCATGCTCTCTCTAGAACAGGTATTTACTGTCTTCTTCCCCAACCCCTCGACCATATTTTTTGAAGTAAATTTTGTTCAATGGAAACTACCTTGCTTCCTAAAAACAAGCAAAAGACCAGTATGGGTAGAACTCACAGACAGGATATCAGAGAGGAGAGAGCTGTATACTGTTAGCACTGTTCTCTATTGGCACTGCCCTCCAGTTGTTCATTGATTTGCTGGAGTGGGCACCAGTTGAGACTTGTTACTGTTTTTGGCATATCAAATATGTGACGATTATCTTGCCAGGCTTTGCCGTGTGGGCATGATACTCACCGTAGCTTGCTGGGCTCTCTGAGAAGGGCAGAGGAATCGAAGCCATGTCAGCCAAGGTTGTGTGCAAGGCAAACGCCCTACCTGTTGTGCTATCATTCTAGCCCTATACAGCCCTATACAGCTGTATACAAAGATAATTTTACAGGGAATCACTCTTGGTGTACATAAGAATTTTGACCATACTTTCAAGTGTGGAAAATCTTGGGCCTGGATAAGAACCATCCAAAAGGCTTATAAGTGATGATGTATCATAGTCACATTGAGTTAGGAATAGTCCTACTAGCTAGACCAGAAAAACATTTGATTCATGAAGCTTCAGGCAGAGTCTATGGAAGGATTTTTTTCTCATCAGTGGAAACTAGTTAGTACTAGAAAGCACAGTTCCTGCCTTGTCTAATGAATTTTAACAGAAAAATTCAAAATATTTGATAAATAATCAAAATCATCTCAATATTCCAATTAAAACTGTAAGATTTGATTTAAAAAGTTAAACTTGATTATAAGAAATCTTTTATTATTAAAAATGCCTTCAAGAAATTAAGTATAAGTATACAAATAGTTTTAAAGAAAAAGGATGAAAAAATTTATCATGTTAATAATAAGAAGAAAGCTTCAGTGACAGTATTAATATTGAACAACGTGAATTTCAGAACAAGGAATAGTATCATGGGTAAAGAATATTATTTAGCAGTAATAGACTCAATTTTAGCTGGAGCGATAGCACAGTGGGTAGGGCGTTTGCCTTGCAAGCAGCCAATATGGCTGACCCAAGTTTGATTCTTTCACCCCTCTCAGAGAGCTCGGCAAGTTATCGAGAGTATCTCGCCTTCACGGCAAAGCCTGGCAAGATACCTGTGACATATTCAATATTCCAATTACAGTAACAATTGTCACAATGAAGACAAATCAATGAACAACGGGAGGACAGTGACAGAGTCCATTTATCAAGAGTATATAAGAATCATATGTATATATTTTATACATATAATAGCATTAATTTTTATTGTTTTGAAGTGTTTGTAATACAATTGATAAAATGAAAGCCAAAATAAATATGAAAATATAATAAATAATTTAAGTATCTTTTTATCAGTAACTGATATATCAATATTAACATTGATAAGGACAGAGAGGTGTTTATGAGCACTGTCAACCAACTTAACCGAATTGTCATTTATATAGAACATGCCATCAGAGCAAAAGGGCATGAGGAACATTTAGCAAGATAGACCATATGTTAAATAAATCATAAATCAATTATCTCAATAAATTAAAATTCTTCAGTTCTACAAAGTATGTTCTTTGATGAGATCTGAATTAAATTGAAATGAGTAAAGGACAGATATCTGGAAAATGTTCATGTATTTACAAACTATATTGTCCACTTCTAAAAACTCATGGGTCAATGAAGATATATAAATATTAAATATATTTTTTTATTTTTATTTTTTTATTTATTTATTTTATTTATTTATTGAAACACTGTGGGAAAGGTTACAAAGCTTTCAGGTTTATGTCTCAGTCATGCAAATATCAAACACATTTCCCTTTACCAATACTTATTTTTTACAATGAAGAACCCCAATAAAACCCCACCCCCAACCCCTCCCCGTCCCTGTGAGGCAGATGAATTCTAGTTAACACTCTATCTGCTTTGATTAGATTCATTGTTTCAATAAAAGATTCACCACTATTTTTTAGAGTTTACCCCCCCCCCCAAATCAGACATGCTGAAAAAGCATTGTGAAGTGATTTGCTTTCTACAGCTGGGTTCAAGAATTAAATGTTGGTTTTGGATTTCTGCTATTTTACCTATTGACCCTGGAGGTATTTCTACTGAAAGTCAGATAGTTAAGAAATTGGTTTCTGTGTTCTGGAGTCGTGGCCGTGCTGGAGAGCCGCTCGCAGGGGGCAACCAGTGGCCTCGGTAGGGCGTGAAGGGCGGAGCGAAACGCCCCCCTTCCCATGAGGTTTTAGTCGCCCCCACACTCCCGGCTCATACCTGCTGTCCACAAGGCTCCCATGTGGCCGCCATCTTTCTTTCCAGAGAGGAGAGGGCGAATGGGGCAACACCCTTTCCCCTCCGGCAGACTTGATGGCCTGGATCAACGCATAGTCCGTTCACTTTTCTGCTCCAAGCTGCTGGGTTCTGCATTAAGTCCTTGTGCTTCTGGGGCCGTGGCTGTGCTGGAGAGCTGCTCGTGGGGGGCGACTGGTGACCTCGGTAGGGCGTGAAGGACGGACTGGAACGCCCCCCGACCCATGAAGTTTTAGTCGCCCCCACTCCCCCGGCTCATACCTGCTGTCCACAAGGCTCCCATGTGGCCGCCATCTTTCTTTCCAGAGGGAGGAGGGCGGAAGGGAACAACACCCTTTCCCCTCTGGGCAGAAATGATTGCCTGGATTAACGCATAGTCCTTTCACTTTTCTGCTCCAAGCTGCTGGGTTCTGCATTAGGTCATTGTGCTTCTGGGGCTGTGGCCGTGCTGGAGAGCTGCTCATGGGGGCAACTGGTGACCTCGGTAGGGCGTGAAGGACGGACCGGAACGCCCCCCTTCTCATGAGGTTTTAGTCGCCCCCTCACCCCCGGCTCATACCTGCTGTCCACAAGGCTCCCATGCGGCCGCCATCCATCTTTCCAGAGAAGAGAGGGCGAATGGGGCAACACCCTTTCCCCTCTGGGCAGAAATGATGGCCTGGGTTAACGCATCGTCCATTCACTTTTCTGCTCTAAGCTGCTGGGTTCTGCATTAAGTCCTTGTGTTTCTGGGGCTGTGGCCGTGCTCCAAACTTAACTCTGATTTTCAGGGAGAAAGATTGGGTGGTTTACTTCTCATTGATCACTGTGTATATAGAGAGATGTCGCGCGGCTGCGTAAGTGGCTGCGCGGTTTTGAGAAAAAGTCCTCGTTCCCGCATACTCGAGCTGTGTTTGTAGAGGCTTCTGGTCACCGGGGTTCCATCTGGGGGAGGCGGGATGCGGCACCTACTCCATCTGGAACTTGCCGGTGATCTCGGCTCTTTTTGGAACCTGTTTTTTTTTTTTTTCCCTCCGGGATCTGTGGTTCCCGCACCCTCCATGTGGTCCTTCTCTTAGACTCATAAATATTAAATATTAAATAAAAATATTAAATGAGTCTTGAACAAATAAATATGGAATTATAAATTTTTTGTGAGTGCCACTGAAACGTAGTTAGAGCCAAATTTACAGCAGTAAATGCTTATGTTACAGAAGGGAAAGTTCTCAAACCAAAGATTTCAACTCTATCCTTTAGAATCTAGAAGAAACAGAATTATAAAAGCTAGGAATAAAGGGGAAAAGGTATAACATTTAGGGCAGAAATCAGTGGAAAGAGAACGCAATTTAAAAATCATGGAAGTGTAATTTGATTCTTGGCTAAAACCAATAAAATTTGTAAAACTTTTGCCTTACTAATGTGGAAAAAGGAAAGGGAGAGGATAAGAGAAAGAGAGAAGACAGAGATGAGACACAAATGACCAATATCCATAATGAGAGATGAGACCACACCAGATTCAATAGATATGAGTTGAATGAGTAATAATGAAATATTGTGAACTACTTTACGCCAATCAAGGTGATTAAAAGATGAAACTGACAATTTATATCAAGAATAAACTGATCTTTCAAGTAGAAATATATAATATGAATAGTCACATATTTGCTTAAAAAATTAAAGATGATATTAGAAACCTTTAAAAAATAAATCCTCAGGCCTAGATGGCTTCACCAGCTTATATTACCTTACAGATAACACTAATTTTTAAAAATCTCTATCTCACAATAAACAAGCACCTGAGAAAATGCTCAATCTCATCAGTCATAAGCAAAATGCATTTAAATCCAAGGTACACTTAATAGAATGGAAAAATACTTATTACAAGGGATCAAATTGAAAAGACAGATCATAAAACAATTTTTTAAATTTTTTTATTAGTGAAACACCATGAGGTACAGTTATAGACTTACAAATTTTTGTGCTTGGGTTTCAGTTATACAATGATCAAATACCCATCCCTCCACCGGTGCCCATCCTCCACCACCACGGGTCCCAGCATCCCTCCCACCCCCCCACCCCCCAATCCCACCCTGCCTCTGTGGCAGGGCATTCCCCCTTGTTCTCTCTCTCTTCTTTTGAGTCCTGTGTTTTGCAAGAGAGGCATTGAGTGGCAATCATATTTGGTCTATAGTCTACTTTCAGCATGCCTCTCCCACCCTGGGAGGATCATCCCAACACTCTTTATTTGGTGCTCCCTTCTCTATCTGAGCTTCCTTTTCCCCTAGCACGTGTGGCTGGCGTCCAAGTCATGGAGCAAAATTCCTGGTATTAATCTCGGCCACTCCGGGGTGTTAGTCTCCCATTTTGTTGCTTTATGTTCCCCAGATGAATGCAATCTTTTTCTGTCTATCCCGCTCTTTCTGACTCATATTGCTTAACATGATACTTTCCATGTAGTACCACTTGTATGTAAATTTCATGACTTTATCTTTTATAACAGCTACATAGTACTCCATTGTGTAAATGTACCAAACTTTCTTTAACCAGTCATCTGTTCTCAGGCACTCAGGTTTTTTCCAGTTTCTGGCTATTGTAAAGAGTGCTGCAATGAACAAACAATTGCAGATGTCACTTTGACTATACTTTTTTGCGTCTCCGGGATATATACCCAGGAGTGGTATTGCTGGGTCAAATGGGAGATCAAATTCTAATTTTTTGAGAATCATCCATACTGTCATAAAACAATTTTTGAGGCACTGGAATATTTGTATTCTTCTACTGAGAACATAACATGGTAAAACTACAATGGGAAATATTTTGTCATTTTCTTAAAATGTGAAACATGCTCCTATTATAAGACCCAGCAATTCAAGCAGTGGGAATAACCCAAGAGAAAAAGTTAGCAGACATACATATAAATACCTGTACAGCAAAATTTTGACGGATCAACATTCAGCTCTAGAGGCCCAGTGTGCTCACAACACTCAATGCCTTGCATGTGTAAGATATATTCTTTACCACTTAAACAATCTCCTTGGTCCCTGTATGGTTAATTCATTTAAATGTCCCTAAACTGAAAATAACCCAGATGTCTATGAATCATGGTTTGATAGAGAAGTGTTAGGTCACAGTTCGTAAACTCAGGGATATTCTTGGCTCTATGCTCAGGAGTGATCTTTGGCAATGTTCAGGGAACCACATGTTGTCCCGGGATTTTAACCAAGGTTATGATTGTTGCAAGTCTATTCAAGAAAATGTGTTATGTCTTGAAATATATCTCTTGCCTCTATCATAATATTGGGTTTTGTTTGATGGCCACACCCACAGAACTTAGAGCTTAGTGCCCAGGGATCACTAATGGTGGTGCTCATGGGACAGGAATCAAACATAGGTCAGTTGTGTGTAAAGCAAACACCTTGCCCACTGTACTGTCCCTCTGGTCCATCAATCATAATTTTTAAAGTAAATGAGATACTTTTAGCATAAATGATAGATGAACTATTGATACACACTTCTACATAGGTGAATTTAAAAATAATTATTTTGAATAATGGGACTTGAATAAAAGGGGTATATATTGTATGATTTTATATATATATATATAAAATTCTAGGAAACTTAACTTAGTTGATAATGACAGATAATGTATTGTAGGTTTCCCAGGGTACAGAGGGTGGAGACAAGATCGAAATTGAGAATGTAGTCTTCTGGGAGTGATAAATATGCTTATTATTTTGATTAGTTCTGATATCATGAATGAATATATATAGCACAATTCATAACTCATCTTTAAACAGCTGTATTATATTGTATGTAATTTATACCTAAAATGGTAATTGCTTAAAAATTGTTTTATTTGTAGTTTCCGACCTTTCCTAAACACTCATAGCTTGCTAGATCTCATCCCGTTTTTGATCCCTTTTCAAAATATCTTCTTCGCCTTTCATTACAGTCTACTAAATTCAATATTTAACACTTCTTCACACAGTACTTTGCATTAAAACATTATAAGTGTTTATAAATATTATGAAGTATAATTGGTACGAAAAGATAAGCTGCAAAATGAACTATAGGGAACTACTTAAATTTGTGCTTTGGTTTCAACAGAAAGCAGAGCCTAAGGCTCTTGAATGTTGTGTGCTTGTATTTTTCAGAGATACAGTTTCTTGGAATTGTGGAGGAACAAAGAGAGTAGAAAATTAGATCCACTCTAAAGGAAAACAAATATAAAATTGTGCTTTTGTGCATGCTGTTGCTAAGCACAACAAAAAGCTAGATTCGTGGCATTAAGTACCTAAGAAGCTATCTCTATAAAATGCTCGCAAGGACTCTCCTGGGGATAGTGTATGGATGAAGAAGAGACTTATTTACTGGTCCCTGTTTCCCATTTACCTAAGGTTTACTCCACAGGATATTAGCTTCCCTACCTTCTGGTTTATACAGGGCAGCATGTGAATCCAGGAAAGAGGCTTTAGGTTCAGGTTAGAGGTGAGACACTCTCTGATTGGAGGAATATCAAAAAGATGTCCGTACAGTGTTTCCTGACACCTTAACAACAAAACAGGCGAAGTCAAGAATATACATTCGATTACACTTATCTTTTTAAATTGGTGCTTTTGTGTTTTTTATTTCAATAGTTAAGTGTAGACAATAGACAAGTGTAGTTGCTGGACCATATGTTAGTTCTATGTTTATTTTAGGGGGTCGACCACACTAGGCTATGCTCAGTGCATAGTCCTGACTCTGAGCTCAGGGATCACTCCTGGTGTACTCAAAGAATCATAAGAGGTGCTAGTGATCAAACCTGAGCCAGCCACATGCAAGACAAGCACCCTACCTACTATACTATAGCTATGGCCCCTCTTCTCCCACTTTTTGATGTTTGTTTTCTTGTAGAGTTTTATGAGTTCTTCATAAATCTTAGACATTAGTCCTTTCATTATCCTTTTGCTAATAGCCCTTTATCATATATTCCCAAGAATGCTATATGTATGTTATGGCAATGTTTTTCCCACTCAATAGAATGTCTTTTTGTTAACACTAATTTCTTTCACTGTGTTCAAGTCTTTTAACTTGATTTAAAAAATTTATTTAGTTTTTCTTTTGTTTCTCATGCCTTTGGAATCAAATCCGTGAAGATGCTACTGAAGCCAGTATAACAGAGTGTTTTGTCTATGTTTTCTTCAATATATTTTATGGTTTGAATTTGACATCCAACTCTTTAATTCATTTTGACTTAACTTTTATGCATAGTGTGTAATAGCTATCAAATTTCAACCTTTGAATATAGTTTTCCTTTTTTCACCATGGTTGAAAATATTTTCTTTCTACATATAGCGCTTCTGGCTCATTTGTTGTAGATTAACTCTTCATATATGTGAAGATTTATTTCTGTGCTTTCAGTTCTATTACATTGGTTTATGTTCTACTTTTATTTCAATACTGCACATTTTTATTATTATAACTTTGTAGTATAAAGTCTGTGTGTGGTGGCTTCGTTGTTATTCTTTCTGTGCTCTTTTGTGGTTCCATGTAAATTTCAGTAATACTTCCCTGAAAACTGCTATTGGAATTTTGACAATCATTGCATTAAAGTTGTATAATTCAGGATGGTTGCTTTAACAAGGTGATGTTTCCAATTCAGGAGTATAGAATATTTTTTCATTTCTTTGTTTCTTTTATGCTTTTAACAGTGCCCCATAGTGTTTTAAATATAAATCTTTTACCTTCTTTTCATTTTAAGTTAATTCTAACTGCTTAATGTTTTTTGATGTGATTGTCAATGGGACTCGATTATTGACTTATCTCTCCTAATGCATTTCTTGTGTGTAGAAATACAATAGATCTTTGATCTACCACAATATTATATTAGTTTATTATTTTTGAGTATTTGCTGGTAGTTTAGTATATTCTATGCATATTGTCATGCCATTCTGCAAGTTTTGACAGCCTTATATCTTTCCAAATTTGAATCAGTTATTTTTTATTTCCTGCTTAATTGCTATGAATACAACTTCTAATTAATACTTTATTTAATAATGGTAGTAAAAGTGGATATTCTTGTTTTACAATTTGTCTTAGAGGGAAAAGCTATTCATCTTTTATCATTGAGTATGTTAGCTGTAAGTTTGTATATATGGTCTTTAATGTATTTAGGTGTGTTCTTTCAGCCTCATTGTGTTGAGTTTTATCAAAAATGATTTTTAAGCTTGTCTAATTGTTTGACATCTATAGATTTGACATTTTAACCTCTCAATTTTTATCACCTCATTTATTTACATTTATTAAACCATTTTCTCATTCCTGTAATAAATACCATGTTTTCATGATATATGATACTTTTTGTTTATTTGTTTAGAAGTCACACCAGAAAGTGCTCAAAGCTTTTTTCTGGGTACACAGGGGATCACATGTGGTGCTGAGAATACAAACAAGGTCAGCTACATGCAATGCAGAAACTTATCTGCTGATCTATCTCTAGCCTAGATAGGTGATTCTTTTTTTATATGACTTTTAATTTTTCTCCACTTTGTAGTACAATCAATCTATTTTTAAAATCACTTATCACTTAACTTCCCGTTAGTCAGCAATTTGCTCGAGCAGGCGCCAGTAACATATCCATTCGTCCCTGTCGCGTGCCAGTGTAGCCCAATGGCATCTGTTCGCTCTGGGAACATGAAGAGCCTCAAACCGATCGTTCATGATCTTGATGAAGTCTGACCATCTGGTAGGTGGGTGGCCACGCGGTCTTTTGAAATCCCGTGGGATCCACTCGGTAACAGCTCTAGTCCAGCGGTCGTCTTTAAATCTCATTACGTGACCAGCCCATCTGATTTTCGACACCTTGGCAAACGAGACAGCGTCCCTGATTCTTGATCGTCAACGGATGTCGGAACTCCGGATTCTTTCTCTCATTTGAGTGAAACGTGATATTACAAGCATAGCTCTTTCAATTCCTCTGTGGGAGACCCGAATAGCATTCTCATCCTGTTTACGTAGGGCCCAGGTCTTTGAGGCATATGTTAATGCAGGAAGAACAGTGGAATCAAAGAGATGTGCCCAGAGCCGGAGGTTCTTCATCCTCTTAGCTATTTCTTCGACGTTCTTGAAGGCGTTCCAAGCCGCTCTCTTCCTCCTGCGCAGCTCAGGTGCCAGGTCATTTGTCATGTTGACTTCTCGACCTAGGCACACATAGCTGTTGCATTCGGAGATGGTCGTTCCGTTGAAAGTGAATGGGGCATCAGGAACGAGGCTGTTTCTCATAAACATTGTCTTCATCAGATTCAGCTGTAGTCCTACCTTTCCACACTCACCCTGTTTGGCTAAGGCTTCGATGACCACTTCAGTCTCAACAGAATCAAAGGCCTTCTTTAAATCAATGAACGTTAAACAGAGCGGCATCTTGAACTCCCGAGAAACCTCAACGAACTTGGTTATCGTGTGGATATGGTCGATGGTGCTGAGTCCTTTGCAGAACCCGGCTTGCTCGCATGGTTGTCCTTCATCTAGTGTTCTGCCAATCCTATTTAGGATGACTCAAGTGAACAACTTGTAGATGACAGACAATAGGCAGATCGGGCAATAGTTGCCAATGTCATGGATGTCTACCTTCTTTAACAGTAGTACGGTCCTGCTGGTTTTCCATTGGGACGGAACCTTGCATTCAGACAGGTAGTGTGTGAAGAGCCGAGCCAGTGTATTGTTGAGTACTGATGGCAGGTTCTTCAGGTGTTCAGGTCTGACCTTATCTGGGCCGGGTGCTGTTCGTTTCTTTACTGATGAAATGGCGTGTTGGATTTCAGAAGGGAGAACGTTGGGAATGACATATCCATCCTGTGGAATTTGGTATGTCGGCAAGTGGACATGGCTATCGAAGAGATTTGAGTAGAAGTGATGGATAATCTTCTCCATTGCCATTGGAGGATGTGATGGATCCATCAGGACGTCGGAGGGCAGTCATCTTGGTCTTGTAGTTGGCGAATGACGGGCAGGCGTTACGAATACTTTTCCCGGCTTCTGCCGCATCTACCAGCACTTCTGCTCTTCTCTCTTTGAGGTCTTCCTTGATCGCATCTCTGCACTGGTTTGCAAGCTCGGACATTAGCTTGCGGTTGCCTGAGGCATGCGCCAAAGCACGATGGTGAATAAGCTCAAGAGTTTTCGAAGACAGGTGTTTTTTTGTGGCTATCTCTCTCTTGGCGTTCCTCGCACAATCATGGAGGTGTTGAACCAGTCGATCGTACTCCTTATCAATGTTGTCAACAATGGCATCTTCCCATGTTGCCACAATAGTGCCAAAGAGCTCCCAGTTGGTGGTCGTTCTGGGAGTTCTCTTTTTAAACTTTGCAGCCCTTTCTTCCCGCTCTGTGAAGTAGAATTTTGCACGAAGGAGACGGTGGCCCATTCCCATTTGGAATTTTGGGACAACAGCGACATCGGTCAGGCAAAACCATTGATTGAATATGATGTGGTCTATTTCATTTTGGAATCGTCCACCGGGTGACTCCCATGTCCAACGATTAGATTCTGCCTTCTGGAACTGTGAGTTACCATGAATGGTCTTGGTCGACATGATGAACTCAGACAGTCTCTCACCCTGTTCTTTCCATTCTAGGCCTGGGTCCTGATGAGAAGTTCTTCAGCTGATCTTCTCGGTCCTATCTTGGCATTAAAATCACCCACAATGATCTTGTAGAAGGTGTGGTCTTCTTTATAGAACTTCTCCAGCTCCATGTAGAACTTCTCGATTTCTCCTTCATCATAATTGGATGTTGGTGCATAGACAACAAAGATAGAAACTGCCAGCAGTGAGCCACATCTATTCAAATGTAAACATCCAATTCGAGTTGTTAGGCATTCGAATGAATCAATGCTCATGGCCAAGTTTGTGTTGATAAGGACACAGACGCCTCCAACACCTCTTTTATCACATGTTCCAAGGAACAATTCTTCTCCAGTGTCGAAAACAGCGTGATGAGATTGGTGCCTTCTTATCTCGGTCAGACCAATGATGTCGTACTTGATCATTCGCGCTTGTACCATCATGTCCTCAATGTATGCATCTGATGCTAGCGTACATGCACTGAAAGTACAGACAATCATTTTTGTCTTCCTTCGTTGTGGCAGCCTAGTTCGGCCTTGAGATTTTATCGGCCTCTCCTTTCTCATCCTTCTCAGTGCTGCCATGTCGGTGAAGCCTTCAGGGTCAGGTGGATGAGACCAGTTGTAATTACTGGTTTTGGCATATCGAATACCAATGGATAGCTTGCCAGGCTCTTCCGTGTGAGCGGAATACTCTCAGTAGTTTGCCATTCTTTCCGAGAGTGATAGAGGCTTTTGGGGCGACCTCTAATCGCCCTCATAGGTGTTACCATATTTTAACCCTATCAAATATGTTACGACAATTCTGGAAGATGGGTATTTAGTGTCTTATGATGTATCACGCAGCCGTGAAGCTGCCGCATGGGTCCGGAAAGCGTCCTGGAGTTTGGCGGTGGCTGGGTAGTGGAGGTAGTGTCGGTAGTGGAGGTCTGCCAGTGGGGGTATTTATCTGGTCCTGGTAGGGGTAGGGTGGGTCTTCTGTGTGTAATCCGATCCCTGGGTCTTTTAAAATACTAATGATATACAGAGCTTCATACATTGTTTTCATACTGAACTATCAAAGGGTAAAGAGAGGAAATATGGAAGGAACAGTGAGAATTAAGTAGTATTCATAGGTCAATTTTGAGTGAGATGAAAAAACTGCTGCATATAACTTAAAGCAAAATTATGTTTTCGGGCTGGAGTGATAGCACAGGAGGCAGAGCATTTGCCTTGCACCTGGCCAACCTGGTCGACCCAGGTTTGATTCCTCAACCCCTCTCAGAGAGCCCAGAAAGCTACTGAGAGTATCCCGCTTGCACGGCAAAGCCTGGCAAGCTACCTGTGATGTATTTGATATGCCAAACACAGTAACAAGTGTCACAATGGAGACGTTACTGAGCCCGCTCGAGCAAATTGATGATCAACTGGATGATAGTGACAGTGACAGTGATGTTCTTTGTAGAGTACCTGTACAACTTACAAAGGTTCTGAATTAATAGTAACTTTTATTTAAATTGAATATTGGAGCCACATAGATTGACCAGAGAATATACACAGAAATTCCAAATACATTCATTAGTTCATTGGATATCTAAATGGGCAAAGTGAAGAGGTTGTTTTGAATGTTTCAATATTATGACCTTGAGGTAAAATCCTTTCCTATGAATGTTAAAGTAAGGTCTAGATTTTGAGGATTATGAAAATGAATTTGACCTATAGTATCATATACTACATACACTAGTAAGCAAAATAGACACAATTTTTAATACATACAAGGCACATTAAGATCTTTAATTCTGGCACTAAAATAACAATTACATCTCCAATACACCTCATCATATTGCCTAAACATTTTGTCTTAGTGCCCACATCTAAATAAATTCAGCCCAGATAGGTGATTCTTTTAATTGCTTATGTTTGGAGGCCACACCCAGTGGTTCTCGGAGCTTATTCCTGTCTCAGTGCTCAGGGTCAGGGATCATTCTGAGTGGTAGCTGTGGACTATATGTGGGACCCAGTTATAGAATTCCAGGTTGGTTGCATGCGACACAAACACCATAACTGTTGTATTCTTATTCTGGCCCCTATTTGGTACGTTTAATATATTATTAAATTTACACCTATATATCTTTCCCTAACTTCATCCACCATGATCTTTCTTTTTGATTCTATCCTCTGTGTTAGCAAATGCACATTATATTCTTAATAGATTACAGAGAAACTCTATTTTATTTCTCTCTACAACTTATTCTATCCTTTTTCCTCCTCCTTCATTTTCTGGTTTTCTGATAACACATATTACATGAATTGATTTTTTTATGTAGGAGTACTGCTATTTATTCAGTCACTGATTATCTGATTGAATTGGCCATGAACTCCACCTTACTTTTTTTCATCACTGTCACTGTCACTGTCACTGTCCTCCCGTTGTTCATCGATTTACTCGAGCGGGCCCAGTAACGTCTCCATTGGAGACTTTGTTGTTACTGTGTTTGGCATATCGAATACATCATGGGTAGCTTGCCAGGCTCTGCTGTGGGGGCAAGATACTCTCAGTAGCTTGCCGGACTCTCTGAGAGGGGCAGAGGAATCGAACTCGGGTCGGCCATGTTGGCTGCATGCAAGGCAAACGCCCTACCACTGTGCTATCGCTCCAGCCCACTTTTTTTCATAATTTTATTTTTTTCTTATATTTATTTATTGAATCACTGTGGGGAAAGTTACAAAGCTTTCAGGTTTAAGTCTCAGTCATACAATGATCAAACACCTTTCCCTTCACCAGTGCTCATTTTTCACCACCAAGAACCCCAATATACCCCCCTCCCACCCCTCCCAATGCCAGTGAGACAGATGATTTCTACTTAACTCTTCTCTACATTTATTACATTATTTAGACAAAAGATGCACCATTATTGTTTAGAATCTCCCCCCAACAATCAGAATTGCTGAAAAGGCATTGTGAAATACTTTGTTTTCTATAGCTGGTATGAGAATCATATAATGTCATATAATGATTTTGGATTTCTGCAAAGAGCCAGATAATTACAAGATTGGTTTCTGTGTGTCTGGTGTTATGGCTGTGCCGGAGAGCCACTGGTGGGGGGCAACTTGTGACCTCGGTAGGGTTTGAAGGATGTGCCAGTAACACCCCCCTTCCCATGAGACTGCAGTTGCCCCGTCACCGCCGGCTCATACCTGTCTTTCTATAAGCTCTGAGATGGTGACCACCTTGCTGTGGGGGGTGGTGAGGCAGAAGGGAGCAACACCCTTTCCCTCCTGGGGAGGCATGGCGCCATAGTTTAATGCATGGTCCATCACTTTTCTGCCACAAGCTGCCAGGATCTGGATTAAGTTCTTTTTCCTCTGGAGCCACGGTCGTGCCGAAGAGCCGCTCGTGGGGGGGCAACTTGTGACCTTGGTAGGGCGTGAAGTATGAGCCAGTACTGTCCCCCTTTCCATGAGACTGCAGTTGCCCCATCACTGCTGGCTCATACCTTGCTTTCCAATAAGCTCTGAGGTGGTGGACACCTTGCTTCCGGGGGTGGGGGGGGCTGGGGGGGAAGACGGAAGGGAGCAAGACCCTTTCCCACCCGGGGAGGCATGGCACCATAGTTTAACGCATGGTCCATTCAAATTTTCTGCCACAAGCTGCCGGGCTCTGGATTAAGTTCTTTTCCCCATGAATCCATGGCCGTGCCAGAGAGCCGCTCGTAGGGGGCAACTCGTGACCTCAGTAGGGGGTGAAGGATGAGCCGGACCGTCTCCCTTCCCATGAGACTGCAGTTGCCCAGTCACTGCAGGCTCATACCTGGCTTTCCAATAAGCTCCAAGGTGGCGGCCACCTTGCTGTCGGGGGCGGGGGGGGGGAGGCAGAAGTGAGCAACACCCTTTCCCTCCCGGGGAGGCATGACACTGTAGTTTAATGCATGGTCCATTCACTTTTCTGCTGCAAGTTGCCGGGGTCTGGATTAATTCCTTTTGCCTCTGGATTCATGGCCGTGCCGGAGAGCCACTTGTGGGGGGCAACTGGTGACCTCGGTAGGGCATAAAGAAGGAGCCAGTATTGTCCCCCTTCCTATGAGACTGCAGTTGCCCTGTCACCACTGGCTCATACCTGGTTTTCCAATAAGCTCTGAGGCAGCAGCCACCTTGTATGCAGTCCAGATGGATTTCTGCCATAATCCGCTGAGTTTCAAGATTTGTTTCTGAGTCTCTGGGATCATGGCCGTTAAGCAAATTGATCAGGAGCCAGAGAGGCCATTTGTAGGTGGAAACTCGGGTTCTTGTTGGGATGGGGAGGAAAGGGCTGGTTCCACCCCCATCTGGTGAGGCCCCACGTGTCTCGTCACTGCAAATCCAAACCTGACTGTCCTGTGGCCTCTGGAGAATGGTGGTCACCAGTCATTTTATATTAATGTCTTTCTTTATAAGGATAGATGCCAAGAAATGGTATTGCTGATTTCTGTAGTAGTTCTATTTATTTTTTTTCAGTAGATGTTTGTATTGCTTTGCACGGAAGCTAAACCAGACATTTCCAACAACAGTGTATTTTTTTCAGAAAAAAAAAAACAGAGGGTTTTTTCCTCAGCACAATCCACAACCCACCAATATTGGCAGTTTCCAGATTTTTTTTTATTATGTGACATTCTCACTGGTGTGAGATGATAACAAAATGTTGTTTTAATTTTTATTTCCCTGATTATGAGTGATCATGAGCACTTTTTCATACACCTGTTGGCCATCCATCTGTCTTCTTTAGAGAAGTATCTGTTCATCTCCTCAACCCATTTGTGAATGGGGTCATTGGATTTTTTTGTTGTTGAGATTTTTAAGTGCTTTTACATCTTGTATATCACCCATCAGTCTGATATATTGTGCACAAATAATTTCTCTCTATCACAGGGTGTCTTTTTATTGTAGGTTAAAAGATAATGTGTCTCTTTATTTTCATAGTTTCACAGATGGAGTACAATTGTAGGCCAGGTATTATTCTTAACAGATTGCATCCAAGAGCATTTTACACACCTGGAACTCATTCAGATTATGATAATTTGGACTTTAAACTGTTGCTAAAATGACTTATGGTTTTGGAGAAACCTGGGCCATGGGTAAATGAATTTTCCATGTGAGAGACATGAATAAGGGGCTAGATGAAAGAATATAGAAGACTGACTCTTGAAAATACTATGATTCCCTGCCTCCTTACATACACACACTTGTATAATCCCTTACCCCACCTTTTAATGTAGATGGAATCTGCGACTTAGTCTAACAAAAAGACCATAAAAAGTCATTTTCACTCTCATGATTGTGTTTCTATGATTCTCCTTAAATAGAAATATTTCTCAAAGTCAGTTTCCAAGAGTCCCACAGCAACACGGAAATTAATTCTATCCATATTTCAATGGAACCAGGAGAGGGTGACCTCCCCCATCTCCTCCTGTTTCTGGCAACTTGGCAGTCACACCCACAGATTAGCTCTGGCTGGTACCATATAATATCATCAATGTCCATGATCCAGAGATTAATTATAAATATCTTGGAGGAGAGCACAAAATGAGATGCCATAGCCATGTTATCGAACCCTTACCAGAAATTTCATTTGGCGAACTTGGAGGGGGACAGGTAAGGCCCCTTCCCACCCCACGAAGCGATGTTTGGCAGCTGAAAACCTCCAGAACTCAACTACCGCCATACTCACTGCTGCTCTCCACACACTCAGGTTGAGCCTCACACATGAGCACACCTAATCTGGACCACGTGGCCACATTTGTGGCTGTGGGATGTCACATACCTCACACCACTAATTTTCCAAGAGTAGCACTCCACATTTGATGGGTTTATGGTTTTTGATTTTTTTTGGTTTTTGGGTCACACCCAGTGATGCTCAGGGGTTACTTTGGCTCTGCACTCAGGCAGTGCTCAGGGGACCATATGGGATGCTGGGAATCAAACCTAGGTCAGTCGTGTGCAAGCAAATGTTCTTCCCGCTATGCTATTGCTCAAGTCCTAATGGGATTTTAAGTAGAAGAAAACCAAACTTAGGGGGAAATATACTTTTACAAATACATATATATGATATATGATATATATATGTATATATATATATATATATATCCTGCCCCCACGCCTGGCTGTCCTCACCGGGGCCCCTTGGAGGGGGGAGGGTTGAGTTTCTCTCCCCCTCTGCCTCGAGCAGAGCCCCAGCAGCTGAGGACCTCCGGAGCCAGCCCTGGCCATGCTGGGACCACTCTCCACACGTCCAGACGGGCCTCATGCATGAAAGAACTGGCAGAGGAACCCAGGCATGCGGGTCCCGGGGCTGAGGTCTCCAAGCCTACTCGGATTGGGACTGGGCCTTCTCCACCTAGACCCTCCATCTTCCAGTAGGTAGGCATCACACCCACCAGCTGCCGCCAGCGCCAGGTTGGTCCCATCAACGGCCAAGAGTCAGATACTATAAAAACCAGCTCCCGGAAGTGCACGGACATCTTATTATCTTATTTTTTCCTTTGGAGAACCTAGCAGGGTACCAAAAGTATCATGCCTGTATGGCAGAGTCTGGCAAACTTTCCGTGTCATATTCAATATGCCAAGTAACAGTAACAATGATTGGTCTCATTCTCTTAATCCTGAAAGAGCACTTAAATGGCTCTTTTAAAATCTCAGGGCTAGGAAGAAGTAGACGTTACTGGTGCCTGCTCGAGGAAATCGACGAACAACAGGATGATTGTGATCGTGATATGCACATATGACTCAACCTTTAACAACATCTTAGAAATCTCTAATAGAAGGGAGTAATGGCTGAATGGTGAAATACAACAATCTTCAAACACTTCCCTCTAACATACTTTTTTGGATCATTTTCAGTGAATTAACAAACAAACATAACAAACAATACAAAATAAATGATCTCGGTTCTGCTGTGGTGAGGGTTTGGGATTGGGGATTGAAACATCTAAAATATTGGGGTGAGAAGGCATAATGGTGGTGGGATTGGTGTTCGAATATTAAATGTGATCAAATATTATGAACTACTTTATAAAAGTAAAATTTTAAAAATAAAAAATAAAAATAGAAAAAAAATAATAATTCTGCCCATAGCTTGAAAAGCATAGAATTGTTTAATGGGAACCAACCCTGATAGGCACCTTGATTACAACTTTAGGAGACACTTGTGACCAGTTGACCTAAAAAATTGGTACAATGTGTTGTTCTAAGTTATTAAATTTGTGGCAATTTGCCATACAGAAATAGAAAACTAATAGACTAATAAACTCAAACTTTTTTTTTCTTTTTGGATCAAACCCGGCAGTGCTCAGGGATTACTCCTGGCTCTACACTCGGGAATTTCCAGGCGTTGCTTGGGGGACCATATGAAATGCGAGGGATTGGCCATTTGCAAGGAAAATGCCCTATCTGCTATACTATCACTCCAGTCTGCAGATCCAAACTTTCTGTTGCTGCATTTTATTCACATGTTCTAGTCAAGCAAACTTCAGGGAAATTATGAGGTTATATTTAGCTTCCACTTTAAAACTCCTATTTTCATAGTTTTATGATCCACACACTGTGCCTTTGAACACTGGGAGATGAAGGTGAATTTTCTGACCCGTACAAGAATGATTCTCAAGCCTTAGCATACATACATCTCAGTTCTCTGGAGGACTTGTTATAAAACACAATGTTAGACACCAGGAGTGATTCCTGAATGTAGAGTCAGGAGTGAGCCCTGAACACTGCCGGGTGTGTCCCCAAAGAGCAACAAAACACATTGCTAGGGGTCAGAGCAATAGTACAGCAGGTAGGGCTTTTGCCTTGCACATGGCTGATCTGGGTTCAATCTCCAGCACCCCATATGGCCCCCAGAGCATTGCCAGAAGTAAGTCATAAGTACAGAGCCAGGAGTAATCCCTGAGCATGGCCAGGTGTGACCCTCAAACCAAGAAAAAATCTTAGATTTCTCCACACTTGGAGTTTCTGATTCAGTAGATCTTGAATAGAGCTCAATAAGCTACATGTCTAATAAGTTACTTTGAACCTGATAGTGTTGGTCCAGGGACCATACTTTGAGAAGAACTTCTATAGACCATCATTATTATAGATCTTTCTTTATGATATAAATGGATCTCCATGATATACATATTTTCAGTTTTCACTGACCCTTTTTCTCATGATGATTGATATTGTAAGCGGCTGGAATTTCTAAAATCTGGCTAGCAGTTGCTATGGAAACACAGAGTATTGCCCTATATTTGTGGCCCTGAGTCAGGACAGCAGCAGATCAATCATAGGTCTAAGTGACTTGGAAGTGGCATAGACATTTTTCAAGTTTTCTATTTCTTTCTTTGACCTTATTCTTGGTCCTTTGAAATTTTTTGAGTTTTGCTTAAGATTTTCTTGTATAATATAGTTATAAAACCATAGTCATGTTATTCAGATTTACTTTTAAAAAGTCAATACCTTTTCAAGCATAACACTAAATTTGACTTGCATTATAGTCCTGTGAGGTGTTTTGCATAGGCCAGGGTAGTCCTATGATCATGTACTAAATATAAGGCTCAAAACCTCAGAGATAACTGAAGTACAAGGATTGTCAAAGGCAAGCCTGGAACTCTGAACTCCAAATTTCTACATAAGTGCTGGTATAGCCTAGGTTCTTGCCTGGGAAACAAAGGCACAATCAAAAGAAAAGAGAAATTTAAAATGAGAAATAATGGGTAATTTAAAAGTGACCTAAGAGAAATAACTAGTCTGGAGGGGCAAGAGGAGGAAGGGGTTAACAGAACCTTAAAAAGAGATTTGGCCACAGTATAGCTATAAAGAAAATACATCCAACAAGAATTGTGACCTTTAGTGGAGAATTTCAGCTTCTTGAAATCCCAGACCAGTAGGAATGGGTCCAGGGCAACAAATTTCTTTCCTGAGAATATAAGGCAGACTTATGATGAGCAGAGATATTTTGCTTCACTATTAAATGACTATTAAGCGCAGGAGGAAGAGAGCGGCTTGGAATGCCTTCAAGAGCATTGAAGAAATAACTAAAAGGACAAAGAACCTCCAGCTACGAGCACATCTCTTTGATTCCACTATTCTTCCTGCATTAACATATGCCTCAGAGACCTGGACCCTACGAAAACAGGATGAGAACACTATTCGGGTCTCTCAAAGAGGAATCGAAAGAACTATGCTTGGAATATCACGATTCACTCAAATGAGAGATAGAATCCGGAGTTCTGATCTTCGTCAACGCTCAAGAATCAGGGACGCTGTCTCATTTGCCAAGACATCAAAAATCAGATGGGCTGGACATGTAATGAGGTTTAGAGACAACCGCTGGACTAGAGCCATTACTGATTGGATTCCACGAGACATCAAAAGATCATGTGGACGCCCACCTATAAGATGGTCAGACTTCTTCGTCAAGACCCTAAATGATCGGTTTGAAGCTCTACATGTTCCTAAAACGAACAGATACCATTGGGCTACGCTAGCACGCAACCGGGATGAATGGAGACGTTACTGGCACCCGCTCGAATAAATCGATGAATAACGGGGATTAAGTGATTAAGTGATTAAATGACTAGGAAGACCTTGAATATTTCTGAACTAGGAACTGTTCCTGAAAGTGAGGCATGAGTATTTATTAGACATTGTAGCAGGAATTTCTGGGAAAACAAGCCAGAAGCACAAGGATCAAATGAAAAGATGCTACAGAACTTATACCATATTCCATTTATGCCCACACTGAAGTAGTTTTATAAAGTGGGGGGTCATTGTAAAATGGTGGGTAGCATGTTTCCATTCCTGAATACATTAGATGCCAGAGGGTTGCCATTCCTACATCCCTAGAGTATGTTTTTCTAAAAAAATTATCTATTGAGCTTGAATTCCTTTAAAAGTATTAAGTAGAGTATAACTGGCCTTTTTGGTTTTGATTTGTATTCCAGAAAAAGCAGACCTAAGAAAGAAGGATTTTATTCTAAATATTAGAGATATTCAGGAAATACCAGGAAGGAAATAGAGAAGGAATGGAAGCCAGACAGGTGGTATTATCAGTTCATATACCACAGTGAGTGACTAGCACTTAATATCTTGGAAACTAGTGCACCAAGCATCTCTCAGAAATATAATACTTGAAGGACAAAGAAGTTGCACTATTTTTATACAAATTCTTGAGCAACATATTGAGAACTACTCTTGGAAACTATTAATACCTGACACTTCGAGTCTGCCACATACACAGGCAAAGTGACCTTCTGTGATTCTAGAAATTGCCTCCTGATTCAAGTTCAAATGTGCAAGTTGGAATCCATTTGAAGCTGAGTAAAGTGGATATGGGTGTGCCATTTACACTGTTGCTACATTGCTATTTTCAGGATGGTGTTATTTGCTACATAGTTTCTACCCAGATCCAAACAAAAATCTTGATCAAGCACAAAATAAATCAGCATGCTTGTTTTGAAGTTTATAACACCATACTACAAATTGGGAAGTGTAATTTGTAGCAATTTATAATTTAAAAATGCAATATATACTACAAAATTTGTAGTAATTTGCAATTAGACACAGAAAGTACACTTTGATTACTTTTAAGAGGTACATATTACCAAAGGGGTGAAAGAATCAAATGAACTAACATATTTGTTCATTTTTTTTTCTTTTTGGGTCACACCCCGCGATGCACAGGGGTTACTCCTGGCTCTGCACTCAGGACTTACTCCTGGCGGCGCTCAGGGGACCATATGGGATGCTGGGAATCGAACCTGGGCCGGCCACATGCAAAGCAAACGCCCTACCCGCTGTGCTATCTCTCCAGCCCCTGTTCATGGTTTTTAACCTGGACTTTCAGTTATCAATTCAATAGCAAAAAAGGGACATAAAGGACAAAGAAAGTTATCAGAAAGAACTCAAAGAAAGTAATCAGAAAGAACTCAGCCTGCTTTGCATAGTATGAGTGTTTATTCCTCTGAACTAACTGACAAAGATATCTAATAGTTCTGCCTTCACTGAAAAATGAAAGCTTTAAATGGTGTCATTTTCCATCAAGTTTCAGAAGAACCAATTGTCTCATGACTTACACCTCACTGAGTTTGTAGCTCCTGATTCAGCCAGGACATCTGCACTGCTCTACATCAGAACACCCAGCATGATCTTGAATCCACACAGATGCACTGTTAAGAAATGAGGCAGAAGGAAGCATTTTCTGTGCCACAATGTGCTGAATTATTTATTCTCAGCCTGGGATTCAGAGAACTAGCTCTTTCTAAGCCTTGAATCTTACTGCAATACAAAGAAAGAAAATAAGTAAATAAAGAGAGAGAAGAAAATTTTTTTCTTAGAAACCTACCTACTGGTACATGAAATATCCTTTGAAGTGGAATGTGATGCTGAAATAATTGTGTCATTTTTGAGTGCAATACTAATATGTTCACAACAATGGCTAAATGCTTTAGAAAATACCGTTTGCAGCAATAAATTTGTCGCCTTCTGATTAGGCAGGAAAAATCCTAGAATTTGCATGGACTTATTCAATTAAGCTTCTGAAAAATTAGGAATTTACTCCTCAATAATGTTTTCAACCATTATGTGCAAAATAATCATAAATATAGCTAATGGAAATGAGGTTGTCTTCATTTCCTCTGAGATCAGAGTGAGGAAAAAAGAATATAATACATGTTGAGAGGTATTATTTATATGTAATAAAAGAGAACAGTCAGCTGCCCCTTTTGTATATGTTTTGCAGAAAGTATCATACCAATAAATTCTAAAGGTGCTGTGATCCTGTAATCACATTTATACAAGAAAAATATTTAATTTTTCTTCTACTACTTTTTGTCACTATTCTTTTATTTACATATTCACGTCATTACATTTAACATTTTATTTTATTTCTACAATTTTTTATATTTTGAAGAAAAGTTATTTTTCGCTGATCCTTAGACAAAAGTCCTATTTCCTTTCTGGAGTGCTTATATAATAACATTTTGAAACATTTTTCATTTGGAGGCCACACCTGGCAGTGCTCAGAGCTTAGTTCTGGTTCAGGGATAACTCCTGATTAAGGTCAGGAACAATACTGGGTGCCAAGGACCAAATCTGGGTCAGCCTTATGCAAGACAAACTACTATACTATCAGAACCCCAATAATAATAATTCATATGACCACTTAAGTCAAAATCACATTAACTTTTAAATAATTATCTATAATTCCAGGTCCAGTAATTATAAAAACTTTGAACATGCTGCTGTTGACAGGAAGTCTGGGTAGGAATAATGAGGGGATGAACATGGCCAGCATTTTATTTATTTATTTATTTATTTATTTATTTTTTGAGAGGAGAAATACTCTTCCTCTATTTTCTTCTCTAGAAGTTCATCACATTCCTTGCACCTCCTCCACTAGTGTGTGGGAGAGACAGAAAAATAGAGAAGAAGAAAGGCACTTCTTTTGTGACTGGAACATTGATGAGTCCTTTCCATTACAGGTCTGAATGGCATAAAATAATAAGTTATTTCCATCTTGGCTATCACTGTGGAGATTTTAGAGAGCTCTTCCTTCATCAAATGCTGAAAATCTCACCTGTGAAATTCTTTTGTCCCATATTATAGACTCCCTTCCCTTCAATGACATGTCTATGCTGTTTTATCAGTCACTGACTGTCTCTTGGGTTTATTATTAGCTTTGTTTTCTGGAAAAATTTGCACACTTCCAGGTGAACTTTCCTAGGTAGGGTCTATGTGAATCCTATGCTGTTGGTTCATTTTGTCTATGTCTTTCTGTATCTGTCTCTTGCACACATATACATAGATGTCCAAATATGTTTCATAGGAATAAATTTTGTATTCTTTTCCTCGATAAATTTCAGGAGTGTTCATCAATCTTATCCACTCAATCTATCCATTCCAGATAGGCCAAATACTGGGAAACATGTATTTATTCCACCAAATAGATTTATTTTGTTTAGAAGTTTCTTTTTTTACATTTTTGTAATTGAGCCGTGATTTACAAAGTTATTGAGAGCTGAGTTTTAGGCATATAATATTTCAACACCAATACCACTGCCAATGTATGCTTCATTGCAGCAGTGTTCCCATAGTCCATCCCTCTCTGTCCCTGCCTCCCCACCCCCACTCTACTTGCCACCTTGACAAGCACATTAAAGAGTTCTGTGGTTGCACATTAGCTCTCCTGTTTTCAGTGTTGTTGACTCTATGTTTTGGCTATCTCATTCTCACACATCACCAGTATTACCAATGTTCAGACCCTTGTATACCTTTGCTTTCCTTTCTCATCTTCTTCTATAATCCTTAATTTCTATCCTTATTTGTCTTTCTTTTCCCTAAGCTCTGGAGTCAATGGTTATCTGGGTATTTTCCCTTTACTCCATTACATTTCCAAATCCAGTTATTCTATATACCACAAATAAGTGTGTTCACCCTGCTTGTCTTTCTTCTTCTGGATTACTTAATTCAACATAATATCTTCCAGTTACAATCAGGCTGCAGAAAATTGCATTATTGCATTTTAATTTTATCATACCTTGCAACGACATAGTATTCCATTGTGTGAGCATATATATGTATATATATATATATATATATCACATCTTCATAATCTGTTTATCTCTCATTGGATAACTACATTGATTCCATAGCCTATTGGACTGAGTGCAACAATAAATATTGGTGTGCACAAATCCTTTAGAATGAATGTTTTTAAGTATTTGGGGGTGGATTCCCATGAGTGAAATTGCTTGATCATATGCCACTCCATTCTATGTTTTCTGAGAATTTTCCATACTGTGTTTCACAGGAACTGTACTAGATAATATTCTCACCAGCAGTGGATAAGTGTTTCTTTTTCACCACAACCAAGAAGCACATATTGGTTCTGCTATTTTTATTTATTTTAAAATTAATTCTACCACTAAACTGGGCTGGAGCCATAGCACAGCGGTAGGGTGTTTGCCTTGCGCACAGCCAGCCTGGCCGAACCAGGTTCGATTCCTCCGCCCCTCTCAGAGAGCCCAGCAAACTACCGAGAGTATCTCGCACACAAGGCAAAGCCTGGCAAGCTACTTGTGACATATTCAATATGCCAAACACAGTAACAAGAAGTCTCAAAATGGATACATTACTGGGCCCGCTTGAGCAAATCAATGAACAATGGGAGGACAGTGTTTGTTTGTTTTTGTATGCAAAATTAATTAATTTTATTAACTATGTATCACCATGAGATACACAGTCACAAGGTTTTTCATGACTGGGTTTCGGTCATACAATATTTAAATAACTGTCCCTTCACCAGTTTACTTTTCCCACCACCAATGTCTCAGTTTCTTTCCTGTTATCCTCCCTGCCTGCCTTCTCCCCCTCACCCCAGCCTGCCTCTATGGCAGGCACTTTTCTTCTTTATCTCTCTTAACTCTCTCTTTACTTACAGGCATTATGGTTTTCACTATAGGTACTGATTAGGTACCATGTAATACCCTTTACCTACTATCAACATTTAGTTTTTGTCCAGAGTGATCATTTCTAACTATCAATTCTGGGAATATATCATAGGGGCCCCAAAACACACAGCAGAATTGACACCTTCACTTCTATGTTCATTGCAGCCTTATTCACAATAGCCAGAATCTGGATTTCAGAAGGGAGAATGTTGGGAACGACATATCCATCCTGCGGAATTTGGTATGTCAGCAGGTGGACGTGGCTATCGAAGATATCTGAGTAGAAGTCATGGATAAACTTCGTCGGTCAAGAAACAAACAGCACAAGGTCAGACCTGAACACCTGAAGAACCTGCCATCAGTACTCATCAATACACTGGCTCGGCTTTTCACATGCTACCTGTCTGAATGCAAGGTTACATCCCAATGAAAAACCAGCAGGACTCTACTACTGTACAAGAAGGGAGACATCCAGGACACTGGCAATTAACACCCGACTGGCCTACTGTCTCTCATCTACAAGCTTTTCACTCGAGTCATCCTTAATAGAATTGGCAGGAGACTAGATGAAGGACAACTATGCGAGCAAGCCGGGTTCCTCAAAGGATTCAGCACTATCGATCATATCCACACAATAACCAAGCTCATTGAGGTTTCTTGGGAGTTCAAGATGCCGCTCTGTTTAACGTTCATTGATTTAAAGAAGGCCTTTGATTCTGTTGAGACAGAAGCGGTCATTGAAGCCCTAGCTAACCAGGGCATTCAAACTCAATACATCAGGATCCTCTGTGAGCTGTATTACAGATTCACTATCAGGATCTCACCATTCTACAAAGAAGTGATCATTGCCGTCAAGAGAGGGGTTCGGCAGGGTGATACCATTTCACTGAAACTCTTCAGTGCCACCCTGGAGAACATCAAACATCATGCGACGACTGGAATGGGAAGGAATGGGAGTAAAGATAGACGGTTGGCAATCACACCACCTCCAGTTTGCTGATGACATCATTCTAATAACACCAAAACATTAGCCAAGCGGCACAAATGCTAATAAACTTCAATGGTGAGTGTGGAAAGGTCGGACTACAGCTGAATCTCATGAAGACAATGTTTATGAGAAATAGTCTAATTCCTGATGCTCCATTCGCTCTTAATGGAATGACTATCTCTGAACACAACAGTTATGTGTACGTAGGTCGAGAAGTCAACATCACAAATGACTTGGCACCTGAGATGTGCAGGAGGAAGAGAGCAGCTTGGAACGCCTTCAAGAGTGTCGAAGAAATAGCTAAGAGTATGAAGAACCTCTGGCTCCAGGCACATCTCTTCGATTCCACTATTCTTCCTGCATTAACATATGCCTCAGAGACCTGGACCCCAAGAAAACAGGATGAGAACACTATTCGGGTCTCCCAAAGAGGAATCGAAAGAGCTATGCTTGGAGTATCACGCTTCACTCAAATGAGAGAAAGAATCCGGAGTTACAGATATTTTAGAAGTATTTCATGTGATTGAAACTCTTTAAACACTGTCATTTGAATCATATAAGATTGCTGAATGAGTTTCCTTAATATATGCAACAATTACTGCTTAATTCTACTCTGTCTTTGATAACCAAGTAGCAACCTAAGAATGGCATGTATACTTTAGGAGAATATGGAAGATATATGCCTGGTGATAGTTATAGAGCACCAGTGGTACGAAAATATTTCTGTACTACACGGTGGAAATGGTGGACATAGTTTCCCCTAAAAGTTAGTTGAGACTCTGCATTTTGAGTGGTATAAAATCTTGAAGATCAATAAAACTTTAAAACATTTTACTGAGATATAACAATATGCAAAGTTATTTATAGTATCCTTATTTACAAAGTTGTATATAATCAAGTTTCAGGTAAACACTTTCCCAGTATCAATCCCATCACCAGTACCAGAGATCACCCTCGCTCAGGGATCATATGGGGTTCCAGGAATTCAACCTGTTTCTGTCACATGCAAGGCAAGTACCCTAAATGCTGTTCTATTGCTCCAGCTCCACATCTTTTAGAATATACCCTAAGATGTTTAAGAGGAAATTATTGACGATTCTTCTTTCCGATCCTAATGTCAACATATTATCAACATAATTTTGAATCATAGAGTAAACCACCCAAATTAAATCATGTGTCTAACACTTGGTAGTTTAGAAATTAAGTGTTGTTTGATAGTGTATTTTCTGATTTGATAATAGATTTACACATGAGTTACAAAGGAAAAGATGTTCTAATTTTTATTTTGCAAATAAGCAAATTTCTCTATGATTCTTTGAGTGGGTCTTAATACCACCAAACTATACCAATTACTTCTTCATTCACTTCTTTAATATGCCTTCATTTATTTCTAGTAAGTGCTTCTTAATTTTTTCCTAATCAATACTTTTGTTTAACACTCATGTATTTGAACATTTTAATAGCTATTAGCTATTAAATCCCTACCATGTGTAACATTCTTTTTAAAAACTCTTATTAAGAGTATGCTTAGAAAACTAAGATATGAATTATCCCCCAAAGGAGCTCAAATTCATATATAAAATTTCATTTTAATTTCTCAAACCCAAACTTAGATGTATATCAATCCAACTTTTCCTGATTTGAATGAATTGGGAAGTTAACCATAATTGCTGCAACATACAAATTCCAACATATATAATGCTACAAACACAATAGAATTTTGTTTCTTATTGATGTTTAAGTACAATGTAGATGATATAATGGTGAGAAACAATCCTTCAATCAGTGATTAGCAACCCTCTGCTTCATCCATGATGTTTGACATAATCTCAGGCCTCACATAGCTTTCTTTTTTTTTCTTTTTGGGTCACACCCGGCAATGCACAGGGATTACTCCTGGCTCTGCGCTCTGCGCTCAGGAATTACCCCTGGCGGTGCTCAGGGGACCATATGGGATGCTGGGAATTGAACCTGGGTCAGCCGCGTGCAAGGCAAACACCCTACCCGCCTTGCTATTGCTCCAGCCCCACGTGGTAGTACCCAGTGCTTACTCCTAGATTTGTGCTCAGGAATCACTCCTGGAACTGGGTGGAGGACCATATGCTGGGGGTCAAATCAGGGTTGGCTGAATGCAAGGCAAGGAATTCACCTGCTAAACTATCTCTCCAGCCCCAGGGTTCCTTCTCTTTAAAGGTATTTTGGTTTTTCTTCTCAATAGGCTTAACATCAGTGATTACAGTCTCTTACGCTTAGTCTATTGTAAATGACTTTTTAATTTGATTAGAAAAATTCTTAAATTGAAATGCCTGTTGGCAAACATGCATTCCGCAGATTCTAGTAGGACATACAAAATGCTCTTACCAAAACCATTTATATTACTTGGTTGGCCCCTTGAAAGAATCTGAATTTATGACATGAGAGATCCCTATTATCCACGGTCATGCTTGCATACATTTCAGAATCCAATTCTGCTATCAATCTTAGTGCAATTACAACATAAAGATAAAAATAAAATAACATTTTAATATTGGAGAAATAACTATCAAAGGAGATAAGCTGCATAGATCCTCAGAACTTATAACAAACACGCAATTTATTTTTTATTGAGTGGCCCAAAGTGTATCCATGGAATATGATTAATTTGAAAAGATTTTGCTTAGTAATTATGAACATATACTAAGATGATACTAATTTTAATAAGGGGGAAAAGAGCCCACAATTTCAAAGGCTTAGTACAATAGTATTTAATTTTTTACATTCAAGTTTAGTGTGGGTGTTCCATATATATGATAACTTTTTTAAAAAAAACTTTTAAAATAATTTTAGGTTCACAGAAAATTTGCAAAAATAGTACAGAGAGTTCTTGGATATCCTTTCATCAAATTTTTCTATTTTTTTCCTCCAATTTTTTTAAAGTTAACATCTTATAGAATCATGGTAAATCTAGTAAACCTATGAAATAAACATTGGTAAAATTCTAAGGAGTTAAATATTTTAATCAGATTTCATCAGTTTTTCACTAATATCCTTTTTCTGTTTCTGTTTGCAACCTCAAATAATAAACTGCATTTGGTTACTATGGCTGTGTATCTAAGTCTTCCAAATACATGATATTTTATAAGTCTTTACTTCCTTTTAAAGAGTATATATTATTTTATTAATTTATTTTTTATATTTTTTTTATAATGAAACACCATGAGGTACAGTTATAGACTTACAAATTTTTGTGCTTGGGTTTCAGTTATACAATGATCAAGTACCAATCCCTCCACCAGCGCCCATACTCCATCACCACAGGTCCCAGCATTCCTCACACCCTCCATCCCTCCCATCCCACCCTGCCTCTGTGGCAGGGAATTTCCCCTTGTTCTCTCTCTCTTCTTTTGGGCCCAGTGTTTTGCAAGAGCGGCATTGAGTGGCAATCATGTTTGTTCTATAGTCAACTTTCAGCATGATTCTCCCACCCTGGGAGGATCCTCACAACACCCTTTATTTGGTGCTTTCTTCTCTATCTCAGCTTCCTTTTCCCCTACCACGTGTGGCTGGCCTCCAAGTCATGGAGCAAATTTCCTGGTACAAATCTCAGCCACTCCTGCGTTCAAGTCTCCCATTTTGTTGCTTTATGTTCCCCAGATGAATGCAATCTTTCTATGTCTATCCCTCTCTTTCTAATTCATTTTGCTTAACATGATACTTTCCATGTAGTAGCACTTGTATGTAAATTTCATGACTTCATCTTTTCTAACAGCTACATAGTACTCCAGTGTGTGGATGTACCAAGGTTTCTTTAACCAGTCATCTCTTCTTAGGCACTCAGGTGTTTTCAAGTTTCTGGATATTGTAAAGAGTGCTGCAATGAACAAACAATTGCAGATGTCACTTCGACTATACTTTTTTGAATCTCTGGGATATATTCCCAGGAGTTGTATTGCTGGGTCCAAGGGGAGATCAAATTCTAATTTTTTGAGAATCGTCCATACCGTTTTCCAAAAGGGTTGGACCAGTCGGCATTCCCACCAGCAGTGAAGGAGGGTCCCTTTCTCACCACATCCTCGCCGGCACTGTTTGCTTTTGTTCTTGTGGATCTGGGCCAATTTCTGTGGTGTGAAATGATATCTCATTGTTGTTTTGATCTGCATCTCTCTGATGATTAATGTTGTAGAGCATTTTCTCATGTGCCTTTTTGCCATTTGGATTTCTTCTTTGTGAAAGTTTCTGTTCATTTCCACAACCCATTTTTGATGGGGTTGGGTGATTTCTTCTTGTGGAGTTCAACTAGTACCTTCTATATCCTTGATATCAACCCCTTGTCGGATGTGTATTTCGTGAATATCCTTTCCCATTCTGTAGACTGTCTTTGTATTTTGGTCACTGTTTCTTTGGAGGTGCAGAAGCTTCTTAGTTTAAGATAGTTCCATTTGTCTATCTCTGTTTTCACTTCTTGGCCAGTGGTGTGACATCTTTGAAGATACCATTAGCTTCAATATAATAGAGGGTTTTGAGAAATTTGTCTTCAATAAACTTTATGGATTCCGGTCTAAAGTTGAGGTCATAAATCCATTTTGATTTTACTTTTGTGCATGGTGTTAGGCAGAGATCTGAGCCCACTTTTTTGCATGTAGCTGTCCAGTGTTGGCAGCACAACTTATTAAAGAGGCTTTCCCTGCTCCATTTCACTTTTCTTGCTCCCTTATCAAAGATTAGTTGATCATATGCTTTGGAGGACATGTCAGTATGTTCAACTCTGTTCCACTGGTCTGTAGCACTGCCTTTTTCCCAGTACCATCCTGTTTTAATTATTACTGCTTTGTAGTAGAGCTAGAAGTTAGGCAGGTTGATTCCTCCCATTTTCTTTTTCCCAAGAATTGCTTTAGCTATTCGTGGGGGCTAATTGTTCCATATAAATTTCAGGAGTGTTTGCTCCATTTCTTTGAAGAATGTCATGGGTTTTATTATTTTAATCGGGATCGCATTGAATTTGTACAGTGCTTTGGGAAGTATTGCCATTTTGACAATGTTGATTCTCCCAATACATGAGCAGGGGATATTTTTCCATTTCCTCGTGTCCTCTTTTATTTCCTGAAGTAGGGTTTTGTAGTTTTATTTGTACAGATCCTTCATTTCCTTAGATAAGCTGATTCCCATGTGCTTGATTTTCTAAGGCACAATTGTGAATGGGATTGTTTTCTTCATTTCACTTTCTTCTCTTTCACTATTTGCGTATAGGAAAGCCATGGATTTTTGGGTATTGATTTTATAGCCTACCACTTCACTATACAAGTCTATTGTTTCTAGTAGTTTCTTGGTAGAGGATTTAGAATTCTGGAAATATAGGTTCATATCATCTGTGAATAGTGAGAGCTTGATTTCTTCCTTTCCTACCTGAATGCCCTCAATATCTTTTTCTTGCCTAATCGCTATTGCAAGTACTTCCAGTACTATATTGAACAGTAGTGGAGGGTGTGGGCATCCTTGTCTTGTACCTGAACTTAGGGGGAAGGATCTCATTTTTTTCCACATTGAGGATGATGTTTGCTGTAGGTTAGTCATAGATGGCTTTAACTACATTGAGGAAAGTTCCCTCTATCCCCATTTTGGCGAGGGAATGGGTGCTGGATCTTGTCAAATGCTTTTTCTGCATCTATTGATATGATCATATGATTTTTATCTTTTCTTTTATTGATATGATGGATTATGTTGATTGATTTCCGAAAGTTGAATCATCATTGCATCCCTGGGATGAACCCACTTCGTCATGATGTATGATATTTTTATGAGTTGTTGAATTCTATTGGATGGTATTTTATTCAAGAAACTTGCACCCGTGTTCATCAGGGATATCTGCCTGTAGTTTTCTTTTCTCGTGGTGTCTTTGTTTCCTTTTGGTATTAGAGAGATATGGGCTTCATAGAAACTGTTTGGGAGAGTTTCTGTTTTTTTCAATCTCCTGGAAAAGCTTGAGAAGAACTGGCAATAGGTCCTTTTTAAATATTTGGAAAAAGTCGCTAGTAAATCCATCTGGACCTGGGCTTTTGATTTTGGGAAGATTTTTGATTACAGTTTAAATTTCCTTGATGTAAATAGGTCTATTTAGGTACTCTATATCTTCTTGATTGAGCTTTGGGAGATGATAGGAATCCAGGAATTTATCCATTTTTTCTAGGTTCTCTTGTTCCGTGGCATATCGATTTTCAAAGTAGTCTCTGATGATCTTTTGAATTTCTTTGGTTTCTGTTGTGATATCCCCATTCTTATTTCTGATTCGATGTATTAGGGTTCTCTCTCTGTTTCTTCGTGAGTGTTGCTAGTGGTTTATCTATCTTATTTATTTTCTCAAAGAACGAGCTCTTGGTTTCATTGATCTTTCGGACTGTTTCTTTGGTTTCCATGTCTTTGATTTCTGCTCTAAGTTTTATGATCTCTTTCCTTCTGCCAGATTTGGGCTCTTTCTGTTGTTCCTTTTCTAAGTTCTTAAGCTGTGAAGTCAAGTTGTTTATGTGCTTCCTTTCTTCTGTCCTGAGATGTCCTTGCAGAGCTATAAATTTTCCCCTTAAAACGGCTTTCACTGCATCCCATAAATCTGGTAGCTCGTGTCTTCATTCTCATTTGTTTCCAAGTATCTTTTGATTTCATCCTTGACTTCCTTCCTGATCCACTCGTTGTTTAGCATTGAGTTGTTTAGTTTTTAGGTGTTTGGTTTGGTTCTCCGTGTCTGTGTGTGATTCACTTCTATTCTCAGTGCATCATGGTCTGAAAAGATTCTTGATACTATTTCTATCTTCCTGATTCTATTTAGGTATGTCTTGTGGCCTAGGACATGGTCTATTTTCGTAATGTTCCGTGCTTACTGGAGAAGAATGTGCATCCTTTCTTTTTGGGGTGTAAAGCCCTGTATAGGTCTATAAGCCCTTTCTTTTCTATTTCTTCTTTCAAAGCCAATGTTTCCTTGCTGAGTTTTGTTCTTGTTGATCTATCCAGAGGAGATAAGGCAATGTTGAAATCTACAGTTACTATTGTGTTGCTAACAATGTCCTTCTTAAAATCTGTTAGCAGTTGTTTTAAATATTTAGCTGTTCCCTCATTAGGTGCGTATACATTTAAGAGTGTGATTTCCTCCTGCTGTACATATACCTTGATGAAGAGAAAATAGCCTTCACTGTCCCTTCTAATCTTTTGCAACACAAAATTAATGCTTTCGGATACTAGTATGGCCACCCCAGCTTTTTTGAGGGAGCTGTTTGCTTGCAGGATTGTTTTCCATCCTTTCACTTTGAGTCTGTGTTTGCTCTGAGTGTTGAGATGAGTTTCTTGTAGGCAGCAGAATGTTGGGTTCTGTCTCTGAATCCATTTTGCCACTCTGTGTCTCTTAATTGGTGAATTTAGACCGTTGACATTGAGAGAGATTATTGTTATGGGGTTTTGTGTCATCTTTCTGTGAGGGTGTGTTGTGGTTGTAGGGTTTGTCTTGTCTTATAGTAGCTCCATTAGCCCTTGTTTTAGGTTTGGTTTTGAGTCCATGAAGTTCCTGAGCTGCTGTTTGTCTAGAAAATAGTGTACCGTTCCTTCGATTTTGAATGAGAGTTTAGCTGGACAGAGTATTCTTGGTGAAGCATTCATTTCAGTGAGTTTTTTCACTGTATCTTGCCACTGCCTTCGGGCTTGGAGGGTTTCCTCTGATAGATCTGTTGTGAATCTAAGGGGTGCTCCTTTGTATGTGATTTCCTTCTTTTCCCTTGCTGCTTGCAGTATTGTATCTCTATCGGCAGCATCAATCATTCGAACTATGGAGTGTTTGTCTTGGAGTGTTTTTGTTAGTGTCTTTTTTAGCTGGCATCCTTCGGACTCCTTGAACCTGAATGGCTTTATTGTGGAGCTCTGGGAATTTTTCAGCAATGATTTGTTTCACCGTGTTTTTTTTCGTTAGTATTGTTTCTCTGAGCTTTTGGTAGTCCAATGTTTCTTATGCTGTTCCTCTTGAAATCATCTGCTAGGACTCTGATTCTCTAGGGCTATTTTGAGGTCCCTTGTAACTGTTTGTTGTTACCTGTTGGCTTGGTGCAGCTGATCTTCCAGCTCACTGATTCTCTCTTCAGCTGCGGTCATTCTATTGTTAAGAGAAGAGACTGAGTTTTTCATTTCATCTACAGAATCTTTTAATCGTGGCATTTCTGCTCTCATTTCTTCGCGTAAATTGTTGATTTTTTCTGTCGTGTTACTGGCTGTCTGTCTGACTGTTTCATTGAGTTGATTGAACATCTTCATGACTGTTTCTGAATCCTGTGTCAGAGAGGTCCCTTAGGTGAGCAGTATCAACAGAGTCTTCTAGATTGTTTTCATTGTCTTCCCCTTGTGCTGGGGATTTGTGTTGTTTCTTCTTAATGCTGTGTATGTTGGGGACTAGATTCCTTGGGGACTAGGTTCCTTAGTATGGCTAACCTACCTGCAGCCGAGTAAGCATTGGCCCACCGAAAAATTGGCCATGCCCACTTCTACAGAAGCCATGTCTACTTGTGACGAGGTCACGCCCCTACGGAAACCTGGGGTTTGGAGGAGATCAGTACAGCGTGAGGAGTGAAGAGGGGAGGGCAGACGCTCAGAACTGCTTTTCTCCAGGCGTTTGTATATTTTATTTTTTAAGGGAAACATGTAGCAGTGTGTGGGACCTGGGTCTTAGATCTTCAAGCCTGCTCAGATCAGGACTGGGCCTCCTCCACCAAGATCCCCCATTTTCCAGTATGTATGCGTTACACCCACCAACTGCCCCAGGTGGCGCCATGTAATTCCATCAACGGCCAAGACCCAGAGACTATAAAACCCAGCTCCCGGAAGTGCGTGGCTGCATTTGCGGCCACGTGAAATCTTATTATCTAGTTCTTACTCCAGAGAACCTGGCAGGTACCTATACCAAAAGTATCCTGCCCATATGGCTGAGTCTGGCAAACTCCCCGTGGCATATTCAATATGCCAAAAACCAGTAACAATGATGGGTCTCATTCTCCTGACCCTGAAAGAGCCTCGGTTGTGGCACTTTCTCAAATCTCAGGGCTAGGACAAAGGAGACATTGCTCTTGTCTGCTCGAGGAAATTGATGAATATAAGGATGACAGTGATACAGTGATACTGTTGACATACAATAAAATCAATTTGATATTTAATAAATATTTAGAGGAGCATTTTTAATCAAATCACCAGGAGATACAATTACAAAGATTTCATCTTTGAGTTTCAGTTATACAATGATCAAACAACTAGCCCTCCACCAGTGCACATTTTTTAACCACCAATATCCCCAGTATCCCTAGCCCACCCTAGTCCCACCCCTCCTCCTGCCTCTGTGGCAGACAGTTTCCCTCTTACTCTCTCTTGTTTTTATTTCTCCCAATAACTTGAATATAGCACAGTGGTAGGGCATTTGCCTTCCATGCGGCCAATCCGGGTTCGATTCCTCCGCCCCTCTCAGAGAGCCTGGCAAGCTACCAAGAGTATCTCGTCTGCATGGCAAAGCCTGGCAAGCTACTCGTGACATATTCGATATGCCAAACACAGTAACAACAAGTCTCACAATGGAGATGTTACTGGGCCCTCTCAAGCCAATCAATGAACAATGTGAGGACAGTGCTACAGTGCTAACCTGAATATTTAATGGGTAGACCAAAAGAAACTACTTATTTATCCATTGTTTATATAGCTATAAAATTATAAATATTTGTTTATTATTTTAGTTTATAACACAATATTATTGTTTATACTCAAAACACAAAAGTAAGATTTTGTTGCTCAAGCTGTTCACCATGGTTCACTGGGAATTCTTTCAGACCAGCTCCTGTGTAACTTTGACATGGTTCTATATATTAAATTTTATTTTTCTTTTCTTTGATTTATTATGTTATTCTATAGCTTTCTTGCATTTTATAATTTCATAATGTTTCCAGGATAATTTAATGCATAGGCCCTAGATTTGCTTTTTTCGGATACTCTTTCTACATTTTTACTTGATCACTTGATACCCAGCAGTATGTGCCTCCAGAATGAATTCCTGCTGGGTATTCAGCATCCAGTCCTGTACTACGGCCCTAAAATTCTGCCTATGATGAGTTCCATATCCTGGAAGTTACTTGGGACCTTGCCAGTCAATTTTCTAGAAGAGGTTCCTAGCTTTAGAAATAAAGATGAACAAGAGGGTCATTCAGACCTTCAGTCTACTAATAGTCTTTTTACAAGTGTGGTCCTATTGCCCTTTTCATAGAGTAAAGATTGTGCTCACTAGACAGTTTTGTTTGTTTTGGGACCACATCCAGTTGTGCACAAGACATACTCCTGGCTCTTGCGCAGAGATCATTCCAGGTAAACTCAGGGAAACATAAGTGGTACTGGGGATCAAATATGGCGTCAGCTGCATGCAAAGCAAGTACCATCCTGTACTTGCTATCTGGCTTGCGACCACCAAGTTTTTAAAAAATGATGTGCTGTTTGGGGATACATACATAGGGGGAATAAAGATGTAAAGAAAGTCTCAATGCCTCTTTTGCAAACAACAGCACCCAAAAGGAGAGAGAGAACAAAAGGGAATTCCCGGCCACAGGGGTGAGGTGTGATGGGGGGTGGGGAGGAGGGATTCTGGGAGCACTGGAGGTAGGGAATGGGCACTGGTGGAGGGTTATGAATTCAATCATTGTATAAATGAAACCCAAGCACAAAAATTTGTATGTCTACAACTGTACCTCATGTTGCTTCACTAATAAAAATTTAAAAAAAAAGAAAGAAAAAAGTAAAACAAAAAAAAGTCAGGAGGAATGATGAATACAATCACTTGATCACTCGATACCCCGTTACTCATTGATTTGCTCGAGCGGGTGCCAATAACGTCTCCATTCTTCCCTGTTGCGTGCTAGCATAGCCCAGTGGCATCTGCTCGTTCCAGGAACATGAAGAGCCTCAAACCGATCATTCAGGGTTTTGACGAAGAAGTCTATCTTGTAGGTGGGCGTCCACACGATCTTTTGACGTCCCATGGAATCCAGTCAGTAATGGCTCTAGTCCAGCGGTTGTCTCTAAACCTCATTATGTGTCCAGCCCATCTGATTTTTGATGACTTGTCAAATGAGACAGCGTCCCTGATTCTTGAGCGTTGATGGAAATCGGAACTCCGGATTCTGACTCTCATTTGAGTGAAGCGTGATACTCCAAGCATAGCTTTTTTGATTCCTCTTTGAGAGACCCGAATAGCGTTCTCATCCTGATTTTGTAGGGCCCAGGTCTCTGAGGCATATGTTAATGCAGGAAGAACAGTGGAATCGAAGAGATGTGCTCGGATCTGGAGGTTCTTTGTCCTCTTAGTTATTTCTTCAATGCTCTTGAAGGCATTCCAAGCTGCTCTCTTCCTCTTGCATAACTCAGGTGCCAGGTCATTTGTCATGTTGTCTTCTCAACCTAGGTCAACTTGCATTTGGAGATGCTCGTTCCGTTGAGACTGAATGGAACATCAGAAACAAGACTGTTTCTCAGGAACATTGTCTTTGTGAGATTCAATTGTAATCCAACCTTTCCACACTCACTGTCGATGTCAGTTAGCATTTGTGCTGCTTGGCTGATGTTTGGTGTTATTGGAATGATGTCATCAGCAAAGTGGAGGTGGTATAGTTGCTGACCATCTATCTTCACTCCCATTCCTTCCCATTCCAGTTCTCGCATGTTCTCGAGGGTGGCACTGAAGAGTTTTGGTAAAATGGTATCACCCTGCTGAACCGCTCTCTTGACATGGATGATTACTTCTTTGTAGAATGGCGAGATCCTGGTAGTGAATCCGTAATAGAGCTCACAGAGGATTCTGATGTATTGAGTTTGAATGCCCTGATTGGCTAGGGCTTCGATAACCACTTCTGTCTCAACAGAATTAAAGGCCATCTTTAAATCAATGAACGTTAGACAGAACTGCATCTTGAACTGAGAAACATCAATGAGCTTGATTATCGTGTGGATATCGTCTATGGTGCTGAATCCTTTTCGGAACCCGGCTTGCTCACATGGTTGCCTTTCATCTAGTGTTCTGCTAATCATATTCAGGATGACTCGAGTGACCAGCTTGTAGATGACAGACAATAGGCAGATTGGACGATAGTTGCCAATGTCGTGGATGTCTCCCTTCTTGTATAGTAGTTCATTCCTGCTGGTTTTCCATTGGGATGGAACCTTGCATTCAGACAGATAGCTTGTAAAGATAGAGCCAGTGTATTGATGAGTACTGATGGTAAATTCTTAAGGTGTTCAGGTCTGACCTTGTCTGGGCCAGGTGCTCTTTGTTTCTTTACCAACAAGATGGCGTGTTGGATTTCGGAAGGGAGATCGTTGGGAACGACCTATGCATCCTACGAAACTTGGTATGTGGGCAAGTGGACGTGGCTCTTAAAGAGATCTGAGTAGAAGTCACGAATAATCTTCTCCATTGCCCTTCTGGAAGATTGATAGATCCATCAGGATGTCGGAGGGCAGTCATCTTGGTCTTGTAGTTGGTGAAGGACGGGGGGGGGGGGGCATTACAAATGCTTTTCCCGGCTTCTGCTGAATCTAGCAGCACTGCTGCTCTTCTGTCTTTGAGGTCATCCTTGATCGCTTCTCTGCATTGTTTTGCCAGCTCAGATGTTCACCTGTGGTTGCCTGAGGCATGCGCCAAGCCACATTGGCGAATAAGTTCAAGAGTGTTCGAAAAAAAGGCATTTTTTGTGGTTATCTCTCTCTTGGCATTCCTCACACAATCATGGAGGTACTGAATCATTCGATCGTATTCCTCGTCAATGTTGTCAGTGACGGCATTTTTCCATGTTGCTGCAACACAGATAAAGAGCTCCCAGTTGGTGGTCATTCTGGTAGTTATCCTCTTAAACTTCGCATTGTTTTTTCCCCACTCTGTGAAGTAGAATTTTTCATAAAGGAGACGTTGTTCTAATCCCGTTTGGAATTTTGGGACAACAGCAACATCGGTCAGGTAAAACTGCCGATTGAATATGATGTGATCTATTTCATTGTGGAACCGTCCACCAGGAGACTCCCATGTCCAACGTTTGTTTAGATTCAGCCTTTTGGAACTGTGAATTACCATGGATGGTCTTGGTTGATATGATGAACTCAGACAGTCTGTTACCCTGTTCGTTGCATTCTAGGCCATGGGTCCCAATGTGGAGTTCATCAGCTGATCTTCTTGGTCCTATCTTGGCATTAAAATCACCAACAATGATCTTGTAGAAGGTGTGGTCTTCTTTATAGAACTTCTCCAGCTCCATGTAGAATTTCTCAATTTCTCCTTCACCATAATTGGATGTTGGTGCATAGACAACTAAGATAGAAACTGCCGGCAGTTAGACACATCTTTTCAAGTGTAATCGTCTGATTCGGGTTGTTAGGCATTTGAATGAATAAATGCTCATGGCTAAGTTCGTGTTGACAAGGATACTGACACCACCGACTCCTCTTTTGTCACATGTTCCAGGGAAGAGTTCTTCTCCAGTGTCGAAAACGGCCTGATGTGATTGATGCCTTCTCATTTTGGTCAGCCCAATGATGTTGTACTTGATCTTTCGCGCTTGTACCATCAGGTCCTTTATGGATGCAACGGATGCATCAGATGCCAGCGTATATGCATTGAAAGTACAGAGAATCATTTTTGTCTTTCTTCGTTTTGGCAGCCTAGTTCGGCCTTGAGATTTTATAAGCCTCTCCTTCCACATCCTTCTCGATTCTGCCGTGTTCAGGGTCAGGGGAATAAGATCCATCTTTTTACTAGATTTGGCATATCAAATATACCACGGATAGCTTGCCAGGCTCTGTCATGTGGGTGGGATATTCAAGATGGCCTGAAAATATAAATAAACTTTACAGGTGTTCCTATTCAGGCACATGTGCTGTTATGATATTTTTACTTAGGTCTAAATATTTTGAAATTTCTTTGAGACTTTCTATTTGACCAATAATTTATGTATATGTGTGTTGTTCAAATTATAAACATTTTAGAAATTTATTATATCATTCCATTACTGATTTCGGAGTTTAATCTTTGTATAACCCAAGAATATACTTTGTATGACTTCTAGTCTTTAAACTTTCTCAAAGTTTGGTTTATGGTACAAAATGGGATTTATCTTGATAAATGTCCCATGTGACACTAGGAAAAATGTGTGGTCTTCTGCTGTTGTTTGAGCAGTATGTAAATTTCAGCTACTTCAAGTTCCTTGATAGTATCATCAAGGCTATTTATATCATTTTTGTGGAGATTTCCAGAGTTTGAATACATGGCTTCATACAATAAGGCATATACTCCATTCCTGAGCTATATATTGTATAAACTGCTATTTTACCTATTACTCCAATCAATATATTTCAATTACGATTATGTATTTGTGTATTTGGGTATATCCCTTTATTTCTACCACTTTTCCTCCCCCACCTGACCCCATATCTATCTATCTATCTATCTATCTATCTATATAATTTTGTAACAAAATACCATGAGATACAATTACAGACTTAACACACTTTCCTGATTACATTTCAGTAATACAATGGTCGAGTACCCATCCCTTCACCAGTGCCGAATCTCCACCACCAATGTTCTCAGTATCCTTCCCGCCACTCCCAACCCATCTCTCCCCTCCTGCGCTCGCCCCCCCCCCCCCACGCCACTGTGGCAGGCACATTCCCTTTTACTCTCTCTCTCTGTCTCTCTCTGTCTCTCTCTCTCCTTTTGGGTGTTGTGGTTTGCAATACAGTTATTAAGTGGCCATCATGATCTGTCTATAGTCTACTTTCAGCACGCATCTCCCATCCAGAGAGAGCCCTCCAAGTATCCTTTGCTTGGTGTGCCTTCTCTAGCTCAACTGCTTTTTCCCCCAGCATGTGAGGCTGGCTGGGGAGGAATCCTCCTGGCCCTTATCTGTACTATCCTTGAGTGTTAGTCTCCCAGTATGTTACTTTACATTCCACAAATGAGTGCTGTCCTTCTATGTCTGTGCATCTCTTTCTGACTCATTTCACTTAACATGATACTCTCCATGTAGATCCACTCATGTGAAAATTTCATGACTTCATCTTTTCTAACAGCTTCATAGTATCCCATTATGTAGATGTACCAAAGTTTCTTTAACCAGTTATCTGTTCTTGGGCACTTGGATCTTTTCTACATTTTGGCTATTGTAAACAGTGCTGCAATAAACATACATGTGAAGATATAATTTCTTCTGTGCTTTTTTTGTATCTCCGGGATATATTCCCAGAAGTGGTATTGCTCATTCAAATGGGAGCTCAATTTCTAATTTTTTGAGAAACATCCATATTGTTTTCCAAAAGGACTGAACCAGTCTGCATTCCCACCAATAGTGAAGGAGATTCCCCTTCTTCCCACACCCACACCAACAAGGGTTGACTCTATTCTTTTGGATGTGTAAGATGTTCTTTCTCTGTGGTGTGAGATGATCTTTCATTGTTTTGACCTGTATATCTCTGATGATTAGTGATGAAGAGCATTTTTTCATGTGTCTTTTATATTTCTTTTTTTGAGAAAGTTTCTGTTCATTTCTTTGCCCCATTTCCTGAATGGGAACGGATGATTTCTTCTTGTAGAGTTCACCCAGGGCCCTGTGTATCCTTTATATCAACCCCTTATCAGATGGGTATTGGGTGAATATCCTTTCCTGTTGGGTGAATATCCTTTCCTGTAGACTGTCTTTGTATTAAGGTCACTGTTTCTTTTAAGGTACATAAGCTTCTTAGTTTAAGATAGTCCCATTTGTTTATCTCTGTTTCCACTGGCTTGGTCAGTGACATTTCATCTTTGAAGATACATTTAGCTTCAATGTTGTAGAGGGTTTTGCCGAACTTTTCTTCAATGTACCTTATGGATTCTGGTCTGATGTTGAGGTCTTTAATCCACTTTGATCTGACTTTTGTTCTTGGTGTTAGGTAGAGGTATGAGCCTATTTGTTTTTGCATGTAGCTGTCCAGTTTTGCCAGTACCATTTGTTAAATAGGCTGTCTTAGTTCCACTTCACATTTCTTGCTTCCTTATCAAAGCTTAGATGATCATATGTTTGAGGGTGTGTGTAAGAATATTCAACCCTGTTCCATCGGTCTGTGTCTCTGCTTTTGTTTCAATACCTTGGTGTTTTAATGATAACCACTTTGTGGTAGAGTTTGAGGTTGGGGAAGGTTATGCCTACCAACTTTCCCCCCCAAGAATTGCTTTAGCCATTTGTGGGGGTTTGTTGTTTCATATGAATTTCAGGAGTGTTTGATCAATTTCTTTGAAGAATTTCATGGGTATCCTCATAGAGATTGCATTGAATCTGAATAATGCTTTGGGGAATATTGCCATTTTGACAATGTTAATTCTCCCAATCCATGAGCAGGGGGTGTGGTTCCATTTCCTCATGACTTCTCTTATTTCTTGAAGTTGTTTTTTGTAGTTTTCTTTGTACAGGTCCTTTACCTCCTTAGTTAAGCTGATTCTGAGGTACTTGATTTTCTTGAGGCATGATTGTGAATGGGATTATTTTTTTCATATTGATTTTTTCTCTCTTATTATTTGAGTATGGGAAAGCCATGGACTTTTGGGTATTGATTTTGTAGCCTGCGACTTTACTATACAAGTCTATTGTTTTTAGGAGCTTCTTGATAGAGGCTTTAGAGTTCTCTAAATATAGTATCAAATCATTTGCAAATAGTGAGAGCTTGATTTCTTCGTTTGCTATTTGGTTGCCCTTAATATCTGAGAGTGGTTGGCGGTATACTGAGAACTTTGGTGTTGGAGAATGGGCACTGGTGGAGAGAGGGGTACTCGATCATTACATGACTGAATCATAAGTATGACAGTTTGTAAGTCTGTAACTATACCTCACGGTGATTTATTAAAAATTTTTAAAAACAATTAAAAATAAAAAATACTTTAAAGCTATAGTCACTTAATCACTTAACTTCCCGTTAGTCGTCGATTTGCTCGAGCGGGCACCAGTAACGTCTCCATTTGTCCCTGTCGCATGCTAGTGTAGCCCAATGGCATCTGTTCGCTCTGGGAACATGAAGAGCCTCAAACCGATCGTTCATGATCTTGACGAAGAAGTCTGACCATCTGGTAGGTGGGCAGCCACGTGGTCTTTTGACATCTCGTGGAATCCAGTTGGTAACAGCTCTAGTCCAGCGGTCGTCTTTAAATCTCATTATGTGACCAGCCCATCTGATTTTTGACACCTTGGCAAATGAGATAGCGTCCCTGATTCTTGATCGTCCACAGATGTCGGAACTCCGGATCCTTTCTCTCATTTGAGTGAAACGTGATATTCCAACCATAGTTCTTTCTATTCTTCTTTGGGAGACCTGAATAGCGTTCTCATCTTGTTTGCGTAGGGCCCAGATATTAGTTGGTAACAGGAAAAAGTCATGTAATTTGCCACTGTGTGGATGGAGGATATCGTTCTTAGTGAAGTCACTCAGAAGGAAAGAAACAGATACAGAATAACCTCTCTCACATGTGAAAATTGTAAACCTGTATAAAAAGATACAGAACGATCTCTCTCACATGTGGAAAATAAAAACCAATGGTAGGAAAACAAAGACTCGGTGAAACAGAAACTATGACCTAGTTTATAGAACAGAATTTACTAGGGCAGTGAGACAGAGGTGTGTGTTGGGAGGGAGGTTGGGAACTGAGGAGAAGGGAGAAATCCTGAGACAATGTTAGAGGAAAACTGGCATTCTGGTGGTGAGGTTGGCATTGGAAAGTTATATGCTTGAAACCCCACCATTGGCAGTACTCTAGAACTATAAATCAAGGTGGCTAAAAGAAATTTTTAAAAAATTACTTAGAAGTGTTTTCACTTTTGTGCTGTTAAAGGTATGAGATCTAATCTTTTCATTTTTTATAACTCTTATATGAAACTGATAAATATTTTGTGCATTGATTCAAGATCCTAGGCTCCTTTTACTTGTGACCTTACCATGCACAAGGGCTCATATATAATTATTAATCTTCATAGTTGACTTTTATTTGAAATAAAGTCTTAGATGTTCAATTACTGGGTTCTCTAGGAAACATAGTTTAAGAAAGAGATTAACTCAGAGAAGTTTGTTAGGAAGTACCTTTAAAATCAAAGCTCCTAGAAGGGAAGGGAAATAAGATGTGTGGGTAGAGTCTCCCTAATTGCAAATGAACCTCCACAAAGATTTTGCTGAAGACATGGGAAGCTCTGGAACAGAGATGGATCTAAAGAGTTATCCAATAAGAGTGAGGAAGATAACTCTTTGTATTCCTCTCATTCATATAGGCTGGTGCAAAACCATACAGTGGGAAGGCAGATGATCCAGCTGAGGGAAATTTTTAAAAATAGCTGAAGATTTAAGACCAAAATAAGTGTAAATTGATGAAAATAAATACTGAAGATCTGGATAATGAATTACCGTTTCTAATACATTGAGTCAATGCTTATGTATAAAAAGTTCTTGATAGGTAGGCATTATCAATATTTTTTAATTATTCAAAAATTACTTCAGAAAATATTTAATATTTTGTAGGCTTATTATTTGTAAAGCAGAAATATAAAAATGATAGTTTATATTTATATAAACTGGTAGAGTTTATAATGATATTTAAATGAGGAAAATACTCTAGATATGCTTAGAATAGTATAAGAAATAGTATAAGAAATAAATTTTTATTTGTTATTATTAATGTCACTTTACACTTATGTCAGAGTATATAAAAGTGCTATTTCCCAAAACAATAGAAATTTTTATAAAGTAGAAATAATATAATTCTCAAAAATATTCATATATGGTTTTTGTTAGTTTGTTTGTTTAAATTAACTTTATTTATTTGGGGGGAGGATGATTTCCCAAGCAGTGATCAGGAGGCCCTAGGACCCCTCAAAGTTATTCACATTCAACCAAGCAGTTGAAAAACATGCAATTTTTTTCTTTTTGGTTTAGTTAATCATCTTTTTTGCCTATTTCCCAATAGGTGCTATTTATTCTCTTTGATTTTGTGAGAATTTTTAATTTTTTAAGAATATTTATTATTTACCAGACAGGTGCCATATAAAAAACCGTTCTAATTTTTATCAATTTTTAGCTTGTTTAAGTTATATGATATCATTTTTCATATATTTTCTATTGGAACTCAAATTGGTGGATAAATGCCAAAATAACATTAATGAGAATGATTATGATGGCAACATTATTGCTTAATGCTTGCTAACATCGACAGAGTATTCACTATTCCAGCATGGTAAAAGGCACTTATTCATTTATACCTTATAAAATTTAAATATCACCACAAACATATGAAGCAATATCTTTTTTATCTATTAAAATTACAAAAATTAAAAATTAAAAATATGCATTAGAGGGATTAAATAATTTGCCCCAAACTGTTTGGTGTAACTGAAACTATAATTCAAATCTTATTAGATTCCACTGTCAGTATTTCCCCAAGTATGAGCTGCAAAATACTATTTCATGACATGAAGGTTATACACATTTGTAAAAATATGCACACACTATGTGTGTCTCATAGTCAAATCTATTTGGCCAAACTGTATCTTATTTTGGTACCAGAGGTCTTCTACTTTCCATGATAACAATAACTGACTGAAAAATAGTGTTCTATTTCACACACTTGATAAAATGCTATCTTATACTTAGTCACTCAACAAAAGTAGTTTATTTTTTATTTTATTATTTTTTTATTAGTGAAACACCATGAGGTAGAGTTGTTGACCATACAAGTTTTTGTACTTGGGTTTCAGTTATACAATGATCTAGTACCCATCCTTCCACCAGTGCCCATTCTCCACCACCAATGATCCCAGTAACCCTCCCATCCCTCCCATACCCCCATCTCATCCCGCATCTGTGGCAGGGCATTCCCTTTTGTTCTCTCTCTCTTTTTGGTTGCTGAGGTTTGCAAAAGAGGCATGGAGTGGCAAACATGTTCAGTCTATAGTCTACTTTCAGCATGCATCTCCCATCCTGGTAGGATCCTCCCAACACCCTTTACTTGGTGTTCCCTTCTTTGTCTGAGCTGCCATTTCTCCTAGCGGTGTGCGGCTGGCCTTCAAGCCATGGAGTAACCTCCTGTAAATTATCTCGACTATTATAGGATGTTAGTCTCCTGTTTTGTTACTGTATATTCCCCACATGAATGCAATCTACAGAATGGGAAAGGATATTCACCCAATACCCTTCTGATAAGGGGTTGATACCAAGGATATACAAAGTACTAGTTGAAGTCCACAAGAAGAAAACATCCTGGGGGTATGGTGCCGCCATCAGGTCAATCTGTACCTGTGAGGTGAGTGCATCAGCAGCCTGATGGCGCCTTCAGACTTCCAGATACCCCAAAATTGCTGCTGTGCCTTTGGCCAGACCCCAAAAACTTGGGGCAAAGTTTACCATGAAAGTAAACTGCCAAATGTTAGGTATGTGGGAAACATACCAACAAACCACCTCTGGCTCAGCTATATAATTGGAGGCATGGTTTTCTGGTTCCTGATTGAACTGCTTAATGGATATGATCCCAGAGACTCAGAAACAAATCTTGGAACCCAGCGGCTTTTGGCAGAAATGCGTCCGGTCCATGAAGTAGGTTACTGGTGCTGGGCCAACCCAGGTGGGAATAGGTTTCATGCCTTGGCCTGTTCCCCCTGACGGCCCAGTGGCCGCCATCCTCCAGAGGCCACTGGACAGTCGGGTTTGGGCTCGCAGTGATGAGACATGCAGGGCCTCATGGAATGGGGTTGGAGCCGGTCCTGTCCTCCTCACCCCAACCAGACCCCAAGTCATCGCCCACGAACAGCCTCTCTGGCTCCTGATCAAGCTGCCTAACGGCTATGATCCCAGAGACTCAGAAACAAATCTCGAAACACAGTGGCTTTTGGCAGAAATGCGTCCGGACCCCACAGTAGGTTACTGTCGCCGGGCTAGCCCAGGAGGTAAAGGGTGGTGTCCTCCACCTGCTCCCCCTTGGTGGCTGGGTGGCCGTCATCCTCCAGAGGCCATTGGACAGTCAGGCTTTGCCCTGCAGTGATGAAACTTGTTGGGCCTCACGGGATGGGGGTGGAGCCGGTCCTGTCCTCCATGTCCAAATGAGACCCCAAGTCATTGCCCACGAATGGTCTCTTTGGCTTCTGATCAAGCTGCTTAACGGCCATGATCCCAGAGACTCAGGAGCAAATTTCAGAAACCAGCAGGTTTTGGCAGAAATCCCTCCAGATTTAAGTGTTAAAATTTCGGAATTTCAAAATCACGCAGCCACTACTGCAGTCACATGGCATCATATGTTATTCATAACCAGCAATAGAAAACAAATTGTCTACTATTGCCTTTTCAGCAGTTCTGAGTGTTGGGGTAAAATCTCAAATAATAATGGTGGGTCTGGTGTCAAAATATTGAATGTGATCAAAGTAGAGAGAGAACAATGTGGAAATCATCTGTCCCACAGGTAGGGGGAGGGTGTGGAATGGGAGTATACTGGGGTTGTTGGGGGTGGAGAATGGGCACCAGTGAAGGTACGGGTATTTCATTGTATGACCAAGACTTAGACCCGAAAGCTTTGTAACTGCTCTCACGGTGATTCAATAAATAAAATTATAAAAAATAAAAAAGAAGAAAACATCCAACCCCATAAAAAATGGGATAATGAAATGAACAGAAACTTTCTCAAAGATGAAATCTGAATGGCTGAAAGGCACATGAGAAATGCTCTACATCACTAATCATCAGGGAGATACAGATCAAAACTGTCCACTGTCCACTGTCCTCCCATTGTTTATCGATTTGCTCGAGCAGGCCCAGTAACATCTCCATTGGAGACTTTGTTGTTACTGTGTTTGGCATATTGAATACATCACGGGTAGCTTGCCAAGCTCTGCTGTGCGGGCGAGATACTCTCAGTAGCTTGCCGTGCTCTCCAAGAGGGGCAAAGGAATCGAACTTTGGTCGGCCATGTTGGCTGCGTGCAAGGCAAATGCTCTACTGTTGTGCGATCGCTCCGAGATATCACCACACAACACAGAGACTGTCCCACATCCAAAAGAACAGGGACAACCGGTGTTGGCACGGATGTGGTGAGAAAGGGACTCTCCTTCACTGCTAGTGGGAATGCCGGCTGGTCCAGCCCTTTTGGATAACAATATGGACGATTGTCAAAAAATTTGAAATTGAGCTCTATTTGGTCCAGCAATACCGCTCCTGGAAATATATCCCGGAGAAGCAAAAAATATATAGCTGAAATGACATCTGCACTTCTATGTTCATTGCTACGCTGTTCACAATAGCCAAAATCTGGAAAAAACCCGAGTGCCCGAGAACAGATGACTAGTTAAAGAAACTTTGGTACATCTATACAATGGAGTACTATGCAGCTGTTAGAAAAGACGAAGTCATGAAATTTACACACAAGTGGTACTACATGGAAAATATTATGCTAAGTGAAACGAGTCAGAAAGAGAGGGACAGACATAGAAATATTGCATTCACCAAAGGAGGTTTTCAATGCCTTGATGTCTGGAATTTTTTTCACTTATCACCAGTACAGTTGAAAACCAAAAGAACAACATAATCAAATTAGTTAGTGATTCAAAGTGGGCAAGAAAGCTGCTAAAATATATAGCGAAATAAGAATTTAATAATCTTATACTATATCCAGAACTAAATAAGATAAAATCTGACAGGGATAAACATAAAATCTTGCAGCTGGGTAAAAACCAAAATCAATGACATGAATGCAATTTAGGAGTAAGCTTGATTTCACAATAGGTTGTGTGAGGAAGCCTGGGGGATTTAAATGATCAAAAACCCAATAAACAGCAATTGAAAATTATTCAATTGGCAAATAATTATAGTTTTAAACTTGCATTAATAAAGGGGTAATATTCAGAGAGGCAGAAATTACAATATATTTCTCTGGCCACTGTTTTAATCAGAGGTTGTCTGGAGCATTATGATACTTCTGGCAGTATCCTTCAGGACCTGCAATGAATGGTAATCCAGAACTTACACATATAGCATTTACTTTATTAATAAGGTATCCAATGCCCACTACCTTTTCCCCATTAGTAGAAACAACCCAGGTTCATCAGTCTAGCAAGAATAGCCCGGCAAGCTACCGAGAGTATTCGATATGCCAGACAACATGATAAGAATTGGAGCAAATATACTGAAAAATGTATTGTTTGTCCTTATTCATTCATATTTTCATTCTTTTCCAAGTCTTTTCTCTCCTGTCATCTATCTGCCAATGACAGTTTAATTATAAAGAGAGTAAGGTGGGTCTTTAGCCACTTGGTGCCTTTTTTTGGACTTTCCCATTGTCCTTTACTCCAGTTTAAGTTACCCTCTTTGGTCTCAGAAAACATGCTGTCCGCTTTGTGCTTCAGACTCAATATACTGCTCTTGATAACTTTAGTATGCTTAATCCATCACATATTTTATAAATTCTATGTCCAACTCAACTTTCCCGCCTAAGTGTTTGCTCCGTCTCTTACTGGTATTAGATAATACTGATGCTTGAATAATTATAATTAGGGTTATTGTCTTTGAATATTTCAAGAGTGATGATATGGAAGAATTTTAAGGGTAATAATATGGAAGTGGGTGGTAGTATACAGAAAAGAGAGTGAAAACAATGGGAAGGTTAGAGTATTTTGCCCATTTATTCCTTCAACTAATTTTAGTAAGTCTCTACAATATGCCAGATAATATGTGGAGAACAAAGCAATGCTTTCTAAAATCTCTCTGCAAAAGGAATTCATTAATATTAAGATGTTGGGAATACCTTCCAGGAAGAAAAAAATATATAAGCTGAGAAAATAGGGGGATAAGAAGAATCTAAGCAGTAATCTTCCAGGAAGAGAAATTAAAGCTAAGAAGTTTGAAGACAAAAATGAAAGAATTTTATGTCCAGAATTAAAAGATGGTCCTAGTTTCAAGAATTTCTCTCTTTTCCAGATGAGTAAAGGGAGTGTATCAAAGGATGGGGATGAGAAGTAGGAGGTGAGTCAAACCTGCAGAGTTATTGCAAGCATATAATAGATAACCAAGAACCACAAGAATCCCTTGAGCAATTTAAAGCAAGGTATATGCCCAGAACAATTTCTCTTTCATTTGCAGAACAAAGGATGAAAGATTCTCCAAGAATCAGAGATGTTCATATATAAATCAAGTTAAATTGGTTGCCAAGGAATATGCAGCCAATTCCTAGAATCAGTCTAAGTGGAGATTGGATGACAACTTCAAGATAGTTTCAAGGAGAAAGCTGTATTGAATGGGAAGTTAGAACAGTGGATGTCTATTTATTTTTCCAATTATGAATTCTGAGTGTGATCTGGAGTCTAGTAACCATGCTTCACATGGGGATCAAAGACAAAGAGGTTTGAGAGTTCAGTTACTGCCATGCAAAAACTGGAAGTAAAATTCTCTGTTCTTCCCAGCTTGGATCTAGAAGACATAATATGTATCTGGTCTCCTGTCTCTTGGAATACACAGACTTAAGTGTTTGTGTTATTCTCCTATCCCAGTTGACACAGAAAGGGCATTAGCCACAACAAGTTCCAGAGAATGGCTCTGCCAAAGGATCACCTTTATTATAGTAGACAATAGATAGTGTAGGATATTATATAAGGTCACTGGAATTTTTTCTTTTGAAATTAAACTACTAAAAAATTAAGAAAGCAAACATCTAAAACCCTGGGTCAGTTTCCCACTTTGATCACAGCAGGGCTCGGTAAGGTCTGAGGGCTCTGAAAGTAGAGGTGTCACCAAGCACAACAGTCCCCTTGCTTTGAAACTCACTCTCTGGGATTGGACAGATCTGTGTGTGATAACACAGCTGTGTGCAAATGCAAATGCTGGGGTGATAATTATAGAAACCTTCTCATTATGCTTGAAATGGGGCCAAATCATGGCCCTGCCAGCAAGGAGGGTGTGAAGCTGAAAAATTGGCACTGCTTATAGAAAGTTGGCTTTTGCAGCTAGCATGGGCATCTGAGGTGAGCCAGAGTGTCTGCATTCCCACTTCCTTTTGGCATGCTCTCCTAGTACCTACTTGTGATCTCCCATCCAGACAGCACCAAACACGGCTTTTTAGTCAGTAGGGCCAATTTTCTAGTCAATATTCACTCCATTCCTAATATCATGACTCATATTCCTGCCCCATAGCACACTCCTCTCTTCTAGCCCCCTGAACGGGTTCGTGTTCCTTAACATTCCAGGTATAAAATATGTTTGATCAAATCCAGGCAATTCTTGTCTCTCAATAACATAATGAGTAGCCTAGTACTGCAGATATTTCTTTGGGCCTTCAATTAGGTCAGATTTACTTTTACTATAATATCCAGTTGTGAAAAATAATTAGAAAATTATCCATCTATATTTTGGAGCCATAACAACTTTAGCAAGAGCATAAGTTACCTTTCCAGGATTGCCAGGAAAATGTTTAGGGAGAGGGGAAGAAGAAAAGAGGACTGGCATGGAAGTAATAGCCCTGAAGAAGGCAAAACAGAGTGAAATGAATGGGTAAGGGTTTAATTGTACTACCAGAAAATATGCTATTATCAAAAGCAAGCTCATCGACTGGCATTCTTGTTTATTTCCAATAGAGGTGAAGGAGTACAATTTTATGTAATAGATATAACAGGGAAAGTAGAATGGTGACCCTGGGAAAATTACAGCATAAAAAGTAATAAGCCTGCCATTGCCAATAAACCACACAGACACCATGCTGTGCTATCTTGAGTATAAAGGTGACATTTTTACAGTTATTTTTGTAGTAACTTTCCTAACTGGAACTGAATTTTGAGTAGCATGCTTTCACAGAGACTCTAGATTTTGAGAATCTCTGAGTCTTCATTCTTCAAGGGCCAGGTTAGGGATCTCCTTCTTGCCCTACAGCCTGGGTTGTAAGCTACGATAATATCATAATCTCACAAAAATCATGTTATTTCCAGATTTGGTATCTGTATACATATCTTTTCTGCCACTCAATTATGCCCTTCCTGAGAACAAGAACTATGGGTTATTGCTTTATGTATCCCTGGCATCTATAAATTTTTTTAAAAATTTTTATTAGTGAAACACCATGAGGTACAGTTGTAGACTTACAAATTTTTGTGCTGGGTTTCAATTATACAATGATCAAATACCCATTTCTCCACCAGTGCTCATTTTCCACCACCACAGATCCCAGTATCTCTCCCAACCCCCATCCCCCCCATCCCACCCTGCCTCCATGGCAGGGCATTCCCTTTTGTTCTCCCTCTCCTTTTGGGCGTTGTTGTCTGCAAAAGAGGCACTGAGTGGCTATCATGTTTGGTCTATAGTCTACTTTCAGCATGCTTCTCCCATCCTGGGAGGATCCACCTCACACCCTTTATTTGATGCTCCCTTCTCTATCTGAGCTGCCCTTTCCCCTAGCATGTGTGGCTGGCTTCTAAGCCATGGAGTAAACCTCCTAGTACAAATCTTGGCTGTTCTTGGGTGTTAGTCACCTATTTTGTTACTTTATGTTCCCCAGATGAATGCAATCTTTCTATGTCTATCCCTCTCTTTCTGACTCATTTCGCTTAGCATGATACTTTCCATGTAGTACCACTTGTATGTAAATTTCATGACTTCATCTTTTCTAACAGCTACATAGTACTCCATTGTATAGATGTAACAAAGTTTCTTTAACCAGTCATCTGTTCTTGGGCACTCAGTTTTTTTCCAAATTCTGGCTATTTTAAAGAGTGCTGCAATGAACAAACAAGTGCAGATGTCACTTTGACTATACTTTTTTGCCTCTCTGGGATATATTCCCAGGAGTGGTATTGCTGGGTCAAATGGGAGATCAAATTCTAATTTTTTGAGAATATTCCATACTGTTTTCCAAAAGGGCTGAACCAGTCGGTATTCCCACCAGCAGTGAAGGAGGGTCCCTTTCTCGCCACATCTGCGCCAGCACCCGTTGCTTTTGTTCTTTTGGATATGGGCTAGTCTCTGTAGTGTGAGATGATATCTCATTGTGGTTTTGATCTGCATCTCCCTGATGATTAATGATGTAGAACATTTTAATAAATATTTTTATAGTTGAATAATGAATTAACCAGATCTCTTGCTCTATCTATTAAGACAAAGAGACCACAATTGTGATACAAGTAAGTTAGATTAGATATGTTAACTTGTAGCCTCTTATAGCCCCAGAATGCATAGCTTTTAAGGTACATTGATTCTTTTGCCAGTGTCAGAAAGTGACTAAATTTCTATAGCAAGAATGTTGTTTGACTGGATGTTTATATAAAAGGAAACAAAATCATTCTTCTGAGCAGAATCCTTTCATTTTAAAGTATTTAGTAAAATGTGACAAGGGGAGAATGGAATTTGTGCAAGACATACAAAGAATAAAAAGATAGAAACATCGATTTAAAAAAAGAAAAGATATTAAGCCTAGAAACAGTAATAACTAAAATTTTGACTATAAAATATTAAAAGTCTTCCCCAACTTTACTCTCACTTCAAAAATGAAGTAGAGAATGACGGTAACTTCAGATACTAAAGGAAACATCTTACTTGGATGGAGTAGGACAAGACAGTAGATTTCAGTGTTGTAATTTTCTCTTTGAAGATCTATCTTCCAGGTTATCTGTTCTTCTTTCACAGTAGTGAGAGTTTTTAAAAAGTGTTGGAATCTGGGGATCCTTGCACTGCTCTAAACATACTGCTACGTTCATGATACAATGGAAGTGAGCAAATTAACTCTTTACTTAAGAATTTTCCATATTATAAAAGAGATTTTTAATAATGAGAACATTTTCTTGGCACGGTATTATTAAACATAATACGCCAATGTGTCTGCTAATATATTTATTGTTATGAGTGTTTTTGGATTTATTCCATACTAACTCTTTTTATTTATTATTCTGGTATCACTATCTACTGGAAACACTCTACAGATGGGCAGTTCTGTAGCTTTGTCATGCTTATTATGGTACTGATTAACAACACTCCACTATCACTTATTGAATTCCTTAGCTATTGAGAAAACAGGATGATATACAATACTATAGACAATATTTTTATGAAATTAATGTGTTCATGAGTCTTTGAATATTTTCGGTCACTGGTGTTTCTCATGCCTATGTTATTGTGCATTATCGATCCACAATGATTATGTGATAAGATTCATTTTTCTATTATTGTATTGATATAATTTTCAATAGCATTTAAACTTCTATGAACTCAATCATATCATTTTTATTGAGCAAAATATTTCTTGAATTTATGTTCTCAGTCTAACCACTGGAATACATAACCTTGTTGCTGTAATTCCATGCTACAAAAAGGATTTTCACCTCACATTTTGATCTATAAATCTGGTTCATTTTTCCTTAAATCACCAATATGTGCAATTGAATGGAAAATTATTATAAACTGTTACTTAACATAGAAAAGTAGAAATATTATGACATGTATTCTAAATCAACCAGAATCAAGCATTTATCTACTAATTCTCCACTGGTGATAGAGTAAAATATAGTCAATAAAATGTTTCTAAGTGATTACATTTTCCTCTAAGGACAAAGGTAGTTTATAGTAAAGGATATATGCAAGTCTTCATGTGAAATCCAGCTTTAGCTTGCTGCTCCTGCAGATGCCAGAGGCTCAGGTTCAGGTTTCCTTCATAAAATGGATGGACTTCCTCCTTGAGCATTTAGAACAGTGATGAGATTCTCTACCAATCACTTCTATTTATTTGAACTGGGTCAAATTTTTCTTAGTTCTTTCTCTCCGTGCTAATACTTTAGAAGTAACAGCCAGTTCCATTTTATTTTGAAATATATAGCTTAAAATTGTATTTATTTCTGGGGGAAGAAGGGTAGTGTGCTCCTGATGTGCTCTGGGTTTACTCAGGGCTCTGCACTCAGGGATCATTCTTGGTGAGGCTCAAGGAACAACATGTGGTATAAGCAATAAAACCCTGTTTGGCTACATTCCAGGCAACTGCCCTACATACTGTACCATTGTTCTAAAACCAAGGTTAGTAAAATTTTTGTTTGTTTCTGGGCCACACCCAGTAGAGTAGTCAGAGCTTACTCCTGGCTCTGCACTCCAGGATCACTCTTGATAAGGCTCAAGGGACCACATGGGATGCCAGGTATCAAATGTGGTTGGTTACATACAAATCAAATGCATTCCCTGATATACTATCACACCATGCCTTTAATAAAATTTTAACTATATATGATTAATGAATGAGTATCAAGCGCCAAAGTTAATTATGATTAAACTGTATAGCTAAGCCAGGATACCCTTGCTCCCTGAACTCTAAACATAGCTCAATGAGCTTTGCTTTGTTTTATCCCAAGTGGAGAAAATAATAACAATATTCTATGAAATAATAGAACATTTCCATTCTACCACCCCAAAAATTTGCACTGCAAAAACAATGAAAAAAGAAATACTCAAACACCATCCAAAACTTGCTTTGCTTAATTTTTCTTAGTTTCTTAATATTATGTAATATTAGAAGAATTAAGAGCTTTGACTTAAAATTAAACTTAAATATCACAAAAACATTACAAAAAATAAAAAATAAATAAATTGATTTTACTGGAACTTGAAGATCTGTGACAAAGAATGTTTCACAGGGAAAACATTTAAGGTCTTCCCAAAGTATTTTGGAAAAATACTAATTAAATTATTTTGAGTTTTACAAAGACAGGACTGGAAAGAAAGTACAGGGAATAAGCCACTTGTTTTGCATTCAACCATTCCCAGGTTGACAACCAGCACCACCAGGACCGATTCTTGAGCACAGAGCCAAGATTATTTTCTGACCACCACCTGTTGTGACCTAGAAACAAACAAAATGTACGAAGGGAAGATAGGAAGATTATGAACCCTAAGTGAAGCTCTGGGGAACAAAATATAATTTAATGTCATCACAACATATGATTTGCAAATGACTAGACACCAGACCAATGGCTTATTTTTAGGCAAATTGCTGGGGAACCAGAAAGAATGTTAGAAGGACCATATTGTCACTGTCACTGTCCTCATGTTGTTCATCGATTTGTTGGAGCAGGCCCAGTAATGTTTCCATTGTGACAACTGTTACTGTGTTTGGCATATCGAATACATCACGGGTAGCTTTCCAGGCTTTACCATGTGGGCGAGATACTCTCAGTAGCTTGCCGTGCTCTCCGAGAGTGGCGAAGGAATCAAACTCAGGTCAGTCATGTTGGCCGCTTGCAAGGCAAACATCCTACTCACTGTACTATCGCTCCAGCCTAGAAGGACTATATTACATATAAATAAAGCAAGGACATTTCATTGAAGCATACAATCTGCCAAATTAGAATCAGACTCTTTTCTATCAGATGTATTTCATCCTGAATTCCAAGCCAAGAAACAGTAGGTACATAATCATTGTTGGTGCAGTAGTCGATGAAATCAACTGACTTTTGGCTGAAAGTATCAGGCACTTATTTGTTTAGGGATTTTTTTTGGTCATAAATAATGCTGCATAAGACTTGGGGATGTGCCTCAGTGGTAAACCAAAAATAACTTGCATACATAAATTTCTGGGTTTGATCTCAGACATTGTGTGATCTCTACTTGATGACCACCTTCATGTATGCCCTCCACAAAAATAGCAATAACAACAGAAACAAAATAATTCTATATAAAGATGTTTCTCCATAAAAATTAAAAAAAAAATAGCTCCAGGGTCTATGGAACAACTGTGAGTTTATTCTGATCTTGTCTGGGCCTATCTGAGATGATTTGATCAAGTAGTGTTCATGGACATTGCCTGAGCACCAACTGCTCTATGAAGACCATACCTGAGGTTTTTCTACCTCATGTCTTCATCCTCCAGCGGGATGGTTTGGTCCTCCAAAAGACAGATCCAACTTTATTCACATAGATATGTGATCCAAGCAGAGTGTTGAGGTCTTGTGAATCCTAGGTTTATAATTGGAACACCATCAGTTATACTGTATTCTATTGGTGAAATAAATCACAAGGTTAATGCAGTTTGAAGTGATGGATCGATAAACATTAAGCACGGAGCCAAATGCATCAGGTGGGAAAAATTTCAAAGCCATGTTGCAAAGGTTATAAATTTAGCTAGGAATAGAAAATGGTGACTGTTTTGCAAACAATATACCTTGGAATAAGAGTCTTAAAATTGAAAATAGGGTCAAAATGGCAATACTACCGAAAGCATTGTATAAATTCAATGCAATCCCTATAAGGATACCCATGACATTCTTCAAAGAAATGGAGCAAACACTCCTGAAATTTATACGGAACAATAAGCCCCCACGAATAGCTAAAGCAATTCTTGGGAAAAAGAAAATGGGAGGAATCAACCTCCCGAACTTCAAACTGTATCACAAAGCAGTAATAATTAAAACAGCATGGTACTGGAACAAAGGCAGAACTGCAGACCAATGGAACAGGGTTGAGTACACTGACATCTCCCCTCAATCATATGATCATCTAATCTTTGATAAAGGTGCAAGTAATGTGAAGTGGAGTAAGGAAAGCCTCTTTAACAAATTGTGCTGGCATCACTGGACGGCTACATGCAAAAAAATGGGCTCAGAACTCTGCCTAACACCGTGTACAAAAGTAAGATCAAAATGGATTAAATACCTCAACATCAGACCAGAAGCCATAAGGTACATTGAAGACAAAGTTGGCAAAACCCTCCATGACATTGAAGCTAATGGTATCTTCAAAGATGCCACGCCACTGTCTGAGCAAGTGAAAACAGAGATAGATAAATGGGACTATCTTAAACTAAGAAGCTTCTGCACCTCCAAAGAAACAGTGACCAAAATACAAAGACAGTCTACAGAATGGGAAAGGATATTCACCGAATACACATCTGACAAGGGGTTGATATCTAGGATATACAAAATACTGGTTAAACTCCACAAGAAGAAAACATCCAACCCCATCCAAAAATGGGGCAATGAAATGAACAGAAACTTTCTCAAAGAAGAAATCCGAATGGCAAAAAAGCACATGAGAAAATGCTCTACATCATTAATCATCAGGGATATGGAGATCAAAACCACAATGAGATACCATCTCACACCTCAGAGACTGGCCCACATTCAAAAGAACAAAAGCAACCAATGTTGGCGCGGATGTGGCAAGAAAGGGACACTCCTTCACTGTTGGTGGGAATGTCCACTGGTTCAGCCCTTCTGGAAAACAGTATGGATGATTCTCAAAAAATTAGAAATTGAGCTCCCATTTGACCCAGCAATACCACTCCTGGGAATATATCCCAGAGAGGCAAAAATGTATAATCGAAGTGACATCTGCACTTGTTTGTTCATTGCAGCACTCTTTACAATAGCCAGAAACTGGAAGAAACCTGAATGCCCAAGAACAGATGACTGGTTAAAGAAACTTTGTTACATCTACACAATGGAGTACTATGTAGCTCTTAGAAAAGATGAAGTCATGAAATTTACATACAAATGGTACAACATGGAAAGTATCATGCTAAGCGAAATGAGTCAGAAAGAGAGGGATAGACATAGAAAGATTGCATTCATCTGGGGGATATAAAGTAACAAAATATGAGACTAATACCCAAGAATAGCTGAGATCAGCACCAGGAGGATTACTCCATAGCTTAGTGGCCAGTCGGGCATTCTAGAGGAAAGGGCAGCTCAGATAGAGAAGGGAACACCAAATAAAGGGTGTTTGGAGGATCCTCCCAGGAGGGGAGATGCATGTCGAAAGTGGACTATGGACTGAACATGTTTGCCACTCAATGCCTCTTTTGCAGACCACAACACCCAAAAGGAGAGAGAGAACACAGGGGATTGCCCTGCCACAGAGGCAGGGGGGGGTGGGGGGATGGGGGTGGGGGGATATTATTCATGGTGGTGGAAAATGGGCACTGGTGGAGGGATGGATATCTGATCATTGTATAATCAAACCCAAGCACAAAAAATTGTAAATCTTCAACTGTACCTCATGGTGTTTCACTAATAAAAAAAAATTTTAAAAAAATAACACATTAAACATCACCTACCATTTAAAAAAATTGAAAATAGGGCTGGAAAGATAATATGGAGGATAAGACACTCACTTGCCTTACAGGCAGCAGACCAGCTCAAAGTATAGGCATAACATACATAATTTCCCCATAACTGTCAGGAGTGATCCTTGAGTACATCCAATTATGGTCTGAAAAAAACAAAACCTTAAAAAATTGATAAGCAAAAGCTAGAGAGATAGGATAGGGGGTAAGGTGGTTGCCTTGCAGGTGGCTTTTCTGGGATAGATATCTGACACCATACATGTTTTCCCAGACCTATCAGAAGTGAGTCCTGAGCACAGATCCAGGAGTAAGCCCATATGACCTCTGGTCATGCTCCCAAACAAAGCTACATAAAATTGAGAAGCCGATATCATGTGTTAAGAAAATGCCTCCCCAGTTGTAAAGCATTAAGTCAGTGTGACTTAAATAATAATTAATAATCAATTTGTTTGTTTTCAAAGTAGACAACAGTAGAAAACACTTGATCACTTGACTTCCCGTTAATTGTGGATTTGCTCAAGGGGGCGCCAGTAACATCTGCATTTGTCCCTGTCGCATCCTAGTGTAGCCCAATGGCATCTGTTCACTCTAGGAACACTAAGAGCCTCAAAACGATTATTCATCATCTTGATGAAGAAGTCTGACCATCTGGTAAGTGGGCAGCTACACGGTCTTTTGACATCCTGTGGAATCCAGTCGATAATGGCTCTAGTCCAGCAGTCGTTTCTAAATCTCATTACGTACCCAGCCCATCTGATTTTTGACACCTTGGCAAACAAGACAGCGTCCCTGATTCTTGATCGTCAATGGAGTTCGGAACTCCGGATTCTTTCTCTCATTTGAGTGAAACGTGATATTCCAAGCATAGATCTTTCAATTCCTCTTTGGGCGACCCGAATAGTGTTCTCATCCTGTTTGTCTAGGGCCCAGGTCGCTGAGGCGTATGTTAATGCAAGAATAATAGTGGAATCAAAGAGATGTTCCCGGAGCCGGAGGTTCTTCGTCCTCTTAGCTATTTCTTCGACACTCTTGACGGCGGTCCAAGCCACTCTCTTCCTCCTTCATATCTCAGGTGCCAGGTCATTTGCCATGTTGACTTCTCAACCTAGGTTCACAAAGCTGTTGCCTTCGGAGATGGTCATTCCATTGAGAGCGAATGGAGCATTAGGAATGAGGCTGTTTCCCATAAACATTGTCTTCGTAAGATTCAGCTGTAGTCTGACCTTTCCACACTCACGGTCGAAGTCGGCCAGCATTTGTGTCGCTTGGCTAATGTTTGGTGTTATTAAAACAATGTCATCAGCAAACCGTAGGTGGTGTAGTTGCCGACCATCTATCTTCACTCCCATTCCTTCCAATTCTAGTAGTCGTATGATGTTCTCGAGGGTGGCACTGAAGAGTTTCAGTGAAATAGTATCACCCTGCCGGGCCCCTCTCCTGACATCAATTATTACTTCTTTGTAGAATGGTGAGATCCTGGTAGTGAATCCTTAATACAGCTCCCAGAGGATCTTGATGTATTGAGTTTGAATGTCCTGATTGGCTAGGGCTTCAATGACCGCTTCTGTCTCAACAGAATCAAAGGCCTTCTTTAAGTCAATGAACGTTAGACAGAGCAGCATCTTGAACTCCCGACAAACCTCAATGAGCTCGGTTATCGTATGGATATGGTCGATGGTGCTGAATCCTTTGCGGAACCCAGCTTGCTCGCATGGTTGTCCTTCATCTAGTGTTCTGCCAATCCTATTCCGGATGACTCAAGTGAACAACTTGTAGATGACAGACAATAGGAATATCAGGCGATAGTTGCCAATGTCATGGATGTCTCCCTTCTTGTACAGTAGTACAGTCCTGCTGGTTTTCCATTGGGACGGAACCTTGCATTCAGACAGGTAGCGTGTGAAGAGCTGAGTCAGCGTATTGATGAGTACTGATATCAGGTTCTTCAGGTGTTCAGATCTGATCTTGTCTGGGCCGGGTGCTGTTCGTTTCTTTACTGACGAAATGGCCTGTCGGATTTCGGAAGGGAGAACATTGGGAATGACATATTCATCCTGTGGAATTTGGTATGTCCTCAGGTGGACATGGCTATCTAAGAGATTTGAGTAGAAGTCATGGATTATCTTCTCCATTGCCCTTCTGGAAGATGTGATAGATCCATCAGAACGTCGGAGGGCAGTCATCTTGGTCTTGTAGTTGGCGGAGTACAGGTGGGTGTTACGAATACTTTTTTCAGGCTTCTGCCACATCTACCAGTACTTCTGTTCTTCTCTCTTTGAGGTCTTCCTTGATCACATCTCTGCACTGCTTTGCGAGCATGGAAGTTCGCTTGTGGTTGCCTGAGGCATGCGCAAAACCACTTGGCGAATAAACTGAAGAGTTTTCGAAGAGAGGCGTTTTTTTTTGTGGCTATCTCTCTCTTGGCGTTCCTCGCACAATCATGGAGGTGCTGAACCAGTCGTTCGTATTCCTCATCAATTTTGTCAACAATGGCATCTTCCCATGTTGCCGCAATAGTGCCAAAGAGCTCCCAGTTGGTGGTTGTTCTGGGAGTTCTATTTTTAAACTTTGCAGCCCTTTCTTCCCGCTCTGTGAAGTAGAATTTTGCATGAAGGAGACGGTGGTCCGATCCCGTTTGGAATTTCTGGACAACAGCGACATTGGTCAGGCAACACCGTTGATTGAATATGGTGTGGTCTATTTTGTTTTGCAATCTTCCACCAGGAGACTCCCATGCCCAACGTTTAGATTCGGCCTTCTGGAATCTTGAGTTACCATGGATGGTCTTGGTCAACAAGATGAACTCAGACAGTCTCTCACCCTGTTCATTCCATTCTAGGCCATGGGTCCCAAATTGATGTTCTTCAGCTGATCTTCTCAGTCCTATCTTGGCATTAAAATCACCCACAATGATCTTGTAGAAGGTGTGGTCTTCATTATAGAACTTCTCCAGCTCCATGGAGAACTTCTCAATTTCTCCTTCATCATAACTGTAGAAGTAGAGCTCATCAAAATAATTAGATCAAGTGTAACAAAATATATTGGATCTAAAACTTGTTTTTTTAAAATTAAATCAACTTCCCCAAGTATTATCAACACATATAGTTAAATAATGCACAATACATTTGTTTTAAAAATTTAAAAGAGCTAATATTTCAAGAGGAAATATACAAAACTTCTTTGGGGGGAGAGTGGAGTGGATAACACCTGGCAGTATTTGGGGCTTACTCTGTTTCAGTGCTCAGGGATCACTTCTGGTGCTTGGGGGACCATATGGGCTGTGAAGGATTGAAACGAGTCAATGTGCATGCATGGCAAGTCCCTTAAACCCCTATATTTTTCTTTCTACCCCCAAACTTATTTTCAATCTTGATTTTCATCACTTAAACTGGAACTCTTATTTCATAAATGTCAGTTTGACGGGCTTATTTCATAAATGTCAGTACAGTGGGTAGGACTTTTGACTGGATTTAGTCAACAGGATTCAATCCTTGACACCCCTTATCGTTCTCTTAGTAGGAGTCATCCCTGAGCACAGAGCCAGTAGTAAGCTCTGAGAACTGCCAAGTGGGCCCAAGAGGCCAAAACAGATAAATGAATAAATATTAGTTTGAGTACATATCAAAGTTTGTAACTTGTGATTATGAAATGAGTAGCAAAATATTCTTAAAATACCACCTTCTCTCAAAAACTCCTTCATTCTCAGAAAAGCAACAACAGTTATTGTATTCTGGATTCTCATGGCAATTAACTTATATTATGGAAATTAAGATAAAGACATGACCCATCTTCTTACCTTCATATGTTATGTAGTTTATTTAACTTAGTTTCAGTTAAGATTTTACTAATAAACCATTTATGCTGCTCAAAGATTCTCTCTGAATTGTTTTTTCTTCTTGTTATTTTTCAAGTCGTGCAATGAGTATTGTTTTAAGAGTAAAAGGAATGGGGAAAATGGAGTAATAATTCTGCTTTTTTATGCTCCTTGGCCTTAATTCCTCTGCACTATGATTTCCTCAACCAATTAATATACAGGCTTTAAGCATTTTCTGCATTAAGGTTATATGTAAACACAAATCACATTAAAATACTGCTTCCTGCATTGTTAGGAGATAAAATTAAAGTAAGAGAACTTTTGGTGTCAAAAACTATAAAATATGTATGCTTCTTGACTGAGAATTCTACTTTCAGGTATTTAAGGATCTAGTCAAAGACATGCATAAGGCTTCAGCCACAAGAACTCTAATTTCATGACAGCAAGAAAATGGGAAATAACTCAAAAATGTAAATTAAGGGCTTGAATAAATAAATTATAGTAGAATCATACATTGAAATTTTAGGCAGAAATGAGATATGATAATAAGGAGAATTTTGTGAAAATATGCTGAACAGTTTCCATGTCACTAAATGAAAAATCATGTAATAAAATAATATATTCGGTATTATTACATTTAAAATTAAATATATATATGAAAAGTTGAGATAATATGCTCTAATATGTTACAATGATGATATATATTGGGGATTGGGATATATTTTCTTTTGTTTTTGGTTGGCTTTTTTATTTTTTTTGCTTAACACTACTTTCTACATATATTACTTTTACATAATAACCTTTATTGTGCTTTTCTTATTACAAAGGTTTATTGAATAAAATTTATAAGTGTAAATCAATTTTATGCTCACCATCTGAATCAGGACACTATAATAATAATAAGTAAAATTCAAAACTATGCATCTTTAACAGCTTTACCAACTGACATTTGTCCTTGTCACAGACAAAATGTTTTTCTATTTATGTTTACAACATTGAAAAATGCACAGTATGTTACAACACAAGAAGGGAGATTTATAATAAAGCACTTCATCTCAGTGTATGAGAATACCTGTAAATCATTCAACAGGCACATATTAAGTATAAGCCTGAAAGCAGCAGATGCATCAAACAAACAATAAAATTTGAGTTTGCCTGCACTATCTGCATCTTTGTTTCTCTGTGTAAGCATGACTGTCTTTCTAAACTCTATCCCAGAGCCATCTCATTTTCATTTAACAAATATTTACTTTGAGACTACATATTATTAGCTGAACTGGTGCCATGATGCTGTAAATCCAGGTTGCTAGTGGTTCTTGGAATCAGAGTAGTCACAGATACTAAACAATGCCTCTAGGATATATGCAGGTCTATATGTTATATTAAATAGAAAAATTACATTAGTTCTAATCCCAGGAAATGTATTTATAGTTAAAAGTTATTAAAATGCATTGAATGATAAGTAAACATTAAAAAGCTTTTCTCTTTTTGGGTGGGTTATTTCTGGATCTGCATTCAGGTATCACTCCTGAAGGTGCTCAGAGGACAATATGGGATGCCAGAGACTGAACCCAGGTCTGCTGCATGCAAAGCAATGCCCTAACTGTAGTACTATCACTCCATCCTCTTCACCTTTTCTTTTAAAAATATTTACATTAAGGCACCATTATGTATAAAGTCATTGATAATTGAATTAGACATACTATGTTCCAGAAACAATCCTACCACCAATGTCATCTTCTCTCCACCATGGTTCCAAGGTTCCTCTCCAATCCTTACTCCAATCTGTTACCCTACAGGCATATTTTTAAGTTTGGTTGTTGAAGTTTGGATCTTTTGTTTTAATGTTGTTGACTCTGTTGTCTGGATACTTATCTCTACCATTACTTTACACAACTCTGATCTCCTTGACTCCTGTTCCCTATTACTTCCTATCACTTCTCTCCTCCCTATATTTCTTCCCCTCTGTGTCTTCCTATACACTCTGGGACCAGGGGTGATCTAAGAATTCCCCATTTGAAACACTGAATTCTCTCATCTTTTCTTTAAACCGAATTTATTTATAATTTGTTGGTGATAAATGGTTTTCTGCACTGACTAAAGAAACATGGTATAATTTTAAAATAAAGTCAGAGTTTATAAAGGCAAACTTTATAATTTTTAGAAGGGAAGAATGATCTTAATCTTTCAAAACTTGCTTCAGGGATCAGAGATGTATTTCAGTGGCACAAAACATGCAAAAGTTTTCATCCATGCCATCACTAGAAAAAACCATACTTCGTATCTGAAAAGACCCTTATGTGAATATTGTCCAAATTAATCTAGCATAATTTTATAGATGAAGAAATAAAGTAGGTGGGGAAGACTTCCTAGTAGAACAGAGCTTGGGGTGGGATTAAAATGGTTAGTGGAAGTCTGGAAGGATAGTACAAGGGTAAAAGCGTGTGCTTTATGTGCAGGTGACCTCAATTCAATCCCCAACAGCAATTACATAATTTGTAAATACCTCTAAACAATTCTAGAACTGATTCCTGAATTTAAATCCAGGAATAACCCCTAAGCACCACTAAGTCTAGACTTTAACCCACTTTCCAAATAAAATAAAATAATTGGTGAAATTTAGTGGAAAAATTGACAGACAAGGCTAACAGAAGAAATGGACAAAGGGTCTTAACTGAGCAAGGGTGTGATCTAGAAGTGAACCTAAACTACAAAAGCAGAAGCTGAACATTTATCCATATCACAAAATCCAGGAGAAAGTTCTGCACTGATTAACAACTTACTCCAAAGATTAGAAAATCTCTCTCTTAAGGACATTACTCTTCCTAAAAGAAAGATGAAGAGTAAAAACACCCCAAATATTAGAATGAAGGTAAGCGAATATTTGGGGTGTTTTTACTCTTCAAAAACAATTACTACTTAAGGACCAAACATAAAATAAACAATTATAAAAACCATGCACTGAGGTTGAGGTGAAGATCTGTAATTTGTAAATACCTAGTTTTTTCAACCATTCAGATAATTTTTAGATACTTCTTTCTAAGATAATTTTTAAGCATAAGTCCAAATAATGGTGTGAATGTGAGCTCTACCACTTACTAGAGAACAAATTTCTCTTGGGGTTAGTTATCATCTTAGAGTCTTCATTCTTCAGATCATTTCCTCCTTTTAAAATGGAATAAACAATTGTGAACGGGAGTGTTGGGAGGATCCTCCCAGGATGGGAGATGCATGCTGAAAGTAGACTATAGACCGAACATGATTGCCACTCAATTCCTCTTTTGCAAACCATAGCACCCAAAAGGAGAGAGAGAACAAAAGGAAATGTCCTGCCACAGAGGCAGAATGGGATGGGGGGATATGGGGGGTTGGAGGGATACTGAGATCAGTGGTGGTGGAGAATGGGCACTGGTGGAGGGATGGGTACTCGATCATTGTATAGCTGAAACCCAAGCACAAAAATTTGTAAGTCTACAACTGTACCTCGTGGTGTTTCACTAATAAAAATTTTTAAAAAATAAAATGGAACAAACATATTTCCACTTCTAGTGGGGATAGAGCAAGAGGTACCAGATTTATATGTTTGTCCAGAATAAAAAGAAGCCCAGATAAGACTGTACATGAAACAACATATTTAAGTCTCTGAAATTCAGATGGAAAAGTTTCCTGATAAAGGCACATAAAAGGGAACAAAGTAAAAGACTGGCAGTTTCCTTGAGTTGAAGAGGCCGACTTGAAAGTCTGGGGAAAGTAAAGCAACTAGCAATGTCTGGATAGAGATCAGAGAGGACAAAGTGCACAAGGAGAGAACCATAAAGATTCACGGAGGGTTCCACTTAGTATTGCTCAATTCATATGTGTGCATGAATAAATAATTTAATGATTCATTACACAGAATCAGAGAGAGAGAGAGACCAACGCCTCATACATCAAAGGAGAGTATGTTATCACCAGCCAATCGTGAAAAAGTCATAGTTGGTTGGGTAAAAGACAGCATACTAAGGAATTTATTAGAATAATTTATTCTTGATTGAATACTGCTCCAAATGTGCCTTAGAAATCATAAAAGCACTTCCTGAAAAGGTAAACAATTTTCCACAAAATGTAACTGCATTACCATACAAAGCTCACTAATACATATAGGGATATAAGAAACAAGATATATTTCACAATATCTGGCATTAGATCTAAGATTGTAGAGACTGTGAATAAAAATAGGAAAATACAGCTATTACAATGAGAAGAATAACATATCAGTTAAAGCCCATAATTGACATAGATGTCAGAATTAGTAGTCAAAGACTCTAAACTAGTTATTATTACTGTATTCTATATTTTATAAATGTTAAATAGAAAACAATGAAAACAAATAAAAAACCCTGAAAATATCCATGCCTGAGATGATATGGAAACCAACAGTAAAACTACTAAGACATAATATATATTCATGCATTTAATGCTATTAACATAATATGAGAAATGGTAGGAATAATGGCCAGTGTTAAAAATGGAAAAAAAGAGTTAACAGTAGAGGAAACATATGATAAATACTCAAAATAAGTGAAAGAAGAAAAGGGGAATGGAGGGAAGAGAGGAACAGAGAAAACATGCAAAAACAGGAACGAAGGAAGGAAGGAAAGAAAAAGGAAGGAAGGAAGGAAGGAAGGAAGGAAGGAAGGAAGGAAGGAAGGAAGGAAGGAAGGGAGGGAGGGAGGGAGGGAGGGAGGGAGGGAGGGAGGGAGGGAGGGAGGAAAAAAGGAAGGGTGGGAGGGAGGGAGGGAGGAAGGGAGGGAGGGAGGGAGGGAGGGAAGGAGAACAACTCATGTAATTCTATTTGAAGGAGGGGAAAGAGGGCAAGGACAAAAAAAAACTTCTGGAAAAATATGACCTTGCCATTCCACTTCTTGGTATCATCCCCAAGAAGATACAAATCATCCAAAAATTATCCAAATTATCCAAAAGGGCATAAGCACATCGTTACTTGTTGCAACAATTATTGTTGCAATATTATATGTTGTAACAATTATTACAACATTTGGGATATGAAATCCAACAATAAATAAGTTAATAATAAAAGAATCACTACAAAATAGAATAATACTTGGCCCCAAGGAATCATAAAATCATACCATTCACTGCAATTTGGATGAAACTAAAAGATTTCATATTAAATAAAGTCAGAAGAAAGACAAATATCAGATGACCTCACTTATCTGTGATGCATAGAATAATACGACAAAGCAATGCAAGGTATCAATGAGGGTGGGGGAAGCCTTGACCTTCGATTATGAAAATTAGTACAGGAAAGGAGGAAAATTGAGGAGGGAAATGGAAAGAGGCTGAAAGGAGGTGACAGGGGCAGCAGTCTGGTCCCTTCAGTACTTTGGTGGTGCAGAGATACAAACCACAGAGCTGACAATACTGTAAGCGTGAAATGCAAACTGCAACAAGAGATGCGCTGTGTGCTGGGGGGGGGGGGTGGGAGGGTGTTGAGAGGTGTTGGAGGGAATCCCATGGAGATTTATGGAAGGAAGTTGACATTGGCGGTGGAATTGGTGTTGGAACACTGTATGCCTAAAACTCTTATGAACAACATTGCAAATTATGATGCCTTAAAAATAAATATAAGTAAACCAATAAAAAATTTCTGAAAAAATAGTGTACTTAGTTTTCCACATTTGTTGAAAACTGTAAGGCTATAGATCCAAGAAGCTAGAAGAATTTAAAACACAAGAAACATAAGGAAGCTATTCCAAAATGTGAAATAACCAAGTTGATCAAAACCAGTGATAAAGAGAAAATCTTTAAAACATCTTGAGCTCCAATGCTCAAGATGAATAATAAGACATTGTTATTTTAAGAAATAAAGATAAGTATTGCATGATATTTCTTGTCAGAAAAAACGCAATCTCAAAGAGTGGAAGAACGTTGTTCAAGTACTGAAGAATATAAACTGTCAACCTAGAAGTCTAGGTTCAGTCAAAATTCTTTCAAATATAAGGGCAAGATCACGATCTTTTTAGACTGAACATTGAAAGAATTAATCACCTGCAGGCCATCAGTTCAGAAACCCTCAAGGAAGTCTTTAGGCAGAAATAAAATGATACTATAAAGAAAATACAGAGCTATACAAAAGAATGAAAAACAGTAGAAATGGCAATGCCTGAGTAAATTTATAAGAATTTTATTTATGATTTAAATTCCTTGAGAAGACAATTGGATGCTTAAAGAGCAACAAAATTCCCAAAGTTTAATACCCAATATATAATGAAGTTTATAATCTATGGATAAATAAAATCTAAAATGCTTATATAAAACTAGGAAGGGAGAAATGAAATAATGAAATTATAATATTCTTATGCTATGCATGTAGTTAGGTAATATTTTGAATGTAGACTGTATTAAGTGAAAGATGTGTCATATAAGTCCTATATCTGTGCCTTTAATCTGTCAGTTCATAGACTAATGCCAGTCTGTAGAAATCTGTTAGTCCTCAAAAGAGCCATTGTCACTCAACACAGGGGATCCCATACATTAGTCTGCCAACTGGTGCCAGTCTGCTGGAGTAAAAAATATATCATTCTAATATTAGGTTTAAAAAAGTTTTAGTGGCTATATTAATAATAAATAAGCTAGATTTTTAGAGAAAGATCAGCAGTATAAAGAAGGCCAGTTCATAAGGAAAACATCTTTATTTCATCAGAAGGATATCACAATGCTAAGTGTTCATTAATCTAATTAAAATGGTTTTTCAAAATATGAAAGTAAATATCTGGCAGGCCTGTAAAATGAGATAGAAAATATACAAATATAGTTGGATATTTTAATACTTCTCTCTCAGTAATCCACAGATATAGACAACTTGAACTAAACCATCAATCAACTTTACCTCAATGATATTTTTAGAACAATCAACTCAAACACAGCATCAAAAATCTCCAAGTACACAAGTAACATTTATCTAAATAGCCTATGTTCTGATACATAAAATGCATATAAACAAATTTTTAAATATGTAAGTCATACAACTAGCTCCTTAAATCACAATGGAACTAAATGATAAGGTAAAGGTAAAGGCCCTCTCGTTGTTCATCGATTTGCTCGAGCGGGCCCAGTAACGTCTCCATTGGAGACTTTGTTGTTACTGTGTCTGGCATATCGAATACGTCACGGGGAGCTTGCCAGGCTCTGCCGTGCAGGCAAGATACTCTCGGTAGCTTGCCGGGCTCTCCGAGAGGGGCGGAGGAATCGAACTCGGATAGGCCATGTTGGCTGCGTGCAGGGCAAACGCCCTACCGCTGTGCTATCGCTCCAGCCCAAACAAAATGAAGAATCCAGAACTAAATGAAGAATCATTAATGAGGGGTAAAAGGCAGCTCAATGTCTGAGCACTTATTTTGCAGGCAGAAGGCCAGGGTTCAATCCCAGTCAGCACTTGGTTCCCCAAGCACTGCCAGAAGCAACTCCAAATCCTAAATTGAGAGCATGCCTCATGCATTGCCACCTTTGTCCCCTAATTAATTAATTAATTAATTAAAATAAGGCAAGTATTTTGAAACTAACAGTGCACTTCTAAACAACCCATAGATCAAAGAAAATATCAAGTGAAATTATAAAGTATTTTGTACTAAATAAAAGATGAGAACCCAGCACGTTAGAATGCGATAGTGACTGATAAAGCTATACTTTGGAAGACATTAATAGCAGTAAATGCTTATATTAGAAAAAGTCTCTGTTATGATACTATAATTAGAAAATTCTGGATAATCTAAAATAAGGCTCCTGGACACAATAGATTTATTTAGTAAAGTAGCAGATTACAAAATCAATACCCCGAAGTCCATGGCTTTCTTCTATGAAAATAATGAAAGAAAAGAAAGTGATATAAAGAAAATCCCATTCATAATCATGCCTCAGAAAATCAAATACCTTGGAATCACCTTAACTAAAGAGGTGAAGGACCTATACAAAGAAAACTACAAAATGTTACTTCAGGAAATAAAAGAGGACATGAGGAAATAGAAATACATCCCCTGCTCATGGATTGGGAAGATTAGCATTGTCAAAATGGCAATACTCCCCAAAGCATTATACAATTTAAATGCAGTCTCTAATCAGATACCCAAGAAGCAGATCAAACACTCTTGCAGTTCATATGGAACAATAAACCATCACGAATACCTGGATAAATTCTTGGGAAAAAGAAGATGGGGCACATCACCTTTCCCAACTTCAAGCTCTATTATAAAGTGGTAGTAATCAAAGCAGCATGGTAGTGAATAAAGATAGACCTACAGATCAACACAGTAGAGTTGACTATCTGGACATCAACCTTCTGATATATATAATCACTTAATCTTTGATAAAGAAGCAAGATACATGAAGTGGAGCAAGGAAAGCCTCTTCAACAATTGGGGCTGGGAGAATTGGACAGCTACATGCAAAAAATGAACTGAGACCCCTGTCTAAAACCAAGCACAAATGTCAGATTAACATGGATTAAAGACCTCAATACCAGACCTGAGTCCTTAAGATACATGGAGGAAAATGTAGACAGGACCATCCATGACATTGATGCTAAAGGGATCTTGAAGGATGAAACATGGATGACCAAGTAGAAGCAAAGCTAAACAAATGGGACTGCATTAAACTAAGATGTTTATGCACCTCAAAAGAAATGATGACCAAGATACAAAGGCAGCCCACAGACTAGAAAAAATATTTTCTCAATACTCATCTTATAAAGGGCTAATATCCAAGATATGTAAGACACTGGTAGAACTTTACAAAAAAATCCAAACCCATCAAAAAATGGGGGAGAAGAAATAAAAAAAACTTCTTCAAAGAAGAAATACAAATGGGCAAAAGACACATGAAATAATATTCTAAATTGCTAATCATCAGGGAGATACAAATCAAAATAACAATGAGATACCATTTTACACCACAGAGACTGGCACACATCAAAAAGAACATGAACAAGCAGTGCTGGCATGGATGTGGAGAGAAAGGAACTCTTCTTCATTATTGGTGGGAATGCTGAACAAAAATTTGCCTTTTCAGAAAACACTATGGCCATTCCTCAAAGAGCTAGAAATTGATCTTCCATATGACCCAGCAATACCACTTCTAGGGATATACCCCAGGGGCCCCAAAACACTCAGTAGAAATACTATCTGCACTGTTCATTGCAGCACTATTCACCATTGCCAGAGTCTGGAAACAACCCGAGTGCCCTAGAAACAGATGACTGGTTAAAGAAACTACGTACATCTACAAAATGGCATACCACAGCTGTTAGGGAAATGAATTCATGAAATTTGCTTATATATGGATGGACATGGAGAGTATCATGCTGAGCAAAATGAGTCAAAGGAGAAGGATAGGCATAGAATGATTGGACTCATTTGTGGGATATAAAAAAACATAATAAGAGACAAGGACCAGGAGGATTGGTTCATATTTGGAATCCTGCCTCAAGTGCTGGGGGAGAAGGCATTTGGGACAGAGAAGGGAAAATTATGACAAAGATCACTCTAGATAAGAACTATGTACTGAACATATGTGAAGAAACAAAGATGATAACCTCTCAGTATCTGTATGCAAGCCATAATGCCCAAAAGGGGGAAGGTGAGAAAGAGAGAAAGAAGGAGATAAATAATTGCAAAGAGAGACAAAGAGAAAGAAAGTGCCTACCATAGAAGCAGGCTAGGGGGAGGGTGGCGGCAGTGAAACTACGGACATTTGTGGTGTACACTGGTGGAGGGTTTGGTGTTGGAACACTGTATGACTGGAACCTGACATTGAGCAGCTTTGTAACTTTGTATGTCAAAATGACTCAATAAAAAAAGAAAGAGTCTTAGTGATCTCCAGTTTAACAAACCAGAAAGAGAAGAAAGTCAAGAAAGAAGTTAATACAAACAGAAGCTGAAATGAATGAAGTAGTAACAAAAGAAAATTAACTGGGACCCATGGTGATGGATGACAGGCACTGGTGGAGGGATGGGCACTTGATCATTGTATAACTGAAACCTAAGCACAAAATTTGTAAGCCTATAACTGTACCTCATGGTGTTTCACTAATAAAAAAAGAAAAAAAATAACATAAAAGAATTATAAAAAAAAAGAAAATTAATGAAACCAAAAAGTATTCAAAAATAAAATAAAACTGATAAATCTCTAGGCAGGCTTAGGAAAATGAGATAAGATACAAATGATCTATACTAAGAATTGTCAGTGAAGGAAAGGGGTCCTAAAATTATATATTAAAAGTATAAAAAATGAAATGCTAGAAAATTTATGCTAATAAATATGGGAACTTAGATGAAATGGGACAAAATCCTTCAAAGATTAAAGCTACCAAGTTTGCTCAAGAAGACACAGGTAACCTAAATAAGTCCAAATCCATTAAATAATTTAATATGAGGTCAGGAAGATGATCCAATGGACTGGAACACATGTCTTGTATGCTTGAAGCCCTTGACTTTCACTACCAACACCTTATGTCCCACCCTCTATCACCAACAGGTGCAGCCTAAGTCTAACTTACTGTTGGGTCTGAACAGCATTGAGCAATCAGGCCTAAGAACTTTATAGTCAGGCCCAAACATGAACTGGCTATCACCAGGACACCCTTCCACAGCACTCTTGGAGAAACATCACCCTGAAAAATAATCCTGATTTATAATCAGTATTTATCCTTAGTATTTTTCATTTAACATGTAAAAGTTAATCAATATAAACAAATGTTTACCATATTAGCAATCTAAAAAGAAAAATCACATGATAATTTACATAGAAATGAAACTCCTTGACCAATATGCATTTCTGATAAAAACTCTTAACAGGGTCAGAAAGATAATTCAAATGACTGGAGCACATGCTTTGCATGTTGAGTACCATAGTTTGATTTTAGGTGCTACATGGTTCTCTGATGACTACCAGGAATAACCCTTGAGCAATGTGTTGGAAGTAGCTCCTGAATTCTACTGGATATGTTTCCAAACCTCCCCCCACACTACCACAAAAAATCATCACGGTCCTCCTGTTGTTCATCGATTTGTTCGAGTGGGCCCAGTAACATCTCCATCATGAGACTTGTTACTGTGATTGGCATATCGAGTACGTCATGGGTAGCTTGCCAGGTTCTGCCGTGCGGGTGAGATACTCTCGGTAGCTTGCCGGGCTCTCCGAGAGGGGCGAGGAATCGAACTCGGGTCGACCATGTTGGCTCCTGTGCAAGGCAAACGCCCTACCGCTGTGCTATCGCTCCAGCCCACCACAAAAAATACTTTTAAAAAGCATTAAGGAAATTTGTTAGTAAACTAAGACTAAAAGGAAATGACCTGAACTTGGTAAAGGGCATTAAGGTTTGATAAAAGACTGGTACATGAATGTTCGTAGCAATTTGTAATAACCCCAAAGTGGGAACAACCCAAGTGTCCTTAATGGGTAAATTTATTTACGTTATGCTTTATTCATACAGTGGTCTACTATTAATTTAAATGGATCAACTTTGGCTCATGCAGCAACATAGAAGAAACTCAAAACAATTACTCAGAGTGAAAGAACTGAGATCAACACAAAAGAGAGAAATTATACAGTATATGATTCTATTCATGTAAAATTTTAGAAAATGAACAGGAATGTACCATGACAGAACGCAAATTAAAGTAGTTGCTTGGGAGAGAGGTAAAATGGGTCAGAGAGAGAAAGTAAAAAGCATGAGGAAACTAGAGGACCATACATATGTTAACCATCTTGATTAAAGTAATAATTTTACATATATACATATATACCATGCCTCTCAAATTACATATTTTAAATATATACAGCTTATTGTCTATTAATTATGTTTCAATGAATTGTTGATAATTTACAAAAAAGGGAAACTACAATGACTAAAATGCTTACATAAAAGGGCCCTCCACAGAGATGGGGCAGGGTGGGGGTTGTGGGGAGGGTAGAAGGGCTACTGGGATCATTGGTGGTGGAGAATGGGCACTGGTGGAGGAATTGGTACTTGATCATTGTATAACTGAAACCCAAGAACTAAAGTTTGTAAGTCTACAACTGTACCTCATGGTGTTTCACTAATAAAACATAAATAAATAAATAAATAAAAATTTAAAAAAATAAAAACTTGGCAGGACCTCAAAAAAAAAGGTTATTTCAAAAAAAGTTTTGTGGTAGGCAGGAAGACAGATAAAGCCCTGGCAATATGATTAGAAATCACTGTGTCCAAACATGAGGGTCTCTCAGTATCTGCACTGCAAATAGTAATGACCCAAAGTAGAGAGAGAGAGAGAGAGAGAGAGAGAGAGAGAGAAAGAGAGAGACAAGGAAGGAAAGTGCCTGCCATAGAGGCAGGCTGAGGGTGAGGCGGGGATGTCAGGAGGGATACAGAGGGTATTGGTGGTGGAAAATGTACACTGGTGGAGGGATGGGTGATGGAACATTGTATGATTGAAACCCAATCATTAAAGCTTTGTAACTATCTTAAAAAAATGGCAACTACCATGTGGAAATGAGATACATATATAACAGGGTTCTAGAAACAAATGGTATGCAATGTTGGTCAGTGCCCATATCTGACCAACTTTGTTAAGTGGTTTACTTATAATAATTTCTCATAATTTGAGAGAGGATTACCAATAATTATACCATACATGGTAATTTCAATTATTTTAAACCTAGCTTGACATAAATCAACAATTCTTCACTTGGCAGAACCTGACAAACATTAAATCTTTCTCCCTCCTTATTTTTTGTCTTTGTCTTGACCCTGATTACCTTCCTGATACTCTGTGTAGATAGCTGAAAACACAATTGGGTTCATCATTTATTCAGCATATACCTCAGAGCTATTTAAAAATTGACTGCTGAGATGCACATCATCACTGAGGTTAAAATGAAACACACTAAGTACAAGTTCTATTTTTCAAAAGGTTTATCTAAATAAACCAAGTGAGAAAAAGTAAAAAATCTGAGTCCTAGATGCAAAATAGTGGAAAATATCAGTGCCTAGTTCAAGGAAACTCTTTGGGAAAGCTTAATTTTTTCATTACCAATTTATGAGCTTAGAGATGAAATGTGTTAAAAGCTTCACTGCTAAGCCAGAAGAATCAATACTTTTATGTTAACAGGTAAGTTGTCATGTAAACAAAGCAGCTGAAAACCTCTATCAGCTCAAGAATAAAAAATGCCTGGTCCGAAGCATAGGCCAGTCAGTTCTTTGCTCTAATTTGTTGTTCTACGCTGGAGAAAATCCTCATTAGCATCTTTTCTGGCAAGTATATGTACCACTGGCCCATACCCAGTTAGGAGATTCTAATTCACGTTGGTAAATAATATGCTGCAATTTGTGATTCAGAAAGAAAACATGTCTTCAGTCATTTTGGAAAGGAATTTGAAGTCTTATATTGGTTCCATTTATCACACAACTTTTCCCTCTCCTGAAGTTACAAATGGTATAAACCATAAAGTCTCCTGAGAAGGTGGAGGTTTTAACTTTTAAGGTTAGAGAGAAAAAGAAAGACCTAGAGACAAAGGTCACGGCTTTCTAATGACTTCTCATTCACAGTCATGATTTAGTGACTATGTTATATGTTTGTCTTTTGCCCTTCTGAATCCTGAAAGAAGTGTTTTCTAGTTATTAAGAGGAGACAAGAATGAATGATTTTAAGATGTGCTGCTATATACTGAATGAATTTTGGCTTACTATTGAGCTATATTCAGATCTATGCATATTTTGAACAAATTGGAGTTATTCTTTCAACCAATACTAATTCAACCAATGCCAGATGTCAGGTACTGTGCTAAGTACTAACAGTACCTTTAAGGTTAGTCCTTTTCCTGATGGAAAATCCCCTATACGTGCAAAGTGCTCCCAACTGATATGCAAAATGTGACAGATCTACAGTCAGATTAGAATAATTTATGGTATAATGAAAGATATTACTTTGCATGCATCATCATGTGAGTGAATTGATGTATGCATTTTAGCTCTTATTTACAGCACAATTCTGGTAACAAACAAGAAGTCTGTAAAGCATGTATACATGTTGGCTATATATATCACCACCATGAGAATTACATGGAAGTGCTTGGGGAAAAATGTGTTTTCAGGCCCCTTCCAGTTCTAATGAAGCTCATTGTCTAGGATGCTGAACCTGTGAATAGAACTCAGTTCTTAGGTAACTCTGATTACATGATGTTTTAAAAAGTGTTGCTGTTACAAGTAAATAAAAATTGACTTCATTGTTTAAACGGTGAAGGTGGTCTCTGGGATGTAAAAGAAGTTTAGTACAGACAGCTTCCCTTAAGTTCTGAAACAATAGTTTCCTGTTCCCAGTGACCGCTTACGAAGCATTGCTATATCACAGACCAGTAGAGAGGAAATCAAAAAAGGTCTGTGGCCTGAGAAATGAGTACTGGATTCTCACCCTGTTTTTGCTGCCCAGTGGTTTTGTGGTATCAAAAGGCATTTCTCTAAGACTCACTTTTATGAAAAATACAAGGCAAATGTCACTAAAGTACATTTGGGTCACATCAAATGTAAATCAAAACCTTCTCTTGCCTATCTGATCAGCTCATTGAGAGGTGCCAATGGGATAATATCCTGGCAGTGGCTTGAAAAGAATGGAGCATTTAGCAGATGCAAAGTACTCAGCTTGTTCCCTCATTACAATTTCTCCTTCTGAAAGTGTGTGAAAGCAAAGTAATGTCCTCTCTATTTGGCAGGAAGTGGATCTAGTTGGCTTTTCTTTACCACCACCTTCTGGCTGAACACTAAGTAAAACTCCCCCTACTGTCCTATCTGCTCAGCTCTGAAGCAACCACTAGAATGAAGAAGACAGGCCACTTGGAGTTGATTCCTGGATGAATCAAGTGAGAGGCTCTGCTCTGTGAGAGGCCCACCATCTCTCCCTCCCTTAAAGCTCAATTGCTGTTTCACTTGAAGACACCTCTGGACTCTGAACTATTGGGATTATTACACCCCCAGTTTTTACATGGGGTGTAAGAAAAACTATAATCTGTTGTCATGGCAACAAGATCTCCTTTGAGATTTTTTTTCTAATTGGACTTCCTTAAATGTAAACATCTACCACCACTCTTTGTCACAAGGAGAGGCACCACATTAGTAATTTATTGCAGCAAAACAGATCACCTAAAAAATTGATGGTTTAAAACAACAAAATCTATGTCGTTAAAAACAAAACTAACCAAAAGAAAAAAAAGCCCATTCTATAATCTCCTGGTTTCTGTCGGTCAGAAATCTGGTACTCTACAACTAGAGATTTCTCACAATGTTGCAGTCAGGGGTCAGGTAGGGTTGTGGTCTTGTGTGTTGTTTTCTTTTGGAGCCACACCCAGAAGTGTTCAGGGCCTCCTGCTCTAACTTTGTGCTCAGGGATCCAGAGTGGGTTGTCTGGGATCAAACCAGGACAGGCCATGTGCAAGGCCTCTCTACTATCTCTCTGTCACCAAGGATTGCAGTTTTATCTCAGAAAGAATCAGCCTCAAGACTTAGGCCTGTGGTTACTTCATCAAAGACTCCTTCAGCTCCTTGTTAGTTACAAGGACAGATCCACAGGATAGTTCACAAAGGAGGAGTTTGTTTCTCCATAGTGAGGACTTCCTAAGAAGTGGAAGGAGAGTTTTTGTTTGGTATTTTTTTAACTTGATTTCTGAAGGGAATTCTCCTGACTGGCTAGATTCTACTATTTAGAATTAAGCCATTAAGTGCAGTCCACAGAAGCAGCAAACACAGGCAGTGAGTAAACTTTGTCACGGGTAGTTTTTAGAAGCATGAAAAAATATGTTTTCCACAGTCAGTTAGTAGTTTGTCAGTCGGTTGAAAGTAATTTTTGTTTATACATGAAATGTAATAATCAGGAGTTTGAAAAGTACAAAATATGCAAGAATCTTTCCTAAAATATTTTCCTTTCTCCTCTTGATGCAATGGATGTTGCATTTATTTGTCTCTTTGGGTAACTCCATATCTATAAAACGTAAAAAGTATAAGTTATTTAAAGACATGGAATAATCTATCTTAGATAATCATGGTAGGTAAGACTTTGTGAGTACATATGTATTATCTAGAATTTTAGATACCATATAATACAGAGTTTGAAATTATTGATGCTAAAATCAAAGACTTTAAAATACATACCCCATTCTAGCCACTTAAGTAGCACTGTGACTTTGTGCAAGTAAGTTAATTTCTGGTCCTCAATTTCTTTACCCATATAACAAGTGTTAAAAGTTCCTGAATCAGAGGGTTAGTGTAACGATGAAATTATTTATATATCTAACATGATATATCTTATATATGTATACAAACCCATTTATTTACCTAACATAATTTATTGGGATCTTGATATAAAGTAGACACTTCTTTTTTTAAATTCATTTTTTTTAAAAAAATTATTGAATCACTGTGAGATAGTTACAACTGTGAGATAGTTACAATGTTTGGGTTACAATCACACAATGATCAAATTGGAGCTCGAGGCTCATTAGCTAGATCTTTCTACATTGATAATACATTTTTCTTTATTTTCCCATTTACCAAAAAATATTTAAAGTATTTTGAAAAAATGTTTTACTTTTCCCCTCACACTATTTTTTGTGGGGGATACTTATGGCTTTGATATATTCCTTGGCAAAATTCACATTGCAGATTTTGTAACCCATTTTCAGGAAACAATGGTGTATTAGAGGAAGGATTCTTGTCTCCACCAAGCTTAAAGAGTGATTTATGTACAATGGCAGGTTAAAATGAACTAGTTTCCCATGCTGATATAAAACAGGCATTGGGAATTTCGTCCTTCCTGATCTCTGACCCTGGTCACTTAAAAGGTGATTTATTCTCATCCACTTCTCTGTTTTTTTTTAACTTGGCCATTATTTTCTCATGAACAGACATCATTGTAAGTTTTCTGAATTTTTCTTGTCAAGGATTAAGTCTCTAAAAATCTTCCATCAAACCCTCTTGCTGGATTTAGTGAGTACTGTTTACCCCTTTTATATTCTCTTTCAATTTCAAATCTACATCAAAAGTCTGGATCCTTCCCCCCATTCCTCTCTAACAATATTCCTCTGCTTCTATCTGCATCTGGTATCAGTTAGCTCTGGCCTACGGGACTAAAGATTCCTGTTGTTTTTTTTTTTCTTTTTAACTTTTATTAGTGAAACACCATGAGGTACAGTTGTAGACTTACAAATTTTTTTTGCTTGGGTTTCAGCTATACTCCTCCGAGTTCTTTTAGTTGTGATACCTTCAGTTGCCTAAGGCATAGGCAATAACATGTGCTTTGATTGATAGCTTTGAGTTATAATAGATAATTGATGTCTCTCATCCTCATCCAGTTCCTGCTATACAACAGTACAGTTTTGTACAACAAGAAAAAAATCCTATCTGAAAAAAAGAAGTAAAAGAAACTGAACATCAGCAGGTTGCTTTTGTAAATAGGATATACTTCTAGGTTTTCCTTGAAAAGAATTGAACCAGGTCTTTATCCTGAAACTTGAGCATACTCTATGTTTATCACTGTTGAAGAGTTTTTAAAAACTCAGCATTTTTTATTCCTGTCCTTTCAGAGTTTTTATCCTCCATGCAATGGAATAAGGGGGGCTGGATACCATAGGCATCAATAGTTACTGGATGCTTACTTCCTACTAGGGCCTAAGCCTAGTACTTGAATCTGTTTATCTCATCTAATGCTTGCAATGTTAAGACGTAAGAATACTGTCTCTATACTCAATAGGGTCATTGAGGCCGAGGGAGGGCTATAGAATTAAACATAGATGGTTGACCTAGGCATTAAAGCTCACTCTTACTATGCTGAACACAAGAGGTCAACATTGTTGAAGCCCAGCAGCAAGACACAATAATAATAATGATATCTAAAATTTTATATAACATTGCTTAATGCTTTAATTTTGTAAATTTTAATTAACTAAATTCTAATGGTAACACTATAAGGTAATTAGTACTATTTCATTTTATAGAATGATGAACTGAAATATATTATTAAAACTGTCATATATGTCATAGAACTTTTAAATGCCAATGCAATCTTGCAGTTGGAGTGATAGCACAGTTGTAGGGCATTTGCCTTCGGCCCGGCTGACAGGTGTACGATTCCTCTGCCCCTCTCGGAGAGCTTGGCAAGCTACCTAGAGTCTCTCGCCCTCATGCCAAAGCCTGGCAAGCTACCCGTGACATATTTGATATGCCAAAGACAGTAACAACAAGTCTCACAATGGAGACGTTACTTGGCCCGCTCAAGCAAATTGATGAACAATGGGAGGACAGTGCTACAGACAGTGCTAGAATCTAAAAGCAGACAGTATAGTTACATAGTCTCAATAATGCACCTAACTTTCTACACTCATCAATACAGTTGATTCATTTTCCATATTCTTAGGAATGTCTTTGCTTCAGTTATCAATTGCTATACACATAGCTGCCCTCAAACTTGGTAGGTTGATTGAAAAAGTAATTTTATTTCACTGAAGACTTTTTGCTATGTAGAAAGCTAACATAGAAGAATACATGGGATGGACCAGTTTTGAAAAAAAGCAATCTGCCATACTTTCCTCTCCAGCACAATCAGTCATGGTTTAGAGAATTAAATGTCACAAACAGAATCAATATGGTAAAGGAATTGCTGTTCCCCTCACAGTGCTATGTCATTTATTTATGGACTTTAATTTAAGGGAGTGACCTTACATAATATGTGAATGTATATTGTGTACATTAAGTGTATAACAAAACAAACCAATAGTTTCATTATTTAATGAAATTTCATAATTTTCTTAACCCAAGAAAATTATCCAATTATTCAAAATTTAGACATTTGTAAAAAATTATCCATTCTTTACAAATATCTAAAAATGTTCTAAAATAGAAGAGAAAAGCTATTGAGGGCAGGGGTCACAGATGAGAAGCAATTTGTCTTATAGTATAATTGTCATACATTAACCATACACATGGATCTTTTGTCATTTGGTCTGGCATTACACTGAAAAGTCTGTTGACTTGTTGAGCATATACCAATCATCACAAGATATAGAAGAGTGCTTATATCTTCATTGTTGAATGTAGGCTGTGACTGAAGCTGGTATGTGAATAAATTACATAACTTGGATTCAGTGTTAACAGGTTTTCACTAACATGCCACAGTAGTTATAACTTATATATTAAAATGTATTTTCTGTGTGAAATTAAAAACTGGTAATAACACTATCAGTATTTTTATTTAATATGCTTGCCAATTCTGTTAGTTACCAAATATTCATTAAAACAAAAAAAACCTACATATTAATATAAATGTTGCTAAAATCTACACGAAATCTTCAGACTTTACTCTGCTATCAACTATGTTCTTTGTATTCAGTAAATATTTATTCAATATAGCCTTGCCATCCTCTGTTGTGCCTTTTACAAAAGAGCACAGAGAAACCCTGAGACTTGACTAGTTTGTCATACTTGGTATCTCTATCCAGCCCAGACTACTACTACTGTTGGAATTATGTATCTTCAGGACTTTTCTAGAAGCACTCTCAAAGCATTGTGAAAGAACCTAGGAGTTCTCAAAGATAAGTAAATCCCTTCCAATTGCATCCAGATATTGATCCAACTTACATGAAAAATAGAAGCATACCACTTTCTCTAAGCTTAAGATGAATATTAAAGATAAAATCAGATGAAGTACCTCTGAGAAAAATGTATTTTCCATTTTTTATTATACCAGTCTTTTGTATTTTAAATAATTTTTATTTAATTAAAGAACTGTGATTTACTAAGATATTAATATTTTAGTTTTAGGCATATAATAATTCAATACCAATCCCACCACCAGTGTCAACTTCCATCAGAGTTCTCATATTCCACTACACACACAAATTCATATTCTCTTGGCTATTCTTTATATGTATCCCATTACTTTCAATAATAAGAGTTATTCTTGAGGTGATCACAGGAGTACTTTGAAGAACAAGCGGGACCTACATACTTTTACTGGGGTTTAATAAACAATTTGACTTTTTCTCTGAGGACAAAGGATTCTCTGATTTGAACTTATTTAATATTATCTCAATTGTTCTTTGACAGCCATAAATAGGACTACTTAAACATTCATTCATAAAATATCATTTATAGGATTTTTGGGTGGTAAATTTTGTCACTTTAAATTTGATCATTGTTTAGTGGATATTTTCATTCTTAATTTAATAATCTTGTAGAAGAAATTAAGGGAATAATTAAAGGAGGCTTAAACACAAAAATTTATCTTTTTTAAAAAAAGTAAATAAGATACCAGTATGACCATAATTCCATATTGCTGAAGCTGGAATATATCTTATCATATATATATATCAGATTTATATATATATATATATAATGTCATATATATGTATATATATATATATATATATGTCAGGTTCCCAAGATTTGGATTCTAATGCAGATATTTTCATACAAGATATTTATTGGGAAGTGCTGTGGCAATCATAATTATGAGAGAACAGAGAAAGCAAACTTGTGTAATTTGAGAGGCAATTATAACAAAGTTTTTAACCAATCCTGTTCAGTGCTCTTACAGATGTAAAGATTTGTCCCAAATTGGGACAAATGAGTCAGGCTTTTATACATACAGATTGAATACTCATTGGATATCAGTCACACACAGGATGGGAATATGATTTAGAGTGATGCAAATCTCTTTGGCAGATGTCAATTTTTAAAGAGGACTAACAGCTAAAAGCTTTCAGATGCTGCTCTCAAAAGTTGAAGGAATGTGTGTTTCAATTTTCAGGTAGCATTTTAGCAACACCTCACAAGATGTTAAGTTCTTACATAACAAAAAACCTTTTCAACAATTAAGACATTTGGGACTTTCTGGTTCTTGATCTCTACTGAGCTTTTATTCATGAATGACACTCATTTGTGAGTTCCTGCATGATACACTGAAGAAGATGTTTCAGGAATGTTAAGCAGTTGTTTATTTCTTAACCTATCAATGCATTATCATCAATATGTGTTACTCATGTTTCACCTTAGGGGGAAAATGCCAGATAGTTCTGCAGCATTGATTGTTTTACACTCAAAAACAATGTCATCTGCATAACAAAAAAATCCCACACAAACTGAAAAATGAAGACCTGCTATTGTTTCAGAATTCTAAAATTTCTGACTACCTCTATTGTTATGTTTTCACAACTCAAAATAACCCCTTTATATTTTCTCCTAAATTAAGCCTCACATTTTGTCTTTTTAAATTTCAATTAATTTGTTTTATGTGTCAGGTACTACTCTTAATGCTTCAAAATAGTATCTCATTTAGTTTTCCTAATAGCCATTTCAATTTAGATAAAATCATGAAACTCATTTCATAGTTTTCCACAAACTGAAGCACATGAGTAGGTCGCAGCAAAGCTGACATTATAGAACTCAAGCAGAGATTATGAGTGAAAAATAAAAGACTTTTAATATATATTATAATCTCTTTTATTCTTAGAGACTATTACAATATCACTCCAGATTATGCCTTCCAAAATAATGAAACTATTTATTAGAAGTTACAGGGACTAAACCTAAAATTATTACTCACAGTGAGAAAAAAATTGGAAATTTAAAGAAGTGACCAGTCCAGACTGGTCAGGATAGCCTGTCAAAATAATCTATTCTCCCATGAGAAGTTAACTAAAAACGTTGGTCTAGAATATATGACCATTGTTTTAAATAATGGTAAACGTTTGAATTTTTTTAAACTATATTCCATTCCCTTGTAAATAGCTTCAAGTTTCTTTTTTTCAATTTTATCTTAAATATCACAGGTATGCACTAATTACTGTAGCAAATTGCTGCCAGCTATATTCATTTCCAAACAGGATGGGTCCGTTGATTTACTTATTTACCTTTCTTGTGATTTGCTTTTTCCAGTGTTTCATCTAGAGTAAAGTGGTTGCCTGAGATGTGGGCAAAACAGCACTTGCCTGAGCTTTCATTGCCTTACAAACTATTTCCCCCTCAACTCTAAGACCCTGTCTTATCATGTGATTAAGCGAACAAGTATGAAATTTTTGTTCAAGACCTCCATTTGCCTAAGCTGTGGTTTTGAGGTGAAATATAAATGGTGTTAATGCTGTTTTGCCTAGACTATAATCTATTCTCTATACTGCTAAATTAATAACAGTTGTTTCCTGCCAAGATAATTGTGGACAGAAGCTCTAGACAGTACATAGTTTAAATCACAAAAGCATTTCTAACAGGTGGGTATGACACCAAGCGAATCAAGAAGGTTGTTTTGAGTTCATTTTCTAGCCATGCACCATGAAAATTTCCCTGCTATGTGCTGAATAATTCACCCCCATCACAGGGATCAAACTAGAGAAATTTTTTTGTTTCCATACCTGTTGGGGGAACACTAACACATACCCACTCATATAATACAACCATGAATCAGTCAATAGGAAGGCTAACTTCAAAGGTACCCTTCTTTTTGTCAGAAATCTGTGGGTGATCTATAAAAATGGACTCATCCAATGATCAACTTTTGGTAACAATTTAACTACATTAATTTAACCATAATCTATAATAATTACACAGGCCCATTTTCGCTTAGTTTTGTCACTGTATTTCAATACACACTTGTGTGATTGTATTTATCATGTAGGTGCTCAAAATTATAATTTGACTGTATTAATCAGGCTGGAGCAATAGCACAGTGGGTAGGGCGTTTGCCTTGCATGTAGCTGACCTGGGTTTGATTCTTCCGTCCCTCTCAGAGAGCCCAGAAAGCTACGAAAGTATCCTGCCCACATGGCAGAGCCTGGCAAGCTCCCTGTGGCAGATTCCATATGCCAAAAGCAGTAACAACAAGTCTCACAATGGAGACGTTACTGGTGCCCACTCGAGCAAATCGATGAACAATGGGAGGACAGTGCTACAGTGCTACTGTATTAATCACCTATGTTAGCATTTTCCAGAGAAACAGAATTGATCTATTATATGTACAAGCTCATGCAATTATGGAGGTTGAGAAGTTCCACAATCTGTTACCTGCAAGCTTAAGTACAGGGGAAAACTGGTAGTATAATTCAGTCTGATTGCAAAGCACTGAGAACCAGGGAACCAATGGCATAAGTCTGATGGTTGGAAAAACAGAAGCTCTTCTCTCCACAGACAGAAGACTGATGTTCCAGCTCAAGAAGAAACTTTTTTTTTTGCTTTCTGGGTCACATCTGGCGATGCACAGGGGTTACTCCTGGCTCATGCACTCAGGAATTACTCCCGGTGGTGCTCAGGAGACCATATGGGATACTGGGAATCGAACCCGGGTCGACCGGGTGCAAGGCAAACGTCCTACCCACTGTGCTATCATTCCAGTCCTCAAGAAGAAAGAATTTGCCCATCCTTTGCCTTTTTGTTTCACTTGGTTCCCTACTCATTTAGATCATGCTGATCCACAGTACCAAGAATGCCTCTCCAGTCTACTGAATCAAATTCTATTCTCTTCCCGACTCTTCTCTTTCTTTCACATGCACACCTACACCTAAGGCTTTACTCTCTGGAAACTCTTTACGACAGTCAAGTTGACCTATAACATTAACCATCATATCATATAAATTAAGCAAATTTAGTGGGTGAAATATTTAAAAGATATCTTAGCCTCCAGTAAAAGAGCTAATAACAAAACCAGTGAGAGCAAAGGTCTTAATTTGTAAAATGAAAACGTGCTAAGAAAATAGAAATGTCATATGGCACATATAGTAAATATTTATGAATTCAAAAGAGCCTGTATTTTAACAAAACCATAGGCTCGCCTCCTAACTCAGAGCCCACTATTCCTTCTCTCTGGAATAGTCACCAGCACTCCATGTAATATCCAATATTACTATACTTTCTGTTCTTAAACAAATGTCACCTTCTTTATGAGTACTTTCCTGTATTACAAGTTGCAAATTTTCTATCTTCAAAATATGTATCTCTCCTTCCCTAGATTTTTCTCACTAGAGGGATCTAGGAAGATTATCTCACAAACAGTTTTTACTTACATATTTGACTTAATATTTGTCTTAGATGAATGTCACTAGAATGTGAGGGACATGGAAGAAAGGAATTTTATTTTGCTCATCGATGCATTTGTATCCCCTAGAATAGTATCTGTATTGTACAGTACTGTCCTTCCGTTGTTCATTGATTTGTTTGAGCGGGCCCAGTAACATCTCTATTTTGAGACTTGTTGTTACTGTGTTTGGCACATTGAATACGTCACAGGTAGCTTGCCAGGCTTTGTCATACGGGCGAGGTAATTTCGGTAGCTTGCTGGGCTCTCCGAGAGGGGTGGAGGAATCTAACCTGGCTAAGCAAGGCTGGCTGTGCACAATAAAATGCCCTACCACTGTTCTATCGCTCCACCAACTAGAATAGTATCATTACAAATATTAGGACAGTAATTTACAATTAGTATATGAAAGAGCAAATGCATGAATTAATAAATATTTGTAGTGAATCTGTATAACATTATTACATACATCTTGTCACATTAATTTGTATTGGTCATAATGAATTTTGCTTATATTTGATTTGTAAACATTTTATCTACATTTGTAAAATAACTCTATATGAGTATCATACTATACCTAGCTTCGCATCCCTGCAATTTAAATACTAGACTGAGAAATGATAATAATACTACCTTAAGAAATCCTTGTTCCTCTTCGTTCCTCAAGCTGTGCTGGTCTTCTCCCCCACCCAGGTCAGTTTATCCGCTGGCATTCGAACCCAGGACTTGGATTTCTCCCTGCCAGCCCTCAAAGCATCCTCTAGGACCCTGGAAGAAAAGCAGCCCTGAGCCTCTGCCTCTTCCTCTTCGTCCCCCAAGCTGTGCTAGTCTTCTTCCCCACCCAGGTCAGTTTATCCACTGATATTCGAACCCGGGACTTGGATTTCTCCCTAAAAGACCCCCAGGCGTCTTCTCAGACCCTGGAGGAAAAGCAGCCCTGATCCTCTGCCTCTTCCTCTTTGTCCCCCAAGCTGTGCTGGTCTTCTTCACCACCCAGTCTTTACCCCCCCACACACCAGGTCCCCATGGGGGGATGGCCTCTTCAGAAGTGGGCGTGGCTTCTGTGTAAGTGGGTGTGGCCTAATTTTAGGTAGGCCGACACTCACGCGCCTGCAGGTAGTTTAGCCATACCAAGAAACCTAGTCCCCATACCTACACACCAATATGAAGAAACAATGCAAATCCCCACCACGTGGGGAGGACAATGAAAAGAGTCCAGTAGCCTCTGTATGTGTTGCTCACCTAAGGGACCTTTCTGAGAAAGAATTCAGATATGATGTCATGAAGATGTTCAATGAACTCAATGAAACATTCAGACAGATATCCAGTAACAGGACAGAAAAAATTGAGAAATTACAGGAAGAAGTGAGATCAGAAATGTCATGAATGAAAGATACTGTAGATGAAATAAAAAAAAAACTCAGTTTGTGCCCTCAACAGTAGAATGACCGCAGCTGAAGACAGAATCAGTGAGCTGGAAGATCAGCTGCATCAAGTCAACAGGCAACAACAAAAAATGGCAAGCGACCTCAAAATAGATCTAGATAGAATCAGAGTCCTAGGAGATGATTCCAAGAGAAACAACATTAGAATCATTGGACTTCCAGAAGATCAGGGAAACAATTCCAATGAAAAAAAAAACACGTTTAAACAAATCATTGCTGAAAAATTCCCAGAGCTCGACAATGCAGCCATTCAGGTTCAGGAGCCCGAAGGGTGCCAGCTAAAAGAGACTCTAACAAAAACACTCCAAGACATATCGTAGTTAGAATAATTGATGCTGCCGATAGAGGCACAATACTGTAAGCAGCAAGGTCAAAGAAGGAAATCACATACAAAGGAGCACCGCTTAGATTCACAGCAGAACTATCAGAGGAAACCCTCCAAGCCCAAAGGCACGGTCACAGTCACGGTCCTCCCATTGTTCATCGATTTGCTCGAGCGGGCCCAGGAACGTCTCCATCGTGAGACTTGTGGGCTGGAGCGATAGCACAGCGGTAGGGCATTTGCCTTGCACGCAGTGAATATGGCCGACCCAAGTTCGATTCCTCTGCCCCTCTCGGAAAGCCCGGCAAGCTACCGAGAGTATCTCGCCCGTACGGCAGAGCCTGGCAAGCTACTCCTGATGTATTAAAATATGCCAAACACAGTAACAACACAGTAACAAGCCCAAAGGCAAAGGCAGGATATAGTGAAAAAACTCACTGAAATGAATGCTTCACCAAGAATACTCTATCCAGCTAAACTCTCACTAAAAATCGAAGGAATGGTACATTATTTTCTAGATAAACAGCATCTCAGAAACTTCATAGACTCAAAACCAAACCTAATAGAAGGGCTAAAGGGGCTACTATAAGACATGAGAGATCCTACAAGCACAACAGACCCTTACAGAAAGAAGACACAAATCCCCATAACAATAATCCCTCTGAACGGCAACGATCTAAATTCACCAATTAAGAGACACAGTCACAAAATGGATTCAGAGACAGAACCCAACATTCTGCTGCCTACAAGAAACTCATCTCAACAGTCAGACAAACAGACTGAAAGTGAGACAGAACCCAACATTCTGCTGCCTACAAGAAACTCATCTCAACAGTCAGAGCAAACACAAACTCAAAGTGAAAGGGTGGAAAACAATCCTGGAAGCAAACAACTCCCTCAAAAAAGCTGTGGTTGTCATACTAGTATCCGACAACACTAATTTCACGTTGAAAAAGATGAGAAGGGACAGCAAAGGGTATTTTCTCTTCATCAAGGGATACGTACAACAGGAGGAAATCACACTCTTAAATGTATACGCACATAATGAGGGAACAGCTAAATATTTAAAACACCTGCTAACAGATTTTAAGGAGGACATTGTTAGTAACACAATAGTAGCTGGACACTTCAACATCGCCTTATCACCTCTGGATATATCAAGAAGAACAAAACTCACCAAGGAAACATTGACTTTGGAAGAAGAAATAGAAGAGAAAGGGCTTATAGACAGATACAGGGCTTACACCCCAAAAAGAAAGTAGACACATTCTTCTCCAGTGCTCACGGAACATTTTCCAAAATAGACCATGTGCTAGGCCACAAAACATACCTCAATAGAGTCAGGAAGATAGAAATAGTATCAACAATCTTTCAGACCATGATGCACTGAGAATAGAAGTGAATCACACACAGACACTGAGAACCAAATCAAACACCTTAAATTAAAGAACTCAATGCTGAACAATGAATGGATCAGGAAGGAAGCCAAGGACAAAATTAAAAGATACATGGAAACAAATGGGAATAAGACACAAGCTACCAGAACTTATGTGATGCAGCTAAAGCTGTATTAAGGGGAAAATTTTTAGCCCTGCAAGCTTATCTCTGGACATAAGAAAGGATGCACATAAACAACTTGACTTCACAGCTCAAGATCTTAGAAAAGTACCAACAGAAGGAGCCCAAATCAGGCAGAAGGAAAGAGATCATAAAAGTTAGAGCAGAAATCAACGAAATGGAAACCAAAAAAAGCAATTGAAAGATGAATGAAGCCAAGAGCTGGTTCTTTGAGAATATAAATAAGATAGATAAACCTCTAGCAAGACTCATAAAGAAAGAGAGAGAGAATCTTAATAAAGGAATTCAGAAATGAGAAGGGAGATATCATAACAGAAACCAAAGAAATTCAAAAGATCATCAGAGACTATTTTGAAAGTCTGTATGCCATGAAACAAGAGAACCTAGAAGAAATGTATAAATTCCTGGATTTCTATAATTTCCCAAGGCTGAATCAAGAACATGTAGAGTACCCGAAGAGACCTATTAATATCAAGTAAATAGAAACTGTAATCAAAAGTCTCACCAAAACAAAAGCACAGGTACAGATGGATTTACTAGCAAATTTTTCCAAACGTTTTAAGAGGACCTATTGCCAGGTCTTCTCAAGCTTTTCCAGGTAATTGAAGAAACAGAAACTTTACCAAACAGTTTCTATGAAGCCTATATCTCTTTAATACCAAAAGGAAACAAAGACCCCACAGGAAAAGGAAAACTACAGGTCGATATCCCTGATGAACACGGATACGAAGATTCTCAACACAGTAACTCAATAAAATACTAGCAAATAGAATTCAACAACTCATCCAAAAGATCATACACCATGATCAAATGGGATTCGTCCCGGGGATGCAAGGATGGTTGGATATTCGAAAACCAGCCAACAAAATGCATCATATCAACAAAAAAATTACATATTATCATATCAATAGATGTAAATAAAGCATTTGACAAGATCCAGCACCCGTTTATGATAAAAACCCTCGCCAAAGTGGGTATAGAGGGGACATTCCTCAATATAGTTAAGGGCATCTACCACAATCTAACAGCAAGCAACATCCTCAATGGGGAAAAACTGAGAGCCTCCCCCCTAAGATCAGGGACAAGACAAGGATGCCCACTGTCTCCACTGCTGTTCAATATAGTACTGGAAGTACTGGCAATAGCATTTAGAAAAGAAAAAGATATTAAGGGCATTCAGGTAGGAAAGGAAGAAATCAAGCTCTCACTATTCGCAAATGATATGATACTATATTAGAGAACCCCAAAACCTCTCCCAAGAAACTCCTAGAAACAATAGAAATGTATAGTAAAGTTGCAGGTTATAAAATCAATACCCAACAGTCCATGGCTTTCTCACATGCAAATAGTGAGAGAGAAGAAAGTGACATGAAAAAAAATCCCGTTCACAATTGTGCCCCAGAAAATCAAGTATCTGTGAATCAGATTAACAAAGGAAGTAAAGGCCCTGTTCAAAGAAAACTGCAAAACACTACTTCAGGAAATAAGACGACACGAGAAAATGGAAAGATATCCCCTACTCATGGATCGGGAGAATTAACATTGTCAAAATGGCAATACTTCCCAAAGGACTGTACAAATTCAATGCAATTCCTAATATGATACCCATGACATTCTTCAAAGAAATGGAGCAAATACTCCTGAAATTTATATGGAACAATAACCCCCCACAAATAGCTAAAACAATTCTTGGGGAAAAAATGGGAGGAATCTGCCTTCCTAACTTCAAACTCTACTACAAAGCAGTAATAATTAAAACAGCTTGGTATGGAACAAAGGCAGAATTGCAGACCAATGGAACAGGGTTGAGTATACTGACATGTCTCCCCAAACATATGATCATCTCATCACTGATCACTGATCACTGTCCTCCTGTTGTTCATCGATTTGCTCAAGCAGGCCCAGTAACGTCTCCATTGGAGACTTTGTTGTTACTATGTTTGGCATATAGAATACATCACGGGTAGCTTGCCAGGATCTGCGGTGTGGGCGAGATACTCTCGGTAGCTTGCCCGGCTCTCCAAGAGAGGTGGAGGAATCGAACTCGGGTCAGCTATGTTGGCTGCATGCAAGGCAAACGCTCTACCACTGTGCTACTGCTCCATATGATCATCTAGTCTTTGATAATGGAGCAAGAAATGTGAAGTGGAGCAAGGAAATCTTCTTCAACAAATTGTGATGGCAAAAATGGACAGCTACATACAAAAATGGGCTCAGATCTTTGCCTAACACCAAGTATAAAATTAAGATAAAAATGGATTAAAGACCTCAACACCAGAATGGAATCCATAAGGTATATTGAAGAGAGGTAAGAGAAAGGTATCAAGGGAATACAGATAGGAAAGGAAGAGGTCAAACTATCACTATTTGCAGATGATATGATAATATACTTAGAAAACCCTAAAGATTCTACAGAAAAGCTCCTAGAAACAATAGGTCTGTTTAGTAAAATGGCAGGCTACAAAATCAACACCCAAAAGTCCATGGTTTTCTTATATACAAATAATGAAAGAGAAGAAGGAGACATTAAAAAATCCCATTCACAATAGTACCTCAGAAAATCAAGTACCTTGGAATCAGCTTAACCAAAGAGGTGAGGACCTATACAAGGAAAACAACAAAACACTACTTCAAGAAATAAAATAGGGCACTAGAAAATGGTGACACATCCCCTGCTCATGGATAGGGAGGATTAACATTATCAAAATGGCAATACTGCCCAAAGCACTATACAAATTCAATGTGGTCCTTATCAGTATACCCATGACATTTTTCAAAGAAATAGACAAAACACTCCTGAACTTCATATGGAACAATAAACCCCCACGGATAGCTAAAACTATGCTTGGGAAAAAGAAGCTGGGTGGTTTCACCCTCCCCAACTTCAAACTGTACTACAAAGCAGCTTTAATTAAGACAGCATGGTACAGGGCTAGAAACAGACATGCAGACCACTGGAACAGAGTTGAATATTCTGTCACAGACCCCCAAATATATAACCACTTAATCTTTCACAAAGGAGCAAGAAATGTGAAGAGGAACAAGGAAAGCCTCTTCAACAAGTGGTGCTGGAAAAACTGGATAGCTAGCTACAAAAAAAATCAACTCTGATCTCTGTCTAATGCCAGGCACAAAAGTCATATCAAATTGGATTAAAGACCTCAAAATCAGACGTGAATCCATAAAGTACAAAGAGGAAAATGTAGGCAGAACTCTCCACGACATTGAAGCTAAAAACATCATTAAGGATGAAACAGCACTGACCATGCAAGTGGAAGAAAACATAAACAAATGGGACTACATCAAACGAAGAAGCTTCTGCACTTCAAAAGAAACAGTAACCAAAATACAGAAAGAGCCCACAAAATGGGAAAGAATGTTTACCCAATACCCATCTGATAAGGGATTAAAATCCAGAATACCCAAGTCACTAGTAGAATTGTACAAGAAAAAGACCTGCAACCACATCAAAATATGGGAAGAAGAAATGAACAGAAGTTTCCTCAAAAAAAGAAATACAAATGGCCAAAAGGTTCATGAAAAAATGTTCTGCATTGCTCATCATTAGGGAGATGCAAATCAAAACAACAATGAGATATCATCTCACACCACAGAGACTGGCACACATTCAAAAGAACAAAAGCAACCAGTGTTGTCGTGGATGTGGGGAAATAGGGACACTCTTTCACTGTTGGTGAGAATGCCCACTAGTCCAGCCATTCTGGAGAAGAATAAAGAAAGTCCTTCAAAAACTAGAAATTAAGCTTCCATATGACCCGGAAATACCACTTCTGAGAATATATACCAAGGATGAAAAACAGCACAGTAGAAATGACATCTTTACCTATATGTTCATTGCAGCACCTTTCACTATAGCCAAAATCTGGAAACAACCCTAGAACAGATGACTGCTTAAAGAAACTTTGGTACAAGTATACGATTGAAAACTATGCAGCTGTCAGGAGAGATGAAGTCATGAACTTTGTTTATAAATCGGTAGACATGGAGAGTATCATGCTAAGTGAAATGAATCAGAAAGAGAGGGACAGACATAGAAGTACTGCACTCATTTGTGGAGTATAAAACAAAATGACATGAGGCTGACACCTAAGGACAGTAGATACATGGGACAGATAGATTGCTCCATAGCTGGAAACCTGCCTCATGAGCAAAGGGGAGAAGGCAACTGGAGTAGAGAAGGGATCAATAAGAAAAGGATGGCTGCAGGAATCGTTCTGGATGGGAGATGTGTGCAGAAAGTAGATAAAGGACCAAACATGATAACCTCTCAGGGTCTGTATTGCAAACCATAATGCCCAAAAGTAGAGAGAGATTATGGGGAATCATGTCTGCCTTGGAGGCAGAGGGATGGTGGCAAAGGGGGGTTGTACTGGGGATATTGGTTGTAGAGAAAATGCACTGGTGGAGGGATGGGTGTTTGATCATTGTGTGATTGTAACCCAAACATAAAAGCTTATAACTATATCACGGTGATTCAATGAAATTAAAAAAAAAGAAGTCCTGCAACTCTAGGTAATTTAGTCCATATTTGTTTATTTCATTTAATAATGGTGATGATCTGGTTGTAGTTCAGATTATATCTGGATCAACATGGGATGTCTTCCTGATTCACTGCTATCATTTTATTATACAAGTTTCTTATTTTTCCTGGCCTAGTTATCAGGTCTTAAGTAAAGCATTTTTGTATTTAGAGTTTATATATACTATTCATCAAACTGAAAAATTGTGAGACAGTCTCATTTTATAAATACAGCCAATTAACAAGAACCTTATCATGTAGAAAGAAAAGACTAGTATGAAGACAAACTATAAAGATTCCGCAGTCAGACCACTTGGTTTTGAAACCTAAATTTTGAAGTTACTAGCTGTGAATTTAAATGGGTCATTTAACATCTCATTGCTTTATCTTTCTTATCTGTCAAAGTAACGTCTCATTGGAGACTTTGTTGTTACTGTGTCTGGCATATCGAATACTCTCGGTAGCTTGCCGGGCTCTCCGAGAGGGGCGGGGGAGTCGAACTCGGGTCGGCCATGTTGGCCGCGTGTAAGGCGAACGCCCTACCGCTGTCCTATCGCTCCAGCACGGGCTGGAGCGATAGCACAGCGGGTAGGGCGTTCGCCTTACACGCGGCCAACATGGCCGACCCGAGTTCGATTCCCCCGCCCCTCTCGGAGAGCCCGGCAAGCTACCGAGAGTATCTCGCCCTCACGGCAGAGCCTGGCAAGCTCCCCGTGACGTATTCGATATGCCAGACACAGTAACAACAAAGTCTCCAATGGAGATGTTACTGGGCCCGCTCGAGCAAATCGATGATCAACGGGAGGGCCTTTACCTTTACCTTTATCTGTCAAAGAGGGCTTATAAGTCTTATCTACATTATAAGGGTAACTATGAGCTTGCTGATTAACAGCTATAGAAGTTTTTACTTAGAATTATTTTGATTATAATTGGACAATAGCTGCACATAATAAAGTACAACTGATTTTTACTCAAGCCTTTGATATACTATACATTTGACCTTGAATAAAGTACCATGTACTTGGCCTTGTTTTTTGTCTATGAAATCAGCTTTGTATGGGTCTTTCTGAAATCTATGAAAAGTGAAAGAAAGAATATCTTTGAATTGTTAAAACATGACAACTGAAAGCAAACATCATTTTTCTTGCTCAGAAGGACTGGTGTAATGGTCTGCTGAGCACCACCAGGACTAATTTCTGAGTAAACCCTGATTATTCTGGGTGTGACCCCCAAACAGAAAAAACAAAACAAACAAATAATAAAGAGCAATGAAGTCTTTAAGCATGCTATTTATTGATGTTTTTTCAATTGTAAATAGTCCCGACTCTCACCCAGATTCTGTTAAATAAGGAATAGTAGAAACTGAGGGTCAAATAGACAGTAAAGAAGAGCCTTGTACTTGGATTTTATTTTCGAGAATTTTCACAAGGTGCTTCCAATTCAGAAAGACAATCTAGGATTCCTTGGATCCTGGTTCCAAATATTAGAGAAAGTAGTTCATGCAAGTACAAGAGAAAGAAGACCAGAAAATCTTACTAGATTCTGGCTAGCAGGAAAGACAGAAAAAGGTGTTTTGATAAAAGCTGAAACTGCTAAGAAGAAATGTTTGACTATACATTCAGAAATGGTACTGCTTTTCCTCCAGCAAGTATCCTCCTATCTAACTTCCGGCCTCATAGGAAACATTGTATAACAGACACTTAGATTTGTCCCTTGCAGTCTTGCCATACCAAGTATCAGGATAAAATTGTTGCTATGTAAACAAGACAATTATTTTTCTTTCCTCTTTTAAACTAACCTACTATCTCACTCTATCACAAGCTCAAAGAAAGTTTGTATCTATGCATTTTTATTATTATTTATATTTTAGAGCTTTGGCTTCAAAATGATGACCCATAAAAGCAATGGTTTTGGTATCCTTACTATTTCACAAAAAGCCATCAGATATTAAACAACACTCACGTTCATATATATATGGCTTTTGAAATGTTTTGGCCTTATTATAGGCTTTTTTACTCTCTTTACAATGCATTGGTAATTTTGATCAAAACACCATGAATAATAATAACGAGAAATCAATATTTCTATATTTCAATATTTCTATAACCAAAAGCACTCCTAAAGCTTTTCTTCGGTTAATGATGTCAAATAGTCATTCATTGGTTTTTCTCTTCTCCCTTAAGAAATCCTTTTAAAATAATGACAAAAGCATTAAGCAAAGAAATGATCCCATAAGAATGATAATACTGGAGGGAGCAGGCAGAGAGACAGAGAGAAGACAGGGTACTTGATTTGCTCACAGCTGATCTGTTTGAACCTTGGCATCACACATGCTTTCCCGCACACATTCAGGAATAAGCCTTGAGCACTCCTGGATTTGGCCCACAAACAAATAAGCAAACGAAAAACACAAGACAAAATAATGATAAATGGGAATGCAGATCATCATAAGGATTATTAACAAATTTCTCAAATATGAAGAGAATTGAAAAATACCATAGAGGAGGAAGCGGAATTATAAAATAAACACAGGGACAGATTTCCACAAGTAAGGGAAGAGAAAAAAACAGACTTGGAAAAGTATTAGAAGGAAATTCAGCATGTAGGATCACATGCACTAAAATATCTATCTATCTATCTATCTATCTATCTATCTATCATCTATCTATCTATTATCTATCTATCTATCTATCTATCTATCTATCTATCTATATGTCATTGTTGATTTCCTCAATCTCTCTGTAATGCATGCATACAAAATATCATATGTGTTACTGTGTTTTTCTCTTTTGCCAGCATATAGAATGAGTTATCGAAAATAAAGGAATAAAAATGAGTTAAATTTCTATCTATGATGGCTTAGTGTTGAAGAAAAAAACTCCTTTTATAAAGAGAAATCCCAACATGATCATCTATAGGACTACACCCCACTTCATTTTAGTAAAGTCCACAACTGACAAAGTATTTGAAAAACCTCCTTAGCATGTTCAGAATCTCCAGGAAAACAGAACCAATATAGATATAGATGCATATAAAGATATATAAATAGTTTTATAATATAGATACCGAAATTTTTATTGTTATATATGCTAATAAATTGTTAACAGCCAAGAGATAGGTGATATATACAGATAAAATTTAATTATTAATAACTGGTTCATCCAGCAATATAAAATTAATTATTCAAGGCTTGGTATAGTGGCAAGCTAAAGTGGTGCTTGGAAAAATTAGAAATAATGGTGGTGGGGAGATGCAATGGTGGTGGAATTTGGTGTTGGGATATGTAATGTCTGTAACAAATTATCATAAGAAAATTTGTAAACCACAGTGTTTATATAGTGTAAGGGTAAAAGTCAGACCAGAACACCTGATGAACCTGCCATCAGTACTCATCAATACACTAGCTCGGCTCTTCACACGCTACCTGTCTGAATGCAAGGTTCCATCCCAGTGGAAAACCAGCAGAACTGTACTACTGTACAAGATGGGAGACATCCACAACATTGGCAACTATCAACTGATCTGCCTGTTTTCTGTCATCTACAAGCTGTTCACGGGAGTCATCCTGAATAGGATTAGCAGAACACTAGATGAAGGACAACCAAGCGAGCAAGCCGATTTCCGAAAAGGATTCAGCACAATCGACCATATCCACACGATAACCAAGCTCATTGAGTTTTCTCAGGAGTTCAAGATGCTGTTCTTCTGTTCATTGATTTAAAGAAGGCCTCTGATTCTATTGAGACTGAAGCGGTCATTGAAGCCCTAGCCAAACAGGGCGTTCAATATCAATACATCAGGATCCTCCGTGAACTGTATTGTGGATTCACTACCAGGACCTCACTATTCTACAGGGAGATGATCATTGACGTCAAGAGAGGGCTTCGGCAGGGTGATACCATTTCACCTAATCTCTTCAGTGTCACCCTCGAGAACATCATGCGATGACTGGAATGGAAAGGAATGGGAGTGAAGATAGATGGTTGGCAACTACTCCACCTCCATTTCACTGATGACATCGTCCTTATAACACCAAACATCAGCCAAGCGGCACAAATGCTGGCTGACTTCAACCGTGAGTGTGGAAAGGTCGGACTACAGCTGAATCTCACAAAGACAATGGTTATGAGAAACGGTCTCATCCCTAACGTTCCATTCACTCTCAATGGGACGAACATCTCTGAATGCAACGGTTATGTGTACCTAGGTCGAGAAGTCCACATGACGAATGACCTGGCACCTGAGTTCGCAGGAGGAAGAGAGCAGCTTGGAGCCCCTTCAAGAGCATCGAAGAAATAGCTAAGAGGACGAAGAACCTCTGTCTTCAGAACATCTCTTCGATTCCATTGTTCTTCCTGCATTAACATACGCCTCAGAGCCCTGGGCCCTACAAAAGCAGAATGAGAACACTATTTGGGTCTCCCAAAGAGGAATCGAAAGAGCTATGCTTGGAGTATCAGGCTTCACTCATCTGAGAGAAAGAATCCGGAGTTTCGACCTCCATAGAAGGTCAAGAATCAGGGACGCTGTCTCATTTGCCAAGGCGTCGAAAATCATATGGGCTGAACACGTAAAGAGATTTGGAGATGTCCGCTGGACTAGAGCCATAACTGACTGGATTCCACGGGACGTCAAAAGATCGCATGACTGCCCACCTATGAGATGGTCAGACTTCTTCGTCAAGACCCTGAATGATCGGTTTGAGGCTCTTCGTGTTCCTAGAGCGACCAGATGCCATTGGGTACATTAGCACACGACAGGGACAAATGGAGATGTTATTAGCACCGGCTGGAGCAAATCGATGTGTAACGGGATGTCAAGTGATCAAGTGAAGGGGAAAATAAAATTTTAAAAATTGGTTCATGTAGTTATGGAAGATAGAAAAAAATTCCAAGATCTCAGTCAGCAAGTGGAGACCAAGGAGAAGGTATAAATATTTCTAATCTGAACCTGAAGACCTGAAAACCATAACCAAGTTCTGGTTCAAAAGCTGAAGGCTAAAGTCCCAATAATAGCCAATATTTCCTTCTGAATATGAAGGCTTTAAAAATTAATCTCACAGTTCAAAGAGACAGAGTGAGTTCCTTCTCACTTGATCTTTTTGTTCTATCAGGTCTTTAATTAAATGAGATTAGCCCACATTAGGCAGAGCAATTTGGTTAACTGAGTCTACAGATTCAAATGTTAATCTTAACCATAAACATCTCAGACACATACACAGTAATTCTTGACATCTTGGAATCTCTAGGCAGCTAGTCAAGCTGAAACATAAAATTAACCAATGCCTTAACTTTTCTATATAAATGCCAATATTTATGCTTGCATTAAAAGTAAAAAAATCTTTATGTAGGGGAAATTGTACACCTTAATAAAAAAATTAAGTTGAATTTTCTAGAGAAAGAGATCATTTTAGAATCAGATAAAATTTAAGAAAAAAAAGAGAATACACCAGGTTTGTGATTTATTTTTGCATACATGAAACAAGAAGAAACATTGGTAAATAAATTTACCTTAGATCAATATTTTTGAAATTAAAACTATAATCTCAAGTTAAATAAAATACTTTTGAAAATCCCAGCAGCCACATCCACATCCCACAGCCACTTCCATGTAAACTTATCCATCAACTTAGCTCTAAAGATTTCTGACTAAATCTCAGGAGATATGCATGCCAAGTTGCTAAAATTCATGATACACCTGTCTCCGAGATGGAAACACCCTCGGGAATGAGGGGGTAGGGGAGGCGCAGGCTGAGTCTTCAACCTGCTAAAACACTGGCAGCCCCACCCACATCCCACAACTTCTTCCATTCCAATGACCCAACTTCACTGCTTCATGACTAATCTCTGCAGGGACACCAAACAAATGAAAATCCCAGGTACACCAGTTTTCAGGCTGAGAACTCTGGGGTCTTCTCAGAGTTGTGGCTAGCAGCCTTTCCACAACCTTCATACTTTCAAATGCTGTAGCAGCCACATCCACATCTCACAGCTGTTGCCATGTAAATTCCTTCACTGATTCAGCTCTACAGATCCCCCAAATTCCACAAATCTGACATTCCAGTAGGAACACAACAATTTAGAAAGGAAAATAACATAGAAGCCAACTAAGTCAATAAGAAAGGACAATAACACAGACGGCACAACTAGCAACAAGCAACTTAGTAAACCTTCAGACAAGGACTTAATGATGTCATGGTGAGATATAACAATTTTCACATTTTTAACTGAAATACTCTTTGATAGTTCCATTAGCTATATAGCCACAACAAGCAATATAAACCCATTATTTTGTGCCTGCTAAGGGGGCATATTTGGGGAGTGGTTGGGAAAATGGTGACAATGCTGGGCAATTGTCAACAGAGTAATGCTCATGGTGTTCTATTTCAATCCAGTGCAGCACTATAGAATACAATTTTCAAAATTGAAGCATATATGGCTTTAAAGTCCTTTAAAAGTCCTTTAAAAGGTGTTGAACTATATTTGCCCATTAAAGTATGTTTTCTCAAGTCTAGGCTAGTAAAAGCTGAATATAGAAAGATATTTTTGTAAGCCAAATTATGATGCAAAACATGTCTATGCCTTAATCTTTGGAACCAATACATTTGTAGCCTTATCTGACAAAGGGGTTTTCAAAGATGTGGTTAAATTAAGAAACCTGAAATGGAGTGATTATCCTGGATAATCTGGCACACAAAGTGCAATTACCTATTCAATGGAAATGGGATAGAAGGAGATACTAGTACAAGAGATAACAAATATAGTAATATTTGGCACTTTTAGTTTTAAAGATTGAGGATGGGCCTAAACCAAGAAATATAAGAAATGAAGCTTTAGATGAAAAGAAAAGGGAACCAGTAATTTCCTAGACAGTAACAGAGAGAATAAAACCCTACAGCAACCTTGATTTCACTGCAGTGATACTTATTTCAGACTTCCGACCTCATAACTGTGAAAAAAATAATTTTTGGTGTATTTGTCTTGAAGTACAGTCCTGTAGATCAACAACAGGACCTCACACATGCAAGACAAGTGTAATTGTGCGTTTTTTTCAGTCACCAAATTGATGGTCATTTGTTACAGCAGCAATTTGCTCGAGCGGGCCCAGTAACGTCTCCATTGGAGACTTTGTTGTTACTGTGTCTGGCATATCAAATACTCTCGGTAGCTTGCCGGGCTCTACGAGAGGGGCGGAGGAATCGAACTCGGGTCGGCCATATTGGCCGTGTGTAATCACTCCAGCCCCACAGCAGCAATATAAAACTAAAATAATCTTCATTCAAATGAATCCACAAACAATAATAATCTGGTAAGGGGTCTCCATTCTTATTATTTGACACATTGACAGGTATCCTTGGCATACTGTATATTTGGGGGGCGTTTGCCTTGCACGCAGCCAACCCGGGCGACCCTGGTTCGATTCCTTCGCCCCTCTTGGAGAGCCTGGCAAGCTACCGAGAGTATCTCACCCGCACGGCAAAGCCTGGCAAGCTACCCGTGACGTACTCAATATGCCAAACACAGTAACAAGTGTCACAATGGAGACGTTACTTGGCCTGCTTGAGCAAATCGATGAACAACGGGAGGACATTGCTACAGTGCTACTGTATAGTTGAAATTTATAAACATCTTGATCTCCTGTGTTCATTCTTTTCCTGTCAATTGAACTGTATGTTTACCAAGAATCTGTCAAATTTATTGACTCTAGTACATTCACAACAGGGAGTTTTTTTTCTAGTAACAATAACATAAAGGATGTTAATAATAATTCTTAATTATGCATAAAGAAAAGTGATATTTAAAGTCTGTTAGACATGATGAGTACCTTTCGTCAATGCCTTTTCAAATTCAATAGCCCATTCTTTAATTTTTATATTTGACTTTTTTTACTGAATGGCCAAATTCTTCTTGAATTTGCACCCTTTTTTATAAATAAAAGACACAAAAGGGCTAATTGTTCTGAATTAAATAGAATTATAGACAAAGTAAAAATGGCACTGTATTTGCTCTCTACAAATATAATATGGATAAACTATCACGTTTTCTTCATCCTATTTTAAATATTAAAAATAGATTATTCATTTATGTTTTGGTTCCAGTTCAAAAGACCCTGATATATGTTTTTCCTTATTTCAATAATAAATCAAGCATAGTTCAGCAGTCTGAATACTTTGTTTAGATGACACAGCCAAATAAATACAGAGCTGGAATGAGAACCAACCTTATGTTCTAACATACTTTATTAAATATCTAAGAGAGACATCTTTTTTATTTTAATGAATCACCGTGAGATACAGTTGCAGACTTACAAACTTTCATGATTCCATTTCAGTCAAACAATGTTAGAGTATACATCACTCCACCAGTGCCCATTCCCCAACACCAATGTTTCCAGTATCCCTTCCCCCACCCCTCCCCTTCCCAAGCCCGGCCTCTGTGGCAGGCACCTTCCCTCTTACTCTCTCTGTCCTTTTGTGTGTTATGGTTTGCAATACATGTATCAAGAGGCCATCTTGTTTGGTCCATAGTCTACTTTCAGCATGCATCTACTATCCTGAACGATCCCTCAAACCATCATTTACTTAATGCTCCTTTCTTCATCCCAGCTACCATTTCACCCAGCACATGAGATTGGCTTCCAAGCCAAGGGGCAATCCTCCTGACCCTTATTTCTACTGTGCTTAGGTGTTAGTCTCATATTATGTTACTTTATATTCCACAAAGGTGTGCATTCCTTCTGTGCCTGTCCCTCTCTTTCTGACTCATTTCACTTAGGATGATACTCTCAATGTTTATCCACTTATATGCAAATTTCATGATTCATTTTTTTCTGACAGCTGCATAGTATTCCATTGTGTAAATATAGCAAAGTTTCTTTAACCAGTTATCTGTTCTCAGGCACTCGGGTTTTTTCCAGATCCTGGCTATTGTAAATAATTCTGCCATAAACATACAAGTGCAGATGTCATTTCTACTGTACTTATTTTGCATCTCCAGGATATATTTCTAGAAGTAGTATTGCTGCGTCTAATTTTTTTGAGAAAAGTCTATAAAGACTGGAACAGTTGGCATTCCCACCAGCAGTGAAGGAGAGTTCCTTTCTCCCCGCATCCACGTCAACACCGATTGCCTTTGTTCTTGTGGATGTGCGCCAATCTCTGTGGTGGGAGATGATATCTCTTAGTTATTTTGCTCTGCATCTCCTTGATGATTAGTGATGAAGAGCATTGTTTCATGTGTCTTTTGGCCATTCAGATTTCTTCTTTGAGAAAGTTTCTGTTGATTTCATTGCTCCATTTTCCGATGAGATTTGATGTTTTCTTCTTGTAGAGTTCAACCAGGATATTAATCAAGGTTAATATCCTTGATATTAACCGCTTATTGGAGGGGTATTAGGTAAATATCCTTTCCCGTTCTGTAGACTGTCTTTGTATTCTGGTCACTGTATCTTTTGAGGTGCAGAATCTTCTTAGTTTAGGATAGTCCCTTTTATTTATTTTTGTTTTTACTTGCTTGGTCAATAGTGTTTTGTCCTTGAAGATACCTTTAGCTTCAGTGTCATAGAGGGGTTTTCCAACTTTTTCTTCAATGTAGCTTATGGATTCTGGTATGATGTTGAGGTCTTTAATCCATTTCGATCTGATTTTTGTGCATGGTGTTAGGTAAAGTTCTGAGCACATTTTTTGCACGTAGGTATCCAGTTTTGCAAGCACCATTTGTTAAAGAGACTTTCCTTGCTCCTCCTTGCATCTCTTGCTCTCTTATAAAAGATTATATGCTTATATACTTGAGGGTGTGTGTAAGGATGTTCATCCCCATGCCATTGGTCTGTTGGTCTGTTCTTGTTCCAATACCATGCTGTTTTAATTATTACAACTTTGCAGTACAGTTTGAAGTTGGGGGAGTTGATGCCCCACATAATTTTTATTCCAGAGAATTTCTCTATTTGTGGAGGCTTGTTGTTCCATATGAATTTCAGGAGTATTTGATCAATTTCTTTGAAGAATGTCATGGGTATACCTTTATAGTATCACATTGAATATGTATAATGCTTTGGTGAGTATTGCCATTTTGACAATTAATTAATTCTCCCAATCCATGAGCAGGGGATGTGTTTCCATTTCTTTGTGTCTTCTTTTATTTATTGAAGTAGCATTTTGTAGTTTTCTTTGTACAGGTCCTTTACCTCTTCGTTAAGCTGATTCCGAGGTACTTGATTTCATGAGGCATGATTGTGAACAGGATTGCCTTTTTCATATCACTTTCTTTTAAGAGAAACATCTTACTGAGTCATTTCTTTAGGACTCATTTATTAAGTGCCTACTCTGCATTCTATTGATTCAGATACTGAACCAATAAAATAATATGCATAAAGTCCTGCCTTCATTTTACTGGAAAAAGACAAGTAGCAAGTGACAAACCAGAGATAATTTGGCTAGTGATGAGAGTTCTGTTTACATCAACGTCATCATCTTCATCATCTTCATCATCATCAAAGGAGGGAAGAATATTTTACAAGGTAATGGTATTAATTTACTATGGGTGGTCAAAAAGGTGCCACTGTAGAAGTGGTTCTTGGTTGAAACTTGAAAGCCTTGTAATGAAAAGGACTAGGGACAGAACACTCCAAACAAGTCATGCATAGTGCTCCATATTGCAACAAATTGAACTTAAAGAAACAGTAATGTAGCAATTAGCAGAAAGTGTAACATGGAAAATGAGGGCAGAGAAGGAGGTTCATAGTTCAGATTATAGCACACCCATCAGGGATTCTTCTCTTGGATTAAATGGGAAGACAAAGCCATTTAAAAAAGAGAGTGGTATGATTTGTGTCACTCTTCTAGCATTTAGTCCCTGCCTTGAGAAGGGATATAAATCCTCCATTGTGTGGTGCATAGCTGAAATATATACAATTGTTTTTGCTTCTTTGCTTCTTTCAGGTTAATATATTAACCTAACAAAAAAGACAGGAAAGAATGAATGAGCTGAAGGCCTAGTTTCAATACCAGGTAGGTAGATAGGGTAGTCCCTGGCAATGAGTTTCTGGAAGTAGTAAACTCAAGATTTGATCTAAAGAAAAACAATTATATTGTCATCAGCCCCAAAGCAGCCCAAATACCTGAAGGCTGGACCCCCTTTAGATGCAGAAACTGAGGCCACCTAATAAGATTCTAAATGAAGTGCTAGAGAAGGCTGGATGCTCCAAAGAGGGGAAACTTCAGCAGAAACAAAGGACCTTGATAAGGACGTGAAAGGAGACTACCCAAAGTTCAAAGGTGTTTCCCTAGGACAATGTTCTACAGATTCTTGTATTCAGAGAATTTCAGGCCAAGTTTATATAGAGAATAGCCATATAGAACTATTTCACAAAAGTCATTCAGGGAATGCTCGCTCTCTCTCTCTCTCTCTCTCTCTCTCTCTCTCTCTCTCTCTCTCTCTCTTACTCTCTCTCTCTCTCCCCACACTCAGGTGATAGAGAGCAGGTTCCACATAAGGTATATCAAGAGGACCTCAAGTAAAGCTTGATGACTGCCTTGTGGGGCTGGTGGGACCCTAGAGTCCATGCTGTGATGGTGTTTGTGGCAGACTTTCTCCAGTCCTATCTCCCATTGTACTTCCCTGGAAGGTCAAGCAGTAATACTCTTTCTATGGAATTTACTATCTCTGTTGTTCCCCATGCCTCCCACAAACATTTTATAAAAGTACTTGATTAAAAATCATAATTGCTTAAGTAGAAAACGTATGACTATTAAATTATTCATCAGAAATGTCACACCCTGTCCACATTGCTTAATGGATGAAGCATATGCTTTGCATGGGGGAGGTCCAGGTTATATCTCTGGTTGACTTATGGTCGCCTGAGCATACCCAGGAGTCATCCATGAGCCAAAGGCTCAACCATACCTGAGTTCATCCCTTATACCACAGGATTTTAGTATATATCTTAGAAGGTGTAGGACTGGATACAAACACGTTCAAAGCATAAGTGAATCTTTTATAACTAATTTCTCTGAAGCAAAGAAATCTTTGTTCTCCTCTTTGTACAACAACTGCAAAATTCTAGGTGTTCTAGATCATCTGAAAAACCCATTGCTTGATTTTTGTCCTCAGATGGAGCCAAATGCTATGGAAGAATGCACATGTAGATTATCAACACAGTAAAAAATACAGCTAAGCCTTATTATTTTTTATTTTGAGGGAGATATTGGTCCACACCCTCAGCTTGCTCATGGGCTATTCCTGGCTTTGTGTTCAGGAGTGAACCCTGGTGGCATACAAGGGACATATGTGGTGCTAGAGATTGGATCAGGATCAGATGCATGCGAGGTCAGCTGCATGCCTTATATCCTGATTATCTCTCTGGGTCCCAATACAGATATATTTGAGGTTTAATATGATCTGTTTCTAATCCTTAGCTGAGGGATTCAAATAAATTAACAGTCCTCAATATTTTCTCCACTCAAAGTAGATGACATTCACATGTATAACACATTTCTACAGTCATAACAAGATCTATGTATAATCCACTAGTAGAAATATACCTTTTTCACCCTCTCACTAAGGATAGCATGCCAGAAGCTAGATGTCATGGAAAATAATGCTGCTATGGGATAGCTTAGTATTTTCATTCATAGATAAAAACTTTAGTAGATACAGAGAGAAATAAAGCTAGAAATATTTCTAGCTATAGTTACTGTAGGAAAGTAAACCTTAGTTATCTAACTTGCATTGATAGCAAATTGCCTGAACCTTAATCCTGGATGCCTGAAAATTATAAGGCTAACTAAAAGAGGGGGTTTTAGACCTTGCCACTCAAAATGTGTTAAAAATCAGAAACAGTGGCCTTACCCAGGAGTTTTTTAGACCTAGGAATTTCAGGCTATTCCTCCAGACCTGCTGAATCAGAATCTACATTTTAACAAGCTCATCAGATAATTCATAAGCACATTAAAATTTGAGAAGCACTAGTCTAGATAAATATTGTTGCTTTCATATCAGACCATTGTAGAACCTATGTAAGAAAGATAGGATAGGACCATGATTGGCATCAGTACCCACAATAGAATATAACCCCTTATTCCTGTTTCCTTGCCTCCACAATTTTAGATTACTTTTCATCCCTCAAACATCATGCTACCAAAGGAGACAAGCTTTTTCTGAAAAGAAGTTGCTACTCAGGATTAAGTCGCTGACAGATGGTTTCCACACAAAATTGAAATTCACAGCTTAGGCATCTGCTCTGACTTTCAAGATTTCAAGCACTGGTTGCGACAGTTTTGAGTTTGTGATTTCATCTTCATACCCATCCTCATCCCCATGACTCTTGGCAAATATCTAAATATCTACTGGGAAATAAAACCATAAAGACAAAATATTACTAAAATTTAGAAAGAAAAAAGCACTTTGCCACTTTTTATTATGCTGTCAAAAAAGAAAAATGATGTTTGTAAGCATTCAATACTTTGTGGTGATTTTTCAATACATTACTTCATGCCTGCAGTGTAACACCCAGTATTAATTTTGCAGCAATGCACTATAATACAACTTGTAGATGACAGACAATAGGCAGATTGGGCGATAGTTGCCAATGTCATGGATGTTTCCCTTCTTGAACAGTAGTACGGTCCTGCTGGTTTTCCATTGGGAAGGAACCTTGCATTCAGACAGGTAGCGAGTGAAGAGCCGAGCCAGTGTATTGATGAGTACTGACGGCAGGTTCTTCAGGTGTTCAGGTCTGACCTTGTCTGGGCTGGGTGCTGTTTGTTTCTTTACCGACGAAATGGCGTGTCGGATTTCGGAAGGGAGAACGTTGGGAACGACATATCCATCCTGTGGAATTTGGTATGTCAGCAAGTGGACATGGCTATCGAAGAGATTTGAGTAGAAGTCATGGATAATCTTCTCCATTGCCTTTCTGGAGGATGTGATGGATCCATCAGGACATCGGAGGGCAGTCATCTTGGTCTTATAGTTGGCGAAGGACAGGCGGGCGTTACGAATACTTTTCCCGGTTTCTGCTGCATCTACCAGTACTTCTGCTCTTCTCTCTTTGAGGTCTTCCTTGATCGCATCTCTGCACTGCTTTGCGAGCTCGGACGTTAGCTTGCGGTTGCCTGAGGCATGCACCAAACCACGCTGGCGAATTAGCTCAAGAGTTTTCAAAGATAGGCAATTTTTTGTGGCTATCTCTCTCTTGGTGTTCCTCGCACATTCATGGAGGTGCTGAACCAGTCGATCATATTCCTCGTCAATGTTGTCAACAATGGCATCTTCCCAGGTTGCTGCAATAGTCTCAAAGAGTTCCCAGTTGGTGGTCGTTCTGGGAGTTCTCTTTTTGAACTTTGCAGCCCTTTCTCCCCGCTCTGTGAAGTAGAATTTTGCATGAAGGAGACGGTGGTCCGATGCAGTTCGAAATTTTGGGACAACAGCGACATCAGTCAGGCAAAACCATCGATTGAATATGATGTGGTCTATTTCGTTGTGCATTCGTCCACTGGGAGACTCCCATGTCCATCGTTTAGATTCTGCCTTCTGGAACTGTGAATTACCATGAATGGTCTTGGTCGACATGATGAACTCAGACAGTCTCTCACCCTCTTCGTTCCATTCTAGGCCATGGGTCCCAATGTGCAGTTCTTCAGCTGATCTTCTCGGTCCTATCTTGGCATTAAAATCACCCACAATGATCTTGTAGAAGGTGTGTTCTTCTTTATAGAACTTCTCTACCTCCATGTAGAACTTCTAGATTTCTCTTTCATCATAATGAGATGTTGGTGCGTAGACAACGAAGATAGAAACTGCAGGCAGTGAGCCACATCTATTCAAATGTAAACGTCCGATTCGGGTTGTTAGGCATTCGAATGAATCAATGCTCTTGGCCAAGTTTTTGTTGACAATGACACCGACGCCTCCAACACCTCTTTTATCGCATGTTCCGAGGAACAATTCTTCTCCAGTGTCGAAAACGGCATGGTGAGATTCGTGTCTTCTTGTCTCGGTCAGACCAATGATGTCGTACTTGATCATTCGCACTTGTACCATCAGGTCCTCGATGGATGCATCTGATGCTAGCGTACGTGCATTTAAAGTACAGACGATCATTTTTGTCTTCCTTCGTTGTGGCAGCCTAGGTCGGTCTTGAGATTTTGTCGGCCTCTCCTTTCTCATCCTTCTCAGTGCCTGATCTGCCTATTGTCTGTCATCTACAAGCTGTTCACTCGAGTCATCCTAAATAAGATTGGCAGAACACTAGATGAAGGACAACCATGTGAGCAAGCAGGGTTCCGCAAAGGATTCAGCACCATCGACCATATCCACACAATAACCAAGCTCATTGAGGTTTCTCGGGAGTTCAAGATGCCGCTCTGTTTAACGTTCATTGATTTAAAGAAGGCCTTTGATTCTGTTGAGACTGAAGCGGTCATTGAAGCCCTAGGCAATCAGGGCATTCAAGCCCAATACATCAGGATCCTCCGTGAGCTGTATTGCGGATTCACTACCAGGATCTCACCATTCTACAAAGAAGTGATCGTTGATGTCAAGAGAGGGGTGCGACAGGGTGATATCATTTCAACGAAACTCTTCATTGCCACCCTCGAGAACATCATGCGACGACTGGAATGGGAAGGAATGGGAGTGAAGATAGATGGTCGGCAACTACACCACCTCCGCTTTGCTGATGACATTGTTTTAATAACACCAAACATCAGCCAAGCGGCACAAATGCTGGCCGACTTTGACCGTGAGTGTGGAAATGTAGGACTACAGCTGAATCTTACGAAGACAATGTTTATGAGAAACAGCCTTGTTCCTGATGCCCCATTCGCTCTCAATGGAACGACCATCTCCGAATGCAACAGCTATGTGTACCTAGGTCGAGAGGTCAACATGACAAATGATATGGCACCCGAGCTGCGCAGGAGGAAGAGAGCGGCTTGGAATGCCTTCAAGAACGTCGAAGAAATAGCTAAGAGGACGAAGAACCTCCGGCTCTGGGCACATTTCTTTGATTCCACTGTTCTTCCTGCATTAACATATGCCTAAGAGACCTGGGCCCTACGCAAACAGGATGAGAACGCTATTCAGGTCTCCCAAAGAAGAATAGAAAGAGCTATGCTTAGAATATCACGTTTCACTCAAATGAGAGAAAGAATCCAGAGTTCTGACATCCGTCGAAGATCAAGGATCAGGGACGCTGTCTCATTTGCCAAGGTGTCGAAAATCAGATGGGCTGGTCACGTAATGAGATTTAAAGACGACCGTTGGACTAGAGCTGTTACTGATTGGATTCCACGGGATGTCAAAAGACCGCCTGACCGCCCACCTACCAGATGGTCAGACTTCTTCGTCAAGATCATGAACGATTGGATTGAGGCCCTTCATGTTCCCGGAGTGAACAGATGCCATTGGGCTACACTAGCACGCGACATGGACAAATGGAGACGTTACTGGTGCCCGCTCGAGCAAATCGATGACTAACGGGAAGTTAAGAAAAGTGATTAAGCACTATAATACATATGTATGCATGCCATACTAATGATCTTAATTTTGTTGTTAAGAATCAATCTGGATACACATCTGACAAGGGGTTGATATCCAGGATATACAAAATACTGGTTAAACTCCACAAGAAGAAAACATCCAACCCCATCCAAAAATCGGGCAATGAAATGAACAGAAACTTTCTCAAAGAAGAAATCCGAATGGCAAAAAAGCACATGAGAAAATGCTCTACATCATTAATCATCAGGGAGATGCAGATCAAAACCACAATGAGATACCATCTCACGCCTCAGAGACTGGCCCACATTCAAAAGAACAAAAGCAACCGATGCGGGCATGGATGTGGCGAGAAAGGGACACTCCTTCACTGTTGGTGGGAATGTCCACTGGTTCAGCCCTTCTGGAAAACAGTATGGACGATTCTCAAAAAATTAGAAATTGAACTCCCATTTGACCCAGCAATACCACTCCTGGGAATATATCCCAGAGAGGCAAAAATGTATAGTCGAAGTGACATCTGCACTTGTTTGTTCATTGCAGCACTCTTTACAATAGCCAGAAAATGGAAGAAACCTGAATGCCCAAGAACAGATGACTGGTTAAAGAAACTTTGGTACATCTACACAATGGAGTACTATGTAGCTCTTAGAAAAGATGAAGTCATGAAATTACATACAAGTGGTACAACATGGAAAGTATCATGCTAAGCTAAAAGAGTCAGAAAGAGAGGGATAGACATAGAAAGATTGTATTCATCTGGGGGATATAAAGTAACAAAATATGAGATTAATAACCAAGAATAACTGAGATCAGCACCAGGAGGATTACTCCATAGCTTAGTGGCCAGTCGGGCATTCTAGAGGAAAGGGCAGCTCAGATAGAGAAGGGAACACCAAATAAAGGTTGTTTGGAGGATCCTCCCAGGAGGGGAGATGCAGGTCGAAAGTGGACTATGGACTGAACATGTTTGCCACTCAATGCCTCTTTTGCAGATCACAACACCCAAAAGGAGAGAGGGAACACAGGGGATTGCCCTGCCACAGAGGCGGGGGGGGGATGGGGGGATGGGGGTGGGAGGGATATTATCCATGGTGGTGGAAAATGGGCACTGGTGGAGGGATGGGTATCTGATCATTGTATAATCAAACCCAAGCACAAAAAATTGTAAATCTACAACTGTACCTCATGGTGTTTCACTAATAAAAAATAAATAAATAAATAAAAAAGAATCAATCTGGAAATGACCTTCTCTACCAAGGTTTTTTTGATGAGTAGATAATGAAGGAAACTTTTTTGCCATGTTAGAAAATTGGCTGACTAATGCAATAAGCCAAATGAGAATTCATATATCTCACAATACACCAAACCTCACTCCCTTTATGTTTCTTTGCCTTTCAGTTTCCCTTTAAAGGAAAAATTTAAATAGGTGCTTGAAAGAAACAGCCACCCAAGCTAAAATTCATTAAAAAACTGATTCTTCTATTTTTTTGTCTTCTCTTTGGTCCTTCATTGTTTTATTTTGGAGCCCACACTTCAGTTTCTTATTGATACTCAAGGGATAAAATATTATCTTAATAATAGTTACAAGTGACACAAAAGTCCTCTCTCATTTGGTGATACTCTGTCATACTCAGTAGTTCCTCATAGAAATTTAAAATAGAAAAAAGGCCTTTATTTCTGAAATATTTGGAGGTATAATGGCATGTAGAAATGGGAAATGGAATAATTCATGGCACCACTGATCCTAATAAGACTTAAACAAACAATTGAGACAGAGATTTATTGCCTGATCCAGGAAACAATATTCTGCTTTATCTGAAAGTTTGTATTTCTAAAAAAATTGATGACAAATTTATTTTCTGAGCACAATTACCTAAATGATCACTTTGCATTGTATAAGGCTCAACTCTTTGGTTGTGTCCATCAACTTCAGAAAAGTTTTCTATGTGGGATAAAATAACCATCATCTGAAGAGTCCCAAAGGGTGTCTGATGAATGTGTCTGCATTGATCACTTCTATAAAGTAATGAAAGCATTTATCAATTCCCAATTTTGTGTATTAGGAGTTTTAGGGGACAAGTAAGTCATCAGAAACATAATTCCTACATGTGAGGTTCTGTCCATATCTACTCCTAATTGGGATCCCTATGAAAATTGGGCCCTTAGAGCCATTGAGGTTAGATTCTGGATGAGTCATGCTTAGTAAATATGGCCAGCATTACCTGCAGGAGGCTTTCAAAAAATGAGAGTTCAGGGGTACCAAAAACTTATTCTGTCCCAAAACACATGTCTTAGAACAGCTAAAGGTGACTAAACTATGTTCTAAATACGTATAGATGTATGTAACTTGTTACTATGATGATACCTGGAAGGAAAACTATAAGCTAAGAGAAATTGTTCCCACCTTTGGGAAATAATTATTCGCATCATTCTGTTTTGCAAGCAGAAAGTGCAGACAACTGAGAATCAGTCGGCAGGAATGAGAGGGAACCTGTTCTACCAAATGCTTCTTTCACTTGTCTTTATAAGGTTCTCTTTTGGGGTTTCGGAGTCATACCCAACAGTGCTATCTACTTATTCCTGACTCTGTGCTGAGGGATGACTCCTGGCATAATACTATATGCAGTGCTGGGATCAAACCAAGGTTGACTTGTTCAAGGCCAATGCCCTAGCCCTGTGCTATAACTCCTAACCCTCTAACGTTTACTTTTTTAAGAAGTCAAAGTTCAGGTGGGGGTGTTAGAGAAAGCAAATGGGGGCAAGAGTTTTGTCACGCATACTTTAGACATAGCTTCAAAGTCCCAGCACCACCTATGGTTCACTGAGCATTTTCAGGAATAACTCCTGTATGACAGTAGGGGTAAGGTATTTGCCTTGCATGTGGCTAGTCAGGGTTCAATCACCAGCATCCCATATGGTACCCTAAGCTCTGACAGGAGTGATCCCTGTTCTCAGAGCTATGAGTAGGAATAATCCGTGAGTATTTCTAGGTGTGGCTCAAAATAATCCCTTCCCATGCCCATCACCACCACCACCACCACCACCACCAAAATAGTGATCCCTGAGCAAAGACCCAGAAATAGCCCCTTAGCATTGCCATGTGTGGCCCAAAGTAAAAGCAATATAGAAGAGCCATTGTGAACATTTGATTAAACAATGAGTGATGGACCCTGGGAGCTGTCATACCACTGCTGTAGCAAATCCCAAAAGTTCTTTTTTTCTTGATTACATCTCTTTTCTGTTTCTTTTTTAAAATTGAGTTAACATTGACTTATAAGTGTAAATTTTTCTGTTTAGGTATACAATATTGCCATATCACACCTACCACCAGAGTGCCAATAACTTTACACCACTGTCCATGGGACCCTTCCCTTCCACTTCCAACTAGCATCAGAAAATAAAGGTTTGTTTTCATTGGGCATTATCTATTCTCTTGCTTTGTTTCTTTGTATACCATCTATAACTGTGATCATACGATATTTGTCTTTCTCATTCTGGATTGTTTCACTTAGCATACTACCCTCCTGTTCCACCCATGATACACCAAAAGAAAAAAATGATCTTTTCCCATAGATGATAAGTATTCTGTTGTGTAAGTATATCACAATGTCTATCCACTCATCTTATTTGGTGGTTTCAGATCTTGGCTATTTTAAACAACACTTCAGTGAACATTTATTTCCCTCAGTGAGTAGTCAGCCTGTACATAACTTACCTCCTACACAAGGCCAATTGATGTCTCTCTGACAAATAAAATTTTGTGATTTATATCTCAGTGCTTCCTTGGCCTTCAAAAGAATAAAGAGGATTACCTCCAGTTGGACCGATAGCACAGCGGGTAGGGCGTTCGCCTTACAAGCGGCCAACATGGCCGACCCGAGTTCGATTCCTCCGCCCCTCTCGGAGAGCCCGGCAAGCTACCGAGAGTATTCGATATGCCAGACACAGTAACAACAAAGTCTCCAATGGAGACGTTACTGGGCCCGCTCGAGCAAATCGACGATCAACGGGAGGGCCTTTACCTTTTACCTTTACCTCCAGTTGAAGACGTGGATTTTTGAGTCACCTATCAGGTGGGGAAAGTCCATGTTATGCTCCAATGATTCTCAGTGGGACTCTTAAACCAGCACATTCAGCATCACCCCAGAGCTAAGTAGAAATGTAAATTCTCAAATTCTGCCACCACCCTTGCTGAATCAGAAGCTGGTGGGAGGGGTGAGCAAGGGACCAGAATTGTGTTTCAACAAGTCCTTTAGGACCTTTAGCATGCAGTACTTTAGTTTTCAAAATATATTTTTATATAATTAAAGTACCACGATTCATACAATTATTGAGTGTTGAGTTTTAGGTATATAATGTTTCAACACAATGTACTTTAAGGGCAGATAATCACAGTTCTCTCTTTGGCTCCTTCTTTTCTGCCAGTTTTCTGAATGACTGCTGTGAACTGTTTTGTTGGCTCTGTTTAAAATCCACCAATTCACAGGCTTCACTAAGAGAAGACCAAACTTCACTGTTAGGTTTACTTCTGTTTATTAGTGCTGAAATGCATTAACCTTACTTCCTAAAGTGGTTGTCAGAAAGGAAGAAGACTCTGCCAAATTACATCAGCCAGAATAAATTGCCAGCTGACACGCTTTGCATGTGGTAGTCACAAATACTATAAATCATTGACTGGAATTTGATGACAGCTTTCTTGCCCCGCCTCCCTGCAGACAACATCTTGTTAGTCATGGAAATGCTAACAGTATATTTACTGCATCTTTGAAGAAATCTGGTGATTCTGTGGGTTCTTTTTCTTTAGTGTGTGTGAAACATCATAAAAAAGACTTGCAACATTTCATTTCTTTTGCTATTAAACTTTCTTGCTGTTTTTATAATGCGCTTCCTAAAATGTATAGATATATAATAACAAGAAATTTTGTTTTCAGAATAGAATGGATCACATGTTGGGTTATATCTCTCTGTATACTTTTCTTCTCAGCCATATCTGTACATGTGGGAAATAACCCTGTCTACAATGTCATCATTAAAGGGCTGCCTCAAGGAATCTCAGTGTTGTTGGCAAAATTGAATTTTGCTGAACTGGATCACATTATTGTTTTTTTAATTTGACTATGGCTCATCCAGAACTAGAAAACTTGGTCAGCTGGCCTATTGATTCCTTGCTCTCAAACTTTTTCATTTGTGCCTCAAGCTGTGCTTGCAGCTCATATTTTTAACTTGCTGTTCAGAGAACATGAGGTTAAAGTTTTTAATGCTTCTGAAAATGGTGGTTTGTTTCACTGTTTCTTTGCTTCTCGCAAAGTGTAGGCACTTTTGGAGAAAGGTCCTAAGGAAAAAAAAGGTAGAAAGGAAAGGAGACTATATCTTTACTGGTGGAAATGTCTGATTTTAATATGAGACAACTACTGGGTTTCCTGGTCTGCCACCACTTTTGAGGGAGTGTATAGCAAATAGGAAAGTATACTGTCATCACAGTCCTAAGGTACCTGTATTTTTAGCACTGGTTGTGACACTAAACACCAACATGACCCTGCGCCAAAACTCATTGTACTTCCTTTGTCTTCTCGATAGCCAAGAATGAGTTTGTATTTGATTCCAGGATTTCCATCTAAACCAAAATTCCGTGTTATGGAATCTAATTTCATAATGTTTATATGCAGAAATAGTTGACAAGACCATGTTCTCATTAATCAATCTCATTGATCGTTTCCTTCCTTGACCAAACAGGATCAAAAGCATGAGTACCTAAAATGTTTTGTTTTCCTAACCATAGAACTTCTTAGCATTTCCTATCGAGTAGGATAAACAATTATTTACTACAAACTCCTCAGTCAATCCTTTTAAGGCATGTTGTTGTATATATTTAATATTACTTTCTGCATAACTCCTGACATTTTTACTGATGGCATATTTCCTGATGAACTTCCAACTGTAGCTTTTTCTCTTAGAAAGGAGAAAATTGAAGTTTCCTATGTAACAGAATTCATCATTGATGTCCTTTGTGACCTGCTCTTAATGCTCTCAACAATAGGTTTGTCTGAAACACTACAGTAGAAATTCTTGTCACTCTCATTCTCAAAATAATGAGAACTCAGAAAACCTACATTTATAATTACCAAACTCTCCTGCTTTGGGCAACAATTCTTCCTTGCACTGATTTTCAAATTGACTCTTCTTCATAGCCTGCTGCTTCAGGAGCCATCTTTAAAGGGGTACCCTCTGAGACAAAGTCTATTGTTTCTGAGCTTAATTAAACCGTTTTTATTCTGGACTTCTATTTTGTATTTCATTGAAAACATTTTACTGTTTTAAAAATTATAAAAAATATGGCAAACCATTGATTCATGACCTTCTCTAAATCTGCCCATATTAATGATACAGTGCAAATGGAAGGGTGGAGTGCCAGGTAAATTTAGGCAATCATTTTCTATCTCACCCATGGAACAGGTAGTCAATCAACTTAGATAATTGGATACCTGGAGGGTGGGCAGCAGATGGAAGGATGCTCCCAGCCAGTCTCTCTTTATCTTTCTCTCTCTCCTCTCTTCTCTGTTTATCTACCTCTCTCTCCTTCCTCCCTCCCCTTTTTGCATACATCCAAGCATACTATAGCATCAGGTACGACCCTCTTGCCCCTACACAGATGGCATATTAAGGGGAAAGATACTGAGCACAAGAGATTCACTCAAATGCACCACCATGACTGTGACCGGACAATAGAGAAAGCCAGGACAGGACAATAGTAACTGCTGGGGTATCATTTGAGAGAAGCCCAGTGACAGGTACAGGGCACATAGATCTTGACCCCTAGCACATGGTGGTATGCTGGGAACTAAAGAAAACTATGACAAGATATAAGGGAATCACTGGGTTACAGTCCTAGAAAGGCCAAGGGACATGATTTCAGACAAGGAAAGAATAGACATGATAGAAGGGCACAGGGATGGAGGCCATTGTGCACTGGAGGTGAGTGGAGTACATAGGATGGGACCAAGATATCATACATCGGTGGGGCAGTGCCAGGGAAAAGATGACTAATGTTCATGGGTAAAGGAGAGGTCTGGACATTTGGGAAAGGACCCAGACACATCTACTTAAACTGTACAATAAAATAACTTTTAATCTTCAGAGTCTCCTGTACCCGTGCCTGGCTGTCCTCACCGGGGCCCTTTGGAGGGAGGTGGGTTGAGTTACCCTCCCCCACCCCAAGCAGAGCCCCAGCAGCCGAAGACCTCCAGAACTAGCCATAGCCATGCAGAGACCACTCTCCACACGTCCAGACAAACCTCATGCATGAAGGAACTGACAGAGGAATCCAGGCATGCGGGTCCCAGGGCTGAGATCTCCAAGCCTGCTCAGAGTGGGACTGGGCCTTCTCCACCCAGATCCCCCATTTCCAATAGGTAGGCGTCACACCCACCAGCTGCTGCCAGCACCAGGTTTGTCCCATCAACAGCTAAGACACAGAGACTATAAAACCCAGCTCCCGAAAGGGTGTGGCCACATTTGCGGCCGCGCGACATCTTATTATCTCATTTTTCCTTTGGAGAACCTGGCAGGCTACCGAAAGTATCCTGTCCGCATGACAGAGTCTTGCAAACTTCCCGTGTCGTACTCAATATGCCAAATACCAGGAACAATGATGGGTCTCATTCTCCTAACCCTGAAAGAGCATTGAATATTGCTCTTTTAAAATCTCAGGGCTAGGAAGAAGGAGATGTTACTGGTGCCTGCTCAAGGCAATCAATGAACAACAGTATGATTGTGATCGTAATCCTCTTAGCTTTCATATGCAAATCTGGCATACAATTCTCAAGACCCCACCAGCACAGGAAAATCCATGTTAGTGCTAACATTATCACATATCTCTTTTGAGAAGATTTTTTTTTACAAGTTCCCTTGTTTCATTTACCCTTTTATAGAAACATGAATATGTGCCACACAGTATGGAGATATGGAAATTACTATGTGAGGTGTTGGGTAATTGAAGATAAACTATATAATCCTTGACTTAGTCTTAGTTCTGCCAGCAAAAGCTGGAAAAAAGACTTTTATTTAGGATAGTGATTCAAACAGCAGGAGAGAAATTGTGAAAGGAAAAAGAGAAATCTGCTATGAGGATAACAACTTATTTGGGCATCCACTTCAGATGCTCCAATAGGAAGCAGGAATGCTAGAGAATATTACTTGCTACTTCCCAAGAGGCTAGACTAAAGATGGAAGCCAATTATATAAATTTAATTTCTTAATTCCAGGCTCAATCTCTTACCCCTGCGCCAGGCTGTCTTAACCGGGACACTTTGGAGGTGGGGGTGGGTTGAGTTTCCCTCCCCACCCCAAGCAGAGCCCTGGCAGCCCAAATCATTCAGAATCCAGCCACAGTCATGCTCAAGTCCACTCTCCACGTGCTTGGATGAGACTCACCCATGAAGGAACCAACAGAGAAACCCAGGTATGCAAGACCTGCGGCTGAGATCTCCAAGCCTGCTCAGATCATCATTGGGGTTCCTGCACCCAGATTCCCAGTTTTCCAGTAGTTTGCCAGTCACACCCACAAACTGTCCCCGACACCATGTAATCTCATCAATGGCCAATATCCAGAGACTATAAAACAAAGCTCCCAGAAGAGAGTAATGCAGTTTTTCCTGGAGTGTGCAACCTCTTATACTCTAGCCCACTGATGTACTTCCTCTTAGAGAGCCTGGCAAGCTACAGAGAGTATACCACCCTCATGGCAGAACCTGGCAAGCTACCCGTGGAATATTCAATATGCCAAAAATAGTAACAATAACAGGCCTTATTTCCCTGACCCTGAAAGAGCCCCCAATATGCTACTGGGTTATGCTAGCACGTGGCAGGGATGAATGCAGTCGTTACCGCCTCCCACTCGAGCAAATCGATGATCAATGGGATGACAAGTGACAAGTGACAACTCCAGATTCAACAGAATCAGGGAATGGGTGACTTTACCCCCCCCCCCCCACTAACCCCTATTTCTATCAGCTTGGCAGTCACACCTACAAGCTGCCTCTGGCACCATATAATCTTGTTAATAGCCATGATCCAGAGACTTAACAATAAATCTCTCAGAAGAAAGCATAGGATGATATGCCATAGATGCCTCCAGAATTCGTGCAAGGCTGTTTCACTGGGAGCAACCCAGTGTGTGTGTGGGGGGGCAGGTGAGGTCTCTCCCTGCCCCAGTGGAACCGGCCCCAGCAGCTGAAAACCTCCAGAACTTAACCACTGCCATGCTCTTGGCCACTCTCCACATGCTCGGATGAGCCTCACTCAGAAGTGACTCTAATTCCTGGACATCTCATACTTTACAACACCAGTATACCAAGAATAACACACCACATTTGATTGGGTTTAAAATACAAGGCAATTCTCTTGCAAAACACAGTACCCAAAAGAAGAGAAAGAGAACAAGGGGGAATACCCTGCCACAGAGGCAGGGTGGGATGGGGGGATGGGGGATTGGGGGATGCTGGGACCCGTGGTGATGTAGGATGGGCACTGGTGGAGGGATGGGTACTTGATCATTGTATAACTGAAACCCAAGCACAAAAATTTATAAGTCCATAACTGTACCTCATGGTGTTTCACTAATAAAAAAAAATAAAGATAATGAAATGGAAAAAAAATAAAATACAAGGCAATCAATCTTAGTGGAAAATATGTTTATACAGATATAGATATAAGCACACAAGGCTTAACCTTTAACATGTTAATAATCTCTTATAGAAGGGCTTATAGAATACAACAATCTTCATACACTTTCCTCTAAGAAACCATTTTTGTATCATTTTTAGTGTACTATTCATGACAAGCAATACAAAATAAATTATTTCGGTTCTGCTTTGGGGGCAGGATTTTGGGCTCGGGATGGAAATATTTGAAATATGGTGGTGGGAAGGTGTAATTGTGGTGGGAATGGTGTTTGAATATTAAATGTAATAAAATATTGCAAACAACTTTATAAAAATCACGATCACGACCATCCTGTTGTTCGTCAATTGCCTTGAGCAGGCCCCAGTAATGTCTCCTTCATCCTAGCCCTGAGATTTTTTTAAAAGTGCCATATTCAAGGCTCTTTCAGGGTTAGGAGAATGAGACCCATCATTGTTACTGGTGTTTGGTATATTGGGTACACCACGGGGAGTTTGCCAGACTCTGCCGTGTGGACAGGCTACATTGGGTAGCCTGTCAGTTTGTCCAAAGTAGGAATGAGATAATAAGATGTCTGGTTCTGGAGGTCTTCTGGGTCTTGGCCGTTGGTGGGATTACACGGTGCCAGGGGGCCAGTTGGTGGGTGTGACCCCTGCCTACTGGAATTTGGAGGATCTGGGTGGAGGATGCTCAGCCCCGATCCGAGCAGGCTTGGAGATCTCAGCCCCGGGACCTGCATGCCTTTGTCCCTCTGCCGGTACCTTCATGCGTGTGGAGAGTGGTCTGAGTGGTCTCAGCATGGTGGTGGCTGGTTCTGGAGGTCTTCGACTGCCAGAGCACTGGTCAGGGTGGGGAGGGAAACTCAACCCGCTCCTCTCCAAGGGGCCCCAGCAAGGACAGCCAGGCACGTGGGCAGGCGACTCTGAACTGTTCTCTTCTGGGAGCTGGGTTTTATAGTCTCTGGGTCTTATCTGTTGATGGGATTACATGGCGCCAGGGAGCCAGTTGGTGGGTGTGACCCCTGCCTACTGGAATTTGGAGGATCTGGGTAAAGGAAGCTCAGCCCCGATTCGAGCAGGCTTGGAGATCTCAGCCCCGGGACCTGCATGCCTTTGTCCCTCTGCCAGTACCTTCATGCGTGTGGAGAGTGGTCTCAGCATGGTGGTGGCTGGTTCTGGAGGTCTTCGGCTGCCGGAGCCCTGGTCAGGGCGGGGAGGGAAACTCAACCCGCTCTCCTCCAAGGGGTCCCGGCGAGGAAAGCCAGGCATGGGAGCAGGAGACTCTTTTATTTTATAAAAATAAAATTTAAAAATTAATAAATAAATAAGTAAATTTAGTTCGTTCACTTGTAGGAAGAGGGTAGAGTCTGAGATTGGTATCCTCAAAAGTGTAAGAAAAAATTTTTTCAAAATGTTCACAGTAAAGTCTTTTCTCATAAGTATCACCTTGGTGTGCAAACTGAAGGTCAATAAATACTCTATGAATCTCTGAATAGGTTGTTACCATTGCTTAAACACTGCATATTATTTAAAGAGCAATAAAGGACCCTGGAGGCTAAGAAGAAGCTCTTATCCTTATCTCAATCATTTGCTCTTTTCCAAATGAATAAAACAATTACTGTTCCCTTTTTTATAACCAAAACTAATGTCCTTTGCAAGGTATAATACAGGTTTATTTATCTATAAACAGAAGTAAAGGTGATATCACTTCTTGCTTCTTCTGTGAAACTTCTCTTTCTCTCTTCTTCCCTCTATTCCTCTCCTATTTTCATGCTTCTTCCCCTTCAGATCTCATCACATATAAGATTCAAATATGACCTACAACATATTTATAATTTACAGCCATATATATGTTATTAAAGTTTTCTCTACCCCTCATACTACTATATCTATTGTTAATTTTCTAGTCTCTCTAGCCTTAGAGGAACACAGATAGGAAAGGGATATGCTCTGGCCAAGTAGGCTAAGTCTTTTAAGTTGGTTGAAGGTTTTTTTCAGTAAGTTAAAGCTCTAACTGTTCACATTTGGAATTGCTGTGATAATGCATCCTTGGTATCCTGAGCTTTCTTACCTCACTTTCTCACTCTTTTACTGAAAAGATCCTCCCAAGCAAATTACTTTTGGGGCTAGTGACATAGTTCAAAGGTTATCTAACAGACCGTGGTTCAAATCCCTAGCACCCCATGAAGTCCTCTAAGCACAACTAGGGATAACCTCTGAGAACAAATCCCATAGTAAATCCTTTTCAGAGCTAGGTGTAACCCCCAAATGAAAACAGAAACTCCAAACTGTAAGAATGTTAAAACCCAAGTAAACATACCTTTGAATAATTTTTCAGGGTTGACTTCTAAGAGAACCTAATCTAGAATACCATAGAATACCATAAATTTGTGTTTGAAGTAGAAAGGAGGCAGCTATTATGAAATAAACATGAAATATGACAAATCAAGTGGAAGCAAAGATAAACAAATGGGACTGCATTAAACTAAGAAGCTTCTGCACCTCAAAAAACAAACAAAAAAACAAACAAACAACAATGAGAAAACTAGTGACCAAGATACAGAAACAGCCTACAGAATGGGAAAGGTTTTTTACTCATTACCCTTATCAGAAAGTTAATACCAAAGATATACAAGGCACTGGTTGAACTTTACAACAAAGAAAGATCCAACCCCATCAAAAAGATGGGGGAAAAATGAACAGAAACTTTCTAAAAGAAGAAATTCGAATGGTTAAAAGGCACATGAATAGGGGCTGGAGCTATAGCACAGCGGGTAGGACATTTGCCTTGCATGTGGCTGACCACGGTTCAATTCACACCATCCCATATGGTCCCCTGAGCACCGCCAGGAGTAATTCCTGAGAGCATGAGCCAGAAGTAACCCCTGTGCATCGGCGGGTGTGACCCAAATAAAGCAAAAAAAATAAATAAAGGCACATCAACAAATGCTCCTCTTAACAAATCATCAGAGAGATGCAAATCAAAACAACAATGACATATCAGTTATATCATCTCACACCACAGAGATTTGCACAGATTCAAAAAACAAGAACAGCCAGGGCTGGTGTAGATGGGGGGAGAAAGAGACTCTAATTCATTGCTGATGGAAATGCGGACTGGTCCAGCCTTTTTGTAAAACAATGTGGGCATACCTCAAAAAACTAGAAATTGAGCTCCCATTTGATCCAGCAATACAACTTCTGGGAATATACCCTGGGGGCCCCAAAACACATAGCAGTAACACCATCTGCATTCTTATGTTCATTCCAGCACTAGTCACAAAGCCAGAATCTGGAAACAAACTGAGTGCCCAAGAACAGAAAAATGGACAAAGAAACATTGGCACATCTATACAATGGAATACTATGCAGCTGTTAGGAAAATTGAAGTCATGAAATTTTCCTATAAGTGGATGGACATGGAGAGTATCATGCCGAGTGAAATGAGTTAGAAGGAGGGAAAAGATATAGAATTACCACATTCATTTGTGATATATAAAAGAACATATAGTAAATATTTAATACACAAGCCAAGAGAAAACAGGGTCTAGGAGAACTGGTGAATGGCTGGCATCTACCACAAGTGCGTGTGTGGGGTGGAGGGTAGGTAAGATAGAGAAGGGACCAGTATGGCAATAATAGTTGGAAATGATCAGGCTGAACAAGAACTGACTGTTAAAAGTAGATAAGGGGATATACGCAATAACCTTTCAGTGTCTGTATTGCAAACCACAATTCCCAAATGAAGAGGGAGAGGAAGATAAAGAGGGAGAGAGAGAGAGAGAGAGAGAGAGAGAGAGAGAGAGAGAGAGAGAGAGAGAGAGAGAGAGAGAGAGAGGAAAAGTTCCTTTCATAAAGGCAGGTGGGTAGGAGGGTGATAGTGGGAGGGAAACTGAGGATACTGGTGCTGGGATGTATATACTGGTGGAGGGATGAGTGTTGGAGTGCACGGTAAGGCTGGAACCTAACCATAAACAGCTTTGTTAGGGCCTATTCACAGTGATTCAATAAAAAAAATCATAAAAGCAAACAAAAATAAAATAGGGCTAGGGCCAGCTCAGTATCATAATTCCTGCCTTGCAAGGATGAGGGCACAAGTTTGATCACTGGCTTGGTCCCTGCATGCCAGAATGCAATCCTTGCAGCACTGCCACTTCATCTCCTAAAACACAACAAAGTGTGTGATATCAAGTACACTGCAACTAAGCATGTACAAGCATGGGGACTAATGTATGCAGGTCCTAGTCATCAAAACAACATACAATCCCCCTTACTCCCCCCACAAAAAAGGATAAAATAAATCAAGAGACAAATAAAATAACTCTTACATTTTTATACCATAACAAAATGCAACAACTCTACAAGACAGTGTACAAGTCTTGGATAGATTGACTAATGACATCAGAAATCACCATTGTTACATAGTCAGGCCCACATTATCAGACTATGTATCAGGGGGAGCCTTTCTCATACCCCCCTCCCCAGGCTCTAATAAAAAAGAAAAAGAGTAATAAAAATCACAATGCTGAACTAGGATTAATTTCAGTTTCTGACAGCATAATAGGCACCCTGAAATAGCCTATTGTCTTTCCTTTCAGTGTTTTAGTAAAGTGTCACTGAGGTCACCCTATGGGACATCTAGTAACTTCCTTGTTTATGTTAGTTCTTGGCTTCTTTAGTATTATCACCTTTTGTTAAAAAAGTTCTCTATGACATCTTTCTCTTTCTGAATGAATTCCTATACTTATACATTTGTGCAAGCAGCCTCCCCAAAATTCAAGAGCTTAATTCAAAATTTAAAATCAGCAAGTTATTCTGGTGAGGGAATGTTGAAAATCTCGAGAGTGCTTGTCCTGTTTTGTCTTATTCCCAAAAGCCTTTTACATGGAAAATAATGCATGGGCTAAATTCTTAACCAGAAATCTTTATTTAGATGTGTATATAAATTGAATGTGCCTCAGAGGATCTTTGTCTACAAGGAAAGTTACTACCACCTCAGAGCCCGTCCTTTCTAAAGACAACTTTCTTAACTGTCTATATAAAGTGCTTCTTTTGACCATGCAGACAAGCTTGTTCTATAGGGCAGGAGTTTAACATTCTTCCAGATTACTAGCTTTTTTACTATATAAAGCTCTGTCATCTCATCTTTTGATGTACGGCCCTGAAGTGGTAACAGAACTAGAACTTCAAGCTTATATTTTGAGAATATCTCCATAGGAGAAGGGAAGTGATGCTCAGTGGAAGAAATAAATCCATTGAGTGATCTACTGATATGATTAATAAGCCCTACTCTGCAGAATATTCTGATCTTATATATACAGCTGAGCATTCAAAAGATTATTTTCAACAGAAATTTTTTAATAGCAATCATTCCCAGCAATGGTTTTGCCTGGTAGTACAGATGTGATGGTTCAGTGTTCACAGGTCACTAGAACTTCACTTTCAGTGCTGGAAGGGGAGCATGAGGTGTTTGGGACTGAACACAAGGACATATTTGAGCTATTTCCCTGACCTCAAAATATCAGTAAACTTTATATTAAAACTATAATGACAGAACTCATTGTATATTACCAAATAGTAATCTATAGCAGACCAATGAAGCACCACCTAACTTTTTTGTGCCTTGGAAATGAAAGCGTTCTTACTGGAAATTCAGTGGATGAAACCTTAAATACTTGTCAAAAAGGGTAATATCTAGACCTCTATCTAAATTCATATAATATGTCTTTGGGAAATTTTTAGTCATTCATGATATGTGTATTTGTGTGTGTTTATAATAGTAGCTTAAAAATAACTGCTTATTTGTTGTGTCCTAGGTCAATGACAAGTATTGTATAAAGAGCAATGTTTAAAAGACCACTAACTTCCAGGCTTGTTTAAGTACTGAGTAGATTAAATATTTTTAGCTCAATGACAAGCATTCAAAACTGTGTGTGTATTTTAAAAACTAGTAATAAAGAAGCAAGGATTATTTTAAAATATTCTAATGAAATCTGTAATGCTTGGAGATTTCATTCTTTAAGTGATTTTATTTGTGGCTCAAGAAATAGGTCACAATCACATTGTTCCCACCTTAGCTTGTCCCTAAGTTACTGAATGATGAGTTTAAAAAAATGCAATAACTACTGGTTGCTGACTCATTATATATCAAGCTGCTTGTATATTCAGGTCACAGTATGTGGGAGTGGGTGCTGTGTACAAACAAAGGCAAAATCCCAGTGCATTGGAATCTGTTTCTCCTTTAACATTCTGTTTACAGCTAAACATTCACAGACACACTGTGTCTATCAGCTAGGAGGACAAATTGTGTTTGTGCTAGTCTGTGATGCTTTTCAGTTAGGCTTTGTAAAGAGGTAGCCCAAAGTATTAGTGAATAATGAAGGTTGTTTCCCCCCCCTCACATACCTAAGAGTTTTCCTAGAACCTTGAATATCAGTTTTTTTTTAAATCCAGAAAGCCCTCACCACACAATAATGTTTTTCAAAAAGAGTACAGTATCAGGAAATTCTTTTCTGAGATAAAATAAAACAGTTTTTAAAGTGATTGCAGAGTTACTTAAGTTAGTAGGACTTTGGAGAATACTGGACAGCTTAAACTTAAGATACTTAAGACCCCTGTAAAAGTTTTATGGTTTTTTCATATTTTGTTTTTGTGTTCTAAAATGTACAAAGAATTTGAGGGGTAGAAGAGGAAGCAGAATGTTATCAGAGGAAAAAATATCTTGTGAAAACTTCCTGGAGGGGAAAATGTGGAACTGGATCTTAATTTCCTTTTTGTTTTTTAGAGGAGTGTCACTCCCTATGTAATATGAGGCCTGTGGAGGACAAAAAAATGTTTTGGAGTCACTCTAAACATCTTTAAATTACATAAATTCAATGTTTATACACATAAATGACTGAAAAAATTCTCATTGATGGTCAAAGGCCTGAATTCTGCCTGTTATCCAATCACATACCTCATTTTCCCACTCACCTATGAACTATCATTCATAATTATTTCAAGAAATATTTCTGGATAGCCTATGATGTGTTGGTACTTATTGTTGTGCAGATTCAAAGCTAAAGACAATGGTGAGAAAAACAGACATCTCCCTTTATATTTTGGTTTATAATCTAATGTGCCAAATGAAATAAAAAATCATAAAATCATGGAATTCCTACCTGGTTTGAAAATGAGAAAAGAGGCTTCTGGAAAGGTGTCAATGACTTAGCTGAAATGTGAATTGTCATTGCAGGCTGGGTGAAGAATATGGGGCAGGAAGAAAATAAAATGATGTTCTGTATCACTGTATCACTGTCATCCCATTGTTCATTGATTTACTCAAGCGGACACCAGTAACGTCTCCATTTGTCCCAGTCCTGAGATTTTAGCAGCCTCTCCTTACTCATCTTTTCAAACGATTGGAGGCTCTTTCAGGGTCAGGGGAATGAGACCTGTTATTGTTACTGTTTCTGGCATATTGAATACGCCATGGGTAGCTTGCCAAGTTCTGCCATGAAAAATGATGTTAGATCAACAAAAATGGAACATATGGATATTGGGAAAAATGAAGTCATAAAATTTTCTTATACATGGATGGACATAGAGACTATCATGCTGAGTGAGCTCAGTTAGAGTGAGGGGCAAACAGAATTATTACACTTATTTGTGAGATACCAAAAAAAATCACCAAAAATATAGTATGTGAATAATACCCAAAAATAATAGAAACAAAGACTAATAGAAACAAAGACCAGGTGAACTGGTCCTGATATGAAGCATGCCACCCAGGAGGAGGGGGAGTGCAGTTAGGACAGAGAAGGGCCATTATGGCGATGATAGTTGGAAATCACTCTAGACACAAACTGAGTGCTTAAAGGAAATAAAGTGATATGCAAGAAACCCTTTCAGTAACAATATTACAATCCACAGTGCCACAAGGCAAATAAGAGAGAGAGAGAGAGAGAGAAGAAAAGTATGCCATAGAGGCAGGCTTTGGGGCAGGGTGGAGGAAGGCGGTCAGGAGGGAAACTGGGAACATTAGTGGTGAGAAATGTGCACTGGTGAAGGGATGGGTGTTGGAACATCATATGACTGAGACTTGATCATGAACAACTTTGTAACTGTATATGTCATGGTGACTCAATTTAAAAAAAAAGAACAAAAATGTAAAAAAAATTAAAATGGAAAATGATGATAAAACTGAAAGATCATACTAGAAATCCAAAAGCAGGATAAGGAAAATCAGAGGAAAAAAGGCCAAAAAATATGGCTAATGGGGCTGGAGCGATAGCACAGTGGGTAGGGCATTTGCCTTGCACGTGGCTGACCTGGGTTCAATTCCCAGCATCCCATATAGTCCCCTGAGCACTGCCAGGAGTAATTCCTGAGGGCAGAGCCAGGAGTAATCCCTGAGCATCGCCAGATGTGACCCAGAAAGCAATATATATGGCTAAGATGTCCCGACCCTGCGCCAGGCTGTTTTCACTGGGGCAACTCAGATGGAGGTAATTTTAGCAGCTGAAATCTATTTTTAGACTTGACATTCACATCTGTTTTACCTCATATTATTAGAAAATATGAGTTAAATCACAATAGTGGCTATAGATATTAAACTATAATTGTGTATAAATTTAAATATATAATATATACATGGAGCAGGCAGAGGATCTCTGTTTCTGGGTCCCATTGAGCCTGGACTCCAAGTTCCGCTGACCTGGTTCTGTGGGGCTTCACTCATGTGGGAGGCTCAGCCTGAGCATCCGGAAAGTGGCCTGGAGCATGGCAGTGGCTGGGTACTGGAGGTAGCAGAGGTAGTGGAGGTCAGCCAATGAGGTATTTATCTGGTACCAGCAGGGTGGGACTTCTGGGTGTGATCTCTGGGTCGCTGAAGATTGGTGGGAGCAGGCAGAGGATCTCTATTTTCGGGTCCCATTGAGCCTGTAGGCCAAGGTCACGAAGTTCCGCTTACCTGGTTCTGTGGGGCTTCACTCATGCGTGAGGCTCGCCACCCAGTAATCACACCCAGAAGCTCCACCCTGCTGGTACCAGATAAATACCTCATCGGCTGACCTCCACTTGGAGAGCAAAACAAGCTATTGAGAGTATCCCGCCCACACGTCAGAGCTTGGCAAGCTATCTGCGGCATATTCAATATGCCAAAAGCAGTAAATACAATGGGTCTCATTCCCTTGACCCTGAGAGAGCACCCAATACAGCAGTATTAAGAAGGATAAGGAAGGAGAGGTTTATAAAATCTCAGGGCTGAACTATGCTGCCAAACAAAGAAGGACTAAATGACCATCTGTACTTTCACTAAAAGGACGTATGCTGGCATAGGATTCATCCATCAAGGACCTGATAGTAAAACGCAGAAGATCGGTGTGACATCACTGGTCTGACCGAGACAAGAAGTCATAGATTACATCACACCTTTTTCGACACTGGAGAAGAACTGTTCCTCGGAATATGTGACAAAAGAGGTGTCTGAGGTGTCAGTGTCCTTGTCAACATGAACTTGGCCATAAACATTGATTCATTCAAATGCCTAACAACCTGAATCGGACGTTTACACTTGAATAGATGTGACTCACTGCCAGCAGTTTCTATCTTCGTTGTCTACGCACCAACATCCAATTACAATGAAGGAGAAATTGAGAAGTTCTACATTGAGATGGAGAAGTTATATAAAGAAAACCACACCTTCTACAAGATCATTGTCGGTGATTTTAATGCCAAGATAGAACCGAGAAGATCAGCTGAAGAACTCCACACCAGGACCTAGAATGGAACGAACAAGGTGAGAGGCTGTCTGAGTTCATCATGTCGACCAAGACCATCCATGGTAACTCACAGTTCCAGAAGGCCAAATCTAAACGTTGGACGTGGGAGTCTCCTGGTGGATAGTTCCACGACGAAATTGACCACATCATATTCAATAAATGGTTTTGCCTAACCGATGTCACTGTTGTCACAAAATTCCAAACGGGATCAGACCACTGTCTCCTTTGTGTAAAATTTAACTTCACTGAGCAGGGAGAAAGGGCTGCAAAGTTTAAGAAGAGAACACTCAGAATGACCACCAACTGGGAGCTCTTTGGCACTGTTGCGGCAACATGGGAAGATGCCATCATTGACAACATTGACGAAGAATACCATCGACTGGTTCAGTACCTCCATGATTGTGCGAAGAATGCTGAGAGAGAGAAAACCACAGAAAGACACCTGTCTTGAAAACTCTCGAGCTCATTCACCAACATGGCTGGGTGCGAGCCTCAGGCAACCACAAGCGAATGTCCGAACTTGCAAAGCAGTACAGAGAAGCGATAAAGGAAGACCTCAAACAGAGAAGAGAAGCAGTGCTGGACAATGTGACAGAAGCCAGGAAAAGCAATCACAATGCCTGCCTGTTCTTCACCAACTACAATACCAAGATGACTGCCCTCCGACATCCTGATGAACCTATCACATCTTCCAGAAGAGCAATAGAGAAGATTATGCATGACGTCTACTCGGATCTCTTAGATAGCCATGTCCACCTGCACACATACCAATTTCCACAGTATGGATATGTAGTTCCCACTGTTCTCCCTTCCAAAATTCAACACACCATTTTGTCAGTAAAGAAGCGAACAAGATACGGCCCAGACAAGGGTAGACCTGAATACCTGAAGAATCTGCCGTCAGTACTCATCAATACACTGGCTTGGCTCTTCACATGCTACATGTCTGAATGCAAGGTTCCATCCCAATGGAAAACAAGCAGAACTGTTCTACTGTACAAGAAGGGAGACTACATTGGCAACTATTGCCCAATCTGCCTGTTGTCTGTCATCTACAAGCTGTTCACTCGAGTCATCCTGAATAGAATAGGCAGAACACTAAATTAAGGAACAACCAAGGAAACAAGCCAGGTTCTGAAAAGGATTCAGCATGATCAACCATATCCACATGGTAATCAAGCTCATTGAGGTTTCACGGGAGTTCAAGATGCCACTCTGTGTAACGTTCATCTACAGCCACCAGTGTGATTTATCATTTTCTAATAATATGGGCTAAAACAGATTGAATGATATGTCTGGAAATAGATTTCAGCTGCTAATATCACCACATTGTGCATGGTTTTGTTTAAATTTTTACTGAAATAAACGTGTTTACCAATTTTTTATTTAAAATTCTTTGAGGTAAATGTAGATTTATATCCAGTTTGGAAAACTAGTACCGAGGTACCTTTAATATACTAGATACTTGTATACTCTTCACCCACTTTCACTTAATGGCAATATATTGCAAGACTATAGTGCAATGTCTCATAAATGGTAATACATAGCAAGACTATGGTGCAACATCATAAAAAGTATTAAAACAAAATGATCAACACATCCTCACCACAAAGAATTATCCTGTTACTTTTTCAATTGCTAAATCTTTTCTCCATTACTATTTTGTCATTTTAAGATAGTTGAACAAATGAAGTCATGCAATTTGTAACCTGTGGGGATACAGCACAGTTTAAGTATTTACTCATTGGAGGATATCTGGACTGACCATGTTTTTGTATTACAAATTAACTTGCTATTAACATCCATGTATATGTTTTGTGTGAACATAAGATCTTGTTTTTCTGCGATAAGTGTTAGGATTACCATAGCTGGCTTATAGCAACTGTAGTTTCTTTTTCTTTTGTTTTTTCAGAGTGACTGGGCCTTTTTACATCACTTTACATTCCACTAGCATTGTGTGAAACTTCCAGTCTCTCTGCATCATCAGCACATCTGATACATCACTATTTTAAGTGTTTTTAAAGTATCAATGTGTATTGATGTATTAATTTACATTTAATTAATGGAGAATAATATAAAAGTTCTATTGTTTTGTTTTTTTAAATTTTATTGAATCACCAGGAGATAGTTATAGTTATTCATGTTTGGGTTACAGTCACACAATGATCAAACACACATCCCCCCACCAATGCACATTCCCCAACACCAATATCCCTGGTATAACCGCCCAATCCCACCTTCCCTCTGCCTTCATGTCAGATATGATTCCCCATAATCTCTCTTTAATTTTGGGCATTATGGTTTGCAATACAGACCCTGAGAGGCTATCATGTTTGGTCCTTTATCTATTTTCTGCACACATCTCCCATCCTGACCAATTCCTCCAGGCTTCCTTTTCTTAGCGATTCCTTCTCTACTCCAGCTGCCTTCTCCCATTTGCTTATGAGGCAGGTTTCCAGCTATGGAGCAATCTATCTGTCCCATGTATCTACTGTCCTTAGGTGTCAGCCTCATGTCTTTTTGTTTTATAGTCCACAAATGAGTGCAGTCCTTCTATGTCTGTCCCTCTTTTTCTGACTCATTTCACTTAGCATGATACTCTCCAGGTCTATCCATTTATAAGCAAAGTTCATGACTTCATCTCTCCTGACACCTGCATAGTATTTTATTTTGTAGATGTACCAAAGTTTCTTTAAACAGTCATCTGTTCAAGGGCACTTGGTTTGTTTCCAGATTTTGGCTATTGTGCACTGTGCCTCAATGAACTACACTTGATCTTAGCCAAAAGGCCGAGAAGTGATAGCACAGCAATAGGGCATTTGCCTTGCATGCGGCCAGCCCAGTCTAGCTGGGTTCGATTCCTCTGCCCCTCTCGGAGAGCTCGGCAAGCTACCGAGAGTATCTCACCCACATAGCAAAGCCTGACAAGCTACCTGCGACATATTCAATATGCCAAACACAGTAACAAGTCTCAAAAAAATGGAGACGTTAATGGGCCCGCTTGAGCAAAACTTGATGAATAATGAGAGGACAGTGTTTGTTTGTCAGCTTCAATGAACATATAGGTACAGATGTCATTTCTACTATGATTTTTTGCATCCTCGGGATATATTCCCAGAAGTAGTAATGCAGGGTCATATGGAAGCTCAATTTTTAGTTTCGCCACTCCTATTCAATATAGTACTGGAAGTCCTGGCCATCGCAGTTAGGCAAGAAAAAGGTGTAAAAGGAATACAGATAGGAAAAGAAGAGGTCAAACGATCACTATTTGCAGATGATATGATAATATACTTAGAAAACCCTAAAGATTCTACGGAAAAGCTCCTAGAAACAATAGGTCGGTTTAGTAAAATGGTAGGCTACAAAAATCAACACCCAAAAGTCCATGGTTTTCTTATATACAAATAATGAAAGAGAAGAAGGAGACATTAAAAAATCCCATTCACAATAGTACCTCAGAAAATCAAGTACCTTGGAATCAGCTTAACCAAAGAGGTGAGGACCTATACAAGGAAAACAACAAAACACTACTTCAAGAAATAAAAGAGGACACTAGAAAATGGTGACACATCCCCTGCTCATGGATAGGGAGGATTAACATTATCAAAATGGCAATACTGCCCAAAGCACTATACAAATTCAATGTGGTCCTTATCAGTATACCCATGACATTTTTCAAAGAAATAGACAAAACACTCCTGAACTTCATATGGAACAATAAACCCCCACGGATAGCTAAAACTATGCTTGGGAAAAAGAAGCTGGGTGGTATCACCCTCCCCAACTTCAAACTGTACTACAAAGCAGCTTTAATTAAGACAGCATGGTACAGGGCTAGAAACAGACCTGCAGACCACTGGAATAGAGTTGAATATTCTGTCACAGACCCCCAAATATATAACCACTTAATCTTTCACAAAGGAGCAAGAAATGTGAAGAGGAACAAGGAAAGCCTCTTCAACAAGTGGTGCTGGAAAAACTGGATAGCTAGCTACAAAAAAAATCAACTCTGACCTCTGCCAGGCACAAAAGTCAGATCAAATTGGATTAAAGACCTCAATATCAGACGTGAATCCATAAGGTACAAAGAGGAAAATGTAGGCAGAACTCTCCACGACATTGAAGCTAAAAACATCTTTAAGGATGAAACAGCACTGACCATGCAAGTGGAAGGAAACATAAACAAATGGGACTACATCAAACGAAGAAGCTTCTCTACCTCAAAAGAAACAGTGACCAAATACAGAAAGAGCCCACAGAATGGGAAAGAATATTTACCCAATACCCATCTGATAAGGGATTAAAATCCAGAATACCCAAGACACTAGTAGAATTGTACAAGAAAAAGACCTCCAACCGCATCAAAAAATGGGAAGAAGAAATGAACGGAAGTTTCTTCAAAAAAAGAAATACAAATGGCCAAAAGGCTCATGAAAAAATGCTCTGCATTGCTCATCATTAGGGAGATGCAAATCAAAACAACAATGAGATATCATCTCACACCACAGAGACTGGCACACATTCGAAAGAACAAAAGCAACCAGTGCTGTCATGACTGTGGGGAAAAAGGGACACTCACTGTTGGTGAGAATGCCCACTAGTCCAGCCTTTCTGGAAAACTATATTAACAGTCCTTCTATTGGGTTTTTAATTTAAAGATTTTTATTTTTTCTCATATTTTGTAACTAGGGAGCCAAGTGTTTTAGTTTTTATGAGGTTAAATTGAGCAAATATATTTTTATTTTTTTGAGGAGAGTCATTCCCAATGTTTGGGGTTCCTTGCTATACCAGGGATTAAACCTAAGACCTAGAAAAAAAAAGACTTAGGTTCTTGCTCATGCGAGCAGGTGCAGTACTACACAAGCCATATCTCAGGCCCCAATTGTTTTCATTCTCCTAATTATGTAAGGTATTGTTTCTTTTTCAAATATAGTTCAGAAAGCTTTTATTTTCTCTAATTAAGTGGCATAATAGTAGGCTTCATAGAAAATAGACCCTTTTAAGGTAGAATTTCCTTTGGAGAAATGTAAGTGGCAATATTCAGTAACAATTTGAACTCTGTTAAAATTAACTCACTTAATTCCTTTGATTTCATCATAATTTTATTCACTTTTTATTATGCAATAATAATTGAGATCATCACACTCAGCTCCTGGGAGAGAACAAGACAGAGTCTCCTACCCTATGCCTGACTGTCTCCACCAGGGCCCAACAGCTGAAGTCCACCGAGGCCCAGTCAAGGCCATGCTGAGAGCACTCTCCACACACTTGGATGAGCCTCACGCATAAAAGAACTGACAGAGGAACCCAGGTGTGTGGGACCCGGGGCTGAGATCTCCAAGCCTGTACAGTTTGGGACTGGACCTGCCAGTAACTAGACAGTTACACCCACCAACTGCCGTGTAACTCCAACAACGGCCAGGATCCAGAGATCATCACACTCAGCTCCTGGGAGAGAACAAGACAGAGTCTCCTACCCTATGCCTGACTGTCTCCACCAGGGCCCAACAGCTGAAGACCACCGAGGCCCAGCCAAGGCCATGCTGAGAGCACTCTCCACACACTTGGATGAGCCTCACGCATAAAAGAACTGACAGAGGAACCCAGGTGTGTGGGACCCGGGGCTGAGATCTCCAAGCCTGTACAGTTTGGGATTGGACCTGCCAGTAACTAGACAGTTACACCCACCAACTGCCGTGTAACTCCAACAACGGCCAGGATCCAGAGATCATCACACTCAGCTCCTGGGAGAGAACAAGACAGAGTCTCCTACCCTATGCCTGACTGTCTCCACCAGGGCCCAACAGCTGAAGACCACCGAGGCCCAGCCAAGGCCATGCTGAGAGCACTCTCCACACACTTGGATGAGCCTCACGCATAAAAGAACTGACAGAGGAACCCAGGTGTGTGGGACCCGGGGCTGAGATCTCCAAGCCTGTACAGTTTGGGATTGGACCTGCCAGTAACTAGACAGTTACACCCACCAACTGCCGTGTAACTCCAACAACGGCCAGGATCCAGAGATAATCACACTCAACATTCGCGGCCGCGCGACATCTTATCATCTCATTCCTAATTCGGTCAAACTGGCAGGCTACCAAATGTAACATGCCCACACGGCAGAGTCTGGCAAACTCCCCGTGGTATACCCAATATGCCAAATACCAGTAACAATGATGGGTCTCATTCTCCTAACCCTGAAAAAGCCTTGAATATGGCACTTAAAAAAAAAATCTCAGGTCTAGGACGAAGAAGACGTTACTGGCACCTGCTCGAGGCAATCGACGAACAACAGGGTGGTCGTGATCGTGATTATGCAATTTAGCAAGGGCTGATTATTTAACTCTGAGACATAAAAAGATGTCAAATGATTTATTACGAGGGAATAACTTTCACTTAAAAGTTAAAGCAAATATATTTTTCTTTAAATTTTAAAATTGTTTACTTTTTACATTAGTACATTTTAAAACACATAACAATACAACAATATAAAAATTATTGGCAAGAATCATTAAAATTCATTTAAATTACAACCTGCAACTTTATAAACATTAAATATTTAGTATCTTACTATTTTCAAGTAAAGGACCTTGGGGGGGGAGCAAATATCCCCAAAGAAAGATGCTTATGAATCATTCACATTGATGAATAACTTAAGAGCAAGGTAATAAAGTACTGGCTGGGAAGGGAATGGACTAGAATTTGGGATACGGAAATTACGAAAATGAAAGATGGGAAAGACACGCTCAAATGGCAAACTAAAGAGGTGAGAAAAAATAGAGATTTAAATTCAAGAGTTTTAGTTACCAGAGTGATTGCACAGTACAGGATAGGATCCTTGCCTTGTAGCAGCTGACCTAAGTTTAATCTCCAGTACCCCATATAGTCCTGAGTCCACTAGAACTGATCCCAGAGTACAGAACCAGGAGTAAGCTCTGAGTACTAGTAGTGTGTCCCAAAAATAAAAAAAATAAATTTATTATTTAGAAATTATAAATTTATAACTGAAAATATATCATCTACATTTTTATACTACATTTTATACAATAAAATGAAATATTGTACAACTTTTCACCTCTCCTTGCACCAAACACTCACTGATGTCCTAACAATGCTGTAGGTACTTCTCTAGACAGGTGTGAAGTGTGAATGTTCTAAAGGTATAGGAGCTGGTTTCATTCCTCAGTGCACTGTTGCAAACCCCAAGTCTTTAAAAAAATTATTTTTGGAAAGGGGCTCCCAAGCAGTGTTCAGGAGATGAGAGAACCCCCTACCAGAAACTTTCAGAGAAGTAGGTAAAGGCCCTAAAGGCAAAGGCCCTCCCGTTGGTCGTCGATTTGCTCGAGCGGGCCCAGTAACGTCTCCATTGGAGACTTTGTTGTTACTGTGTCTGGCATATTGAATACTCTCGGTAGCTTGCCGGGCTCTCCGAGAGGGGCGGAGGAATCGAACTCGGGTCGGCCATGTTGGCTGCGTGTAAGGCGAATGCCCTACCCACTGTGCTATCGCTCCAGCCCTACTTCAGAGAAGTAGGATGGAAGTTTAATGCAATTGCTCAAGGATCATTTGCTTCACAGGCCCTGAGGTCCAGGGATTATCCAGGTCACTCTGGCATGGTTTGGAGTCTCTAGAACTTCACCTTGTGATACTTGGAAGAATTGTGCAGTGTGGGGTTTGAGTCAGGTTTGGCCACATGCAAGGCATACACTTTAATCCCCGTACTATCTCTATGCCCCCCTCCAGAGTCCCAGGTCTTTGTTCTACTACTCTGTGCTACTATTTTGTGGGCAGTTTTTTTTTTTGGTAAATTATGTGTGTGTATGTGTGTGTGTGTGTGCTTTTTATCACATCTGCGCACATGCACACACACACACACACACACACACACAACTTCTGGATCCTTGCTAGAGCTTTCCGCATACAAATGCTATAGAATGAAAGTGGTATATTTGTCAACTATACTTATAACAAGTAAGCAAGCTTGGCCATATGTCAGGGGAAGCAGCTGGTGCTAAGGAGAGAAATATGAATAAAACATAGCCTTTGTTCCTAAGGAGGTATAAGTTGAGCGGTAAAGACCTGTAGGACTCTGAAATGATCATTTATGGACCTTCCAGTTAAGAGTTACTTATACTGAAATTGGGATATGTTTATATTGCATGACTTTTTAAATGCAACAATGTGGTTCTGAATGCTAGATCAAACACAACTTTTTAGATGGGACCTATCTATGGGTAGGGGCAGAGGAATCCAGCCCTCATGATGTGTTGTGGTTCAGGGGAGGATGAACCTCCTGAGTGTGTGATGAACGTCTCACACTTGGCTGGAGTAAAAGAAAGAGCATAATCAGAAGGCATAAGGGAAAACCCAAAAGAAGGACGCCAAAGTGGGTCAGTGTGGACAGCAACACAGGGGTAACGGCACACTTTGTTAGCCCCTAGTCCTGTTTGCAAGGCAGTTACGCTCATCACTATACCACCAGTACTGCCACCCTGAGCAAATTTTGATCCCCAGCACCTGATGGCCTTATTCTGAGCATTGTAGAGGATACCTGGAAAGAAGCGGAAACTGGAGGAAGCCGGTAAAATGGCTGAATGTCCTTGGAAAGACCTTCGGGACCACCTGAGGAGCAGAAGTACAAACCTATTCAATCACTTCCTTCCTTAAGGCTGAATAAAGACCTCAGCCTGAAGCCATGCTAACTCACTATTCTTTTTTTTTTCCTTTATTTTATTTTATTTTTTTTAAAGTTGTAGATTTACAATTTTTTGTGCTTTGGTTTCAATCATACAATGATCAGATACCCATCCCTCCACCAGTGCCCATCTTCCACCACCATGGATAATATCCCTCCCACCCCCATCCCCCCATCCCCCCTGTCTCTGTGGCAGGGCAATCCCCTGTGTTCTCTCTCTCCTTTTGGGTGTTGTGGTCTGCAAAAGAGGCATTGAGTGGCAAACATGTTCAGTCCATAGTCTACTTTCGACATGCATCTCCCCTCCTGGGAGGATCCTCCAAACATCCTTTATTTGGTGCTCCCTTCTCTATCTGAACTGCCCTTTCCTCTAGGATACCCGGCTGGCCTCTAAGTTATGGAGTAATCCTCCTGGTGCTGATCTCAGCTATTCTTGGGTATTAATCTCATACTTTGTTACTTTATATCCCCCAGATGAATGCAATCTTTCTATGTCTATCCCTCTCTTTCTGACTCATTTCGCTTAGCATGATACTTTCCATATTGTACCACTTGTATGTAAATTTCATGACTTCATCTTTTCTAAGAGCTACATAGTACTCCATTGTGTAGATGTACCAAAGTTTCTTTAACCAGTCATCTGTTCTTGGGCATTCAGGTTTCTTCCAGTTTCTGGCTATTGTAAAGAGTGCTGCAATGAACAAACAAGTGCAGATGTCACTTCGACTATACATTTTTGCCTCTCTGGGATATATTCCCAGGAGTGGTATTGCTGGGTCAAATGGGAGCTCAATTTCTAATTTTTTGAGAATCGTCCATACTGTTTTCCAGAAGGGCTGAACCAGTGGACATTCCCACCAACAGTGAAGGAGTGTCCCTTTCTCGCCACATCCATGCCAGCATCGGTTGCTTTTGTTCTTTTGAATGTGGGCCAGTCTCTGAGGTGTGAGATGGTATTTCATTGTGGTTTTGATCTGCATCTCCCTGATGATTAATGATGTAGAGCATTTTCTCATGTGCTTTTTTGCCATTCGGATTTCTTCTTTGAGAAAGTTTCTGTTCATTTCATTGCCCCATTTTTGGATGGGGTTGGATGTTTTCTTCTTGTGGAGTTTAACCAGTATTTTGTATATCCTGGATATCAACCCCTTGTCAGATGTGTATTCGGTGAATATCCTTTCCCATTCTGTAGACTGTCTTTGTATTTTGGTCACTGTTTCTTTGGAGGTGCAGAAGCTTCTTAGTTTAAGATAGTCCCATTTATCTATCTCTGTTTTCACTTGCTCGGCCAGTGGCGTGGCATCTTTGAAGATACCATTAGCTTCAATGTCATGGAGGGTTTTGCTAACTTTATCTTCAATGTACCTTATGGTTTCTGGTCTGATGTTGAGGTCTTTAATCCATTTTGATCTTACTTTTGTAAATGGTGTTAGGCAGAGTTCTGAGCCTATTTTTTTGCATGTAGCCATTCAGTGATGCCAACACAATTTATTAAAGAGGCTTTCCTTACTCCACTTCACATTACTTGCACCTTTATCAAAGATTAGATGAGCATATGATTGAGGAGAGATGTCAGTGTATTCAACCCTGTTCCATTGGTCTGCAGTTCTGCCTTTGTTCCAGTACCATGCTGTTTTAATTATTACTGCTTTGTAATACAGCTTGAAGTTCGGGAGGTTGATTCCTCCCATTTTCTTTTTCCCAAGAATTGCTTTAGCTATTCGTGGGGGCTTATTGTTCCATATAAATTTCAGGAGTGTTTGCTCCATTTCTTTGAAGAATGTCATGGGTATCCTTATAGGGATTGCATTGAATTTATACAATGCTTTCGGTAGTATTGCCATTTTGACAATGTTAAGTCTCCCGACCCATGAGCAGGGGATATCGTTCCATTTCCTCATGTCCTCTTTTATTTCCTGAAGTAGCGTTTTGTAGTTTTCTTTGTACAGGTCCTTTACTTCCTTAGTTAAGCTGATTCCTAGGTACTTGATTTTCTGGGGCAAAATTGTGAATGGGATTGTTTTTTTCATGTTGCTTTCTTCTCTCTCACTGTTTGCATATAGGAAAGCCATGGACTTTTGGGTATTGATTTTATAACCTGCAACTTTACGATACGAGTATATTGTTTCTAGGAGTTTTTTGGTGGAAGTTATTGGGTTCTCTAAGTAGAGTATCATATCATCTGCAAATAGTGAGAGCTTGATTTCTTCCTTTCCTACCTGAATGCCCTTAATATCTTTTTCCTGCCTAATCGCTATTGCAAGTACTTCCAGTACTATATTGAACAGCAGTGGAGAGAGTGGGCATCCCTGTCTCGTCCCTGATCTTAGAGGGAAGGCTCTCAGTTTTTCCCCATTGAGGATGATGCTTGCTGTAGGCTTGTGGTAGATGGCTTTAATTATGTTAAGGAAGGTCCCCTCTATACCCATTTTGGCTAGGGTTTTCATCATAAAGGGGTGCTGGATCTTATCAAATGCTTTCTCTGCATCTATTGATATGATCATATGCTTTTTATCTTTTCTTTTGTTGATATGGTGGATTATGTTGATTGATTTCTGAATGTTAAACCATCCTTGCATCCCTGGGATGAATCCTACTTGGTCATGGTGTATGATCTTTTTGATGAGTAGTTGGATTCTATTTGCTAGTAGTTTGTTGAGGATCTTTGCATCTGTGTTCATCAGGGATATCGGCCTGTAATTCTCTTTCTTTGTGGTATCTCTGTCTGCTTTTGGTATCAGTGTGATATTTGCTTCGTAGAAACTGTTCGGAAGTGTTTTTGATATTTCAATTTCGTGGAAAAGCTTAAAGAGCATCGGGAGTAAGTTCTCTTTAAAGATTTGGAAGAATTCACTAGTGAATTCATCCGGGCCAGGACTTTTGTGCTTGGGGAGACTTTTTATTACCATTTCAATTTCCTTGATGGTGATAGGTCTGTTCAGGTATTCCAGGTCTTCTTGGTTCAGCCTTGGGAGTCTGTAGGAGTCTAGGAATTTATCCATTTCCTCGAGGTTTTGATGTTCCGTGGCATAAAGCTTCTCAAAGTACTCCCTGAGGATCCTCTGAATTTCTGTGGTTTCTGTTGTAATGACCCCCTTTTCATTTCTGATTCGGTTTATTAGGGTTTTCTCTCTCCCTTTCTTTGTGAGTTTTGCTAGAGGCTTATCGATATTGTTAATTTTCTCGAAGAACCAGCTTTTGGTTTCATTGATCTTTCGGATTGTTTTTTGGGTTTCCATCTCGTTAATCTCTGCTCTGAGTTTTATTATTTCCTTTCTCCTGTTCGGGTTGTGCTCCTTTTTTTGGTCCTTCTCCAAGCTCTTAAGCTGTGAGGTTAGTTTACTTATGTGTGCTCACTCCTCCTTCCTGAGGAATGCTTGTAGAGCTATAAACTTTCCTATTAACACAGCCTTTGCTGTGTCCCATAAGTTTTTGTAACTCGTGTTCTCATTTTCATTCGTTTCTAGGAATCTTTTGATTTCCTCTTTGATTTCCTGTCTAATCCACTCGTTGTTCAATAGTGCACTGTTTAATTTCCAGGTGTTTGATTTAGTTTTCTGTTTTTGTATGTGATTTACTTCTAATTTCAGCGCATTATGGTCTTAGAAGATTTTTGATACAATCTCTACCTTCTTAATTTTATGGAGGCATGTTTTGTGGCTCAGCATGTGGTCTATCTTGGAGAATGTTCCATGTACGCTTGAGAAGAATGTGTATTCAGCTTTTTGAGGATGAAGTGTCCTGTATATATCTACTAAGTCCCTTTCTTCCATTGTTTCCCTCAAATGAAGTATGTCCTTGCTAAGCTTGAGTCTGGTTGATCTATCAAGAGGTGACAAAGCAGTGTTGAAGTCTCCCACTAGTATTGTGTTGCTATTGATGTCTTTTTCCAAATCTATGAGTAGTTGTTTTAAGTACTTTGCTGGTCTCTCATTAGGTGCATATACATTTATTATTGTAAGTTCTTCCTGTTGTACAGATACTTTGATCACTAAGAAATGGCCTTCACTGTCTCTTATGACCTTCCTCACTCTGAAATCGATGTGGTCTGATATAAGGATGGCTACCCCAGCTTTTTTATGGGAGCTGTTTGCCTGTAGGATTGTTTTCCAGTCTTTGACTCTGAGTCTCTGTTTGCTTTGACTATTGAGATGCGTTTCTTGCAGGCAGCAGAATGTTGGGTTCAATTTTCTAATCCATCCTGCCACTCAATGTCTTTTAATTGGTGCGTTTAGCCCATTGACATTGAGAGAGATTATTGTTATGGGATTTTGTCCCATTGTTCTGTTAAAATTTGGTGTATTTGAGGGGACTTTCTTGCCTTAAAGTAGCCCATTTAGTTGTTCTTGTAACCATGGTTTTGAGTCTATGAAGTTCCTGAGCTGTTGTTTGTCTGTGAAACTGTGTGTTGTTCCTTCTATTATGAATGAGAGTCTCGCTGGGAAAAGTATTTTTGGGGAGGCATTTATTTCATTGAGTTTTTTTACTATGTCCCACCACTGTTTTCGGGCCATGAGGGTTTCATCAGAAAAATCAGCTGTGAATTTTAAGGATGCTCCTTTGTAAGAGATTTCTTTCTTCGATCTTGCTGCTTTCAGAATTTTGTCTCTGTCTAAGGTTTTGGTCATTTTGATCAGAATGTGTCTTGGGGTATTTTTATTCGGATTTCTTCTAGCTGGTACCCTTCGGGCCTCCTGAATGTGGTCCCAAGTTTTCTTCAGCTCTGGAAATGTTGTAGCAATGATTTCTTTGACAGTTTCTTCTTCATCGAGGTTTTCTTCCTGTCCCTCTGGGACTCCAATAATTCTTAGGTTACCCCTCTTGGCTTCATCACGATCTTCTCTTGCCATCTGTTCCCGAATTGTGAGTCTCTTTTCCATTTTCTGCTCTTTTCTGGAGAGTCTCTGAACTTCATCTTCGAGCTCACTGATTCTGTTCTCAGGCGCTCTTACTCTGCTGCTGAGGCCTTCCACTGAGCTTTTCAATTCGCCTACGAGATTTTTCAGGTCTGACATTTCTGATTGCATTTTCCTCATTTCTGCCTTCAGATCCTCTTGTCTTCTATTGGCATTGGTTTCCATTGTTTCTTTTAATTCCCTAAGCATCCTAAGTAGCTCCCTTCTGAATTCCTTGTCAGAGAGGTTGTCTAACACTACAGTACTGTTGGTGTCATCTGGGCTAGACTCTTCAATATGAAAGTTTGGTGGGCTTTTGCGTTGCTTTACCATTGTGAGAGGTGTGGTTTAGTCCTTCACGTTCACTGTTACTATTCTGCTTGATATGCAGTGTGAGTTAAGATAGGCTTATGAGTTATTGGCTACTGTGTTTCTAGTGGCTGAGCTAAAATAGAGAAGTTTCCATCTAAGAAGTTAGCTTATGGTTACTATGGCATATGTAGTGGGAAAATATTTCGCGGCCGCGTCCGCGGCCGCGGCTCCGGAAAGAATCCTTGGCACTGGGCGAGGATTTGGGAACGTCTCCTGTTTGGAATTGGAGCCATTCAGCTTTGTTGCCCAGAGCTGGGCCTCTGTGCCCATCCCACGCAGATCAGGGGTTGAAAACTGGCTGTCTAGGGGCTGTTTCTAGCTGCGCGTGCCCAGAGAGGGACCCAGACCCCTCGGGGCGGGCTGTACCTGTTGGAATTGGAGCCATTCAGCTTTGTTGCCCAGAGCTGGGCCTCTGTGCCCGTCCCACACAGATCAGGGGTTGAAAACCGGCTGTCTAGGGGCTGTTTCTAGCTGCGCGTGCCCAGAGAGGGACCCAGGCCCCTGGGGGCGGGCTGTACCTGTTCGAATTGCTAACTCACTATTCTAATCCACCAATTGACTGTGCCCTATCTTATTACACTTTTTTATTGGGGGCTGGAGCGATAGCAAAGCGGGTAGGGCATTCACCTTACAAGCGGCCAACATGGCCGACCCGAGTTCGATTCCTCCGCCCCACTCGGAGAGCCCGGCAAGCTACCGAGAGTATTCGATATGCCAGACACAGTAACAACAAAGTCTCCAATGGAGACGTTACTGGGCCCGCTCAAGCAAATCGACGATCAACGGGAGGGCCTTTAATTTAATTTAATTTAATTAATTTAACGCAGCACTCTAACACTGCTCATCCCATCTTCCTTACACTTTTCAAGGCAACGGTGGCAAAGCCTGCCATCTTTCACAATGCGGCAAATCCACCTACAGGCAAAGCCAGCCAAGAATAACTGCCCCCAAACCCAGCCGTGCCATGACAACCACGTGACAAAATGGCATGACATTCATATGACAGTGTCATCCATATTGTCCCGGCATACGGAAAAGACAAAAGCCTGCAGCGTGGCAAGTCCTTCAGCCGCCATCTTCTATGTAATAGAATATTTCCACCACCATGCTCCACACGAGAACAAAGACACCACCATGACGTGGTCTTCCCGCCATTTGGATACTGAGGCAATCGATCTGCCACCTTGGACATTAACAAAGTCGACTGCCATGCTGAGCAATGCTGCAAAATAAAAGCCTCCATTCTCATCTGGGCTCATTATATATTTTCTGTCATCAATCGGCCTCTTGGAATGGCAATATGATCCTGACAACAATGCAATTGACACAGGCTTCCTAACAAGTGCTTTGAAAAATGCTTTAGTCATGCAAAGCACTTTAGTCATTCCTGTCCATCCTCCATCTTGAGCACAAACTAACTCCTCTCACGCAAGATAGGCAGCCATGAAAGTGGCTGCCATAAATCCCCAGGCTATACAACCCCTTACCCTAACTGCACAAGTATCACACTGCAAAAGCCGAAGATCCACTCACACCACCAAACGATTAACAGCCACAAAAATCAGTACACATTCCAAATAGCACAATTATAATAAAATAACACTTCTTCATTCATAAAATACCCTGACGGGTTATACGAGAAAAAAAAAATATCTAAGAAGGTATCCAGGGCCCTGATGGGCAAGTGGAAAAAAAAATAGAGTAGGTATCCAAGGCCCTGATGGGCAAGGAAAAAAATGATAAAAGCAGGTATCCAGGGTCCCGATAGACCAAGAAAATAATTTTATGAAAAGAAAAGCAGGTATTCATTGCCCTGATGGACCAAGATTTAAATATGTTTTTAAGGCGTAAGGAGGTGGACGAGGCCCAGATGGGCTAAGGGGGTAAAAGTTTTTAATGCAGGTATCCAAGGCCCCGATGTGCAAAAGATACACAGTTATGAATATATGCATACATATGTATGTATATGCATACATATATACATACATGTACATGTACATCCAAAATAAATAACATCTCTAAAAGTCATGTATCCAAAGCCCCGCACGGCAAATAATCAAACCAATTATCCACAGCCCTGATGGGTGAAGTAAAGAAAAATGGATGAAAAAGAAAACTTAACCATGAATATCAGAGAAGGTTGACCCATAATCATTGGATTGGATCACTCCTTAAATACAAAAAAATGTATTAAACTATCCTATACATGAAAAAAATGATACTGGGTTGGAATAGTAGCACAGCAGTAGGGTGTTTGCCTTGCATGTGGCGGCCCGGCCAACCGAGTTCTATTCTTCCGCTCCTCTTGGGGAGCCCAGAAAGCTAAATGTGAGGTATTTGATATGCCAAACACAGTAACAAGAAGTCTCACAATGGAGACAGTTACTGGGCCTGCTCAAGCAAATTGACGAACAATGGGAGAACAGTGCTACAGTGCAGTAGAGGAGACCATGGAGTGAGGCAAATGGGACTAGCACAGTTGGCTGAGAAGGTAATAACTTTCAAGCTTCCTGGTTACTACCTGGAGCCCTTCCTGCTCAGTGTGATGTAATAACAGAGGGATGAAGAGCTAGGAAAAAAGAGGATGAATATTTCAGCTTTGAATGGGCAGTGCTGATCTGGTGATTCCTTTCCCACAAGACAGAACTCAGCTTTCTTTCTTAAAACCTTACTTGAATGAGGAGTTAGAGACAGTCTCCAAAGCAAGGCAGCTATGTAAAATATCAACTATAAATCATGCTTCTTTTTGTAGCTATACTATCCTCTGAAACATTGGGTCTATGTTGAAATCCTGGGTCAGTGAAGTTGCTGCTTTGTGAGGTGGAGGGAAAGATATATTATCCATACTCTTTGATCCTTTACAACCAGCAAAGGAGTATGGATGAAGGAAGGTTAGGGGCACGGCAGAAGAGAAACAACTAAGTTAGACTACAAATAAAGGCAAGGGGAGAGAGAAGAAAAACGATGAAGGATTCAAGTTGATTATGACAGTAGCCAAGACCATAAACATCTTGCATTTTTCTAATGTGCTTAAACTTCATGTCCCTCTCTTGAATTATTTCTGCCACTCCTGTGCTAACCAGATGACAAATGAACTCTTTCGGGAGAACACCTTGGCTACAGGCTGGTGAATGGGAGCAGAAGTGGTTAATGAAGAGAAAAATTCACATAAAATTGAGTGGCTAGAGATGCTGGAAATGTTAAAATAAGAGGGGAGCATATGACCACTCAGGAGCCACTTTTATGACTGCTCCGCATTGTTCTCTGACTTTTTTCCTTACCCTGATTCCATGCAGTAATTGATTCTTCAGCTTTTTGTTGGTGCTTGGTGGTACTATCGATTACTTAGATCAACATGACACTTGGATTCTGTGGATCCTAGGGGAAAAGTGAGCAAGGAGAAAGATGAGGGATCAAGCCTCCTACACCAAAATTTAGGGAGGAATACGGCTAGGAATGTTTTAATAAGAAATGATCATATTTGTAATAATTTTAAAATGGGTGGGGAGAAGTGAGTCCAGGAACTACAGGATTCAACATTTCTTGATATTGAATGGGCAGGAAGAGTAGAGGAGGCTTAGCTTTCTGACAAAGTCCACACAGGATGGATGGACTTCAGCAGCTGAAATTGCATGTGCAGAGGCTTTGGGAGATTTAAGAATGCAGATTGAAAAGTGAGTGTTTGGGTAAAATAGAAATTGTGTGTGTACATGTATGGGGGAAAAGCATGCACACACTCACGCACACATGAAAAAGCTGCTTTAGGCATTCTTCTTTACCAGTATAAACACAGGGCTCTAATACAAGTTTATACACAATTAGCTACTAAAAAATATAAAGAAATGTTTTTATCGTTGAGTAGGCAGAGCATTTTTGCATCACTGAACGTGCTTATGCGTGCTGGGTACTAATACCTTATTATTTCAAGGTGCCGTCTTTTTCCTATTTTTTATATTTTAACGCAGACTCTTTGAAGGTGCATATGAACTCGGTTTCCATAGCAATCGCAAGCATCAGTGATAACCCAGAACTGCTAAGTTATAACGTACAGGCTACCCTATTAATGTGTTTCAAACTGCATTTCCATAAAACAACAGCTCAGTCACTGATAGATAAGGTCAGACTCCATCTCCAAACTTTAAATTAAATCAGGATAGATCAAAATGCAACAGAAGGGGTGTCCTTTCGGAAAATGTTTGTGTGAAAAATACATGTGTGTTGTGGAGACAAAAGAGTTACTTTAGTGGTTTGTAATGTCCATATAGAAAGATCCTAAAACAGATACAACTTCTGGATTATTAAGGATGTCATAATTTTATTTTGCTTATGAGCACCTTTCCCCCTTGTGGTAGCTCAGACTTTTAAGAAGCACGCAGTCCTTTGGCCCCAGGAAGAGCAGGTGTGATGGTTATTTCTTAATGTTTCTGAAACAACACTAGTTTAATTATAATTTTTAACTCTTTAATTCATACAAGTGCCATATTAGTGAAAAACTGGGACCTATCACTTGACAATCTCTATACTGGACAAGAGCATTTTATTCAGAAGGGCACTGAAGTTCACCACCCAAGGTTTTATTCTCTCTTTTTCTTTTTGGTTGGAGTGGTGGGTGGACACAGCCAGGGGTCAATTCCAGTTCTGCTCTCAGGAATTACTCCTGACAGTTCCTGGGGGGACCATATGGGAATAAAGCTAGATTGGCTGCATGCAAGGAAAGAACCTTACCTGCTGTACTATTGTTCCATTCCTGCCCAAGGCCTTAAAAGACCTTCACATGAAGTTGTTTTGCAAATAATCACTGGAGGTAAAAAGGATATTCTACATGAATTGTTGGACTCAGGGATATTGTAATTGTATATATAGGTCAGATATAGGTAAGAGGGAGCTACATGATGTTATATACAGGGTAATGTAAGGACTCTAAAAATATTCATGTACCAAACAATGGGAAAGAAAGTCAGTAACATTTTGTGTAGGAGGGTGGCTTGATCATATTTCTGTTTTTGAAATACCATATGGCTGCAAGGCAGGGCTTGGAATAGAACAGCACTTGGAGGACAAAGATAGAGACAGGAGCACAAACATGTGACAGTGATTTCAGAAAGCTAACAATTACCATGTTCAAATATTGAAACACTTCCTTTTCACTCCTAGCCAAGTCTTCACACATCACATGTATCACACACTGTATCACGATTACTCAAAGCTTGCTCTTCAGAATGAAATCATCAGCACTGCCTGAAAACTTGTCAGATGTTTTTAATGGGGATACATCCCCATCACCACATATGGTGTCCTGAGCCCAACCATGAGTGATTCCCTGAGCACAGAGCCAGGAATAATCCCTGTGCTACACCAGATGTGGCTTAAAAACAAAACACAGAAAAAAAGAAATGTTAACTCTTAGGCCTCAAATAGACTTAATGGGTTTGATGCCCATTTTGTTTTAACAAACTTCTTTTATGATTGTTAATTCTAAGGAACACAATGCTACAGTACAGTTTTTAAATAAATTAAACACCTTCACCTCTATAAGGCAAACATCATTGTGTATATGATACATGGGCATTGTGTCTATAAATGCACAAAAATTTAGCACACTGAATGTCAGCTCTAAGCACAACTTTGCTGAGAAGCTTGGAGAGCAATTGACTGAGCTGTACTCATTTACTTCCAGTTATACTTCCAGCTATATTCAATGCTCCCCTACTATGCCCAAGGCAAATATTTAGCCAGCATTTCTTAATCACCTTCCTTTGCAACTTTTTCTGGATCTGAGTGCAAATACACACACTCACACACACGTACGCACGCACACATGCACACTGGTGCTGGTGCAGTGAGCATTCCTGCTGCTACCTGCAAGAGTCCCAGGATTTTTCCGTATCTCCATCTTTACTTAGACTGTTTGATCCAAAGTATGTATCTTCCTGTTTTGTTGTATTTATTAACCCAGTTATCCACTTTCAGTAAAAGTATACCACAACTCCTAGCTAGTATATACTATGTGCCTTCCTTTGGAGAGACAAAGGAGTGTGGCAATTGATAGAAAATGAGATGGAATTTTAAAATATATAGATTTGAATCCAAAGTTCACCGTTGATTACAATACTTCACTATATGTTACTAGAGTTCATCATAGATTACTATAGGTCACTATAGTTTACTGTAACACACAAAGTACAGGATTGGAGTGATAGCACAGCGGGTATGGCATTTGCCTTGCATGTGGCCAACAGGGTTTGATTCCCAGCATCCCATATGGTCCCCTGAGCACTTCCAGGAGTAATTCCTGAGTGCAGAGCCAGGAGTAACCTCTGTGCATTGCCGGATGTGACCCAAAAAACCCCTCCCCCTAAAAAAACAAACAACAACAAAAAAACACGAAATACATTTTCATTCTCAGCCAGTTTCCTCTCAAAATGAGGATGCAAATAACAATTTCTTCATTTGTAAAGGTAAAGGTAAAGGTAAAGGTCCTCCCGTTGATCATCGATTTGCTCGAGCGGGCCCAGTAACGTCTCCATTGGAGACTTTGTTGTTACTGTGTTTGGCATATCGAATACGTCACAGGGAGCTTGCCAGGCTCTTGCCAGGTTCTGCCGTGAGGGCGAGATACTCTCGGTAGCTTGCCGGGCTCTCCGAGAGGGGTGGAGGAATCGAACTCGGTTGGCCATGTTGGCTGCATGCAAGGCAAACGCCCTACCGCTGTGCTATCGCTCCAGCCCTGTTCTTCATTTGTAGTTGTTGAAATGATGAAATAAAAAGATGTTAGAAAAGCTTATAGCCTCTAATAAGTATTCAATGAATAGTAGCTTTTAATATTTTTCTTATCTATATATACAATCTTCTATCTGTTAAGTTGATGCTCATTTCCGCACTAGTATGATACAATTATGAAAGTCCCTCTCCCCTGGCACTTCATTGAGGATATCTTGGATAAGTGAGCCTTGTTTACATATTTGATGTCTTTCAGCACAGTAATTTATGCTTAATAGATGTAAAATGGAGCTGGTAAGTTGAACTTGAACATTTTTTCCTACTACGGAATTGAATTCAGCAATTGACCTATGATATACCTACTCAAATATAGATCATTCCCTGGGGTTTCTCAGCCTTCAGTACTGTGAGCTATGAGGGACACAGATGAAGAAAAAGTGAAAAAGTGACAGTCCCAAAAGGCAAGTCTTATGTGGCAGCTGTTTCAAGTAACCTTTTCTTTGAGGATGCCCTTGGTGTTCTCATCACCACTAAATTGAAAAGTAAGAGATGAAATGGGAGGAAAGCAAGCGGAATTTAGAGATAAAAGAAGTTTAAATTTTAATTTTAAAATGCATTGAAACTCCTAGGGCACCACAAAATTTATGAAATAAAGGCATTAATTCTGTCTTAAGAATCCAAACCACAGGTGAGAGCTACACTGTTATTTATAGCAGTGAATGACACTTGCTTTCCTCAAAATATTTCTAATGCATTTTCCCTTCTGGACTTTAGGCATTAATTACTATTAATTTTGATAATAACATATAATAATAACATATAATTTTTGGATCTGGAAAGAGTCATAAAGACTCTTCAGTCCAGAGTCTCCCAAACAAATTTGGCTTAACCCACCCTTTTCAGAAAAAGAAAAGAACCTCACAGTCTATACTCGAAATATACCTTTCTTAAAGGAAAAATTGAGAAGTTCTACATGGAGATGTAGAAGTTCTATAAAGAAAACCACACCTTCTACAAGATCATTGTCGGTGATTTTAATGCCAAGATAGGACCGAGAACATGAGCCGATGAACTCCACATAGGGACCCATGGACTAGAATGGAACGAACAGGGTGAGAGACTGTCTGAGTTCATCATGTCGACCAAGACCATACATGGAAACTCAGAGTTCCAGAAGGCTGAATCTAAATGTTGGACTTGGGAGTCTCCCCATGGACGGTTCCACAACAAAATTGACCACATCATATTCAACCGACGGTATTGCCTGACTGTTGTCACTGTTGTACCAAAATTCCAAACAGGATCAGACCACTGTCTCCTTCATGCAAAATTCTACTTCACAAAGCAGGGATAAAGGGCTGAAAAGTTTAAGAAGAGAACTCCTAGAACGACCACCAACTGGGAGCTCTTTGGCACTATTGCCGCAACATGGGAAGATGCCATTGTTGACAACATTGACGAGGAATACGATCAACTGGTTCAGCACCTCCATGATTTTGCGAGGAATGCCAAGAGATAGATAGCCACAAAAAAAAAAACACCTGTCTTTGAAAACTCTTGAGCTTACTCACCAACGTGGCTTGGCGCAAGCCTCAGGCAACCGCAACTGAATGTCGGAGCTCACAAAACAGTGCAGACAAGCGATAAAGAAAGACCTCAAAGACAGAAGAGCAGCAGTGCTGGCAGATACGGCAGAAGTCGGAAAAAGCATTCGCAATGCCTGCCTGTCCTTTGCCAACTACAAAACCAAGATGACTGCCCTCCAATGGCACATCTTTTACAAGGGCACTGGAGAAGATTATCTATGACTTCTACTCAGATCTCTTCGATAGCCAACTCCACCTGTCCACATAACAAATTCCACAGGATGGATATGTTGTTCCCAATGTTCTCCCTTCCGAAATCCGACACACCATTTCATCGGTAAAGAAGTGAACAGCACCTGACCCAGACAAGGTCAGACCCAAACACCTTAAGAACTTACTGTCAGTACTCATCAATACAATGGCATGGCTCTTCACATGCTACCTGTCTAAATACAACGTTCTGTCCCAGTGGAAAACCAGAAAGACTGTACTACTGTAAAAGAAGGGAGACATCCACAACATTGGCAACTATTGCCTGATCTGCCTACTGTCTGTCATCTACAAACTGTTCACTCGAGTCATCCTGAATCGGATTGGCAGAACACTAGATGAAGGACAACCATGTGAGCAAGCAGGGTTCCGCAAAGGATTCAGCACTATCTACCATATACACATGATAACCAAGCTCATTGATGTTTCTAGAGAGTTCAAGATGCCGCTCTATCTAATGTTCATTGATCTAAAGAAGGCCTTTAATTCTGTTGAGACGGAAGCAATCATCAAGGTCCTAGCCATACACGGCATTCAAACTCAATACATCAGGATCCTCCATGAGCTATATTACAGATTCACTACCAGGATCTCACCATTCTACAAACAAGTGATCATCGATGTCAAGAGAGGGGTTTGGCAGGGTAATACCATTTCACCGAAACTCTTCAGTGCCACCCTCGAGAACATCATATGTTAACCAGAATTGGAAGGAATGGGAGTGAAGATAAATGGTCAGCAACTACATCACCTATGCTTTGCTGATGACATTGTTTTAATAACACCAAACATTAGCCAAGTAACACAAATGCTGGCTGACTTTGACCATGAGTGTGGAAAGGTTGGACTACAGCTGAATTTCACAAAGACAATGTTTATGAGAAACAGTCTCGTTCCTTACATTCTATTCATTCTCAATGGAACAAACATCTCTGAATGCAACAGTTATGTATGCCTAAGTTGAGAATTTAACATGACGAATGACCTGGCACCTGAGTTGCGCAGGAGGAAGAGAGTGGCTTGAAACGCCATCAAGAACGTCAAAGAAATAGCTAAAAGGACGAAGGACCTCCAGCTCCAGGCACATCTCTTCGATTCCACTGTTCTTCCTGCATTAACATACGCCTCAGAGACCTGGGCCCTACAAAAACAGGATGGGAACGCTATTCGGGTCTCCCAAAGAGGAATCGAAAGAGCTATTCTTGGCGTATCACGGTTCACTCAAATGAGAGAAAGAATCTGGAGTTCCGCCCTCTGTAGACAGTCAAGAATCAGGGATGCTGTCTTGTTTGCCAAGGCATCAAAAATCAGATGGGCTGGCCACGTAATGAGATTTGGAGACGACTGCTGGACTAGAGCCATTACCGACTGGATTCCACGAGATGTCAAAAGATCATGTGGCCACCCACCAACGAGATGGTCAGACTTCTTCATCAAGACCCTAAGTGATCGGTTTGAGGCTCTCCGTGTTCCTAGAAAGAGCAGATGCCACTGGGCTACACTAGCAAGTGACTTAGATGAATGGAGATGTTACTGGCGCCTGCTCGAGCAAATTGATGAGTAACGGTATGTCAAGTGATCAAGTGATCAAGGGAAGAATCAGAAGTTGTACCTTAATGAAACCCAAGGCTATTACTGACCCAATGGATCACTCCTGTGTACTTCTCTTCCCCACATTAATGGTAGGAATTGCCCTCTGCTTGGTCCATTTTCTTCACCTTATAGGCAAGATTATCTCTCTCACAAGCAGCAAAGAATAAATGATCACCCAAGGTTTAAGATGCTCAGGGAAGGAATCTATATATAGCCCCACTGTTTTGCCCCATTGAAGACTTTTCAAATTTATTTGGGGACTAGTCATCTATGGAGTTTGCAGAAAACACCTAAAGGAAGAATCTATCTTGTCTTCGAAAACCTGATCACAGAATAGTACCTGAGACCCTTTCTAGCTGTTACTTCACCTTTTCCAGCTATTTCAGGGGGGAGGCAAAAGAAAGGGGTATCCTTTAGAAGCACCTGAGCAATAAGGACAATGCAGAAAGTAAGAAAGTTTAGTACTGCATCTGGGACAATACACTACCCTTGGATTCTTTTCCAGGTAGCAGGTGACACGGTAGAAGCAATATGAAGTAAATTTGTTGTAACTTCAAAGGGAGCAGACTGGAGGAGTGGGTGTGAAACCAGGGACATTACTTGTGGGGTTGGTGTCAGAACATTGAATTCCTCAAACAACTGTTGTATAAACAGCTTGGTAAATAATGGTGTTGTTAAAAAAGGGTTTTTTTTAAAAGAGAAATTCACTGAAGTTTTAGCAAAGTCTGAATGTTTTGTATGGTTTTGGTGTATCAACTCTAAGACTTGTACTCTTTTAGTGCCATGTGATAATAAGGAATAAAGTCTATTCTAATTTTCAACTCCTCTATGACAAAAATTCATACATCTGTGATACTGGAATGGGGGAAATATGATGGAGAACAGAAATAATATTCATACTATTTGTCATTATTTCTTTACAAAGGATACATGGACATCCCTGGGATATCCAAAACTGCTTATATCACATCTATTTTCTTGCTGCTACAAACAAAACTTTTATGTCTCAGAAGGTTTTGATTCTACTGTTCTGAAGCTTTGGAAAGAATGTATACAAACATTCTGAAGTCTCTAATCATGAAGCATAAGGGAAAAATCAAAATAAAGAAAACCATCAAAGAAAGAGCTTTTTTGCTTCTAGAATCTATATCCCTAATTTTTAATTCAAGGCCATAAGTGTAACTAACTACAAGGGAATATAACTGTAGATTTTGCCAGGTTTTTGACAATCTAGTCATTTTTTGGTCTAATTCTTTTTAACATTCAGCTTTGATGTCAATATATAGATATGCTGATATTTCAACTCATCTGAGATCCAAAGAAGTTTAGTGATGTGAACTTTCCCAGGAAGTTCACCTGACGAGTTTTATAAGTTTATTTTTTCTAGAAAGCCCAAGAATTTGTGTGGGGGGCTGGAGCACAGCAGGTAGGGCAATTGCCTTGAACACGACTGACCAGGGTTCAATTCCAGGCATCCCATATGATCCCTTGAACATCTCTAGGAGTAACTCCTGAGTGCAGAGCAAGGAGTAACCCCTGTGTATCGTCAGGTGTGACCCAAAAAAGCAAACGAAAAAAGAATTTGGAAGTGAATTCATAAATGTGGCATTGCCTTTGGGTAAGTCACTTTAATAAGTAAATATCCTTGAGCTTGAAATTTTATATAAATTATAATTATAATGCATCAGTAACACTAAATTGAAAAATCTTATCCATCTTCTTAGGGAGTTCCTTTATTTTGGGCAGATGTTTGCTTGATAACGTCAATAAGTTGTAGCAAAAATTTAACAAGGTGATTTGAAGAAGCATGGGTAAACGACATTGTACATCTACTTTAAATACATTACCTCTCCGAAATTCTGTCAATAGAATTTCCATAGGACTTTGGCTAGTGAGTAAGGTAAATACAGAAAGCTTTATATTTCCAACTTTAGTCATCTTTGCATGTATTAAAGGTGAAAGATTTATACGATCTGAAGAGAAACCAGAGTTTGAGAAGAGAAACCAGTTGGAGCTGGAGCAATATAACAGCAGATAGGGCCTTGCACACGGCTGACTCATCGGACCCGGGTTTGATTCCTCCGTCCCTCTCAGAGAACCCGGCAAGAAACCGAGAGTATCTTGCCCGCATAGCAAAGCCTGGAAAGCTACTCATGAAATATTCAATATGCCAAACACAGTAACAATAAATCTTACAGTGAAGATGTTACTGGGCCCGTTTGGGCAAATCGATGAACAACGGAAGGATAGTGCTACAGTGCTAATTAATATGTAACAATGAGCAAAAATAGCCTGAATTCTTGCTATTATTTTCTTTCTCATGAAGTAGGCTTCGACAGAAAAACATTTAGCTAAAACAGATTCAGTCACCTTCTTCAGAACAGGCTCTACTCCCTCTTCACAATCTCACTAAATTACGAGTAAGGAAGTATAAAAGGTAATATATGTGTAATAGAACTAAAAGGGGATAAAGAGCCAAGCCAAGGACTCACAAGAGATCTTAAAAAGTTTATGAAAGATTGGAAACATAAGGAATTATTTTGATAGATGAAATAGTCATAAGTCACGTATTGTTTTGAAAATGCATCATTTTTAGTCCATTTCATTGTGAGAAAATTATAGACTATACGTCCATAAAGATACATAAGCCTACTACACGCCTAGACTTCATACAGGCATCACATTTGCATATATGGTTTGTTGTTGACCAAACCATTATAATATAGAATATGACTTTAGTGATGATGCCATAGCTCAAACACACAAGAAGGCAAAAGAAAACAAAAGCAGCTAAACAACCTCTGAGAGGATAGATTTCTTTATTAAGTGTTATCATATACAAAGAGTTTCAATGTAAATTCAAAATTATTAATGAAAATACATTATTAAAAAAGAAGAGGTTAATATTATAATAATAAAATAATACAGGTTAAAAATACCTGTATTATATGTAACACCAACACAGGCCCATGTGGAGAGGTGTCCTCTATGTTAGAATAGGAGAATATAGCTATAATAAACTTAAAAGAGCTGTATCAATGTTTCTCAATCTTTTTCCAAACATGGCTAACCTTTTGACCTTGTTCTTTTCTGTTGCCATATTTCCTACTGGTTGATCCCCTAATGTCATGCAGTGGACTTTATAGATACAGTTTTCATCTGTATTCCCCTTAAAATATTCTGGTGGCACGCAGGAGAGTATTTGGATTACTGGTCTAGAGTACTATTATTATCACGGTCAGGGTCAGGGTCCTCCCGTTGTTCATCGATTTTCTCGAGTGGGCCCAGTAACGTCTCCATAATGAGACTTGTTGTTACTGTGTTTGGCATATCTAATACGTCATGGGTAGTTTGTAGTTCTTGATATTTGAAGTAAAATAGATTTTTTCTTAACAGTGTGTGTTCTGCCTGCCTCCCTTATTTCTGTCCCTGCACCTTTCAAAATAAACATTCTACATAAAAGAAACACCTTTCTTTTGAGATGGAGAAAGATCTACATACCACCAGGTGAAATAAATACCAACTATTATTTATTTATTTATTTATTTAAAAATTTATTACTGAAACACCATGAGATACAGTTGTAGACTTACAAATTTTTTGCTTGGGATTCAGTTATACAATGGTTGAGTACCCATCCATCCAACAGTGCCGATTTTCAACCACCACTGATCCCAGTATCCATCCCACCCCCAATGCACCCCACCATCCCACCATGCTTCTGTGGCAGGGAATTCCCTTTTATTCTCTCTCTCCTTTGGGGTGCTTGCTAAAGAGGTATTGAGTGGAAATCACATTCAGTCTATAGTCTACTTTCATCATGCGTCTCCAATCCTGGGAGGATACTCCCAACACTCTTTATTTGGTGCTCCCTTCTCTGTTTCAGCTGCCTTATCCCCTAGCCATGGAGAAAACCTCCTGATACTTATCTAGGCTATCCTTGGGTGTTAATCTCCTTTTTTGTTACTTTATGTTCCCCAGATGAATGCAATCTTTCTATATCTGTCCCTCTATTTTTGACTCATTTCGCTTAGCATGATAATTTATAGTACCACTTGCATGTAAATTTCATGCCTTCATCTTTTCTAACAGCTACATAGTACTCCATTGTATAGATGTAAAAAAGTTTCTTTAACCAGTCATCTATTATGGGGCTTTCAGGTTTTTATCAGATTCTAGCTATTGTAAACAGTGCTGCAACGAACAAACAAGTGCAGATGTCTATTTGACAATACTTTTCTGTCTCTCTAGGATATAATCCAAAAAGTGGTATTGCTAGGTCAAATGGGAGCTCAATTTCTGATTAGAATAGTCCACGTTATTTTCCAAAAGGGCTGAGCCAGTCAGCATTCCCACCAGCAGTGAAGGAGGATCCCTTTCTTGTCACATCCAGCCAGCACCGGTTGCTTTTGTTCTTTTGGATGTGGGCCAGTCTCTGTGGTGTGAGATGATATCTCATTGTCGTTTTGATCTGCATCTCCCTGATTATTAGTGATGTAGAGCATTTTCTCATATGCCTTTTAGCCATTTGGATTTCTTCTTTGAGAAAGTTTTGTTGCCACATTTTTTGATGGGGTTGTATGTTTTCAGAGTTCAACAAGTACCTTATATGACCTTGATATCAACCCCTTGTCGGATGGGTATTCGGCGAATATCCTTTCACATTTTGTAGACTGTCTTTTATTTTGGTCACTGTTGTATTGAGTTGCAGAAGGTTCTTAGTTTAAGATAGCCCCGTTTGTCTATCTCTGTTTTCACGTGCTTGGCCAGTGGCATGACATCTTTGAAGATACCATTAGCTTCAATGTCATGGAGGGTTTTTACAATTGTGTCTTCAATGAACCTTATGGATTGCGGTCTGATGTGGAGGTCTTTAATCCAGTTTGATCTTACTTTTGTACATGGTGTTAAGCAGAGATTTGAGCCCATTGTTTTAAATGTAGCGATCTAGTTTTGCCAGCACAATTTGATAAACATGTTTTCCTTGCTCCACTTCACATTTCTTACTTCCTTATCAAGTTTAGATGATCATCTGTTTAGGGGGAGATGTCAATATATTCAACCCTATTTCATTAGTCTGCAACACTTCTTTTGTTACAGTACCATGGTGTTTTAATAATTACTGCTTTGTAGTAGAGTTTGAAGTTAGGAAAGTTGATTACTCCCATTTCCTTTGCCCAAAAATTGGTTTAGCAATTCTTGGAGGCTTACTGTACTCCATATGAATTTTAAGACTGTTTGCTTCATTTCTTTGAAGAATGTCACGGGTATCTTTATAGGGATCACATTGAACTTGTACAACGATTTGGGAAATATTGCCATTTTGACAATGTTAATTCTCCCGATCCATGAGCAGGGGTATCTTTTCATTTTCTCGTGTCTTCTTTTATTTCCTGAAGTAACATTTTGTAGTTTTCTTTGTACAGGTCCTTTACTTCCTTAGTTAAGCCGATTCCTAGGTACTTGATTTTTCTGGGGCACAATTGTGAACGGGATTTTTTTTTTCATGTCGCTTTCTTCTCTCTCACTGTTTGCGTATAGGAAAGCCATGGACTTTTGGGAATTGATTTTATAGCCTGCAATTATACTATACAAGTCTACTGTTTATAGGAGTTTCACGGTAGAGGTTATAGGGTTATCTAAGTATATTATCATATCATCTGCGAATAGTGAGAGTTTGATTTCTTCCTTTCCTCCCTAAATGCCCTTAATATCGTTTTCTTTTCTAACCGCTATTGCCAGTACTTCCAGTACTATATTGAACAGCTGTGGAGACAGTGAGCATCCTGGTCTCCTGCCTGATCTTAGAGGGAAGGCTCTCAGTTTTTCTCCATTGAGGATGATGCTTGCTGTGGCTTGTGGTAGATGGCCTTAACTATATTGAGGAAAGTCCCCTCTATCCCCATTTTGGGGAGAGTTTTCATCATAAATGGGTGCTGGATCTTGTCAAATGCTTTCTCTGCATCTATCCATATGATCATATGATTTTTTATCTGTTATTTTGTTGATATGATGGATTATTTTGATTGATTTTCGAATGTAAAACCATCCTTGCATCCCCGGGATGAATCCCACTTAGCCATGGTGTATGATCTTTTGGATGAGTTGTTGAATTCTATTTGCTAGTATTTTATTGACAATCTTTGCATCCATGTTCATCAGGGATATCAGACAGTAGTTTTCTTTTCCTGTGGTGTCTTTGTTCCCTTTTGGTATTAGAGATATACGGGCTTAATAGAAACTTTTTGGGAGAATTTCTGTTTCTTCAATTTCCTGGAAAAGCTTGAAAAGAACTGGCAATTGTTACTCTTTAAATGTTTGGAAAAATTCACTAGTGAATCCATATGAACCTGTGCTTTTGTTTTGGGGAAGACTTTTGATTACAGTTTCAATGTCCTTGATGTTAATAGGTCTGTTCAGGTATTCTAGATCTTCTTGATTCAGGCTTGGGAGGTTATAGGAATCCAGGAATTGATCCATTTCTTCTAGGTTCTCTTGTTTCGTGGCATACAGACTTTCAAAGTAGTCTTTGTTGATCTTTTGAATTTCCTTAGTTTCTTTTGTGATATTCCTTTTCTCATTTACGATTCCGTTTATTAGGGTCCTCTCTCTCTCTTTCTTTGTGAGTCTTGCTAGTGGTTTATCTATCGTATTTATTTTCTCAAAAAACCCGCTCTTGGCTTCATTCATCTTTTGGATTGCTTTTTTGGTTTCTATGTCGTTGATTTCTGCTCTATGTTTTATAATCTCTTTCCTTCTTCCGGATTTGGGCTCCTTTTGTCGTTCCTTTTCTAAAATACTGAGCAGTGAAGTCAAATTGTCCATGTGAACCCTTTCTTCCTGAGAAATGCTTTCAGAGGTATAAATTTTCCCCTTAATATGGCTTTAGCTGCATCCCATAGGTTCTGGTAGCTCGTGTCTTTATTCTCATTTGCTTCCAGGTATCTTTTGATATCGTCCTAGACTTCCTTCCAGATCCACTCATTGTTCAGCACTGAGTTGTTCAATTTCAGGTGTTTGATTTGGTTCTCCGTGTCTGTGTGTGATTCACTTATATTCTCAGTGCATCGACAACTGAAAAGATTGTTGATACTATTTCTTTCTTTCTGATTCTGTTGATGTATGGTTTGTGTCCTAGCACATGGTCTATTTTGGAAAATGTTCCGTGTGCACTGGAGAAGAATGTGTCTTCTTTCTTTTGGGGGTGTAAAGCCCTGTATAGGTCTATAAGCCCTCTCTTTTCTATTTCTTCTTTCAAAGCCAATGTTTCCTTGCTGAGTTTTGTTCTTATTGATCTATCTGGAGCTGATAAGGCGATGTTGAAGTCTCCAGCTACTGGTGTGTTGCTTGCAATGTCCTCCTTAAAATATGTTGGTAGTTGTTTTAAATATTTAGATGTTCCGTCATTAGATGAGTATACATTTAAGAGTGTGATTTCTTTCTGTTTTACGCATCGGTTGATGAACAGAAAATAGCTTTTGCTGTCCCTTCTAATGTTTTTCAACCTGAAATTTATGTTGTCGTATACTTGTATGGCCACCTAACTTTTTTGAGGGAGCTGTTTGCTTGCAGGATTGTTTTCCCTCCTTTAACTTTGAGTCTGTATTTGCTGTGACTGTTCAGTTGAGTTTCCTGTAGGCAGCAGAATGTTGGGTTCTGTCTCTGAATCCATTTTGCTACTCTGTGTCTCTAAATTCGTGCATTTAGACTGTTCACATTGAGAGAGATTATTGTTTTCGGGTTTTGTGTCTTCTTTCTGTAAGGGTCTGTTGTGCTTGTAGGGTTTGTCTTGTCTTATAATAACCCCATTATCCCTTCTTTTAGGTTTGGTTTTGAGTGTATGAAGTTCCTGAGCTGCTGTTCATCTAGAAAAATGTGTACCATTCTTTTGAGTTTGAGTGCAAGTTTAGCCGGATAGAGTATTCTTGGTGAAGCATTCATTTCAGTGTGTTTTTTCACTATATCCCACCATTGCCTTCGGGCTTTGAGGGTTTCCTCTGATAGGTCTGCTGTGAATCTAAGGGGTGCTCCTTTGTATGTGATTTCCTTCTTTGACCTTGCTGCTTGCAGTATTGTGTCTCTATGCAGTATTGTATCTCTGTCCGTGGCATTGATCATTCTAACTATGATATGTCTTGGAGTGTTTTTTTAGTGTCTCTTTTAGCTGGCACCCTTCAGGCTCCTTGAATCCGAATGGCTGCATTGTTGAACTCTGGGAACTTTTCAGCATTGATTTGTTTGACCGTGGCTTTTTCATTGGGATTGTTTTCCTGACCTCCTGGTACTCCTATGATTCTTAAGTTGTTCCTCCTCGAATCATCTGTTATGACTCTAATTCTCTCTCGAACTATTTTGAGGTCTCTTGCATTGCTTGTTGGTGCCTGTTGGCTTGGTGCAGCTGATCTTCCAGCTCACTGATTCTGTCTTCAGCTGTGGCCATTCTATTGTTGAGGGCACAGACTGAGTTTTTTATTTCTTCCACGGAATGTTTCATTCGTGACATTTCTGTGCATAGTTTTCCAATTTCTGCTCTTATTTCTTCCCTTAATTAATCTTCTGTTTCTCTCATGTTATTGGATATCTGTCTCACTTTTTCATTTAGTTCATTGATCATCCTCATTTCTTCATATCTGAATTCTTTCTCAGAGAGGTCCTTTAGGTGAGTGGCACCTACTGAGGCTCCTGGACTCTTCGTCGTCCTCCCCTGGTGTTGGGGATTTGCATTGTTTTTTCATGTTGGTGTGGAGGTTTGGGGACTGAGATGTTACACTAGATTTCTTGATATGACTAAAGTACCTGTGGTCGTGTGAGCGTTCACTGGCCCCAAATTAGGCCACACCCATTTCTACTGAAGCCACGCCTACTTCTGAAAAGGCCACACCCCCAGGGGTACCTAGTGTGTGTGGCAGGTACTAGCTGGGAGGGGACAAAGACCAGCACAACGTAGGGGAGGAAGAGGAAGAGGCTCAGGGATGCTGTCGACCCAGGGTCCTAGAGGACGCCTGTTGGGCTTGTGCAGAGAAAACTAAGTCCCAGGTTCAAATACTGGAGGTTTAACTGACCTGAGAGTGGAAGAAGACTGGCACAGCGTTGGGGACGAACAGAAAAAGGCTCAGGGATGCTGTCATCCCAGGGTCCTAGTGTATGCCTGGGGTGCTTGTGCAGAGAAAACCAAGTCCTGGGTTCAAATACTGGAGGATTAACTGACCTGGGAGTGGAAGAAGACTGGCACAGCATCAGGGATGAATAGGAAGAGGCTCAGAGATGCTGTCCTTCCAGGGTCCTAGAGGACGCCTGGGGCCTGCAGGATATGTTTTACAATTGTTTCTTCTTAGATCTTTATTAGTATAGGTTTACTGGAAGATAGCATAGAAAGGAGTGTATGTGTGTGTTTGTGTTTTTGTGTGTGTTTGTGTGTTCTGGAAGGAGTAAAATGACAAGAGATCTGAGATAAATGCTCCAAAAGGTTAGACATAATTTTGTCAGCTGTGGGTTTGTTGTATATACCTGTTACTATCTTTAGTTACATTCTGTCTAGTCCTATTTTTTAAATTTTTGCTTATTAATTGATGTGAATTTTTATCAAAAGTTGTCTCTCCATCAAGTTTTATAATCATATGATCTTTATCTTCCCATTTTTGCTATGATAAATTGCCTCAATTGACTTATTGAACCATTCTTGCATACTTGATCATAGTATATGATTCTTGGATATGTTGTTCAATTTAGTTCTCTAAGAATTTGTTGAAGATCTTAGCATTAATTTTCATCAATATATGTCTCATTTTATATTTTTTAGTTTTCTGCTTTTGGGTTTTAGAGTAATGTTGGGTTCACAGTAATTTTTAGAAAGAATTCTTGCTTCTTCAACATTTTAGAAGAATGTGAAGGGTCTGGGCACCTAATCTTCTTTGATGTTTTGGTAGAACTCACCAGTGAATCCATCAGGATCAGAGTTATTGGTTGGACATGGGGTTTAATTACAGTTTTAATTTCCTTAATTGGTCTGTTCATTTTTTCTGCTTTATCTTGATTCAGTCCTGGTGCACTGCATGGTTCTTAGAATTCATACATTTTGGGGACATAGAGTCCTTCATAATTTTGGTAGAACTTAATAGTGAATCCATGAAGACCAGGGCTATTGTTCCTGGTGAGATTTTAAATTATTGTCTCAGTTTCCTTATGCATGATTGGTTTTCTACTTCCCCTTTATTCAGTTTTGGGAGACTTACAGTTCTAAGAATTCACCGTTTCTTTTAAGTTTTCTAGCTTGATGGTATAGGGTCGTTCATAACAACTACTTGTGATCTTTTGTATTTATGAGGTATCTCTTTGGATTTCTGTCATTTCATCACTGATCTGAATTATTTGAGTTTTCTATTTTTTTCTTTGTTCTTTCCAAAACAGAAACCAAAAACAGGAATACCCAAAGTAAGCAGATCCTGGTTCCATTGTTCTCTTGATTTCTATAGCACTGATTTCTGCCCTATTTTTTAAATTATAAAGGTAAACGTAAAGGCCCTCCCGTTGATCATCGATTTGCTCGAGCGGGCCCAGTAATGTCTCCATTGGAGACTTTGCTTTTACTGTGTCTGGCATATAGAATATGTCACGGGGAGCTTGCCAGGCTCTGCCGTGCGGGCGAGATACTCTCGGTAGCTTGCCGGGCTCTCTGAGAGGGGCAGAGGAATCGAACTCGGGTCGGCCATGTTGGCTGCGTGCAAGGCAAACGCCCTGCCACAGTGCTATCGCTCCAGCTCTATTTACTATGGAGTGCATCTGTTTGTTCTTTTTCTAGTTTCTCAAGCTGTGAGGTTAGGTCATTGATTTGAGTTTATTCTCTTTTTCTGATGTAAATCTGTTGTGCTATAAACTTTTGTATTAGTACTGATTTGTTTTAAGGAAACTTTTTATTTCTTATTTATTTCCTCAGGGGACTATATGGGATGCGGGGGATCAAACCGAAGTCAGCTGTGTTCAAGGAAAACGTTCTACCCATTGCGCTATTGCTCTGGCCCCCTTAGGACTAAATTTTCTAACCAATTATGTTCATGAAAATAAGCTAGATAGAATCCGGGCCAAACAATCAGTGACCTAGGTATCTTCAGTTTGGGGAAGGACTGGAAAAAAACAGTAAAACTGTGTTATATACAGACAATTCTTTTGTAAATGAAATTTCTAAATCTGTAGACTGATGCCAAATTGAGGTGTATGTGATACCAATAGATAAAAGAAAAATAAAACTATTTGATTTCCAATCTCTTGCTAACATCTCTTCAAAAGCTTATTCTTCAAATCAGGAAAACTGTACAGAATACATAATTTAGAAGGAAACTAAATCCAACATGTATAAAGAAACATACATTTCACCATTTTGATGCTCTTGGTTAGAGGATTGGTATTTATAAAATAAGTACTAAAATAATTATTTACATTGAAGAGACAAAATAATAAATAAAAAGTAAATGAGTGAATTAATTTCATCCAAGGTTTAAAAAGAAATTGCATTGGACCTGCATTTTGGGCAGTATTTCCTATCTTAAAAATCATCACTGGGGAAGGAGAGATAGCACAGTGGATAGGGCGTTTGCATTGCACACGGCCAACCCGGGTTCGATTCCCAGCATCCCATATGGTCCCCTGAGCACCTCTAGGAGTAATTCCTGAGTGCACAAGCCAGGAGTAACCCCCGTGCCTCGCCAGGTGTGTCCCTAAAAGAAAGAAAAACTTTTAAAAATCATCACTGGCATCACTGTCATCCCGTTGTTCATCGATTTTCTCGAGCAGGTGCCAGTAACATCTCCATTAGTCTCAGCCCTGAGATTTTAGCAGCCTCTCCTTACTTTTCTTTTCCAATACTGCCGTATTGGAGGCTCTTTCAGGGTCAGGGGAATGATATTCATTATTGTTAGTGTTTTTGCGATAACGCAGTGGTAGGGCATTTGCCTTTGGTGCAGCCAGCCCTGCCAAGCCGGATTTGATTTCTCCACCCCTCTCGGAGAGCCCAGCAAGCTACCGGGAGTATCTCGCCTGCGCAGCAGAGCCTGGCAAGCTCACCGTGACGTATTCTATATGCCAAACACAGTAACAACAAGTCTCAAAATGGAGACGTTACTGGGCCCACTAGAGCAAGTGGATGAACAACGGGAGGGCAGTTGTTGTTGCAGTTACTGTTTTTGGCATATTGAATATTCCCCGAGTAGGTTGCCAGGCTCTGCCGTGGAGGTGGGATACTCTCAGTAGCCTGCCGGGCTAGGGTAGGGAGTTTCTTATGATATGTCCAGGAATATGTAAGATTTGGCCGGAGTGTATGGAAAGTGGCCTGGAGCAGTTGGGTAGTGGAGGTCGGCCGCAAAAGTTGGGTCCCTTGGGGCAGGAAGTGTTTTCACCCATTCCCTCTGGGTCACTCCAAGTGAAAACAACCTGGCACGGAGCAGATATATCTTAAAATTAGTGCCATTAAATCCAAGAAAGCAGAACGTCATTCCGTTTGTTTAGGTCTTCCTTCTTTTCTCTGAACAATATTTTGAACATTTCAGCTTATAAGAATTACATCTCTTTAATTAAATATTTATTGTTTGTTTAGGGATGTTTTTGATTCAGGGATCTCTCCTGGCCATGCTTAAGGGTCCATTCTCACTGGATGCGTTGATATAACATTTTTGGCTAAATTTGACTTTCCCTGATAATAAATGATAATGAACACTGCTTAGTGACCATCTGCCTTCTTTTCTTAGAGGTGTATGTTAATTTCCTTTCCTAATCTTTACGGAATTATTGAACTTGCTCTTTGTGAGTATTTGTATATCTTGGACATAAATCATTTATTTGATGCATTGTTTGGAAATATTTTTTCCCATTTAGTGGGTGTCTTTTAATTTTACTCCAAGATTTTTTTATTCTTGATCACTTGATCACTTGACTTCCCGTTAATTGTTGGTTTGCTTGAGCGGACGCCAGTAAAGACTCCATTTGTCCCTGTCGCATGCTACTGTAGCCCAATGGCGTCTGTTCGTGCAAGGAAAACAAAGAGCCTCAAACAGATCCTTCATGATCTTGATGAAGAAGTCTGACCATCTGGTAGGTGGGCGGCCACGAGGTCTTTTGACATCCTGTGGAATCCAGTCAATAATGGCTCTAGTCCAGCGGTTGTCTCTAAATCTCATTACATGACCAACCCATCTGACTTTTGACGCCTTGGCAAACGAGACAGCATCCCTGATTCTTGATCGTCGACGGAGGTTGGAACTCCAGATTCTTTCTCTCATTTGAGTGAAACGTGATATTCCAAGCATAGCTCTTTCAATTCCTCTTTGGGAGATCCAAATAGCGTTCTCATCCTGTTTATCTAGGGCCCAGGTCTCTGAGGCATATGTTAATGCAGGAAGAAGAGTGGAATCAAAGAGATGTGTCCGGAGCCGGAGGTTCTTCATCCTTTTAGCTATTTCTTGGATGCTCTTGAAGGCATTCCAAGCTGCTCTCTTCCTCCTGCACAGCTCGGGTGCCAGGTCATTTGTCATGTTAACTTCTCAACCTAGGTACACATAGCTGTTGCATTCGGAGATGGTCATTCCATTGAGAGTGAATGGAGCATCAGGAACGAGGCTGTTTCTCATAAACATTGTCTTGTGAGATTCAGCTCTAGTCCAATCTTTCCACACTCACGGTCAAAGTCGGCCAGCATTTGTGTCGCTTGGCTAATGTTTGGTGTTATTAAAACAATGTCATCAGCAAAGCGGAGGTGGTGTAGTTGCCAACCATCTATCGTCACTCCCATTCCTTCCCATTCCAGTTGTCGCATGATGTTCTCGAGGGTGGCACTGAAGAGTTTTGGTGAAATGGTATCACCCTGCCGAACCCCTCTCTTGACATCAATGATTACTTCTTTGTAGAATGGTGATATCCTAGTAGTGAATCCGTAATACAGCTCACGGAGGATCCTGATGTATTGAGTTTGAATGCCCTGATTGGCTAGGGCTTTAATGACCGCTTCCATCTCAACAGAATCAAAGGCCTTCTTTAAATCAATGAACGTTAAACAGAGCGGCATCTTGAACTCCCGACAAACCTCAATGAGCTTGGTTATCGTATGGATATGGTCGATGGTGCTGAATCCTTTGCAGAACCTGGCTTGCTCGCATGGTTGTCCTTCATCTAGTGTTCTGCCAACCCTATTCAGGATGAGTCGAGTGAACAGCTTGTAGATGACAGACAATAGGCAGATCGGGCGATAGTTGTCAATGTCATGGATGTCTCCCTTCTTGTACAGTAGTACAGTCCTGCTCATTTTCCATTGGGACGGAACCTTGCATTCAGACAGCTTGTGAAGAGCCGAGCCAGTGTATTGATGAGTACTGACGGCAGGTTCTTCAGGTGTTCAGGTCTGACCTTGCCGTACCATATTTGATAGGGTTCAAATATGGTTTGAACCATGGTAACACCTACAAGGGCGATTAGAGGCAGCCCCAAAAGCTTCTATCCCTCTCAGAAATCTTGTCAAGCCACCGAGAGTATTCCACCCACACGGCAGAGCCTTGCAAACTATCCGTTGTGTATTTGATATGCCATAAACAGTAATTACATTGGGTCTCATTCCCCTGACCCTGAAGGCGTCACCAATATGGCAGCATTGAGAAGGATGAGAAAGGAGAGGCCAATAAAATCTCAAGGCCGAACTAGGATGCCACAACGAAGGAAGACAAAAATGATTGTACTTTCAATGCACATATGCTAGCATCAGTTGCATCCATCAAGGACCTGATGGTACAAGCGTGAAAGATCAAGTATGACATCATTAGTCTGACCGAGACAAGAAGGCACCAACCTTATCATGCCTTTTTCGACACTGGAGAATTGTTCCTCGGAACATGCAATAAAAGAGGTGTCGGAGGCGTTGGTGTACTTGTCAACACAAACTTGGCCTTGAGCATTGATTCATTCGAATGCCTAAAAACCTGAATTGGACGTTTACATTTGAATAGATGTGGCTCACTGCAGGCAGTTTCTATCTTCGTTGTCTGCACACCAACATCCAATTATGTAAAAGTAAAGTAAAGTAAAGGCCCTCCTGTTGACCATCGATTTGCTCGAGCGGGCCCAGTAACGTCTCCATTGGAGACTTTGTTGTTCCTGCGTTTGGCATATTGAATACGTCACGGGGAGCTTGCCAGGCTCTGCCGTGCGGGCGAGATACTCTCGGTAGCTTGCCGGGCTCTCCGAGAGGGGCAGAGGAATCGGACTCGGGTTAGCCATGTTGGCTGCGTGCAAGGCAAACGCCCTACCGCTGTGCTATCGCTCCAGCCCAATTATGATGGAGAAATTGAGAAGTTCTACCTGGAGCTGGAGAAGTACTATAAAGAAGACCACACCTTCTACAAGATCATTGTGGGTGATTTTAATGCCAAGATAGGACTGAGAAGATCAGCCAAAGAACTTCACTTTGGAACCCATGGCCTAGAATGGAATGAACAGGGTAAGAGACTGTCTGAGTTCATCCTGTCGACCAAGACCATCCATGGTAATTCAAGGTTCCAGAAGGCCGAATCTTAACGTTGGACATGGGAGTCACCAGTGGACGATTCTACAATGAAATAGACCACATCATATTCAATCGATGATTTTGCCTGACCGATGTCGCTGTTGTCCCAAAATTCCAAATGGGATCGGACCACCGTCTCCTTCGTGCTAAATTCTACCTCACAGAACGAGGAGAAAAGAATGCAAAGTTTAAGAAGCGTACTCCCAGAACGACCACCAACTGGGAGCTCTTTGGCTCTGTTGCGGCAACATGGGAAGATGCCATTGTTGACAACAATGATGAGGAATATGATCAACTTGTTCAGCACCTCCATGATTGTGCGAGGAACGCCAAGAGACAGATAGCCACAAAAAAATGCCTGTGTTCGAAAACTCTTGAGCTTATTCACCAACGTGGTTTCGCGCATGCCTCAGGCAACCGCAAGCGAATGTCTGAGGTCGCAAAGCAGTGCAGAGATGCGATCAAGGAAGACTTCAAAGAGAGAAGACCAGAAGTTCTGGTAGATGTGGCAGAAGCCGGGAAAAGTATTCGTAATGCCCGCCTGTCCTTCGCCAACTGCAAGACCAAGATGACTGCCCTCCAATGTCTTGATGGATTTATCACATCTTCCAGAACGGCAATGAAGAAGATTATCCATGACTTCTACTCAAATCTCTTTCATAGCCATGTCCACCTGCCGACATACCAAATTCCACAGGATGCATATGCCATTCCCAATGTTCTCCCTTCCAAAATCCGACACGCCATTTCGTTGGTAAAGAAACAAACAGCACCCGGCCCAGACAAGGTCAGACATGAACATTTTTTTATTGCCAGGAAAATTTTTGATGTAGTCAAATTCATTTATTTTTCTGTCTGTTACCTTTGCTAATGGAATCATAACATGGAGGACACCTTTGAGCTTTAAATCTTGGAACATTCTGCTTACAGTCTTCTCTTCTTTTTCCAAATTCTGTTTAATTAAAGCTTCATTACAAAATTATCCACAGTTGTGAGTTTGAGATACAACATTCCATGACCAGTGTAACCAATCCCATGACCAGTGTTCCCAAGTTCCCTCTCCTACCACCCACTCCACCCCAGCCTGCCATCTTGACAAGCATCTTTGAAGTTTGGTTATTAAAGTTGGGGTCTTCTGATTTCGGTGGTCATGTTCTAAATCTTTTAGTACTTATGGATTTTGTTTTCTACCATTTTGTAGATAATTTTTCTATCAATATCCATGAAATATTAATCTATCATTTTTCTTTTTTATAACTTTATAACCTGATTCCTTTTCTTTTGTATATTTTAGTTTTTTCTTTTACATTGAGATCCTGTAATTGACAGTATTATTAATGATACTTCCATGCATACCTCATTCTAACAACACACCCTCCACCAGAGTGCTATCTTCCTTCCACCAATATCTCAAGGACCCCTCCCATCCAGCCCACTTCTCTCCCCAGGTAAGCTATTCTGTGAATCATTTCTCCAATTATGTTGCCTTTGGCCATTTGTTGCTTCTTCACTACCTTATACTTACAAAAATTCTTTTTTTATGGTCACATTCTGAAGCTCCAGGTAAATGTAAGTTTTTGAGAGTCCAATCCAGTACCTTAGTTAAGTCAAGAAATGAAGAAAAATGTAACTGACATGTATAACTTCCTGTCACACCTTGTAAAAAATGAGAGCCACAAACATTTTATCTATCCAAATTGTGCTTGATGTGTGATTAATATTGAATACAAGAACATCTGTTTTGAGGCAAATTGAAAGGATACATACAGTTATAGAATATCGCTGTTCAACAGGCTCCTTGTTCCCAGGCACAAACCAGGATGCACAAACAGGGAACCAAGCAGGATATTTGAGTTACAAAGCCATCGGAGGAGGGAAGAATAATCAGAATGAGAAGCCTCTGTGCTTGCCCTTCCTGTATGTCTCAGTATATTTTTGTTCCCATGCCTGGATATAGGCCGTGAATTCCAGATGCTAACTTACTACAACTCAGTACTTAAAAGTAGAATACAGGCATCATCCGAGCAGAATGAAGATACTATTCCAGGCATGACTCTCAGACCCAAGTCACATTTCCAATCCCAAAACACATAGACAGCCTCCCATTTGCGTATAAATCTGGACAAAGGACAGTATTAGGCCTTTTACTTTTTGGAGTCAGTGCGTGCTTACCCCTTCTTTGCAAGCATCTAAAAAAAGAAACATCTAAATAAAAGAAAATTTTCTTCTGCCTATAATATTCTCAGTGAATTCCTTCACAATTTCCCATATCCATTACTATGTCCCAACAATGACAAAAGGATAAAGACAAATAGTTTTGTACATGGGCTGGAGCGATAGCACAGCAGGTAGGGCGTTTGCCTTGCATGCGGCCAACATGGCCGACCTGAGTTCCATTCCTCCGTCCCTCTCGGAGAGCCTGGCAAGCTACCGAGAGTATCTTGCCCACACGGCAAAACCTGGCAAGCTACCCGTGACATATTCGATATGCCAAACACAGTAACAATTGTCACAATGGAGATGTTACTGGGCCCACTCGAGCAAATCGATGAACAACAGGAGAACAGTGACAGTGACAGTTTTGTACATGCAAGAGTTCAGGGAATACCATTTCCTTGAGTACATCTCCATAAAACTGGAAGAGGAAAAATTTATGATAATTAAAGAAACTAACAAGGAGATTATGGATAAAGAACTTTTATTAAATTTTGCATATATTTTAAAGCAGAAACAGGCCTAAAATACATAACATGAAAGGAAAAAATGGAATGCAAATGTTGTGCAAAATAATAGCTTTAATGAATAACTATTACATTAATAGGGAGTTCCATCAATTCTTCATCTGTACCATTTCTGTTTGGTCTACTAATTGCATCTATTAATACATATGCTTTCCCCACCCCTCTGCAGGCAGCTAAAAGTGTCAATGAATTAATTAGGAGAAACTCTCAACAAGTAATTAGTGGGAGTTGGTATCTAACTAGTCTATATCACTTTCCTTAGATAGATATATTCTTCACAACATTAGCTCTACTCACCCACAAAAATAGCAAATATAATGATTCTATTATCAGTTTTTCATTACTCTGCACTTCTTTACTACTATATATCTCTTGCTCTTCACAAATAAAGAAGTTGTACTTGAATGTTTTATAATCTGCATCTGAGGAAATCCAAATCAAGACAGCATAACTAGTCCGAATGGATTGGGAGAGGGAAAGAGAAAATAGAAAGTATTGTACATATCCAATTGCTTTCTCTTTAATTGCTGGGAGCTCAAGGAGATAATCTGATGCTGAGAACAAGGTCACACATGCATAAACATAGTTAGATATAAACAGTAAACCTAAATATAATGTAGAACAGTAGCACTGTCCTCCCGTTCTTCAACGACTTGCTCGAGCAGGCACCAGTAAGCGTCTCCATTGTGAGACTTGTTACTGTTTTTGGCATATCGAATATGCAACAGGGAGCTTGTCAGGCTCTCCGAGAGGGACAGGGAAATCGAACTTGGGTCGGCCATGTGCAAGGCAAACGCCCTACCCACTGTGATATCACTCCAGTCTAGCTGGAGTTGTGGTCACCATCCTTCTTGCCCCACCTTTCTTGCCTCTTATTTTCTGTTGTGGAACTAAATGGGCAGAACTTCAGATTCTCCACACTCTCCAGTTCTGAAGCTCTGCAGACTGTCTAGAGAGTGGCATGATACGCCCTCCAGGCTGGTGTTGCCCTGGGCCATTTTACCACCTGTGAACTGCTGTTGGAGTGGGTGGGGTTTGAGTCAGAATTGGAGCTTGAATTGAGTTTAGAGTTTTAATTGAGTTCCTGCGGAATTCGGATTGAGTTCATTTCCTGCGTAGGATGCTGGTTTTCCTACCCATGCCCAGAGCTGCCTTTGGGCCGCATCATGGGTCAAATGTCAATAAATGTAATGTAAGTAACTAAAATTGAATGGTATAAGTGAAACAAGGAATGAAGAGGAAAAAAATCTATATATCCAGTATTTAGACAATAGGTACTGTTTAAGAAAAAAGAAATTATTGCTGGTACACTACATGACTGAAACTTAATTGTGAACAGTTTTTAAGGGACTATCTCACAGTAATTTAATTACAAAATTTTAAAAAGAAATAGAAATGGCAAAGTTAGGCACCTGAATCCTCTCCTTCAAAAAACAAATGAGAAAATTAGCAAAAATATTATCACAGTAAGCTTTTTTAGAGTCTGAAAATTAACTAGAGTTTTGTAGCATTCCCAAAAGTATATTTAGGTAAATCATATAAAAATAAGAAGCCCTCAAGCACTTTAACTTGTCCTTTTATAATTTTTTTTAGCACTGTGGTAGCACAGTAGCACTGTCTTCCCATTGTTCATCAGTAATCTCTCGATTGTGAGACTTGTTGTTGCTGTTTTTGGCGTATTGAATACATCATGGGTAGCTTTCCAGGCTTTGCCATGCAGGCAAGATACTCTCAGTAGCTTGCCGGGCTCCCGAGAGGGGCAGAGAAATCGAACCTGGGTCAACCGCGTGCAAGGCAAATGCCCTACCCGCTGTGCTATCACTCCAGCACTGTGGTACCCTCAAAAAATTACAACCCAATATTAATGGTAAAGTCTAGCAACTACTGGAGAGATCGGAATATAGCTGAACTCTTTTAAAAATATTGATTCTATTCTTTTATTAAATTTTTTATGTTAGTGAAACAACATGACTTACAAACTTTCATGCTTGGGTTTCAGTTATACAATTATCGAGTACCCATTCCTCCACAAGTGCCCATTCTCCAGCACCAATGATCCCAGTATCCCTCCCACCCCCCAAGGCCATTCCACCCTCCAACACCCTGCCTCTGTGGCAGGGCATTCCCTTTTGTTCTCTCTCTCCTGTTGGGTGTTGTGGTTTCAAATAGAGGTATTGAGTGGCCATCATGTTCGATCTTTAGTCTACTTTCAGCATGCATTTCCCATTCCAAGCAGGTCATGCAACAACATTTTACTTGGTGTTCCCTTCTCTATATGAGCTGCCTTTTCCTCCATCGTGTGAGGCCAGCTTCCAAGCTTGGAACAAACTTCCTGGTACTTATTTCTACTATTCTTGGGTGCTAGTCTCCCGTTCTGTTACTTTATATACTTCACGATGGAATACTATGCACCTGTTAGAAAATATGGTCATGAACTTTGCATATAAGTGGATAAACATGGAAAGTATCATGCTAAGTGAAATGATTCAAAAAGAGCAACAAACATAGAAAGAGCTGAACTCTTTGAAAGCCCCACTTCTCCAAATTGTCAGCTTGTGATTTACCTGAATATTCCCTTAAAAGGCCATACTTACAAGCTCTCTATATCTTATACATGATTTAGAGCTTGCTTACCATAAAATGTACTTGGGGGGAGAGTGAAGGGGGTTCATACCTGGAGTATGCTCAGGGCTTACTCCTGACTCTGTGCTCAGGATCTTCAATTTTGCCTCTCCTGCTTTCTTTCTCTTCTCTCTTATTCTGCGCCCCAAAACTAAACTCTTATGAAGGCTATATCAAATTCATTATTGGTCCGCGATCCTTGTTATTGACTTCTGGTTGGGGTTAGTTAATGAAGAGTACGAATTATACAACAGAGGATGGAAGGAGAATGATGAAAGATCCGAGAATTTATTCAACATCTCCCATCCTGTTGAAATGTTGCAGGTGGATACAGTTTACAGATTTCATGGCTCCTGTAACAGGGTCCTTTTTACATGTTCTTTTCTCTAAATTTCTGTATCCAAAAATCCTCCTTCACTTTCACCCGTACACTTTTTATGAGTTACTCTTCTATCCTTTGTGCTTTCCCTCTACTCTGATATTGTAAACTATGCCTTTATTAAACTTTCTACAGTTAACCAATTAAGTATACTCTACTTGGTTTTGTTGGTCCAAAAGTTAAAGTCAGTAAGATAGATTAATGCATGCATGTCAAACTCTAACCTGAAAATAAATACTAAACTTTGTCTAATACCCTTTGAAAAATCATGAACGGGGCCCAGAGGAGAATTCAGTGGCTTGAGTGCCTGCACTGCAAGCATAAATCTGCAATTTCAATCCTTCATGCAATCACAGGTCCTAGGCATGATCCTAATAGTTCAGTTTCTTTAGTCTGACAGCTCTGCTTTCTCAACCAGAAAGCAGAGAAGTGTTGGCCTAGCACAACAACCAATTTGGGGCTGAACTGCCAGACAGATATGTTTGTGACTCCCACAACTAGGGGGAGTAACCTCCCACAGGGACCTAAACAAAATTTACATCATTGCTAGGAAGAATGAATCCTTGAGAGAACACATGTGAACATTAGAGAAGCCCCTGGCACGTTTTCCAATCAGAATGTGTACAAACACCACAACTAAAAGAGTGTCACCTCTAGAAAGCAAGAGCACAAACACCGCAAATAAGATAATGTAACCTTTGGTGAGCCCCACAACGAAATATGTTAGCATCACAGCCAGGCAGGTGTATGATCCCTAGTCACTACAACAATGAAATAAAGGGATGGGAAGGGAACGATAGGGGGGGGGTGTGATCATATATTGGTCTATAACGAAAAACAAAAACAGAAAATTATCAGTTAATAACAAAAGGAAAATTCTATTTTCTTCGTGTTCTTTAAATTATGTGAAATAAGATTAGTGATTAAATACAACCAAAAACCTATCTACTGGAAAAATGAAAGTGGGGTGAGTTCATTAGTAAAATTAGTGCAAGGCATAAATTTAAAAATTCAATATTTAGGTAGTAAATGTGTCCAAAAACAGAAAAAGAGAGACAAAAGTGTTAACTACCAAGGAGAAAACAGACTTTACCAGATAGATAGATAGCCAACATTTGGTCAGTTATGACAGAATGGTATTTACAAAGTGTTGAGGGAAAAATTATTACACTAGAATTTTATGTCATTTAAAGGCATTAGAGTTATATAAGAACCAGTGAGTTTTCTCATAAGAGAAACTTGCCAAAAGAATGAAAATACATACTTCAGTAATAATCCAAAAAGGACATGTAAGATACAAAGAAAAAAACAGAGAATAAGAAATTTAGAATTGAGCTGCCACATGACCCAGAAATTCCATTTTAGAACATCTATCTCCAGAACATAAAAACAATCAAAAGGACATGTTCACACTATTATCCATCACTGCACAATAGCTAAGATATGGAATCAAGGTAGGTGTCCAATGACAGATGAAAGGATTATCAAAATGTGGTATACACAATGGACTACTATGCAGATGCAAGGAACTATGAAATCATGCAATTTGCTGCAACATGGTAGAAACTGGAAGATACATTGAGTGAAGTAAGTCAGAAGAAAGATAAACACGGAATGACTTCACTTATCTGGAATATAGACTACTGATGAAGAAATACATTGTAGTAAAAGGGGAATGCTCAGATCATATATGACCTTGAAGCTTAGAGGAGAGATAGAGGAGGAAAGAAATCAAGAGGGAAAATAAGAGAACAAGAAGTAATAAGTTAACAGACATCAGGGTTTCAGTTACACCAGTGAAAAAGTGGGGGGTATCGTCATAAACCCCAAACACAGATTTAACAGAACTGAACACATGAGATCGAAGTGGCAACCACTGGAACTTTGTAATGTGCCTGTCAAGTTGACAGGCTGGGGTGGAGTAGGGGTTGGGGTGGGGAGGGAATCTGGGAACACTGGTGGAGGGAAGTTGACACTGGTGGAGGGATTGGTCTTGAGTTATTATGCCTAAAATGCAATTACCAGAAACTTTGTAAATCATAACCCTTTAACGAAACCTTAAAAATAAATTTAGCATTATGATAATTTTAAATAATCATAGAATGTTAAAATAGAAGAAAAACCTATTCTTTGTATATTTAAAACAAAAAGTATCAAAAATACAATAACATGAAAATGGGAGAGTAAACTTTGAACAGTTCCTATTGTTTGGACACGGGATAGAAAGGAGAGTAACTTCTAATTTATTTTTGTATGAATGTTATATTTTGATTGCAAAGAGACCAATGCTACTTTACTTAGTATCTCTTGACATTTACATCTGTATCATAGTCATGTATTAGTGGATAAGCAGCAAATGAAAATGAAAGACAATCTACTGAAAATAGAAAAAAATAAAGACAGAAACAGAGTAACTTTAGGTTCCTGGAAAATTTATGGCTTATATTGTATGCACTGACTTGCTTCTTTGATGACACACTGTATAATAAGGGCAGTGACTTGTATGCAATTGGTATGTTTTCACTCTAAGTATTAAGAGTAAAATTATCATAAATAAATAAGCTATCTAGTTTAAAAGATTCAAAGAGTATTTTAGTCAGGACATAATGAACTGTGTTGTCTAATTATAGCTTACTATATAGTGGACTTTATTTCCAAGTTATCTCCCACTGGCCTTTCTTATAGCTGTTTTGGTCTACTAAGCTAAGCGTGTAATACCAGAGACCAAAATATAAGCACTGTGTTTTTAACTATGGGGAGAAAAAAATTTGTATTAGATGTTATTTCCTTATGGTCAAAAGGTATTTAACTATCCAACTCCCTTAAGTTTCAAAGACAAAGAAGGGATGGAAGTTGGCAGGAATTTTACTTGAAGTATATCTGTGATTGTTCTATTAAAACATTAATTTCCTCGCTCTGAGGTATAGATGCTACGTTTTATCTCTAGAATCTGGAAAGCACCTATATATTGCTGACCCAGCGCTTCAGAAGTTCAGTGCTCAGGCTTGCAAAAACTGGAAGGAAAGATCAGGGAAAATCCCTGTCTAAAATTCACTGTTTCTTTTCCAGATTCTTGGGATTTTGTTGAGTGTGCTACAGAGAAAATTTGTTCATTTCTTACACCTCATCTAGTTAATATGACATTCACTTTCTTATTAGCTGATATGTGGGAAAGACCATACACATAATGTAACTGTGCATAATCACATAGGCCTTTATTGGACATGGTTAAGCACTAAATTCCAGTTTATATATGTAGTAGGTTTAATAAAAAGAGATTCGAATTAAAATTTAAATTACAAAACATGCTTGTCAAAACAGTTATTACTATTTTGTTTTAATTTAAATTTTTATTTCTGGCACTGTGGTTTACAATGCTGTTAATGATAGGCTCCTCTGCATAAAACATTCCATCACCACACCCTCCACCAGAATGTTCACATCCTTCCACCATTGTCCCAGGGTCCCCATCCAAATCCCCACCCCATACCTCCCCTTTGGTAGCTGCCTACTGAAAATGAATTCTCAGAGTTTCGGTCTCCTTCAGGCCTTCATTATTACTTTACTCTGTTTCTTTATCCCACATATGAGAAAGATTCTTCTGTGTCTGTCCCTCTCCTTCTGACTAACTTCAAACAGCACGACATGCTCCAGATTCATCTACATACCAGTAAATTGTGTCATTGAATCTTTTCCTAAAATTGAGTATTACTCCCTTGTATATTTGTGCAACAGTTTTTAAATAATTTTTATTAGTGAAACACCATGAGGTACAGTTGTAGACTTACAAATTTTTGTGCTTGGGTTTCGATTATACAATGATCAAATACCCATCCTTCCACCAGTACCCATTTTCCACCACCATGGATCCCAGTATCCCTCCCACCCCTATCCCTTCCCATCCCACCCTGCCTCTGTGGCAGGGCATTCCCTTTTGTTCTCTCTCTCCTTTTGAGTGTTGTGATCTGCAAAAGAGGAATTGAGTGGCAATCATGTTCGGTCCATAGTCTACTTTCAACATGCATCTCCCATCCTGGGAGGATCCTCCAAATACCCTTTATTTTGTGCTCCTTTCTCTATCTGAGCTGCCCTTTCCCCTAGAATGCCCGGCTGGCCTCTAAGCCATGGAGTAATTCTGCTGGTACTGATCTCGGCTATTCTTGGGTATTAATCTCCTGTTTTGTTACTTTATGTCCCCCAGATGAATGCAATCTTTTTATGTCTATCCCTCTCTTTCTGACTTATTTCGCTTAGCATGGTACTGTTTAATCTCTAGGTGTTTGATTTAGTTTTCTGTTTTTGCGTGTGATTTACTTCTCATTTCAGTGCATTATGATCTGAGAAGATTGTTGATACAATATCTATCTTCTTAGTTTTAAGGAGGTATGTTTTTTGGCTCAGCCTGTGATATATCTTGGAGAATGTTCCATGTACGCTTGAGAAGAATGTGTATTCAGCTTTTTGAGGATGAAGTGTCCTGTATATATCTACTAAGTCCCTTTCTTCAATTGTTTCCCTCAGATGAAGTATGTCCTTGCTAAGCTTGAAACCGGTTGATCTATCAAGAGGTGATAAAGCGATGTTGAAATTTCCCAATAGTATTGTGTTGCTATTGATGTCTTTCTCCAAATCTATGAGTAGTTGTTTTAAGTACTTTGCTGGTCCCTCATTAAGTGCATATACATTTAGTATTGTAAGTTCTTCCTGTTGTACAGATCCTTTGATCAATAAGAAATGGCCCTCGCTGTCTCTTGTGACCTTCTTCACTCTGAAATTGATATGGTCTGATATTAGGATGGCTACCCCAGCTTTTTTATGGGAGCTGTTTGCCTGTAGGATTGTTTTACAGCCTTTGACTCTGAGCCTGTGTTTGCTCTGACTATTGAGATGTGTTTCTTGCAGGCAACAGAATGTTGGGTTCAATTTTCTAATCCATCCTGCCACTCTATGTCTTTTATTTGGTGCGTTTAGCCCATTGACATTGAGAGAGATTATTGTTATGGGGTTTTGTCCCATTGTTCTGTTGAAATTTGGTGTATTTGACGGGCCTTTCTTGTCTTAAAGTATCCCATTTAGTTCTTGTAACCATGGTTTTGATTCTCTGAAGTTCCCGAGCTGTTGTTTGTCTGTGAAACTGTGTGTTGTTCCTTCTGTTATGAATGAGAGTTTCGCTAGGTAAAGTATGTTTGGTGAAGCATTTATTTCATTGAGTTTTTTCATTATATTCCACCACTATTTTCAAGCCATGAGGGTTTCATCAGACAAATCAGCTGTGAATCTTAAGGATCCTCCTTTGTAGGAAATTTCTTTTTTTGATGTTGCTGCTTTCAGAATTTTGTCTCTAAGGTTTTGGTCATTTTGATCAGGATGTGTCTTGAGGTATTTTTATTCGGATTTCTTCTAGCTGGTACCCTTCGGGCCTCCTGAATGTGGTCCCAAGTTTTCTTCAGCTCTGGAAACATTGTAGCAATGATGTCTTTGACCACTTCTTCATCAGGGTTTTCTTCCTGTCCCTCTGGGACTCCAAAAATTCTTATGTTCTGCCTCTTGGCTTCATCACGATCTTCTCTTGCCATCTGTTCCCGAATTGTGAGTCTCTTTTCCATTTTCTGCTCTTTTCTGGAGAGTCTCTGAACTTCATCTTCAGACTCACTGATTCTGTTTTCAGCAGCTGTTACTCTGCTGCTGAGGCCTTCCACTGAGTTTTTCAATTCACCTACCAGGTTTTTCAGGTTCCGTCTAAAAGGGTAACTTATGGTTCCTATGGGATATGTAGTGGGAGAATAATTTGCGGCCACGTTAGCAGTTGTGGCTCCAGAAGGGGTCCCTGGCGCTGGTGGTGCTCAGGGCTTATTCCTGGTTGTGCACTCAGGAATAACTACTGGAAATGATTGGGATACCTTATGGGTTGATGGGGATCAAATCCTAGTTAGTATAACAATTGCCTTACTTGCTATATTATCTAGCTGATCCAGTGCTTGTAAATATTCTTTGTGTTGTGTGCCAGTCTCACTGAATGAGATTGTATCTCAGTCTTGTTTTGATTTTCATATCCTTTTGATGATAAAAGCAGGCACTTTTTTATTGTGTTTTTAAAATTTTTTTTAGTGAAACACCATGAAGTAGTTGTAGACTTACAAATATTTGTGCTTGGGTTTCAGTTATATAATGATAGAATTACATCCCTCCACCAGTGTCCATTCTCCACCACCACTGATCCCAGGTATCCCTCCCACATCCATCCACCAATTCCACCATGCCTCTGTAGCAGGGCATTCCCTTTTGTTCTCTCTCTCCTTTTGGGTTCTGTGGTTTGCAAAAGAGGCATTGAATAGCAATCATATTTATTCTATAGACTACTTTCAACATGCATCTCCCATCCAGGGCGGATCTTCCCAGCACCCTTTATTTGGTGCTCCCATCTCTATCTGAGCTGCCTTTGCCCGTAGAGTGTGTGGCTGGCCTCTAAGCCATGGAGTGAACAACCTGGTATTTATCACAGCTGTTCTTGGGTGTTAGTCTCTTATTTTTTTACTTATGTTACCCAGGTGAATGCAATCTTTCTATGTCTGCCCCTCTCTTTCTGACTCATTTCGCTTAGTATGATATTTTCCATGTAGTACCAATTGTATGTAAATTTCAAGACTTCATTTTTTTCTAACTGTTACATAGTACTCCATTGTGTAGATGTACCAAAGTTTCCTTAACCAGTCATTTGTTCTCGGGCATTCTGGTTTTTTCCATATTCTTGCTATTGTAAACAGTGCTGCAATGAACAAACAAGTGCAGATGTCCCTTCGACTATACTTTTTTGCCTCTCTGGGATATATTCCCAGGAGTGGTATTGCTGGGTCTAATGGGAACTCAATTTCTAATTTTTTTTAGAATCGTCCATACTGTTTTCCAAAAAGGCTGAACCAGTTGGCATTCCCACCAGCTATGAAGGAGGGGCCCTTTCTCGCCACATTCAGCCAACACCGGTTGCTTTTGTTCTTTTTGATGTGGGCCAGTCTCTGTGTTGCGAGATGATATCTCATTGTTGTTTTGATCTGCATCTCCCTGATGATTAATGATGTAGAGCATTTTCTCATGTGCCATTTAGCCATTCAGATTTTTTCTTTGAGAAATTTTCTGTTCATTTCGTCGCCCCATTTTTTGATGACGTTAGATGTTTTCTTCTTGTAGAGTTCAACCAAAACTTTTTATAAACTTGATATCAACCCTTGTTGGATGGGTATTGGGAGAATATCCTTTCCCATTCTGTATTCTGTCTTTGTATTTTGATCACTGTTTCTCTTGAGGTCCTTCTTAGTTTAAGATAGCCCTCTGTTTTCACTTGCTTGGCCAGTGGTGTGACATCTTTGAATATACCATTAGTTCCAATGTCATGGCGGGTTTTGCCAACTTTGTCTTCAATGAACCTTATGGATTCTGGTCTGAAGTTGTTGTCTTTAATCCATTCTGATCTTACTTTTGTACATGGTGTTAGACAGAGATTTGAGCCTATATTTTGCATGTAGCTGTCCAGTTTTGCCAGCACAATTTGTTAAAGAGGCTTTCCTCTCTCCAATTCACATTTCTTGCTCCATTATCAAAGATTAGATGATAATATGTTGGGGGGACATGTCAGTATATTCAACCCTGTTCCATTGGTCTGCAGCTCTGCCTTTCTTCCAATACCATTCTGTTTTAATTATTACTGCTTTGTAGTAGAGCTTGAATTTAGGAAGTTTGATTCCTCCCCTTTTCGTTATACCAAGAATTGTTTTAGCTATTTGTGGGAGCTTATTGTTCCATATGAATTTCAGGAGAGTTTGCCTCATTTCTTTGAAGAATGTCATGGGTATCATAATAGAGATTGCATTGAATTTGTACAATGCTTTGGGAAGTATTGCCATTTTGACTATGCTAATTCTCTCGATCCATGAGCTGTGGATATTTTTCCTTTTTCTCCTGTCCTCTTTTATTTCCTGAAGTAGTGTTTTGTAGTTTTCTTGTACAGGTCCTTTACTTTCTTAGGTAAGCTGATTACTAGGTACTTGATTTTCTGGGGCACAATTGTGAACGGGATTTTTTTTATGTCACTTTTTTCTCTCTCACTATTTGTATATAGGAAAGTCATGGACTTTTGGGTATTGATTTTGGGTATAGACTGCAACTTTTTTATGTTACCTATGAGTCCACTCTTGGAAAGCAATATTTTATATATTTTTATGTACTTAGCATTGATCTATGATTTTATATAATTTCAAGAAGTTTGATTTTTCTTTATATGTGTATAATTATCATCACTGACTCACCAAAGTTCCAGTATTATTTCACTACTCTACTCTTTCCTTCCATCCACACTCCTCCATTCTCTTTGATAACAACATAGTTTTTAAGAGTCTAGGAGTTGATTTAGGATATTCTTTCATCATTTTGCTTCATTCAAATGGAATAGTATAATAATAATCAAGGAGACTATTGAGTCATCTCAGGAATATGATCCAAATATCTATTGATTTTTCTCATTCTATGGATCTAACCTACTAGTAAATAACATACCAAACCTGTTGCTTACATGTTGGTTCACTTACTACTCAGGAAACATAGAATTTCATATATATTCAGGTCCTTAACTCTGCTAGTAATTTCCCACATTTAAGCTCAGTACTCTCCCCTTTATCAAGCCTTACTTAACACAGTAGTTCTATTATTTACTGCCCATTATTCTTGGCATGGATTCTAAGCAATTTCTGTCTTTTAATGAGTTCCAGGAAAACCTGTTCTCTAATTAACACTCCTGCCTCAGTCCTTCCTTACACTATCTGGTATTTTGCATTCTTACTGCCAAAGTCCAAGTAGAAAGACACAAGTTTTCAATGGGTGTCCGGTTGGTTTTATGCCTGTCTTAGCAATTTTATGAGAGATTTTTAAAGCTCCTCTTGAAAAAAATCTGTGCCAAGGACCTGGTAATTTTTTTTATATTTTTCCAATGAAGCACGAAGTCCTTCTAATAGCTGTCAATAGCTTTGTTTGCTCAATAGCTGTGAATACTAAAAAGCTTTTAACAACAGTTTCTGTTTTTTATTCTCTATATATCACATCCTGACTACTTTGGTCTGATGTCTGGGTAGAAACTGAATAATTGGCATGCACTCCTAACCAGCCCAAGGTGTTAGGGGTAGGCAAAATCAATCATGCTGAATTCCTCTTGATTTTCAAAAGAAAATTATTACTATCGAAATAGTTCAACACAAAAATTATTGACCTTTACTCTGCTGTTTGAAACTGAAGACATGTATGTAAAGAAAGGAGATTCTTATTCTAAAGTCATTCCTTGGTAGTTGGGTAGAGAGATTACTTGATAATATGCTCCAAAGAGACAGTTAACCAGTATAAGAGGCTAATTTTTAAGAGACTGTGAAAATATGTATGTTCTATTATTACTGTGTCTGTAGTATTTTAAACAAGATTCAGACAATGTAAGCTTAATTAAATTATGCAAAATAATTTATTATATAATAACCAGATTTATCTTGCACTTGATAATATATAAATAAGTACAATGAAATAATCTTCAAAATGTTACTTTACTAATGCAAAGTTAATTTTTTAAAAAGGCATCTAATTAAGCTTTCCTAGAATTTTTCATAGAGATGAGTCAACAAAATTATTCCTTAAAAAGCTCCTTTAAAAGAACTAACTGTTTGAACCTTTAGATTTTTAAGAAGGCATGTTAAATTATTAAACTATTAGTAAGTTTTAGTTAAATTTGCATAAATAAGTAAAAAGTTTGATTCATAACAACTAATTTTATGAACTGTATGTACTTGTACAGTATATTGGATTCTCTTTTGAATAATCAATGTATAAAATGTATTTCTGTTTATTATATAGGCCTTGACTCATTTTGACTTATGAAGGTGTATAGTTGAATATTTGCTTGAATAGCATGCTCTTCATAATCTTGGTTACAAATACAATAACAATTATCATATTTTTGCTTGAGGAGAAAAGATAACTTGTTACAAGGATGAAACATATGATTTTCTTGAGAAGAAAGAATGCATTATAACAATGTGGTGATGAATCACTCATTATTTTTCATATAAATGTTAGACTTCTTTCCTAAGTCTAAAATGTAACCTTTTCAGGAAGTCCTTGTTTCTTTTTCCTGATTTTTCATCCACTTATGCAAATTCCTGTAATTACTGCCATTCTTCCTTCTAGACAATGGTTGGACTGCCTAAGCAAATATAGAACTCTAAATATCTGAAGCTGTGAATATAGAACTCTAAATATCTGAAGCTGTGAATGTCAAGAGGAGCTAAGAATTAAGTTTTAATAAAAGAATAAATAGTGATAGCACAGCGGGTAGGGTTCACAGCGGGTTCGCCTTACAAGCGGCCAACATGGCCGACCCGAGTTCGATTCCTCCGCCCCTCTTGGAGAGCCCGGCAAGCTACCAAGAGTATTCGATATGCCAGACACAGTAACAACAACGTCTCCAATGGAGACTTTACTGGGCCCGCTCGAGCTCGAGCAAAAGTCATATATGTAAGGAGTGTGTTTTACCCTTAATCCCTACATAATAGCCCAGCCAAGTTATTTCTATATTCTACCCCACCCCCTTAAATTCACTTACTACTTAATTAGGCTTTTTAAGGTCCTTCTAAATTGTTATTAACCTCTTCTGTGAAGATAATGGACTTCACACCCTATATCTTCCACTACTACCTTAAGTCAACCTTTGTATAGACAAGTATTCAAAAACATTATATCATCAATATTCATCCATCTAGCACCTATGCTTTGTCTTTCAAACTAGATTTTTCTAAAAACCTTCATTAATTTTAAGATTATACTTCTAATTTTAGAATGCCTCACATACTACTCCCAGAAGAAAAATTATTTCTCTCTGGCCATGCTGTTATGGCAAGCCCCTAACTTTCTCAAATTTACCAGTCCTACTCTTGTCCCCTACTAAATTCTGCCACAGTTCTGAAGTTCCATCATGTCTCCACTGGTTTGAAGTACTGTTAGGACTTTTGTTCAGCAGACATTAACATTTTATTAATGCTACAATCTGTCAAATGAGGGACAACATAAAATTACCTGTTCAACAAATGCTTACACAAAAACATGGGCGCTTGTCTCCAGACTATGTTACAAAGATTTAAGGTCAAAATTGGCAAAAAAATGTAAATATTACTGCACCTATATGTTTATAGCCTAATGGAAAATAAAATATCAACACATAATAAATAAGAAGACATATCTCTAAGAATGGAAATTAATATTTTGTGCTACCTCAGATATTCATTTCTTTCCAGTAGCAAAATAGAATGTAAAAATATTGTTTCACTTCCTTCTCCTTTATATACCTTATCTGGCTTTTGTTTCTATTATTCAAGTAAGTAGTTCTATCTAAGGGCAACATTAATATCCATGATTCTAAATGAGACTTGCCATCTCAGTAGCAGGTGGTACTATTATATATATGCCCCTTTAAGAAACTATGTGTTACTGTAATAAAGGATCAGTTGAAAAAGATCAATTGAAAATGATCAATTGAAATGAATTAAGAGTCCAGAGACACGCTCTCAGGTATATGAACAGCTAATCTTTGACAAAGAAATTAGATGCATAAAGTGAGTCAAGGAAAGCCTCTTCAACAAGTACTGGAAAACTGGTTAATCACATTGAAAAATCACCATCATCATCATCATCATCATCATCATCATCATCATCATCAAGGTCTCAAAAGTCCCAAAAACACTTATCAAAATCATAGGCAAAACTCTGTAATAATGAATTTAGAGGTATCTTCAATAGATTGATAGTATTAGTTAAAGAAATAAAAGCAAAACTAAATAAATGGGAATACATTAAATTAAGAATTATCAGGGCTGGAGAGATAGCACAGTAGGTAGGGTGTTTGCCTTGCACGCGGCTGATCTGGGTTCAATTCCCAGCATCCCAAATGGTCCCCTGAGCACTGCCAGGAGTAACTTCTGAGTGCAGAGCCAGGAATAACCCCTGTCCATCGCCAGGTGTGATCCAAAAAGCAAAAGAAAAAAATGAAAAAGAAGAAGTACCTACACTGTGGAAGAATAAAAAAGACACTCTAATGGGAGAAAATATTTTCTCATCACATACCTGACAAAGGATTAATATACAGATTTATGAAGTACCCACAAAACTTAACAACAATAAATAGCCCCATGAAAATATGGAGAGAAGAGTTGAATAGACATTTCCTCAAAGAAGACACATTAATGGCCAATAGGCCTATGACAAAGTGCTGCTCATCTTTTGTCATCAGAGAAATGCAAATCAAAACAATGAAATATCACCTGATGAAATCAGCACATATCAAAGAGTAGAAACAAACAGTGCTAATAGGGATACTTTTGTCATGTTCAGTTTTTATGGAAAAATATGAAGACTTCTCAAGAAACTAAAAATTCAACTTTCATATGACCAAGCAGTTTTACTTCTTCACATCTACCACAGAGCTTAAAAACTTTATTTTTTATTTTGGTTTTGCCCAGGTTTTACTCCTGATGGGACTTGGGGTGCCAGGTCAGCTTCATACAGTGCAATATATTCTCTCTCCAGTCCCAAAAGCTCAAAATCTGATTCAAAAAGTTATGCACATTTCTATGTTCATGATAATGCTATTCTTCCTCTAAAATCAAAACAGACCAGGTATCTAGAAACAGATAAATGGATAAATAAGCAGTATATAGGTATACAAAACTGAATACCACTCATCTATAACAAGAGATGAAATCATAATTTAATTTTACATGAATTTCAGGATGGAACTGAATTGCATCAGGCTAAGTGAAGTGAGTCAGAATGAGAAAACCAAATGCAGAATCATTTCTTCTGTGAATTATAAGAAAATTTATTAAAGTACTGAAAAAATAGCCAATAACAGACCCTTATAGTTAGCCTACAAAGCTGAGTTTGCTAAGGGGGTTGAGTTGGGGTGGGGAGTGAGAAAGGCCCTAGAGACAATGATGGAGGGACACTGACACTCTGGTGGTGGGCATAGTGCTTGAACATCAGATGCCTGAAACATTACTATTAAGAGCATTGTGAATCATGGTGCCTAAAACAAAAATTTTAAAGGTGAAATAAAAATTTCTCCTGAGTTCTGTATTAGTTTTCTTTTGCTGTTATAACCAATGACCATAAACATAGTAACTTAAATCAAAATCCTTTTATTTCATTTTACTATTGGAGTTCAGAAGTCTAAAATCAATTTCATTGGGACAAATTCATGGCATCAGTAGGATCACATTCTGTCTAGAAACTCCAGGGGCTAATCCACTTTTTTTGTATCCACCACATACCTATGCCTTAAACTTTTTGAAGTTGCCTGCAACTTTTTGGTCTGTGACTCTTTCTTTACATTCAGAACCTTCCTCTAAAATAAAATCTGTTTCTGACTCTTTTATAATGACACTTGTGTTTATGCTAAACATACTTGTTGTTGTTTAGCTTATTATTATATTATTTTTAGTTTTGTTGTGACTATTTTTAGTTTTAAAACATCCACAAAGTCTTTTTTATATAAAAGCAAAATTCACAGATTATAGGGATTAGGGCATGAGCATCTCTGGAGGTCTTTACTCCTGTAATAAATTCTATGACATAACACTCCTATTTCCTTACATCTCTTTTGTCACTTGTCTCTTTGTAGGCTTATCTTGTTCCACAAAAAATTAAATACCGGATTTTCTGAAAGTTTAATCCTAAATTCCTTCCCCTTCACCCTATGAAGATAGGGTTAGCAACAGTTAATTTTATGTGCTAACTTGACTGGTTGAAGGAATGCTTAGATGACATTATTTCAAGATGTATCTCTGAGTGTGTTTTCCAGAAGATATTAAAACATTTCGTTCAGTATGACTAAGTCCTGATTCTCAATTCTTTGGACTTGAACTGAATTATACCACTGACTTTACTTTAGTTTGCAGACAGAAAATTGTGTGATTTCTCTGCTTCCAAAACCTCATGAAGCTATCTCTACATAAATCTCTTTCTACTACATACCTACATATAATATGGGTCCTTTTTCACTTCACTGGAAGTCTCTGACAAATGCAGACTGTGTCTGATATAATTATTTACTACTATGAACCACACCTCTGTTGGGAAAAATATATTTTTAAATAAATACATTTAAATATAATTTAAATTTTATAAACTTAAATTACATTTAAAAAGTATACTTAAAAATTTTTAAATGTCATGAAATATGGGAAAAGTAAAAAGCATATAACTTCAAAAATTATTATACATTATCATATATTATATATAACATATGTACATATGTGAATACATATATATATAAAACAGGGACGGAGCAATAGCACAGTGGGTAGGGCGTTTGCATTGCATGCAGCCGACTCAGTTTAGATTCCTCCATCCCTCTTGGAGAGCCTGGCAAGCTACTGAGAGTATCCCGCTTGCACAGCAAAGCCTGGCAAGCTCCACGTGAAGTATTCGATATGCCAAAATCAGTAACAAAAAGTCTCACAATGGAGACATTACTGTGCCTGCTTGAGCAAATTGATGAACAATGGGAGGACAGTGCTACAGTGCTGTACATATACCATGGTTTTCTTTATCCAGCCTTCTGTTATTGGACACACTGTTTCCAGATTTTGGGTATTGTGACTAGAGCTACAATGATCATAGTAGTGCAAATATTCATTTGAAATAATTTTTAGACCCTTGGGACAGATTTCAAGAAGTGGAAATGCAGATCATAAGAAATCTCACTTTTTAGTTTTGTGAGGTTCCCATTTTTTTTTCTGAAGTGGTTGAAGCAGTTGACATTCCCACCAACAGTGGGCGAGGTGCCTTTCCCCCATATCCATGTCAATACGGGTTCTTTTCGTTATTGTGTATCTGTGCCAACCTGGCCAGTGTGCCGCTACCATGTAATTTTATTTGTATAATTTGAGTTATTTTTTTCCTTTTGGGAAGAGGAAATTTGTTTTCTGACATTCGGGAACTGGCCTCACCATTTCCTATGAAACATAAATAATGACAACTTCATAGAACAAGAACATCAGTTAAGTTCATTCTGCAACCCTGTTTTATCAAGAGAAAAGGTAGACCATCTGATTATCATGTCAAAACATAGACAAAAACATGAACTCTGCCAAACCACAAAAATGATACTCCTCCCAACTAAAATGAATAACTGTTTATTCTTCATCAATTAGAGATTTAGCTTCTCTCTAATCTTTCTAGAGAAGATTTATTAAGATATCCCATCACAGAATTATCCTCATTTCCTAACAGCAGGCAATCCAGGCCAAAGTCCTATTTGAACTCTCCAAAGCACCAGGCATAAGCAAAAATCTAAAAATAGGCCATTTCTAATGCTCTTTCTGGGATGTTCCATTGTGGCATGCATTCTTCCTCATAACAATGGTAAATGACTCCATCTTGTTCCACTCTAGGTTGTGTTTCTGGAAATCTTTGGCTAAAAAACACTAAAATTTTGAATTTTTAAGTTATTTTCATTTGTGTAAAAAATAACTAACAAGTTTTGTAAAATACTCATATAAATGTTATGAAGTCTTATTTTTGTTATTTAATGAATCAAAATGAACATTCATAGAATTATGAAAACAATCACTTACTTTTTTCAGAACATGTATTCTTTTTATTCCCTTTTCTCATTTATTTACACTTAGCAGTGATTGAAAAATATAATAAATGTTTCTGGTTATAATAAGTACATTTACTTTGATCCTGTCTTAATAGTATGTTGACTTTGGTTTGAAATGTATATATGTAAGGAATTCAAATTCTGGCTCTGCTACTTACATGCTGCGTGACAAACTTTTAGTACTTATCTTCTCATCCAAATACTATGCAATAACAACTAGCACTATTTCATAGGACTTGGTCAAGGTAAAACTCATTACAACATATTAAAATATGAAAACATTATGAAACAGTACTTGAGTCATAGTAATATAAAAATCTAGATGAGATCATTTAAACAGGATATATAATAATGCAAATATGATAGTTATACATAAATAATAAAACAATGATATTCAATGTATTGTGTAAGTATTATTTATTGATTTATTCTGAATGAAGAATTTTTTGGCACATGCGCTACCCAAACGCATGTTTTACTGCTAAGTCTATGTGTGGTCCATATCTCCTCTCTTGAGATATGTACTTTCATAATGTTCTATTTTTTAATCTGGGATATGTACTCAGCTCTGAGTCCACTCTGGAGAATCCCATGTTCTTTTTCTTGAGCACTTCTCTCTCTCTCTCTCTCTCTCTCTCTCTCTCTCTCTCTCTCCTCTGCTTTCCTCAAAACTTCCAAATACAAACTGTTTTAATGTCATTGCTCCTCTTCCTCCTGAAATTCTTTTCTGTGAAGAAAAGGCTAGAACCCAAAAGTTCTGGATAAGGTCTGGGACTGACTTTCCTTTCCTTCAAGGAACAAGGTCACTCCAGAGTTTTAATAGTCCTAGATTTCCCCAGCTGTTCCTGGGGTGGCAGAGATGGATTAAGAGAAGGTGTCAGATCCCATTCTTGAGGCCGCCACCTCTCTTCTCCTTACTTCACATAAGTGACCCAGGGTTGCCATCAGCATCATTAAGTGGAGACCATGAAGGGATTAGGCAGTGAAGATATTCTAGAGGAAGGAGGAAATTCTCCTGTGATGCTATGCTTTTTAGGAAAAATCTAGTGGAAGATACTGTTTAACTTCCGTGTAAATATGTGGTCTCCATGAGGAGGGACCTTCTATCTTGTATGTCTCATGTGCCACCAACCACAGCAGAAAGGCACAAGGAAAACCCACTAGTGTTTGAGAACTTTAAGATTCTGGGAGGATTATGGTGTATTTAATCTCTGCTCTTATTCCAATAAAGGGAATTAGGTAGAGAGTACCAGGAGGGAAGTGAGATGTGAATGAAGTCAGCAAGCAGGCCCATATCTAAGTAAACTAAAGATTGGAAGAACTACTGAGATGATGGAAGCTAGCAAAGTAGGACTTTTTTTTCTTCCAATCCAGAAGCAACCAAGTCCAGGGCACTCTAGTTAGGCTCAACATACAGCTGTGGTCCTGTCAGATCAAGTGAGACCCCAGGGACACTTGGGGTGCAGCTCAGAGATCACTGATAGAGACATCTGACAACTTTTAAGGACCCTTTCCAGGTCACGGGGTGGCATCCTCTCCTACAAATTTTAGTATTAAATAGATATTAAAGGCATGCAACAGAAGTTATAGCAACTAATAAAATGTTACATATCAGAAGGGGTTGAGAGTTCCTTGGAAGAAATTAAAGACGGCCTCAGATCTGGGTGGGAAAGCAGCTGAGATAGAGAAGAGACCACCAGGTGAATGATGCTTGGAGAGTTCCTCAGGATGGGAGATATGTGCTGAAAGTAGACTGTGGACAGAACATGATGGCCACTTAGTACCCATATTGTGAACTATAACACCCAAAAGGAGAGTGAGAGTAAAAGGGAATGTTCCTGCCACAGAGGCAGGGTTGGGAGATGGGGATGGTAGTGACGGGAGGGATACTGGGAACATTGGTGGTGGAGAATGGGCACTGGTGCAAAGATGGGTCATTGTATTACTGAAATGTAATCACGAAAGCTTGTAAATCTGTGACTGTATCTCACGGTGATTCATTAAAAAATTTAAAAAAAGAAATTAAAGCCATCTTGAGAAATAATTACAAATATTTCCTGTTTTAGTTTTTCTTCTCTATAGTTGTTGCCACTCAAAAGTACTAAAAACTAGGCCTTGATTCCTAAAACTCTTATTTTTGGTTTATGGAGAAATCACTGGCAGTCTCAAGAACACAAATATACTTAAAAACTGCACTAAAAGCTCCATTTCTCCCTCTTCCCCCTCCTGAGGGATCCTTCACCTAGGAAACTTGTCTGCTAGTTAAATAATCAACTACTAATAATACACTGAAGATAAAAATGGGTCTTTTTATTTTATTCATTTATTTTTAATATATTTATTGAATCACTGTGAGAAAAGTTACAAAGCTTTCAGGTTTGAATATCAGTCATACAATGATCAAACAGCCATCCCTTCACCAGTGCATATTTTTCACCACCAAGAACTCCAATATACCCCCCTTCCCACCACTCATGATGCCTGTGAGGCAGATGATTTCTACTTAACTCTCTCTCTCTCTACTTTGATTACATTCATTATTTCTACAAAAGATGCACCATTATTATTTGGAATTTCCCCCCCCCCCCAACAATCAGAACTGCTGAAAAGGCATTGTGAAATCATTTGTTTTCTATTGCTGGTTATGAAGACCATAAGATGTCAAGCGGCCACAATAGCAGCTGCACAATTTTGGAATTCTGATATTTTACTAATTAAGTCTGGAGGGATTTCTGCCAAAAGCTGGATAATTACGATATTGGTTTATGTGCCTGTGGGGCCGTGGCTGTGCCAGAGAGCTACTCGTGGGGGGCAACTTGTGGCCTCGGCAGGGCGGGAAAGACGTGCCAGTTCCACCCTCCATCTCATGCGGCTGCAGTTGCCCCATCACCGCTGGCTCATACCTGGCTATCCAATAAACTCTGAGGCAGCAGTCACCATGCTGTGGGGGTGTGGGGGGTAAAGGCAGAAGCGACAGACACACTTTCCTTCCCGGGGGGGAGAACGCAGTGCTGTAGTTTAACACATAGTCCATTCACATTTCTGCCGCAAGTTGCTGGTTTCCGAATTAGGTCCGTGTGCCTCTGGGGCCATGGCCGTGCCAGAGAGCCGCTGGTAAGGGGGCAACTCATGGCCTAGGTAGGGCGGGAAGGACATGCCAGTTCCACCCCTCATCAAAATGGGTCTTTATAAAACTCAACCACTGCTACAAAAACCAGCTTTGACTTTAGTGTTTTCTAAGAACGGAGAACTGGAAGAAAATTTGGAGAATAACTCTAGTCAGTTTTTTCAGACTATGTTGTTAATAATGTCTGTACAATACATGAAAATACATGCTATTATTAAGGTAACTTTATTTTATGTCAGTTTTGTTATCAGATATCACACCTAGTCTTTGACTTTTAGAGAATTATACTTTATCAACAAGTGTGAAATCCTTGCTATTCCATGGTAGTCTATGTGAGTGTTTAAACCTGTTAATATCTCTGTTTTTCTTTGAAGCCAATGTTCTAAGTCTAAACTTCTAAAGACAAGCGTCTTCTAGATAATTCATAAACAAGAAGCAAAGTTTCTTGCCAAGCATAGCATCTGTTGTAAGATCTTTACTTGTGAACATCCTAAAGCCTTCTGGACATCTATAGAACTGATTTAATGCTTTTGTATTCAGAGAGGTCTGCAACAAAACTTTTAAAAGTACACAAGAGTACAATTTAGTCATGCTAATTGCAAAACTCATTAGCAACTTGTTTCCAAATTTCATGGGAGATCAAATTGTACTAAGTTCACTAACATAAGAAAGTTAAAAATTTATGACATGACTGCAAGGAATAGTTTAAGTAAGAAAGATAATGGATGGAGCTAGGATCCCTAGGTGTTGGGGCTGGGCTGGGCTGTCAGGGTGAGCCCATGTAGACTGCACCACACAATGGGCAAGAACATAGAGACCCATGAAAATGGGAGAGATTTCTAGAGTGTCCTGACTAGTTTGGATGGGGCAGAACATCTTTTCCCCTTCAAACTACCTTGGTAAATAATTTCAGTATATTGAAAGGGACAGTTTTCCTTTTCTCACAGAAGTCTGGCTGATCTTTGACAAGCAGATCTCAGGTGCTGGCCAGGCCTGATCTTTGATGTGCAGATTCCAGGCTCTAGCCAGACTTGTCTTTGAGATGCAAGTCCAAATACTTCCCAAGAAAGGTATAGGTTTTGGTTTTGTACCTTTTTCCAGAGGCCAAAATCTACTGCCCTGCAGACACAAGGAAACAATGTATGTTTTGCTGCCTCAGTGTTCTTTCTGTAGCTCCTTTTGATGATGTCACTGTATTGTACCTTTTAGATGTACCATGATCAATAAAGGGAGATTTCAGGGCTCTCTAACTTTGTCATAGGTCTGAGAGAACCTGGGCCCTCGAAGAAATAAATTTCTTTCACCTTCCTTGTCTCAGTGCCTCTGGCTGAACAAATATTCGCACAACAACTAGGAAAAAGAAAGGAACTCTGCCAAAGTGAAGTTGGTTCTAAAATGAAGAACAGTTGTAGGACAGAATTAATGTAAAGAATGTGTAGGTTTGAGTTTGTGTTTAAAGGAAAGGACTTGTGTGGTCAAACTATACTGTTATAAGGAGCTCTTTAAGTCAGATCTCTAGAATTGTTCTAATGTGTTTTTTGGTGGGGTCTATGAAAAGCATCTTAGACAGATGCTCCAGACTCATGTTGCAGTGCTCTTATGTAATTGTACATTTAAAAAGTTACAGAATAAAAGGTTTTCAACAGGGATTAAATGGATTAAATATGACATTTTCTATTTTCTACTTCTACAGATTTTAATGCTTCTTTTGATTTCTGACCCAAAACAAATGGATATATTACATCTTATTGTGAGTAAAGTGAAAGTATTTGCTTTTCTCTCGTGGCACCTTCAGTACGTTTTAAAGTTTCATGTCACTATATTGGTTTGCATAAAGCCAGATAAGAGTCTTTTCTCTCTGCAGTAGGGTCTACCCCTCATACAGATAGGAAATCTCAAAACCAGCTCTGGAACCCCATAGCTCTAGTCAAGAGAAACTGAGTCAAAGGGGATGAGGTTTAATGACAGAGTCAGGTCCAGTAATAACAGGTACTTTTACAAGTACACTACAAACCACAGGGAGCCCCTAGAGTCAGGCAGCTCAAGGAAATCATCTCTAATATAGAAAACAAGGAATCTTCAGATCTGCAAAGAGAGACCCACCCTGGGTGCTGCTCTCAGCATCAAGAAAAGTCCTGGATTATCTAGGTACCCCCCTTTAAATTATTGCATTTCCTCATTCTGTTACTCCTGTGTTTGTCCTTCTTCTGACTTACTCCATTTATATATCTTTCAGTTCCCTCCATGTTGCAGTAAATTGCATGATGTCATCATTCCTTGCAGCCATGTAGTATAATGATGGCAGGCTAAGGCTGGGGCTGGGGAATGAGTGTTGTGGCAGGAGTGGGAGGGAAACTTGGGAACACCTGTGAAGAGAATCTGACACTGATGACAGAATTGGTGATGAAACATTGTATGTCAAAACCCAACTATGTATAACTTTATAACTCACAGTGCTTTAATATAGAATTTGAAAGAGAAAAATTCTAGAGATCGGGATATCTCCTAAACCTGGAGAGGGGTAGGGTGGACTCTTCCTGCTAGAATAGTCTTACAGAAGATAAGACGCCCAAGGCAACCTCTATTTAATCCAGTTGACCTGATCTTGACCATCTTCACACTGGTCAAGACTGGGTAACCCTAATGTCACAGGTAAAAATATTATTTATTTATTAAAGTCAACTGCTTTGTCCTTATTCTTAGAATTTCTCAGAAAATAATGGGGTACCCCAAATGGAAAGTTCTCCCGACTTGCTGTGTTTATACAAAAGAATAAGCCAGGTTTTTAAAGTTACCTGGTAAATTTAAAGTGAAGAAGGTAAAAGAAAACTGTGCTTCTGTTACTTGACATTTTATAGAAATCAGAATCTTGTTCTACAAAGGTGATTGAACAAAATGTATTCTAACAGACTTAATTCGAAAGGTTCCCCCAGTGGTTGATCCAGATGAAACTGGGTTTACAGACTGGATCAGCCTACTTGATAAAGGAACTTGAAGTTGCACATGCTGCCACCAGTCTGAACAGGATAGTGGAAGCCAGATCATTTGCCAGGGAGAACTGTAGGCAGACATGATCTTGCTTGATCCTGCTAATAGGCTGAAGGACTTTCAAGTAAACATCTAAACTGGTTATAAATATTCCTTTCTTAGTTATTTATGCATATGCAGTCAAGTGTAAGATTTGTAATAGCTAAAACTGTCCAATAAAGTATGGGAAAGAAATCCCAAAACTAATGGAGGCAGTATAGGCCCCCGAAGAAATAGCAATTATTCATTGCTATATGGCAGGTCTTTTCTTTTTTCTTTTTTTTTTGTTTTCTGGGTCACACCTGGCTCATGCACTCAGGAATTACTCCTGGCAGTGCTCAGGGCACCATATGGGATGTTGGGAATCAAACCTGGGTCAGCCGCATGCAAGGCAAACGCCCTACTTGCTACTCTATTGCTCCAGCCCCTATGGCAGGTCTTTTGAAGCCATGGATTTATTATTGGACTCAAACAGTTTAGATCTATCCAAATATGTGCTAGTCTGGGACAAGTACAGCAGGCAATGCAGAAATGTGGGGATGATATGGCCTCAGCCAAATCAAACAAAATTAAGGCAGGTAGTTAGGTCTTCTAAAAATTTGGTGGTTGGGTCTGGAGCAATACCACAGTGGGTAGGGCATTTGCCTTGCACGCAGCCAACCCAAGTTCGATTCTCAGCATCCCATATGGTCCCCTGAGCACCACCACGGGTGATTCCTGAGTGCATAGCCAGCAGTAACCCCTGTGGATTGCTAGGTGTGATCCAATAAGTAAAAATTTAGATGGTTGGATCCTCTTTGGATCAACTGATATCTAAGTGAAAGGGACCTTACCAAGTTATCTAGAGCACTTCCAGAACTACAAAATTTAATGGAATTTCTAGCCGAGTTCATCTTTCCAGGATAAAATTACTTCCTTCTATACCAACCAACTAGTAACAATAATCTGAGATTGAACAAGTCAACCTACTCCTGTGAACCCCTTGAGAACTTCAAACCTCCTTTTAAGAAAACCTCCTTTTAAGAAATACTTGTCTCATCAAAAAGCTCAATATCATGTCTCTTTTTAAGACTTGTTCTAATAATAATTATTGATACACAGTCAACAGAAACAGAGACCAATATGTTTCTGCAATATACCCACATGATGCAAAAGAAGAAATCAAAGTGCGTGCTGGGTATGTGGGTTTATGCCCTTCTCTAAGAGCACTTGGTGGGTGTCCCCATTTCAGGAATATATTTGTCAGCAATTAAGGAGCTCATAAGTCCACATTACAAACTATTTTCTTTCTTACCAGGTCCAAGTAATTGAATGTCTATAATAGAGCCTGGACAAAGTTAAGTTCTTTTCTATCAAATTATGGTTAAGAAAATACTTTTTATTCTTATTGTCACAGAAATCGGGTTGGAGCAATGACACAGCAGATAGGGCGTTTGCCTTGCATGCAGCCGACCTGGCTGACCCAGGTTCGATTTCTTCACCCCTCTCAGAGAGCTGGGCAAGCTACTGTGAGTATTTCACCCACACGGCAAAGCCTGGCAAGCTACCCGTGACGCATTTGATATGCCAAAGACAGTAACAACAAGTCTCACAATGTTACTGGGCCCGCATGAGCAAATCGATGAACAACAGGAGGACAGTGACAGTGACAGTGACAGTGTCATAGAAATCAGTAAAGTACCATGTTGCTATGATCTTTGTTGTCTTAACTTTTGTCTCACCATGCCAGAGAGTGTTTTCAAAAACAGCAAACCACTCTGCTCTCCCAAGGATAGAGAAAATACTGTTAACTCCTCCAGTTCTAATCATGTTCTCTATTTTCAAATTTTCAGACTGACAACTCTAAAATTTAAAGAATCATTACCTGGACTCCATTAAAGTTAAGGTAACATGAGATTTCACCCCTTATGCAGATAGAATCTATATAGTTTTTCGGTTGGCATGAAGATATTCCAGAAGAGGGACCTTCAGCCATTTTCCCCTTAAAAATTTAAAGCTGGAGGCTGGAGCGATAGCACAATGGGAAGGGCATTTGCCTTGCACAAGGCTGACCCGGGTTCAATTCCCAGCATCCCATATGGTCCCCTGCGCACCACCAGAGATAATTCCTGAGTTCATGAGCCAGAAGTAACCCCTGTGCATCACCGGGTTTGATGCAAAAAGGAAAAAAAAGAAAGAAAGAAAAGAAAGTTAAGGTTGTGAAATCTCTAGGAGGGACTTGGAAGCAGATAGGTGGGTAGATAAGGAAGGGGTTCCCATGGCAATGGATTATTGGGAAGCAATAAACCCATCTCCCTAAAAAAATCACCCTGTAGACACAGAAAATAAGGTCTGATAAGACCTTTACCTGGCACCATCAAAGACCCAGAGAAGGATGGACCCTACCCCTCCCCACTTCTGAGACTAGCCACAGCAGGAAAAAGGTGAGGAAAAAAATAGCAAAGAAAACCATAATTGCTCCCAATTCTACTTGGCAACCACTCTAGCATAGAACTCTTGCCTAGGTAGGAAATCCCATATGGGGTAGCTTGGGAGAAACCCTATAAAAGCCAACTTTAACAAAGAAAGCACATGCATATGCTGCCTGAGCCAATGTGTTGCCCGTGCCCATATGTGACTGCCATGAGTATGTGCTGCCTGAGTCCATGTGTTTCCACATCTCTCCTCCTGAGATATGAACTTTCATACCTTCTTATTTTAACACTGGGTTTTGTATAGGATCTCTCCGCTCTGGAGGAGCCAGCATTCTCTGTCCTGAGTGCATCTTGTTCTCTCTCTATCTCTTTCTCTCTTTCTCACCCCTTCCTCAAAACTTTCAAATAAAACCTGTATTTACTTAAAAAAAGAATTTCATCTTGGTTGTCGGACTTTTTATGGCCCCTTGTTACTAGATATTTACATATTGGACAAGATATATATCTATATCTACATATCCATATCTATACATAATATATGGAGAAAGAAAAACTTTTAATTTTTATTTTAGACACCACTGTTTACAATAATGACAATAGCAGGGTTTCATGCAGAAAACATTCCACACCACACCCTCCACCAGAGTGTCAGCTTTGCTCCAACATTGTCCCAATGCTCCCTCCCTCCTACTTTACTCCCCTTCCCCGCTCCCCCAACAGTGACATGCTTCCTAGTAAATACCAGATTTCAGTTTCTGTTGCCTTGGGGTATTTGTTGTTTTCTTACTACGCTTCTTTAAACACCACATGAGAGATATCATTCTGTATTTGTCCCTCTTCTAAGTTCCCTCAGCATGATATTCTCCAGATCTATCCACATAGAATCAAACTGCATGACTTCATCTTTTCTTATAGCCAAGTAGTACTCTATTGTGTATATGTAACTAGAATGTGTTATGTTGAGTGAAATAAATCAGAGGAAGAAAGAAAATGCATGATCTCAAATGTAGTAAACAAAGAAACAGAGCAAATGATGGATGATGTCCAGTGAGAACAATCAATTGAGCTCTAACATCAAACCTGAGGTTATCCAGTTCAGAGGGTACAGAAGTGACTCAAGGATGGGTTTTGGCACTTTTGAGGTGGTGGTGCAGTAACTCTGTGTGCCAAAAGCACAAACGGTAACAATGCTGTAAACCATATTACTTTGATAATTGTAAAATTAATATTTTAAATGTAAAGGTTTCCAATATTTAGTCCTTGCTAGGGTTTCCTGTTTATTCAGCACGTATTATAGACCCAACCAAACAAGCATTCAAAGAATCCCTTAGGACTGCCTGAAAATTCAGAGATATATGAGTGCCTTGTCAATAATACCTTGCCCTTTCATAATATATTATGTGATAGGTTTATAATCTCTCCTATGAAAACAAAATTATTTTTTCAATGTTCTTCCCTTTTGAGAGAGGAGAGCATAATAAATACTCCTCTTATTTCCTCTGGAGATAATTGGCTGGAAAATGATTGGGTGAAAATTGTTTACTCACTCAAGGTCACTCTGTTGCACATTAGCAGCACTGAGGCATGCTTCTGAATCCCAGGAACATGGCCTTAAGACAAATAATTAGATTCAAAAGTTAAAAGAGAGAAACAGATGAATCCTCAGCAGGGCTTTCAAAATAGCACAAGTACAGTCTATGTTAATGGCTGAGATTGTTTTAAAAGCTAGCCTTTATAATTCATCTTACCGTATATCTAGTTTAAACAGCTATATTACTGGGCTAAAGAGATAATACACTGCACCCAAATCTTGCTTTGCACATGGTTGATCCAGGTTCGATCTCTGGCACTACATATGGTCTCCTGAGCACCTCCAAGAGTAAGCCCTGTGATCACCATGGAGTATGCCTGTACCATCACAAAATTTGTATTTTATTAATAATAGATGTTTAAATGAATGTGGACCATTTAGTGACCTAGCATTTATTTAAAGAAAATACCTAGTACCATAAAGATAAAAGATAAAAAAGAATTAATACATGGCCACCAAAAGACCCAAACCGAGGAGAAAGTCCTGTTTTGCTGACCCTTCATCTAATTAGAGCCTTTCTTTCATGACTGTGGAAAGGACTGCACTGGGGTTGCAAAGATGAACATAATGTAGTGCCACTATTTGATAGCAAGGTAATTAAGAGCAGCAACCAGGACAAACGTATATTTGACACAAGTTAAAAAATGTGAAGATTTAGAAGAGTAATTCCAAAAGACAGAAACATCACATTCCTCATTTTGCTTTGGATATTTTGCCATTTTTAATCACATAATAAAATTTTTGTAAATTATAGGAGTAATGAGACATTGCCTAATGACAAGCTAAATAAAACAGAGGCCTGAAAAGAAATAGCTCATAATCTGTTGTCCTCTCACCCCTTTAATCTGTGTCTATACCAGGTTACCAAAGAGAAAGATTTGATGGGTAACTTGTACTTTTGTAGATTAATCAAATTTTCCTTAAATAGTCAAATATTTAAATTATCTTTATAAAAAAGGATAGTCGTGAGTATCTTTTACACAACTTTATGTTTATAATTTGAGTTTAACAAACTAGAGAAGACAATGCAACTCAATGGAGTGATCAGGAGCAAGTGAAATGACTGGTCTGAAGCAATTGAATCTCTGTAATGAACATAATGAGACTTGGAACCATAATTCATATATATAAAATTAATTTTATATGGATCATAGGCCTAAATATTAACGTTTAAACTTTAAAGCCTTTGAACATACAGGAAAATGTAGCCATAACCTTGGAGTATGATGAGTTTCTTAAAGGAGCAGAAAAGCACTAATCATAGAACAACAATAATTGATAAATTGGTACCATATGCAAATTTATGCTCTAGTTTTCAAGTATATGTGCCCACTTTTATTATCAACATAGTACATGAGGGCTCCAGTCATCTGCATCTTGGCCAACACATGCTATTTTAAATTGTTTTAAACTGTATTATTATTTTTGTTATATTTTTATTTTAGTCATTTGGTTGAGGTATATCTCACTATAGCTCTAATTGTAATTCTTTGACAATTGGTATAGATAAGACCTGGCTATCTGAATATATATAGACAAGATAATATAATATATATATATATAGAAAAGATAAATGACTATCTGAAAATTGTCTTTTGTAAAATATCTTTGATAATTTTTATTCATAACAGGAAATAAAAAAGGTTAACTGCCTTCTATTTATTTGGAATCATTAAAAAGCATACGTTACTTTGCAACTGCAAGGAAAACTGGTCATGAAATTTGCTTATAAATGGATGAGCTTTTTTTTTGTTTTGTTTTCTTTTTTTTAAAGAAGTTTTTTTTTTTTAATTGAATCACTATGAGATAGTTACAAGCTTTCCTGTTTGGGTTACAATCACACAATGATCAAACACCCATCCCTCCACCAGTGCACATCCCCATGGTCAATATCCCTGGTGTACCCCCATTTCTCACCCTCCCCCTGCCTCCATGGCAGACATGATTCCTCATAATCTCTCTCTACTTTTGGGCATTATGGTTTGCAATACAGACCCTCAGAGGTTATCATATTTGGTCCTTTATCCACTCTCTGCACTCATCTCCCACCCCGATCGATTCCTCCAGCCATCCTTTTCTTAGCGATACGTTCTCTATTCCAGCCGCCTTCTCCCCTTTGCGCATAAGGCAGGCTTCCAGCTATGGAGCAATCTATTTGTCCCATGTATCTACTATCGTTAGGTGTCCGCCTCATGTTATGTTGTTTTATACTCCACAAATGAGTGCAATCCTTCTATGTCTTACTCTCTCTTTCTGAATCATTTCACTTAGCATGATACTCTCCATGTATATCTTAAATGGATGTACTCTTGAGAGTATCATGCTGAGTGAAATAAGTCAGAAGAAGAGGGACAAACAGAATGATTGCATTCATTTATACTATATATATATATATATATATATATATATATATATAAACAAAACACAGTATGAGACTATATTCAAGGACTGAAGAAACAGAGTCCAGGTCAATGGTTGGAATCTCGCCACAAGTGTGGGGGGTGGCGGAGGGTAGTTAGGATAGAGAAGGGACCACTATGACAGTGCACTGTAGCACTGTCCTCCCGTTCTTCATCTTAAAAATTGACTAATTTTGAGTGGGCACCAGTAACATCTCCTTTGTGAGACTTGTTACTGTTTTTGGCATATCGAATATGCCATGGGGAGCTTGCCAAGCTCTGCCGTGTGGGAGGGATACTCTCAGTAGCTTGCCAGATTCTCTGAGATGGATGGAAGAATCGAACCTGGATCAGCCTCGTGCAAGGCAAACACTCTACCCACTGTGCTATTGCTCCAGCTCGATGTAAGAACAATAGTCGTCTATGACTATGACAACAATAGTTGGAAATGATCACTCTGGACAAGAATTGAGTGCTGAAATTAGGTAAAGGGATATATGTGCTAACTTTTCAGTACCTGTATTGCAAATCATAATGCCTCAGAGAAAAGGGGGGGGGGGAGAAAGAGAAATATAGAAATGCCTGCCATAGAAGCAGGGGGTGGAGTGGGGAAGGAGAGAACTGGGTAAACGGTGGGAAGTGTACCCTGGAGAGGGGATGGACATTGGAACATATGACTGAAACCCAGTCATGAGTAACTTGGTAACTGCATCTCAGTGATTCAATTTTTAAAAAAATGTTTAAAATATATGCTCTAAGTGGAAAACACATGCATATATGCATATAAAATCTGCTAATCTTGGGTTTGTTTTTTCACTTTTTCAGTGCAGAATTTTGATAAAGAGAAGCTTCTATTTTTTGAGGGGGAAAGAGGCTGGTTGCCACCACTGATAATGCTCAGGGCTTATTTGTGGCACTGTGCTCTGTACCTGGTGGGGCTCAGCTAACCTTTTGTGGTACCAGAGATCAAATACGGAGTGATTTCCAGCAAGAAATGTCCTCCCTGCTGTACTATCTCTCTGTCCTTGAAGCTCCTATTTTTTCTAAATTAAATTTTTTATTTAGTTAAAGAACCATGATTTACAAAGTTATCCAAAGCTCCTAGTTTTAATGAGGCAGTCAGTTGTTCACTTTCTTGTTAGTGCAGTTTGTGAGGTTGGCTAAGCAAGTCCCAAATCTGTTGAAAAATAATCAAGAAGACAAGACTATAAGCAGGCTGAAATTTTACTGCCGTGAACTGGAGCTCAGCCACAGGCAGGGGGAATAGGACAATCTTCAGAAGGTTGACCAAAATAACCATCGGTAAATTTTATTGTACAGCAACAATACTTTGGAAAGATTCTGGATGCATGGGAGAGCAATTGTAGACTCCTATACGGCTTGGAGTCTCTCTGAGCTCGGGGAACTTTGCTCTAGAAGATTTTCTAACTGATCAAGTCAGGCCCACAAATCACTATTCCTTTTGATTAAATTAAAGTCAACAGATGACAAACTGAAGAACTTTGGTAAAATTCATTTACAGCACTCAGAATTGGGGGCGGACCTTGTAGGGTGCTTGCCTTGCATTTGTTCAATCTGGATTTGATTCCCAGTACCCCTTATGGTCTCTGGAGTTCACCAGGAATGATCCCTGAAGACGAAGCCAGAAGTAAGCTTTGAGAACCTCTGGGTAAGGTAAAGGTAAAGGTAAAGGCCCTCCCGTTGATCGTCGATTTGCTCGAGCGGGCCCAGTAACGTCTCCATTGGAGACTTTGTTGTTACTGTGTTTGGCATATCGAATACTCTCAGTAGCTTGCCGGGCTCTCCGAGAGGGGCGGAGGAATCGAACTCGGGTCGGCAATGTTGGCCGCTTGTAAGGCGAACACCCTACCACTGTGCTATCGCTCCAGCCCTGGGTATGGCTCCAAAATAAAAGAAAAAGAAAAAGTAATCAAAACAAAAATCCAACTATGTTTGACATAGCTAAGACAAGGCCTGCACGTAACTACAAAAAGGCTACTGCCTCTTTGCCATTCCTCAACTCTTAGGCGAAAAATCTCCTTTAAAATTATTGTTTACGTTAGCCAAGTGAACACATTCAAGTCATCACAGGTGTTTTTTTTAAATTGTCTTTTGGAATTGCAATGTCCAATACAGAATACATGTCACAATCTAAGTTAAAATTAATAAAAATTAAGTAATATTAAAATTAAGCTCATAAGATTTTGGGATCTAACAGATAAATTGTTTTTCATTTTAATGTCATCAAATAGAGTCTAGTTTGTCCAGTTATTTTGTTAGATGCATTACCATTAGAAATATGTGACATGTCTCCTTCCCCGGTTCTCATCATCAATAACTATCATTAATCCTTAAGAATAGATTTTTATCTGATTCTTGATAAATACCTTGTTTTAATTAGACTTTTACTAATCTTGAATAAGTTGAACATCTTTTTATATCTTATATTTTAATTTCTTTTTTTGAAATAATGTTTTGGCAAAACATTGGAATAATTTTAAAATTAGTTCTGCTAATTCTGTGGTAGTTCCCCTTATACATTATGGAATTAGATTCTCCACTGTACTACCGGGCTGGAGCGATAGCACAGCGGGTAGGGCGCTCGCCTTACAAGCGGCCAACATGGCCGACCTGAGTTCGATTCCTCCGCCCCTCTCGGAGAGCCCGGCAAGCTACTGAGAGTATTGGATATGCCAGACACGGTAACAACAAAGTCTCCAATGGAGACGTTACTGGGCCCGCTCGAGCAAATCGACGATCAATGGGAGGGCCTTTACTTTTACTTTACTTTACTGTACTACCCAGATAGCCTTTCAAGAAAGATTTCTTTTCCTGTTATCTGCCTGAAATGCTGGGCACTGACCAGTCACAGTTACTGCCTCTCTGGGGTTTACATCTGAACACAAGATTCTATATCACCTAAGGTTTTATTTTATTATTGTTGATGCTGGTATACAGAGACACAACTTTTTTGTCTTGGACATCTCTAAAACCTAATCTCAGCTTTATAACTAGCACAACACTGAAGCTGTTGCAACTGTTCAACTTCTGTCCAATCTTGCTTTCCATGATCCTCTATTAATATTTTGATTCAAGTGATTTCCCCAATAAGACACCATATACAAATCTGAGAGTCTCAGTTTCTGTTGGATAAAAGAAATTCAGAAACACATTTCAAAGGTGTCAGAGAAAAATTATAATTCAGAGAAAACAGTTTCTAATTTTTTTTTGATATCGAATAACTCACAGTAGTGGAAAACTTGAAAAGCAAGAATAGTTATAAGTATAACAAGTGCATGTGAAAAAGGGACAGCATGAAATTTTAAAAGAAAATTAATATTAAATAAAAATAAAAATAAAAATATGTAGTCAATGGGGTCCTGAAGTTTTATTAATAAGGCTGCTTCACAAGGAACAAGTCTAAATTTAAATAAAAATTTTCCTAAAAGTCGATATTGACAGAAAAATAGGAAAGGTTACATTTTCTGGCCTCATGAGTCCAATGTACGACCTTTTTGTAATTACACTAGTCAGAAAGATATTGCTTTTTAGTTTCCCATTGTCCTACTTTTAAAAATTAAATCAGGAATACAGATATGCCAATAAAAGTTAATATTGAGAATTCTTCATGAAATTGCATTTTTCTGAATGCTAAACTTTTAGAAGATGAAATGGCAAAAAATCCCTAGGATATTTATTATGCTAGGACAGAAATATCATCCAATAACATAGCTTTCTTATTTGGTAGAACTCCAGGATGAGTACACATTTATAGAACTTATTGCCACCTCTGAAAGCCAGGTGAGACTGTATTCAAATATTCACTCATTTTATCTTAAAAAAGAGTATTTATATCTAATATTATCTTATATAACCAAATTGCAGCAGTAAAATTTTCAAAATAAAACAATTACCATTGTGCAATATTAAAATGTATGTGTAAATGACCAAATAGCAGTTATTTTTTTCATTCTATAAATGTGCCTTCATTGAGTATCAAAACCCTTTTTATAGAATGATATAAGGTGGAAAAGATGAACATCCATTTAGAATTTACATTGATCTTGACTTCAAAGGTATCATTTTAGGGGCTGGGTGATAGTACAGTGTGTACAGATAGTACGTTGGCTTTGTACACTGGGTGATAGTATAGTGTGTACAAATAGTACGTTTGCTTTGTACACAGCAGACCTGAGTTTGATACCCGGCATCCCATATGGTTCCCTGAATACCACCAGAAATAATTCCTGAGTGCAAAGCCAGAATTAAGCTCTGAGCAATGCCGGATCTGATTCTCAATCCAAAAAAGATCAATTTTATTTCTTTTTTACTTTTTTAATCATTTTAAATTTTATTATTTTATTTATTTTATTAGGCACTGTTTTTACAATAATAGTGTTATATGCATAGTACATTCCAGCAGCACAACTTGCACCAGTATCTACCTCTCTTCACTGTTGTCCCCTCCTAACCTATCCTCCCTCCTTTAACAGCCCCCTTTCTGTGGTAAGCTTCCTACTAAAGGTCAGTTCTCAGTTTGATTCCTTTGGGAATTTGTTATTCCCGTACTACATTTCATTATACCCCACAAATGAGAGTTATCATTTTGCGTCTGGCCCTCTCCTCTGAACAACTTCACTCAACATGATACTCTTCAGATATATCCATTTACCAATATATTGCATGACTATCTTTTCTCATAGCCAAGTAGTATGCCATTGTGTATATGTACAATAGCTTTTTTTAATATTCAGTCATCTGTTCTTGGACACTTGGTTTGTGTCCATATTTTGACTATTGTGAATATTGCTGCAATGAACTTAAGGGTGCTAATGTCTTTTCTAAATAGTTTTGAGTTGTGAGGAATTGCAACAGAAGTGGAATTGCAACAAATCAACCAGTGTTGGCATGGATGTGGGAGGAAAAGCAATCCTCATTCATTGCTGTTGGGAGTGTTGATTCCTTAAGCCTGATTGAAAAACAATATTATTGAACAGAAGAAATAGTATAATGTGTAGAACCCTTGCCTTGCACTTGGGTTACCCAGGTTCAGTTCTCAGTATCCTATATGGTCCCCTGAACACAGCTAGGAGGAATTCCTGAGTTCAGAGCCTGAAGTAACTCCTGAGCATTACTAGATGAGACTTTTGAACAAAATAAAACAAACAATATTTTAACAGAATTTTCCCATAGTGTCTACAATTGCTTTTTGGACTGTATTATATTCAAAATTCAGTTTTGAAAAAAAGGTGAAATTTATAACCATAAAACCTGGGGAGAAGTTGGGGGTTGCTTTCAAGTTCCCCATACCTTTCTTTTCTCACTTACCCTGTATTGCATCTTCTGGTGTTTGAAGAAAATTGTTTGAGGATGAATACATGTAGGAGTTCCCAACTGAGCTTTCTATCTGGCACTATCTTACCTGGAATGTTTCCAACATTTGTGAAAAATAAGTAAATTAATTAATTACATTTGGGGGTTATTATGAATACAGATCATATTTGTAAAAATTAAAATGCTGATTTTCCAGGCTGCAAATATATCTATGTCAAGATAACCTTTCTTGAAATAATTCTTCAGCAGGATTTTAGTGAGTTGTAAGGTTAGCCATTTTGGCCATATGTTTTTCTCAGGAAGCTTCCAATCTCAGTGGAGAAACTAAATAAATTTACAGTGAAGTAAACAGGTACAGATGAACAGAATTATTAAGAGATAGTTATCTAGGCAAACTTTTACAAGAATCAGAATCATTCACCGGGCTTGTTAACTTAGATTAATGGATTCATCCTACTATTTTGGATATTAAACTTTTGGAAAGGAGTCTGAGAATTTGGATCTCAATCTAAACAGCTTCCCACCATTTAGTATTGATGTTTTTGGGTACTCTGATAGATAGATTTTGAGACCTTTCCTTAACTAATGATAAAGATCCAATACAAATAAACCTGCATTTCAGAGAAACAATATGTTGGCAATGTCAGTGTAAGTTTTACAGAAGAGTCTCACAAAAAGAATAAAATTATTGTTTTGCAATATTTCTTCCTGTGAATCTCCTGAAATTTTATGAGCTAAAAAAGTTTAAGTGGTATCATCCCAATTTAGTGATGAGTTAAGAAAGGACACAGCAAGCCTAGTTACTTAAGATTATGTAACTAGCACAATGCACCCTTACTCTCTAACCTAACTCACATGGTATGAGTACTATTTTCACACTTATCTGTGCAGCATAATGATGTGATATTCAGTAACAGTATTGCAAACCACAATTCCGAAAAGGAAAATGAAAGAGTGAGAGAGAGATATGTCTGCCATAGAGGTAGGCTGCTGGTGTGGGTGCCAGGGATGGGGGGAGGTGGGCAGGAGGGAAACTGGGGACACTGATCGTAGAAACTATACATTGGTGAAGGGATGGCTGTTGGAACATTTTATGACTGAGACTCAATCATGAACAATCTTTTTTTAAAAATTTTTATTAGTGAGACACCATGAGGTACAGTTGCAGACTTACAAATTTTGTGCGTGGGTTTCAATTATACAATGATTAAATACCCATCCCTCCACCAGTGCCCATTTCCACCACCATGGATTCCAGTATTCCTCCCAGTCCCCATGCCCCCCATCTCACCCTGCCTCTGTGGCAGGGCATTCTCCTCTGTTCTCTCTCTCCTTTCAGGTGTCGTGGTTTGCAAAAGAGGCATTCAGTGGCAATCATGTTTGGTCTATAGTCTACTTTCAGCATGCTTCTCCCATCCTGGCAGGATCCTCCCAACACTCTTTATTTGGTGCTCCCTTCTGTACCTGAGCTGCCTTTTCCCCTAGCATGTGTGGCTGGCCCCCAAGCCATGGAGCAAAATTTCTGGTACTAATCTTGGCCATTCTTGGGTGTTAGTCTCCTATTTTGTTACTATATGCACGAACAACTTTTTAACTGGATATTTTACAGTGACTCAATTAAAAAGATGTTCTGTTTAGGCAAAAGAAATGTTGGCATTAAAATAGGGAGATTCCTAGAGATCAGGGTTCCAGATATAGTTACATTATAGTCATTTATAAATGATGAAAAGTATCCCAAGTGCACTGGACTACCATGGACAAAGAGGTACTGATAGAGAATATATATATATATGCATATATAGTAAGTAAAGTAAAGACCCTCCCGTTGATCATCGATTTGCTCGAGCAGGCCCAGTAACGTCTCCATTGGAGATTTTGGTGTTACCGTGTCTGGCATATCGAATACTTTCGGTAGCTTGCCGGGCTCTCCAAGAGGGGTGGAGGAATCGAACTCGGGTCGGCCATGTTGGCTGCGTGCAAGGCAGACGCCCTACCCGCTGTGCTATCGCTCTTACTCTCTCTCTCTCTAGAGAGAGAGCAAATAGGGATCTCTAAGTAGAGATAAAGCAGGAAATGGAGGGGGAAAGTTGGTCGAAAGTAGCTAATGAGGAAAGTTGGTTGAAAGCAGCTAATGTCTGATCAAAGCTTTGTCTAACACAGGAAGTGAGCCAGGTGATTCTGTTCAGCCTTCCACCACGGATTCAGCTGCACCAGCATTTTCTGTTCAGGACAAAGGAATGGGGCAGAATCCAGCCAGAATGCCATAAGGATTGGGCTGTTTGACACTGCTTAGCCCCTCTATTCCTGCTTGTTGAACTATGAATGAATGTACAAGGTTGCACATACTGAGCCTCACCGGATAAGAGGAATGAGCAGCAGAGAACAGTAGCCCAGAATGTCAAAAGTGGGGTCCTGACTGATACAGCAACTTGAGTCAGCAAACTCTCAGTATTTATATTTTGTTCTTAGGAGTAATAATCTGACAGGTTTAATATCATGCCACTCAGGCCATCATAAACATAACCCCTCGCGACCATGATCCACATGGCATCAGGCACAAAAAGAAGTGCAGGAACTTACTTGTTCTAATGGGCAGTGTAAAATGCCAGAGGATATCACTGTGTATACAAGAGCCCCTTTACTTGCCCTAATGAGAATTTCAAGTGGCAAAATGGTTCACTGAACTAATGCAAACAATAGAGAGAAGTCCAACAAGGAAAGAGAAAATATGAGAAAACTTTAGTCAGAAGGAAGTCACTGAACTGAAAAGGATGGTTGGAGAACTGAGGGGAAAAAAAGAGAGAATAACCAGCATATTGACAGAAGCAGAGGATTGAAACAGTGGGATTGGGGACAAGATGCAAGCAACCATGCAAAAGAGAACAGTAGGAAAGCAAAACCCAAAATTTTAGAAATCTATGAATCAGTCTTAAAAGCAACTATGTACTAATTATAGGGACCTGAGAAGGAGAGCAAAGAAAGAAGGGGAGCAAGTATTATAGACAAAGTTTTCCTCAATGTAAGGATTGAGCCAATCATTCAAATCCAGGAAGCTCCAAGCGTTTCAGAATAAGCCCAAACAGAAGAAGATCAAGACCCATCAAAATTAAAATAGCAAAAGCCAAATATGAAGATAATGCAAAAAATCTACAAGGAATAATATCAAAAACTCCCAGATCCTTCAAATTAAATTCTACATTCTAGAAGAAAATGTATCAAGCACACTGAATGAAATAGGCATCTAGACAGAATAGCTCATCTGGGCAAGTTATCATTTATGTTTAAAGGGGAGATACAAAATTTTACTGACAAACAACAGTTAATGAAGTCCCTGCTGGGTACTAAACCAATGCTGCACGATGCATTAAGTGGATGTACGTATAAGGCAGGTAAAAGGCCATTAAAATACTACACTGACACCTGGAACTCATACAAAATTATACTATCAAATTCTTTCTGTTCATTAATTTCATTTAATGTCAATGGCCTGAACTCACCAATGAAAAGGTATAGAGTCACTAGATACATCATAAAATTAAATCCAACTTTCTCTGCTGCTTATAAGATAAAAATGTCAGGATAAATACAGGTTTAAAGACTGGGGAACAATCAGACAGATGATCAGCAGACTTAAAGGTTGAGACAGGGCCAGAGAAGTGGTACAGTAGGTAGGGTGCTTGCTAGCACACAGGCAACCCAGGTTGGATCCCTGACACCATTTACGGTCCCCTGAGATCCTATGAGATCCTTGAGTGCAGAACCAGGAATATGTCCATAGCACTATATCTTTGGCCCCCAAAAAGAACAAAGAAGGAAGAGACAACAAGCATTATTTAATTTAAACTGAATAAAGGAATAAAATATACAAAGAGATTTCTTAAACAACTAATATATGTACCAAACATGGGGATACTGAAATACGTAATTCAAACATATCATGTAATACTAATAGTCCTGAAATCAAATATTGGCAGCAATGCAATAGTGGCAGTTGATTTTATTACCACCTCACCAGTGATTAACCAGACAGAAAATTAATAATGAAAAGGAGACAATGAAGGAAGAAATGGAAGATCTGGGTGTAATAGACATACATAGGACTATCCATTCCTCCAAAAAAGTACACATCTTCTCCAGTGCAAAGAGACTATTCTTTAGAATAGATTGCATTCTCAGGCATAAAAAATTTACATAAAACTTTTGAAAACAGAAATCATTGCAAATATATTCAGATTACAATGCCTTAGATTTGTAAATAGATCACAAAAAACACACCAGGAATAATTTAAACACTTGGAAACCTACTAACCACTGGATCAAAGAGGAAATCAAATAAGAATTAAAAATGTTCTTGGATAGAAATGAAAATGAAATAATCAGAACCTTTGGTACACAGCAACAGAAGGAAGCTTATAGCAAGACAAGAGATTCATCAGGAAACAAGAATAGGTGAAAATGAACAACTTAGCCTCGCATCACAAAGAACTGTAAAAGAACAAAAAGGGGAGTCAAAAGCAAGTAAAGGATGTGAAATAATTAAAAATTTTGTTCAGAAATTAGCATCATGGTATCTAAGAACACAACATAAAAGATAAATGAAACAAAGAAGTAGATTTTTTTAAGAATTAGTGAGATTAGCAAGTCCTTGTTTAGATGTAGAAAACAAAAGAGGGAGAGACAGTTCTGATAAAATGATTCAGAAATTACAAGAAGTTATCACAGAAACTCTAGTAATACAGGTCATTCATTTAATATTATTAACAATTATATGCCACTAAGTTAGAAAGTCTAGAAAATATGGATATACTTCTGGTCTAAAAAATCACCAAAACAACCAGGAGGAAGTCAACAACCTCAATAGAACTATTTCTATAAAGGAAAGTTGAGACTTTAATTAAAAAATCTCTCCCCCAACAAAAGCTGCATTGGGTCACTGGTGAGTTCTGCCAATACTTTAAGAAAGATTCGCTATGCATCCTTCTCAAGCTCTTCCAGAAAAGGGAAGAAACAGGCATATTCGCAAAGTTTTTGTGAGACCAACAGTACCTTGATATCAAAAGCAAATAGAGACATCACAAAAATGATAATTATACACCAATATTCCTAGTGGATGTATATTCAAACATCCTCAATATAATCATAGCAAATACAATACAATAATATGATTAAAAAGGTCAAACATTATGGTCAAATATGATTTTTCCTGGGGACACAAGAACGGCTTGCTATATACAAGTAAATTAATTCGATACATTAAATTGATAAAAGGAAAGAAAAAAACATGACTATTTCTGTATATACAGAGAAAGCATTTGAAAAAATTCAGTACCGTATTAGTTTTTTCAAAACTGGCCAAGAAATGGTGATTGAGGGAATTTATCACAAATAGTCAAGTGCATATATAATAAATACCAGCAAACATCATACTTAATGGGGGAAAGTGGGTGCCTTTAAGACCATGCACAAGATCAGATTATACACTAAACACTATTATTTGCATAGCATTGAAAGTCTTAAAGTCAAAGGTTTTTAATTGATAAATAAATCATACCACTATTCGCAGATGAAATGATACTATATGTGTAATATGCTAAATATTCCATTTAAAACTACAATTAATCTATAAAATAAAGTACCAGGCTACAAAGTCAGTGCACAGAAATTTTCTATATTTTTATATATAAAGAACAGTGTAGAATAGAAATAATCATAAAAAATCTTGCTCATATTCTTGCCCAGAAAATCTAGAATCTCTAAGAATCAACTTACTAAAGGAAGTGAAAGTCTATAAAATGAAAATTATAAATCACTGCCAAAATAAATAAAAGAAGATATAAGGAAATAGAATTTTTTTGTTCATGGATTAGAAGAACTAACATTAAAATAATCAACCAGGGACTAGAGAGATAGTACAGTGGGTAGGGCTCTTGACTTACATACGGCCAACATGGTTTTGATCCTCAGCACCCTAATATGGTTCCCCAAGCTTGCACAGAGCCAGGAATAACCTCTGAGCATTTCTGGGTGTGGCCCAAAAATCTGAAAAAAATTACTTTAAAAACAATAAACTCTAGGCTAGAGAGCAGGTAAGGCACTTGCCTTGCACATAGCTGACTCAGGTTAAATTCCTGGCATTCCATAAGATCCCCTCTGAGCCTGCCAGGAGTGATTCCTGAGTGCAGAGTCAGTAACAACCCCTGAGCACTGTATTGTGTGGTCCAAAAACTAAACAGAAAAAATATTCTATCTGAACAATTAACAAACTCAATGCAATCCCCATTAAAATTTCTATGATTTTATTATGTACATTTCACCCAACTTTCTCATTTTCTCAGTTGATTTTTTGCTGTTTTATATAAAATATTAGAAAGAACCAATAACTGCCTAATATTGGTAGGTTACTATGAGTTCCAGGTTATTTTCTGCTTCCTTCCCTCTCCATAAATCCATCTTCAATAATTAAAAATGTTGCATAAAATGTACACAGCAATTCATTATTTTGAAGGGTAAAAGTGGCAGTTGGGTTATCAACTCATAATATGAGAATAGCCTATATGAAAAAGACTAGAAACAGTAACTTTTGTTGGCAACAGGAGAAGCTTCTCTTCATGTGGTGTTGATTGCACACATTTGCAGGATAATAAAAACACCATAGTGGGGGCCCCGGAGGGTAGCGGGTGAGATCCCACCCCACCCCCAGGGACCTAGGCCCCACAGCCAAAAACATCCAGAACTCAACTGCCACCATGCTCATGGATGCTCTCCACATGGTCCAGCCAAGCCTCACTCACAAGTGAATGTATTCCTGGAATGTATTCTGTGAATGCGTCTGCATGAAACTCATACTTCACATCACCCATACTTCAAGAGTATCACACCACAATTGATGGGGTTTAAAGTAGGAGTCATCCAATCTTAGAGGGAAATATTCCCCCCTTCTCTCTCTCTCTCTCTCTCTCTCTCTCTCTATATATATATATATATATATATATATATATATATATATATATACACACACACACACACACACACACACACACACACATATACTCTCAGCCAGCCAACTTCCACTACCCAACAACTGCCATGCTCCAGGCCACTATCTGGACGCTCAGGCCAAGCCTCACGCATGAATGAAGTCCCACGGAAGCCAGATAATGTGGAACTTTGTAACCTTGAACTCTGGACTCAAAGGGACCCTGAAACAGAGCTCCTCTGTCTGCTTCTCCCAGTCTCTGGTGACTCAGGGATCACACCCATAAGCCACACCCTGCCAGCACCAGATAATCTCCTCATTGGCCACCCTCCAGAACTCATGGATGCTCCTCCCAGATGGGAGTATAACATATGGCTCCCAGAACCATGCCACCAGACTCCACACCAGGCTGAGAGGCGGGTGGAGCCCTCCCAACTCCAAGGGACCCAGCCATGGCAGCCAATCTCCACTACCCAACCACTGCCACTCTCCAGGCCACTTTGCAGCCGCGCAACGCATTTTAAGACAATTCCTACCCATTTCCCACAATTACTACACCATACCTGATGGGCTTCAGACAGTAAGCAACAAATCATAGAGAGAAATATATAAATATATGCCTCTCAGAGAGTCCGACAAGCTACAGCGAGTATCCCAGTCACACGGGCAGAGCCTGGAAAGCTACTCATGGAGTATTCGATATGCCAAATAAAGTAACAACAACAGGTATCATTCCCCTGACCCTGAAAAAGCTTCCAATCATTGGGAAAAAAAGAGTAAGAAGAGGAAGAGGCTGCTAATATCTCAGGGCTGGGAGGAATAAAGATGTTACTGACACCCGCTCAAGTAATTCGACGATCAACGGGCTGACAGTGATAGTAATGTGTATATATATATATATCTGTCACGGTCCTCCCGTTGTTCATCGATTTGCTCGAGCGGGCCCAGTAACGTCTCCATCATGAGACTTGTTGTTACTGTGTTTGGCATATCGAATACATCACGGGTAGCTTGCCAGGCTCTGCCGTGCAGGCAAGATACTCTCGGTAGCTTGCCAGGCTCTCTGAGAGGGGCGGAGGAATCGAACTCGGGTCGGCCATGTTGGCTGCATGCAAGGCAAATGCCCTACCGCTGTGCTATCGCTCCAGCCCCATATATATATATATATATATATATATATATATATATATATATATATAAAGCACACAAGGCTCAACCTTTAACAATATATTAGTGATATCTTATAGAAGAGTTTAATGGCCCCTGGATGAAATAAAATAATCTCCACACTCTTTTGTCTAAGAAAACTTTCTTGTAGCATTTTCAGCGGTTTTTCATAACAAACAATACAAAAGGGCCAGGAAGACTTGTCCATGGTTGGAAGCCTGCTACAAGTAGGCGGCGGGGGGGGGGGGGGGGGGCAGGGATAGTAGTTAGGATAGAAAAGGGACCACTATGACAATGATAGTTGAATAAGATTAATCTGAACAAAAACTGAGTGATGAAAGGAGGTAAAGGGATATATATCATATCCTTTCAGTAACATTATTGAAAACCATAGTGCCTAAAAGGAAAATGAGAGAGTGGGCGAAAGGGAGAGAGAGACAGCGGGAGGGAGGTAGGGAGAGACAGACAGAGACAGAGACAGAGGATAAATAAAAGTATCTGCCATAGAGGCAGTATACAGGGGGAAGCAGGAAAAAAACTGGGGACATTGGTGGCTGGAAATGTGCATTAGTCAAGAGATGGATATTGGAACTTTGTATGACTAAAATCCAACCAGGAACAACTTTGTAACTGTGTATCTCACAGATGATTAAATGAAGAAGTGTGGGTGGAGTGTTTTTTTTTAAAAAAAAAAAAGAAAAACAAAGACACTTAAAAGTTATCAGAGGAAAAAGATACAGAGGAACAAAAAGAAAACCAGCTTATTTCTTATCAGAAAAGGAATCAATGGACAATAGATCAACGTGTTTTGAGTAATGAAAGAAGTAGACCATCAAGTTTAAATTTTCAACTCAGTAAAAATTACGTAAAATATGAAGGTAACAGAATTACGACTCCAATGTAAAAATGCTAAAATAATTCATGTATGCAAAGAAAAACATAAAGTGAAAATCTAGATCTGTATGAGGCAGAACAGAATGATAACTATTTGGGTAAATAGAAGAACATTTGGATATTTAAATCTCTTTAAAAATAATAAAATGCTTTAAAAAGTTTAAAATGTTGTTAGGTGTGACCTATAACATATATAAAGAAATATATGCAATAAAAACACAAAGCTCAAAAGGGGATTAATGTAAATATATTACTTACTGTTCCAATAATATCTTATAATATCAGTTTTCTAGTTCAGATGTATACGCAAGTTTCATTTTGGTTAACTATTTTACTCATTGTGATTTATTTTCCTGCTCTTTTTCTTGCCTGATAAACTTTTTTTTAAGAAATTCTGTATCAAGTGTACATATTTGATTTATTTTTTCAGTGTCATTTTTATTTTTTATTAATGACAAACCAAGAGGTATAGTTGTAGACTTACAAATTTTTGTGCTTGAGTTTTAATTATACAATGATTAAGTACCCATCCCTCCACCAATGCCCATTTTCCACCACCACGGATCACAGTATCCCTCCCACCCCCCATTCCTCCCATCCCACCCTGCCTCTGTGGCAGGGCATTCCCTTTTGTTCTCTCTCTCCTTTTGGGTGCTGTGGTTTGCAAAAGAGGCATTGAGTGGCAATCATGTTCGGTCTATAATCTACATTCAGCATGCATCTCCCAGGCTGAGAGGATCCTCCCAACACCCTTTATTTGGTGCACCCTTCTATATCTGAGCTCCCTTTTCCCCTAGCATGTGTGGCTAGCCTCCAAGCATGGAGTAAACTTCCTGGTACTTATCTCGGCTATACTTGGGTGTTAGTCCCTTTTTTATTACTTTATGTTCCCCAGATGAATGCAGTCTTTCTATGTCTGTTCCTTTCTTTCTGACTCATTTTGCTTAGCATGATACTTTCAGGGTTGTACCACTTGTACGTAAATTTCATGACTTCATCTTTTCTAAGAGGTACATAGTACTTCATTGTGTAGATGGACCAAAGTTTCTTTAACCAGTCATCTGTTTTCAGGCACTCAGGTTTTTTCCAGATTCTGGCTATTGTAAAGAGTGCTGCAATGAGCGAACAAGTGCAGTTTTCACTTCAACTATACTTTTTTGCCTCTCTGGGTTATATTCCCAGGAGTGGTATTGCTCGGTCCAATGGATGCTCAAATTCTAATTTTTTCAGAATCGTCCATACTGTTTTCCCAAAGGCTGAACCAGTCGGCATTCCCATCAGCAGTGAAGGAGGGTGTCTTTCTCACCACATACGCGCCAGCACCGTTTGCTTTTGTTCTTTTGGATGTGTGACAATATGTGTGGTGCGAGATGATATCTCATTGTTGTTTTGATCTGCCTCTACTTGATGAGTCATGATGTATAACATTTTCTCATGTATCTTTTTACCAATCAGATTTCTTCTTTGAGAAAGTTTCTGTTCATTTCGTCGCTCCATTTTTGATGGGGTTGGATGCTTTCTTCTCGTGGAGTTCAACCAAAACTTTGTATATCCTTGATATCAACCCTTTGTCAGATGTGTATTCGGTGAATATCCTTTCTCATTCTGTAGACTGTCTTTGTATTTTGGTCATTGTTTCTTTTGAGGAGCAGAAGCTTCTTAGTTTAATATAGTCCAATATGTCTATACCTGTTTTCACTTGCTCGGCCAGTGGCGTGACATCTTTGAATATATGATTACCTTCTATGTCATGGAAGGTTTTGACAACTTTGTCTTCAATGTACCTTATGGATTCTGGTCCGATGTTGAGGTCGTTTAACCATTTTGATCTTACTTTTGTACATGGTGTTAGACAGAGATCTGAGCCCAGTTTTTTGCATGTTTTCGTCCAGTTTTGCCAGCACAATTTGTTAAAGAGGCTTTCCTTACTCCACTTCATATTTATTGCTCCTTTATCAAAGATTAGACCATTATATGTTTGAGGGGAGAGGTCAGTATATTCAACCCTGTTCCATTGGTCTGCAACTCTGCCTTTGTTCCAGTACCATGCTGTTTTAATTATTACTGCTTTGTAGTAGAGTATGAAGTTAGGGAGGTTGATTCCTCCCATTTTCTTTTTACTAAGAATTGCTTAAGCTATTTGTGGGGGCTTATTGGTCCTTATGAATTTCAGGAGTGTTTATTCCATTTCTTTGAAGGATGTCATGGGTATCGTTATAGGGATCGCATTGAATTTGTACAATGCTTTGGGAAGTATTGCCATTTTGACAATGTTAATTCTCCCAATCCATGAGCAGGGGATAACTTTCTATTTCCCCATGTCCTATTTTATTTCCCAAAGTAGCGTTTTGTAGTTTTCTTTGTACAGGTACTTTGCTTCCTTTGTTAATCTGATTCCTAGGTACTTGATTTTCTGGGGTACAATTGTGAACGGGAATTTTTTTTCATGTCATTTTCTTCTCTCTCACTGCTTTCATATAGGAAAGCCATGGACTTTTGGGTATTGATTTTATAGCGTGAAACTTTATCATACAAGTATATTATTTCTAGGAGTTTCAGGATAGAGGTTATCGGCTTCTTTATGTATAGTATCATATCATTTGCGAATAGTGAGAGCTTGATTTCTTCCTTTCCTACCTGAATGACCTTACTATCTTTTTCTTTCCTAACCACTATTGCAAGTAATTCCAGTACCATATTGAACAGCAGTGGACAGTGCGGGCATCCTTGTCTCGTCCCTGATCTTAGAGGGAAGGCTCTCAGTTTTTCCCCATTGAGGATGATGCTTGCTGTAGGCTTGTGGTAGATGGCTTTAACTATATTAAGGGAAATCCCCTATATACCCATTTTGCCAGGTTTTTCATCACAAATGGGTGCTGGATCTTGTCAAATGTTTTCTCTGCACCTATTGATATGATCAGATGCTTTTTATCTTTTCTTCTGTTGATATTATGATTATGTTGATCGATTTCCAAATGTTAAACCATCCTTGCGTCCCTGGGATGAATTCTACTTGGTCATGGTGTATGATCTTTTTGATGAGTCGTTGGATTGTATTTGCTAATAGATTGTTGAGGATCTTTGAATCTGTGTTCATCAGGGATATCGGCCTGTAATTCTCTTTCTTTCTGGTATCTCTGCTTTTGGTATTGTGGTGATATTTGCTTCATATAAACTGTTCGGAAATGTTTTTGATATTTCAATTTCGTGGAAAAACTTAAAGAGGATTGGGAGTAAGTCTTCTTTAAAGATTTGGAAGAAATCACTAATGAATTCATCTGGGCCAGGACTTTTGTGCTTGGGGAGACTTTTTATTACCGTTTCAATTTCCTTGATGGTAATAGGTCTGTTCAGGTATTCCAGGTCTTCTTGGTTTAACCTTGTGAGTCTATAAGAACCTAGGATTTTATGCATTTCCTTGAGGTGTTCATGTTCCGTGGCATAAAGCTTCTCAAAATACTCCCTGAGGATCCTTTGAATTTCTGTAGTTTCTGTTGTAATGACCTCCTTTTCATTTCTGATTCGAGTATTAAGGTTTTCTCTCTCCCTTTCTTTGTGAATTTTGCTAGAGGCTTATCGATCTTGTTTATTTTCTCGAAGAACCAGCTCTTGGTTTCATTGATCTTTCGGATTGTTTTTTGGGTTTCCATCTCGTTACTCTCTGCTCTGAGTTTCATTATTTCCTACCTCTTGTTTGGGTTGGGTTCCTTTTTTTGGTCCTTATCCAAGCTCTTAAACTGTGAGGTTAGGTTACTCTTGTGGGCTCATTCAACCTTCCTGAGGAATGCTTATAAAGCTCTAAACTTTCCTCTTAAAAAAGCTTTTGCTGTGTCCCATAAGTTTTGGTAACTCGTGTCCTCATTTTCATTCGTTTCCAAGAATCTTTTTTTTAATTAGTGAAACACCATGAGGTACAGTTATAGACTTATAAACTTTTGTGATTGGGTTTCAGTTATACAATGATCAAGTACCCATCCCTCCACCAGTGCCCATCCTCCACCAACACGGGTCCCAGCATCCCTCCCACCCCCCCATCCCCCACCCCGGTTCACCCTGCCTCTGTGGCAGGGCATTCCCCCTTGTTCTCTCTCTCTTCTTTTGGGTACTGTGTTTTGCAAGAGAGGCATTGTGTGGCAATCATGTTTAGTCTTTAAACTACTTTTAGCATGCTTCTCCCACCCTGGGAGGGTCTCACAACACCCTTTATTTGGTGCTCTCTTCTCTATCTGAGCTTCCTTTTAACCTAGCACATGTGGCTGGCCTTCAAGTCATGAGCAAAATTCCTGGTACTAATTTCAGCCATTCCTTGGTGTTAGTCTCCTGTTTCGTTGCTTTATGTTCCCAGATGAATGCAATCTTTCTGTGTCTATCCCGCTCTTTCTGACTCATTTTGCTTAACATGATACTTTCCATGTAGTACCACTTGTATGTGAATTTCATGACTTCATCTTTTCTAACAGCTACATAGTACTCCATTGTGTAAATGTACCAAAGTTTCTTTAACCAGTCATCTGTTCTCGGGCACTCAGGTTTTTGCCAGATTCTGGCTATTGTAAAGAGTGCTGCAATGAACAAACAATTGCAGATGTCACTTCGACTATACCTTTTTGCCTCTCTGGGATATATTCCCAGGAGTGGTATTGCTGGGTCAAATGGGAGATCAAATTCTAATTTTTGAGAATCGTCCATACTGTTTTCCAAAAGGGTTGGACCAGCCGGCGTTCCAACCAGCAGTGAAGGAGAGTCCCTTTCTCGCCACATCCATGCCAGCACCGGTTGCTTTTGTTCTTGTGGATGTGGGCCAGTCTCTGTGCTCTAAAATGATATCTCATTGTTGTTTTTATATGCATCTCTCTGATGATTAGTGATGTAGCGCATTTTCTCATGTGCCTTTTTGCCATTCGGATTTCTTCTATGCGAAAGTTTCTGTTGATTTCCTCGCCACATTTTTTGATGGGGTTGGGTGATTTCTTCTCCAAGAATCTTTTGATTTCCTCTTTGATTTCCTTTCTAAGCCACTCATTGTCCAATAGTGAACTGTTTAATTTCTAGGTGTTTGATTTAGTTTTCTGTTTTTGTGTGTGATTTACTTCTAATTTCAGCGCATAATGTTCTGAGAAGATTGTTGATACAACCTCTATCTTTTTAATTTTATGGGGGTATGTTTTGTGGCTCAGCATGTGGTCTCTCTTGGAAAATGTTCCATGCATGCTTGAGAATAATGCATATTCAGTTTTTTTGAGGATGAAGTGTCCTGTATACATCGACTAAGTCCATTTCTTCCATTTATTTCCCTCAGATGAAGTATGTGCTTGCTAAGCTTGAGTCTGGTTGATCCACCAAGAGGTGATAAAGCGATGCTGAATTCTCCCACTAGTACTGTGTTGCTATCAATGTGTTTCTCCAAGTCTATGAGTATTTGTTTTAAGTAAGTTGCTGATCCCTCATTAGGTGCATATACATTTAGTATTCTAAGTTCTTCCTGTTGTACAGATTCCTTGATCAATAAAAAATTGCCTTCACTGTCTCTTGTAATCTTCTTCAGTCTGAAATCAATGTGGTCTGTTACCAGGATGGCTAACCCAGATTTTATTTTTTAATTTTTTTTATTAGTGAAACACCATGAGGTACAGTTGTAGATTTACAATTTTTTTGTGCGTGGGTTTCGATTATACAATGATCCAATACCCATCCCTCCACCAGTGCCCATTTTCCACCCCCATGGATAATACCCCTCCCATCCCCATTACCCCCATCCCACCCTGCCTCTGTGGCAGGGCAATCCCTTTTATTCTCTCTCTCCTTTTGGGTGTTGTGGTCTGCAAAAAAGGCATTGAGTGGCAAACATGTTCAGTCCATAGTCTACTTTCGACATGCATCTTTCCTCTTGGTAGGATCCTCCAAAGACCCTTTATTTGGTGCTCCCTTCTCTATCTGAGCTGCCCTTTTCCCTAGAATGCCCGGCTGGCCTCTAAGCTATGGAGTAACCCTCCTGGTGCTGATCTCAGCTATTCTTCGGTATTAGTCTCATATTTTGTTACTTTATATCCCCCAGATGAATGCAATCTTTCTATGTCTATCCCTCTCTTTCTGACTCATTTCGCTTAGCATGATACTTCACTTGTTGTACCACTTGTATGTAAATTTCATGACTTCATCTTTTCTAACAGCTAAATAGGACTCCATTGTGTAGATGTACCAAAGTTTCTTTAACCAGTCATCTGTTCTTGGGCATTCAGGTTTCTTCCAGTTTCTGGCTATTGTAAAGAGTGCTGCAATGAACAAATAAGTGCAGATGTCATTTCGACTATACATTTTTGCCTGGAGTGGTTCTGCTGGGTCAAATGGGAGCTCAATTTCTAATTTCTTGAGAATCGTCCATACTGTTTTCCAAAAGGGCTGAAGCAGTCGGCATTCCCACCAACAGTGAAAGAGTATCCCTTTCTCGCCACATCTGCACCAGCACTGGTTGCTTTTGTTCTTTTGAATGTGGGCCAGTCTCTGAGATGTGAGATGGTATCTCATTGTGGTTTTGATCTGCATCTCCCTGATGATTAATGATGTAGAGCATTTTCTCATGTGCTTTTTTGCCATTTGGATTTCTTCTTTGAGAAAGTTTCTGTTCATTTCATTGCCCATTTTTTGATGGAGTTGGATGTTTTCTTCTTTTGGAGTTCAACCAGTATTTTGTATATCCTTGATATCAACCCCTTGTCAGATGTGTATTCGGCGAATATCCTTCTCCCATTTTGAAGACTGTCTTTGTATTTTGGTCACTGTTTCCTTTGAGGTGCAGAAGCTTCTTAGTTTAAGATAGTCCCATTTATCTATCTCTGCTTTCACTTGCTCGGCCAGTGGCATGGCATCTTTGAAGATAACATTAACTTCAATGTCATGGAGGGTTTTGCCAACTTTGTTTCCAATGTACCTTATGGTTTCTGGTCTGATATTGAGGTCTTTAATCCATTTTTATCTTATTTTTGTACATGGTGTTAGGCAGAGTTCTGAGCCAAATTTTTTGCATGTAGCCGTCCAGCGATGCCAGCACAATTTGTTAAAGAGTCTTTCCTTACTCCACTTCACATTTCTTGCACCTTTATCAAAGATTAGATGAAGATATGTTAGAGGGGTGATGTCAGTGTATTCAGCCCTGTTCCACTGGTCTGAAGTTTTGCCTTTGTTCCAGTACCACGCTGTTTTAATTATTACTGCTTTAAGTACAATTTGAAGTTAGGGAGGTTGATTCCTCCCATTTTCTTTTTCTCAAGAATTGCTTTAGCTATTCGTGGGGGCTTATTGCTCCATATAAATTTCAGGAGTATTTGCTCCATTTCTTTGAAGAATGTCATGGGTATCCTTATAGGGATTGCATTGAATTTATACAATGCTTTTGGTATTATTGCCATTTTGACAATGTTAAGTCTCCCGAACATGAGCAGGGGATATCTTTCCATTTCATCATGTTCTCTTTTATTTCCTGAAGTAGCATTTTGTACTTTTCTTTTTATACGTCCTTTACTTCCTTTGTGAAGTTGATTCCTAGGTACTTGATTTTCTGGGGCACAATTGTGAATGGGAATGTTTTTTTCATGTCGCTTTCTTCTCTCTCACTGTTTGTGTATAGTAAAGCCATGGACTTTTGTGTATTGATTTTATAGCCTGCAACTTTACCATACAAGTCTATTGTTTTTAGGAGTTTCCCGGTGGAGGTTATTGGGTTCTCTAAGTATAGTTTCATATCATCTGCGAATAGCGAGAGCTTGATTTCTTCTGTTCCTACCTGAATGCCCCCAATAGCCTTTTCTTGCCTAATCGCTATTGCAAGTACTTCCAGCACCACACTGAACAGCAGTGGAGAGAGTGGGCATCCTTGTCTCATCCCTGATCTTAGAAGGAAGGCTCTCAGTTTTTCCCCATTGAGGATGATGCTTGCCGTAGGCTTGTGGTAGATGTCTTTAACTATGTTGAGGAAAGTCCCTTCTATACCCATTTTGGCTAGGGCTTTCATCATAAAGGGGTGCTGGATCTTGTCAAATGCTTTCTCTGCATCTATTGATATGATTATATGCTTTTTATCTTTTATTTTTTGATATGATGGATTATGTTGATTGATTTCTGAACGTTAAACCATCCTTGCTTCCCTGGGATGAATCCTACTTGGTCATGGTGTATGATCTTTTTGATGAGTAGTGGGATTCTATTTGCTAGTGGTTTGTTGAGATTCTTTGCATTTGTGTACATCAGAGATATTGACCTGTAATTCTCTTTCTTTGTGGTATCTCTGTCTGCTTTTGGTATCAGTGTGATATTTGCTTCGTAGAAACTTTCGGAAGTATTTTTGAATATTTCAATTTCGTGGAAAAGCTTAAAGATCATTGAGAGTAAATCCTCTTTAAAGACTAGAAGAATTCACTAGTGAATCCATCCGTGCCAGGACTTTTGTGCTTGGGGAGACTTTTTATTACCATTTCAATTTCCTTGATGGTGATACATCTGTTCAGGTATTCCAGCTCTTCTTGGTTCAGCCTTGGGAGTCTATAGGAGTCTAAGAATTCATCCATTTCTCGAGGTTTTGATGTTCCGTGGCATAAAGCCTCTCAAAGTACTCCCTGAGGATCCTTTGAATTTCTGTAGTTTCTGTTGTAATGACCCCTTTTCATTTCTGATTCGGTTTAATAGGGTTTTCTCTCTCCCTTTCTTTGTGAGTTTTGCTAGAGGCTTTTTGATCATGTTAATTTTCTCGAAGAATTAGCTCTTGGTTTCATTAATCTTTCGATTGTTTTTTGGGTTTCCATCTCGTTAATCTCTGCTCTGAGTTTTACTATTTCCTTTCTCCTGTTCAGGTTGTTCTGCTTTTGTTGGTCCTTCTCTAAGCTCTTAAGTTTTGAAGTTAGGTTATTTATGTGTGCTCGGTCCTCCTTCCTGAGGAATGCCTGTAGAGCTATAAACTTTGTTCTTAACACAGCTTTTGCTGTGTCCCATAAGTTTTGGTAACTCGTGTCCTCATTTTCACTCGTTTCTAGGAATCTTTTGATTTCCTCTTTGATTTCCTTTCTAAGCCACTAGTTGTTCAATAGTGCACTGTTTAATTTCCAGGTGTTTGATTTAGTTTTCTGTTTTTGTGTGTGATTTACTTCTAATTTCAGCACACTATGGTATGAGAAGATTGTTGATACAATCTCTATCTTCTTAATTTTATGGAGGCACATTTTGTGGCTCAGCATGTGGTCTATCTTGGAGAATGTTCCATTTACGCTTGAGAAGAATGTGTATAGAGCTTTTTGAGGATGAAGAGTCCTGTATATATCTACTAAGTCCCTTTCTTCCATTGTTTTTCTCAGATGAAGTATGTCCTTGCTAAGCTTGAGTCTGGTTGATCTATCAAGAGGTAACAAAGCGGTGTTGAAGTCTCCCACTAGTATTGTGTTGCCATTGATGTCTTTTTCCATATCTATGGGTAATTGTTTTAGGTACTTTTCTAGTCTCTCATTAGGTGCATATACATTTATTATTGTAAGTTCTTCCTGTTGTACAGATCCTTTGATCAATAAGAAATGGTCTTCACTGTCTCTTATGACCTTCTTCACTCTGAAATCGATGTGGTCTGATATTAGGATGGCTACCTCAGCTTTTTTATGGGAGCTGTTTACCTGTAGGATTGTTTTCAAGCCTTTGACTCTGAGTCTGGGTTTGCTTTGAATATTGAGATGTGTTTCTTGAAGGCAGCAAAATGTTGGGTTCAATTTTCGAATCCATCCTGCCATTTTATGTCTTTTAATTGGTGCGTTTAACCCATTGACATTGAGAGAGATTATTATTATGGGATTATGTCCCATTGTTCTGTTGAAATTTGGTGTATTTGACGGGCCTGTCTTGCCTTAAAGTAGCCCAATTAGTTGTTCTTGTAACCATGGTTTTGAGTCTATGAAGTTCCTGAGCTGTTGTTTGTCTGTGAAACTGTGTGTTGTTCCTTCAATTATGAATGAGAGTCTCGCTGGGTAAAGTATTTTTGGAGAGGCATTTATTTCATTGAGTTTTTTCACTCTGTCCCACCACTGTTTTCAGGCCATGAGGGTTTCATCAGAAAAATCAGATGTGAATTTTAAGGATGCTCCTTTGTAAGAGATTTCTTTCTTCTATCTTGCTGCTTTCAGAATTTTGTCTCTGTCTAAGGTTTTGGTCATTTTGATCAGGATGTGTCTTTGGGTATTTGTTTTCGAATTTCTTCTAGCTGGTACCCTTCGGGCCTCCTGAATGTGGTCACAAGTTTTCTTCAGCTCTGGAAACGTTGTAGCAATGATTTATTTGACAGTTTCTTCTTCATCAAGATCTTCTTCCTGTCCCTCTGGGACTCCAAAAATTCTTATGTTCCCCCGCTTGGCTTCATCACAATCTTCTCTTGCCATCTATTTCTGAATTGTGAGTCTCTTTTCCATTTTCTGCTCTTTTCTGGAGAGTCTTTGAACTTCATCTTCGAGCTCACTGATTCTGTTCTTAGCAGCTGTTACTCTGCTGCTGAGGCCTTCCACTGAGTTTTTCAATTCGCCTACCAGGTTTTTTATGTCTAACATTTCCGATTGCATTTTCCTCATTTCTGCCTTCAAATCCTCTTGTCTTTTATTGGCATTGCTTCCCATTGTTTCTTTTAGTTCTCTAAGCATCCTAAGTAGCTCCCTTGTGAATGCCTTGTCAGAGAGTTTGTCTAACACTACAGTACTGCTGGTGTCTTCTGGGCTAGCCTCTTCAATAAGAAAGCTTGGTGGGCTTTTGCGTTGCTTTAACATTGTGACAAGCGTGGTTTAATCCTTCATGTTCACTGTTACTGTAGTGCTTGATATGCAGTGTGAGTTGAGATAGGCGTATGAGTTATTGGCTACTGTGTTTCTAGTGGCTGAGCTAAACTAGAGAAGATACCATCTAAGAGGGCAGCTTATGGTTCCTATGGCATATGTAGAGGGAGAATATTTCGCAGCCGCTAACGCGACCACGGCTCCGAAAAGGGTTACTGACGCTGGGCGCCGGGCTGTACCTGGTTGGAATGAGAAGAGAGTACCTGGAGACGTTCAGCTTTGTTGCCGAGAGAGAGGTGGGCCTCAGTTCCCGTCCCACACAGATCAGGGGAGAAAACTGGTTGTTATAGGAGATCGAGCTAGCTGCGCATGCCCAGAGAGAGTCCCAGGCCCTGGGGGAGGGCTGTACCTGGTTGGAATGAGGAGAGAGTACCCGGAGATGTTCAGCTTTGTTGCCGAGAGAGAGGTGGGCCTCAGTTCCCGTCCCACGCAGATCAGGCTAACCCAGCTTTTTATGGGAGCTGTTTGCCTGTAGGATTGTTTTGCAGCCTTTGACTCTGAGCCTGTGTTTGCTTTGACTATTGAGATATGTTTCTTGGAGGCAACAGAATGTTGGGTTCAATTTTCTAATCCATCCTACCACTCTGTGTCTTTTAATTGGTGCATTTAGCCCATTTACATTGAGAGAGATTATTGTTATGGGGTTTTGTCCCATTTTTCTGTTGAAATTTGGTGTATTTGAGGTGCTTCTCTTGTCTTAAAGTAGCCCATTTAGTTGTTTTTGTAACCATTGTTTTGAGTCTATGAAGTTCCTGAGCTGTTGTTTGTTTGTGAAACTGTGTTGTTCCTTCTGTTATGAATGAGCGTCTCGCTGGGTAAAGTATGTTTGGTGAGGCATTTATTTCGTTGAGCTTTTCCATTATATTCAACCACTGTTTTCGGGCCATGAGGGTTTCATCAGACAAATCAGCTGTGAATCTTAAGGATCCTCCTCTGGAGGAAATTTCTTTCTTTGACCTTGCTGCTTTTAGAATTTTGTCTCTATCTGTAGTTTTGGTCATTTTGATCAGGATGTGTCTTGGGGTATTTTTTTTTTTTGTATTTCTCCTAGCTGGTACCCTTCAAGCCTCCTGAATGTGGTCACATGTTTTCTTCAGCTCTGGAAACGTTGTAGCAATGATGTCTTTGACAGTTTCTTTTTCATCAGGGTTTTCTTCCTGTCCCTCTGGGACTCCAATAATTCTTATGTTCCCTTCTTGGCTTCATCACGATCTTCTCTTGCCATCTATTCCCGAATTATGAGTCTCTTTATTGTGAGTCTCTTTTCCATTTTCTGCTCTTTTCTGGAGAGTCTCTGAACTTCATCATCTAGCTCACTGATTCTGTTCTCAGCAGCTGTTACTCTGCTGTTGAAGCCTTCCATTGAGTTTTTCAATTCGCCTAAAAGGTTTTTTAGGTCTGATATTTCTGTTTGTATTTTCCTTATTTCTACCTTCAAATCCTCTTTTCTTATATTGGCATTGCTTTCCATTGTTTCTTTTAGCTCTCTAAGCATCCTCAGTAGCTCCCTTTTGAATTACTTGTCAAAGAGGTTGTCTAGCACTTCATTACGGTTGGTGACTTCTGGGCTAGTCTCTTCAATAAGAAAGCTTGGTGGGCTTTTGCTTTGCTTTACCTTTGTGACCAGTGTGGTTTAGTCCTTGACAATCAGTGTTACTAATCTGTTTGAGATGCAGAATAAATTGAGATGGGCTTAATTAATTATTGGCTAATGTGTTTCTGGTGGTTAAGCTAACCTAGTGAAAGTTCCATCTAAGAGGGTAACATATGGTTCCTATGGGATATGTAGTGGGAGAATACTTAGCAGCCCCATTAGCAGCCGTGGCTCCGGGAAGGGGTCCTTGCGCCAGGCGGGTATCTGTTTGAGTGAGGAGAAAGTTCCTGGAGTGCTTCAGCTTTGTTTCCATCCGGTGTGCCTCAACTCCCTTCCCCTGCAGACCAAGGGTGAGAACCAGCTGTTCTCAGGGGGATCTAATTAGCTACGCAGGACCAAGAAGGGCCCTACACTGGGCGGGTACCTGTTTGAGTGAGGAGGGAGTTCCTGGAGCGCTTCAGCTTTGTTTCCGCGCTGTGTGCCTCAATTCCCATCCATGGCTGGCTGGACCTGGCAGGAGCTGTGCACCCCCAGGCCCCCAGCAGATGGTGAGTGGTCCGGAGCTGCTGTCCGACAACGCCTCCCGGAGAGATGGCTTCATGGCGACCCCGATGCCTGGCTTGCCCACTCAGGCCGCCGCCCTCTTGCTTCCCTTGCTTGATAATCTTTAATAGAACATCAGATACCATCTATTTTACCTTCTTGAACACTGGATACTTTTACTTTTCTATAAATACTAGGCCTTTTGTGGTAATAAAGTCAAGTTGCATGGAAACAGTTTGATCTCTTGCTTTTTGCTTGTAATGTCGAGTAACATTTAATGCAATATTCTTCTATCAAATAGTCTATGGATTATAAAAAATACTAATCTGGATGGTATAAAAAGGAGCTAATAATATGTCTAAATTAAGTAAGGCAGTGATAATAAGTATGTGACCCCTAATCATTTGGGTTGGTCCCCCTCTCCCCCCACCACTCTCTGCCCACCTTGGATTTGTGTAGTTTTCTTAGGGACTGGTGGGAACTCAGTTTAATACTTGAGAGGAACTCCTCTGTACATAGATATACTTTTTGCACTGTTCAGCTCTCAGTGCTGTTTTTCATTAACCATAGCTACTTTACTCTTCCAGGCCTCACAGCAATATCTCCTCATCTCAGGGAATTTGATACAATTCATGGAAATTCTCTCAAAGAGGTAAACTGAAACAAAGGTAGGGATAACCTTGTTAGTTTCCTGTCTCTTTGCCTTCATGACAGACCTGGTGTTCAATGACTTTAAAAAAAAAACACTATTTCATAGTTCTGTCCACTTCATTTGTTTCATAGAATAAAATAAATTCAGCCCCTACTTTTGCATATTAGTTATCCTTTTACTTTTGACCTTAGATTTTAACTCTCTTTTCAAAAATATCTTTGAGGACTCTTCTTCCTCAAGTGGTCAGCACAGTGTAGCTGTGCTCTCACAGTGTAGCTGTGCTCTTGTCTCGAGAGTAATAGGAATTTCAATTTATATCCTTTGCCTTAAATTACTACTTCTTTAAGTTTCCACTTCCTATCTATAGGAAAGACAGTGACACTCAAGATTAACAAGTTTACTTGAAAGCAAGGGCCACTGGAAGCCACCTACTCTACCCTAGAGTCTAATTTCAAACAGTTGCAGAAAAAATAGCCCTGTGAGGCAGTCTGACTCATAACGGATCATAGTCTGCAAATTGATCTACCTCTCATGACACTTAGCAGTTAGCTGCAGATTTGGATATTTAGAATTCTGGCCATGTATCTTTTCATCTACTATGACTAATATGGTAAATCCATTTTACAATAAAGTACAGAGAAATAATTTGAACTTAAATGACAGAATTATGCTTCCAATTATTTATGTTGTTATATATAATTATGCCATAGTTGGTTTATAGAATTCTCTGCTCTTAGTGTTAGTTCAGTGTTTTTGCATTAATAGATACATTTTCAAAGTTTTTAACGAGTCCCTCCAGACCTCCTCATAGGTAAATACTTGATCAGGGTGAATACAGATGTTAATAATTATATCTCACATGAACAATATGCTCAAACAAATTAGCATCCCATTTACAAGTGGCATTAGCCAAAAACATTTTTATTTACACATGATGTAACTCTCACTAGTAAATCTGAGTATTCATTATTCAAAGACATAGTCATGAAAATAGTCTTCCCAAATTTAGTATCAAAATTTTATGCTTAAAATTCTAGTCCCGCTCATGGGGGTAATTAGCGTTTACCTAGATAGAGATTATAAGGCAATTTTCTTTGTATATTTGATTTATCAACTATAGCAAGAATTTTTACTGTAGTAGAAAATATTTTAATAGAGAAAAGATGAAATTTTATGAGGCTATAAGTTTAGGGAAAGTGACTGATAATATTCAGTTTTGTTTTCAAAATAGGTAATGATTAAACATTAAGAATGAGAAAAGTATTCCTTAAAATTATTTGATAGTAATTTTTAATATTTTGGATGAATATAAAGAAATAACAGAAAATCCTTCTTTTTCAACATACTCTTAAAATCCAGTCAATTGACTATGGTCAATCATTTAAAAAGAATAATTGTCCAACTTGGAATTCTTTGGAAGCAGTTTGATGTAACAAAAGACCACGACCACAAATTTTTGTATCTGAGTCCATATCATCCAAGAGGGAAAAAATGTAAATATCAGGATATCATGAACCAAGTTTATAAATTTCTTTGTTAGAATGTTTTACAAAACACATTTTCATTCATTGAACAGGTATTTTGTGAGCATGTACCAATTACCATATACCAAGATCCAAATCAGAAATAGAAAAGGTGAAGGAAGTTACTAATGCCTCAAAGAAGTACTCATGATCAGGATTATCCACCTGACATATTCAGACACTTTATATTTCTCCTTTGTTTCCTACTTGTAAAATGCATTAAGGAAAGGGGAAGGTCACAATTTTTTAGGGGTGGAATTGGGCCTCACCGGATGATGTTCAGGGCGAATTCCTGTGTTTGTGCTTAGGCTTCTGGCTGTTCTTGAAAGGTCATGTGGTATTAGGTCTAGAGCATGCAAGACAAGCACCTTCATTTCCATACTTAATCCTTGGACTCAAAAGTGATTATTTGTATCACTAAAACTTTGTTGAATTATGATGGGTTGGTATAAATTTATATATTTTCACATTTGCTCTTCTGTATATAACAATCTCCTCAGACAGAATTTGTGCTTAAGATTACTTTCTTATTCCATTTTCTTAATTTTATGCTCTGAAATACTGTTACAGTTAGGGATTTCTGAGTAAAATGTTCTAACATCATACCTCCCCCATGAATGCCTATTTCCATCCTCTACCACATCCTCAGTTTCTTCCCTCCAGCTCTGTTCTGTAGAACAATTCTCAGGTTCTGTAGACATTGGGCATTTATTTCTTTGCTATTGTCTTTTTATATCCCACATATGATAGCATTAATTCTATATATCTAGCTAAGTTGATACTCCTTCTAATTTGATACTTTCCGGATCTGTCTTCATGGCAGCAAATTGTATGATTTATCTTTTTCTTCATAACTGAATAGTTCGCTACTCTCTCTGTGTGTATACATATATATGTATATGGCTGGAGCGATAGCACAGCGGGTAGGGCGTTCGCCTTACAAGCGGCCAACATGGCCGACCCGAGTTCGATTCCTCCGCCCCTCTCGGAGAGCCCGGCAACTTCCGAGAGTATTCGATATGCCAGACACAGTAACAACAAAGTCTCCAATGGAGACGTTACTGGGCCCGCTCGAGCAAATCGACGATCAACGGGAGGGCCTTTACCTTTACCTTTACCATATATATATTTCACAGTTTTTTATCCAAGCATGTTTATTTCCAGATAATTTTGGCTATTGTAAACAGTGCTGCAACAAACATAGGAGTGTAGATATATTTTGAATAGAGTTTTGAATAGAGTTTGTCAACATTACCACCAGCAGTGCACGAGGGTTCCCCTCTTCCATCACCTCCAACACTGGTTACTTGTCTTTTATCTTTCTTTCTGATGTGTGCTGATCTCACTGTTATTAGGTAATATCTCATTATTGTGCTACTTTGCATCTTTTGTGATGGCAATTGATACAGAGCATTTTTCATATACCTTTTAACCATCTGTATATCTTTCTAAGAAAGTTTCTGCTCATCTTGTCTCCTTATTTTTAATTTAGGTCATCTGTAATTTTTTAAAATTAAATTTATTAAGACACTGTTACTTATAGAGTTGTTTCAGGCATACAATGTTCCAACAATTCCACCACCAATGTCCCCTTCCCTCCACCAATGTTCTTCAGATTTCGGCAACCCAGCCTTCCGCTTAGCTGGCATATACCAAATTTATTTCATATTGCTTGCTCCAAAAAAAATTAGAGAAAAGCAAAATGTAATTATCAGAAAATAAATCAGCAAAAAGTCCATTTAGGGTGATTATTGCTATATGCTTTGAATGTATGTAAACAAAGAGATTAAAATCATTTAATATTATATAGTATACTGCCTAACCTCATTTACATTACTAAGTTTTCAACTCTAGAATCTATGTATATTGCATTAAATTTCACTTTTTATTTGGATCTTATTACAATAATCATCATATCTGCCCTGTCATATATGAAGTTTTCTTTTTGGCTCCTTTCAAAGGCATAAAATAAATTTATCTCATACTATTTAGTCCAAAAAATGTAATAGAATGGCAAATAGAATTATCAGAAAATAGGTCAATAAAAGTCCATTTTTAATGATTAAATGGCATGTTTTTAACCTCTCTTAATCTAGTAGAGGACAACTATATGCATCATTAGTGAGTGTCATACTCAATAACACATGGTGGGAATTTTCTTCTGTCCTTTAAAGGAGCTCCTTTAGTGCTTCTTGAGAAACTGGTTTTAAGCTATGACTTCCTTAAGCTATTGCATGTCCATGTAGCTCTGTATAGTTCCTTCAAATATGAGTGATAATCAAGCTGGATAGAGTATTTTGGTAAGGTGTTTATTTCACTGAGATTTTGTACTATATCCTTCCATATTCTTCTGCATCAAAGAGTCTCATTTGATAGATCTGCTATGCATCTTATGGGCTTTCTTTTGTATGTAAGTTCCTTTATTCATCTTGCTACTATTATTTTATTTTTTTAATTTTTAACAGGATTTTCCATCTGGTAGATTTATTGCCATACTACCTTCAAAACAGACAAGATGTTTACCATATTTTAAATATTATAGGTTGCCACTAAAAGAAAAATTTTACATAGTCACTGTACATTGGGCTGGAATGATAGCACATGTGGTAGGGAGTTTGCCTTGCATGCGGCCAACCCAGGTTCAATTCCTCTGTCCCTCTCGGAGAGGCTGGCAAGCTACCAAGAGTATCCCACCCACATGGCAGAGCCTGGAAAGCTACCCGTGGCATATTTGATATGCCAAAAACAGTAACAACAAGTCTCGCAATGGAGACATTACTGGTGCCCACTCAAGCAAATGGATGAACAATGGGAGGGCAGTGCTACAGTGATATAGTGCATTGTACATCATAGTTGAAAAACTGCCCTGCATGAAAAATAGAAATAATGTGAGTAAAAGAAAAAGAAACATTGTTGTTTAAGGAAGGATTAAAGTCCTCATAATGTGCCATCTAAATGTGGACATTCATTCTTCTTGGAGTCACTTGGAAGGAGTTCTTGCTTCTACCCTTTTCCCCTTGTGATACTGTATTTTCACCTAACGGTATTCATTAAGGCAAACAAATTCTTTTCTGAAGGTCTTAAAGAAATTGTGGATAATAGAAAACTTTTGGCATTAAAACAGGTTAATACATACATAGCCTTTAGTAATGTACAGTAAGCATAGTTTTCTTTGACTAGTGACAAGAAAAGATGAACAAGCTTGCTAACAATGTCAAAAAATTTAAAATTCATTGTTCAAGCAATTCCTAACAATGCTTCTGTAGCTTTTAAGCTCTAAACAGTATAGAATTTATGCAAATGCATTAAAGAATCAAGCTTGGCAGGTTATTAAACTATATATACAGAAAGTAAATGATAAATACAGAATTAAAAGAGTCCGTCTGTTTTTCCTAACTTTGAAAATTGACAAACTTTTTGAGGACAGTTCTATAATATTAACATTAGGTAACCACAGGTGTTGGGAAACCTAACTACACAAACCCACTTAAAATATTTAAGATGACTTTGCAGTGTTAAATACAATTCAGTTTATAAGGGCACAGAACAACATTTAACAAAAATAATCACGTCAATTGACCTAGAAATAAAATGCAAATAGGTATGAATACAATCTCCAAAATCTATTTAAGTGAACATTAACCATTTATTCAAAGTTAAACAAGAATTTGAAGGATTAAAGTGTTCTGTGACATAAAGCCATTTCAAATAGTTTCATGTCTTAGTTGAACAGTGGAAAAGGTGAAAGAATAGGTGAGTGGGCCTCATTTGGGTAGCAAAACAGTAAAAATGGACTCAACAATAGTCTCCCCTAGCCTGCTGGCCTCCCTGATTGCATGTATGTGTGGCATTAGTAGCAGCGTGCTGCGGGCCAATTTTAATGCTATTTGCCTCATTGTTAATGTCAAAGACTCCTTTATTTTTTTCATAAATTTCTCTTGCTGTATTAATAAATGCCTCTGCTACAGTATAAGCACTCTTAGCAGAAGTTTCCATCAAGATAAGACCATCCTCATGTGCAAAATCTTCACTTTCCTCTTTTTCCACTTCTTTTCTAGATTTGAAATCACTTTTATTTCCAATAAGCATAATCACCCTGTTGGAATTGGAATGCTGGTGGGCTTCTTCTAACCAGGTTGTCAAGTGGTGGAATGTATCTCTCCTTGTATTATCATACACTAGTAAAGTCCCTGTGGCACCTCTGTAATATGACCTTGTGATGGAATGAAAAGACTCTTGTCCTGCCATATCCTATATTTGGAGCTTCATCTGTTTTCCATCAATAGTTTTTCAACCATCGAGCACCAAATTCCACACCAACCAATAGGAAGGTCATGCACTGGCTGAAACCTCTTGTCTATAAACGGTAGCAATAAGCATGATTTACCAACACCTGTGTCACCGATGATGAAGAGATAGGTATACGCCATGGTCTGATAGGTAGCTCGGTGCCAGGGCACTCAGCTGCTGCTGCTGCTGCTGCTACTGCTTTTCCTTCTCCTCTTCCTCCTCCTCCTTCTCCTCCCTCTTTCTTCCTCCCCTTCCCCCCCTTCTCCCCCTCCTCCTCCCCCCCCTCCTCACGCCAATTGGCCTGGAAACAGGCCCCGTGCTAGCCATCTGACACAGATTGAGGGGCCAAGAGCAAGCAGGACAAACTGACACTGGCTGAGTCCAAGGACGCAGCGCCCAACCGAGATCTGTTGGACAATAACAGCTGCCGCAGCGCCTCCATCCCGCGTCCACTCTTCTTGCTACTTTTAATATTCTGTTTTTATCTTTGTATTTTGCCATTTTGAATTATCTTATGTCTTGGTGTTTTTCTAGTTGGGACTATTTATACTAGGACCCTTCAGGCCTCTTGGATTTTGGTGCCTATAATCCTCAACTCAAGGAAATTCTTATCAATGATTTCTTTTCTTTTTTTTATTTAAACTGTATACTAGGCAAAGAACTTCATTAACTTTTGTTTCAAACTTTATTCTCAGACTTCTTCAGCTTAATTAGGTGCAAAGAATGACTTGTAGCTAAGCAAAAATAGAAAATAGCTGCAGTGTCCAAGGGGCTTGAGTTTAAAAATATTAGATCCTTGAACAAAATTTTAAAAAACAGTCATAATATAAAATAGCAGCTCCCAGTAACTTCTTCAAGTTTTATATTCTTCAGAAGCTGACTCAATTCAGTTTGGTTCATTCTTGGAAGCCTCATCAAAATTCTCCACGAGTTCTGGAACATCATCATCATCATCCTCTCCAGTAGCAAGTGGTGCTTTTCCATCCACTGATTGTTCAGGCAGAGCTTCAGCCAGTCTCTCAATGATTTCTTAACTATTTTTTCATCATCACATTCACCTTCTTACTCTTCAAGGTCTCCAATGATTTTTATATTATTCCTCTTGGACTCTTCCCATAGTTCTCTGGTATATTGTTTATTTCTTTTCAGACTATTTTACACGTACTCTGTTGTTTCCTTGAGGTTTCCTCATTCTCATCGTGGTGCTCCTTGATCTTCTGCCCAGTTTCAGTTAGTCTGCTGTTCTTAGAGCTCTTATTGACATTTTTATATAACCTACCATGTTCTTCTTTTCTGTCATTTATGACTGTAGTGTTTTTTTCATGTCTACTTTCATTAATTCTTGTGCTTTGCTGAGTACTGTGCTACTGTTTCTTTGAACTGATTGAACATCCTCATAATAGTATCACTAAAGACACTCTCTGATAATTGACTGGTATTCATTTCTTCAGTGATATTGTTTTCATTCATTGAGCTTTTTGGTTTCTACGTCTTTTTCCCATTGGTTTTCTAGTATTCTTGTTGTGCTGGAGTTGAGTCTTTGTAGTTAATTCCCCTGGAAGATACTGAGGGATTAAGACTTTCTGCTTGCTGCTCCAACACCCCAGGTGAGGCTTACCTATGGCTGTTATCACTGAGCCTATTCCCACCTGGAAGCAGAGTTCAAACAGGAGGCAGATCCAAGCCCTCCCAGATGGGTCCCAGCCCTCTCCACACAGAACCTGTGCCATATTTAAAGCCCACATCACAGCTTCTGAAGCGCATAGCCATGCAACTGATCTACTCAACAAATCACATGCTGCTTACAGTTATTCTTCCTATCATTCTGTGAGGATGGGTGAAGAGAACAGACAGCAACCTCTTACTTCACCATCTTCCTCCCATTTTGAATATGTGAAGGCATTGATTGTTTTTCTGTTATTCAGGTTTATATGTGCTTTATATATCTTGGTTTAACCTTTTGTCAGATGATTAGCAAGCAAATATTTTCTCCCAGTCTGCATTGCATATATATTCTGGTCATTGTTTATTTTGCAGTGCAGATGCTTCTATGGTGTTGTCCCATTTGTTTATCTTTTCTCCTCTTGGTCAGTGGAATAGAATCATTGAAGTTACTTCTACATTCAGTGTAACTAAGTGTTCTAACTATTTTTACTCAATATATTTTATGGATTTAGTTCTGATATCAAGGTCTTAAATCCGTTTTGAGTTAACTTTTGTGCATGGAATCCAAAAAGAATTAATTTTTTACAGTTGACCAGGCACTTTCTCCACACTATTTTTTAAATGGGCTTTTCTTGTCAACTTCAAATTACTTTGTCAAAAGTTAGTTGTACATATTCTTGAGGATTACTCTTTGGCCTCTCAATTCTTTTTCAATGGTCAGAGTATGTCTTTATTCCAGTACCATTTTGTCTTGATTACTATAGCTTTATTGTATAATTTAAAGGTGTGGAAAAAGAATCCTCCTGTCTTCTTTATCTTCTTTTCTCTTGGTATTACTTTGGTTATTTAGGGGCAAGGTTGTGGTTATTCCTATAAATTTCAGCATCATTGGTCTGTCACTGTCCTCCCACTGTTCATCGATTTGCTCGAGCGGGTCCAGTAATGTCTCCATTGTGAAACTTGTCACTGTGTTTGGCATATCAAATACGTCACAGGTAGCTTGCCAGTCTTTGCCATGTGGGCAAGATACTCTCAGTAGCTTGCCGGACTCTCAGAGAGGGGAGGGGGAATCGAACCTGGGTTGGCCACGTGCAAGGCAAATGCCCTACCTGCTGTGCTATCGATCCAGCCCATCGTTGGTCTATGTGTTTAAAAATTATCATAGGTATTTTTATAGGAACTGCATTGAATCTGTATATTGCTTTGGGCAGGATCATCATTCTTATATCTTTCTGATCTATGAAGAGGGAATGTGTTTCTATTTTGTTGTGTCTTATTTTTCTTAGTAGTGATTTATTGTTTTCCTTCATAAATCTACCCGCTGTGCTATCTCTCCAGCCCCAATTGCCACGATTCTTGTGGAAAGTTTCTTCTTTGATCTTGCTGCTTTCAATATTCTGTCTCTGTCTTTGACTTTTGTCATTCCAATTTGACTGTGCCTAAATATATTTTCATCTGGGTCTATTTCAGCTGGGCATGTATTCCTTAGCTTGGGAAAATTCTCTGTTATGATTTCCTTGCCTTAGTCATTGTTCAATCTCACCTTCTTCCTCACGAACTTCAGTAAGTCTTATATAGTTCCTCTTTTACTTATCCCATAGTTCTCTGGTATAAGGTTCATTTATCTTCAAACATTTTTTTCTTTTCTTTTTTGGGTCACACCCAGCAAAAAATATGCAGTTCTTCTGGCTCTGCACTCAGGAATTATCCCTGATGGTGCTCAGGGTACAATATGGGATGCTGGGCATCGAACCTGGGTAGACCTCGTGCAAGGCAAATGCCCTACCTGCTGTGCTATCGCTCCAGCCCCTATCTTCAAACTTTTAACAATCTTTTGTTGCTTTCTAGAAGTTTTCTAAAAACTCATGATTGAACTCTTGATCTTTTCCTCAGCTGTTGTGAGCTGTTGCTGAGACCTTCTATTGAGTTATTATTTAATTTCACCTACTATACTCTTTTATTCTATAGCTTCTGATTGTACTTTTCTCATTTATGCTCTCACATATTCTTGTGCTTTATTGATTGTATCATTATTTCATTGAGATCATAAAACTTTCCTATCATGTGTCTCTAAAGCTATTTAAGAGGTTATAGAGTTGATTGGTCCTGATACAGACTTCCAGGCCATTTTCACTCATTAAGCTTGGTGGGCTTTTATACTGCCTTTCTACTCTGTCTTCTGTGCTCTGGTGACTTTATGTATATTACTCCCTTGGGAACTCTCTGAGATACTCAGTTCCTAGAGGAAGGGAGGGGTACCACAAGATTGAGGGCTGCTGTGTTTGCTCTGTGAGGTTGGAAAAATAGAGTTCTCCAGCAAAGCTAGAAGAGAACAAACAATTCAACATTATGAGGTGGAGAGTGGAGTTACATGTGGAGAGTGTATGGGAAAATGCAGGAGATGATGGGATGGGGGACAGCAATAGATTCTAACCTGAAAGGGTACAGGATTGAAGAAGGACAGGTTACCAGGATTACTTCTTTTATCCTTCTCCCTTTATTTTCCTTTTCACTACAACCACAGATGGTAGATGTAACAAATTAATCCAAGTAACTATTACATAGTTTTCAGTGACTTGTGCTCCTAGAACTTTCCACTATGTCAAGCAGCCTCGAGCATATTTATTATTTTTATAGACTTTACATGATACTTATTTGGTTTAGAATTAGAGCTGGAAAATAACCAACTGGACCTTTATAATGCAGCTAAGACTGAGTTCTAAAACCGTGTAAATTTATGTAGTGAAAAACTATTGGTTAAGAACAGTCAACCACTGATAAAACAAACATGGCTTAACCTCAAATGTATTATTATTATTAGAAAAAGCAGTTAAAAGATTGCATACTATATAATTATATTTATATAACATTCTAGAAAAGAGAAAAATGTAGGGGTATAAATTAGATCAGTAGCTGCCAGGGGCCAATGGTTAGAGAAGGGGCATGAAGGAATTTAGGGTAATGATAGAAATATTCTGTATTATAATTTTAGTGGTTATTATATACAGTTTTGAAAATTCTAACACTGAATAATATTCATATAATATTAAGATAATTTATGGCTCAATAAACTTGGGATTGGAGGAGATCGAGTTCTAGAGCATGGCCAATGTCCTTTAGGACCTATCATCTTGAATTCTGCAGTAGTCTTGAAATGCTTAGAGTGATGAATTTATATACAGGGATGCAATTTTGGGGAAAATATGAAATTGTACTAATGGCAAGGGATAATTGAATTGCTTGAAATCTGAGGGCAATAATTTACGAACGTTCTAACTCTTATTTGATAACGTTTAGAAAGACAGTGGAGCAAAGTAGATCAGAGCCTAGCTCCTGGAATCAGTCTGCCTCATATGGAATCCCAGTCTTGTTATTCACTAGTCATGTGACATTTGGGATTGTACCTATTAAAAAAATATGTATTCATTTGTATCCAGCCTTATCATAAAGCCAGGTAAATGGTGAGTAATTGTGGTTTTTACCCTCAGCACTTCAAACAAAAAGGACAGGGACACTGCGTTGTATCTCAGAGATAGAAATAATGGTAGGCTACAAAAGCTGTGCTGTAGGTACTCTCTCACTCTCAACCTCTCTCTCAATCTCTCTCTCAATATATCTCTCATCTTTGGAATTTGGGTCTCACCCAGATGTGCTCAGGGTTCACTCCTGGTAATGATGAAGAGATCATATGGAGTACAGGGGATAAAACTTAGGTCAGCTGGGTGCAGAAAAAAATGGTCTACCTTCTTTTCTATTTCTCTAGCCCCTGTAGGTACACATTGTAAACATTTTACATGTAAAAATTACTTAATTATCACAAAATATCACAAATTTTACTGTTACTAAGAGGAAAGTGAAGTGTAGCATAGATAGGAAAGTTGACAAGTTACAGTGAGGCTGGGATTCAAACCCAAAGAATCCAACTTTTGTCCATTCCATTTGACTACCTTTCTATAACATTAGGAAATTATTGTTTTGTAAGTAATTTGAGCTGAATTTATTTTTCAGGATCACCTATAATAAACAAAGCATAATGCTGTCCAACCTAAATCCAAAGGAGGATATTAGGCAGTGTTCATATAGTTGCTCTTCCAAGTCATATTATATCAAACTCCACTACTACACTTCATTTTTTATGGGAAAATAAAAGGTAAAATGATATTTTGAAAAGAGAGAACATTTTGTGGGAAGGTTAAAAGACAGACACTGCCAGGAGTAATTTCTGAGTGCAAAGCCAGGAGTAACCCCTGACCATCTCCATGTGTGACCCAAAAAGTAAAAAAAAAAAAAACCCTGCCTAACATCAATGGTGGAGGGATGCATTAAAGTAAGAGAAGGAAGTGATGCTGAAAGATGGTAAAGTGTTATTATGTATGAAACACTATCAGTAACAGTACTGTAAAACCACAGTGCAAAACATGTGTATATATATATATATGTACATAATACATATACATAGATACATCATAATATGTATGTATGTATGTATATATATAATATATATGCATATGCATAGAGCTTCTCATAGAAGCAGATTGGTGGGAGGCAAATAAATGGGGTTATGGGGGATTAGTGGAGGGAAGTTGTTATTGGTGAAGGGATCAGTGTTGTAAAATTGTATTCTGAAACCTAATCATAAATAACTGTAATTTCGCAGTGACTAAAAACAATAATAAATGTATATTTTGTGTACAATAATAAATGTATATTTTATTATTGTTTGTAGTCACTGTGAAATTACAGTTAGTTATGATTAGGTTTCAGAATACCAATAAAGGGTGTTGGGAGGTTCCTCTCAGGATGGGAAATACGTGATGAGTAGACTATAGACCGAACAAGATTGCCACTCAATGTCTCTTTTGCAAACCACAGCACTCAAAAGGAGAGATATAACAAAAGGGAATGCCCTGCCACAGAGGTAGGGTGGGATGGGGGGATGGGGGGTGGGAGGGATACTGGGACTGGAGGTGGTAGAGAATGGGCACTGGTGGAGGGATGGGTATTTGATCATTGTATAACTGAAACCCAAGCACAAAAATTTGTAAGTCTACAACTGTACCTCATGGTGTTTCACTAATAAAAATTTAAGAAAAAAAACTTATGTACAAAAAATAATAATAAATGTATATTTTAAATTGTCTAAAAAAAGGCAGACTGTCAAAATGGGTTGTAAATTTCAGCAACCTATAGAACTGTTCTCACATGCAATTCAGTTTCTTACTATATGACTTCTTAAATTGAGGTATCATGATTTATAATGGTATGAATTTTAATGTTTTAGGCATGCAATGCACTGCACCATAACCACTACCAGAATTCCAATATCCTTCCACCATAGCCCTATCTATTTTATCCCTACTCCCCTTACCAAACTCAGTTTGTTGTCAGAGCCTCAGGATTTGCTTTCATTGACCATTGTTTATTCCTTACATTGTTTCTTTATATTTATTTAATCTTTTAAATTAAAGGACTGTGATTTGCAAAGTCATTGATAGTTGAATTTTAGGCATATAATATTTCAACACCAATCATACCACCAATATCTACTTCCCTCCATCAGTATTCCTATATTCCATCGCCACCATAACCGCCAACCCTATTCCTGCCTATCAACTTGACAGGCACATTACAAAGTTTCAGTGGTTGCAGTTTAGATCTCATGTTTTCAGTTGTTTTTTTTTTTTGAGTCTGTTTTTCATATGTCTGTACCATTCACCCATATTATCAGTATAACTGAAGCCCTGATGACTATTCACCCATTAATTCCTATCTTCTTCCGCCCGCCCCCCCCCTTGATTTCTTTCCTTCTCTGTCCTTCTCCTCTCTAAACACTGGGGTCAGGAGTGACCTAGGCATCCCCTTTTATTACTATACATATCTTCATCAAGTATTCTATATAGCACAAGTAAGTAAGATTATCCTGTGTTTGTCTTACTTCTTCTGGCATACTTCACTCAACATGATATTTTCCAGTTCCAATTGGGTTGCAAAAACTGCACAATTTCATTGCTCCTTGCAGCCACATAGTATTTCATTGCACATATATACCACATCTTCATAATTCATTCATCTGTCTTTGGGCACTAGGTTGATTCCATATTTTAGCTGTTGTACTGAGTGCATTACACGGCGCCGTGTAATCCCATCAGCGGCCAAGACTCAGAGACTATAAAATCCAGATCCCGGACGAGAACAGTGCAGTCTCTGCCCCCGCGCCTGGGTGTTCCTTCCCGGAGTCCCTTGGAGGGGAGCGGGTTGAGCATTCCTCCCCGCCCCGACCAGGGGTACGGCAGCCGAAGACCTCCAGGACCAGCCACCCCCATGCTGAGACCACTCTCCGCACACATGAAGGTACTGGCAGAGGGACAAAGCCACGCGGGTTCCGGGGCCGAGACCTCCAAGCCTACTCGAATTGGAGTCGAGCATCTTCCACCCAGATCCTCCAAATTCCAGTAGGCGGGGGTCACACCACCACCTGGCCCCCTGGCGCCGTGTAATCCCATCAGCGGCCAAGACTCAGAGACTATAAAATCCAGATCCCGGACGAGAACAGTGCAGTCTCTGCCCCCGCGCCTGGGTGTTCCTTCCCGGAGTCCCTTGGAGGGGAGCGGGTTGAGCTTTCCTCCCCGCCCCGACCAGGGCTACGGCAGCCGAAGACCTCCAGGACCAGCCACCACCATGCTGAGACCACTCTCCGCACACATGAAGGTACTGGCAGAGGGACAAAGCCACGCGGGTTCCGGGGCCAAGACCTCCAAGCCTACTCGAACTGGAGTCGAGCATCTTCCACCCAGATCCTCCAAATTCCAGTAGGCGGGGGTCACACCACCACCTGGCCCCCTGGCGCCGTGTAATCCCATCAGCGGCCAAGACTCAGAGACTATAAAATCCAGATCCCGGACGAGAACAGTGCAGTCTCTGCCCCCGCGCCTGGGTGTTCCTTCCCGGAGTCCCTTGGAGGGGAGCGGGTTGAGCTTTCCTCCCCGCCCCGACCAGGGTTACGGCAGCCGAAGACCTCCAGGACCAGCCACCACCATGCTGAGACCACTCTCCGCACACATGAAGGTACTGGCAGAGGGACAAAGCCACGCGGGTTCCAGGGCCGAGACCTCCAAGCCTACTCGAATTGGAGTCGAGCATCTTCCACCCAGATCCTCCAAATTCCAGTAGGCGGGGGTCACACCACCTCCTGGCCCCCTGGCGCCGTGTAATCCCATCAGCGGCCAAGACTCAGAGACTATAAAATCCAGATCCCAGAACCGCGCGGCCGCGAATGTCTTAACAGAACTTTTTTTATGACATCTTATTGTCTTATTCCTACTTTGGACAAACTTGCAGGCTATCGAATGTAGCCTGCCCACAGGGCAGAGTCTGGCAAACTCCCCGTGGCATACCAAATATGCCAAATACCAGTAACAATGATGGATCTCATTCTCCTAAATAGCCTTGAATATAATCTCAGGGCTAGGATGAAACAGACGTTACTGGGGCCTGCTCGAGGCAATCGACTAAGTGCATCAATGAGTAATGGTGTGCATATGTCATTTTGAGAGAGTATTATAATATCCCGGGGGTAGGGGCCAACAAATGGAATAGCTGGGTCATATGGCAGTTCAATTTAAGTTTACTGAGAACTCTCCATACTGTTTTCCATAGGAGTTATATCAGAAAACATTCCCACCAGCAGTAGATGAGAGTTCTTTTTTCATCACATCTCCCAAAACACAGATTGTTCCTATTATTTTTGATACATGCCATTCTCAATGGTATCTTATTGTTATCTTCATTTGTATTTCTCTGATGATAAGTGATGCTGAGCATTATATTCATGTGCCATCTGCCTGTCTTTCTCTAAGAAGTGTCTATTCATTTCTTCTCATTATTTTTGAACATGTGTTTTAGACTTTTTGGTTGGTCTTTTTGTGTTCTTTGTATGTATCCTGTATATCAAAACTTTCCCTGTTGTGTTGAATGCATATTTTTTCTCATTCAGTTAGCTGTGTTTTAGTTTTCACCTGTATTTCTTTTGTTATGCAGAAGCTCTTCAATTTAATATAGTCCCATTCATTTATTTTTTATTGTGTTGCCTTTGTTAGTGGTATCAGATCACGGAAGACACCTGCAGGTGTTTTCTTTTTTAAATTTTTATTAGTGAAAAACAATGAGGTACAGTTGTAGACTACAAATTTTTGTGCTTCGGTTTCAGTTATACAATGATCAAGTACCCATCCCTCCACCAGTGCCCATTTTCCACCACCACGGGTCCCAGTATCCCTCACCACCAACCTCCTCCCATCCCACTCTGCCTCTGTGGCAGGGCATTCCCTTCTGTTCTCTCTCTCCTTTTGGGTGTTGTGGTTTGCAAAATAGGCATTGAGTGGCAATCATGTTTGGTCTATAGTCTACTTTCAGTAAGCTTCTCCCATCCTGGGAGGATCCTCCCAACACCCTTTATTTGGTGCTCCCTTCTCTATCTGAGCTCCTGTTTCCCCTAGCATGTGTGGCTGGCCTCCAAGCCATGGAGCAAAATTCCTGGTACTTATTTCAGCTATACTTGGGTGTTAGTCCCTATTTTGTTACTTTATGTTCCCCAGATGAATGCAATCTTTCTATGTCTATCCCTCTCTTTCTGACTCATTTCTCTTAATGTGATACTTTCCATGTAGTACCACTTGTATGTAAATTTCACGACTTCATCTTTTCTAACAGCTACATACTACTCATTTTGTAAATGTACACCTGCAGATCTTAATCTTGATGTGTTCTTTCTCATGTTCCTCAATGTATTTTATTGTTTCTAGTTGGCTCTCAAGGTCTTTGACCCAATTTGAATTGACTTTTGTGTAAGGTGTAAGATATGGATATGGCTTTAATTTCTCACATGTAGTTATCCAGTTTTCCCAGCACCATTTGTTGAATAGGTCATCTTTATTCCATTACATTTTTATGCTTCATTATCAAAAATTAACTGCACATATATATGGGGTCAATTGTTTTTTATTCCCCATAAATTATTGAGATCATCTGGTATTTTTAATTTTCTTTCTGACTCATAATGACATAATGACATGATGACTCATAATGACATCATTTAGTTTCATGCAAATTGTCACAAAATTCAAGACTTCATCTCTTATTATGAATAATAATCCATTATATTAAAGGCAAAAGGTAAAGGCCCTCCCGTTGATCGTCGATTTGCTCGAGCGGGCCCAGTAACGTCTCCGTTGGAGACTTTGTTGTTACTGTGTCTGGCATATCGAATACTCTCGGTAGCTTGCCGGGCTCTCCGAGAGGGGCGGAGGAATCGAACTCAGGTCGGCCATTTTGGCCGCGTGTAAGGCAAACGCCCTACCCGCTGTGCTATCGCTCCAGCCCATCCATTATATTAACCATTATATATTCCACATATACAAATAATGTGATGCATATTTCCATTACATATACCACAACTTCTTTATTCACTCATCTAATTAGGCATTTGGTTTTCTCCCAGATTATGGTTACTGCAAATTTTGCTGCAATGAAATTAGGTATGCATATGTCTTTCAAATTGTGGGATTTGTGTTCTTCAGAAAGATGCTTGAATTGCTACATTATATAAGACTTCTAGTTCTAATTTTTTGAGTAATACTATACTGTTTTCTACAGATGCTGAATCAGTAACAGTCCCACAATAGTGAATGAATATCCCTCTTTTTTACCGCATCACTACCAGCACTGACTGTTTCTGGACTTTCTGATGTGGGTTATTCTCTTGTGAGGTGATATTTTATGGCTTTGGTGGGTTGTATATTCCTGAACATCTGTAATAATAACACTTATTATATGTCTGTTGGTCATCTGTATATATATTTTTTCATGTTTTATAATTTTATTTATTAAATCACTGTGAGAGCAGTTACAAAGCTTTTAGGTCTAAGTCTCGGTCATACAATGAAACACCCGTACCTTCACCAGTGCCCATTCTCCACCACCAAAAACCCCAGTATACCCCCATCCCAAAACCCTCCCCCTACCTGTGGGGCAGATGATTTCCACATTACTCTCTCTCTACTTTGATCACATCCAATATTTCGACACCAGACCCACCATTATTATTTGAGATTTTACCCCACCACTCAGATCTGCTGAAAAGGCAACAGTAGACAATTTGTGTTCTATTGCTGGTTATGAATAACATATGATGTCGTGTGGCTGCAGTAGGGCCATGTGATTTTGAAATTCCGAAATTTTAACACTTAAATCTGGAGGGATTTCGAGATTTGCTCCTGAGTCTCTGGGATCATGGACATTGAGCAGCTTGATCAGGAGCCAGAGAGGCCGTTCGTGGGCAATGACTTCGGGTCTCGTTGGGGTGGGGAGGACAGGCCCAGCTCCCCCCCCCCATCCTGTGAGGCCCAACAAGTTTTGTCACTGCGGCCCAAGCCTGACTGTCCAAAGTCCTCTGGAAGATGATGGCCACTGTGCTGCCAAGGGGGAGCAGGCGGAGTGACAACACCTTTTCCTCCCTGGGGTGTCCCAGCGACAGTAATGTACTGTGGGGTCCGGATGCATTTCTGCCAAAAGTCACTGGGTTTCGAGATTTGTTTCTGAGTCTCTGGGATCATGGCCGTTAAGCAGCTTGATCAGGAGCCAGAGAGGCCATTTGTGGGTGATGACTTGGGGTCTTGTTGGGGTGGGGAGGAAAGGATCAGCTCCACCCCCATCCCATGAGGCCCTGCCTGTCTCGTCACGGGGGGCCCAAACATGACTGTCCAGGGCCTCTGGAAGATGGCGGCCACTGGGCTGTCAGGGGGAACAGGCCAAGGCACGAAACCTATTCCCACCTGGGTTGGCCCAGCTCTGGTAACCTACTGCAGGGACCGGACGCATTTCTGCCAAAAGCCGTGGGTTTTGAGATTTGTTTCTGATTCTCTGGGATCATGGCCTTTAAGCAGTTCAATCAGGAACCAGAGAGGCCATGCCTCCAATTAGATAGCTGAGCCAGAGGTGGTTTGTGGGTTTGTCTCCCACATACCTAACTTTTGGCTGTTTACTTTCTTGGTAAACTTTGCCCCAAGTTTTTGGGGTCTGGCCAAAGGCACAGCAGCAATTTTGGGGTATCTGGAAGTCTGGAGGCGCCATCAGGCTGCTGATGCACTCTCCTCTCAGGTACAGATTGATCTACTGGTGGCACCATACCCCCTTTCATCTGTATATATTTTTGATAAAATGTCTGTCATCTCCTCTTCCAAGTTTGATATGGTTGATTTTTTTTATTTCTGTGGGTACTTTACACATTTTGGATATTATCTTTTTGCCAGTGATATGGTTTGCAAATTTCCTGTCTTATGCATTAGTGTCTTTTATTTTAGCCAATATTTCTTTTTCTTTCTCTTTTGGGAGGAAGGCACCATACCTGGTAGCGATCATGGCTTATGCCTGGATATGTGGGTTGTCGGAGATCAAACCCAGTTTGACTGCATACAAGGCAAAAATTCTACCTGCTGTACTTTCACTTTGCCCCCCAAGTCATTATTTCTTTTGCAGTTCTGAAACTGTAGTTTGATATAGTCCCATTTGTATAGTTTTGTTTGTGTTTTCTTTGCCAATGGAGTGAACTCATTAATGAGAACTTTGAAGTTAATATCATGGAGAACTCTGCCTATGTTTTTCTTGGTATTTTATAGATTTAATATAAAATCAATGTCCTTAATCAATTTGAATTTTTGTATATGGTTTAAGATAGAGGTTCCCTCCATCCTTCCTCCCTCCTTCCCTCCTTCCTTCCTTCCTTCCTTCCTTCCTTCCTTCCTTCCCATCCTTCCCTTCCTTCCCTTCTTACCCTTCTTCCCTCCATCCATCCCTCCTTGCCTCTAATCAGAATTCTCTGTGCCATTTATTGAAGAACTTTCCCCTGCTCCACTTTAAACACTTAGCTCTTTTGTCATAATGAATTGTCCATACATCTGAGGTTTTACTTCTATGCTCTTGATTCTATTCCATTGCTCTAGAGTCTTCACTTATTCCAAAACCACACAGCTTTGATTGTTGTGGTTTTGTAGTATAGTTCAATGTCAGAAAATTAATTATTTCACAGCTTTTTAAAAATCAGAGTAAAGTAAAGGCCTGGAGCGATAGCGAAAGCACAGCGGCCAACATGGCCGACCCGAGTTCGATTCCTCCGCCCCTCTCGGAGAGCCCGGCAAGCTACCGAGAGTATTCGATATGCCAGACACAGTAACAACAAAGTCTCCAATGGAGATGTTACTGGGCCCGCTCGAGCAAATCGACGATCAACGGGAGGGCCTTTACTTTTAAAATCAGAATTGCTTTAATATTTGGAAAGTTTTATGGTTCCATATAATTTTAGCAGTATTTTTCTATGTTCTTAAATAATGAAGAGGGAATATATGATTTTCTCATAGCTACAGTTCATCCTATTATCTTAACATGTCTAATATTTGAGCAGTATCTTTAAGGTTGCAATGCAATAGCAAAAAACTTGACTCTACCATATATGTGCACAGCTTACACAGAGCCCCCAGCAATATGCTCGTTTTGGAATTTATTTACATGAAAGATCTGTTGAAAACAATCAATTTGGATATTGTTATTTAGTTATAACTTACTTTGTTGCAAAAGAAATATGAGAAAAACAGTTTTTCTGCAAAGTTCATAAAATACAATTTATAAAAACTATATTTCCACAATTTGATAGTAGATGATGTACTGACCAAATTTACTGCAGTTTAGAATTCACATTGGTCATCAAATTAATTTTCAAGCTGAAATGTTTTCCCATATTTCTTTGTCAAAGATTTTTGAAAATTTTATGTTAAAAATAACAGACTGTTAATGTGTGTAACAGGTTAACAGAATGAAAGTTGCTATAGAAACAGAAATCACATTTCAAAATATGGAATGACATGGGAAATGATATTTATCAGTTGTAGTAAACAGGTAAAAGATTATCAATATGTAATATATCCCATAGATTTTATTCTTTTCTCAGATAGTTTCAGATCTGCTAATAGCAATTTTCTCAGTGTTTTAGAAATGAATGCAATAAAGGATGTTCTATTACCAAAAAAAGAAGAAAAAAGATGTGTTTCTGCATCACTCAGCAGAAGAAGCAGGCATAAGTAAACATTAGGCCAGAGCCCACATATCTCCTTAATGCTGTGTTTTATTTTGATGTCTTAACCATGAATACTTGCAGAGTGGTCAGAATTATTCATGTCAACAGTGGGGAGTTCCAGAATCTCTGAGAATTATCATTTACATGGGGCTTGGTGTGCTTGGTTTGTTCTGAGCAGTAAGCTTACAGTGTATTTAAGCAACGCTTTAATGATCGGATAGCTAATGCTTAACTGCATTATTGAAGATATTTTATTCATCAGTGCTCTCCAACTGCAATTCTTGACTGAATGTTGCCATAATTTGCCTGTAATCTACTAAAGAAGATCAAACAGCAGTTTTTATACAGACTACAATTCTCTGCTTTTATAGCGTGCATACTTTTTCATGAAGTAAATCCAGATACTTTACAATCTTTGAGTATGTAAGAATTGACTCCAGTGTTCAACATGTGTTGTAAAATAAGTCATCACAGAAAACATACACACAGATTCAGTTCTTTGAAAGCGCAAACCCCATGCTGTATATGTTATTTCTTGTAAGGAAGCCAAAAATAGTGTTTTGTTGAAAGTTTTGCTACCTTTGCACCCAATGACTGTTGATTCTTTCCTACTCACATCCTTCAACTTCTAATTTACACTCATAACTTACATTCAACTTATTAATAATGTAGCCTCTGGTAAATGCATGGGTTTTAAATACCATAACTACATTGCACTTGTGAGAAGCCAGCCAGTTTTGGAACTGAGGTTATGTAAGGCTCTAACTAGACAGACATTTCCCTTTCCTCATACATCTAGAAAATTTTCTTATAAGTAGTTTTAAGAGGATTCTTAAGTTAACCGAATTCTTTCTGGGGCATTTATTCTCATTTTGTCCCCCCAGCACCTGGCTATTGTGTGAGATAGTAGTGATAGAAACAAATGAGGCTGAGCTAGGAAAAAACTGAGCAAAAGAGAATCAGCTCAGACTTGGGAATGGGTCTCTGGAGGAAATGGAAGCAAGCTAGAATGGGATGGTTTTCCAACCTTATGAAGTTCTACACTTAAGACAGTACAGAATGCTTTTATTCTTCCCTTGACCCCAAGGAGCAGTCCTGACAATAAAAAAATAATGTTTAAAAGAGATAATACCTGATGAAGACTGGGACATCAGAACATAGACAAAGTTTGTTGAGTTTCTGCTATTTAGCTAGGCATTGCGTCTTATCACACTTTGGTTCATTCTATATAATAAAAGCCCCGTGAAATAAGAAATTTTTCTTCTTCATGTTCTTCACCTTAAAAATGGCTGGAAAGATATTCCAGGGTGCTTGGCTTGCATCTCTGTAACCCTCTTTTTTTTTCTTTCCCCACTCCTCCACTTTTTTTCTCCATAACTCTCGTTTGAATTCCAGGAATCACATATATTTCCCCATGCTCCATCAGTGGTCACTCCTGAGCACAGAGCTAGGCATAGTCCTTGAACACTACTTAGTATGGGACAAATATCACCACGCTCAAAATTATTCTCAAAATGCTTAAAAAATTCTTTTTAAAAGTCCAAGTAGTTTGAATGTAATTCTCTTTTTTTGTTGAACATAGAAGCTATGACTACTGAATTTTCTTTTTTGTTATATCATGTTTTAAATGCTACATCTTAATCAGATCCTAGTAATAATATTTCTTTAATGATATTTTCTTCCCATTTAATACATAGTGAATATGGCATACCACAGATATGCATCAGCAAATTAAAAGCTACGTGTTAAATATTTGGGGGTTTACCAATTATATGTTTTGTGTAGTAGCTCAATACCGAAGTCTATTGTAGTGTGAGAAAATGGCATAGACAATAAGGAAATGAGGGGATATTTATGACTGTGACCTGTTAAAACTTAATTTACAAAAATGATAGGCCTATTTATGAGCCTTAATCTGCTGAAAATTAGTTGTTTTTTAAGGTGAAACAAAGGAATAAAACTTCATTAATTTCTTTTTTATTTTATAAATTAGTTCATAATATTTGATTACATTTAATATTCAAACACTAATCCCACCACCATTACACCTTCCCACCAGCATATTTCAGGTGTTTCCATCCTGAACCCCAATTGTTGCCCCAAAGCAGAACTGAAATAATATAATATTTCTCTCTAAGGCTGATTGTATCCTACTTTGAATCCCATCAAAAGTGGTGTGGTACTCTTGGAATAAGGGTAGGGTGTGTCTTATGAAGTGTAATGTTGCTGTGAATGCGGTCATGCAGTCCAGAGAAAAGGCTCACTTGTGGGTGAGGCTTGGTCCAAGCATGTGGAGAGCATTCATGAGCAGGGCGGTGGTTGAGTTCTGGAGGTTTAGGGCCATGAGACTGGGTTCCTTGGAGTGGGATGGGTCTCACATGCCCCCTCTGGGGTGCCCCAAGCAGTACATTAATTTTAAGACACAAATTATTCATTGTGTGGACTAGGAAAAGTTATTTCATTTTGTCAAGGCATAGTTTCATTATCTGAAAAAAAGGATAATAACTTTTTCATGAGTTTACTGTGAAGATTAAAATTGAGAACCATATCTTCCTGAACTCCCCTATTTAGTTTTTGTTAACTACCTTGTTATTTACAGTATTCCAGTCGCTTGTTTAAATGGTGATGATGCTATTTTAAGATAAAGCCATGCCCCTCGTGCACCTCCCAGAAATTTTTGGAGCATTGACCATTCCTTAGAAGAGAAAAAAAAGGCTTCAGTAAGGAAGAAGTAAAGCTCTCACTATTTTCAGATGATATGATACTATACTTAGAGAACCCTAAAAATTCTACCAAGAAACTCCTAGAAACAATAGACTTGTATAGTAAAGTGGCAGGCTATAAAATCAATACCCAAAAGTCCATGGCTTTCCTATATGCAGATAGTGAAAGAGAAGAAAATGACATGAAGAAAAGAATCCTGTTCACAATTGTGCCCCAGAAAATCAAGTACCTAGGAATCAGCTTAACTAAGAAAGTAAAGGACCTGTACAAAGAAAACTACAAAACGCTACTTCAGGAAGTAAAAGAGGACACGAGGAAATGGAAAAATATACCCTGTTCATGGATCAGGAGAATTAACATTGTCAAAATGGCAATATTTCCCAAAGCACTGTACAAATTCAATATGATTCCTATTATGATACGCATGACATTCTTCAAAGAAATGGAGCAAACACTCCTGAAATTTATATGGAACAATAAGACCCCACAAATAGCTGAAACAATTCATGGGAAAAAGCAAATCTGAGAAATCAACCTCCCTAACTTCAAACTCTACTACAAAGCAGTAATAATTAAAACAGCATGGTACTGGAAAAAAGGTAGAGCTGCAGACCAATGGACCAGGGTTTAATATACTGATATCTCCCCCTAACCATATGATGATCTAATTTTTGATAAGAGGGCAAGAAAAGTGAAGTGGAGCAGGGAAAACCTCTTTAACAAATTGTGCTGGCAAAACTTGACAGCCACATGCAAATAAGTGGGCTCAGATCTTTACCTAACACCATGTACAAAAGTAAGACAAAATGGATTATAGACCTCAACATCAGACCGGAAACCATAAGGTTCATTGAAGACAAAGTTGGCAAAACCCTCAATGACATTGAAACTAATGGTATCTTAAAAGATGTCACACCACTGGCCAAGCAAGTGAAAACAGAGATAGACAAATGGGACTATCTTAAACTAAGAAGCTTCTGCACCTCAAAAGAAACAGCGACCAAAATACAAAAACAGTCTACAGAATGGAAAAGGATATTCGCCGGATACACTCCGACAAAGGGTTGATAGTGGACAAGGATATACAAGGTACTGGTTGAACTCCACAAGAAGAAAACATCCAACCCCGTCACATAATGGGGAGACAAAATGAACAGAAACTTTCTCAAAGAAGAATTCCGAATGGCAAAAAGGCACATGAGAAAATGCTCTATATCATTACTTATCAGGGAGATGCAGATTAAAACAACAATGAAATATCATTTCACATGACAGAGACTGGCCCACATCCAAAAGAACAAAAGCAACCAGTGCTGGTGCGGATGTGGCGAGAAAGGGACCCTCCATCACTGCTGGTGGGAATGCCGACTGGTTCAGCCTTCTGGGAAAACAGTATGGACGATTCTAAAAAAATTAGAAATTGAGCTCCCATTGGACCCAGCAATACCACTCCTGGGAATATATCCCAGAGAGACAAAAAACTATTGTTGAGCACTCCTGACCGCGGCGCCCATTTCATCTTAAATCCAGGACCCCAGGTGTCCCTGAGATGCCTAAAGAGAAGCAGTTTTGAGTGTCTGCCCTGCCCTCTTCACTCCTGACCGCGGCACCCATTTCATCTTAAATCCAGGTCAGCACAGCTGCCGGCTCGCGACCCTGGGACCTCCATCTTTCCCTGCAGGACCCCAGGTGTCCCCCGAGATGCCTGAAGAGAAGCAGTTTTGAGCGTCTGCCCTGCCCTCTTCACTCCTGACCGCGGCGTCCATCTCATCCCAAACCCAGGGTACTTTAGAGGCGTGGCCTCCTCTCAAGTGGGCGTGGCCTCAAAAGTGGGCATGGCTTATTTTCCGGCGGGCGGCTGCTCACGTGGCCGCAGGTTGTTTTCCCATACTAAGGAACCTAGTCCCCAAGGAATCTAGTTCCCAACCTACTCAGCAATATGAAGAAAGAAAGAAAATCCCCAACACAAGGGGAGAACAACGAAAACAATCTAGAACATTCTGTCAATACAGCTCACCTAAGGTACCTCTCTGACATAGAATTCAGATACGAAGTCATCAAGATGTTCAATCAACAAAATGAAACAGTCAGACAGACAGCCAGTAACACCACAGAAAAAATTGAAAAATTACGAGAAGAAATGAGAGCAGAAATGTCACGATTAAAAGATTCCATAGATGAAATGAGAAACTCAGTTTCTTCTCTTAAAAATAGAATGAACACAGCTGAAGAGAGAATCGGTGAACTGGAAGATCAGCTGCAACAAGCCAACACGCAACAACAAACAGTGGCAAGGGACCTCAAAATGGCTCTACAGAGAATCAGAGTCCTAGCAGATGATTCCAAGAGGAACAATATTAGAATCATGGGACTACCTGAACCTCAGGGAAACAACCCCAACGAAAAAAACACCGTCAAACAAATCATTGCTGAAAACTTCCCAGAGATGCACAATGCAGCCATTCAGGTTCAAGGAGCCTGAAGGGTGCCAGCTAAAAGAGACCCCAACAAAAACACTCCAAGACATATCATAGTTAGAATGATCGATACTGACGATAGAGACACAATACTGCAAGCAGCAAGAGCAAAGAAGGAAATCACATACAAAGGAGCATCCCTTAAATTCACAGCAGACCTATCAGAGGAAACCCTACAAGCCCGAAGGCAGTGGCGAGATATAGTCAAAAAACTCACGGAAATGAATGCTTCACCAAGAATACTCTATCCGGCTAAACTCTCCCTCAAAATCGAAGCAACGGTACACTATTTTATAGATAAACAGAAGCTCAGGAACTTCATAGACTCAAAACCAAACCTAAAGCAAGGCCTAAAGGGGCTACTATAAGAAAAGACAAATCCTAAAACCACAACACACCCGCACAGAAAGATGACACAAAACTCCATAACCATTCTCTCTCTCAAGGTCAACGGTCTAAATTCACCAGTTAAGAGACACAGAGTGGCAAAATGGATACAGAGACAGAACCCAACATTCTGCTGCCTACAAGAAACTCACCTCAACAGCCAGAACAAACACAGACTCAAAGTCAAAGGATGGAAAACAATCCTGCAAGCACACAACTCCCTCAAAAAAGCTGGGGTGGCCATACTAGTATCCGACAACATTAATTTCACCTTGAAAAAGATTAGAAGGGACAGTGAAGGCTATTTTCTCTTAATCAAGGGATACGTACAACAGGAAGAAATCACACTCTTAAATGTATACGCACCTAATGAGGGAACAGCTAAATATTTAAAACAACTGCTAACAGATTTTAAGGAGGACATCACTACCAACACAATAGTACTTGGAGACTTCAACATCGCCTTATCACCTCTGGATAGATCAACAAGAACAAAACCCAGCAAGGAATTATTGGCTTTGAAAGAAGTAATAGAAGAGAAAGGGCTTATGAACTTATACAGGGCTTTACACCCCAAAAAGAAAGAATACACATTCTTCTCCAGCACACACGGAGCATTTTCCAAAATAGACTATGTGCTAGGACACAAAACATACTTCAACAGAATCAAGAAGATAGAAATAGTATCAGCCATATTTTCAGACCATGATGCACTGAGTATAGAAGTGAATCACACAAAGACACGGAGAACCAAATCAAACACCTGGAAATTAAACAACTCAATGCTGAACAATGAGTGGGTCAGGAACGAAGTCAAGGATGAAATCAAAAGATACCTGGAAACAAATGAGAATGAAGACACAAACTACCAGAACTTATGGGATGCAGCGAAAGCTGTATTAAGGGGAAAATTTATAGCTCTGCAAGCATATCTTAAGTCGATAGAAACGATACACGTAAACAATTTGACCTCACAGCTCAAGACCTTAGAAAAGGATCAACAGAAAGAGCCTAAATCAGGCAGAAGGAAAGCGATCATAAAACTTAGAGCAGAAATCCACGACATGGAAAACAAAGAAACAATTCGAAAGATCAATGAAACCAAGAGCTGATTCTTCGAGAAAATAAATAAGATAGATAAACCACTAGCAACACTCACAAAGAAACAGAGAGAGAGAACCCTAATAAATCGAATCAGAAATGAGAATGGGGATATCACAACAGAAACTAAAGAAAATCAAGAGATCATCAGAGACTACTTTGAAAGTCTGTATGCCACGAAACACGAAAACCTGGAAGAAACGGATAAATTCCTGGATTCCTACCATCTCCCAAAGCTGAATCAAGAAGATATAGAGTACCTGAATAGACCTATTCACATGAAGGAAATTGAAACTGTAATCAAAAGTCTTCCCAAAAACAAAAGCCCAGGCCCAGTCGGATTTAATAGCGAATTTTTCCAAACATTTAAAGAGGACCTATTGCCAAAACTTCTCAAGCTTTTCCAGGAAATTGAAAAAACAGAAACACTCCCAAACAGCTTCTATGAAGCCCTTATCTCTCTAATACCAAAAGGAAACAAAGACACCGCAAGAAAAGAAAACTACAGGCCAATATCCCTGATGAACACGGATGCGAAGATTCTCAACAAAATACTAGCCAATAGAATACAACAACTCATCAAAAAAATCATACATCATTACCAAGTGGGATTCATCCCAGGGAATGCAAGGATGGTTCAAAATTCGGAAATCAATCAACATAATCCATCATCTCAACAAAGGAAAAGATAAAAATCATATGATCATATCAATAGACGCAGAGAAAGCTTTTAACAAGATCCAGCACCCATTCATGCACCCATCCAGCACCCTTGCCAAAATGGGGACTTTCCTCAATATATTTAAAGCCATCTACCACAAACCTACAGCAAACATCATCCTCAATGGGGAAAAACTGAGACCCTTCCCCCTAATGTCAGGGACGAGACAAGGATGCCCACTCTCTCCACTACTGTTAAATATAGTACTGGAAGTACTTGCAATAGCGATTAGGCAAGAAAAAGATATTAAGGGCATCCAGATAGGGAAAGAAGAAATTATGTTCTCACTATTCGCAGATGACATGATACTATACTTAGAGAACCCTAAAACCTCTACCAAGAAACTCCTAGAAACAATAGGCTTGTATAGTAAAGTGGCAGGCTATAAAATCAATACCCAAATATCCATGGCATTCCTACACGCAAATAGTGAAAGAGAAGAAAGTGACATCAAGAAAACAATCCCATTCACAATTGTGCCCCAGAAAATCAAGTACCTAGGAATCAGCTTAACTAAGGAAGTAAAGGACCTGTACAAAGAAAACTACAAAACGCTACTTCAGGAAATAAAAGAGGACACGAGGAAATGGAAAAATATCCCCTGTTCGTGGATGGGGATAATCAACATCATCAAAATGGCAATATTTCCCAAAGCACTGTACAAATTCAATGCAATCCCTATAAGGATACCCATGACATTCTTCAAAGAAATGGAGCAAACACTCCTGAAATTTATATGGAACAATAAGCCCCCACGAATAGCTAAAGCAATTCTTGGGAAAAAGAAAATGGGAGGAATCAACCTCCCTAACTTCAAACTCTACTACAAGGCAGTAATAATTAAAATAGCATGGTACTGGAACAAAATCAGAACTGGAGACCAATGGAACAGAGTTGAATATACTGACATTTCCTCCCAAACATATAATCATCTAATTTTTGATAAGGGGGCAAGAAAAGTGAAATGGAGCAGGGAAAGTCTCTTCAATAAACTGTGCTGGCAAAATTGGATGGCTACATGCAAAAAAGTGGGCTCAGATCTCTGCCTAACACCATGCACAAAAGTAAGATCAAAATGGATTTATGACCTCAACATCAGACCAGAATCCATAATGTTTATTGAAGATAAAGTCGGCAAAACTCTCCATGATATTGAAGCTAATGGTATCTTCAAAGATGTCACACCACTGGCCGAGCAATTGAAAACAGAGATAGACAAATGGGACTATCTTAAACTAAGAAGCTTCTGCACCTCAAAAGAAACAGTGACCAAAATACAAAGACAGCCTACAGAATGGGAAAGGATATTCACCAAGTACACATCCAACAAGGGGTTGATATTAAGGATATACAAGGTACTGGTTAAACTCCACAAGAAGAAATCATCCAACCCCATCAAAAAATGGGGTGAGGAAATGAACAGAAACTTTCGCAAAGAAGAAATTCGAATGGCAAAAAGGCACATGAGAAAATGCTCTACATCACTAATCCTCAGAGAGATGCAGATCAAAACCACAATGAGATACCATTTCACACCACAGAGACTGGCCCACATCCACAAGAACAAAAGCAACATTGCTGGCACGGATGTGGCGAGAAAAGGACCCTCCTTCACTGCTGGTGGGAATGCCGGCTGGTCCAACCCTTTTCGAAAACAGTATGGACGACTCTCAAAAACTTAGAATTTGATCTGCCATTTGACCCAGCTATAGCACTCCTGGGAATATATCCCAGAGAGGCAAAAAGGTATAGTCGAAGTGACATCTGCAATTGTTTGTTCATTGCAGCACTCTTTACAATAGCCAGAATCTGGAAAAACCTGAGTGCCCAAGAACAGATGACTGGTTAAAGAAACTTTGGTACATTTACACAATGGAGTACTATGTAGCTGTTAGAAAAGATGAAGTCATGAAATTTACATACAAGTGGCACTACATGGAAAGTATCATGTTAAGTGAAATGAGTCAGAAAGAGCGGGCTAGACACAGAAAGATTGCATTCATCTGGGGAACATAAAGCAACAAAAAGGGAGACTAACACCCAGGAATTGCTGAGATTAGTACCAGGAATTTTGCTCCATGAATGGAAGGCCAGCCACACGTTCTAGGTGAAAAGGAAGCTCAGATAGAGAAGAGAGCACCAAATGAAGGGTGTTGTGAGGACCCTCCCAGGGTGGGAGAACCATGTTAAAAGTATAGACCAAACATGATTGCCACTCAATGCCTCTCTTGTAAAACACAGTACCCAAAAGAAGAGAGAGAGAACAAGGGGGAATACCCTGCCACAGATGCAGGATGGGACGGGGGGGGGGGGGGATGCTGGGACCCGTGGTGATGGATGACGGGCACTGGTGGAGGGATGGGCACCTGATCATTGTATAACTGAAACCCAAGCACAAAATTTGTAAGCCTATAACTCTACCTCATGGTGTTTCACTAATAAAAAAAAAGTATTGTTGAAGTGACATCTGCATGCATTTGTTCATTGCAGCACTCTTTACAATAGCCAGAATCTGGAAAAAACCTGAGTGCCCAAGAACAGATGGCTGGTCAAAGAAACTTTGGTACATTTACACAATGGAGTACTATGTAGTTGTTAGAAAAGATGAAGTCATGAAATTTACATACAAGTGGTACTACATGGAAAGTAACATGTTAAGCAAAATGAGTCAGAAAGAGAGGGATAGACATAGAAAGTTTGCATTCATCTGGGGAACATAAAGTAACAAAATAGGAGACTAACACCCAAGAGTGGCTGAGATTACTACCAGGAATTTTGCTCCATGTCTTGGAGGCTAGCCACACATGCTAGGGAAAAAGAGAGCTCAGATAGAGAAGGGAACACCAAATAAAGGGTGTGGGGAGGATCCTCCCAGGATGGGAGAAGCATGCTGAAAGTAGACTATAGACCAAACATGCCACTCAAATGCCTCTTTTGCAAACCACAACACCCAAAAGGAGAGAGAGAACAAAAGGGAATGTCCTGCCACAGAGGCAGAGTGGAATGGGGGGGGGGGGGAGTGGGGGGAAGGGATACTGGGACCCGTGTTGGTGAAAAAATGGGCACTGGTGGAGGGATGTGTAATTGATCATCGTATAACTTCAATCCAAGCACAAAAATTTGTAATTCTACAACTGTACCTCTTGGTGTTTCACTAATAAAAATTAAAAAAAAAGAAAAATAAGAAAGGCTTCATATTGGAGAAATTCAAGGTTTATTTCGAATGATGCGTGGGATTTGCGGGCTTGAGAAATAAAAGGACATTCCAAATTAAAGAGATAAATCCCAAGCAGAAGATCAAACCTCCACAATATTGTGTAGCATTTCAGGGAATTATCAAAAATAGTTTTATATTGCTGGAAGAAATGATGGTGTATGTTGCAGTATATACCAGTAGACACCAACTGAATCCATTCTCCCTTTTCCTTACTCATGGGTTCATGGTTTTAGTCAGAGAAGAAAAGTCACTAAATAAAAAATACTGAGTTCTCCAGTTTCCTCTGTATTTATTGGTGATCCTGTAATACTGAGAAGCACATTGAAAAGTAAGGACAATGAGAAGTAAGCACAAATTTCTTGATTGCACTTCTTTTTCCATATACATAGAAAAAACTCACTAAACAGGTTTTCTTTTTATTCTGGAATGTGGATATAACATTTGCATATTCATCAGATCTTTTAAAATTAAGTAAATAAAGTCTTATTGATAATGACAGAGCAGAACGATAGAGTGTGAGCAAGTTGTGGCATTTTTGATTTGCCATTACAACTATTTCCAGTATTTTGCTACATGTAAAATATATTTCCATTATTTTAAAGTTATACTTTAATAAATTTTAAATTTGGGTACTGTGATTTACACTTTTGTCATTGTGCTAGATTTTCAGTCATATAATGTTCCAACAACAATTTCATCATCAGTTTCATACTCTCTTCATTAGTGTCCCCACGTTTGTCTCTCTCCTCCCAGCCTGCCTACTTAACAGGCACATTTACAAGATTAGTTATTGTAGTCTGAGTATCCTGTTTCAGTATTGATGACTCTGTGATTTTGCTATGTACGTGTACCTCACACCTCTCACCCCTTACCCCCAGATTTGTCCAAGCCCGCTAAGCCTTGTGCTTATTGCCTTGTGTCCCCATCAACTTACTACCCCCCCCATTTCTCTCTCTCTACTTTTTTCCTTAACATTACTGTGGGATGGAGTGATAGCACAGTGGGTAAGGCATTTGCCTTGCAAACGGCTGACATGGCCGACCTGGGTTCGATTCCTCCACACCTCTCATAGAACTCGCAAGCTACTGAGAATATCTCGCCTGCACGACAAAGCCTTGCAAACTCCCTGTGACGTATTCAATATGCCAAAAACAGTAATAGCAAGTCTCAAAATTTAATGTGAGACATTACTGGTGCCTGCTCGAGCAAATTTATGAACAATGGGAGGACAGTGCTACAGTGCTACCATTACCATGATCAAGGGTCAAGTGTTTGTCCCACTTTGATATATTTTGTTCCCTTTATATGTTACTCTGTTTACCACAGATAAGTGAGATAACTGGGTATTTGTTCTTCTGATTTACTTCAGCTAATATAGTATCCTCCAGTTCTATTCAAATCATAGTAAATTGCATAATTACATCAATTCTCCTGACTGCATAGTATTCCATGTGTAAATATGTCACACCTTAATTATCGACTCATCTGTGTTTGGACACCTGGATTAATTTCATATCCAAGCTATTGTAATAATTGCTGCAATGTACAATTCGGTGCCCGTGATTGTTTTTTTGAACTAACATTTTTGTGTCTTTGGGGTAGAGACTGAGAAATGAAATTGCTGGATCATATGGAAGCTCCATTCCTACTTTTTAAAAAAAAATTAACTTAGTGAAACACCATGAGGTACAGTTGTAGACTTACAAATATTTGTGCTTGGGTTTCAGTTATACAATGCTCAAGTACCCATCCTTCCACCAGTGCCCATTTTCTACCACCACTGATCCCAGTATCCCTCCCACCCCCCATGCCCCCCATCCCAACCTGCCTCTATGGCAGGGCATTCCCTTTTGTTCTCCCTCTCCTTTTGGGTGTTTTGGTTTGCAAAAGAGGCATTGAATGGCAATAATGTTCGGTCCATAGTCTACTTTCAACATGTATCTCCCATCCTGGGAGGATCCTCCCAACACCCTTTATTTGGTGCTCCCTATTCTATCTGAGCTGTCTTTTCCCCTAGAGTGTGCAACTGACCTCCAAGCCATGGAGTAAACCTCCTGATACTTATCTCAGCTAATCTTGGGTGCTAGTCTCCTATTTTGTTACTGTATGTTCCCCAGAAGAATGCATTCTTTCTATGTCTGTCCCTTTATTTCTGACTCATTTTGCTTAGCATGAAACTTTCCACGTAGTACCACTTATATGTAAATTTCATGACTTCATCTTTTCCAACAGCTACATAGTACTTCATTGTGTAAATGTACCAATGTTTTTTTTTAACCAGTCATCTATTCTCGGGCACTCGGGGTTTTTATCATATTCTGGCTATTGTAAACAGTGCTGCAATGAACAAACAAGTGCAGATGTCACTTCGACTATACCTTTTTACCTCTCTAGGATATATTCCCAGGAGTGGTATTGCTGGGTCAATTGGGAGGTCAATTTCTAATTTTTTGAGAATCTCCATACTGTTTTCCACAAGAGTTGCACCATTCAGCATTCCCACCAGCAGTGAAGGAGAGTACCTTCTTCGCCACATCCAGCCAACACCGGTTGCTACTGTTCTTTTGGATGTGGGCCAGTGTCTTTGGTGTGAAATGCTATCTCATTGATGTTTTGATCTGCATTTCCCTCATGATTAATGATGTAGTGCATTTTCTCATGTGCTCTTTAGGATTTCTTTGAGAAAATTTCTGTTCATTTCGTTGCCCTGTTTTTTGATGGGGTTGGATGTTTTCTTCTTGAGGAGTTCAACCAGTACTTTGTATATCCTAGATATCAGCCCCTTGTTGGATGGGTATTGGGCGAATATCCTCTCCCATTCTTTATATTGTCTTTGTATTTTGGTCACTGTTTCTTTTGAGGTGAAGAAGCGTTTTAGTTTAAGATAGTCCCATTTGTCTATCTCTGTTTTCACTTGCTTGGCCAGTGGCGTGACATCTTTTAAGATACCATTAGTTTCAATGTCACTGAGGGTTTTGCCAACTTTGTCTTCAATGTACCTTATGGATTCCGGTCTGATGTGGAGGTCTATAATCCACTTTTATCTTACTTTTGTACATGGTGTTAGGCAGATATCTGAGCCCATATTTTGCATGTAGCTGTCCAGTTTTGCCAGCACAATTTGTTAGAGAGGCTTTCCTTGCTCCACTTTACATTTCTTGCTCCATTATCAAAGCATAGATGATCATATGTTGGGGGGGGGGGGAGATGTCAGTATATTCAACCCTGTTCCATTGGTCTGCAACTCTGCCTTTGTTCCAGTACCATGCTGTTTTAATTATTACTGCTTTGTTGTAGAGTTTGAAGTTAGGGAGGTTGATTCCTCACATTTTCTTTTTCCCATGAATTGTTTTAGATATTCATGGGGGCTTATTGTTCCATATGAATTTCAGGAGTGTTTAGTTCATTTCTTTGAAGAATGTCATGGGTATTGTTATAGGGATCGCATTGAATTTGTACAATGCTTTGGGAAGTATTGCCATTTTGATAATGTTAATTCTCCCGATCCATGAGCAGGGGGTATTTCTCCATTTTCTCGTGTCCTCTTTTATTTCTTAAAGTAGCGTTTTGTAGTTTTCTCTGTACATGTCCTTTACTTCCTTAGTTAAGCTGATTCCTAAGTAGTTGATTTTCTGGCGAATAATTTCGAATGGGATTTTTTATATGTCACTTTCTTCTCTCTCACTATTTTCATGTAGGAATGTCATGGACTTTTGACTAGTCGCCGTCCCTCCCCAGCAGGCTTGTTCCCGCCCGGCGACCTCCCACCCAAACTCAGGACCCCAAAATCCAGCTGCCACTGGGACTCCGGCCTGGGGCACCTGTCTCCACTTCCACAGTGAGCACCAGTCCAACTAGTAGCCACCCCTCCCCAACAGATCTGTGGACTACCATCTGGACTGGCTGGAGGCGTTGCCACCACTGTAGTGGGCTTGGCCTCCTCAAACGTGGGCGTGGACTCCTCTAAAGTGGTCGTGGCATTCTCTAAGGCAGGCAGCCGCTAATGCGGCCACAGTTATATTTTCTACTCCCGCCACTTTTGACTTTCATCCCAGCCTTTATCACCTAATTCTGTGGAAAAATTCCTGGCTACCTCAACTACAACAATTATCTACTGGCCTACTCCAATTCTAACAAAAGATCAGTTCGCAAGTAGCTGTATAAGCCCAATACTAAAAGAACACCTCCTCAAAGCTTTACTAGAGGCCCATCATAAGCCAAAGAATAATGCCTGAGAGGAAGGTCAGACTGTAGAAAGGGAGAAGGGTGACCACCATTGACCGACCTTATCCAGAATCCTTTTCCATGGTAAGAGGGAACAGTGCTAGTGAATTCCAGGGTTTTCCCACTAGACAACAAAAACAACATGAGAAACAGTTCAAATCTCCACTACAAGGAGAGGACGGAGAGTAGAGCCCCGAATCCTCAACTGGAGTTATTCACAAATATGCTATCTCCAATAAAGAATTCTGAGATGAAAGGCAGATGATGGTCAAGGAACTTCTCACAGAATCAATGGAGGAGATATCCTGAAAACTAAAGGATAAAATGAAAGAAACAATAGAATTGTTAGTTGAGAAAATACAGGAAGAAATGAGAGCATCAATAAAAAAGCTTAAAAAAAGAAGTTTCACAAATAAAGGATTCGGTAGATGAAATTAAAAACTCAGTAGGTGCCTTCAGCAGTTGGATAAATACAGCTGCAGATAGGCTCAGTGAGCCTGAAGATGAGCAACAGAAATCGCATAGGGAACAACCAACAATGGGAAAAGACCTCAAAATAGCTCTGAGAATAATCAGAGACCTAGAGAATGATGCCAAGAAGAACAACATTAGAATCATCAGAGTACCAGAAGGACAGGGAGGCAACCCCAATGAAAAAGCCATGTTCAAAGAAACCACTGATGAAAAGTTCCCAGAGTTAAAGAATACAGACATACAGATCCAAGGAGCCAATACGGTGCCAGCTAAAAGAGATCTGAATAAAAATACTCCAAGGATTATCATACTCAGAATGATGGATGCTATGGACAGAGACACAATACTGCAAGCAGCAAGGTCAAAGAAGGAAATCACATAAAAAGGAGCACCCCTTAGATTTACAGGAGACCTATCAGAGGAAACGCTCCAAGCCTGAAAACAATGGTGGGATATAGTGGAAAAACTCAATGAAATGAACACATCACCAAGAATACTTTATCTAGCTAAACTCTGACTCAAACTAAATGGAACTATACACCATTTTGTAGATAAACAACAGCTCAGGAACTTCATAGACTCAAAACCAAATCTATAAGAAGGATTAAAGGAGCTCCTGTAAGGTAAGAAGAAAAACACTTTTAAACACAACCAACCCCTACAGAAACATAATCTCTCTTAATATCAATGGTGTAAATAAACCAATCAAGAGACACTGAGCGGCAAAATGGATCCAGAAACTGAAACAAACATTCTGCTGTCTACAAGAAACACATCTGAACAATCAGAGCAAACAAAGACTCAATGTTAAAGGATAGAAAACAATTCTGCAAGCAAACAGCTCACTCAAAAATGAAAAATGCTGAGGTGGCAATACTAGTATCTGACAACATACATTTCAGGTTGTAAAACATTAGAAGGGACAGCAAAGGCCATTTTCTATTTATCAAGGGATACATACAACAGGAAGAAATCACACTCTTAAATGTATACTCACCTAATGAGGGAATAAATAACTACTTAAAACAATTGCTTACAGATTTTAAGGAGAACATTGCTAGCAAAACAATCGTAGTTGGAGATTTCAATATAGCCTTATCACCTCTGGATAGATCAACAAGAACAAAACTCAACAAGGAAACATTGGCTTTGAAGGAAGAAATAGAAGAGAGAGGGCTAATAGACCTATATAGGGCTTTACACCTGCAAACAGAAATAATACACATTCTTCTCCAGTACAAACAGAACATTTTCCATAATAGACCACATGCTAGGCCACAAAACATACCTCAATAGAATCAGAAAGATAGAAGTAGTCTCAGCAATCTTTTCAGACCACAATGCGCTCAAGATAGAAGCGAATCACACAAAGACATCGGGAAACAAATCAAACACCTGGAAATTAAACAACTCAATGTTGAACAATGAGTGGGTCAGGAAGGAAGTCAAAGATGAAATCAAAAGATACCTTGAAACAAATGAGAATGAAGACATGAGCTACCAGAACATATGGGACACAGCTAAAGCCATGCTAAAAGGAAAATATATAGCATTTCAAAGATTCCTAAGGAAAGAAGGGCCTACATAGATAACCTAACTACACATCTCAAGATCTTAGAAAAAGACCAACAAAAGGAACCCAAATTTGGCCAAAGGAAAGAAATAATAAAAATTGGAGCAGAAATTAACGACATATAACCCCAAAAATCAATCCAAGAGATCAATGAAACCAAGAGCTGGTTCTTTGAGGAAATAAACAAGATTGGTAAATCACTAGCAAGACTCACAAAGGAAGAAACCGAATCAGAAATGAAAAAGGGGACATCACAACAGAAACCAATGAAATTCAAAATATCATCAGAGACTACTTTGAGAGTCTGCATGCCACAAAACAAGAGAACCTAGAAGAAATGGATAAATTCCTTGATAACTATAATCTCCCAAGATTGAACCAAGAAAACTTGGGATACCTGAATAGACCCATTCATATGAAGGTAATTTAATCTGTAATCAAAAGTCTTCCCAAAAACAAAAGACCTGGCCCAGATACAGCACCCATTTATGATGAAAACTCTCACCAAAATGGGTTTTGAAGGAACTTTCCTCAAGATAGTTAAAGCCATCAACCACAAGCCTACCGAAAGCATCATCCTCAATGAGGAAAAACTGCGACCCTTCCCACGAAGATCAGGTCCAAGACAAGGGTACCCACTATCACCACTTCTGTTCAGTATAGTACTGTAAGTACTTGCAATAGCAATTAGGCAAGGAAAACACATTAAAGGCATCCAGATAGCAAAGGAAGAAATCGAGCTCACACTATTCGCAGATGATATGATACTATATCTCGAGAATCCTGAATCCTCTACCAAGAAATTCCTAGAAACAATAGACTTGTTCAGTAAAGTCGTAGGCTATAAATTAAATGTCCAAAAATCCAAGGCCTTTTTATACGCAAATAATGAGAGAGAGGAAAGTAACATGAACAAAATAATCCCTTTCACAATTGTGGCCCAGAAAATCAAATACCTCGGAATCAGCCTAACTAAAGGTGTAAAGGACCTCTACAATGATAACTACAAAACGCTACTCCACGAAATAGAGAGGACATGAGGAAATGGAAACTTATCCCCTGCTCATGAATAGGAAGAATTAACATTGTCAAAATGGCAATAATCCCAAAAGCATTATACAGATTCAACACGATCCTTATAAGTATACCCATGAAATTTTTCAAAGAAATAGATTAAGCATTCCTGAAATTCATATGGAACAACAAACACCCACAAATTACTAAAGCAATTTTTGGAAAAAAGACGTCAGGAGGCATCACCATCCCCAACGTCAAACTCTACTACAAAGCGGTAATAATTAAAACAGCATGGTACTGGAACAAAGGGAGAGCCGCAGACCAATGGAACAGGGTGGAATATCTGTACACAAAACTCCAAGTGTATGAATATGTACTCTTTGATAAGGGAGCAAGAAATGTTAACTGGAACAAGGAAAGCCTCTGTACACAGGAGAAGAATGTGTTTTCTTTCTTTGGGAGGTGTAAAGCCCTGTAGAGATCTATAAATCCTCTCTCCTCTATTTCTTCCTTCTAAGCCAATGTTTCCTTGCTGTGTTTTGTTCCTGTTGATCTATCCAGAGGTGATAAGGCGATGTTGAAGTCTCTGGCTACTATTGTGTTGGTAGCAATGTCCTCCTTAAAATCTGTTAGCCATTGTTTTAAGTATTTAGCTGTTCCCTCATTTTGTGCAAAAACATTTAAGAGTGTGGTTTCTTCCTGTTGTACGTATCCCTTAATGAATAGAAAATAGCCTTCACGGTTCCTTCTAATCTTTTTCAACTTGAAATTGAAGTTGTCGGATTCTAGTATGGCCACACCAGCTTTTTTTTGAGGGAGCTATTTGCTTGAAGGATTGTTTTCCATCCTTTAAATTCAGTCTATGTTTTCTCTGACTGTTGAGATGAGTTCCTTGTAGGCAGTAGAATTTTGGGTTGGGTTGTCTCTGAACCCATTTTGCCACTCTGTGTCTCTTAATTGGTGCATTTAACCATTGATGTTGAGAGAGATAAATTGTTATGGGGTTTTGTGTCATCTTTCTGTAAGCGTCTGTTGTGCCTCTAGGGTTTGTCGTGTCTTATAGTAGTCCGTTTAGCCCTTCTTTTAGGTTTGGTTTTGAGTCTATGAAATTCCTGAGCTGCTGATTATCTAGAAAATAGTCTACTGTTCCTTCAAGTTTGAGTCAGAGTTTAGCTGGATTAGAGTATTCTTGGTGAAGCATTCATTTCAGTGAGTTTTTTCGCTATATCCCACCATTGCCTTCGGGCTTGGAGAGTTTCCTCTGATAGGTCTGCTGTGAATCTAAGGGGTGCTCCTTTATATGCGATTTCCTTCTTTGACCTTGCTGCTTGCACTATTGTGTCTCTATCCACAGCATCAATCATTCTATCTATGATGTGTCTTGGACTGCTTTTGTTAGAGTCTCTTTTAGCTGGCACCCTTTGGGCTCCTTGTATATGAATGGATGTATTGTCCAGCTCTGGGAATTTTTCAGCAATGATTTAACTGTGGCTTTTTCATTGGGATTGTTTCCCTGACCTTCTGATTTATTCTATGATTCTAATGTTGTTCCTCTTGGAATCATCTCCTAGGACTCTGATTCACTATTGAGCTATTTTGAGGTCTCTTGCCATTGCTTGTTGTTGTTTCTTGGCTTGGTGCAGCTGATCTTCCAGCTCACTGATTCTGTCTTTAGCTGTGGTCATTCTACTGTTGAGGGCAAAGACTGAATTTTTAATTTCATCTACGGAATCTTGTATTCGTGACATTTCTGCTCTCATTTCTTCCCGTAATTCTCGATTGTTTCTGTCATGTTATTGGATATCTGTCTGATTGTTTCATTGAGTTCATTGAACATCTTCATGACTTCATATCTGAATTCTTTCTCAGAGAGGTCCTTTAGGAGAGTAGCATCTACTGAGGCTTCTGGATTCTTTTCATCTTCATCCCCACATGGTGCGGATATGCGTTGTTTCTTCATGCTGTTGTGTTAGTATGGGAACTGAGATGTTACAGTAGATTAGTTGGTATGACTATACTACCTATGACTGTATGAGTGTCAGCCTGCTTAAAATTAGTCCATGCTCAGTTCTACAAAAGCCACGACCACTTCCGACGAGGCCACGCCCCCACGGGAACCTGGTGTGTGTGTGGGGGGTACTAGCTGGGAGGGGAAGAAGACAGGCACAGTATTGGGGACGAAGAGGAAGAGGGTCAGGGCTGCTTTTGTCCCAGGGTCCTAGAGGACACCAGGGGCACTTGCATGGTGAAAGCCAAGTCCCGAGTTCGAATACTGGTGGTTTAACTGACTTGGGAGGGGAAACAGACCCGGCACAGCATTGGGGATGAAGAGGAAGAAGCTCAGGGCTGCTTTTGTTCCAGGGTCCTAGAGGATGCCTGTGGCACTTTCCTGGTGAAAGCCAAGTCCGGTGTTTGAAAACTGGTGGGTTAAGTGATCTGGGAGGGGAAGAAGACCCCTGCTATTTTTAGATTTTTAGAAATCTCCACACTGGAGGCTGGAATGATAGTACAGCAGTTTGGGTATTTGCCTTGCATGCAGCTGAGCAAGTTTCAATTCCCAGCATCCCATATGGTCCCCGGAGCACTGCCAGGAGTAATTCCTGAGTGCATATGCCAGGACTAAACCCTTTGCATCGTTGTGTATGATCCAAAAATAAAAAAAAAATCTCTGCACTATATAACATGGGGTTTGAAACAGACATTATTATTACCAGAAGTGGATAAAAGTTCCTATTTTTACCATATCCTGTCCAACACTGGCTTTTTCCAGTTTTTGTTATGTTCCATTCTCGCTAGTGTGAAATGGCATCTCAGTGTTATCTTGAATTGGATTTCCCTTGTAGTGATGGTGAGCACTTTTTAATATACTTATTGGACATTTATCTGTTTTCTTTAGAGAAGTTACTGTTCATTTATTCTCCCCAGTATTTTGGTGGGGAAGGTGAAGTTTATTATTTAAACATCATATATAGTACTTTCCATTGTTTGCCACTGAACAAAATGTTAACTGATACACAATAAAGTTCAAAATGATAGATAAGACAATAGTTAATTATACATACTGTGTATTGCCAAATATTATATTTAGGAGTTAGAGTTCATCCTGTAGGCAAGTTAGAAGTAGCAGAGATTTTAAAAAATATAAATAGACCATTAAGCTCTAAGTATATAGAAATTACTATGGGTATTATGTTTTGTGCAACAACTAAGAGACACACTGACAAAATTATTCTAAATAAATAATGTCATATGAAGAAATTAAATGGAATATATCCCGGGGTGCAAAAAAGCACAGTTGAAATGACATCTGCACCTTTATGTTCATTGTATCATTGTTCACAATAGCCAGAAACTGGAAACAACATGAGTGCCAGAGAACAAACTTCGGTATATCTACACAATGAAATACTATTCAGCTGCTAGGAAAGATGAAGTTATGAAATTTGCTTTTAAGTGGATGGTCATGGAGAGTATCATACAATGTGAAATGAGTCAGGGAGAGAGGGAAAGACATAGAATGACTGCTCTCATTTGTGGAATATAAAATAACATAATATGAGACCGACACCCAAGGACAGTAGACACATGGGCCAGGAATATTTCTCCATAGTTGGAAGCCTGTCTCATAAGCTGGGAGAGAAAGCACCTGGAAGAGAAGGGATCACTGTGTGGTTGGGGGAATCCTTCGGGATGGGAGATGTGTGCTGAAATTAGATAAAGGACAAAACATGATAACCTTTCAGTATCTATATTGCAAAACATAATCCCCAAAAGTAGAGAGAAAGGGGAAAATTGTCATAGAGGCACAGGGGTGGGTTGAGAAGGGGGTGGGGCTATACTGGGGACATTGGTGGTGAAGAATGTGCACTGGTGGAGGGATGGGTGTTCATTCATTTATGACTGAAACTCAAACATGAAAGTTTTGTAATTGTATCTCACAGTGATTCAATACAAATCAATCACAATCACAAATCATCCTGTTAATCGTCGATTGCCTCGAGCAGGCCCCAGAAACGTCTCCTTCATCCTAGCCCTGAGATTATTTTCAAGGCTCTTTAGGAGAATGAGACCCATCATTGTTACTGGTATTTGGCATATTGGGTACGCCACAGGGAGTTTGCCAGACTCTGCCGTGTGGGCAGGCTACATTCGGTAGCCTGCCAGTTTGTCCAAAGTATGAGTGAGATAATAAGATGTCATAATAAGATGTCGTGCGACTGCACGTTCCGGGAGCTGGTTTATAAAATGTCTGAGTCTTGGCCGCTGATGGGATTACATGGCGCCAGGGGGCCAGTTGGTGGGTGTGACCCCCGCCTACTGGAATTTGGAGAATCTGGGTGGAGGATGTTCGGCCCAAATCCGAGTAGGCTTGTAGATCTCGGCCCCGGAACCCGCGTGACTTTGTCCCTCTGCCAGTACCTTCATGTGTGCGGAGAGTGGTCTCAGCATGGTGGTGGCTGGTCTTGGAGGTCTTTGGCTGGAGGTCTTTCAATACAAATAAATAAAATTTAAAAATAAGAGAATAAAATAGTGGCCTGCTTTAGTTATAATGGCTTGGCCACTGATAACAAGTAATAATAGAAGAATAAAAGATGGAATGTTGGTTATGTTAACACTAATATAATAACATTCTAAGCAGAAAGACCAGCAGACTCCAAAATAAAAAAGTGTAGTAGCATCTAGAAACTATAGGCAGCTAAGTATGACTAGAGTTCATTACCAAAGTAGGAGTGATGTTTTAAGATGAAGTCAAGAATATAGTCTTGAACGCTGTAGCAGGAGTTTTGAGTTTCTCTCCGTTTTTTGTGAGTGTGGACAGTTCCAGTCGACTGTTCACCTGGCTCTGTGCTCAGGTATCACAGGAAAAGCCAGAAATCAAATCCAGGTCAGATGTACTGTAGCACTGTCCTCCCGTTGTTCATCTATTTGCTCAAGTGGGTCCAGTAACATCTCCCTTGTGAGACTTGTTGTTACAGGTCAAATGTATGCAAGGTAAATGCTCTCCCTCTGTACTTTTGCTCCGGCCCCTCTAGCAGGAGTTTTAAGTATAATAGGAAGTCACTGAGGGATTTAAAACAAGTTATATGAACCAAATCATGTTTCAAATGTACTCTTTGTATGGTGCGGCAAAGGATTTGAAGTAAATAATAGGAGAAAGGTGTTTTCTATGCATCATTTGTTGCAATAGTCTAGGTAAATAACCTAGACCTTGGTGCATAGCCTTGTCTAAGATGAGACTGATAAATATGACTAATTAAAGTATATGGTGTTTCACTAATAAAAAATTTTAAAAAATAAAATAAAGTATATAAGCATGCCCTGTGATATGAACTTTGTGCAAAGGCTAGGGGAAAATAAAGAATCAGGGATGACTGCCTATGAATGGGGCTTTTAGATATAGAATAATTCCACTTATAGAGATGTGGAAAACTGAAGAGGGTGATTGAAATCTGAATAGAGAGACAACAAACATTTCCAAACATGGAAAACTTATTGTTCTATTTTAAACATGGTGAGATTAAAATGCTCATGATGCATTCAAACAGACACATGTAGGCCTTGCATGTGTGGGGTATATGAGACTGATATTCAGAGAATTCATTCCTCTGACTGACACAAATTTTTTAAATTATATATATATATATATATATATATATATATATATATATATATATCTTATTAGTGAAACACCATGAGGTACAGTTAAAGATTTACAAATTTTTTGTGCTTGGGTTTCAGTTATACAATGATCAAGTACCCATCCCTCCACCAGTGCCCATCCTCCACCACCACGAGTCCCAGCATCCCTCCCATCCCCCGTCTCCCCCATCCCACCCTGCCTCTGTGGCAGGGCATTCCCCCTTGTTCTCTCTTTCTTCTTTTGGGTCCTGTGTTTTGCAAGAGAGGCACTGAGTGGCAATCATGTTTGGTCTATAGTCTACTTTCAGCATGCTTCTCCCACCCTGGGTGGATCCTCATAACACCCTTTATGTGTAAACTCACACAAAAGGGCACAGCACACAGAGGCGGTGGCTCTATCTCTCCCACCGCCCGCCCCGCGTTCGGTAGTCTCACCCTTCTCCTGCCCTGGGGAGGTCGATGGCGATGGTCAGGCAGAGGAAGGAACAAGGGCCAGGCTGGTTGATATTAGTAGCAGTTTATTTCATTCCTCTCTTCATCTACACCAGTCTCTCTTGTCTGTCTCTGCTTCTGTCTCTGCTCTCCTCTGCCCAATCTACAGTCTCTTTATATCTCTCTCCAAGAGGAATTGGGGGAACAATTACATATAGGTGCGGGGTTACAATCAATAGGGGTAGAAATCTTAGCCTCAGGGAAGGCCGCTCCTAAGACAGATCCTTTCTCACCAGGAGGACCCACCCTAGAGCGAATCCCAAGGGTGTGTCTCTCCTCTCCTTGTCGACAAGCATATAAGAATATATAATATAAATCATTTTATATGGATACAGTAATATCTTAAACCTATAGAATTGCTCTCCTATGGCCATCTCGATCTCAGACTACAGTGCTCAGGTCAGATAGTCTTTCCCACCCCTAGCAGGATCCTAGTCTCGTCGTTACCTTTGGATCATGACAGCATTTGTCTATGATCAAACTCTTATAGTTAAGAATCGTGGCACCTTGGCCTGGCCCATTTCGCTGCCAGGGTAGCTCACCGCTTGCCCTGGGTCCATTCAGTCCCTCGTCGGGACCCTGCTTTTGGGGTGTTAGGATCTAAGGGCAACTGAGGCTTAAGTCGAGAAAGCAGATGCCTGGGAGTGAATAATATTCAAGGCCAATTAAATCCTAAGTTACAAAGCATAATGTTAACGGTCTTCCTGTATCTATACAAAAAAGATATTACTTTAAGGTAAATTGTTCATAAGACATAAGGAGAGGAGAAAGGCGATATTTCACTCATACATATAAAATCATAGGTTTCTGGGAAATTGATCTTACAAATTAACAGAGTCTGATTAAGGGGAAAGCTGATTAACTGGGCAGGAGGGAGAGAATAGGGAAGACTATTTACAGATAAACACAATGGAAGTGGAAGTGCCTCAGGAGCACTGTGATGGGTGTAACCAGGTTGATGGGTGTAACCAAATAAACCTAAACTTCTTGTACTCCAACACCTTTATTTGGTGCTCTCTTCTCTATCTGAGCTTCCTTTTCCCCTAGCATGTGTGGCTGCCCTCCAAGTCATGGAGCAAAATTCCTGGTACTAATCTCAGCCACTCCTGGGTGTTAGTCTCCCATTTTGTTGCTTTATATTCCCCAGATGAATGCAATCTTTCTGTGTCTATCCCACTCTTTCTGACTCATTTTGCTTAACATGATACTTTCCATGTAGTACCACTTGTATGTGAATTTCATGACTTCATTTTTATAACAGCTACATAGTACTGCATTGTGTAAATGTACCAAAGTTTCTTTAACCAGTCATCTGTTCTGGGGCACTCAGGGTTTTTCCAGTTTCTGGCTATTGTAAAGAGTGCTGCAATGAACAAATGCATGCAGATGTCACTTCGACTATATTTTTTTGCCTCTCTGGGATATATTCCCAGGAGTGGTATTGCTGGGTCAAATGGGAGATCAAATTCTAATTTTTAGAGAATCGTCCATACTGTTTTCCACAAGGGTTGGACCAGTCGGCATTCCCACCAGCAATGAAGCAGGGTCCCTTTCTTGCCACATCCGCACCAGCACTGGTTGCTTTTGTTCTTGTGGATGTGGGCCAGTCTCTGTGCTGTGAAATGATATCTCATTGTTGTTCTGATCTGCATCTCTCTGATGATTAGTGATGTAGAGCATTTTCTCATGTGTCTTTTTGCCATTCGGATTTCTTCTTTGCGAAAGTTTCTGTTCATTTCCTCGCCCCATTTTTTGATGGGGTTAGGTGATTTCATCTTGTGGAGTTCAACCAGTACCTTGTATATCCTTGATATCAACCCCTTGTCGGATGTGTATTTGGAGAATATCCTTTCCCATTCTGTAAACTGTCTTTGTATTTTGGTCACTGTTTCTTTTGAGGTGCAGAAGCTTCTTAGTTTAAGATAGTCCCATTTGTCTATCTCTGTTTTCACTTGCTTGGCCAGTGGCATGACATCTTTGAAGATACTATTAGTTTCAATATGACTGATACAAAATTATGACTCACTAACAGATATCATTTAAGAGAACAGACAGGATCACAGTGGAAGATTTTGTAGAGAAAGGGAAAATATCAGGACTGATGAGGAAAGCTAGGTAGAGGATGTATTAGAGAGACTAGATGTAAGGAAATACTCTCTTGGAAGATTCTGGAGTAACTATTAAAGTTAAAAAATTAATCTTATTGGGAGTGTTTTAGCCACACATGAAGGTGCTAAGGAACTACTTCTTTCTCTATATTTAGAAGTGATCTTGGCTATGCTTGCGGGGGGGGACCATATTGTGTTAGGAATCAAACCAGGGTCTCTGCTTCCAGTCTCAGAGACAACTGTAGGCCCTGACCCCCATCCCAGGGATAACTGAACATGAAGCCAGGGTTTCACAGACCTGGAGCCTAATATTTTAAAATGTGATGGGAAATGGATTTTAGCAGGACCTCAAAGAACCATAAGGTAAGAATGTTTTCCCTTCCTGAGTGAATATAAAGAAGATAAGCTAAAGATAAGATAAGCTAAAGATAAAATAAACACTAAAACTGCTAGAAACCACATAAAATGTTTTCAGGTTGTTTTTTTGTACCCAAGGTCATATGGTTAGCCCAAAAGTAAGGTTTTTCAGTCATGAGTATTTGAGTCTTTATAGTGTCCTTTGTTTGGAATGGGGGAGGGGATTTTCCTGTGAATTATATAATATGTAGTAGTATCCCTGAGATTCCAGCAGCACTCTCTCCACACCAAACTGTGATACCTAAATATGTCTCCCCAAACTGCCATCATGGAGAGTCACTGACCTAAATACATGGCTGCTAGTGGCCTAATAAAGGCAATTTATGCATCAAAAATGAACAATAATTTGTACAGTTAGCTGACAGACTAGCATTATGTGTCCCTAGTAATACTGAAACTGAAGGCATAAAATGCCACCAAAAATAGTCAAGCCAATGTGAATCAGTTGGCTAGTACTCAGTTTCTCAAAAGAATAGAAGCCATGAACAAATTATTAAACTGAAGAAAAAGTTGCAATCATTTCATTATTTAATGGTGCAATCCATCCTTTTACTGGGTAGTTCAAGATATTAAGGTAGATTACCTAAAATATGAAACTACTATGCACTGAAATTCACAAATGTATTCATTTAGTATTGCAAAATATTACATCTTTAGTCTGGGTACAAATTAGAGGGTTTAATTCAGACTGGAATCCTGAGTCTTTGGGGGAGATTTACTGGGGTAAACCAACCCTAACTGTCAGGAGTTCTTGATGTAAATACTTACACGTATCCTGCTATTTTTATGTCATATTTACACATGGTGGTAACCTAATTTTCAAAGTTGAGTCTTGTAGAAGGAGAATGGGAATTTGGACAAGAAATGTCCCTTCACTGTATGACTGAAACTCGACCATGAATAGTTCTGTGACTGTGTATCTCACAGGGCTTTTATTAAAAAAAAAAAGAAATAAAAATGAAAAAAAGTTCCTTTACTATCTCTCCCAGTTCTATGCTTATGTGGGAGAATTTGAGAGACCTAAGATGCTCTACATTCAGCGGGGAGGATAATGAATTAGCTCTGACTTTCTATAGGTAGCTTCATAAGTTTACATAGTTGTTGATGCGGAAGAAACTATACCTTCCATCAGTGTCTGTTGATGTCTTGTCTATAACATCACTGTCTTATTGCGACTGAATAGGTGCCTTTTAAATCTTTTGTGCCTTTTGAAATTGTTATGCCCTTTACTCACTCTCTAATACTCTTTGTTAGCCTTAGAAAATAGAAACATGTAAATGTAGTACTCACCTAACAGGACTCCTAAGGATTGGAGAAAAGATGTAAATGGTGAAAAAAATGCATAACAAGAGCATATTAAATGTTAACACTCAATTACTACTTAGTAATGGTAAAATGAGTGTCTCCCACCTTCCCAATTCACACCACCAGTAATATTGACCCAACCTTCATTTACATTTCACAAAATTCACGAATATTCTCTTTTATGCACAAGTAAGACACATCCCACAAATAGCAGAGCACTGTTCTTCCTGCATTAACATACGCCTCAGAGACCTGGGCCCCATGAAAACAGGATGAGAACGCTATTTGGTCTCCCAAAGAGGAATAGAAAGAGCTATGCTTGGAGTAATCTGCTTCACTCAAATGAGAAAAAGAATCCAGAGTTCCGACCTCTGTCAACGCTCAAGAATCAGGGATGCTGTCTCGTTTGCCAAGGCATTGAAAATCAGATGGGCTGGACACATAATGAGATTTGAAGACAACCACTGGACTAGAGCGATTACCAATTGGATTCCACGGGATGTTAAAAGATCACGTGGCTGCCAACCTACGAGATGGTCAGACTTCTTTGTCAAGACCATGAATGATTGGTTTGAGGCTCTTCATGTTCCTAGTATGAGCAGATGCCATTGCGCTACACTAGCACGCGACAGGGACAAATGGAGACATTACCGGTGCCTGCTGGAGCAAATCGATGAGTAACGGGATGTCAAGTGATCAAGTGTTACTGATTAGCTAAAGATGAAAAGTTTCATGATGGCCTTAGTACCTGTATTGCAGAATAATAATACCCAAAAGGAGAGAGAATGTACCTGCCACAGAGGCAAGGGGTGGGAGGGGGTGGGAAGAGGGGTGGGAGGGAGTGGGAAGGGGGGTGGGAGGGATGCTGAGAACATTGGTGGTGGAGAACCAGCACAGGTAGAGGGATGGGTACTCAATCATTGTATGACTGAAACATAATTATGAAAGTTTGTAACTGTAACTGTATCTTATGATGATTCAATTAAAAAATTAAAAATTAAAAAGTTTGGAACATTCAACAGTAAACTTTTAACTCAGTCAATAGAGTTAAGATTGAAAGGTGGAAGATAGGTTACATAAGCATATATTCAAGAATAAAAACATTGGGAAACACAGTATGAAATCTAATTGATGAATTCACGGACTAAAATGTAACTGGAACACATATAGAGATTCCATTTTAGAAAACAAAAAGATATGTCTGTAATGTGTCTTTCTACCTTGTTCTAAGAAGCTCTTTTGCACTTAAGCCTCCAGTTCATGAATCCTGCCCCGTCTATGTCAAAATCTGAACTCACATTCCCAGTATCCTTTGCATCAAGCATAGTTATATAACTTAGGCCCCTTGAATCAAACATAATTTGTGAAAGTTTAATTTGAAAACAAGTAAAAAAGGGAAGAAATCTTTGTGTGGAGTTGTTGTTTGTTTGTACAACACAAATAATGTCCAAGACATCTGGCTTTCAAATGTAAGTGTTTTCTAGTACTAAAACTGAGTTTCTGATGCAAAGATAGCATTGTGGGTGGCAGTAATTTGTCGTGGTTATGTGGAGTCAAATTCTTGATATCTTGTGCTTAGCTAGAGAAACAAGACATTTTTCTTCAGGCCAGTTCTGGAATATGGTTTTAACTATTTGTCAGTTGTTTGAGTTAACCCCATTGCTTTTTCCTGTGTTTTTTTTAAATAAACAGTTGAAACAACTACAGTCTGTAATTGTGATTGCAAGAAAAGGCATTAGAAACATGCCTCACTTCGTTCTTTAAGAAGGCAAGTAATGAACAATTTTTATGCTATCAATACAAAATGAGAAAGGAAGAGGGGAGAGAGTTGGAGAGATACTACAGCACGTAGCACACTTGTTTTGCTCACAGCTGACTCAGATTCAATCCCCAGCACCACATATGTCTCCTGGGCAGCACCAAGAATGATTCCTGAGCTCATAATCAGGAGCAAGCCCTGACGATTGCCAGGTGTACCCTATGAATAATAACAAATAAGAGGTGAGAAGCATAAGGATAAGATAATATTCTTAAAGAAAAATAAAATCAGAAACTCAAGTGTAATAAAAGCAGTCTTGGATAAACTATATGCAATTTGAATACCCAGCTTTTGAACCACAAACACATTTTGAATTAATACCTGGTTTGTGCTTGGAGGGCTCGCTCAGGATGGGAGATGTGTGCTTAGACTATAGACTGAACATGATGGTCACTTAGTACCCACATTGCAAACCATAACACCTCAAAGGAGAGAGATTAAAAAAGAATGTGTCTGCCACATATTGGTGACGTCTTCAGGGTCAGGAGAATGAGACCCATTGTAGTTACTGGTTTTGGCATATCGAATACACAACGAATAGCTTGCGAGGCTCTGCCGTGCAGGCGGAATACTCTCGGTAGCTTGCCAGGCTCTGCGAGAGGGAAAGAGGCTTTGGGGGCGGCCTCTAATTGCCCTTGTAGGTGTTACCATGGTTCAAACCATATTTGAACCCTACCAAATATGGTACGGCAATTCTGGAAGATGGGTATTTAGTGTCTTATAATATATCATGTGGCCACTTTGCGGCCACACGGTTCAGAAAGCATCCTGGAGCATGGCGGCGACTGGGTAGTGGAGGTAGTGGAGGTCTGCCGGTGAGGTATTTATCTGGTACCTATAGGGGTAGGGTGGGTCTTCTGTGCACAATACAGTCCCTGGGTCTCTGGTGGTTGGTGGAAGCAGACAGGGCAGGGTAGGGTGGGGCTCCTGATTTTAATCCCTTCATCACCTGTGGTTGGTGGGAGCAAGCAGAGAATCTCTGTGCCCGGGTCCATTGAGCCTGGAGTCCAAGGTCTCAGAGTTCCGCTTATCTTGTTCTGCGGGACTTCAGTCATGCGTGAGACTCGGCCAGAGTGTCCGGAAAGCATCCTGGAGCATGGCGGCGGCTGGGTAGTGGAGATAGTGGAGGTCTGCTGGTGAGGCATTTATCTGGTACCATTTGGGGTAGGGTGGGACTTCTGAAAACCAGTAATTACAATGTGCCTCATTCCCCTGACTCTGAAGGCATCACTAATATGGCAGCATTGAGAAGGATGAGAAAGGAGAGGGCGATAAAATCTCAAGGCCGAACTAGGTTGCCACAATGAAGGAAGACAAAAATGACTGTCTGTACTTTCAATGCACGTACGCTAGAATCAGATGCATCCATCGTGGACCTGATGGTACAAGCACGAAAGATCAAGTGCAACATCATTGGTATGACTGAGACAAGAAGGCACCAATCTCATCACGCTGTTTTAGACACTGGAGAAGAATTGTTCCTTGGAACATGTGATAAAAGAGGTGTCGGAGGCGTCTGTGTCCTTATCAACACAAACTTGGCCATGAGCATTGATTCATTCGAATGCCTAACAACCCGAATTGGATGTTTACATTTGAATAGATGTGGCTCACTGCTGGCAGTTTCTATCTTTGTTGTCTACACACCAACATCCAATTATGATGAAGCAGAAATGGAGAAGTTCTACATGGAGCTGGAGAAGTTCTATAAAGAAGACCACACCTTCTACAAGATTATTGTGGGTGATTTTAATGCCAAGATAGGACCGAGAAGATCAGCCGAAGAACTTCACATCGGGACCCATGGCCTAGAATGGAATGAACAGGGTGAGACACTGTCTGAGTTCATGCTGTCGACCAAGACCATCCATGGTAACTCAAGGTTCCAGAAGGCCGAATCTTAACGTTGGACATGGGAGTCTCCCTGTGGACGATTCCACAATGAAATAGACCACATCATATTCAATTGACAGTTTTGCCTGACCGATGGTGCTGTTGTCCCAAAATTCCAAACGGGATCGGACCACCGTCTCCTTCGTGCAAAATTCTACTTCACAGAGCGGGGAGGGCTGCAAAGTTAAAGAAGAGAACTCCCAGAATGACCACCAACTGGGAGCTCTTTGGCACTATTGCCGCAACATGGGAAGTTGCCATTGTTGACAACATTGACGAGGAATACGATCTACTGGTTCAGCACCTCCATGATTGTGTGAGGAACGCCAACAGAGAGATAGCCACAAAAAATGCCTTTCTTCGAAAACTCTTGAGCTTATTTGCCAACGTGTTTTGGCGCATGCCTTAGGCAACCACAAGCAAATGTCCAAGCTCACAAAGCAGTGCAGAAATGCAATCAAGAAGACCTCAAAAAGAGGAGAACAGAAGTGCTGGTAGATGCAGCAGAAGCTGGGAAAACTATTCGTAATACCTGCCTGTCCTTCGCCAACTACAAGACCAAGATGATTGCCCTCCAATGTCTTGATGAATCTATCGCATCTTCCAGAATGGCAATGGAGTAGATTATCCATGACTTCTACTCAAATCTCTTCGATAGGCATTTCCACTTGCCGACATACCAAATTCCACAGGATGGATATGTCGTTCCCAACGTTCTCCCTTTTGAAATCTGACACGCCATTTTGTCAGTAAAGAAACAAATAGCACCCGGCCCAGACAATGTCAGGCCTGAACACCTGAAGAACCTGCCGTCAGTACTCATCAATACACTGGCTCGGCTCTTCACACACTACCTGTCTGAATGCAAGGTTCCGTCACATTGGAAAACCAGCAGGACTGTACTACTGTTCAAGAAGGGAGACATCCATGATATTGGCAACTATCACCCGATCTGCCTATTGTCTGTTATCTACAAGTTGTTCACTCGAGTCATCCTAAATAGGATTGGCAGAACACTAGATGAAGGCCAACCATGCGAGCAAGCCGGGTTCCGCAAAGGATTCAGCACCATCGACCATATCCACATGATAACCAAGCTCATTGAGGTTTCTCGGGAGTTCAAGATGCCGCTCTGTTTAACGTTCATTGATTTAAAGAAGGCCTTTGATTCTGTTGAGACAGAAGCGGTCATTGAAGCCCTAGCCAATCAGAGCATTCAAGCCCAATACAACCAGATCCTCCGTGAGCTGTATTGCGGATTCAGTACCAGGATCTCATCATTCTATAAAGAAGTAATCATTGATGTCAGGAGAGGGGTTCGGCAGGGTGATACCATTTCCCCAAGACTCTTCAGTGCCACCCTCGAGAACATCATGCAAAGACTGGAATGGGAAGGAATGGGAGTGAAGATAGATGGTCGGCAACTACACCCCCTCCGCTTTGCTGATGACATTGTTTTAATAGCACCAAACATCAGCCAAGCAGCACAAATGCTGGCCGAATTTGACCATGAATGTGGAAAGGTAGGACTACAGCTGAATCTTACGAAGACAATGTATATGAGAAACAGCCTCGTTCCTGATGCCCCATTCGCTCTCAACGGAATGACCATCTCCGAATGCAACAGTTATGTGTACCTAGGTCGATAAGTCAACATGACAAATGACCTGGCACCCGAGCTGCGCAGGAGGAAGAGATCGGCTTGGAATGCCTTCAAGAACGTCGAAGAAATAGCTAAGAGGACAAAGAACCTCCCGCTCTAGGCACATCTCTGATTCCACTGTTCTTCCTGCATTAACATATGCCTCAGAGACCTGGGCCCTATGCAAACAGGATGAGAACGATATTAGGGTCTCCCAAAGAAGAATTGAAAGAGTTATGCTTGGAATATCACGTTTCACTCAAATGAGAGAAAGAATCCGGAGTTCCGACATCCGTTGATGATCAAGAATCAGGGACGCTGTCTCATTTGCCAATGTGTCAAAAATCAGATGAGCTGGTCACGTAATGAGATTTAAAGACTACTGCTGGCCTAGAGCTGTTACGGACTGGATTCCACGGGATGTCAAAAGACCGTGTGACCGCCCACCTACCAGATGGTCAGACTTCTTCATCAAGATCATGAATGATCTACAATAGCCAGAATCTGGAAAAAACCTGAGTGCCCGAGAACAGATGACTGGTTAAAGAAACTTTGGTACATTTACACAATGGAGTACTATGTAGCTGTTAGAAAAGATGAAGTTATGAAATTTACATACAAGTGGTACTACATGGAAAGTATCATGTTAAGCGAAATGAGTCAGAAAGAGCGGGATAGACACAGAAAGATTGCATTCATCTGGGGAACATAAAGCAACAAAACGGGAGACTAACACCCAGGAATGGCTAAGATTAGTACCAGGAATTTTGCTCCATGACTTGAAGGCCAGCCACATGTGCTAGGTGAGAAGGAAGCTCAGATAGAGAAGAGAGCACCAAATAAAGGGTGTTGTGAAGACCCTCCCAGGGTGTGAGAGACATGCTAAAAGTAGTCTATAGACCAAACATGATTGCCACTCAATGCCTCTCTGGCAAAACACAGTACCCAAAAGAAGAGAGAGAGAACAAGGGGGAATGCCCTGCCACAGCGGCAGGGTGGGATGGGGGGGGGGATGGGGGGTGGGAGGGATGCTAGGACCCGTGGTGGGGGAGGATGGGCACTGGTGGAGGGATGGGTACTTGATCATTGTATAACTGAAACCCAAGCACAAAAAATTATAAGTCTATAAATGTACTTCATGGTTTTTCACTAATAAAAAATGATTAAATAAAAAAAAGTGAAATCAAAATACAGCATAAAAAGCCTAGCTTTTATAGTTACACAAAAATTGTGTAGCATTAAGGCTCTGGATGGAAAAACAAAATTGAAAATAATTTAAGTTGTTTAAGACAATCAGACTGATATTTTAATTTCATTTTAGCTTTTCTTGACTCTTGTTTGTTTTCACGAATGTTGGTCATTACGACAATTTTAAAAGCTGTAATTTGTTTTTGTTACTATCATATTATTACTGTACTTGGTACTTTTATCCCTCCTTTATAAAGTTTTATTTTCTTCTTCCTTTAAAAAAAAAGATCATGAATGATCGGTTTGAGTCTCTTCATGTTTCCAGAGCGAACAGATGCCATTGGACTACACTAGCACGTGACAGGGACAAATGGGGACATCACTGGCGCCCGCTCAAGCAAATTGATGACTAACGGGAAGTTAAGTGATTTAAGTGATTAAGACATGTTTTTTTTATTTTTTAAAAAGCTTCAGGTAACATAATAGAAAGAGCATATTTTGATATAAAATACATAGAATTTTTAGGTGAGAAGTCTAATTCGGGGCTGTAGAAGGTCCCTTGTGATACTTGGTCATGTAGGCCAATTATTCACTTAGGTCCTGTGGATATGGTGCTGCCATATCTGTACAGTGCTGGAGACAACAGGGCCTGCCTAGCAGTGTCCAGGGCCTTCAAGACCTGATGCAGTCGTGGTGAGGTGGTTCTGGAATTGATCTATGGCCAATTAAATCCAGGGTATGTATCCTAACTTTTGGAGTATTCCCCCAGACAGAAGAAGAGTCAGAAGGAGAGGGATGAACAGAATGATTGCACTTATTGGGGGAATATAAAAAAAACATAGTAGATGACTAAATACCTAAGGACAGTAGAAACAAGGCCCAGAAGGACTGGCCCACTGTTGGAAGCTTGCCACAAGTGGTGAACTGGGGGAGGGCAGTTAGGATAGAAAAGTCCACTATTACAGTGATAGTTGCAAATGATCACTCTGCAAAAACTGAGTGCTGAAAGTAGGTAGAGGGACAAATATGATAACCTTTCAGTAACTCTATTGCAAACCATAATGCTCAGAAGGAAAGAGAGAGAAAGAGAAAAAAATGCCTGTCATAGAGGCAGTCTGATGGTGATGGGGTTGTGGGCGGGAAGCTGGGCACATTGGTCATAGGAAATGTACACTGGTGAAGGAAAGGTTGTTGTGGAACATTGTATTAATGTAACCCCGTCATGAACAGTTTTGTAACTGTGTATCTGATGGTGATTCAACCAAAAATATTTATTTTAAAAAATATAGATTAATGAAAGTCAACTTGTGATGACTATTATATCCCACAATGGTATTATTAAAGTCATTGTCTGAGCTTTACTGAGCTGGTTGGTGCTACTTGTGTCTTATTTCTTTTGCTCACATGTTTACCGCTTCACAGAATTCCAATACTTCATCCATAACCAGTATACCTTCCTCTGTCCCCCGGGGACCCCAGTGCCTTCCCGTTCAACTAAGTCATATGGATTAGTTCTGTTGTGCTGCCTTTGACCCTTTGTTGTTCCCTTCCTGTGTATCTTTAAGTCCCACATTTGAAAGAGTCATTCTGTTTCCATCCCTTTCCTTCTGAATCACTTGAAAATATAACTTCTCAAGGAATGGCTATCTTAAGTTTACAAAATTCTTCTCAAAAAATTTGGGTAAGTATTTGGGGAGGGGTTCATACTCAGTGTATCACTGTCATTCTGTTGTTCATCAATTTCCTCGAGCAGGCACCAGTAACATCTCCTTCGTCCTAGCCCTGAGATTTTATAAGTGCCACATTCGAGGCTCTTTCAGGGTCAGGAGAATGAGACCCATCATTGTTACTGGTTTTTGGCATATTGAATACGCCACGGGGAGTTTGCCAGACTCTGCTGTGTGGGCAGGATACTTTTGCTAGCCTGATAGGTTCTCCAGAGTAAGAACTAGATAATATGATGTCACGCAGCTGCATTTGCGGCCAGATGGGAGCTCAGTTTCTAATTTTTTGAGAATCGTCCATATTGTTTTCCAAAGGGCTGATCCAGTCGGCATTCACACCAGCAGTGAAGGAGAGTCCCTTTCTCCCCATATCCATGCCAACACCGGTTGCTTTTGTTCTTTTGGATGTGGGCCAGTCTCTGTGGTGTGAGATGATATCTCATTGTCGTTTGTCTATAGACTTTGAAACACAGTTTGGAATCCTTGCCAAAAGAGAAATACTTCTGCTATGGCTCTCTTTTTCAGTTTGGGGCACATTATTTTGATTTCAAAAGAAAATAATCCTGGCTAATCAAAATGCAACACTAATAGTATCCTATTGTCAATTTATGATAGCTTTGTAGAATAAAATACTCCCCAGATCTCACTGTTTCTAAAAATTGCTTTCTTCCTCAGCTCAAATTCAGTTGCCATCTTCAGAAAACTGAATCCCTCCTGCTATCTTTGAGATTACTGTGCGAACAAAGGACCTCATAAATATCTGCAGTTAATTGTTGGAATTTGTGTTTACTAAAGTTCCCTTCCTATTTTGCAAACTCAGAGTCAGCTCTGCAGTGTTGAAAAGCTGCTTTACCCAGCAGATGTTCTCTCTCGCTGGCTGTGTTCTCATCTGCACTCATTTATATCACTGTAATATTCACCTCCACAACACAGATAGCCTGAAAACACAATTTCTCCTCTTCCCTCAAAAGCTCTCTCTGCTAGTGACTTGCCCACTGATTCACTCCACAAACCACAGCTACTGAATTCTGCATCTGTATTTCAGTTATTTCTGCTTCCTTGGCTTCTCACAGTTGGACACTAAGTGCATTGATGGCTAGAGCCTTCATATTTTCTCCTGAAACCATCTCCCCATGCTTAAACTTTTCTGTCACAGTGGGAAATAAGACCACTTTAAAAATACAGTCGGCCATCAAAAAAAATATTAGAATAATATTTGACCCTTTATGTTTCTTTAAACTTTAATATTTAACATAAGCACTCACGATCATGATCATCCTGTTGTTCGTCGATTTCCTCGAGCAGGCACCAGTAACGTCTCCTTCTTACTAGCCCTGAGATTTTAAAAGAGCCATTTCACTCCAGCCCAGTCTCATAATATATATACTATATATAATATTATATATTATGAGATTCCAGCCCAGTCTCATTATACATATACTATATATAATATTATATATTATGAGATTCCAGCCCAGTCTCATTATACATATACTATATATAATATTATATATTATATATTATGAGATTCAAGCCAAGTCTCATAATATATTGTAATATAATACATATATAATATATATTATGAGACTGGGCTGGAGCGATAGCACAGTGAGTAGGGCGTTTGCCTTGCATGCAGCCGACTCGGCTGACCTGAGTTTGATTCCTCCTCCCCTCTTGGAGAGCCCGGCAAGCTACCGAGAGTATCTCGCCTACACAGCAAAGCCTGGAAAGCTAACCGTGACATATTCGAGATGCCAAACACAGTAACAAGAAGTCTCACAATGGAGACGATACTGGGCCTGCTCGAGCAAATCGATGAACAATGGGAGGACACTGCAGTGCAGTGAAGTATGAGACTAATATCCAAGGTGAGGGTAAACAGGGGCCAGGAGGACAGGTTAATGGTTGGAAGCTTGCCACAAGAGTGTGTGTGTGTGAGTGTGTGTAGGGTGGGGATGGGGGGTGAAGGGCACAGGTAAAGAAATATACCACAGAATGGTGAAATGGATCCAGAAACTGAAAACCAACATTCTGCTGTCTACAAGAAACTTATCTGAACAATCAGAGCAAACACAGACTCAAAGTTAAAGGATGGAAAACAATCCTGCAAGCAAACAGCTCACTCAAAAAAGCTGGGGTGACCATAGTAGTATCCAACAACATAATTTCAGGATAAAAAGATTAAAAGGGACAGCAAAGGCCATTTTTTATTTATCAAGGTATATGTACAACAGGAAAAATCACACTCTTAAATATGTACGCACCTAATGAGGGAACAGCTAAATACTTAAAACAACTGCTAACCGATTTTAAGGAGGACATTGCTAGCAAAACAATAGTAGTTGGAGACTTCAACATCTCCATATCACCTCTGTATAGATTAACAAGAACAAAACTCAACAAGGAAAAGTTGGCTTTGAAGGAATAAATAGAAGAGAGAGGGCTAATAGACCTATACAGTGCTTTACACCCCCAAACAGAAATAATACACATTCTTCTCCAGTGCGCACAGAACATTCTCCAAAATCGACCACGTGCTAGGCCACAAAACATAGCTCAATAGAATCAGGAAGATAGAATTGTATCAACAATCTTTTCAGACCACAATGTCTCAAGATAGAAGCAAATCACAAAAAGACATTGAGAAACAAATCAAACACCTGGAAATTAAACAACTCAATGTTGAACAATGAGTGTGTCAGGAAGGAAGTCAAAGATGAAATCAAAAGATACCTTGAAACAAATGAGAATGAAGACATGAGCTACCAGAACATATGGGACACAGCTAAAGCCATGCTAAAAGGAAAATATATAGCATTTCAAAGATTCCTAAGGAAATAAGGGCCTACATAGATAACCTAGCCACACAGCTCAAGATCTTAGGAAAAGATCAACAAACTGAACCCAAAATTGGCCGAAGGAAAGAAATAATAAAACTTAGAGCAGAAATTAACAACATGGTAACCCAAAAAACAATCCAAAAGGTCAATGAAACCAAGAGCTGGTTCTTCGAGAAAATAAACAAGATTAATAAATCACTAGCAAGACTCACAAAGGAAGAGAGAGAGAGCCCTAATAAGCCGAATCAGAAATGAAAAAGGGAACACCACAACAGAAACTAATGAAATTCAAAAGATCATCAGAGACTACTTTGAGAGTCTGTATGCCACAGAAAAGAGAACCTAGAAGAAATAGATACATTTCTGGATTCCTATAATCTCCCAAGATTGAACCAAGAAGACCTGGGATACGTGAATAGACGCATTCATATCAAGGTAATTTAAGCTGTAATCAAAAGTCTTCCCCAAAACAAAAGCCCTGGCCCAGACGAATTCACTAGTGAATTCTTCCAAACATTTAAAGAAGACCTGTTTTCAGTTCTCCAAGCTTTTCCATGAAATTGAAAATACGGGAACTCTCCCGAACAGCTTCTCTGAGGCACATATTTCCCTAATACCAAAAGCAAACAAAGACACCACCGACAAAGAAAAATATAGGTCAATACCCCTGATGAACACAGATGTGAAGTTCCTCAACAAAATATTGGCAAATAGAATCCAACAACTCATCAAAAAGATCATACACCATGACCAATTGGGATTCATCCCGGGGATGCAGGATGGTTTAACATTCAGAAATCAGTTAACATAATCCATCATATCAACAAAAGTAAAGATAAAAACCATATGATCATATCAATAGACACAGAGAAAGCTTTTGACAAGATACAGCACATGTTTATGATGAAAACTCTCACCAAAATGGGTTTTGAAGGAACTTTCCTCAAGATAGTCAATGCCATCTAGGACAAACCCATGGCAAGCATTATCTGCAATGGGGAAAAACTAAGGGCCTTTCCTCTAAGATCAGGAACAAGACAAGGATTTCCACTATACCATTTCTGTTCAATATAGTACTGGAAGTACTTGCAATAGCGATTATGCAAGAAAAAGATATTAAAGGCATAAGAAAGGAAGAAATCAAGCTCTCACTATTTGCAGATGATAAGATACTATATTTTGAGAACAGTAAATCCTCTACCAAGAAACTCCTAGAAACAACAGACTTGTACGTAAAGTTGCAGGCTATAAAATTAATGCCCCAAAATCCATGGCCTTCCTATATGCAAATAATGAGACAGAAAAAATAATAGGAAAAAAATTACCCCATTCACAATCATGCCCCAGAAAATCAAATACCTTGGAATCAGTCTAACTAATGAGGTAAAGGAACTCTACAATAAAAAATACAAAATGCTACTTTACGAAATAAAAGAGGACATGAAGAAATGTAAACAGATCCCCTACTCATGGATAGGAAGAATTAACATTGTCAAAATGGCAATACTCCCCAAAACATTATAGAGATTCAAAGGGATCTCTATAAGGATACCCGTGAAATTCTTCAAAGAAACAGATCAAGCCCTCCTGAAATTAATATGGAACAAAAACGCCCACGAATAGCTAAAGCATTTCTTGGGAAAGAGACATGGGGAGGCATTACCCGCCCCAATCTTAAACTCTACTAGAAAATGGTAATAATTAAAACAGCATGGTACTGGAACAAAGGCAGGTCCTCAGACCAATGGAACAGGGTAGAATATTCATACACATAACCCCAAATGTATGAACATCTAATCTTTGATAAAGGAGCAGGAAATGTGAAATAGAGAAAGGAAAGTCTCTTCAACAAATGCTGTTGGCATAACTAGAAAACCACATGCAAAAAATGGGCTTAGAATTAGATCTAACACCATGAATAAAAGTCATATAACATGAATTAAAGATATCAACATCAGGCCATAATCCATAAGATACATTGAAGACAACGTCGGCAAAATCCTCCACGATATTGAGGCTAACGGTATCTTCAAAGTTACCGTTGCTATCCAAGTGGAAACAGAGACAAACAAATGGGACTATCTTAACATAAGAAGCTTCTGCACCTCAAAAGATATAGTGACCAGAATACAAAGACAGTATACAAAATGGGAATCTGATACCCATCTGATAAGGGGCTGATATCAAGGATACACGAAGCACTGGTTGAACTCCAAAAGAAGAAAACATCCAACCTCATAAAAAATGGGGTAATGAAATGTACAGAAACTTTCTTAAAGAAAAAATCCGAATGGCTAAAAGGCACATGAGAAAATGCTCTACATCAATAATCATCAGGGAAATGCAGATCAAAACAATGAGATATCACCTCACACCACATAGACTGTCCCATATCCAAAATAACAAGAGCAACTGGTGTTGCTGCGGATGTGGTGAGAAAGGAACTCTCCTTAACTGCTGATGGCAACGTCAACTGGTCCAGACCTTTTGGAAAACAGTATGGACGATTCTCAAAAAATTAGAAATTGAACTCCCGTTTGACCCAGCAATACCACTCTTGGGAATATATCCTTGAGAGGCAAAAAACGTATAGCCAAAATGGCAGCTGCACTTCTATGTTCATTGCTGCACTACTCACAATAGCCAATATCTGGAAAAAAACAGAGTGTCTGAGAACAGATTACTGGTTAAAGGAACTTTGGTACATCTACACAATGGAGTACTGGAGCTGTTACAAAAGATGAAGTCATGAAATTTACATACAACTGGTACTACATGGAAAGTATTATGCTCAGTGAAATGAGTCAGAAAGAGAGGAACAGACATAGAAAGATTGCATTCATCTGGGGAACATAAAGTAATAAAATAGGAGACTAACATCCAAGAATAGTCGAGATAAGTACCAGGAGGTTCACTCCATGGCTTGAAGGCCAATCGCACATGCTAGGGAAAAGGGCAGCTCAGACAGAGAAGGGAGCACCAAATAAAGGGTGTTTGGAGGATCCTTCCAGGATTGGAGATGCATGCTGAAAGTACACTATAGACCAAACATGATTGCCACTCAATGCCTCTTTTGCAAACCACAGCACCCAAAAGGAGAGAGAACAAAAGGGAATGCCCTGCCACAGAGGTTGGATAGTATGGAGAGGATTGGAGGGGTGGGAGGGTTACTGGATAATTGGTGGAGGGATGGGTACTCGATCATTGTATAACTTAAGCCCAAGCACAAAAACTTGTAAGGTCAACAAATGTACCTCATGGTGTTTCACTAATAATAATACAAAAGAATTTTTCCTCTAGGAAAAAAAGAAATATACCTGATAATAACCTTTCTCTATCTGTAATGCAAACTCTGTCCTTTTGAGGTATGTCCCTGACCTCTACTGAGAATTCCTTTTTTTAATATACATATATATGTGTGTGTGTATAGATGTGTGTGTGTGTGTGTGTGTGTATAATTAAAATACTCTTGGCTAGACAAGTAGCTCTTTGGTGGGGTACTTTCCTTGAACATATTATGACCTGTGCTGGCCTCAGTTCCCAGTAACTATGGAACCCTCAAAGTCTGCAGGAAGTCACTCTCAAGCACAGAGTTCATCATAAAAAATAAATTGTAAGAAACTCTCACAACTCAGAGAAGTCTAAGAGGACATGACAAATAAGTGCATTGTGGTGTCTTAGATGGTATCCTGATACAGAAAAAGAACATTAAGGAAAAACTGAGAAAAAAAACAAACATGGACATTAGCCAATAATGTTTCAGTGGCCGTTCTTCAATTATCACAAGTTTTTTTTATACTGTTAAGTGTCAATTAGTGAAATTGTATGCAATACAGAAACTGTCTGAATTTGTGTTTCCTTGGCAGTTGTTCTTTAAATCCAAAACTTTCCCGAAAAAAAAATCAAAACTAAAAATATGCTTGGATCTCACCCCAGGAAAATCCATATCTTTGGCATGGGCTATTGGCAAGTATAGTTGCCAAGGAATTCAGGTATGTGGTGAAATTTGAGAATCATATCTAGCTCTACACTCCACAGGTCACAATTTTGATGTCAGCTTGCTGACTCATTCACCTGACTTTTCCTTCATCAGTTCTTTGCATCTAGATTTATTGATGAGCCTCATCTCTTGGCCCAGACCTAGGTTATTTCCTAGGTTAAGTCTAAGCAGACAAATAGATTCAATCTATAATGGCAATGGCCTCAGCTTGTGGCTGTGTTTCTTTACCTGTACCCACCCAAATTTGGGATACTATTCAGTAATTCCAACTTCTTCCAGTCATCCATAACCCAGTGTATAGGAATGTGCTTCTGTGTCATTCTTTTCTGTGGTCTCTTTGTAACTATTTATATAAAGACTTCCTTTTGAGAGGTATTCTCAGCCTTCTTATAGAAACACCTCACTTTTACTATTTTATGTGGTTTGGGGCCACACCTGGCAGAGCTCAGGGCTTTTTGTGCTCAAGGGTCACTCCAGGTGGTGCTCTGAGGACCATATGTGATGCCAGGGATTAAATTGTGATCTTATCCACTACACTGTCTTTCTGAACTCCATTTTTTAAATTAAAGACTTTGGACCCTCTCCCTGTCACTCACTGATTAGACACTGCTCAGGTTATAGACAGACTGTAAATTGATTCTATTTGATTTTTGTCATTAGCTTCTAGTTATCTATAAGATTTCCCTTGGTATCTATAAGATTTCCTTGGTGGTACCATTTGACAGGTGAGTCTAATGTCATAACTGCCAAACTTCTTCCCTTAGACAATGTACATTCAAGGCATAATGCTTAACAGTCTATATTTAGAATGTGAGAAATATTCCTAGGTCAACTTTATCTTTGCTCGAGCGGGCCCAGTAACGTCTCCACTGGAGACTTTTGTTGTTACTGTGTCTGGCATATCGAATACTCTCGGTAGCTTGCCAGGCTCTCCGAGAGGGGCGGAGGAATCGAACTTGGGTCGGCCATGTTGGCCGCTTGTAAGGCGAACGCCCTACCCGCTGTGCTATCGCTCCAGCCACAAAACAAGAAAGCCTAGAAGAAATGAATAAATGCCTGGATTCCTATAATCACCCAAGGCTGCATCAAGAATATCTAGCATACCTGAATAGACATATTTTTTTTTTAGTGAAGCAAGTTAGTTTTTATTGAACAAAATTTACAAATCAAGTAAATAGGCACAATAGTTTTTCTCTGGTTTTCCGTTATTTGGCGGTGTCTCCTCCTCCTCCTCCTCCTCCTCCTCCTACTCCTCCTCCTCCCCCTCCCCCTCCTCCTCTTCCCCCTCCTCCTCCCCCTCCTCCTCCTCCTCCTCCTCCTCCTCCCCCTCCTCCTTATTCTTCTTCCAAAGAAAACATGAAACACTACTTAACAGGAAGATAATATTTGAAGAAAAGCACATCACTTGCATTCTAGACATTTCAATCATGTAACAATTTAAATTTTAATGATGGTGGATCATTACATGACTGAAACTCAATCATGAACAACTTTGTAACTGTGTATCTCACTGTGATTCAAAACTAAAAAAAAATTGTAATAACTTCTTAATTACCTCTAAAATTAAATAAATAATTTTCAAGGTAAAACAAGGCTGTAGAGTCGTTCTGTGATCATAAATCCAAAGAAACATGGACCCTCTAATTCAGGTCTTAGCCACCTACCAAGAGGAGTACTGGACACTTTTTTTCAGGGTGACTTCCCTCATTCTCCAAGAAGGCCATGGCTTGCAAAGATACCATTTGGGTTATTGCTGCCTTGAAAAATGTTGATAAACTCCAGTCTTTCTCACTGTCTTCGAAAACGTAGAAAACAAGAAACTTCCCAATAAGTGAAGCACAGCAGGAGTCAGAACCTAGAGACATACACACTCCTTTGGGGAAAAGACCCTGAAAAAGAAATCCGGTCTGTACACGCAAACTGGGCAAGGAGAGTCCGTCTTGTTTTCTTTGGTAAAAACCCTTGCCCCACACTCCCCACCCCCCAACCAAAATGTGTCCCAGAGAGTAGAAGTAAGGAGTCCAGGGCGATGGCTGGGGTGACACAAAGTCATGGGGGCCACAAGCCACCATCCCGCTGACACTTGCAAAGTGGAACCCTCTGCTCATTGCCCTGGAGACAGGCCCTTGTCCATGTCCATACTGGTGTGCTGCACAAGGCCCCCTCTAGGCGGCTCTTGCTGGCCAAACCCCAGACCCTCATGAGGGACGCCAGAGCCCCTGGAGCAGCTGTCTCATCGGTCATCTTCGCCGGCCGCTCAGGCTTCTTCTCCTGGACGTTCAGGCGCACGGCCCCATGCAACATGATGGGCTTTTTGTTAAGAACCTTCTGAAATGGAGCAGGGTTGTCAACGCAACAAACCCAAACTTGGGCAACTCCCTGCCGCTGTGGATGCGTAGCTCCACCACGCTGCCAAAAGTCTGGAACAAAGCCTGGAGCTCAGGCTTGTCCATGCCGTCTGGCAGGTTGCCTAGGAAGAGCTGGTGGCTGTTGTGGTGCCTCTTAGCTCTTCGGGGCTCCCTGGGGCCTTGCCTGTTGGCTCCGCGGGGACTTGGTTGGACCTGCTTCTCCCTCCTGTCCTGCTTCTGAGGTGCTGCCTCTCAGGTGGAATCAGTGATTCAGGGCTGGACACTGGTTGAATAGACATATTGACATCAAAGAAATTGAAACTGTAATCAAAAGTCTTCCCAAAAACAAATGCCCAGGTCCAGATTGATTCACTAGCGAATTTTTCCAAACATTTAAAGAGGACCTATTGGCAGTTCTTCTAAAGATTTTCACTCTCAAACAGTTTCTATGAAGCCCATACCTCTCTAAAAACAAAAGGAAACAAAGACACCACAAGTAAAGAAAACCACATGCCAATATCCCTGATGAACATGGATGCAAAGATTCTCAACAAGATACTAGCAAATAGAATTCAACAACTCATCAAAAAGATAATACACCATGACCAAGTGAGATTCATCCCGGGAATGCAAGGATAGCTTAACATTTGGAAATCAATCAACATAACCATTCATATGGAACAATAAGCCCCCACGAATAGCTAAAGCAATTCTTGGGAAAAAGAAAATGGGAGGAATCAACCTGCCTAACTTCAAACTCTACTACAAATCAGTAATAATTAAAACAGCATGGTATTGGAACAAAGACAGAGCTGCAGACCAATGGAACAGGGTTGAATATACTGACATTGCCCCCCAAGAGATGATCATCTAATCTTTGATAATGGAGCAAGAAATGTGAAGTGGAGCAAGGAAGCCTCTTCAACAAATTGTGCTGACAAAATTGGAGAGCTACATGCAAAAATATGGGCTCAGATATCTGCCTAACACCATGTACAAAAGTAAGATCAAAATGGATCAAAGACCTCAACATCAGACCGGAGTCCATAAGGTTCATTGAAGACGAAGTTGGCAAAACCCTCCATGACATTGAAGTTAATGGTATCTACAAAGATGTCACGCCACTGACCAAGCAAGTGAAAACAGATATAGACAAATGGAACTATCTTAAACTAAGAAGCTTCTGCACCTCAAAAGAAACAGTGACCAAAATACAAAGACAGTCTACAGAATTGGAAAAGATATTAGCCCAATACTCATCGACAAAGGGTTAATACCACGGATATGCTGGAGCGATAGCACAGCAGGTAGGGCGTTCGCCTTACAAGTGGTCAACATGCCCGACCTGAGTTCGATTCCTCCGCCCCTCTCGGAGAGCTCGGCAAGCTACCAAGTGTATTCGATATGCCAGACACAGTAACAACAAAGTCTCCAATTTAGACGTTACTGGGCCCACTCGAGCAAATCGACGATCAACGGGAGGGCCTTTACCTTTACCTATACAAAGTACTGGTTGAAGTCCACATGAAGAAAACATCCAACTCCATTAAAAATGGGGCGACGAAATGAACAGAAATTTTCTCAAAGAAATCTGAATGGCTAAAGAGCACATGAGAAAATGCACTAACATCATTAATCATCAGGGAAATGAAGATCAAAACATCGATGAGATATCATTTCATGCCACAGATACTGGCCCACATCCAAAAGAACAAAAGCAACCGGTGTTGGCTGGATGTGGCGTGAAAGGGATCCTCCTTTATTGTGGTTGGTTCAGGCCTTTTGGAAAACAGTACGGACGATCCTCAAAAAATTAGACATTGATCTCCCATTTGACCCAGCAATACCACTCCTGGGAATATATCCCAGAGAGTCAAAAAAGTATAGTCGAAGTGACATCTGCACTTGTTTGTTTATTGCAGCACTGTTTACAATAGCTAGAACATGGAAAAAAACCTGAGTGCCCAAGAACAGATGACTGTTCAAAGAAACATTGGTACATCTACACAATGGAATACTATGTACCTCTTAGAAAAGATGAAGTCATGAAGTTTACATACAATTGGTCACTTGATCACTTGATCCCCCGTTATTCATCGATTTACTCGAGCGGGTGACAGTAACGTCTCCATTCATCCCGGTTGCGTGCTAGCGTAGCCCAATGGCATCTGTTCGTTCTAGGAACATGCAGAGCCTCAAACTGATCATTCAGGGTCTTGACAAAGAAGTCTGACCATCTTGTAGGTGGGCGTCCATGTGATATTTTGATGTCCTGTGGAATCCAGTCAGTAATGGCTCTAGTCCAGCGGTTGTCCGTAAACCTCATTACGTGTCCAACCCATCTGATTTTTGATGTCGTGGCAAATGAGATAGCGTCCTGATTCTTGAGCATTGACGGAAATCAGAACTCCAGATTCTATCTCTCATTTGAGTGAATTGTGATATTCCAAGCATAACTCTTTCGATTCCTCTTTGAGAGACCCAAATAGCGTTCTCATCCTGTTTTCCTAGGGCCCAGGTCTCTGAGGCATATGTTAATGGAGGAAGAACAGTGGAATCGAGGAGATGTGCTCGTAGCTGGGGGTTCTTTGTCCTCTAAATTATTTCTTCAACACTCTTGAAGGCATTTCAAGCTGCTCTCTTCCTCCTGCGCAACTCAGGTGCCAAGTCATTCATCATGTTGTTTTCTCAACCTAGGCATATATAACTGTTGCATTCGGAGATGGTGGTTCCTTTGAGAGCGAATGGAGTGTCAGGAACGAGGCTGTTTCTCATAAACATTGTCTTCATAAGATTCAGCTGTAGTCTGACCTTTCCACACTCACGGTCGAAGTCAGTCAGCATTTGTGCCGCTTGGCCGATGTTTGGTGTTATTAGAACGACGTCATCAGCAAAGTGAAGGTGGTGTAGTTGCCGACCATATATCTTCACTCCCATTCTTTCCCATTCCTGTTGTCGCATGATGTTCTCGAGGGTGGCACTGAAGAGTTTTGGTGAAATGGTATCACCCTGCCAAACCCCTCTCTTGACATGGATGATTACGTCTTTGTAGAATGGTGAGATCCTGGTAGTGAATCCATAATAGAGGTTACAAAGGATCCTGATATATTGAGTTTGTACGCCCTGATTGGCTAGGGCTCCTGTGACCACTTCTGTCTCAACAGAATCAAAGGCCTTCTTTAAATCAATGAACGTTAGACAGAGCGGCATCTTGAACTCCTGAGAAATCTCAATGAGTTTAGTAATCATGTGGATATGGTCAATGGTACTGTATCCTTTTCGGAATCTGGCTTGTTCACATGGTTGTCCTTCATCTTGTGTTCTGCTAATCCTATTGAGGATGACTCGAGTGAACAGTTTGTAGATGACAGACAATAGGCAGATTGGGAGATAGTTGCCAATGTTGTGGCTGTTTCCCTTCTTGTATAGTAGTACAGGCCTGCTGGTTTTCCATTGGGATGGAACCTTGCATTCAGACAGGTAGCATGTGAAGAGACGAGCCAGTGTATTGATGAGTACTGATGGTAAGTTCTTTAGGTGTTCAGGTCTGATCTTGGCTGGGCCAGGTGCTCTTTGTTTCTTTACCGACGAGATGGCATGTTGGATTTCGGAAGGGAGAACATATCCATCATGCGGAATGTGGTATATGTGCAAGTGGACGTGGCAATTAAAGAGATCTGAGTAGAACTCATGAATAATCTTCTCCATTGCCCTTTTGGAAGATGTGATAGATCCATCAGGATGTCAGAGGGCAGTCATCTTGGTCTTGTAGTTGGTGAAGGACAGGCGGGCATTACAAATGCTTTTCCCAGCTTCTGCCGCATCTACCAGCACTGCTGCTCTCCTGTCTTTGAAGTCATCCTTGATGGCTTCTCTGCATTGTTTTGCCAGCTCAGATGTTTGCTTGCGGTTGCCTGAGGCATGTGCCAAGCCACTTTGGCAAATAAGTTCAAGAGTGTTCAAAGAAAGGTGGTTTTTTGTGGTTACCTCTCTCTTGGCATTCCTCGCACAATCATGGAGGTGCTGAATCATTCTATCGTATTCTTCATCAATATTGTCAATGACGGCATCTTCCCATGTTGCAGCAACAGAGCCAAAGAGCTCCCAGTTGGTGGTCTGGGAGTTCTCTTCTTAAACTTTGCATTCTTTTCTCCTCGTTCTGTGAGGTAGAATTTTGCACGAAGGAGACGATGGTCCGATCCCGTTTGGAATTTTGGGACAACAGCAACATTGGTTAGGCAAAATCGCCAATTGAATATGATGTGGTCTATTTCATTGGGGAACCGTCCACCGGGAGACTCCCATGTGGAGAAATAGGCTGCCAAAACAAAAAAAAAATAATTTTCTGTACTTTTAATGCACATACGCTGGCATCTGATGCATCCATCGAGGACCTGATGGTTCAAGCGCAAAAGATCAAGTACGACATCATTGGTCTGACTGAAACTAGAAGACATCAATCACATCACGCCATTTTAGACACTGGAGAAGAACTGTTCCTTGGGACATGTGACAAAAGAGGCATAGGTGGTGTCAACACAAACTTAGCCATGAGCATTGATTCATTTGAATGCCTAACAACCCGAATCGGACAATTACACTTGAATAGATGTGACTCACTGCCGGCAGTGTCTATCTTTGTTGTCTATGCACCAACATCCAATTATGGTGAAAGAGAAATTGAGAAGTTCTACATGGAGCTAGAGAAGTTCTATAAAGAAGATCACACCTTCTACAAGATCATTGTCGGTGATTTTAATGCCAAGATAGGACCAAGAAGATCAGCCAATGAACTCCACATTGGGACCCATGGCCTAGAGTGGAACAAACAGGGTGACAGACTCTCTGAGTTCATGATGTCAACCAAGACCTTCCATGGTAACTCACAGTTCCAAAAGGCTGAATCTAAACGTTGGACATGGGAGTCTCCCGGATACAACTGGTACTACATGGAAAATATCATGCTCAGTGAAATGAGTCAGAAAGGGACAGACATAGAAAGTTTGCATTCATCAGGGTAACATAAAGTAACAAAATAGGAGACTAACACCCAAGAATAGCTGAGATGAGTGCCACGAAGTTTACTCCATGGATTGGTCGCCAGCTGCTCACTCTCGGGGAAAAGGCAGCTCAGATAGAGAAGGGAGCACCAAATAAAGGGTGTTGGGAGGATCCTCCCAGAATTGGAGATGCATGTTGAAAGTAGACTATAGACCTAACATGAATCCCACTCAATGCCTCTTTGTAAACCACAGCACCCAAAAGGAGAGAGATAGAACAAAAAGGAATGCCCTGCCACAGAATCAAGGTGTGATGGGTGGAATGGGGGGTGGGACGGATACTGGGATCATTGGTGGTGGAGAATGAGCATTGTGGAGGATGGGCACTCAATTATTGTATAACAAAAACCAAAGCACAAATATTTGTAAGTCTAAAATTTACTCATGGTGTTTCACTAATAAAAATTAAGTATATATATATATATATGAACAAAATTCAAAATAAATGGACAGAAAAAAGGAATTCAGAAAAAAGTGGGGGCAATACAGCAATTAAAAGAAAATATAAAGTGAAGAAAAGTAATTTAGCTAAAAAGAAAGAGTGAAAATATCTCATGCATCAAACAGAAGGAAATATTAATTTGAAAAATGTAAATATTAAGAAGAAATCCTAAAATTAGATCATTTAGAAAAAAGGTTTTTTCCTTTCTCAATTTTTTTTTGCTTTTTGGGTCATACCCAGCGATGCATCATGGTTACTCCTGGCTCTGTGCTCAGCAATTACCCCTGGATGTGCTTCAGGGGACCATATGGTGTGCTGGGAATCGAACCTGGGTGTGCCGCATGCAGGCAAATGCCCTACTCTCTATGCTATTGCTCCAGCCCTGAAAAAGAAAGTTTTAAATGTTATTAGTAAAGTTGTTTTCTTTGGGCTTTGCTTGTGGCTTTGTTTCTGGTCAGGCAACTAACTTACATTGTCTAACTTCTCCTGTTTTATTTTTTTTGGGGGGGGGTGGGGGACACCCAGCAGTGCTCAGGTGTTACTCCAGGATCTGAGCTCAGGAATTACTCCTGAAGGTGCTGGGTCAGAGGGGAAGTGGCATATGTGATTCTAGGGATCAAATCCAGGTTGACCATATGCAAGGCCTTACTGGCTGTACTATATCCCCTGCCCTACATCCTTTAACTTCATACCTTCTTGAAATGAACAAATTCAGCAGAAACTCCTTGAATTCATTCAGTTGGGTGTATGAGGTCTCCCTGAGATCCTTGAATATATAGCTAGTTGGACAAATGGACCTACAGTCTACAAGGCATGATCACACCTTTCTTTGCTTGGTCACCTGAGCAGATGATCCTAGATAAAGATTTAGGTTGAACGGTCCCTCTCCTTCCCCTGGCCCCAGTGGGACTCTGAGATGATGCCCACAAACTGCCCCTAGCTACTTATTAAGCTCCTTAATGGCCATGATCCAAAGACACACAAATGGATCTTGAACAGAACAGCTTGCTGCGAAGATCTCTCTAGACACTAATTATTAAAATTTCAGAATTCCTCTGTATTGTTCCAATTTCAGTATATGCTGGAGTGATAGCACAGCAATAGGGCATTTTCCTTGCAAGCCGCCGGCCTGGCCAAGCCAAGTTCAATTCCTTCACCCCTCTTGGAGAGCCCGGCAAGCTACCAAGAGTATTTCACCCACAGAACAAAGCCTGGCAAGGTACCCGTGACATATTCAATATGCCAAACACAGTAACAAGTCTCACAATGGAGACGTTACTGGGTCCACTTGAGCAAATTGATGAACAAAGGGAGGACAGGGCTACAGTGCTACAGAATTCCTTAATTGTGCAGCAACTCGGATGGTCCTGCAACATTATATGCTATTCATGACAAATGATACCATACAGATTGTCTATCATTGCCTTTTTGGTAGGGTTGAGTGGTGGTGGGAAAATTCCAAATAAAAATAATGGGACTGGTCTGTGAAATATTGAATGCATTCAAAATGGATAAAGAGTGTTGTGGAAATTCTCTGATACACAGGCAGGAAAGGGTTGGGGTGGGAAGAGATACTGGGGATTTTGGTGGTGAAAAATATGCACTGGTGGAGGGATCGGTATTTGATCATTGTATGACCAAAACTCAAGCATGAAAGCTTTGTAACTGTATCTCGCTGTGATTCAATAAAAAGAAAAAAAGAAGATTTAGGTTGAAGGCCAAAAAGGAACTTAGAGTCTTTTTTTTTTTTTAGTTTTGGGTCACACCTGGCAATCAATACTCAGGGGTTACTCCTGGCTTTGCATTCAGGAATCACTCCTGGTGGTGCTCAGGGGACCATATGGGATGCTGGGAATCGAACCCGGGTGGGTGACATGCAAGGCAAACACCTTACCCACTGTGCTATTGCTCCAGCCCCAGGAACTTAGAGTCTTAAGGATGGATTTTACCTGAGAACATTATACTTGATGGATATTTTGAGACCAACTGTCAAGTTATTAATAAAGCCTCACTGGATTCCTGATCCTTCTGTGTATTCTTCAACAAACATAACATTGCTTTCAACAAACACAAATATAAGTGAAAATAGAGTAAGGCATTGTGCTAAATAGTTATAAAATACCATTTAACAAACCCTCTTGGAAAATAAGATGATTCTAAAAAGCAAGTGCAATTGTTCTGACCATTTTAAATATTAGGAAAATAATTACAGGAAGTAAAGGGGCTCTGCAGTGAATAGGCTCTATATTCTCATTCTTAAGTTAGATATTTATGATGATTTGAGGATATACTAGATTTTTCCCTTCACTGTCTCTGTTCGAAGAGTGGTTGATATTCAAAGACCAAATCAATGCATTTTTTTCTATGAAATTTTCTCTGTCAACACCCCCTGCCCCTCTAAATTATCATCATTAGTTTTAAAATGCTATAATAACTTAGTCTGAGGAGAGAGACCTAAGGTTTCTGTGCAAAGACGTACTACCAAAAAAGTAATACTTGTAAAAAATTAAGAAAGCGAGATAAGTCAAGGTAAAAAGCCATGGGGGTTTCTAATAAGAAAATGAAAGCAAGAGGGCCTTGCTAGCAAAATCTCTTTTTAAAAATACTTGGAAGGGAGTTATGTAAGAGTGGAAAAAGGGATCTTTGGGCTTCTGAACAGTCACAAGAGTGCTTAATAATCTCAATAAATATGATATGGCTGCATCTGCGTTATTATTTGAACACATATTCTTTACTGCACTACTTGATAACTGACATATCACCATATTTTTATTTGCACAAAACACATTTTATTTGGATTTAATTCACTTTAGTTGAAAAGAGAGGTCATGAACAGACTTGTGAATTCTCTATGCATTTTTCTGGTTCCTCTAAAAATGCTTTCACTTTACCATTATCTCCAAAGACATTAACCTCTATGAAATTTCTCATTTAAATAAGATTAGGGGGAGATCTAGAGGACTTAGTTAAGGACCACTTCCAAGGGCCTCGTCTCCATTTGAATAGAAAGCTTATTACAAAATAGCCAAGTTAACCATTCTGTTTTTCAGAACCAAAGCCATATCTGCCCTCTCAATGGTAGATAGCTCTTCCTCATTCCAAAATTGAATAAATTCTGAGGGTGATCTTGTATTTGAATAAAGTAAAAACAGTTAATGTAGTCATACTCTGCTTAAATAAATAGTTCATTTCACTACATCAAGATGAAGAGAAAGCTCTTCATGTTAAGTTGCTTCCATTGCAACTACAAATTGTGAACTGCTGTCTGTGAGACAATCTGCTCCTCAGAAAATTGTTCTGCACCAGTGCCTGCTCAGGGATGGAAGATGACATTAGTGCAGAGCCACTTGCTTTGCACAGAATACAGATAGCAGGAACTGTAATGAAGAGAGATCCCTGGAATTACTTGTTGTATAAAGTAGAAGCAGAAGACATTCCTCTATTTTCTTGAAGATAATGTTCAACATTATCAAGTATTATTTATAGTACTCGGTACAAAATTTTAGATGATAGACTTTAGACTGTGGCATTATATATTAGATATGTGTTAAATGTTACGTATAATATTGTCTATGTGTTATCTAGTGTATTCTCAAAACAATCCTGTTTTAAATAAGTTCTTATTTTCTAGATGAAGAAACAAAGATGTGGGGAATTAAGATATGTGACAGAGGTCAAACAACCTAAGATTTGTAGTAATCTTACACTTTTACTTCAGGAATAAATGATATTAATATCTGGTCTAATGAGTTCTGCCCTTCAGCCCCCCCCCCCAATGAATCAGAACACGGGTCTTTTCCCACCAAGATCTCTCATAAGCATAATCAATTTTGAAAGTCCAACACTGAAGATAATGTCCCTCTCAATGGAAATTTACAGTGCCTAAATAACACTTAAACCCCTTGAATCTCTCCTTGGAATCCCTACTACTGTAAAGCCCTGCTGAAATTTATACTAATTATAAGCCTAATGTTTGTGCATAAAAATAATAGGAGTAAAATACAGAAGGAAAGTGATTTCTTATTAACTGATTAAACTGAATGACTTGTTGTACATGTTTGAAAGCATGAGGATCTAAAATCACTAAAATTGAAAACTATGCACAGACACCTCTTTCTAAAATATTGGGGCCAGATAGCATGTAGTGATATGTGTTTGATCCCTGAGACCAATTATGGTCCCCTGAGGCCCACCAGGAGTGATTCGTGAATGCAGTGTCAGAAATAACACCTCAAGATTGCCAGGTATGATCCCCAAACCAAACAAAATTATGTGGTTAGTCACTAACCCATATGTCTACATGTAGAGAAATAAATATGTGTATCTATTCCTATAGTTAAGACCTTTCAATGTCTCAAGCTGGGTTTTGCCCCACGAATCCTTTTAAATTTTTTTCAAGTAAACTATTAATTAAACTGTGCTAATTTTTCTTTTAAAGCAATTGATGATTCCTAGAACGTAAAGTTGTTGAAAGGAAACATAACTTTAAATTTCATTCCATAACTTAAATTTTATTTTATCTAAGTTTCAATTTAATAAATAATGCCAGGAAATAGATGCATTTATAAGTTTAAATAATTTGAGGAGGGTTTAATGAAAGAGGACCACTTATAAATTTGTAGGCATAGCATAGGAAAATAATAAGGGATGGATAGCACAGTACTTAAAGCTACTAATAAAAGCTAGGGTCCAGTATTTATTACCTATCCTAAACCTAAGGGATCTGGATGAGGGAAACAATCAGGACCAGGAAACCTAAGGGGTTGTGTGAGAAGGCTATTGACAGGTGTTATGATACAAGTTGTTGACAGATGTTATGGCTTTATTGTGATTCTATCAGGGGGAGGAAGATGATAAAATAAGTCTTCTTCCACCTTCTTATTCTCCTTCCTCCTTCCAATCCTTCCCTAACGCCACTCCCACCTGACAAAGCATTATGGAAACAAATGAGAAGTCATAGGGGAAAGTCATGGTACTAAACAAGGTTATTGGCACACTCAGAAAACACAACATCCCTGCAATAGGAACACTGGATTCCCTTAAGCTCTGCACAAGGCAGTGGTTTAGTTTAGGATGAAGGAGTGACTACTCTTATTGTTTGAAAAGAACTCATCAATCTAATCTGTGAAAAATTAAAAGAACAAAGCCAGAGCTTTTGTGTTATTCCTAAGCACATCAATCAGATTTACTTCAAAACCCACTTATTTGATACTTTCTCAAAATAAGAAAATGGTTGGGCCTTCTCAGGAGATTTTATATCTTCTGATCTGAGTTTATAATCAGAAATTGAGCTTATTAATTCAAGAAACTTTTGCCTTCTCATGTTCTCACTTAAGTGCCCATCTTTCAGATCTGTGTACCAACAAATTGAAGTTTCATATTAGAATTTTTTAATTTTTCTTCTTTTTATAATTTTTTTCTCTGTGTTTTCATCTTATCAGCTTCTTTCTCTCATTCCTTTTTGCTTTCCCATTCAGTGAGATAGAGAATAAATTACTTGGGACAAAAATCCAGGAAAACAAACACACAAAAACACTTTCTTATTTCATGTAGGCCCAATCAAGTGGCACCACTGTTGCACACAGTCAATGCCTTCACATACCCTTTAAAAATTTTTTTTGTGGAGTATGGGAAGAGTGGTTTGTGTCATACTGTATGATCTCAGGGTGTACTCCTGGCTCTTCATTTTGGGAATCACTCCTGGTGAGCTTGGTGGACCATATGGAGTGCCTGGGATTGAAGCAAGTAAGGCAAGCATCTTACGTGCTATACTATAGCTCAAGTCCAATCTTCACTTAACTCTTTTGCCTCCCAGGTCTTTATGACCTCCAGATAACCAGAGCAGCATGAGTTTCTCATTCGCAAGTCAGAAACCAATCAGAATGTCTGGCTACATTCCATATCCAATACACAAGGTACCAGATCCTGGAGAAACAACAGTACACTGACCTATGTTTCAAGTTATATTCTCGTCTTTTATCTTCTCCAGAACTATGTAGAAAATGAATATTTCCTAGCTACTCATGCCATTTACCCCCATTATTTTGCCTCTTTTCTTATATCTGCAAATGGTCTTTGCTCTACCTGTCTCTTTTCTGTCTTCCAAAATTCAGTTATTATCTATAAGACGCTAAACCTTCATTAACAGAATTTAGTATCTGGGATAAAGGTAAAGGCCCTCCCGTTGATCGTCGATTTGCTCGAGCGGGCCCAGTAACGTCTCCATTGGAGACTTTGTTGTTACTGTGTCTGGCATATCGAATACGTCATGGGGAGCTTGCCATGCTAGCACAGCGGGTAGGGCATTCACCTTACACGCGGCCAAAATGGCCGACCCGAGTTCGATTCCTCCGCCCCTCTCGGAGAGCCCGGCAAGCTACCGAGAGTATTCGATATGCCAGACACAGTAACAACAAAGTCTCCAATGGAGACGTTACTGGGCCCGCTCGAGCAAATCGACGATCAACGGGAGGGCCTTTACCTTTACCTTTTTATCTATAAGACATGCAGCTGTATCAGCCACAAAAAATGTGCCTCCTTTGGCCTCATCCATTTCTTTGATACAACACAGCATTTACTTATTGCTTAGAGTATCCCATTCCACTCCACCAATGCTATACTTGCAACATTGCTCATCTCCCTCTACCAGAAGTTTTTCACTCTCTTTGACTCCAGTTCTTATTGTCTTTTAACCTTCCTCACTCTGTATCATCTGTTTACTCCTCATATCTTCACCTTGAAGTAATTTATTATAATATAAATGATTGTCTTGATTATATATAATTTATTTTTTATAATTATCCTATGGTTATTATTATAATCTTTATTCAAGAAATTGTGAATGTTTTATCTTTAAAGCTAAAAAAATTAATGTCTAGTACCCATGTTGCTTGCTTTGTTTTACACTGAAGGAACACTGAGGGAACTACCTTGACTGCATCCTTAATCATGCAACCCTATTTAGATTATAGAATTTTTCCAGCACAAACTGTGTATTGATGACAATTAAGCATAATATGCTCTGTTATAGGGGAACAAATAAACCAAGTAATACTGACTTAGAATAAGAATCACATAAATAAAATGCTGGGAGAATCAACTAAAGTTTTAACTTTGCATATTAGGTATTTAATTTACAAAGAATGTAAGTGGCAAGAAGACAAATTGAGTAAAGCAACGATCATGATTTATTGGGCCAACAAAAGTAAAGAAATCACACGCTTTCCTCCTAAAATTCCCTAAAACTTTTATGGGGAAAATAGTACCTACTTTTGGTTGATGCTAATTAAAGCCAATGAACACTCTAGACAGATTGGATCATTTTCAGACAATAATCAAATAAGAAACAACTTACTTAGTAAGAATAGTAATTTAAACTTAGCGTATGTTTAGTTCTCTTTGTCTGCCTTTCACAGCCCTTTCATTTCAGTTTATCATTTGACTTGTTTAGAAATGAGAGATAGTATTATTGAGTAACCATTCATTTTCTTTAGAGAAAGCACATGTTTTTATTTCACTTTATGAGCAAGAGAACACTTGATCACCTGGTCACTTGAGATCCTGCTACTTATCGATTTGCTTGAGCAGGTGCCAGTAACGTGTTCCATTCATCCCTGTCACATGCTAGTGTAGTCCAATGGCATCTGCTTGCTCCAGGAACACGAAGAGCCTCAAACCGATTATTCAGGGTCTTGACGAAGAAGTCTGACCATCTCATAGGTGGGCTACCACCCAATCTTTTGATGTCTGTAGAATCCAGTCGGTAATGGCTCTAGTCCAGCGATTGTCTCCAAATAGCATTACGTTTCCAGCTCATTGGATTTTCGACGCCTTGGCAAACGAGACAGCACCCCTGATTATTGATTGTAGATGGAGGTTGGAACTCCGGATTTTTTCTCTCACTTGAGTGATGCAAGATACTCCAAGCAGAGCTCTTTCAATTCCTCTTTGGGAGACCCGAATAGCATTCTCATCCTGTTATTGTAGGGCCCAAGTCTCTGAGGTGTATGTTAATGCAGGAAGAACTGTGGAATCGAAGAGATGTGCCCAGAGCCGGATGGTATATGAGCAAGAGAACTAATGAGAAAGATGGCTAGAGTACAGTTTTGTAGATTAAAAAGTTCCTTCCCATGACAAATGCCATTTTCAGGCTATGAATTACTTTATCTTTTCAAATAAACATAAGTAATTTTTTTACTAAATTGGCACAGAGGTCAAAAGCAATTTTTTACTAACTTGGCACAGAGGACAAAAGCAAAGAGTATAGTTTACACAAGGAATATAGAAAACATCAACTTTACAACCCATTTGTTGATAAGAGGTTAAGTACCAAAAAATAAGAGTACTATTCAACTAAAGTTATTTATTAAAGAGATTATAAACAATTATTTTTAGTCCAAAATATAGTACAGAGGTTAAGATGATTGCCTTGTACATGGCTGACCCTATTTTGATTCCTGGCACTGGATATGGTCCCCTGAGCCTAGCCAGGAGATATCCCTGACCACAGAGCCAAGAGTAAACCCTGAGCACTACTGGGTACAGTCCAAAAACTAAAACACAAATAAAACAAAAACACAATTTATTTTTTCATATATATGTCTAACTATGAATTAGCTCTTTTTCTCATTATCTATATATTGACTTACAGTCTCATTTATAAAATAAACATTAAAAAATACACTCATAAACTAAGACCATACATGCCAGCACCATTATCAACATGATAGCTTAAATATAATAAATTTTAAAATAAGATATAATAATAATATATAAGATTTAGGGCTGGAGCGATAGCACAGCGGTAGGGCGTTTGCCTTACAAGCGGCCAACATGGCCGTCCCACGTTTGATTCCTTCACCCCTCTCAGAGAGCCCGGCAAGCTACTGAGAGTATCTCACCTGCATGGCAGATACTGGCAAGCTACCCGTGACATATTCGATATGCCAAATGCAGTAACAACAAGTCTCATGATGGAGATGTTACTGGGCCCGCTCAAGCAAATCAATGAACAATGGGAGGACCAACCGAATATAAGATTTATGAGACTATTTTAAGATATGAACTCATATAAAGCACTTATAATAATGCTTGATATTTAGTGGCAGCTATTATTTGAATACCTTTATTATTATTATTTTGTGTTTTTATTTTAGTTTATGAGTTAAGAACAAGTTAATTATGATCTATCTAGTTTTCTATTGCTATTTATTTAGTTTTACAGATTAAAACAATACTCTTTCAAGATGATTATGGTGGTCAGTGTAAGCCTATCTGCAGGATTTTGTTAACAAATACAACTAAGCAAAAACTTATGGTTAAAACTAGGTTGTAAATGGAGTGTTTATTGTATTTATTCTATGACTTCTCATAGCAGAAATATATCTCTGACTCAAGGTTTCTTTGATCCCATTTGTTTTTTCATCTTCCATTCCATATCTTTAGCAATTAGAGTTTATGGAATCCTTAGCAATTTAGCAATTAGAGTTTATGGAATAGCATGGAGTTATGGAATATCATAGAGTTTATGGAGTTTATGGCATAGAGTTTACAGAGTTTATGGAATAGAATAGAGTTTATGGAGAATAGCATAGAGTTTATGGAGAAGAGGGAAAAATGGCAAGCAAGCAGCAGGATCAGGATGACGTAGAGTGATGATACACTTTATCCATTTATACTCAGAACTCAAATGCTCAACTCAGCTTCAGTTGCAATTCATCTTACAAATCAAATTTGGCAAGGCATCAGCTTTAAAATACATTACACTGAAGAAGAGTGGAGTTTACAGCTAATATGCCAATAGGACACCAGTACATGGCAGTGACCTTTTAAGCTGGCGTATACCAGTGTTCTTGCTCAACTCCACCTCATAAGGGACCTGAATCCCTTATGATCTTGCATGTTACTTTCTGCAGAGAGGGCTGAAGGACTGAATTTTGTTCTTAGAAAACTAGGTATTAGTAGAATGAATACAGTATTTATAATTTCAATTTACAGCTTCAAATTATTATTATCATAATAACTTCCACCAAATAATTTCATAACAGGAAGAAACTTACTATTTTTCATTTTACTTATCACTTATTAATTGCTCTAAAATATGGCTCCCCCAATCAAAGCATCATATAAATTGTTTCCTGGAAAGTCACCCATGAGATCCTAAACACCAAATTATGAAATTTCTTGCCCTTACCTTTTGCAATGTTTCTCCAGCATTTTACCATGTAGAATATTCCTTCCTTCTTTATTTCAAAGAATTCCAATATTTTTGAATTTTGCTCACATATCTAAAGACTTCTCAATATCAATTCTTCAGTCTCTTAGTCTCTTATAGATGATAAACAATCAGTTTGCTTAATCTTTGGAAGAATGATTAGGCTCCTAAAGATATATATGTCATTATCATCCAAACTTGCATCTATATTACAATAAGGCCTTACAGGTTTGGATGATAAGTACATAGATATTTTTATTGAAATTGATTTTTAATGACACGAATTTCTTTTTAAATCAAGAGATTATTCTTGAATGTGTAGTTGGATCCACTGAAATCACAAAAAATCTGGCCTTATAAAAAATGAGGTCATGACTGAAAGTCAGAAAAAAATAACTATGATGATAGAGATGAGAAAAAGAAATAGAAAATTGAAAAATAGACATCGTTGATTTGAGAGACTTGGCTATGGTAGTGACCATAAAATAGAAAAGGTATGGATATGGATTTCCTACCCACCCCCCCACCCCCCACCACCAGGAGACTCCAGTGAAAATGTAACCATGCCTACATCTTGATGTTAGAACTTACGACTTGCCAAGTTGTTATATTTGTGTTGTTTTGAGCTACTAAATTTGTGGCGACTTGTTGCAACAGCAATATGAATCTAATACAACTATTTGCTCAATTTTGAAAATCACTCTGAAAATTCTCCTGAATTCCACAATTGACTTTTCAACATTTTCCTAAATATCCGTAATTGGCAAAAAATATCGATTGAATATGATGTGGTCAATTTCGTTGTGGAACTGTCCACCGGGAGACTCCCATGTCCAATGCTCAGATCAAGCCTTCTGGAACTGTGAGTTACCATGTATGGTCTTGGTCGACATGATGAACTCAGTCTCTCACCTTGTTCGCTCCATTCTAGGCCATGGGTCCCAATGTGGAGTTCTTTAGCTGATCTTCTCAGTCCTATCTTGGCACTAAAATCGCCCACAATGATCTTGTAGAAGGTGTGGTCTTCTTTATAGAATTTCTCCAGCTCCATGTGGAACTTCTCAATTTCTCCTTCATCATAATTGGATGTTGGTGCGTAGACAACAAAGATAGAAACTGCCGACAGTGAACCACATCTATTCAAATGTAAACATCCAATTCGGGTTGTTAGGCATTCGAATGAATCAATGCTCATGGTCAAGTTTGTGTTGATAAGGACACAGACGCCTCCGACACCTCTTTTATCACATGTTCCAAGGAACAATTCTTCTCCAGTGTTGAAAACAGCGTGATGAGATTGGTGCCTTCTTGTCTCAGTCAGACCAATGATGTCATACTTGATCTTTCGAACTTGTACCATCAGGTCCACGATGGATGCATCTGATGCTAGCATACGTGCATTGAAAGTACAGACGATCATTTTTGTCTTCCTTCATTGTGGCAGCCTAGTTCGGCCCTGAGGTTTTATCAGCCTTTCCTTCCTCATCCTTCTTAACTCTGCCATACGGAAGGGCTTTTTCAGGATTAGGGTAATGAGACCCATTATATTTACTGTTTTTGGCATATTGAATACACTGTGGATAGCTTGCCAGGCTCTGTCATGTGGGCAGGATACCCTTGTTAGCTTGCTGGGCTCTCCGAGAGGGATAGAGGCTCTATATGGCCTCTAATCACCCTTGCAGGTGTTCCCATGGTTCAAACTATATTTGAACCCCATCAAATATGATACGATAATAATGAAAATGGGTATTAAGTGTCTTATTATGTGTAAGTTCAGAAAGCGGCCTGGAGCATGGCAGTGGGTAGGTAGAGGAGGTCGGCCCTATGAGGTGTTTATCTGACTCTGGCAGGGTGGGTCTTCTGGGTGTGATCCCTGGGTCGCTGGAGATTGGTGGAAGCTGGCAGATCTTTTTTTTCCGGGTCCCATTGAGTCTGGAGTCTTGGGTCACAAAGTCCCTCTTTACCTGTTTCTGTGGGGCTTTACTCATGCATGAGGCTCAGGTCGAGCAGTTCAGAAAGCGACCTGGATCGTGGCGGTGGCTGAGTAGTGGAGATAGTGGAGTTTGTCCAAGGAGGTATTTATCTGGTACTGGCAGGGTAGGTCTTCTGGGTGTGATTCCTGGGTCGCTGGAGATTGGTGGAAGTGTATTAAGTTTCTTAAGGGAACAAAATATAGCTTCACATACTCAGAGATATTCCATTTATTTGATTATCTGATTGAAAATTCTGAAAAAAAATAGTCATAAAGATGCTCATGCTCACTGAAGTTTGGAGAATAAAGTGAGAATTTCAAATAAGAGAAAATACAAAAAAGCACCAAACAGAAATTGTAGAATTAAGAATAATAATAACCAAACATAAAAATTCATTGGCATGCTTGACCTATGTCGCTGTTGTCCCAAAATTCCAAACGGGATTGGACCACCATCTCCTTCATGCAAAATTCTACTTCACAGAGCAGGGAGAAAAGGCTGCAAAGTTTAAAAAGAGAACTACAAGAACGACCACCAACTGGGAGCTCTTTGGCACTATTGCGGCAACATGGGAAGATGCCATCATTGACAACATTGATTATGATTGACTGGTTCAGCACCTCCATGATTGTTCAAGGAACACTGAGGAAGAGAAAGCCACAAAAAATACCTGTCTTGAAAATCTCTCCAGCTCTTTCGCCAGCATTGCTGGGCGAGAGCCTCAGGCAACCACAAACCAACGTCCGAGTTTGCAAAGCAGTGCAGAGAAGTGATAAAGTAAGACCTTAAAGAGAGAAGAGTAGCAGTGCTGGCAGATTCCACAGAAGCTGGAAAAACATTCGCAATGCCTACCTGTCTTTGCCAACTACAAGACCAAGATGTGGAAGATGCCCTCCGACGTCCTGATGGATCTATCACATCTTCCAAAGGGCAATAGAGAAAATCATCCATGACTTCTACTCAGATCTCTTCGATAGCCACGCTCACCTGCTCACATACCAAATTCTGCAGAATGGATATGTTGTACCCAATGTTCTACCTTCAGAAATCCAACACGCCATTTCATCGGTAAAGAAGCAAACAGCACTCAGCCCAGGCAAGGTAAGATCCAAACACTTGAAGAACCGGCCATCAATACTCATCAATACACTGGCTTGGCTCTTCAAAAGCTACCTGTCTGAATGCAAGATTCTGTAGGAATGGAAAACCAGCAGGACCATTCTACTATACAAGAAGGGAGACATCCACGACATTGGCAACTATTGCTCAATCTGCCTATTGTCTGTCGTCTACTAGCTGTTCACTCGAGTCATCCTGAGTAGTACTGGCAAAGCACTAGATGAAGGACAGCCATGCGAGCAAGCCGGGTTCCAAAAAGGATTCAGCACAGTCAACCATATCATATGATAAACAAGCTCATTGAGGTTTCTTGGGAGTTCAAAATGCCGCTCTGTCTAACATTCATTGATTTAAAGAAGGTCTTTGATTCTGTTGAGATAAAAGTGGTCATCAAAGCCCTAGCCAAACAGGGCATTCAAACTCAATACATCAGGATCTTATGTGAACTGTATTATGTATTTACTACCAGGATCTCACCATTCTACAAGGAAGTGATCATCGATGTCAAGAGAGGGGTTCAGCAGGGTGATACCATTTCACCAAAATTCTTCAGTGCCAGCCAGGAGAACGTCATACAATGACTGAAATGGGAAGGAATGGGAGTGATGATAGACGGTCGAAAACTACATCACCTCTGCTTCACTGATGACATCATTCTAATAACATCAAATATTAGCCAAGTAACACAAATGCTGTCTAACTTCAACCAGGAGTGTAGAAAGGTCAGACTGCAGCTGAATCTCAGGAAGACATTGTTTATGAGAAATGGTCTTGTTCCTGACGTTCCATTCACTCTCAATGGAAAGAACATCTCCGAATACAGCAGTTATGTGTACCTAGGTTGAGAACTCAACATGACGAATGACCTGGCACCTGAGTTGCACAGGAGAAAGAGAGCAGCTTGGAATGCCTCCAGAAGCATTGAAGAAATAGCTAAGTGGATGAAGAACTTCAGGCTCCTAGCACATCTCTTCAATTCCACAGTTCTTCCTGCATCAGCATACGCTTTGGAGACCTGGGCCCTATGAAAACAGGATGAGAATGCTATTCAGGTCTCCCAAAGAGGAATCGAAAGAGCTATGCTTGGAGTATCACATTACACTCAAATGAGAGAAAGAATCTGGAATTCTGAACTCCATCGATGATCAAGAATCATGGACTCTGTCTTGTCTGCCAAGGCACTGAAAATCAGATGGGCTGGACACAGAATGCAATTTGGAGACAACCACTGGACTAGAGCCATTACTGACTGGATTCCATGGGACGTCAAAAGATCACATGGCTGCCCACCTACGAGATGTCAGACTTCTTTTTCAAGACCCTCTACAAATGATTTGAGGCTCTTAGTATTCCTGGAGTGAGCAGATGCCACTGGGCTACATTAGCACGTGACAGGGACGAATGGAGATGTTACTTGCACCCACTCGAGCAAATTCATGAGTAACGGGATGTCAAGTGATCAAGTGATCTTTTATTGGACACTTCATCAGCATGTCAAAATTAAGATGATTATTTTTTCCATAGACTCTTATGCATCTGAAATGAGTTCATTCCTTCCTGTGGATTTTGAATTACATTTGTTTGATAACTCATTTATTGACCATCCTATTAACTTATCTATATTCACAAGCCAAATAAACAATGGATACCTGTCATATGCTTTGTTATAAAAGTTAATTTATAATACAAAAAGGAACAAAAGACTCATGTTGATGAGGATCACAATCTAGTGAAGGCATAGACAAAAACAAGAAGCAGATAAACTATATGCACCTAGGGAAATTTTATGAAGACTTTTAATCAAGTTAAGATTATAGAAAATAATGTGGGGTAGGGTAGAGGGGGGGTGGGAATTGATGAATATTTTTAATAAGATGATGTGAGATTGTGTATCTATAGATATAACATTTGAACAGAGACCTAATTGAAGAGGAAAATAAATGAGAAATATAGGTCATTCGCCTTACAAGCGGCCAACATGGCCGACCCGAGTTCGATTCCTCTGCCCCTCTCGGAGAGCCCGGCAAGCTACCGAGAGTATTGGATATGCCAGACACAGTAACAACAAAGTCTCCAATGGAGACGTTACTGGGCCCGCTCGAGCAAATCGACGATCAACGGGAGGGCCTTTACCTTTACCTTTATTTAGCCAGATGCGTTGGCCAGGAATCGAACCCGGGTCAACTGCTTGGAAGGCAGCTATGCTCACCACTATACCACCAAGGGGGCTGGAGCAATAGTGCAGCGGGTAAGGCATTTGCCTTGCACACGGCAGACCCTGCTGACCCAGGTTCGATACCTCCGCTTCTCTTCGAGAGCCCAGCAAGCTACCGAGAGCATCTCGCCCACACGGCAAAGCCTGGCAAGCTACCAGTGATGTATCTGATATGCCAAACACAGTAACAAGTGTCACAATGGAGACATTACTGGGCCCACTCAAGCCAATCGATATTAAGGAATAGCCTTTCAAGCAGAAAGTAAAGCAAACAGACAGGCCTATGACAGGACTGTATGAGCTCAATTAATGTTTAAGTGATAGTAAGAATACAAGAGTTTAGTGAGCAAAATGAAGATGGGGGAGAAGAGGGAGAGAAGGAAAGTTAGAGATGTCTTCAGTTATAAGTAAGAATTCTTAACGATTCATATGTGTTAAAGAAAACCATTAGAGAATTCTGAACAAGGGAGTGATGTGATCTTATTTATTTTTAAAATCACCATGGCTACTCTGCAGAGAACAAAATGAATGGAGAAAAAAGTCTAGTAATGTCTGAATCTAAGTAATGAATAATATTTGGTTGGTGATAACAGATGAGGGTGGTGGTCAGTATTATGAGTTTTGTAAGCAGAGCTAGTAATAACTGCTTCAGAATTGATAAAGGACTAGAAAAGTTCAAGAATAAATACTATTCTATTCTTATAGGTAAGTATAGATACTCATATTATACTTATTCATAAATATAAATAGTAAATAATAAAATTCAAGGGGTTGAAGAGATAGCACAATGGATAGGGCATTTGCCTTGCATGGCGGCCAACCCGGGTTTGATCCCCAGCATCCCATACGGTACCCTGAGCACCGCCAGGAGTAATTCCTGAGTGCAGAGCATTGTAACCCCTGCGCATTGTGGAATGTGACCCAAAAAGCAAAAACTTAAAAATCTCTAAAATAGAAAACGACAAGAGTAGCAGATTTGGGAACAAATACCAAAGCTTTCACTTCTAGCATGTTAAGTTTAACAAGCCTTCTATACATGTCACATAAGTAGCTGTATGTACATTTACTGCGCAAACGGCACTCTAAAGACACAAATTATCATCATGCAAAGTGTTTAAAGACACAAGAATAAATGAATTTATTTAAGGAAATGTTAAAGACAATTGAGAATTCTGAGGAATAAAACTTGTGGAACTTCTATAAGAAAGGGTGCCATCATTTTTATTTTAGAAGGAGTAGAAGTGGTGCCAGAGAAAAGCAGAAGAATGTAACTTAAAAGCCAACAGAATAATGTACATTCAAAGAACAAGAATGGTTATCTCTGTTAAAGACTATTGAATATTTTTTGTGAAATGAAGATAGATAATTCAGCATTTGATTCGGTGACATGGACTTTAGTGCCCCAAGATAAGAGTTACTTCTATGCATTATAAAGGAAATAAATGGTTAGGATGCATTAGAGGAAGTGAGGTGAATAATTTGAGACAATACATATAGATAAAATATTGTGGAGCTTTTCTATAGTGGGGATAAGAAAATTCACAACATAATGTAGCTAGGTGATAAGGCTTGGTATCTTTGCTGGCAGAAGTGGTTGTCAGGCCTCAACTGGAAGTGCCTGGGGACTATTCCTGACTCTCTACTCAGAGGTTATAGGCATCTTTTCTAATACTGGAAATACTATACCTAATACAGGAGATTTATTGCAAGTTTATAAGATGATGTAGAAAGGATAATTTCAGAGTAAGACCTCAGGTAGTACAGAGAAGAGTTATTCAGTATACACATACAGGGGTTATTATTATTCATTCATTCTTATTGGTAGCAGAGAGACTATCAATCCTGAAAGAACAATTTAAGGATTTGATGGATATAAGTATGGATATATCAATATAGATGTATATAAATATGGGTATGTTGAAAAAAGAAGAAGGATAGGAACTATATATTCTTAAAATTGATATGTAAGTTTACACAGCATGTTTATAAGTAGGATGAAACTTGCATTGATGTAGGCTTCATTTCATCAATGGTTAGGAGTCCTGATAATATTTAAAATAGTTGCCATTGTTATCTTATTTCATATCCCAAGTATGAGAGGTGTTATTTGTCCTTCTCCTGACTAACTTCACTTGTAAGATACCCTCTAGTTCTATCCGCATAGCAGTACATTTTATGATGTCGTCTTTTCCTACAATTGAGTAGTAGTCTGTTATGAATATATACTGTGGTTTGGTTTGGTTTATAAAATCTGCCATTTGGTTTGAAAAGTTTGGTTGTTTCCAGATTCTTACTATTATGAATAGTGATGCAATGAACATAGGAGCACAAAAAATCTTTTTTTTTAAAGTGTTTGGTTTTGTTTGGGGATCACACCTGACTGTGCTCAACACTTACTCCTGACTCTGTGCTCGGGAATCACTCCTGGCATTGCTGGGGAGCCATATTGTGTTCTAGGAATTAAAAGCAGACTGAGTGCAAGGCAAGTACCCTACCTACTCTACTATAACTCTAACCCCTGAAATAGTGTTTTGGGGGTTTTAGAGTGGATGCCAAGAAGTATAATTGCTGGGTTATATGGAATATCAATTCTTAGATTTTTGAGACTTCATATTGTTTTGCGGGCTGGAGCGATAGCACAGCATTGTAGGGCGTTTGCCTTGCGTGTGGCCGACTCGGATTTGGTTCCTCTGTCCCTCTCAGAGAGCCCAGCAAGCTACTGAGAGTATCTTGCCCACACAGCAAAGCCTGGCAAGCTACCCGTGATGTTTTAAATATGCCACAAAACAGTAACAACAGGTTTCACAATTTGTTGTGAGACGTTATTGGTGCCCACTCAAGCAAATCGATGAACAACGGGAGAACAGCACAATACTACATATTGTTTTACAAAGAGATTTAACAAGCCGACCCTTCCACCAGCACTGGATCAGGGTCCTTTTATCCACTTCTTTTTGATATGTGCTGATATCACTGATGTGAGGTGGTATATTATTGCTGTTTTTATTTGAATTTACTTGATGGCAAGTTTGGGGGCCTTTTTTTATATACGGGTTGGCAATCTGCATGCTTTCTTTTGGGGAGCAAGTAGTAAACAGGATGGAGCCTGGGCTAATGGTGGGGGAAAATCGATACACGGTGGAGGGTATGATATTGGAATGTTGTATGCATGAGCCCCTATCATGAACTGTATTACAAATCATGAAACAGCAAACAAATTTTATAAAAAAAAAAAGAACATTGTAAAGGATGGTAATGTACTGATGGCATGAAAACATAAGATTGTGATGAAAGTTTATGATGTTTAAAACTGAGATTATTCTCCATCATGATTAGGCTGAATGAACAGGAGTAAATGAGCTTATTTCTTTTTCTAATTGAATATTGAATCATAGTGTTATATAATTTTCAGGGTACAATATAATTGTTTCTTAAAGAATGAGACAAAGATTGTGAGTATTAGGATAGTGTTATTCAATGACATAATTTTTTTGTGAGGACTGCAGGTAAAATGATCCAGTGGCAACCAGGACACTTCTTCTACCTTAAGATCTTATAAATAGCATGTAAAAGGGCTGAAGAAAGGCATTATCTTCAGGAAACAGGTTATTGTTATTATTAGAACAAGAAGGATATGGGAAACTTAAGAAATAAATGATAAAGGTAGGTTTTTTTATGGCACCTGTGCATTTCAGAGGAAGTGGTACTAAAAGTCAGGTAAGCATAAATAGTAAGATTAGACCTGAACATGTAGATATGGACAAAGTCTGGGAAGTAGTGAATAGTCTGAAAGTTTTGGGTTTCTGGTAGTAACTGATGAAAGGGCATGTGTGGTGAAAGGGATTAATTCTTCCTAAAACTGTCTCTTATAAAGTAGTACATCAGTTCTGCAGACACTAATATCAATAACAAGCTGTGTTTAAGATATTTTTTCTTGTGTAATCCCATCAAAGGCCAAGACCCAGAGACTATAAAACCCTGCTCCCAGAAGAGTACAGCACAGAGTCTCCTGCCTCCATGCCTGGCTGTCCTCACCGGGGCTTCTTGAAGGAGGGTAGGTTGAGTTTCCCTCCCCACCCCAAGCAGAGCCCTGGCAGATGAAGACCTCAGGTTCCAGCCACAGCCATGCTTAAAACCACTCTCCACATGTTTGGATGAGCATGACGCATGAAGGAACTGGTCGAGGAACCCAAGTGTGTGGGACCCGGGGTGTAGAACTCCAAGCCTGCTTGGATTGGGGCCTGGGCTTCCTCCACTCAGATTCCCCATCTTCCTGTTTGTAGGCGTTACACCCACCAACTGCCCCCCGGCACCGTGTAATCCCATCAATGGCCAAAACCCAGTGACTATAAAACCCTGCTCCCAGAAGAGAACAGCACAGAGTCTCCTGCCTCCGCACCTGACTGTCCTCACCGGGGCCGCTTGGAGGAGGGTGAGTTGAGTTTCCCTCCCCACCCCAAGCAGAGCCCCGGCAGCTGAACACCTCTGGTTCCAGCCACAGCCATACTTAAGACCACTCTCCACATGTTCAGATAAGCCTCATGCATTCGCGGCCCTGCGTCATCTTATCATCTAGTTCTTACTCTGGAGAACCTGGCAGGCTACCAAAAGTATCCTGCCCACATGGCAGAGTCTGGCAAACTCCCTATGGTGTATTCAATATGCACAAAACCAGTAAGAATTATGGGTCTCATTCTCCTGAAAGAGCCTTGAATATGGCACTTTTTAAAATCTCAGGGCTATGACGAAGGAGATGTTACTGTGTTACTGGGGCCTGCTCGAGGCAATCAATGAACAACAGGAAGACAGTGATACAGTGATACATACTAGTCATTCATTAATATTTACTGACTCAACAGCAAAGATTTCTACTGTTAAATTATTATACTCTTCAAGGAGAAAATAATTTCAGTCTCACAGAATTAAAAAAATATATCTTAATGTAGCACTGTAGAACTGTCGTCCCATTGTTCATCAATTTGCTTGAGCAGGCACCAGTAACTTCTCCATTGTGATACTTGTTACTGTTTTTGTCATATCGAATATGCCATGGGGAGCTTGCCAGGCTCTGCCATGCGGGCGGGATACTCTTGCTAGCTAGCTGGGCTCTCCGAGAAGGTCAGAAGAATCGAACTTCGGTCGACCACATGCAAAGCAAATGCCCTACCTGCTGTGCTATCGCTCCAGCCCTTATATGTTAATGTATTATTAGTTAATGTGCAACTTTTTTATCCTTATGGTTTTTGGTCCATTCCCAACAATGATCAGGAGCTAGAAGGTTCTGGGGACTATGCAGTCTCAGAAATTGAACTAGGGGTCCTGTATGTAAAGTATGTGCTCCAGTCTGTTGAACTATCTCTCTTGTCCAAAACTTCTAAAATTGACCCTTACACTCTTCTTGAGTTTGCATTTCTGCATTTTCTCTTTTGAAAGAATTATACCACTTTGATGATTCTCAAATTCAATATTACACTATCATAACAATGTCCTCAATTGATGCTCAAAAACAAGTTTTTCAGTTGTGCAAAATTATTTGGATGAAATCATGTGAAAGATTTAAATACCACTCATAAATGTCATAATATTCACTTAGCTTCATTTATAAAAACGTACATCTCTCTCCACAGTCACACTTGCACACATATTCACAAAATACACACATGTATTTTCTGCTAAACTAGCTGTTTTTACAAAGTCCACGTACTTTGTAGAAAGCATTTGTTACATAGTAATAGCCACTTATCAGAAAAAGGTCTATTTGTTTTTAAAGTATTACCCTTGTGTCTCCCAAGAAAATATATCAATAACTACTGGAGTATAAAAAAATCTTTATTTTCTTGGTTTTATTTTTCCATTGCATTAGTGAATGTCATTTGCTGGGAAGGTTGAGTTGACAAAAGTTCTCATTTCTAAAAGAATCCTGCTGAGGTTATGTGGAAAGATAGCAATGGCTCCGAATTGCAGGCTTCTCAGTTAATTGATTTTTTTTCTACCCAGAGGATAGCTATTCCTTTATTATCACCATAGTGGTGCATAATCGACTGATCTCAAGAAGCGCAACTGAACTTCCTGCAATTGTGAGGACATGTGCTTTTAAATGGAAAGCTTGATATCAAATTAACAAAAGAAATAATATGATTGGTAAAAGGTAAAGGCTCTCCCGTTGTTCATTGATTTGCTCGAGCAGGCCCAATAACGTCTCCATTGGAGATTTTGTTGTTACTGTGTTTGGTATATCAAATACATCATGGGTGGCTTGCCAGGCTCTTCCGCGGGGGCGAGATACTCTTGGTAGCTTGCCGGGCTCTCTGAGAGGGGCGGAGGAATCGAACTCGGGTCGGCCATGTTGGCTGCGTGCAAGGCAAACGCCCTACCACTGTGCTATCGCTCCAGCCCAATATGACTGATAATAACACTTTTTCCCCCTGGGTATATGTTATTAATCTCATGGCTTACAGCTACCCAGAAGACAATAACAAAAGAACAATAAATAAGTATATTTATTTGAATACTGTATGATTCTTTTCCTATATATATATACATACATATATATTCTTTGTTCTACATACATCTGAAAACAAAAGCTACTTTTGATCCTACTTCTAAGGCACATGGGTAATATTTTTCTTTTAAGTTAATCATAATAATCATGTAACATAATTTTCATTTCTGATTCTATGAATCTTTATAAACAAATTTGAGAGCTCCTTTATGAAATAAAATAATGGATTCCACAAATAAGATATTATATTCCTTTGCTACCATGACTTGATGCAGAATTTCCATAGTTGGAGTTACAAAAAGCTGTATTTTCCTATTCCATCTTCTGTAAAGGTAATCAATCGATCCCCTGCAGCTTGTAGAAAAAAAATCATATTTGATTCCACACTAGCTAACTGTACTGGCATTTCTGAACAAAGACTCCATTACTAATAGGACATTAAAAGTTGTAATCAATACATTCATTGTAAGTGAAACAATTTTGAACTAGGTATTTCATGTATGTAATTCTTAGTCTAATTGGATTTCCCAAATCAGGAAACTTGAATGAGAATGTACAATTCCAAACCTGGGTCTGAGTGTTATCAGAGGATAGGATTAATAATTGGCATTTAATTTATGAAATGTGATTAGTAATTATTTTGTATACCTCAAAATCACATGTGCAGATACTGAAGGAGGAGAAGTAGTCAAAATGAATTTGATACTTAAAAATACAAGTATTTTCTGTGTTAAGTAATTATTTTGTGATATGTAATACAAGAATACACTATAAAGAAAAACTTGATCTGCAACCATGTATCATATAAATAAGTCAGGTTAAATTTTTGGAAGCTGGCTTTACCTTCAAAAATTACACAAATTGTTTTGTATTTTGAACAGAAAAAGCCAGCATTTTAATTTACATTGTAGACTGAACAGAGATGATTAACTGAAAAGGGAAATTAGCCTATGTTTTAAACACCAAACCTATCAGTTAAACTTATTGTAATAAATTATCCTAGAGCCGGCTGATTTAAAATAACAACCATTCATTGAGCAAGAAATTCTGATTGTTAGAAGTTTAAGTTCTGCCCGTCTAAGCAGTTCTCCTGGTCTCTGTTGAATTCATTCATGCGTTTGTGGTCCCAGCTGCTAGGTTTTGCTTGGATGACATCGTATTGGACATACCAGCTTTCCTCATGAAATTTCTCTTGCTGCAGCAAGATTCTGGGCAATTTTTCAAAAGATCAAGTGCAACCAAGCAAGTTCTCTTGAGATGACTTAAAACAATTGTAACATCACTTTACCTACACTCGATTAAAAGTTAATCCAGAGACCAATGGGTAAGAACTAGTAAATTAGAGAAAAGAGAGATGGTTTCATGTATAGAGAAAGCCTGGCTCAGAAATAGGTCTTGATTATTATAGGTGAGAGCCTGATGCCTTTACTACTTAATGTGTGAAAATAAAACTTTCTGTTCTTTGGGGGTTGAGGGGGCAGTCCATTTTTAATTTTAATTTTAAAAATGTTTTAGGTAGTAGACTTTTTTAGTTAATTATTTTATTTTAGGCACCATGATTGAAAATACTGTTAATGATAAGATTTCATTCATAAAACATTACAACACCACACCTTCCATCAGAATGCCCACTTTCTTCCCTTTTATTGCCTTGCTACCCATCACATCTAATCTCACTCCATCCCTACCACCATGGTAAACTTCTATTAAAGATCAATTCTCAGTTTCTGTTTCCTTCAGGCATTTTTTACTTTCTATGTTTCTTTATATGAGAAATGTAGGAGAAATATCATTCTGTATTTGTTCTTCTCCCTCTGACTAACTTTGATCAGCATGGAGTCTCCAGTTTCTCTAATTCTCAAAATATAATTTATCTTTTGTTGTGATATTCTGAGAGTCTCCTCATCAGTGTGCTGATTATATTTCTCATTATAAATGAGTAAATTGGAATTCAACTCTACTGTCTCCTCCTTCCCCATCTTTTTTCCTTCCATTATGAAAGTTAGTTTTTCTCCCTCTGAATTCTGGCTTCTATGATGCCCAGATATTGGAGGTATGGTCCTTTCTAGTACAAGCTCTTTATCTCTTGATACCACACACCATCTATCTTCCAACAAGGGAAGTCCTGAACTTAAACATGGCCAACATTATGTTTACTCTAGAAAACAGACCATCTGGAACCAAGAAGTTCTGCCTTTTCCAGTGATTTTCTGGTAGCATCAAGGGTGCTTTTTAATCCCTCACTAAGTGGACTTTGACTATTGATACAGGAGACAGAAAGGAACACGCAGATAAATTACTTGATCTTTCTTCCTCCCCAATGTAATCTGGTGTTTCAGAAAAAGCATTCCCACCCATCCTTTCTGAAGACATCCTGCATGATCAATTAAGCCAGTTTTTCTCTATAGCTGTGTACAATTTGGTAACAAGCCACCATATATTAACTTTTGTTCTTCTCTGACTGAAATTAATTTTCCTTATTCTTGGTTCATTATGCTTGTCCTCTGCTTCAAAAGCAAACATGTAAATTGTGTATCATGTCCTCAGACTACTTTTCTAAGGAACTATATATAAATTAAAACATGGGAGACTATGACATTTCCTGCGTGTATTAAATTATTCTAAACAAATGTGGAATTGGGCATTTGCTTTGAGTTTTAACTAGCAAATAATAATGTCTTTAATATTTAGGAATGACTGCTATTATATGGGGCGTGTTATAATGTGTTATTTTGCTGAGGTACAACTCTGAACGTCTCATGCTTTGAGACCATAGAGTGGGGTCACCTAAATAGAGAAGGAAAACAGTTTGCCTATAGCAAAGTCTTACAAAGATGGAGGCAATGAGCAGTTTGGGCAAATTATGGTATGTGTGGGAGATTTTTTGTACTTATAAAGCAAAAGGATTTTTTTGGCTGATCCACAGTAGTGAAATTTTTTTATTATAAAGGTCTATAAATATGTAAATGTAATACTAAGAATGAACTCTTTATGGTGTTATTCCTTATACAATTATAGAATAAAAATGAAAATTTGAGTTTATTATATCACATAACCAATAAAATGTAAATAAACATTAATTTTATGTAGATATTTTTGTTTAAATTTTGCTCATAATTGAGGTTATGTATACAAATGTAAGTATCCCATTTGATGACTCAGTTCTCCTGTTTTCTTTATTTAAACAATTTTAAGATCTTTTTTACGGTTTCTTAGAATATCATGTAATACTTTCAACATGTGAATGGGCCATTTACATATTAAATCTGCCTCTGTGCTTTCCATGAACTCAAAGCAATGAAAAAAGTACATTGCTCCAAAACACAGACTGGTTTATAGGATTTTACTTCAGATTCTTATCTAAATAACAAGCATAATAACAGTGAAAACTTTCATACAATAATTCTGTTTTTAAGTGAGTATTGGGGGGTTTATATTTCCCCTTCATAACTGTTTAAGAAAATAAGTATTTGTAGATGTAAGAAACTTTTCATTTGAGTCAATACAGAAGATGAACAAGAACAAATACATGTGCTTACTAATGAAGCAGACAGGCAGGTCCATAGGGAAGGACCTCCATGGCAATAAATTCCTGGGAAGTAATAAAACCAATAGCCCCAAGGCTGCTAAAACCCACCTTGTAGACAGGGAACTAAGGTCTGATTAGACCTTTATCTGACACCAGCATAGACCCAAAGTAGACTGAACTCTTGCCACCCCTCCCTGCACCTCTCCAGAAGCTCCAGCAAGAACAATGGCTAGGAATGGAATATCAAAGAAAACCATCAACTACTTCCAACTCTACCTCCTTGGCAAAAATCCTAGCAATGGACTCTTACCTAGATAGAAAGCCCCATGTGGGTAGCTTGGGAGAAACCCTATAAAAGCCAACTTGAACAAAGGAAGCCTGTATACATGTTGCCCAAGCTCATGTACTGTTTGTGCCCATGTGTTTCTGCCAAGCACATGTGGTGCTTGAGCAAATGTGTCACCCACATCTCCCTTCTTGAGATGTGCACTTTCATATCTAAAGCTGGGATACATACTGGATAAGCTCATGTCCTCTTTTTTTCTTTTTCTTATGCACAGCACTATTTATTTGTTTAAATTTTCTTTATTAGTGAATCACCGTGAGGTACAGTTACAGACTTAAAAACTTACACATCCCTCCACCAATGCCCATTCTCCACCACTAATGATCCCAATATCCCACCCATCCCCCACCCCCCACCTCTGTGGCAGGGCATTCCCTTTTGTTCTCTCTCTCCTTTTGGGTGTTGTGGTTTGCAATAGAGGTTTTAAGTGGCCATCGTTTTCCATCTATATTGTACTTTCAGCATGCACTTCCCTTCCCAAGTGGGTCTTCCAACCACACTGTTAGGGCACGGATCAAAATCTCCCTTTAACAACAAAGAGACTCCAGAGAGTGCAAACAGCAAGCAGAGTTTATTGTAAGACTGGCTAGGCAGGGTCGAGCCACCTACATGGACACGCAGGTCCAGCAGGATGGGCAAGACCCTGAGCTTCTGCAAAGGAGATCTTATATAGGCCTTCACTGTCCAATACAGCAGAGCCTGCGCATTTCATAGCCAATATATTTGTAACAACACATACTTTCCTAACCAATCCAGCTAAAAGTACATCACTCCTTAGCCTATAGTTTAAAGATCAGCATTTGTATCAGTGCTTAGGAACATCATGGTTTTTAGGGCAGTCCTGGGTCTTGTGACATTGGTCTTGTGAGAGACATCTGGTTATCCGGTCTGACCCCCACCCTTCTCGTGACTTGCAACTAGGGGCACCTGTATCCGAGTTACTTGCTCAGGCGCAAAAAAACAAGTTATTTTACAATGTGGGTTCCTGTAAAGAGGATCTATAAAGGTTATCTAGACCTGTTCCTCACATTCTTAATCTAGGAAAGACAAAGACAAAAGTTGGTCAGCGTTCATCTTGTTCAGGTCCTCATTCCCACACACACTTTACTTGATGTTCCCTTCTCTATCTGAGCTGCCTTTTCCTCCAGCATGTCACATGCTGGAGGAAAAGCCATGTCCTCTTTTAAGCCTGTTCTCACTCTCCTCTCTCTCTCTCTCTCTCTCTCTCTCAATATCCCTACTTAACTTTCCCCCCTCGGCTGGAGTGGTAGCACAGCAGCAGGGTGTTTGCCTTGCATGTAGCCAACCCAACCAATCCAGGTTCAATACCTCCGCCCCTCTTGGAGAGCCAGGCAAGCTACTGAGAGTATCTCGCCTGCACGGCAAAGCCTGGCAAGCTACCCATGATGTATTCGATATGCCAAACACAGTAACAATAAGTCTCACAATGGAGATGTTAAAGTAAAAAAAAAGGAAAGGCCCTCCCATTGATCATCGATTTGCTCGAGCGGGCCCAGTAACGTCTCCATTGGAGACTTTGTTGTTACTGTGTTTGGCATATCGAATACGTCATGGGGAGCTTGCCAGGCTCTGCCGTGTGGGCGAGATACTCTCGGTAGCTTGCCGGGCTCTCCGAGAGGGGCAGAGGAATAGAACTCGGGTTGGCCATGTTGGCTGCGTGCAAGGCAAACGCCCTACCACTGTGCTATCGCTCCTGGGCCCATTCGAGCAAATCGATGAACAAGGGGAGAACTGTGACAGTGACAGTGAACTTTCCCTCAAATGCTACTCCAAGCTCTCTCCATTCTGGATGACCTCATATTCTCTCTTGAGCATATATCAAAATCTATCTCTCTCTTTCCTGTCTTCTATTTCCCGAATAAATTTGTTTTACTTCACTGTTCATCTTCTTCTGAAATTCTCTTCCATGAGGTGAGGAAAGGTGATCTGAAAAGCTTGGGTAAGATTTAGGACTGACTTTCTTTTCCTGAAAAAAATTCAACCCTGGGCCATAGTTTCCTGAGAAAGGATGGCCTCCACACCCTGCAGATCAAGCTTTCAGCTACAGCTTGATGGCTGCTCAGGGTCATGTTTGTATGTGAGCATCCATGCCCTATAGAGGAAACCACAGTTTCTTATCAGTTCTAAATTTCCCAAGCACTTTCCTGGGTGACCAAGGTGGGTAGAGTGGGTGGTAGATTCCTTTCTTGAGGCTGCTGCCCTTTATTCCCGTTCACATCAGCCACCCAAGGAACCTTGCTCCTCCATTGGTAGGGTCAAGTCTACCCCTGGCAACTGTAACATCTCTCCAGCCCAAGGGTACTTTTTAAAAAATTATTGAATGTCCGGAAACTTCACCAGTAGCATTTCCTAGGAAATAGAGTTAAGACTTTCATATAAAAGTTATATTCTATCCTTGAATATCTTTTTCCTTATATATGACACACTTTTAATTTCTATTTCATATTAGTAATATTTTAATGATAATTTTACAACTAGTTTCTTGTTAATTTCTCTTTTGTTTGTTTTTCAAGCATGGCTTTTATATGTTTGATTGTGGGCTTAAATATTGATTAATTTAGTGAGGGTGGCACCCTATGTGACATTTACTCTGCTAAAATTTTCATTTGGTTCTAATATTTATTTTTATTTCTCATATTTATTTTCATGACAGAAAATTTTTCATTTCTTGCTTTAAGTTTTTGTTTAAACAATATTGTGCTGCCTGTATATTTTCTTAAATTATTGAGAACTTTGTTTTTTTTAAAAAAGTAGCATTATTGAAAGAAATTCACTTAGAAAGATGTGAGAGTCCAGAAGAAGAATACATGTTCAAGAGAGAACATGGGTTCTCCAGAGTGGAAAGATCTAGTGAGAAGTTTTAAACTCCTATTCATTAGGTTTGCTTTTGTAGCATATGTTTAAAATTCTCCTCCTCCTCTTCATGCCTCTCCTCCTCCTCCTCCCTCTCATGCACCCAAAGCTGAATGGCACACACGTCATCAATGAGTCACATACCAGACTCTAAACTGATTTGTAATTATGTTTTACATCACTTGGTTTTGTGATGGGCTGGAGCGATAGCACAGTGGTAGGGCGTTTGCCTTGCACACAGCCAGCCCGGTTGAGCAGGGTTCGATTCCTCTGCCCCTCTCAGAGAGCCCGGCAAGCTACCAAGAGTATCTCGCCCCCACGCCAAAGCCTGGCAAGCTACCCGCGACGTATTCAATATGCCAAACAGAGTAACAACAAGTCTCAAAATGGATACATTAATGGGCCCCCTCTAGCAAATCGATGAACAACAGGAGGACAGTGTTTTGTTGTTTTGTTTTGTGATTTCCACACAAAAGTCAAGTAAAAGTCAAGTAGTATTATGTTTTGTTGGTTTTTTTTAAATCAAATCAGAAATTAATGATTTTCTATCTATTTCGTTTGAGGGTCCACACTAGCAGATCCTAGGGCTTACTCTTGGCTCTGTGCTTAGGGATGACTCCTGGTAATTCTTACAGGGCCATATGCAGTGCCAGGGATGAAGTGGAGTTGGCCACATAGTGAAAGCACCCTGTCTCCAATACTGTTTCCCACCCCCCACTAATGACTTTAACCAACTCCAGGACTCCCTGTCTCCAGGTAATTTCATTTGAGAAAAAAATACTATTAATCTTAAACTACTATTTGGAAGGATGTCACTGTTAGATATGATAGTACATAATTCCTTTGTATTTTGGTTTGGGGACTATACCCAAAGATGCTCAGGGTTTACTATTGGTTCTGTAATCAGGGATTGTAGGATAACACTGTTTTTGACCTTCCTGCATAGCCTCAGGTAATATAGGTTTTTTGGGTTGCTCCCATCACAATGCTCCCATTCCTCTGTGTTTATTTGTAACTTCTTTCTTTGTTCTCTGTTGACTTATAAATATTGTTTTCTCTTCTCCCTAAGTCATTTGCATAGTTTATTTAGAGCAATGTCCTTTTTGTATGGACACAAGAAGACATGCTTTTGTAATGTGACTCTCAGTGATATTTCCCTCCTGGGCATCTGTTCTCTCACCTAAGCCTAGCTGCCTTTACTTCCTAGTGCCCCCAAATCCCAAAGAGGGACTGGATGGAACCAGGGCAAGCGATAAGTTATGTGTGTTAGGACGCGGATTGTGATCTCCCTTTAACGACTAAGAGACTCCAGAGACTGCAAACAGCAAGCAAGGTTTATTGTAAGACTGGCTAGCCAGTGTCGAGCCACATACACAGACACGCAGGTCAGATAGGTGAGGCAAGACCCTGAACTTCTTCAAAGGGAATCTTATATAGGCCTTCACTGGCCGTTACAGCAAAGCCCGCGCATTTCATACCCAATAGATTTGTAACAACATATACTTTCTTAACCAATACATTTAAAAGTACATCACTCCTTAGCCTATAGATTCGAAGATCAGCATTTATGTACATAGGCATTGTGGCTAGTGGGCATCTGGTAACTCTGACATTTGGTTATCACCTGGCTCCCTTTGATTCCATGGAAGAGGATAAGGGAAAAGTTCCTAACAGAGTTAACAGATAAGGAAGGGCCAAAAAATGGTTTCCAAATTTACATCCCAGCAGGGAAGAGTCAACAAATGGTTTCAGAATTTACATCCCAATAAGGAAGGGCTTCATAGCTAAGGCTCTACTAGAGAGCGGGCAGGAAAGGGAGAGTTACTAATTAAGGTAAAAGGTAAAGGCCCTCCCATTGATCAAAGATTTGCTCAAGTGGGCCCAGTAACGTCTCCATTGGAGACTTTGTTGTTACTGTGTCTGGCATATCAAATACTCTCGGTAGCTTGCCAGGCTCTCCGAGAGGGGCGGAGGAATCGAACTCAGGTCGGCCATGTTGGCCGCTTGTAAGGTGAACGCCCTACCCGCTGTGCTATCGCTCCAGCCCTAGTTACTAATTAGTAGAGTTTTAACTCTGGAATCTCCCTCGGGGTCCCAAAGGACCTTACATGAGCTACCCTCGTATCAAGATGGGCCTGGCCAAAGGGCCATAATGCTTAACTATAAGTTAAGAGCTTGGTCATGGACAAATGCTGTCATGATCCAAAAAGTAATAACTAGATTTGGTCCCTGCTAGGGTTAGAAATGATTAATCTGGCCAGAGTGCTGTAGTCTGAGTCTGTGGCAAGATGTTCTCAGGAGAGCTGCCTTACAAGTCTCAATGTTATCTCTTACTGTGTCCATACAAAAGTAAGTAGTATTGAGATGTTGATAGAGTTATTGGACTAGGGAAAAGAGGAAAACACTTTAAGGGGTATTTTTTTCTTGGGCAGTCAGGAAGGGCTTTGGAATATCCTAGGTGATGTTCCTTTTGAACTTGGTGGGCCCTCAGGAAGGGCTTTCTTATGTTTATTTGGCTACCTGACTTGGTGCTGAGTCAGCCCAGAGTGCTGGGGGGGAAGTGTTGGAGAGACAAGAGAGTTGGAGAGAGGAGAGAGCAGGGAGGCAAGATGGACTGCAGAGAGGCTAGCAAGGAGGACAGAGAGAGAAGAATGTAGAAGAATACAGGAGCAGCACATGGAGAGAGAGAGAGAGAGAGAGAGAGAGAGAGAGAGAGAGAGAGAGAGAGCCCATGCTGCGAGATGGAGCTGAGAGATGAGATGATCACTACTGATGGTACATTTGAGATCACATATGCTCTGGGTATCAAACTAGAGTCAGGCAAGACAAATGCCTTAACCCCTTGTTCTTTCTCTTTGGACCTACAATATGATTCCTAATTGAGAGTTGTATAACATGTAATGGAGTCGTAATACCTCCTAATATTGATATACAAAATATCATTGTGCTATCATTCACAAAATAAAAAAAGCATTTTAGGGATTAAAACATTATAAAATATTATAATCGCAAGTGGAGAGATAGAAGAGTGGTAGGACACTTTTTATAATGCATTCATTATAATAGGGACCAGAGGGATAGTACAGCAGGTAAAATGACTGACTTTCATGTTGCTGACCCAGGTTCAATACTCCCATACTACATATAGTCTGCTGAATACTATTAGGAGGGGTCCCTAAACACAAAGCCAGTATTTAGCCCTAAGTACATCAGTGTGTTTCTCCAAGCCAAATATATATATATATATATATATATATATATATGTATGTTCATCAATTTTCTCAAGCTGGCCCAGTAACATGGTGAAACTTGTTACTGTGTTTGGCATATTGAATACGTCATGGGTAGTTTGCCAGGCTTTGCCGTGCGGGCAAGATACTATCGGTAGCTTGCCGGGCTCTCTGAGAGGGGCAGAGAAATCCAACTCGGGTTGACCATGTTGTCTGTGTGCAAGGCAAATGCCCTACCCGCTATGCTATTGCTCCAGCCCATATGTCACTGTCACTGTCCTCCTGTTGTTATCGATTTGCTCGAGCGGGCCCAGTAACGTCTCCATTGGAGACTTTTTGTTACTGTGTTTGGCATATCAAATACATCACGGTTAGCTTGCCAGGCTCTGCCGTGCGGGCGAGATGCTCTCGGTAGCTTGCCCGGCTCTCCGAGAGGGGCAGAAGAATTGAACTCGGGTCGGCCATGTTGGCTGCATGCAGGGCGAACACCCTACCGCTGTGCTATCGCTCCAGCAACATATATATATATATATATATATATATATATATATATAATCTCACTTCTTACACTAGATCTCTATTCTGTTTGTTTATACAGATTAGCATCAATTTCATAAACTGTCCACCATCTATTTTTATTATTTTTTCTAGGGAAAACATAATCAACAGTAATGATCTCTGTTAGTCTTACAATTCTGATTTCTACTTTGATTTCAACTTTGCTATCCATTTCAGCAACCACCCTGTCTTATCTTTAGGAATCATAGTAGCACCTTGGAGATGCTTCAATATAGTACAACAAACTGAGTGGCTTAAACAACAGAGATTTTTTTCCTTACAATTGGGTGCCTTAAACAAGAACAGATGACTAGAGAAACTGTGGTATATACACACTATGAAATACCGCTCAGTTATAAGAAAAGGCAAACTCAAGCAATTTGCTGCTATCTGGATGGATCTGGAGAGTAGGATGGTGAATAAAGTCAATCAGGAGAGAGACAAATGCAGAAAAATCTCAATAATATATAGGATATAAATAAAAATAGTAAGAAATTATAAAACTAAGAAAGGGAACAAAAACTGAGAACTGGTATTTATCAGGAAGCTTAACATGATGGGGGAATGAATGATGTGATAGCAAATGAAAGGGGATACTCTGGTGGAGGGTATGGTGCTGGAATATTTTATGCATGAAAACTTACTATTAAGGGCATCTGAATGCCTTGGTGTCTAAAATTAAATTAAATTAAATTTTTGAAAAATATGGGCTCAAGGTTTTGCAAATATTATTCCTTTCAAAGGTTGTCAGGCAGAATCAATTCATACCTTCTACCTAGCTTCTGATGGTTGCCAATCAATCCTTGGCAATATTTATTTGTGACTGCATCATTCAAGTCTCTGTTTCCATAATAATGTTAATTTCCATGTGTCTAAATCTTACTCTAAAGACAACAGACATTAGTTTAGGACTTATTCATATTACATATGACTTCATCTCAACATGATTACATGTATAGAGACCATATTTCCAATTAAAGTCGCATTCAAGGAGGTGTGGGAGGGGAGCAGTTAAGATATCAACATGCATTTTGGAATAAACAAGCAGTATTTATGGGCTAAGACTTGGCTTCTATCATTATAGAATTTAATTCTTGCTGCAGTTAGGGATTCCAGTTCTATGGTAGTTAGAATTTCTGACCTAGTTAGCAAAAATCTCTTCAAAGTTACTGGGGCTTTTTTTTTACAGATTTATTTTTCACATTTTAGGTAAAAGGTGTGTTCGTAAAACCCTCTCAGTGAGTAGGGTCTTGTACAATAAAGCCATATTGACATTACAATATCACTAAGCTTTAGATACCTTTCTCTGAAGTATACCAAGTCCATTCTGAGATTTCAGTTTCATTTATTTTAAATCACCTTTGGGTTCATGTTTCAGTCAACCAATCAAATATACTTAGCACCATCTTAAGCCCTTCAAGCTAAAAGAGGAATACAGACTCTTTTCTTACTGGGTCCCTTTATATACTGAAGTATGTCTCCACTCAGCCACCCAAATTTATATGTTGAAGCCCTTATATCCTTACAATTGTGTAATTATGTTTTATAATATTTTAATATTTATAATACAGGCTTTCAAAATTTGGTGTAAGAGCATAAACTTAATAACTTTAGAATATTATCAATAAATTCAACCAATTTAACTTTATATGTCTTTCATCTTACCCCAATGTTTTCAAGATTGATTTCCAAACTTATTTTTTAGAATTCTGACCATATAAGTTGGCATATTCATGCAAGCTTTTTAGTCTGCATAGCAGTTCTTCATGGGTCAGATATTGTACTTCACCCTGTGAAGCCTGCTTATTTGGGCATGAATTTAGTCACATGTACAGAAGCAAAGCTAAGTGGTAGGGTAGGTACTAATGATCAGTAGTGCCTTAGAGGCAGACATCTCAGGGGTAGTACTTTGGATACTTGGATACATGTCTGGGAGGGCAGCTTCTACTGTTCAAGAAGTCTCAGCAGAACTTCAGGGTTAGTGCTTCTGAGTTTTATCATGATCTTCCCACAGGCTCGCATTCCAGTTTTTCAGACTCTCATTCTATCCCAATATATTTATTGACTTTATTAATAGAGATATTGCAATGTTTGGAATTCAGTTTGTATAATCCTGACTCTGGAAGGAAAATAATCTGCATTTGATTTTCAAAAAATTCTCAGCCCTGTGGCTATAGAAGATAAGAATTTCTTTGAGACAGACAAAGAAGGTTTTAAATCCAGTATGTAGACATTGAGCTGGGAATTCAATTCCCTGATCTCATACTTTCCCCTACTTTCTCTAGCACAGTTAGGAGCCACAAGCCAATTCTGTTGTACATCTCAGTTTGAATAAAATGTTCTAAGGCATCAAATACACAGTAATCAAGAAGCTTGTCTTGATGTATTTGATCAGGTGTATCCAATGGTGATAATTTGTATATCTTTTTTTTTAATTTATTGACTCACCGTGAGAAAGTTACAAGCTTTCATGTTTGGGTTATAATCACACAATAATCAAACATCCATCCCTCCACATCTTTATTGCCACAACATATTGCTTATATCCTCTATCACTAGAAATAGACTCATTAGTGCTCTTAGATATAACAAGATTATTGAACCATTTCCAGAAGACTCACCACAAATTCAGTTGTCACTGGAGTCATAGTAGGACATTTTCCTTGCACATTGCCAACTAGGGTTTGATCCCTGGCACCCCATTTGGTCCCTGAGCCTATCAGGAGTGATCCCTGAGCTCAATGCCAGGAATAAGCCCTGAGCACTGCCAGGAGTGGTCCCAAACCAAAATAAACAGTCAAGATGCAAAAGAGTGAATGGTTCTGTGAAGTCAGTTCAGTTAATTCACCGTTAAGATTCTATTTCTCTGAGAGTATCTTGGAAACAAAATCTGTAGCAGTTGAAGTTTAATAAAATAAGCAGACTGATTAAAATCTATATCTATATTTACATCAATATTTATATTAGAATTCCTCAGTAGTTGCACTACAGATATCTTGTGATAAGTCATTGTAAAGAATGAAGTAATTGTGGCTAAAGAATGTGACCTTGCAAACAGTCAACAGAGCTACAATCCCCAGCACCACGTATGGTTCCTGGAACGCACTTGAGTTTTGACCCAGGAGTAAACCTTGAGCACTGCTTAGTGTGACCCAAAACCAAAAAATGGAGCAACTGTTTGCACTCTTGTACTTTTTTAAAACAACATCCTATCCCTTCACTCAGTAGAAGTCAACAGCACAATTCCCCTACATTAACCCAGTTGTAAACAACAAAACATGTCTGTGGAGAGTGCCATATATTCCCTGAGAAACAAAATTGCCCATGGTGAGAACCTCTACTAACTCTACCATCACTCTCTGTGCCTCTATGTATATTTTCTTGAACCTGAGGGAGATTTGTCCGTGTATTTGGTCTTATGAGACTGTGTGAGCTAGTTAAGCAGTCTCTACGAGGCTATTTTCTTCACATACGAATCTAGGACTTCAAGTCCACAGGAAAAGCAGTGAGGACAGGAAAGTCACAAGCAGACTGTGACCAAGAAACTTGAGCTGGACTCAATGGGGGAGAACTAAAGCCTGTGTCAGTTTTCCCCACTGCCAACCTTGGTGTTGAAGATATCCAGCAGAAGACTCTTTATCACTTACACATGACCCAGGAGTTCAGGAAGTTGGATGAAGGGCTGAAGAGATAGTACAGGGGATTAAGATACGTGTCTTGCATGTGGCTGACCATGGTTTGATTCCCCAAACTATGTGTGGCTCCCTGAGCACAGAACCAAGAGTAAGCCCTGGTTGCTACTAGGCATGTCCACTTCACCCAAACAGAAGCTGAAGGAGAATCATGGTAAGGAACTGCACTTGAAGGCCCAACTACTGCATCACACTAACAAGATAAATTAGCAAATCAGCAAAAACATCTGTGAGCTACAAAATGCTTGTTCTTTCTTTCCAGCTTCTAGGTCTGCCATGAATCTCCCTTATGAGTGGCCTTTACTACAAAAATACAAGAGAATGAATTTTCAGAATTGTAGTTCAGTCTAGGGAAGTTGATTCATTTTACAAAGCCATCATTATTTTGTTAAAAGAAGGGTTCAAGATATTAATCAATTTGGGAAAATTTTAGTCAGACTAATTACAAAAGTAATTATGAACTTAAGTGGGTTAAAATAATTTTAAATGTGTAAGAAATTTCAGAACTCCATAAATTAAAATGTTGTTTTTTTCTTTATTTTTAATTTAGGGAGTGGGTGGGCTATACCCAGCTGTGCTCAAAGCTTACTTCTGGCTCTGTTCTCAAAGATCACCACTGGTGGTGCTTGGGAGACCATATGTGCTACCAGAATTGAACTGAGGCCCCATGCAAGGCAACCACCTCATCCTCTATACTATCCCTCTGGCCCTGTTTTTCTTTATTAATTAGTTCATAAAGGAATGAGTCTGGCAAAAATTTATGATCACTTATATTTTTAAAATGATCACAATCAAAGGAAAACAGACTAATATTTAATGTTAACAAGAACATTTGATAATTATCTCAGGAAAGAGTATAAATAGTTGGAACTGTTTTCCAAGGAATCCATGATAGCCTTTTAAGTGTGCCAAAGAGATATTTAACTCAGATACTCTGAAAATCAGCAACAATTTACACTTCAGAAGAAAAGCGTTCAGTTTCTGATTGAAAAGTATTCTGAGCATTTACTCAACGTGTATCAAGACTAACTCAACTTTTTCTTTATTTCCCAGAACCTACCTGAGGCTTTCAGCAAGCATGTAGCCACTGCCAGGTACATACCAGACATTCTTTGAGAGGCTTTCATTGTAATAAATAATAAAAGAAGGACACTTCTCTCAGCAAGTCTTCCAGAGACAAGATAGACAATCAACCAATAAACAAACATATACATATATATCATACTTATACCCACAAAGTGGTAGGTATTATGAGGGAAAACACAGCAGGGCAAAAGGATAGAGTAGTACAAGGTGAGGTGCTTATTTTTATTTTTTATTTAAGGAAAGTCCAAGAAAAAGTGACCTAAAAGGAGAGATCTGAATCAAATGAAGAAGTGAATGTGCAGGGACTTTGGAGAAGAAACATTCTAGGGTGAGGGAATCATGAATATGAAGGCTTAAATATTGGGGTGTTGGTACATTAGAGCTCCATCTAAGAGGCCTGAATGTCTAGTATAAAGTGAATCAGAGAAATAAATTTGGAGGATAGTAAAGAGAAATCCAGGAGTAGACTCAGGGACTCAGAATTTTAGTATCAAAGACCATTGTTGGAGTCTAATTAAAAAAGTAATTAGTAAAAATAAAGTAAAAAGTAAAAAGAAAAAAGTAAAAGTAAAGTAAAAAGAAGTCATAAAAGTATTTTAGGCAGAGTATCATGACTTCATTTAAAAAATAAATTTCCTGTTTGGTTTTGGGAAAACAATAGCAGAAACAAGGAGAACAATGAAAAAACTATTTGTATTAATCAAGGAGAAAAGGTAGCATTGATGGAAAAAACTTTATGGTCAGATCCTTGATTCTATGTACATTTTAAAAGAAAAATTGTGAGATCTTATGATAGACCCTATGTGGAGTAAAAGTGCAAATAGGGAGTCAAGTCAATGGAATTATAATGAAGAATTTCGTGTTAACTCTCTCTGTTCTTTCTCTCCCACACACTTCAATAGAGTATGACATAATTTATCTCTCTTTAAAAACTCATCAACTTTGTACTTAGTTTTATCTGCCTGTTGTAATTAGACTCCTAGTCCTATAGGCAAAGCACATCTGGTCCAACTTGACCTTGTGTAGTGTTTTCTTAAAACTACCTCCTTACTGACTGTTCCAGTGAATGCTCACTCTACCAGTCCATTCAGAAACCCTATTCTTCCCTGAGACTAATCATTATTCATTTAGATGTTAAACAGAAATTATATGATGTAGTTAATTCATATTCAGGTAGACTAATAGCCTAAATCAATTTTTTTCTTCTTCTCAGGAAGGTAATTTTAAAGAGCTTCGAAATTACCCAAATTAATCCTTTTCTTGTGGTGAATATAGTACTTTTAAGTAGTGATGGGTTCTATGATCATCTGAAAATTACACTTATTTGATGACTATCCCCCACCCACACACGTTTTATGCTGACTTAACTCAGAGATAAGGCTTTATTAAAAGGAAGATGTTAAGAAACGAATCATTATCTTTAAGAGGGAACTCACAAAGCTTGCTTACCATTATTATTAAAGAAGTGGAAAATGTGAACAAGACTAAGAAACACAACATATGCCCTAATTGGAGCAATAAGTTTGAAGTTCTTTCATAGCAGCTTATTATGGTATAGATGCTCAGGGAGAAATTTAGCACTTAGCCTGCTATATCATCTAAGTTGGGATGATAGTGTGGTCTCATTTCACTTTATCACCTTTAATTTTCAATTGGCATGACTGACATTTAGTTTCTATTATTCTTTCTATTTTTTGTTGTGTTTTGTTTTAAAGACACTCCTGGCTGTGCTCAGGGCTTATTCCTACCTCTAAACTCAGGGATATCTCCTAGAGGGTCACAGGGGATCATATGTGGTGCTTGGGATCAAACTTATGTTTTCAGCATGCAAGGCAAACACCATGCCTTCTGTGCTATTTTTCTGTCCCTCTCTATTGTTCTTTTTTGAAAAGTAAGTTTCTTGTTGAACAGCAAATGAGGTGGGGAAAGCGATATTGGATTGAAGTTTTCATTTCTGACCTATGCATGGTGGTGCTCAGGGGTTAGTCCTGGCTCTGCACTCAGGAATCACTTTTGGTGGGAGTCAAGGGACCATATTGGACGCTGGAACTGGGGATCAAACCTGGGTTGGCTGCATGCAAGGCAAGTATACTACCCACTCCACTGTACTATCACTCAAGTTCTGAAATTTGGATATTTTTATGTCATATCTATGCATATGTATATATATATATATATATATATATAGTTTTAGGTAAATAATATCACATTTTTAAAAGAATCTCCTTACTTGCTATCTCTTCTTTGGGGATAATATGAACAAAAAAATCCTAGAGGTTTCCTAACTTAAATCAGGTATTCATTAAGGAACTAGACATAGAAAAGCTAGAGTCAATTTCATTTATTTCAGTCATAACAATTAAACGATAAATTCTTAGAACTACAAACAATCTCAAATGAATGATGGTGCATGAAGAATAATCTGGCAATACTGTGTCAGACTGTTGATTTCTAATATATTAGCCATTCCATATTTTCCCTAGTTAGTATGCAGAGCCAAAAATGCATTTCCCATCCTATTATGTTGCTAAGTTTGGAGAGGTGACTAATACTTGTTCGACAGGTATTGTGATAAGTGGGAGGGAATTTTAGAAAAGCACCTTCAGGGAAAAATCTTCAGTTGGTCATTGTTTCCTTCACATCATATTCTTTTAATCTTGAATTTGAAGAAATTACTAGAACTCTAGAAGTCACCTTGAATTATGAAGTAACCTGGTATACAGAGGTCATTTGCTAAGGATATTATAGCAAAAAAAAGAGGATACTGTATCACTTAGGATTTGAAATTTTCCATGCTAGTATTATATTAAACTGTTTTAGACTTATTTTATAAAAGAAATAAATTTGCTGTTCTTTAAGCCAATTTACCAAAAGTTACAATTTTTGGTATACTGACATGTCCTTAGAAGTCAAGATTATTGGGACAAACTCTAATAAAATGACAAAAATACTTATAGCACAGCGGGTAGGGTGTTCACCTTACACGCGGCCAACATGGCCGACCCGAGTTCGATTCCTCCGCCTCTCTCGGAGAGCCCGGCAAGCTACCGAGAGTATTCGATATGCCAGACACAGTAACAACAAAGTCTCCAATGGAGACGTTACTGGGCCCGCTCGAGCAAAGCTTCTTTCCAAGCTATTTCTGCCATTGACAGACCAGATCATCAACAAAATGGTTATGAAGGCAGGCCCAAAAGTTATCTATAATCCCAGCAACATGGAATTATACTCACTGACTTGTCTACAGTCACTACTAAATGCCCAATATGCCAATAGTGGTAAATAGTAAATCTCCACTTCCCAGGGTGGTGAGTCAGCTCCCTGATGGCAGATTTATCACATTTGAAACGATCACGATCACGATCATCCTGTTGTTCGTTGATTGCCTCGAGCAGGCCCCAGTAACGTCTCCTTCGTCCTAGCCCTGAGATTTTAAAAGGTGCCATAATCAAGGCTCTTTCAGGGTTAGGAGAATGAGACCCACCATTGTTACTGGTATTTGGTATATTGGGTACGCCATGGGGAGTTTGCCACACTCTGCTGTGTGGGCAGGTAACATTCAGTAGCCTGCCAGGTTGTCCAAAGTAAGAATGAGATAATAAGATGTCGTGCGGCCGCGAATGCCTGCCACTGTTTTTTTTTTTTCCTGAATCATTCAGAGATACTCAATTTCTACTCCTGGTAAGGGCACTCCTGGATGGGCTGGTGATGAAACCAAATATTTTTTTTATGAAAAGCATAAACTATAGCCCTTTGAGCTATCTCCCATGTGATTATACATTTTAACCATATTTATATGACATAAAATAATGAGTAAAAATAAATTGGAAGAGAGTGAATATTACCTGAAGACATAGAGAGTTTCTTTGTTTTCCTGTTAAAAGAAATAGAATTATTTTACTTTTTTGTATAGAACTGTATTTGGAAATTAAATTGGTTCAAGGAGTTGACTTCAATTCAAAATGGAGGGTCAGAGAAATGATACAGAGGTTAAGGCACTTGACTTGCACGTGGCCAGCCTTGTTTTGACCCCCAGCACTGACTATGGCACCTGGAGCACTGCCAGGATTGGCCTCTAAACACAGAGTTGAAGTTAGCACTGACCACCACCTGGTTTGAGTTTAACCATCTCCTCACCAAACAAATAAATTCAAAATTGACAAGAATGATGGCAATAACTTTTTAATATGCCAATTTGCTGACGTTTTATTACATTTCCCAAATATTTATCTCATTGCTTCGTGTCAGTTTAGGGCACTAGTGTATTCTTTATCAAGTGTCAACTATTTTTAGTTCAATCATATCATACCTATGGGTGGCAGGATAAAGGTCCTAAATATATTCACTTTCTAATTCATGGTCTGTAATATGTCATATGGTGAAGATGGATCACAAAAGATGGGGAGATTATCTGTGTGCCTATTTTTGTTAGGATGCTTAATAGAGAAATTAGAGATTAAAGGGTATCAGAATGATTTGATATGGGAAAAAATCTTGGCAATCATTATTGTCTTGACTATTGAAGAAGACAAAGTCAAGGAATACAAAGTAACCTTCAGAAACTGGAAAAGATCAGAAATTGGATTTTCCCCTAGAGCTTTCAGAACAGAACAAATTTAAGCCTATCCTTAATTTTTAATCCACTGAAATCCATTTCAGAATTCCAATATCCAGACCCTTTAGAACATAAATTTAGTAATTTTAAGACATTAGAATTCTCTTAAAATTTGCTACAGCAGCAGTAGGAACTGAATTCAGCACATTTTATCTGCTTCCCCTTACTCACTCACTTCCTCATTATTCTTCTTGGGTCACTACAAAAATAAACTATTTGCACCTAAATCCTTCTTTCAGTTATGTTTCAGGAAATATTAAATGATACTACCCCTTTCAATAAATTCTACTAAAATGACCAAAGTTATGTAAAAATATAATATAATCTATATAATGATTAGGGAAATAGGATAGGTACTATTAATACAGGACAAGAAATCATTGTGTAAATGGTTTGGATTGATGAAAGAGACAACTGCATATTTCAGCAAGATTGCCTGGTAAATATAGGAAGTAAGGAATTATTATTTCACAGAATAAGGCAAATCTTTAACTCTGTGAAGGATAAGGATAATGATAATGTATTTTAAAAGAAAGGAACTTTCAGGACAAAGTAGGTGTGATGAATGTCAAAATATACAAGGAATCATACAAAGTTCTTAAAAAAGATTAAATACAGGGGCTGGAGAGATAGCACAGCGGGTAGGGCCTTTGCCTTGCACGTGGCCGACCTGGGTCGATTCCCAGCATCCCATATGGTCCCCTGAGCACCACCAGGAGTAACTCCTGAGTGCAGAGCCAGGAGTAACCCCTGTGCATTGCTAGGTGTGACCCAAAAAGCAAAAAAAAAGATTAAATACAACATTTATTCTCAACTTTCTATTAATACAAATAATAGAAAGTAAATCCTTAATCTTATTAAATGTTTGTATGGATAAATCTGTCAGGAATTTGAGCTCCCAGAGTAGTTTTAGAACAAAAATCAGAGAAGAAATAACTCTTTATAAATTAATTTGCTTTCTTACCAATTATAATTGCCATAAATTAATTTGCTTTCTTACCAATTATAATTGCCAGTATTTGCTTCACACGCATATACATACACATACACACAGAATTTGGTTGGAGGTGGGTTTGGTACACAGATGAAGGTGTTCAGCACTTATTACTGGCTCTCTGCTCAGAAATCACTCCTAGCAGTGCTCCAGGGATCATAGGTATAGCAGGATTGCAACAATGGTTAGCCACATGCAAGGCAAGCACCTTAACACAAATTATCTCTTTGACTCAGAAGAACAATTTTTTAAGAATTTGCTTTATATGATTCTGGAGACTTACAAGCCTAGTAAATTAAGACTTAGCAAGGTAAACTAGACGATTGGAGACCCAGAGGATAGTTGCAGTTCAAGTCAAAAAATCATATGCTGACAGAATTCTCTTTGTCAAGAGAGGTCAAGTTTTTTAAAAATAAATAAAACTCTTTAACGTTTTGGGTGAGAACCACCCATATTTTGATAGGTAATCTATCTTACTCAGAATGTGCTAATTTAAACATTAACCGAATCTACCCTCACCCCCCACCAAAAATACCCCTTAAATATTTAAAATGCTTTTTTTGAGTGGTTGTGTATGTGTGTGGGGAGATACTCCAGGGACAGTACACAGGCCAAGTGTTACACCACTGAGTTATACCCCAATTTTTAACCAAATCCCTGGGCACCATAGCCCAAATAATTTGACACATAAAATTAACCACAATACTAGCTCCCACTGGAAAAATAAAATTCTTTACTGACATATGAATAGCATACAACTGGTGTGAATAAGCTAGAGTGTAAAGAGAATCTGAAGCCATTGTAAATAGTACAAAATCTGTTGATCTGCACCCATCAGGCTTATACATGCAATTACTGAAAAGAAACCATTTGGAAAATCAATCAGTATTCTTGTCTTTTCTTTCATGAAACATTTTCACATTCCAATTTCATGGAAACTAGAAGATTTGGATCCATCTCAAATTTCAGTTAGCAATGAATTGGAGTTTTATTGGTAAATCTGAGGCTATAAAGAAGAAAAAAACAGTATACTTTGGAAAAATACTCTGAGCAAAATAAAACGGACTTTTGGGGATTCCAAATAAGTATATCCATGTGAAACTGTTTTTTATGAAGAAAAGTTAGATGAAATATCTAATTTGCATGCTCAATAAGATTTCTTGGAAAGAATATAACATTACATCAGTATAGTATTACATCAGAGAAGATGGTAGTCAGATAAAAGCTAGGATTACAATGGAGGCAGTAAAGAACAGACTGAAAACAAAAATAAAAACCAAATATCAAAATACTTAGGAAAATGATAAAGAAATAAAACTTATAAAAATAAAACTAATAGCAATAAAATGGTATGTTTTCTCTTATATTTTCCACAATATCAGATGATGCAAATTAAACATTGTAGGAATTTCAAGAAAACAGTCTGTCTGTACTTCCATATCATTTCCTCATTTCCTGCCCAGATTCTTTGTTCCTAAAGGTTTTTCTGTATAGCTGGCTTCAAGGGTCTTCCTCACTGGGTAAGAGACAACAGCTCCTACATATACAGCTCTTCAGTTTACACTGGCACCTTTGTTACAACTCTTTCCAAGATCTGAAACTACTATTTTCTTTGAACTTTTCAGACTCAGGATGGGTAATAGATCCCTAATTGCTTTATTCTAAGTGCTTCACCATCTCCTGTTTCCTTGAACTTTTTCTCTGCCTTTGTGATTTATTAAACTTTACTTAATGACCTTGTCTGAGAATTGTCAATATAATCCCAGTAGCATACTGTGATCATACCTTACTTAATCACTAATTTAAAAAGACAGCAAGAATAGAGGAAATGCCTGAACTGACCTGGCATATCTGATATGGACCCAAGAAAGCCAAGGTATTCTCTCTTTAGAGACTTTTGTTGAGGTTGATGGCACATGGTGCCACCTTGGCTCGTGGATTTAATTAAGCTGAAGCTTATTAGTACTCGGCAGGTGTTTAAAAGGTGTTTCTTTACCTGTCCATTAAAAATGTGGGTAAAGCCACAAAGAGGCCTCCACAACCCACACCAGGCTGAATTCATCAGGACACCACAGCACAGGGACAGGGGGCAGGTGAGCCCATTACCCACCCCAAAGGAGCTCCAGCAGTCAAAACCCCCAGAACCCAATTGGCAACATGCTCACTCAATGTCCACAGGCTCAGGACCAGCCTTCCACATATGAGGATGAATCTGCTGAAAAACTCAGGTATGCGAGTTTTGTGACCAAAATCTCCAACCTCCCATAGAATTGGGAATGAGCCAACTCCCACTACCCCCATCTCCCTGTTCTTCCAGGGCCTGGAGGAAAATGTCTGAAGATTGTTGTATCTTCTTGGAGTCGTTGAGCCCTAGTATAAGAGATTATTAACACATTACAGGTTGATTCTTGTATGCACACACACATGCACACATATATACATATATAGAGAGAGATTGATTGATTAATTGATTGATTGAGATCAGTTGCCATCTACTTTTTACCCCATCAAATGTAGTGTGCTACTTCCGGTACATCAGTGGCACAGAGTATAGGATGTCACGGGGCTCCAGGAGTTCTAAAATTTTAAATAGAGTGGCACAGCTTGGAGGTAAATGCATCTCTGCAGCTTGTTGCTCCGTTCTGAGATTTATTTGTGAGTCTCTGGTTCATGGACATTAATTAGCTTATATTGCACCCAGAGGCAATTTGTGGGCATGACCTCCAGGCCCTGGAAGAACAAGGAGATGGGGTTAGTGGGAGTTGGCTCATTCCCAATTCTATGGGAGGTTGGAGATTTTGGTCACAAAACTCTCATACCTGAGTTTTTTCAGCAGATTCATTCTCATATGTGGAGGGCTGGTCCTGAGCCTGTGGACATGGAGTGAGCATGTTGCAAATTGGGTTCTGGGGGTTTTGACTGCTGGAACTCCTTTGGGGTGGATAATGGGCTCACCTGCCCCCTGTCCCTGTGCTGTGGTGTCCTGATGAATTCAGCCAGGTGTGGGTTGTGGAGACCTCTTATTGGTTTACCCACATTTTTAATGGACAGGTAAACACCCTTTAAACACCTGCCGAGTACTAATAAGCTTCAGCTTAAATAAATCCACGAGCCAAGGTGACACCATGTGCCATCAACCTCATCAAAAGTCTCTAAAGAGAGAATAGCTTGGCTTTCTTGGGTCCATATCAGATATGCCAGGTCAGTTCAGGCATTAACTCTATTCTTGCTATCTTTTTAAATTAGTGATTAAATAAGGTCATGCAAATTGCCTCTGGGTGCAATATAAGCTAATTAATGTCCATGAACCAGAGAATCACAAATAAATCTCACAACGGAGCAACAAGCTGCAGAGATGCATTTACCTCCAAGCTGTGCCACTCTATTTAAAATTTTAGAACTCCTGGAGCCCCGTGACATCCTATACTCTGTGCCACTGATGTACCGAGAGTAGCACACTACATTTGATGGGGTAAAAAGTAGACAGACATTTTCCTCTAGGAAATTTTTTGGATCATTTTTAGCAGATTACTCTGTTTTAAAAGCAATGCAAAATAAATTATTTATGATTTGCCTTTGGGGAAGGCTTGGGTGGTGATGAGAAAATTCAAAATAATGGTGGTGGGAAGGTTTAATGATGGTGGGTTTGGTATTAGAATGTTGAACGTAATAATGTAATAAATTATTGTGAACAACCTTATAAAAATTAAAATTAAAAATTAAAAAACATTTAGGTAAAGAGCCTGTTCAGAAGAGAACTGAAACCAGAGAACGCTGCAAAGAATATGATTTAGGTGTGATAAATGAGGTGTAGGGAGTGGAAAATGAAAAAAACCTATATTTTCAAAGTTCTTTGTGCTTCATGAAATCTATGAGGCACAGTAGACATTTATTTATCAAACGTTGCTTTTCCCATCATTCTATAAACTATCTTTCTTTTCTTTTTAATCTCAGATCCTGACTGTTTATGTTATGCTAGAAATAAACCTCATTTTTCTAATGTAAGAAAGATTCTCATGTCTTTGTGGAGAGGGCAATACAATAATAGAGCAAGTATAAAGTACTTGTCTTGCAACATGACTGACCCGGGTTTGATCCGCAGCACCATATATGGTCTCCCAAGCCCCTCAAGTAGTGATCCCTGAAAGCAGAGCCAGGAGTAAGCCTTGAACACCACAGGGTGTGGTCCCCAAATAAAACAAAACAAAAAGTTCCTTCCTAGCCCCTACTGCATTGGAACTCTTGGTGAACACACTGTGTGTGTGGAGTCGAGGAAGCTCCTTTACAGAGAAAAGAGTGAAAAGAAGGTAGAGGATGCCTTGATGGTATACTAGCTTCTTGTTCCTTTCTTTTTTTCCTTTTTGTAGTCCAGCTATATTCTAATCCTTGAGACCTCAAAAATACCTCAGTATCCTGAGACAGTTCTCTACAGTAGCACAGATCATGTGCTGTGATGTTAAGTTGCTTGGATTTGACCCCTCAGTACTAGCGACCAGACCATTTGCAAGTTCCAGTGTTACTTTAAGTTTTTTTTCCTTCATCTTTAAAAAGGGAGACAGGCTTTTGTTCCACTGTGGAGAAGCCTGTGTTTTCTCTAAAACATTTCTCTCTTTCTTTTTATTTCCCTTAGCAGGTTTTTAAGTAAATTTCTTTCAGCAAACTACTTTCCCACTAAAAAAAGGAGATGATATTAGACCCTATCATATAATTGTGGTGCATATAGAATAAATTAATATTTTTTTAATTTGGATACTTTTATTTTAAAAAAAACAGTCCCATGCATACTATACTCCACTCAGACACAATACCTAACCCATGAGCAGATTCTTTCTCTCCCAGTAGTATACTATTAAACCAATTGTATTTTCCTGATCAGCACCATTGAGGTGATCTATCTATGAACACCCACCCAATCTTCCCCCCTTCAATTTGATAAAATTATTAGTTTATTTGGGCTGGAGCGATAGCACAGAAGTAGGGCGTTCGCCTTACAAGCGGCCAACATGGCCGACCCGAGTTCGATTCCTCCGCCCCTCTCGGAGAACCCGGCAAGCTACTGAGAGTATTCGATATGCCAAACACAGTAACAACAAAGTCTCCAATGGAGACGTTACTGGGCCCACTCGAGCAAATCGACGATCAACGGGAGGGCCTTTACCTTTACCTTTATTAGTTTATTTGAAAGCATCTTTTCTTTGTTGAGAATCTATCCAGCCCTCTTTCTATCTATAAAGACCATCCTTTCATTTCATACAAACCCTTGAAAGCCTACTTACTTACTCACTTGACTTGTAAAAAGCTGGGATCCTAGAAGAGTCTCTGGAACCAGTTAGGAAAGAGATTGAGAACTCAGAAACAAAGATATTCACCACAGTCAAATCCCACCCCTATCTTTTGTCTTAAGGAAACCAAACCCTTCTTCTAGCAAGCTTAACCAAAGGAATACTTGTTAAGGTGGGGAGTGGAAGTTAGGCTCAGAGTGATAGTACAGTCAATAGGGTGCTTGTTTTGCAATCAGCAGACCTGGATTAGATCCCCAGGACACCATATGGCCCCTGATCCACACCAGAAGTTATCCATGAGTGTAGATCCAGGAGTAAGCCCTGAGTAAAGTTGGGTCTGGTACCCAAATCAAAATAAAAAAAAGAAGAAAAGAAAGAAAAAAGGAGTGTGGAGATACAATGCAATAAAGGAGAGGGCTTGTTTTATACACCAGTGTTTTGATTATTTCAAAATGTAGAGCCAAAAAATGTAGAGCATGATCTTCTTAGCATGATATTTCTATGCTATTTTTGCCTTTCACTAGTTATAAGAATTTAGAAAAATTACTCAAGATTATATTTTTGTCTTTTTTTTGTTTTGCATCTGGTGGCGTTCAGAGGGTGCCAGGAATTTAACTGAGGCTTCCTGCATGCAAAACATGTGTTCCAGACTGTTGAGCCATCTCTCTAGCCCAGCACTAAATTACTTATTTGTAAACTTTGTATAATAATGTGACTCATAGAGAACCCATAATTATTTTTAAAATAAAGAATGCTAGCTAAGTATTTTTCTATTTAGTTACTATTACAAACTTCATATTCAGGTGACCAACATATCAAGTGCTCAAATTAAAGTTGGGAAAATGATAGAGATATAGTTTATACTCTCTTGTTAAGAGATATGTGACTCAGCAACAATCATATTTTCCATAATTCGTAACATCTCAGCCACAGGTTGTTCTTCTTATAGATGTATTGCTTTAATTTATTGAAGTCTTAAATTTTCACTTGATGTTGGTAATAATATTTATGCATCAATAATGCCTTAATCCAGAAGGAACTACTGAAGTTAATTTTAGTCAACTGGTAGGTGTTATGTGAGGACTTAAAATCCACAAAGTAAATGAAAACCTAGAAACCTGACTATATTTTGTTTAAAGTGCTTATAAGAAAATAATTGAAGAACTGATTGAATGCTAAAAATAAAGCTAAAAGAATGTAGTTGTACCACTTCCAGAATATGCCTATTTGGCAGAAAGACTTTTTAAAAGTGGTTGTTGTTCGTTGCTGTTGTTGTTGTTATTTGAGCCATACTTGGTGGTGCTCAGGGGCTATTACTAGTACAATGCTTGGTGGTTTTTCCCTGAGACTTGAGAGACCATGTGATGCCAGGAATCAAATCTGGGCCTGTTGCGTGCAAAGAACATGTTTGGTCAATAGAGTTATCACTCTGGTGTCTGAGCTGGTTATTTTTTTTTTTATTAGTGAAGCACCATGAGGTACAGTTGTAGATTTACAAATCCTTGTGCCTGAGTTTCGGTCATACAATGATCAAATACCCATCCCTCCACCAGTGCCCATTTCCCCCCACCCCCCCTCCCACCCTGCCTCTGTGGCAGGGCATTCCCCTTTGTTCTCTCTCTCCTTTTGGGTGTTGTGGTCTGAAAAAGAGGCATTGAGTGGCAATCATGTTCAGTCCATAGTCTACTTTCAACATGCATTTCCCCTCCTGGGAGGATCCTCCAAACACCTTTCATTTGGTGTTCCCTTCTCTATCTGAACTGCCCTTTCCCCTAGAATATCCGGCTGGCCTCTAAGCTATAGAGTAATCCTCCTGGTGTTGATCTCAGCTATTCTTAGGTATTGATCTCATATTTTGTTGCTTTATATCCCCCAGATGAATGCAATTTTTCTATGTCTATCCCTCTCTTTCTGACTCATTTCGCTTAGCATGATACTTTCCATATTGTACCACTTGTATGTAAATTTCATGACTTCATCTTTTCTAAGAGCTACATAGTACTCCATTGTGTAGATGTACCAGAGTTTCTTTAACCAGTCATCTGTTCTTGGGCACTCAGGTTTCTTCCAGTTTCTGGCTATTGTAAAGAGTTCTGCAATGAACAAACAAGTGCAGATGTCATTTCGACTACACATTTTTGCCTGTCTGGGGTATATTCCCAGGAGTGGTATTCTGGGTCAAATGGGAGCTCAATTTCTAATTTTTTGAGAAACGTCCATACTGTTTTCCAAAAGGGCTGAACTAGTCAATATTCCCACCAACAGTGAAGGAGTGTCCCTTTCTCGCCACATCCGCGCCAGCATCAGTTGCTTTTGTTCTTTTGAATGTGGGCCAGTCTCTGAGGTGTGAGATGGTATCTCATAGTGGTTTTGATCTGCATCTCCCGGATGATTAATGATGTAGAGCATTTTCTCATGTGCTTTTTTGCCATTCGGATTTCTTCTTTGAGAAAGTTTCTGTTCATTTCATTGCTCCATTTTTTGATGGGGTTGGATGTTTTCTTCTTGTGGAGTTCCACCAGTATTTTGTATATCCTTGTTATCAACCCTTGTCAGATGTGTATTCGGTGAATATCCTTTCCCATTCTGTAGACTGTCTTTGTATTTTGGTCACTGTTTCTTTGGAGGTGCAGAAGCTTCTTAATTTAAGATAGTCCCATTTATCTATCTCTGTTTTTACTTGCTCGGCCAGTGGTGTGGCATCTTTGAAAGTACCATTAGCCTCAATGTCATGGAGGGTTTTGCCAACTTTGTCTTCAATGTACCTTATGGTGTCTGGTCTGATGTTGAGGTATTTAATCCATTATGATCTTATTTTTGTACATGGTGTTAGGCCGAGTTCTGAGCCCATTTTTTTTGTATGTAGCCGTCCAGTGATGCCAGCACAATTTGTTAAAGAGGCTTTCCTCACTGCACTTCACATTTCTTGCACCTTTATCAAAGATTAGATGATCATATGATTGAGGGGAGATGTCAGTGTATTCAACCCTGTTCTATTGGTCTGCAGTTCTGCTTTTGTTCCAGTACCACGCTGTTTTAATTATTACTGCTTTGTAGTAGAGTTTGAAGTTAGGGAGGTTGATTCCTCCCATTTTCTTTTTCCCAAGAATTGCTTTAGCTATTCGTGGGGGCTTATTGTTCCATATAAATTTCAGGAGTGTTTGCTCCATTTCTTTGAAGAATGTCATGGGTATCCTTATAGGGATTGCATTGAATTTATACAATGCTTTCGGTAGTATTACCATTTTGACCATGTTAAGTCTCCCGACCCATGAGCAGGGGATATCTTTCCATTTGCTCATGTCCTCTTTTATTTCCTGAAGTAGCGTTTTGTAGTTTTCTTTGTACAGGTCGTTTACTTCCTTAGTTAAGCTGATTCCTAGGTACTTGATTTTCTGGGGCACAATTGTGAACGGGATTGTTTTTTTCATGTTGCTTTCTTCTCTCTCACTGTTTGCGTATAGGAAAGCCATGGACTTTTGGGTATTGATTTTATAGCCTGCAACTTTACTATACGAGTCTATTGTTTCTAGGAGTTTTTTGGTGGAGGTTATTGGGTTCTCTAAGTAGAGTATCATATCATCTGTGAATAGTGAGAGCTTGATTTCTTCCTTTGCTACCTGAATGCCCTTAATATCTTTTTCTTGCCTAATCGCTATTGCAAGTACTTCCAGTACTACATTGAACAGCAGTGGAGAGAGTGGGCATCCTTGTCTCGTCCCTGATCTTAGAGGGAAGGCTCTCAGTTTTTCCCCATTGAGGATGATGCTTGCTGTAGGCTTGTGGTAGATGGCTTTAACTATGTTGAGGAAAGTCCCTTCTATACCCATTTTGGCTAGGGTTTTCATCATAAAGGGGTGCCGGACCTTGTCAAATGCTTTCTCTGCATCTATTGATATGATCATATGCTTTTTATCTTTTCTTTTGTTGATATGGTGGATTATGTTCATTGATTTCCGAATATTGAACCATCCTTGCATCCCTGTGATGAATCCTACTTGGTCATGGTGTATGATCTTTTTGATGAGTAGTTGGATTCTATTTGCTAGTAGTTTGTTGAGGATCTTTGCATCTGTGTTCATCAGGGATATCGGCCTGTAATTTTCTTTCTTTGTGGTATCTCTGTCTGCTTTTGTTATCAGTGTGATATTCGCTTCGTAGAAACTATTCGGAAGTATTTTTGATATTTCAATTTCGTGGAAAAGCTTAAAGAGGATTGGGAGTAAGTCTTCTTTAAAGATTTGGAAGAATTAACTAGTGAATCCATCCGGACCAGGGCTTTTGTGCTTGGGGAGACGTTTTATTACCATTTCAATTTCCTTGATGGTGATAGGTCTGTTCAGATCTTCCAGGTCTTCTTGGTTCAGCCTTGGGAGTCTGTAGGAGTCTAGGAATTTATTCATTTCCTCGAGGTTTTGATGTTCTGTGGCATAAAGCTTCTCAAAGTACTCCCTGAGGATCCTTTGAATTTCTGTAGTTTCTGTTGTGATGACCCCCTTTTCATTTCTGATTCGGTTTATTAGTGTTTTCTCTCTCCCCTTCTTTGTGAGTTTTGCTAGAGGCTTATCGATCTTGTTAATTTTCTCAAAGAACCAGCTCTTGGTTTCATTGATCTTTCGGATTGTTTTTTGGGTTTCCATCTCGTTAATCTCTGCTCTGAGTTTTATTATTTCCTTCCTCCTGTTCAGGTTGTGCTCCTTTTGTTGGTCCTTCTCCAAGCTCTTTAGCTGTGAGGTTAGTTTATTTATGTGGGCTCGCTCCTCCTTTCTGAGGAATGCTTGTAGAGCTATAAACTTTCCTCTTAACACAGCTTTTGCTGTGTCCCATAAGTTTTGGTAACTCGTGTCCTCATTTTCATTCGTTTCTAGGAATCTTTTGATTTCCTCTTTGATTTCCATTCTAAGCCACTCGTTGTTCAATAGCGCACTGTTTAATTTCCAGGTGTTTGATTTAGTTTTCTGTTTTTGTGTGTGATTTACTTCTAATTTAAGCGCATTGTGGTCTGAGAAGATTGTTGATACAATCTCTATCTTCTTAATTTTATGGAGATATGTTTTGTGGCTCAGCATGTGGTCTATCTTGGAGAATGTTCCATGTACGCTTGAGAAGAATTTGTATTCAGCCTTTTGAGGATGAAGTGTCCTGTATATATCTACTAAGTCCCTTTCTTCCATTGTTTCCCTCAGATTAAGTATGTCCTTGCTAAGTTTGAGTCTGGTTGATCTATCCAGAGGTGACAAAGCGGTGTTGAAGTCTCCCACTAGTATTGTGTTGCTATTGATGTCTTTTTCCAAATCTATGAGTAGTTGTTTTAAGTACTTTGCTGGTCTCTCATTAGGTGCATATACATTTATTATTGTAAGTTCTTCCTGTTGTACAGATCCTTTGATCACTAAGAAATGGCCTTCACTGTCTCTTATGACCTTCTTCACTCAGAAATCGATGTGGTCTGATATTAAGGTGGCTACCCCAGCTTTTTTATGGGAGCTGTTTGCCTGTAGGATTGTTTTCCAGCCTTTGACTCTGAGTCTGTGTTTGCTTTGACTATTAAGGTGTGTTTCTTGCAGGCAGCAGAATGTTGGGTTCGATTTTCTAATCCATCCAGCCACTCTGTGTCTTTTAATTGGTGCGTTTAGCCCATTGACATTGAGAGAGTTTACTGTTATGGGATTTTGTCCCATTGTTCTGTTGCAATTAGGTGTATTTCAGGGGCCTGTCCTGTCTTAAAGTAGCCCATTTAGTTGTACTTGTAACCATGGTCTTGAGTCTATGAAGTTCCTGAGCTGTTGTTTGTCTGTGAAACTGTGTGTTGTTCCTTCTATTATGAATGAGAGTCTCGCTGGGTTTGGAGAGTCATTTATCTCATTGAGTTTTCTCACTATGTCCCACCACTGTTTTCGGGCCCTGAGGGTTTCATCAGAAAAATCAGCTGTGAATTTTAAGGATGCTCCTTTGTAAGAGATTTCTTTTTTCGATCTTGCTGCTTTCAGAATTTTGTCTCTGTCTAAAGTTTTGGTCATTTTGATCAGGATGTGTCTTGGGGTATTTTTCTTTGGATTTCTTCTAGCTGGTACCCTTCGGGCCTCCTGAATGTGGTCACAAGTTTTCTTCAGCTCTGGAAATGTTGTAGCAATGATGTCTCTGACATTTTCTTCTTAAAAATATGGAACGCTTCACGAATTTGCGTGTCTTCCTTGCGCAGGGGCCATGCTAATCTTCTCTGTATCGTTCCAGTTTTAGTATATGTGCTGCCGAAACGAGCACTGAGCTGGTTATTTTTAAGAAACACAGAGTGATATCACTTATCTATAGCATATAGAATAATTTGATCACTTGATATCACTTTACTCATCGATTTGCTCTAGCGGGTGCCAGTAACGTCTCCATTCATTCCTGTTGCATGCTAACGTAGCCCAGTGGCATCTGCTCATTCTAGGAACATCAAGAGCCTCAAACTGATCGTTCAGGGTCTTGACGAAGAAGTTCTGACCATCTTGTAGGTGGGCGTCCACGCAATCTTTTGACATCCTGTGGAATTCAGTCAGTAATGGCTCTAGTCCAGTGGTCGTCTCTAAATCTCATTACGTGTCCATCCCATCTGATTTTCGATGCCTTAGTAAACGAGACAGCATCCCTGATTCTTTAGCATTGATGGAGGTCGGAACTCTGGATTCTTTCTCTCATTTGAGTGAAGCGTGATACTCCAAGCATAGCTCTCTCAATTCCTCTTTGAGAGACCCGAATAGCATACTCATGCTGTTTTCATAGGGCCCAAGTCTCTAAGGCATATGTTAATGCAGGAAGAACAGTGGAATCAAAGAGATGTGCTCGAAGCTGGAGATTCTTCGTCCTTTTAGCTATTTCTTCAATGCTCTTGAAGGCGTTCCAAGCCACTCTCTTCCTCCTGCACAACTCAGGCGCAAGGTTCATTTGTCATGTTGACTTCTCTACCTAGGTACACATAACTGTTGCATTCGGAGATGGTCATTCCATTGAGAGTGAATGGAACATCAGGAACAAGACTGCTTCTCATGAACATTGTCTTTGTGAGATTCAGCTGTAATCGACCTTTCCACAGTAGAATTCGGTCAGCATTTGTGCCACTTGGCTGATATTTGGTGTTATTAGAACGATGTCATCAGCAAAGCGGAGGTGGTGTAGTTGCCAACCATTTATCTTCACTCCCATTCCTTCCCATTTCAGTCGTCACATGACGTTCTCGAGGTTGACACTGAAGAGTTTCGGTGAAATAGCATCACCCTGCCAAACCCCTCTAAATATCTAATAGAAAAATTAGATGAAGAAATTTAACATATTAAAGGGGACATGCCTAGATCACCCTTGAGCCAGAGCTTAGAAAGGACAGAGAATAAAAGAAATGGATGACGGCAGGAAGATGAGAAGAGGAAGTAATGTGGGAACAGGGGTTAGGGCTTTGGTTATACTGGTGATATGGGACAGTGGTATAGCTATATATTTATTTTTTTTATAATTTATTTATTTATTGAATCACTGTGGGAAAAGTTACAGAGCTTTCGGGTTTAGGTCTCAGTCATGTAAATATCAAACACATTTCCCTTTACCAATACTTATTTTTAACCCCGAACCCTAATAGACCCCCACCTCCCACCCCTCCCAATTCTTGTGAGGCAGATGAGTTCTAGTTAATACTCTATCTACTTTGACTAGATAGATTGTCTCGAAAGAAGATGCGCAATCATTGTTTAGAGTTTACGACCCACCCCCCACAATCAGATATGCTGAAACAGCGTTGTGAAATGATTTGCTTTCTACAACTTGGTTTAAGAATAAAATGATGTCGCGCGGCCGCGATTGCGGCCGCGCGGTTTTGAATTTCAGCTATTTTACTTATTGACCCTGGAAGAATTTCTATTAAAAGTTAGATAGTTAAGAGATTGATTTCTGTTCCCGGAGAGCCGCTCGTGGGGGGCAGCTGGCGACCTCGGTGGGGCGTGGGGGACGGCCCACAAAGCCCCCCTTCCCATGAGGTCCCCGCCGCTCCCGCTGAGCCCGGCTCAAACCTGCTGTCCACAAGGCTCCCGTGCGGCCGCCATCTTTCTTTCCAGAGAGGAGTGGGCGGGCCGGTCAACACCCTTTCCCCTCCGGGCAGGCTTGGTGGCGCGGTTTAACACATAGTCCATTTGCTTTTCTGCTCCAAGCGGCTGGTTCTCTGTGCTAAGTCCTTGTGCCTCTGGGGCCGTGGCCGTGCCGGAGAGCCGCTCGTGGGGGGCAGCTGGCGACCTCGGTGGGGCGTGGGGGATGGCCCACAAAGCCCCCCTTCCCATGAGGTCCCCGCCGCTCCCGCCGAGCCCGGCTCAAACCTGCTGTCCACAAGGCTCCCGTGCGGCCGCCATCTTTCTTTCCAGAGAGGAGTGGGCGGGCCGGTCAACACCCTTTCCCCTCCGGGCAGGCTTGGTGGCGCGGTTTAACACATAGTCCATTTGCTTTTCTGCTCCAAGCGGCTGGTTCTCTGTGCTAAGTCCTTGTGCCTCTGGGGCCGTGGCCGTGCCGGAGAGCCGCTCGTGGGGGGCAGCTGGCGACCTCGGTGGGGCGTGGGGGACGGCCCACAAAGCCCCCCTTCCCATGAGGTCCCCGCCGCTCCCGCCGAGCCCGGCTCAAACCTGCTGTCCACAAGGCTCCCGTGCGGCCGCCATCTTTCTTTCCCTAGCTACATATTTAAAGCACAGACATTAGTGATATTTCTCTAGCATTTTTTGTAGATATGGTCTATGTCATTTTGTATTTCTCAACTATGCATACTCACCAATTGTTGTCATGAGTTTCCCTGAAAAAAAATGTACATACTGTGAATTACACCCTACCTCTACCAGGTATAAAACTTTTTCTTTCTTTCTTTGAAGAGTGGTCTACATGTACCAATAGATATTTTTCCTGAGATAACTTGTATTTTTTACTGATAGGGCTCTTCTTTTCTATTCATATCTTCCAGTGACTTGGAGATCACACCTCCTTTTGATTATAATTCCTTATAATTTTAGGAAACATTATAACATAATCAGCAAACAGTGTGAATGCCTAATATCAGTACACTGCCCAATAGCACAGTCAATAAGTAAAGATAAGAAGAAAATAATAAGCAAAAATTATCAAGTAGAAGCTGAAATCATTTACACTACAGAAATGAAATAAATAAAAATGAAAAGAAAATATAAAATTAATAAAATATTTATACAATATGACAGACAAGGGTTTGATATATATAGAGGAAACATTCTTCTAAATGAGAAATGACAAATTACTGTAGTAGAAAAATGGGCAACATATATAAACTGTCATTTCATGTAATAAGAAATATTCTGGCCAACAGGCATATAAGATATTGAAATTCACAAGTAATAAAAAATGCAAATTAAGACTTTTGCTTCTGACCAAGACACAGTAACAAGAACTAAATTTACCCTTACACGTGAAACAATAAGTAAAATAAAAATAAATACATGAATGACAGTTCACAAAGCACTAGATATCAAGCTATAAAGGACCACAATCCCTATGAGGCAAGATATAAACAAGGTGAATTCTGTGTTTATCCAGGTGACTGACTGAAGAGAGTTTCTAGACTGAGACCTATAGAAGGGGCAGTTCAGTAAGATCACAGAAAAGTGAGAAGTCAAAATTAAGAACTCATAAATATCAGAGCATAACAAATTCACAGGTCAGAGCAATAGAGGGAAAAGAGATTCACAAATAGTTTAGAGAGTTAAATACCTTCCTGAGTTTTCAACAGTGTACTAATCAATAGGGAATTAAGCAAACAGGGAAAGTTTACTTGGACAGGTTAAGGTAATACAAAGTATTTCCCATGCTGAGAATAGTACATGCCAGACAGTATGTATATTTTAGAATATTATATTCTATTGTAAAATTTCATAGTATTTAAATACTATACTTAAATCCAGTATTTGATTTAAATACTATATAGCATTTTATAATGCTATATAAATGTATATACTTGCCCAAGATAGTATAATAACACTTAACACTCAGTACATTGTAGAAAATATTAAGACAAGATACTAAAATTATTATAATTGAGCTTATGGAAAAATAAATGAATCAGGAAAACATGAAAAAAGAACCAGAATGATGAGCAGGGCTGAAGTCACAAGGTAGCTGAGGTCTAACAACAAGGAGGAACAGCATCTAACATATGAAAGCAAGAAGGAATTAAAATCTCCAGGTAAATAGGCATAAAGAATTGAGGGCACTCCCTAAAACCATCCCTCCTGGAAAGAGGTTGGGAATTCACTTCTTAAATTTTCTAGCTAAGGTTTCAGCTCATGAAACACAGCAAGCCTGGGGCACTGAAAGACATACAGAACTGCCAACAATCTCAGATGTAACAGAGTAAGTCATATCTCAAATTTCATTAAGGGACAAACACTACCAACTGTTATAACTGACCTAGTTCCAGATGGAAAGACTAGGCATTTGAGTGCAGAGACAAGGGAAGGGAGCGTGTACATACACACACACACACACACACACACACAGACACGCACGCACAAATGAACCACCTATATCGGAGTGCTTTTACTGTCATTTCCATTGTTGTCAATGAGCCAAAAACTTTTCTGAACATCAGCCCTGACCTGTGAATTATAGACATCACTTAACTCCTGAGTACTGCTGGTGTTGTTTCCAACAGTTCTTACCTAATGCCTTTGGGGAATATTATGTTTTCAAGGCCTTTCCATGGCATTTGAACCTCTGCCAGATCATCTAGTTTTACATTCCAGCAAGCTCTCTTTTCTGACAAAATTCCTTCCTCCACTTTTTCCGTGCCAACACAGATATTTCCGTTTTGCTTAGCAGAAACCATCACTTGGGCTTCTAAAAGTTTCAGTTTTACCATATCTCCTCAGAATCTTTCTCAGATATGCTTCCCTTTGTCCTGATTGAGTTGACCCAAAGCAATGAACTCTTGCTTAGCCTATATTACATTCTCACCTATGTGATCAAACATCCTAAAAATCAGTCTGTACTTCCCTGGTTTCTGTCTAGAAATAATAGTCAATTTTGGTAACTTTTGGGGGGGTACAATATTCTCCTTCTATTATTAGGTCCAACATAACCTAGGCAGCAGTTAGTATTGATGCCAGTGGGTTCCCAAGTGACTTATGTGAAGTGGAAAAAAGTGAGAAAGATACTTTCCCCTTATCCACCTGCCACCATGGACTGGCAGGGAAAGCTAGGACTGATAATTCTGCAATGAGCCACCGCATAACATGGATCTTGAGTTCCTTCAGTCCCACGATGTAGCTGCCAAACCACTCCTTATGTCCACTTGTTTTGTGCAGCACAAGAGTTAATCCTCACCACCTGATTTCCCAGTGAGCTGTAGACTCAGGCTAGAGTGAGGAATTGCTCTTCACAGGAAAAGAAAGTCAGTCCTAGGCCTTCTCTGGTCTTTCTTGGGCCCTTTGCCTTCCTCACAGAAAGAATTTTAAGAGAAGACTAACAGTGGAGTAAAACAGATTTTGTTTGGAGAATTTTTAGGAAGGGGAAAGAGGGAGAGAGAGAATAAAGCACTCAAGAGAATATGTGGGCTTCTTCCAAGGCTGCGAGAGCTCCTGCAACACACCCCAGCATTATATGTGAAAGGACAAAAGTACACATCTCAAGAGGGGAGATGCAGGTGATATGCTCAAACACCAAACGCATTTGGCCATGACACATAGACAGGAACAGCACATAGACTCATGCAGCATATGTGCTTGCTTCAAGTTGGCTTAAGAGTTCATTGCTAAGGTGGCTGCCTTGTGGGTGGAGTAGGGAATAGTTGATTGTCTTCTTTGAAATTCCTTACTTGACCTTTATTCCTGCTGAAGCTTCTCTTGGAGGGGATCCAGGCTTCTCTAGTCTATGCTGGTGCCAGGAACTGGTCTTATCAGGCCTTAGCTCCTGTGTCCATAAGAGGAGTGGGGGGTCTTCACAACTTTAGACGAGTTGGTTTTATTACTTCCAATGAATTCCATTGTCGTGGGGGCCTTTCCTATCTATCTGTCTGCTTCATATTTTAACCTTAGTTTTCAGGGGTACCAGGGATTTTACCCAGGTCAGCCATATGCAAGGCAAGCACCACTGTGCTGTCTCGCTGACCTCCTTTAGTAGAAGAATTTTATTTGTGTTGTTTGCTGGAGCAATAGCACAGCGGGTAGGGTGTTTTGCCTTGCACGTAGCCAACCCAGCTGACCTGGGTTTGATTCCTCTGCCCCTCTCAGAGAGCCCGGCAAGCTACCGAGAATATCTCGCCCATAGGACAAAGCCTGGCAAGCTCCCTATGACATATTTGATATGCTAAACATAGTGACAAGTCTCACAATGGAGATGTTATTGGTGCACGCCTGAGCAAATTGATGAACAATGGGAAGACAGTGCTACAATGCTACATAGGATAGGGGATAGGAGAAACTTCTAAGAGGAGAATATTTTGCCTTACTGGGATAAGCTTTGGTAGTGTTTTTCCATATAGAGAGATAGCTACCTATTAACAAGGTGAGTTGGGTCACCTCTAGAAATTTCCTTAAGGGTCAGTGCAGTGTCCATAATTATAATCTTTGGAAATATCAATTCAGAACTTTGAATTCCATGCGCTTGGATTCTAGATTTGTCAAATGAAGGTATTGATCTTAGCATTGACCTATCTTAATTGAGCATTGCCTTTTTTAAATTTGAAGCTCCCCGACCTCCACTATCAAGTCCTGAGGTTTTCCCTCAATTGTTATATAAGTCAGCTACCAAATAGGCCACAGGTTCCCAAATTTATATCGTCAAAGTCTACCGTTTTAGAAAAAAGTTACTTAGCTCCCTTCTGGAAATTAACCTTAAGTTAATAAACAGAAAACACCCCTGAATTGCACCTTGGGCTAATAACACCCCAGCAGTGGTAAATATATCGCTGTGGGGTCATTTCAGCATCCCCCAAGGATATATTTATTGCCCACTTTGGGAAACAATGAACAGGCCCTCTTATTCTCATATTTATCTCTTTATAAATACCTTCATTTTCTCATTATCCTTCTGTAGGGTGCCTATGTTAAGTTGTAGGAAAATCCAAACTCATTACCCTTGCATGCATTGTTCTCTCCAGATCTTTCCAATACTTGTAACATTCATATCTTTCAGAATGTGCTCCTTTATCAAAGTTTTCCAAGTCATTGCCAATGAAAAAAATGCTATTAATTGTGCCATCATACCAAAGGTTCTTTTTTCTAGTCAAGTAATAAATTGACTGATAAATAATGACATAATAAATAATGGCCTCAATACCTCAGGGCCCACCAGAGAGGCAAGGCATCTTTTTATTTATTTATTTTTGGTTTAGGGGCCATATCTGGTGATATTAAGGGGTTACTCCTGTCTCTGCATTCAGGAATCACTTCTGACAGTGCCAAGGGAAGCATATAGGATGCCAGGAATCTAACTTGAGTCCACAAGCAAGTCAAGCACCCTACCTGCTATACTATCTCTCCATCCCCGAGGTACTGCAATTTGGGGCTCTCTAATTGCACCACCAGCCAAGAGTTGGCCTAAAATTGCTGGGAGTGACCCCCGAACCCCCTGAGCACTACTTGGGCACATTCCCAAAAAATATTGGTATGTGATTTTTCTTGAACTGTCTATGAGTATCATTTGAAGACCTCTGGGTAAGCAAATGTTAAGATATAATCAGAAGTGGAAGAGAATTCTTGTATTTAATACCTTTGAAAAAATAGGGAGAAAGAGCACAGGACTTGACATGGAAAGTCTTCTGTTACAATGAATGATTGACATATGATGAAGGAAAGGGACAGGAGAGTATGCAGAAAGAGACTCATACTGAGTTGCATGTCTAAAGAAATCACATGTACTAAATAAGGTATTCCAAGTAGAAGATTGTTTCTTGAGGAGTTCTGCTTTGAATTACCCTTGTCCTTACATCTCTATTGTACTAAGTCCATGATTGGGGCTATCCGAGGAGAGTGTGCCCTTGACTCATACCCTGTAGTGAATATCAGATAGATATGCTGCAGTTCCAGGTTGTCAGGTTACAGTGCTCCTTTCAGCAGCTTCAGAGTGGCACGTTTTTATCACTGTCTCACAATTGAAAATATAACCTAAAATGATTATGTTAAAAATAACAGATAACCTCTAGTGAAAATATGTAACAAAATATATGCAAGTTATTTGTGAAAAAAGTGAATAATTATGGAGGGACATAAAAGATTTTATAAATAAATGTAAAGATTGTATCAATAGGTAAGACAAATCAATACAGCAAGCTATCCATTTGGCCTATTCTGATAATGAATTCCACGCTAGTCACAACGTTCAATATAACCTGTCATAGAATTTACCAAGATAAGCCTAAAATTCATGTGGACATATGAGAAAATGCTCTACATAATTAATCATCAGCGAGATGCAGATCAAAACAAAAATGAGATATCATTTCACACCACAGAGACTGGACCACATCCAAAAGAACAAAAGCAACCGATGCTGGCATGGATGTGGCGAGAAAGGGCCCTCCTTCACTGCTGGTGGGAATGCCGACTGGTTCAGCCCTTCTGGAAAACAGTATGGACGATTCTTAGAAAACTAGAAATTGAGCTCCCATTTGACCCAGCAATTCCACTCCTGGGAATATAACCAGGAGAGGCAAAAAAGTACAGTCGAAGCGACATCTGCAGTTGTCTGTTCATTGCAGCACAGTTTACAATAGCTAGAATCTGGAAAACAAAAAAAAACCGAGTGCCCGAGAACAGATGACTGGTTAAAGAAGCTTGGTACATCTACACAATGGAGCTTTCATAAAGGATGAAGTCATAAAATTTACATACAAGTGGTACTATCCCCACTTTGCTGATGACATTGTTTTAATAACACCAAACATCAGCCAAGCGGCACAAATGCTGGCTGACTTTGACCGTGAGTGTGGAAAGGTCGGACTACAGCTGAATCTTATGAAGACAGTGTTTATGAGAAACAGCCTCGATCCTGACACCCCATTCGCTCTCAACGGAATGACCATTTCCAAATGCAACAGTTGTGTGTACCTAGGTCGAGAAGTTAACATGACTAATGACCTGGCACCAGAGCTGCGCAGGAGGAAGAGAGCGGCTTGGAACGCCTTCAAGAGCATTGAAGAAATAGCTAAGAGGACGAAGAACCTCTGACTCCGGGTACTTCTCTTTGATTCCACTGTTCTTCCTGCATTAACATATGCCTCAGAGACCTGGGCCCTAGGTAATCAGGATGAGAATGCTATTCAGATCTCCCAAAGAGGAATTGAAAGAGCTATGCTTGGACTATCACGTTTCACTCAAATGAGAGAAAGAATCCGAAGTTCCAACATCCGTCGACGATCAAGAATCAGGGAAGCTGTCTCATTTGCTAAGGTGTCAAAAATCAAATGGGTTGGTCACGTAATGAGATTTAAAGCTGGACTAGAGCTGTTACCGACTGGATTCCACGGGATGTCAAAAGACTGCGTGGCTGCCCACCTACCAGATGGTCAGACTTCTTCATCAAGATCATGAATGATCAGTTTGAGACACTTCATGTTCCTAGAGTGAACAGATGCCATTGGGCTACACTAGCACGCGACAGGGACAAATGGAGACGTTACTGCGTCCGCTCGAGCAAATCGATGATTAACGGGAAGTCAAGTGATCATGTACAATGTTCATGCTAAGCAAAATGAGTCAGAAAGAGAGGGATAGACATAGAAAGATTGCATTCATCTGGGGAACATAAAGTAACAAAATAGGAGATTAACACCCAAGAATAGCTGAGATAAATACTAGGAGGTTTACTCCATGGCTTAGAGGCCAGCTTCATACTCTAGGGGTAAAGGCAGCCCAGATGTAGAAGGGAGCACCAAAAGCGGGGTATTGGAAGGATCCCCCCAGGATGGGAGAAGCATTCTGAGACTAGACTCTAGACCTAACATGTTGCCACTCGATGCCTCTTTTGCAGGCCACAGCACCTAAAAGGAGAGATAGAACAAAAGGGAGTACCATGCCACAGAGGCAGGGTGGGATGAGGGGATAAGGGGGGTGGGAGGGGTACTGGGATCAGTGGTGGTAGAAAATGGGCACTGATGAAGGGATGGGTACTTGAACATTGTACAATGGAAACCCAAGCACAAAAATTTGTAAGTCTACATCTGTCCCCATGGTGTTTCACTAATAAAAAAAAATTTTAAGAAATAAAATTCATGTGGATGTTTCAGCTTCCCAAAATAACCAAGTCAATAAAATAAGTAAAACAAAGTGTGGATACCAAACCTGGCAAATATTATGACTTCTAACAAGGATAGAGTAATTTGTCATAGTGAGTTATCATTATGGGGACACACAAACCCAGTAAACAGAATAAACAAGCACATGCATAGTGGTACTTGTTATTATACATCAATAAAAAAGGTAGCTTTGTTTTTTAACTCTTTTGCGACAACTGTATGTTTCTGCATATACACAAAACAAACATAAGATAAAAAGATTTCTCTCTCCCAAATTGTTAGAAGTGTCACTATAGAACTTAATGGAAGTGAAATAGCCAAACTAGAATCTATTTATAGAATATTCATGTATAAATTGGGTCTGTTTTTATAAAATTAAAGTCAGCAAGGACTAAGCCAGTGTCTTATCAGAGAAGAAAGAATCATTACCCAGATCAATAACTTTGCCTCCATTTCTCAGCTGTGCTGAAAGCCTTGTGTCTCTATAGACCCTTCTGGGATCTTGTTTAATATCTTTTTACCTGTGGTCTCTGATTTTATATTTTCTCTACAGGGCACAATCTCAAATGCTTTCCCCATAGTCATCTCTATAAAAATAACCACCAAATATGATTTAAAAATAATTTTACACTATTATTAAGAAGCAAAATACTAAATGTGATTTAAAAACTGTATGTGAAATACAAACTAAAATTTCAAAATGCTTGTAGAAAAATATAAGTGTGACTTTGAATTTGAGAAGACTTCTTGGTTTTGTTTTGGGGAAATACTCAGCAAGTCTCATGGCTTACTCCTGACTTTTAACTCAGGGATCACTACTGGCAGTGCTTGGTGTAGTGTTGAGAATCAAACTTGGGTCAACTACATGCAAGGGAAATACTTTATCTGTCATATTATGTCTCCAGCCCCTTGGAAAGACTTTTATAGCTAAAAATATCTATCTTTCTATTTATCTACACACATACACACATATATGGCAAAGCATGTATACATTTTAAATAAATATTAAAATAATTTCTAACAGGATGCCATGAGAAGGGTGATAAAATTTAAAATAAGATACTAACTGAAAGAAGATATTTGCAATGCATACAAATAGAAAAATATTAGCTTACAGAATGTACAACAAAGCTTACAAGTTTATAAATGGAAGAAATAATTCAATAAGTTAATGAAAAAATAATTTTAGCAAGCAATTAGCATAAAAGGAAATTTAAATCGTAAATATAGCTTTAGAAAATCCTCCATTTTGCTAAAAATAAAAAAATAAGATTTAGAAAACAGTGAGCCATCTTTCACAGCTGATTGGCAAAAATATGATGTCTGACAACATTTTTGTTTTGCTTTCTTGGTCAGATCAGAGATGTTCAGGCATTACTCCTGGATATGCACTCAGGAATTACTGCTGGTGGTGCTCAGGGGATCATATGGGATGCCAAGGATCAAACCCTGGTTGGCCACATTCAAAGCAATTGTCCTACCCAGGGTGTTATTGCTGAAGTCTCTAATAACATTTTTTGATGAGAACATGGAGAAACAGTGACTTGTATATACTCAAGTGGGAGTTTAAATGGAAAAAAAACTGATTTGGTAGGCAATTTAGCAATGGTTAGAAACTTAAAAAATTTATATGGCACAATCCAGGGATCGTTGTTTAGTAAATAGTCCCGTCAGGAAGTGAATATTCCCATGTTTCTGTACTATGTGACTTCCTCGTGGAGGGTGGGGGGCATGTTAAACAATACCTGTTTTATCACAGATTTATTGGCTCTTACCTTCCTAGTGCATTACACTGATTACTTTATGTTCTCATTCACAGTGTAATAAAAATTATCTCCCTTGGAGCCACAGAAATAGCCTAGGCTGAAGGTAGAAAATCCCATCTGAAAACTTCCAGATTCTCTTCCATAATTCTCTTGCATAACTGTGCAAGACTAGAATGGCTAGGGTAGAATTCAAAGTTAAAACAACCTTGCTCACTGAGTTGCTGAAGGAAAATTTTTACCTCGGAGTGTTTGCTAGGCAGATCAGAGCTTCATAAGCTATCTCCGTCTGCGACCCCTTTTCTTTGAGAAAGACAAGTACTGCCAAAAACACCTCAAATTTATTACTTGGCTAAGTTTGAATAAAGTTTTGGTTGCTGCACATTCAGAAATCTTTTTACTTTTAGCAAGTTTTTTAAGATCCACATTTATGCTACACTATATGGGGCTATGAAACCCTATATGGAGTCATGACCCACAGTTTAAGAAACTAAGTGCTTTGTGTGCCATAAATAAAATTAATCCGATAAGCCATAGACTCTAAAAGTTGTCTAATGTAAAATTTTATCATATCCTAATATAATTATGCTACATATTTTATTTACTTTTCCATAGAATAAGCTCTTTCATCTATTTGCTAAATATAACATTTCTGTTTTAATATCCAGAATTTTGATTCTGCTTCATTTCCTTTCTCCTTCCCTTTTGTTTAATGATTTCCTGACCTTTTGAGTTTGATTAATTTCTTTTTCTGGTTACTAATATAAGTGTTTCAGGCTAAGATATTTTTCTCTAAGTAATGATTTATTTTTATCTGATACATTTCATTCATAGCTTTGTATTTATTTGTTTTTTAATCATTTGTCCCCCTAACATCAACAGTGTTGGAAAGAAGAATTTTACTTTAAACATCGTTCTTTTTCTTTATGTTTTTATTGCTAATTCCATATTTTGTCTTATAGTGATCAGAAAGTATCTTTGCTTCAATACATGCCAAAGAAGCAAAAGGAAGCAAAACATGGCAAAAAAGGTCTCATTCCCCTGACCCTGAACGAACCTCCAATCCTTGGAAAAAGACGAGTAAGAAGAGGCTGCTAAAATTTCAGGGCTGGGAGGACCAGAGACGTTACTGGTGCCTGCTCGAGTAAATCAATGAACAACGGGATGACATGCCAAAGTCTGTCAAATGTATTACACTGTATAAATCTTTTATAGCTATACTGTCCTTTTTCTTGATTTCTTGTTCTACTATGACACATATGGGAGATTAACTACAATTATACATTGTGTGTTTTTTAATAAGGTTTGTAAAAAATTATCAAATTTTACCACATTTTACAGGAATGAAATAATTCAGAGTATGAATCAAGCCAGCTATCATTAAGAAAAATATTAACGTAAAATTCCCTTGTGTTTAGAATTTTAGCTGCATAAGTTTAAAAACACAAGGAGCCAGAGAAATTGCAGTCAAAAGTAGATAATATCTAAAGAAATAGTAATCAAAAATACACATTTGTGAAATGCAACTAAAGCTATGCCCATTACGGAATTTATAACCTATAAGTATAACCTCTGTTTATTCCTCTGTTATAACCTCTGTTTATTCCTGTGAGTATGGAAATATGTGTTCAGCCTTATTAGTTATCAAAACTATAAATTAAAACCACAATGAGAATCACTGTATAGCTGCCAGTTAGTTAAAATGAAGCATGATGAAAATATTAAGTATTGGAGCACATGAAACAATTAAAATCCTCATATATTGTTAGTACTTAAGTCACTCTCAATAGTCATGTATAAGACTATCAATAGTCATGTGTAAGTATCAATAGTCATGTATAAGCATGTTCATAGAATCATTATGTGTGATTGACAAATTCAGGAAATAGCTCAAATATTCATAAGTAGAATAGGTAAGTACATTGAGTATACTAATGCAAAATATAGCAATAAAAGTTTGCAAAAAAAGCAATACAAAACAAAAGAATGAGATACTCCTATATACAATGATATAGATGAGTTGGTCATATCAATATAATATCGGAGGGCTGGATAGATAGTATAGTAAAGTAGGTATAGTGTTTGCTTTGCACACAGTCAACCCTGGTTTGATCACTGGCACCCAATTTGTTTCCCTAAGCATTCCCAGAGATGATTCCAGAGCACAGAGCCAGGAATAAGTCCTGATAATCTTCTGGTGTGGCTCCCAAACTATAAACATATATACATATATAGTTACTTTTTAGGTTTTGGGGTCATATCTAATGATGTTCAGGGTTACTTCCGGCTTTGTACTCAGGAGTTACTCCTGGTGAGCTTGGGGGACCATATGGGCTGCCAGGGACTGAAATTAGGTCAGCTGTATGCAAAATAAGCGCCTTCCTTGCTGTACTGTCTCCAGCCCCATTTTCAGCTTATTTTATTTATTTATTTTTTGAGCCACATCTCAGAGTTAACTCCTGGCTCTGCATTTAGGAATCTTCTGGTGTGCTTGGGGGGACCATATGGAATGCTGCAATTTGCAGGACAGTTGCCCTACCCACTGTACTATCAATCTGGTCCTTCCAGCTGATTTTAAATAAAGTAATTTCAGGGACCTGAGTGAGCTACAGTAGTTCAGCGGTTGGGACACATGATTTGTATGCAAATGATCTTCTTATGATGATCCTATTCTTCTGAGCCCCACAAGGAACGATACCTGAGTGTAGCCAGTTGTGGCTCAAAAAAGTGTTTTCACACTCTTGTATTTAAAATTTGTGTTGGTTTAGTTTAAAGTAAAATGGATATTTTGTTTTGGTTTTGGGTCACACCTTGGTGTGCTCAGGATTTCCTCAGAGATCATTCCTGGTTGGCTCAGGGAACCAAATGTGGTACCAGGGATTGAAATCAGTTGACTTTTCTTGCTAGACAAACACCTTAACTGCTATACTGTTTTTCTGGCCCTGGAATTTCCCTTTTTAATGATGTATGGAATTATCCTTACTGCTGTTTTAAGGATTTTCTGCCTGATTCTGTCCAGAGTGTAGTATTCATGAAATCAAATCAACTTAAGTGGATTGAAACAACTGATTATAATTTGAAGATACTGACCAGTGTGATAAAGAGCTAAAGAAATTAGCAGATGAGGTTCAAATGCTGCAGGAATTATTTGTTGAGAATAAGATAAAATGTCGGCTGGAGCGATCGTACAGCGGGTAGGGCATTTGCCTTGCAAGCGGCCAACATGGCCGACCCGAGTTTGATTCCTTCGGCCCTCTTGGAGAGCCTGGCAAGCTGCCGAGAGTATCTCGACCGCACGGCAAAGCCTGGCAAGCTACCTGTGACGTATTCAATATGCCAAACACAGTAACAATTGTCACAATGGAGATGTTACTGGGCCCGCTCGAGCAAATCGATGAACAACGGGAGGACAGTGACAGTAACAGTAACATAATGTTGGGCAAAAAATAAAACTAGACATAAAGGAGTAGTATAGCATAGTTTGATTTATATAAAATGCAAACACAGGCCAAAATTTGTCTGTGGAACTAGGAATTACAAAGGGGTTACCTTAGTATTGCCAAGGCCATTTTGTTGCCCCTGTCTGAAATTAAAGCCACACTCTTTTCCTCTTGAACTGTTTAACATTTATTGGGCATAAACTCCTTAACATATAGTCAATATAACTTAATGGTACCAGGTAATCTGGCATATAACTTTCACAGACTATTCTTGGATACTGGAAGTGATAATATTGTGAATCAGGATAATGCCAAATGAACCATATAGAAGATCATTGATCAAGATCACATGAAGACTGCTTTACAAGAAAAATGTGGAGCACCCCCGCCCACCCCCCCACAAACACACACTCCACAGCTCTCATATCCTCCATATCCTTTAAGAATCCCTATGACCTTGTGATTGAAGAGATAGTTCTTTGAGTTAAAGATTTTGTTCTCCCACGTGTCTCTAGAAATATGTATTTTCTTAGTGGGAAGCTCCTCATTTTTCGGTATTTATGTGTGAGGCAGGATAAATCTGGTTTTGCTGGTAACAGTATCATTTGTGAAGTGCTAATAATGTTTTAGGTTTTGATCTTAATGCCAATTGGTGTAGTGATTTTGAGTTGAAAATGTGGATTTGTGTATTTTATATATTATTTCTTCTAAAAGTATCAAACAATGAAATTAGAAATGACTATTTTGTTATACTCATAAGATGGGACTAGGTGAATAAGGATCTGAGCCAAATTTGAGTGGCAGAGAGAAACACAGAGAATGTTTAAGTTGTAAAAGGAGCAGTCCAAATCTGCAAGCCCCCACTATCTTAGCTCCTGTTAGAAGTCTGAGAATACAATTTGATAAGGGAATGATGAATTTCATACTTTCCATTTTTTGAAGTATTTTAACTCTACAACAGTTAAAATATTGAATAAATACTGTATTCCCCCTGCCAACAAATGCAGTGTCTTCTCCAAAGTCACATCTCCAATTCTGACACTAAGTAGATACACAACAATTCAATTTAGTTTTGGCACTAATAAACCAATGTTAGAACAGACCCCATAAGTTATGTGCTAAATACCACAGAATTTTTCTCATTTTGGACAAACGGTATCACTGTATCACTGGCATCCTGTTATTCTTTGATTTATTCGAGCGGGAGCCAGTAACGTCTCTACTCCTCCCACCCTGAGATTTTAGCAGCCTCTTCTTACTCATCTTTTCCCAATGATTAGAGGCTCTTTCAGGGTCAGGGGAATGAGACATGTTATAGTTACTGCTCTTGGCATACTGAATATGCCACGTGGAGCTTGCCAGGCTCTGCCCGTGCAGGCAGGATACTCTCGGTAGCTTGCAGGAATCTCAGAGAGGCATATATTTATATATTTCTCTTTATGATTTGTTGCCTACTGTCTGAACCCCATCAAATATGGTGTGGCGATTATGGAAAATGGGTAGAAAGTGTCCTATAATGTGCTGCACAGTCTAATTTGTGGCGGTGTGGTCAGGAAAGCAGCCTGGAGCGTGGTGGTGGTTGGGTAATGGAGGTCGGCTGCCAGGGCTGGGTCCCTTGGGGCAGGGAGGGCTCTTAACCGCCCCACTCTGGGTTTCCCCGAGTGAAAACAGCCTGGCGTGGAGTCCAGTGGTATGGCCATGGGGGCCTCATTTCGTACTCCTGTCTGGGAGGAGCATCTGTGAGTTCTGGAGGGTGGCCAATGAGGAAATTATCTGGTGCCAACAGGGTGTGGCTTATGGGTATGACCCCTGCGTCACGGTAGACTGGGGGAAGCAGGCAGAGGGTCGCTGTTCCCGGGTCCCATTGGACAAACAGTAGTTGTAAATATTGGATACTCAGGTTACTCACACCTTTGTCTGTCTTGTCAACAAATTCAGGATTCCCATGCCCTCTTTACTCAGATGCCATAATTTGCTAGTGTTGCAATCAGAAAGATAAGGGACCCTTGTAATTATGTTGGAGAAAACTCTCCGAAACCTAAACAAACCAAAGGCATGAAGGTTTTTAAGACAAAGGACCCCATTTCATGATCCTAGGAAGCAATTGAGATGTACAATTAGGCCTGAGCACTGATAGCTACTTGAGAGGAGAGATATCACGAATGCTGGAAGGAAGGCTGACATAGGAACACAAGAATGCACCACCAGGATCTGGAGCGATAGCACAGCTGGTAGGGCGTTTGCCTTGCACGCAGCTGACCCGGGTTTGATTCCCAGCAACTCATATGGTCCCCCAAGCATTGCCCAGAGTAATCCCTGAGTGCATGAGCCAGGAGTAACCCTTGTGCAACATTGGGTGTGACCCAAAAAGCAAAAAAAAAAAAAAAGAAAGAAAAAAAGAATGCACCACAGAAATTCAATGATTAAATGGTTTTCCTGAGGAAGAGTCCCATTAACTCCTACTTGTGTAAAGAACTTGGGTCAAAGGAAGGTATAAATATTATCCATGCTTAATCTTTCCGCCAAAATACTACTTTGAGCTCTCCGCAGTGTGTTAAGCACCCATCTTCACCAACTTCTCCCCTTACCTTCCTTTACTTCCTTAATAAACTCATTTTACTTCACTATTCAACTCCTCCTTGAAATTCCTCTCTGTGGCAGAAAGGCAATGGACCCAAAAGGCCTGGTTAAGATTAGAAATGTCTTTTCTTTCCTGAAATGGCAATTTCTGACTCCAGCATGATTCCACGGCTCCGTGAGAAATCAGAAGCAGGTGGGGAACAGGTATTGTTTCTCACACTGTGTAGAATAAGAAGACTTCAAGTGCAGCTTGACAGCTGCCTCGTGTGGCTAGTGGGATGAGAGCATCCATATTGTTCAGGGACTCTAGGCATACTTTCATCAGTCCTAAATTTCCCAGGTGTAGAGGTTGATAGAGAGAAAGGGGTAGATTTCTTTTCACTTGAAGCACCCACCTCTCTTCTCCCCACTTCACAAAAGCCACCTTGGGAACCTCCAGCAGTAGCTCTAGAATGATTGACAACCCAGTAAGGTGTGTTATCTATTATTTTCAGTTTTCTATAAAGGATTTGACTCAGAAATGAAGAAAAGAGAGACTGAACATAGTATGGGGGAAGAAGCACAGAGTTTCCATACTTTCTTCAGACAGAGCACTTTTGTAGCACATCTGCTCAGCTGGTATCTCTCTCTGACTCCCTCTCTTAGATATTTTATGGAGATATCAGCATATAAGAAAGGTTGGTTAAATTATTGATAATTGATGATTATCTTACCCCAGCTTTTCTTTTCAGAGGTGGTAGTGAGGTGGAGTGGGGTGGGGATAAAACTGAGCATTTCACTCATTGATCATGTCTTGGACTTTCTGGTGAACAACCCCATCCTGAAGCTACTTCAGGGCTCAAGTCACCAGTCATTTCATCTTCCTACAAAAGTCATTGATCACTCTGAAGATATCAAGGGTTTTAAGAATTGGGAACCAAGAATCAGAACTAAATATATATTTACTGTATCATAATGTTATGAATAGTGAGTGCTAGGTAGGAGAGATAGTGTTGCAAGTAAGACTTGCATGTGGCCAACTCCAGTTTAACCTCTGGAACCACATATGGTTCCCCACAAGCATAAGCTCAGGGTCCCTCCTAAGCACAGAATCAGGAATAATCCCCGGGAACCACCAGATGTGGCCCCAAGATCCCCAAAATTAATAATTTGTGCTTCCCAACATTTTCTTCAATATTTGTTTTACATAGTAGTTTCACTGATCACCCTATTATAATTTTATGTTTAGTGGTCCTATTTTTATAAATATCTAACTTTCTTAGTTTCTTTATCCTTCATTCCACATATATTTGCTCTATTCTTAAATTTTCTTAAAAACTCACCATTTCTGATGCTTTCCATTCCTGCATGCCTCCTCAAAAGTAACTCATCTTTCCCCAAGTAAAACATATCCCTAACTAAATTAAATGTCTGAATTATGATAGGATTGTGTTTGAAAAAATTTATTGAGGAATTCTTGGAATAGTTAGAAAATTTTCAATATAGACTCAATATCAGAAGACATTAACTAATGTTTTTATCTTTGGAAATTAGATCTTAAGCCTGAAGAAAATATAGACAAACTATTTCAGGATACTGGGCCTGGATGTGATTTAGCAATAAAACACTTGTCTTTATAGGAAGATAATGCAAGTGCTGGAACGCACGCCTTACATACATGAGGTCCTGGGTCTTACGCCTGCCTTCACATACACAGAGACACACACACACACACAAACACACACACATGCCTGAGCAAATACTCCATGATATTAACTAAAGAAATAACTTCAATGATTTAACTCCATTGGTAATGGAAAGAAAAGCAAAAAGTAAACAAATGCCAAGATCTGTAAACAGTCCAAGTACACAATAACAAATGAGTGTATAAACAAATTCTGGCATGGGGCTTGAGAGATAGTACAGAAAGTAGGGCACTTTTCTTGCACAAGGCTGACCTGGATTCAATCCCTGGCATCCCATATAATACCTCACGCATCACCAGGAATAATTCCTGAGTGCAGTGCCAGGAACAACCTTTGAGCATCACCAGGTATGGCCCTAAAACAAAACAAAACAAAAAAGAAGTTCCAGAAAATATGCACAATGGAATAATACTTAACTCTAAAAAAAGGTGAAGTCTTGTCTTTTGCTACAACATGGATGGAACTAGCAGACTTTGTGTTAAATAAAATTAATTAGAATGAGAAATACTAATGCCAAAGGCTCACCTCTATGTGGTATCTAAAGAATAGAGCAAGGAAATAGATAACGTCCAATGAAAACACAACTTTTAATTCTGACCACAAAATTAAGATTACCGTAGAGGGATAGTGGAAGAAAGAGTTTAAAATCTTTTTTTTTTTTCCCCCTTTATTTTATTTTATTTTTTTTAAAGTTGTAGATTTACAATTTTTTGTGCTTTGGTTTCAAATATACAATGATCAGATACCCATCCCTCCACCAGTGCCCATTTTCCGCCACCATGGATAATATCCCTCCCACCCCCATCCCCCCATCCCCCCGTCTCTGTGGCAGGGCAATCCCCTGTGTTCTCTCTCTCCTTTTGGGTGTTGTGGTCTGCAAAAGAGGCATTGAGTGGCAAACATGTTCAGTCCATAGTCTACTTTCGACATGCATCTCCCCTCCTGGGAGGATCCTCCAAACATCCTTTATTTGGTGCTCCCTTCTCTATCTGAATAGCCCTTTCCTCTAGGATACCCGGCTGGCCTCTAGGTTATGGAGTAATCCTCCTGGTGCTGATCTCAGCTATTCTTGGGTATTAATCTCATACTTTGTTACTTTATATCCCCCAGATGAATGCAATCTTTCTATGTCTATCCCTCTCTTTCTGACTCATTTCGCTTAGCATGATACTTTCCATATTGTACCACTTGTATGTAAATTTCATGACTTCTTTCCATTTCCTCATGTCCTCTTTTATTTCCTGAAGTAGCGTTTTGTAGTTTTCTTTGTACAGGTCCTTTACTTCCTTAGTTAAGCTGATTCCTAGGTACTTGATTTTCTGGGGCACAATTGTGAAAGGGATTGTTTTTTTCATGTTGCTTTCTTCTCTCTCACTGTTTGCGTATAGGAAAGCCATGGACTTTTGGGTATTGATTTTATAACCTGCAACTTTACTATACGAGTCTATTGTTTCTAAGAGTTTTTTGGTGGAAGTTATTGGGTTCTCTAAGTAGAGTATCATATCATCTGCGAATAGTGAGAGCTTGATTTCTTCCTTTCCTACCTGAATGCCCTTAATATCTTTTTCCTGCCTAATCGCTATTGCAAGTACTTCCAGTACTATATTGAACAGCAGTGGAGAGAGTGGGCATCCCTGTCTCGTCCCTGATCTTAGAGGGAAAGCTCTCAGTTTTTCCCCATTGAGGATGATGCTTGCTGTAGGCTTGTGGTAGATGGCTTTAATTATGTTGAGGAAGGTCCCCTCTATACCCATTTTGGCTAGGGTTTTCATCATAAAGGGGTGCTGGATCTTATCAAATGCTTTCTCTGCATCTATTGATATGATCATATGCTTTTTATCTTTTCTTTTGTTGATATGGTGGATTATGTTGATTGATTTCCAAATGTTGAACCATCCTTGCATCCCTGGGATGAATCCTACTTGGTCATGGTGTATGATCTTTTTGATGAGTAGTTGGATTCTATTTGCTAGTAGTTTGTTGAGGATCTTTGCATCTGTGTTCATCAGGGATATCGGCCTGTAATTCTCTTTCTTTGTGGTATCTCTGTCTGCTTTTGGTATCAGTGTGATATTTGCTTCGTAGAAACTGTTTGGAAGTGTTTTTGATATTTCAATTTCGTGGAAAAGCTTAAAGAGTATTGGGAGTAAGTCCTCTTTAAAGATTTGGAAGAATTCACTAGTGAATCCATCCGGGCCAGGACTTTTGTGCTTGGGGAGACTTTTTATTACCATTTCAATTTCCTTGATGGTGATAGGTCTGTTCAGGTATTCCAGGTCTTCTTGGTTCAGCCTTGGGAGTCTGTAGGAGTCTAGGAATTTATCCATTTCCTCGAGGTTTTGATGTTCCGTGGCATAAAGCTTCTCAAAGTACTCCCTGAGGATCCTCTGAATTTCTGTGGTTTCTGTTGTAATGACCCCCTTTTCATTTCTGATTCGGTTTATTAGGGTTTTCTCTCTCCCTTTCTTTGTGAGTTTTGCTAGAGGCTTATCGATCTTGTTAATTTTCTCAAAGAACCAGCTCTTGGTTTCATTGATCTTTCGTATTGTTTTTTGGGTTTCCATCTCGTTAATCTCTGCTCTGAGTTTTATTATTTCCTTTCTCCTGTTCGGGTTGTGCTCCTTTTTTTGGTCCTTCTCCAAGCTCTTAAGCTGTGAGGTTAGGTTACTTATGTGTGCTCGCTCCTCCTTCCTGAGGAATGCTTGTAGAGCTATAAACTTTCCTCTTAACACAGCCTTTGCTGTGTCCCATAAGTTTTGGTAACTCGTGTTCTCATTTTCATTCGTTTCTAGGAATCTTTTGATTTCCTCTTTGATTTCCTGTCTAAGCCACTTGTTGTTCAATAGTGCACTGTTTAATTTCCAGGTGTTTAAAATCTTAATGATAAAAAATTATTTTGGTCTAGGGATATTACAAAGGAGTGAAATGCATGTTACACATATGGAGGTCCTGGATTGGATCACCCTGGCACCACTTTTATACACTGTCCTCACGTTGTTCATCAATTTGCTCGAGCAGGCCCAGTAACATCTCCATTTTGAGACTTGTTGTTAATGTGTTTGGCATATCAAATGTGTCACGGGTAGCTTGCCAGGCTTTGCCGTGCTTGCGAGATACTCTTGGTAGCTTGCCAGGCTCTCTGAGAGGGGCAGAGGAATTGAACCCGGCTCGACCGGGCTGGCTGCATGCAAGGCAAACGCCCTACCTCTGTGCTATGGCTCCAGCCCACTTTTATACTTTTATACACACACATATATACATTATATATATATATATATATATATATATATATATATATATATATATATTACCTGCCACTTTACCTGTCTATCACAAAAGCACTGAAAAAGAAAGATGCATTAGGTTCTGGCTCTAGTACCAGTATTGTAGTGTAATATAGTGAAGAAAAGCCAGGTCGTTCAGGGCAAGGGAGATAATGTGCTGGAACACATGCTTGTCATACATGGGACCCTAGGCCTGGTGGCTACATTGCATGGCTTCCAGAGCATCATTTTGTGAAACTGTGTTGGCGCCCGGCACTTCTGGGGAGATACCCTGAAATGTCAAACAAAACTTTTCCACTACTCTCTTGAGTTTTGATATCTGGGGGCTTATGAATCAAACAAAAGACAGGTGAGTAAAAGATATTTACATAGATATTGTGCATACATGCAAAAGTACTCATTAATAGGAAACTCATTTGAGGTATACAAACCATCTAAGTGGGCCATGAGAGGTGAAGACAAGGTAATTATGAAGGAATTAATGACGTTTTAGGAAAAGAAAAAAGTACTTTTCAATTGGGAAAAAATTGCCCCGTGAAAATGTCTGTTTGGGTGGAATACAGAATTATTTTATCACTCATAGAAAAGAAATTATGACAGTTGAGTTATTTTGAGCTCTATTAGAGGCTCAGACATTTGGGTGGATAATTTAAAATCTGAGAAGACTTCTTACTGCATATCCTGGCTTTCAATTGTCTTCTGTTCAGAATAATCCTTATAGCATATTTGGAGATGGTATACCTTTATCCTTTTCACAAAAAAGCAACACCTAACTTTAGGATTTTAACCTATAACAAAATATTCAATCTCCTAATTCTAAAAGCTTGCAGAAAAGTCCTTCTTTTTGTTTCACTTGAGTTCATTAATTAAACTGCTCTTAGCCAGAGTATTGGCTGGATTGCAAAAACTCCTTACTGCTCAGTAGGTTCCAGTTATCAGCTTACTTCTCATCCTCAAATGGAATAGAAGAATTCCTTATGTGATATATTCATTTCATCTTATCTAAGAGAGAAACCATAGTAGTTTCAAGGTCTCTTAAAGACCTAAGCTTGCAAGTGGCACAGGTTATTTCCACTGCAGAATGTTAATCAAAACAAGTTATAGTGTTAATCCAGATTCATCAAGAGGAAGCAGATGCTCCATCTCATAATATGATGGGCAGAAAATTTACATTTCTTATGAAAATAAGAGGGTGAGCTGTGATAAACTCTGATAGCCACAGTACTCGAACACAGTATCAGCTTTGGTTGTAGCTGGACAATTTGTTCACTTTCAGTTGAACAGATTAAATAGAGTTTTAGAAGACAATCAAATGACCCTTTAATATTGTATTCAGTGACATTTTCTTTCTGACTTATCTCAAGAGTTTATACCAATAAAGTCTGGTTAAACTAAGAATTTCATGGGAAAAATTATTGTACAGCTTTCATAAGTTCCAGAGGGACTCAGAAGTCCCATGGTCAAAGATGATGACCAAAATCATATTCTGTAGGGCAAAATACTGATCAATGTGCTAAAAGTTCACACCAGAACTGTTCCGAAAGAAATAAAATTAAGGGAGGAGCCACTGTTACTCTCACCGTTCACTGAAAGAGTCACATGATATTATTTAGTAAATGATGACAGAAGTCTTTTCTGGGTCATAAAGTAATCAAGGACCCAGATTATAGCCAGATCAAAAAACAAAACCTCTGGATGCCATGGACCTCACATTCTACTATCAGAAAAGATATTATAAAAAATAAATGGTAAATTTGCCCACTTGCCCACATACCACATTCCACATGATGGATATGTCGTTCCCAATGTTCTCCCTTCCGAAATCCAACATGCCATCTCATCGGTAAAGAAACAAAGAGCACCTTGCCCAGACAAGATCAGACCTGAACACCTGAAAAACTTACCATCAGTACTCATCAATACACTGGCTCGGCTCTTCACACGCTACCTGTCTGAATGCAAGGTTCCATCCCAATGGAAAACCAGCAGGACTGTTCTACTATACAAGAAGGGAAACATCCACGACATTGGCAACTATCGCACAATCTGCCTATTGTCTGTCATCTACAAACTGTTCACTCGAGGTATCATGAATAGGATTAGCAGAACACTAGATGAAGGACAAACATGTGAGCAAGCCAGATTCCAAAAAGGATTCAGTACCATTGACCATATCCACACGATTACTAAGCTCATTGAGGTTTCTCAGGAGTTCAAGATGCCACTCTGTCTAACGTTCATTGATTTAAAGAAGGCCTTTGATTCTGTTGAGACGGAAGCAGTCATAGAAGCCCTAGCCAATCAGAGCATACAAACTCAATACATCAGGATCCTTTGTGAGCTCTATTACGGATTCACTACCAGGATCTCACCATTCTACAAAGTAGTAATCATCCATGTCAAGAGAGGGGTTCGGCAGGGTGATACAATTTCACCAAAACTCTTCAGTGCCACCCTCGAGAACATCATGTGACGACTGGAATGGGAAAGCATGGGAGTGAAGATAGATGGTCGGGAACTACACCACCTCCGCTTTGCTGATAACATCATTCTAATAACACCAAACATCAGCCAAGTGGCACAAATGCTGACTGACTTCGACCGTGAATGTGGAAAGGTCGGACTACAGCTGAATCTTACGAAGACAATGTTTAGGAGAAACAGCTTTGTTCCTGACACTCCATTCGCTCTCAACGGAACCACCATCTCTGAATGCAACAGTTATATATACTTAGGTCGAGAAATCAACATAATGAATGACCTGGCACCTGAGTTGCGCGGGAGGAAGAGAGCAGCTTGGAATGCCTTCAAGAGCGTTGAAGAAATAACTAAGAGGACAAAGAACCCCCAGCTACGGGCACATCTCCTCGATTTCACTGTTCTTCCTGCATTAACATATGCCTCAGAGACCTGGGCCCTATGAAAACAGGATGAGAACGCTATTTGGGTCTCTCAAAGAGGAATCGAAAGAGCTATGCTTGGAATATCACGATTCATTCAAATGAAAGATAGAATCCAGAGTTCTGATCTTCGTCAACACTCAAGAATCAGGGACGCTGTCTCATTTGCCAAGGCATCAAAAATCAGATGGGCTGGACATATAATGAGGTTTACAGACAACCGCTGGACTAGAGCCATTACTGATTGGATTCCACGGGACATCAAAAGATCATGTGGACGACCACCTACAAGATGGTCAGACTTCTTCGTCAAGACCCTGAATGATCAGTTTGAGGCTCTGCATGTTCCTAGAACGAACAGATGCCATTGGGCAACGCTAGCACGCAACCGGGATGAATGGAGACGTTACTGTCACCCATTCGAGTAAATCGATGAATAACGTGGATTAAGTGATTTAATCACTTAAGTGATTAAGTGATTAAATTATATATTATGTTAGGGAGTGATGATCTGTATTGAGAGGAAAAGGGATAGTTCATTAGGGCAAGAGAGTTCTGAACTGATGAGGCTGGATACTACACTGAGAGTGTGATTTTTGAGCAAGTACTTGAAGAGTGTAAAGCGATTTTCCTATATACACACCTACTGGAAAAGCATTCCAGGAGTGGGGAAATATCTCAGAGATGAATGCACCTGATATATTTGAGTATCTTTGAGGAAGTCAATGTGGCAAGAGTAAAATGAGTGGTAGAGTTCAGGAAGAATCATGCTCAGAATAATAAAGGGTTAGGAGCATCAATTTCCAAGGACATTGCCAAATGTTTAGTGGACTTTCACCTACTTTAAGGTGGGAATCATTATCCAGTTAATGACATTGTCTAACTTTTTCAACAGAGCATGCTCTGTTTTTTTTAGAGTACTAGTTTATGATTTGATATGTAGATCAATAAATATGCAAAGGTGAAATTATTGAGTAAATTAAAAACAAAAATAACTCTTAGGTTCTTCAAAACTTATGATCGCTAAGGGTAGAAGGAAACGAGTGTGGAAGGCAAGCCATTTTGACAGTGTATTGGAACTAGAACTTCGGTGGTGGCATCAGTGAAGCTTATACATATATAGGGGTGTGATGCTATACTCATAAAATTTACAGAATAGTGTAGATTTGTGACAAATAAATAAAGCATTTATTTTGAAAAAGAAAATTCTATAACTTCTCTCTAAATAGAGTCAAAATAAATTAAGTAAAGAAATGACAGTCAAGAACTTAAAAATCAAAATAATATAGGAAAATATCTTTGTCACTTGTCTGAAGGCTGACAGAATAAACAAAACCCACAAAAACACATAATAAAACAAAACTATGATGAATTTGATGACCTTAGCATTAAGTTTTCTGTGAGGCACATAACAGCTAACACCATCAGATAAGATGCTCATCAGATATTGTTGCAATATCTAGCTCTGATATTGTCTAAAGCAAAGTATTTAAAGTATACTTTAAATATTGAAATGTAGCAAGAAAATTATACATTTCAATTTTTTATCGAATCACTATAAGATAGACCTTACAAAGCTGTTTATGATTAGGTTTCAGTAGTATAGTGTTCCAACACCCATCCCTCCACCAGTGTACATTACCCAGCATCAGTGTCCCCAGCTTACCTCCCATCACCCGCACCCTCCAGTCTGCCTCTATGGCAGGCACTTTTCTGTATATATCTAAATTTTTAGTTTTTTTAGATTTTATAAAGTAGTTGACAATATTTGATTATATTTAATATTCAAACACCAATCCTACTACCATTATACCTTCCCACCACCATATTTTGAATGTTTCCATTCCAAACCCTAATCCCTGCCCCAAAGCAGAACTCAAATAAAATATTTCGTATTGTTTGTTATCTAAAAACATTTAAAATGCTACAGAAAAGTATCCTTAGAAGAGTTTGAAAATTGTTGTATTTCACCCCTGGGACATTAAGCCTTTCTATAAGAGATCACTAACATGTTGTTAAAGGTTGAGCCTTGTGTACATATATATGTATATATATGTATATATGAAAAGCAAATTTCCCTCTAAGATTGGTTACCTCCTATTTTGAACCCCATTAAATGTGGTGCACTACTCTTGGAGTATGAGTAGGCTGTGTTGTATGAAGTGTCGAATGGCTGCAAATGCGGCTGCACAGTCCAGGAATAGGTTCACTTGTGGGTGAGGCTTGTCCAAGCATGTGGAGAGTGGCCGGGAGCATGGTGGTGGTTGAGTTCTGGATGATTTTGGCTGCTGGGGCTGGGTTCCTTGGGACAGGGAAGGGTCTACCCACCCCCTTCCAGGGCACCATTAGTGAAACAGCTTGGTTCCCTGTCCAGTGGCATGGTTGTAGCAAGCGTCATATTATCTATAATTTATATGTATTTATATATCCTTCAAGGAGAGGACATGTGATCTATATCTCAAATTTTAATATCAAAGTGTTACAAGTAATCTACAGAAGAAGAAATTCTAAAATTGTGTAAAACATTCAAAAGGTAATAAGAGAAATGCAAATTAAAACCACAAAAAGATATTATCTATGCCTGCTGACTGGTGCTACTTAGGAAGTTGGATGATACAAAGTGCTGACAGGGAGGTGAGGATATAGCAATCCTCGGGCGTGGTTGACAGACATGTGCATTATTTCACCACTCAGTGAACAATCTGGCAATTCTCAGTCAAAGTACACATACACTTAATCTGCATATATATATATATATATATATATATATATTTAAAGTCACTTGTTAGATATGATAGAAGAGAATGAAGCTGTTTCTTCAAGTAAAGGTTAGCCTTAAATTCAAAATCTAAAACAGATAAACAGAAATCACATTGCTGAAAGTTTGATAGAAAAGCTAGGGCTGAGATGGGAGCAACACCCTCTCCAAATGTGTTCTTATCACCCATCCAATCCATGATGGAGAACTACGAATGATCTCTTTAGAAGCAAACCAGAACATTACTCATATATTGGCTTCAGTAGTATTGAAGGGGACAATCAAAGATTATGTATGCAGAGGTAAGAAATTATAGGCTACAGGATTGCAAATATACAAGGAGGAGGGGAAGAAATACCAATATAGGAAATAAGGCAATGGCCCTCGGGAGTTGCATTTTCAGGCAATCTGAGACCTTGGAAAATCCACCTTAACCTCTTACTGAGAGAGAAATGTTCAGGATTTGTCCTGCACCAGTGACTTGATCAGTTAGCTCAATTCACCACCTCCAAAATGTACTCTGTACTTGTAGAACAGTGTGATTTTCTCTTTCCTGATTGAATTTTGAAATGCATGATTTTACTGTCTTTAAATGTAAACTTAGTTATACTTCAAATGCTGCAATTCTACCTTTGGGGATAGGAAGAACATAGTAGAAGCATTATCAATCCCAGCAACTGTTACAAATTCACAGAGACTTGCTTTAGGTAATGTTGCCTGGCAGAGAGATCAGAAGAGTTCACTTATACAGACAGTTGGTTTATTGCTGTGAGTTTTCAAAAGGAAAGCAGAACTTGATAGTCTGTGAGAAAATCCAGTTAACCGAGTTAACAGTGGATTCCTTCACTGGAGTAAAATATCTTTGCATTATTGCTTATCACTGCCCCATATCCTGGTAAGATTGTTCTGGCCCTAAGCATTGTTATCTCTCACCCTTTCCCCAACCTACCTTCCTCCTTTCTTCTCCTTTCCCTTCTTCTAACAAAGCCAATACAGCTTCTCTAAGCTGTTTAAGAAGCAAATACATTAAGAATCACACTTTTATTAATATCCATGATGGAAGAACCTACAGTCTTTGACTTTAAAAACTTACTGGTTTCCAAGTTGGCAGGCCTCATGAGAGAATTTTATCTCCAGCTTTCAAATATTTTTTCAATATTTTTATTGTTTTTATTATTGAAGTAACATGGTTACAATTATGTTATGTTTCTGCCTTTGGTATAGGAAATAACTGTAGCTCACAACCACCAGTTTTTGCAATTCTGAATTATAGACTTGTTCAATCTCTTAGAATCTTTATTTGAGTGTATGATTTGTCTTACTGGAACACAAGAAGAAATGACTCTAGACCTTCCCCACTAAATACAATACTGTTTTCAGACTGATATGTCTGAAAACAGTATATGTATGTATGTATGTATGTATGATATGTATGTACTTAGTTAAGAGCATATGCTTTAATTACTGTATCAAGAGATTTTATTTATTGTGGTTGTTAAAAATTGCAATGGCTATTTTAAAAACTATCACTTCACTTAATCACTTAACTTCCCGTTAGTTGTCGATTTGCTCGAGCGGGCGCCAGTAACGTCTCCATTTGTCCCTGTCACGTGCTAGTGTAGCCCAATGGCATCTGTTCGCTCCGGGAACATGAAGGGCCTCAAACCAATCGTTCATGATCTTGACGAAGAAGTCTGACCATCTGGTAGGTGGCCGGCCACGTGGTCTTTTGACATCCCGTGGAATCCAGTTGGTAACAGCTCTAGTCCAGTGGTCGTCTTTAAATCTCATTACATGACCAGCCCATCTGATTTTCGACACCTTGGCAAATGAGACAGATTCCCTGATTCTTGATCGTCGACGGATGTCAGAACTCCGGATTCTATCTCTCATTTGAGTGAAACGTGATATTCCAAGCATAGCTCTTTCTATTCTTCTTTGGGAGTCCTAAATAGTGTTCTCATCTTGTTTGCATAGGGCTCAGGTCTCTGAGGCATATGTTAATGCAGGAAGAACAGTGGAATCAAAGAGATGTGCTCGGAGCCGGAGGTTCTTCGTCCTCTTAGCTATTTCTTCGACGTTCTTGAAGGCGTTCCAAGCCGCTCTCTTCCTCCTGCGCAGCTCAGGTGCCAGGTCATTTATCATGTTGACCTCTCGACCTAGGTACACATACTGTTGCATTTGGAGATGGTCATTCCGTTGAGAGCTAATGGGGCATCAGGAACGAGGCTGTTTGTCATAAACATTGTCTTTGTAAGATTCAGCAGTAGTCCTACCTTTCCACACTCACGGTCAAAGTCGGCCAGCATTTGTGCCGCTTGGCTGATGTTTGGTGTTATTAAAACAATGTCATCAGCAAAGCGGAGGTGGTGTAGTTGCCGACCATCTATCTTCACTCCCATTCCTTCCCATTCTAGTCGTCGCATGATATTCTCGAGGGTGGCACTGAAGAGTTTCGGTGAAATGGTATCACCCTGCCACACCCCTCTCTTGACATCAACGATCACTTCTTTGTAGAATGGTGAGATCCTGGTAGTGAATCCGCAATACAGCTCACAGAGGATCCTGATGTATTGGGCTTGAATGCCCTGATTGGCTAGGGCTTCAATGACCGCTTCCGTCTCAACAGAATCAAAGGCCTTCTTTAAATCAATGAACGTTAAACAGAGCGGCATCTTGAACTCCCGAGAAACCTCAATGAGCTTGGTTATCGTGTGGATATGGTCGATGGTGGTGAATCCTTTGCAGAACCCTGCTTGCTCGCATGGTTGTCCTTCATCTAGTGTTCTGCTAATCCTATTTAGGATGACTCGAGTGAACAACTTGTAGATGACAGACAATAGGCAGATCGGGCGATAGTTGCCAATGTCATGGATGTCTCCCTTCTTGAACAGTAGTATGGTCCTGCTGGTTTTCCATTGGGATGGAACCTTGTATTCAGACAGGTAGCGAGTGAAGAGCCGAGCCAGTGTATTGATGAGTACTGGTTCTTCAGGTGTTCAGGTCTGAGCTTGTCTGGGCCGGGTGCTGTTTGTTTCTTTACCGACGAAATGGCGTGTTGGATTTCAGAAGGGAGAACGTTGGGACCGACATATCCATCCTGTGGAATTTGGTATGTCGGCAAGTGGACATGGCTATCGAAGAGATTTGAGTAGAAGTCATGGATAATCTTCTCCATTGCTGTTCTGGAGGATGTGATGGATCCATCAGGATGTCGGAGGGCAGTCATCTTGGTCTTGTAGTTGGTGAAGGACAGGCGGGCGTTACGACTATGGAAATAATAATTTTTCATTAATATATTAATATGGTGTATACTACTAATGGATTTTTTTAATATTAACTCAAATTCCTGAACTAAAGTCTATTCAGTCATGGCATTTTAATTTTTATTGAAAGTTTATTTTTTGCTAGTATTTAATTTTTTAATTTATATTGTTTAATCAAATTGGTCTATCATTTTTATTCTTGTAATTTTCATCATAGGCTAGAGCAATAGCACAGCGGTAGGGCATTTGACTTGTGCGCGACCAACCTGGCCAACCTGGGTTTGATTCCTCCACCCCTCTCAGAGAGCCCGACAAGCTACCGAGAGTATCTCGCCCGCATGGCAAAGCCTGGCAAGCTACCCGTGACGTATTCCATATGCCAAAACCAGTAACAGCAAGTCTCACAATGGAGATGTTACTGGGCCCGCTCCAGCAAATCGATGAACAATGGGAGGACATTGCTACAGTGCTACAGTTTCCATCAGGAGGACCATTATTATTACTGCTTTTGCCATACCAAATACGAGATGGGTAGTTTGCCAGACTCTGCCGTGCAGGTGGGACACTCTCCGTAGCTTGCCAAGCTCTCCCAGAGGGACAGAGGCTTTTAGGGTGGCCTCCAAGCACCCTTACAGGTGCTTCTAGTCTACTGAATACAAGCGTTTGGTCAGCCGGCATATTGTAATGATCTGCGGTACCTATTGGTTCACTCTTCACTGATCAGCACCATTGCCAGCCCCACCACGATGAGGCTGTGAACCATATGGTTCACACCATATTTGAAACCCACCGAATATGGTGTGGTAATATTGAAAATGGATAGAGTCTTATGATGTGTCGCGTGGCTGCTTTGCAGCCTCATGGTCTGGAAAGTGGCCTGGAGCGAGGTGGCCCTTGGGTAGTGGAAGTTGGCCGATGAGGAGATAATCTGGTGCTGGCAGGGAGTGTTTTATGGGTGTGAGTCCTGAGTCACCAGAGAATGGAGGAGGAAGGCAAAGGATCTCTGGTCCTGCGTCCCGTTGAGCTCAGAGTCCAAGGTCACAAAGTTCTAAATTACCTGGGCTCCCTGGTACTTCACTTATGTGTGAGGCGCGGCATGAGTGTCTGGAAAGCAGCCTGGAGCAAGGTGGCCATTGGGTGGTGGAGGTTGGCCGATGAGGAGATTATCTGGCACCAGCAGGGAGTGTCAAAAATTAGATGGACTGTACACATAATGCAATTTGAAGATGACCACTGGACTAGACCATTACCAACTGGATTCCACGGGAGGTCAAAAGAACACATGGCCGCTAATCTATGAGATCATCAGACTTCTTTATTCATTTATTTATTTTATTATGCTGAATCTCATAAAACGACTGGCATTCAGAGAATGTTACTGCTGTTTATTTATTTTTAATGAATTACCATGAGATACAGTTGAAGACTTACAGTCTTTCATGATTACGTTTTAGTCATATAATGATCGAGTATTCATCCCTCCACCAGTGTCCATTCTCCACCACAGATTTTCCCAGTATCCCTACCACCACTCCCAGCACCTCTCACCTCCTGCATCTGTGGCAGGCACATTCCCTCTTACGCTCTCTCTTCTTTTGAGTGCTATGGTTTACAAATGCACAGAGTGGGATTAGAAATCAGTAGAGGAACAATGACGTCCAAAAGCCTTGGTACATGTTTGCTTTGTTCATAGCATTACTGCTTATTTAAGTCTAGGTCACTCTTCTATGTCATGCGAGGATTCTTTTGGCTAAGGTCCTGACACTTGGGAACTGAAAAATTCTGTTTTCTGATCCAAAAGTCCTCTAAAACAAACAACATTCTGCAGCTGATTAGGTGAAAGTACTTCAAAGTCTCACAGTTTTCATGGGAGGAACAGAACTTGTTAAGGTTATGGAGAAGGTTAACCTCCATGAGATCTTCAGACTTCTTCATCAAGACCATGAACAAATGGTTTGAGGCTCTTAATGTTCCTGGTGAGAGCAGACACCATTGGGCTACACTAGCACATGACAAGGATGAATGGAAACGTTACTGGCGCCCACTCCAGCAATGGTGCCCACTCAAGCAAATCAATGGATGAGTAATGCGATGTCAACTGATCAAGTGATCAAGAAGTTTCCATTATAAACAGGATTTCCAAAGCAGTCCCAATTAAGATTTTTCTTTTTTAGTCTTTATCATTTATTTACTTTTTAAAATAATGTAACCCTCCAGCACAATCCATATGACCCTTCTCTTCCACTCTCCCCGCTTCTACTTAGCTATTCTTAATTCTGTCATCAAAATCAAAGTGCTTGCTTTCATTGACATTGCTTATTACCTTAAAATGTTTATATGGCATTTGTGAGTGAAATCATTGGCTATTTATCTCTCTCCTTCTTGCATATTTCACTTAATATGACACTCTCTGTTCCATTCATATTGTACAACAAAGCAAGACTTTATCTTTTCTTATTGCTGAGTAGTATTCCATTATGTATGCATGCCACAATTTCTTGCTTTACTCCTCTATTTTGGGGTATTTGTGTTGTTTCCAGGCCTTGAGAACTGAAAATACTGTTGTAATAAATATAGTTGTGCATACACACATTTACATATATATTTGAATTAGTGCTTTGGTGTTCTTAGGGTAGATAGTTAGGAATAGAATTGTTTGATTTTATTATAGCTGTCTTTTTTACTTTTAGCCAAATCTCCAAACTGCTTCACAAAATCACAAAATCACAAATCATCCTGTTATTCATCGATTGCCTCGAGCAGGCCCCAGTAATGTCTCCTTCATCCTGGCCCTGAGGTTATATTCAAGGCTCTTTAGGAGAATGAGACCCATCATAGAGGTTAAATTACTACAATCCCCAACAAGAGTGTATGGGGGTTACAGTAATACCACTTCTGGGAGTATACCTCAGGGGCCAAGAACACATATCAGAAATACAATCTGCCCTTTTATGTTTATTGCAGCACTCTTCACAAAAACCAGAACCTGGAAACAACTTGAGTGCCCTAAAACAGATGACTGGTTAAAGAAAGTATGGTACATCTACAGAATGGAATACAATGAAGATTTTAGGAAAAATGAAGCCATGAAATTCACTTATAAGTGGGTGGACATGGAGAGTACCATGCTGAGTGAAATAAACCAGGAGAGGGATAGACATAGAATAATTGCACTTGTTTGTGAGATATTAAAAATATATAAGACATTATAATACTCAAGTACAGTAGAAACAAGAGCAAGGAGGGTTGGTCCATGTTTAGAAGCCTGCTTAAGTACTGGGGGAGAAGGCAGTTGGGGTAGAGAAGGGAACACCATGACAAAGATAGTTGGAAATGATCATTGGATAATAACTGTGTGCTGAATCGACATAAAGAGATGATAACATCTCATTATCATTATTAAAACCATAATGCTCAAAAGGGGATATATAGGGAGAGAGAGAGAGAGAGAGAGAGAGAGAGAGAGAGAGAGAGAGAGAGAGAGAGAAAGTGCCTTCTGGCACTTTCAGACAGACTGGGTGTGGGGGAGGGCAGAAAGGAAACTGGGGACATTGGGGACATTGGTGGTAGGAAATGTATACTGGTGAAGGGATGGATGGGACTGAAGGGACTGAAACTGGATCATGAACAGCTTTGTAACTTTGTATCTTTCAGTGATTCAGTTCAAAAAAATTGTGTGAGGGTTCCCTTTGTCACCAAATTCTCACAAGCACTTGTTGTTTCATGTGTGTGTGTCTGTATGTGTGTCTGTGTGTTTCTGTGTGTGTGTGAGAGAGAAAGAGAGAAGAGAGAAGAATATGCTACTCTCAGTGGTGTGAAGAGATAGCATTGTCATTTTGATTTGCATTTCTCTGAAGATCAGTGATGATCAACTTTTTTCCTTTGTCTATTGGCCATCTGTCTTCTATCTTCTTTGGGGTAATGTCTGTTTAGTTCTTCTCACTACATTTATTGGGTTATCTTTGTATGTGTTGCTGAGCTTTGTGTGTACTCTATACATATTAGATATTAGCACTTTGTCAGATGTATAGTATGCAAATATTTTCACCCATTCAGTAAGATATCTTTTTGTACTAGTGACAGTTTTGTTTTCAAAATACATAAGGTTTGATGTAATTCCATTAGTTTATTTTCACTTTTGTTTTTTCTTTGTTCATGGAGTTAAATCACTGAAAATACACTGAAGCCAGTATCATACCTTTGTTTTCTTTCACTTATTTTATGGTTTGGGCCTAACATCTAAATCTTTAATTCATTTTGAGCTAACTTTTGTCCATACTGTAAGATAATGACCCAATTTTAATCAACTGTATGTGGTTAGTTTTCCTAGAATTATTTGTTGAAGAGACTTTGCTTCCTCCATTTTATATTCTTGGCAATATTTTATATTAAACAAATATAAGTTTATATTTATTTTATATTCTTTGTCATAAATTAACTGCATATCCGTGAAGATTTATCTGTAGACTCACAATTATATTCTATTGGTCTTAGTGTCTACTTTTATTCTAATACCATACTTGTGTTATTATTGCAATTTTGTAGAATCCTACTACTTTTTAATATAATTTTAAATCAGGTTTAAAATTATCATTAATTATCTCCCGTCTTCCTCTTCATCAATTTTGTTTTGTTTATTGGGGCAGGGAGAGGGGGTTGCGGTTATTTATACATTTAGTAGTAACATTTATTTTAATTCCTGAAGACTGCCTTTGGAATTTTAATAGGGGTTACACTAGATCTGTAAAATACCTTGGGTAGGATGATCATGTTAACAGGTTTAATTCTTCCAATCCGTGAACATAGAAAAAAAATTTAGTTTCTTGTTTTCTATTTCTTTTAAATGGTTATTTGCCTCTTATCTTTACTTATTATGTATTTTTACCTTGTCTTTATCTTAAACCAATTAGTGATATGTAAGTTTTTGTCATTTTATTAAAAAATGTGTTTTTTAAAATCTATTTATTGTATTTTTCTACTCTCAATCTCTGCTTTGAAGTTTTGTTTGGTTCTCAAGTTTTGCTCTAATAATTATTTGCTTATGCACTCACTTTACTTTGGTATACTATACTTTGTTCTAGTTTGACTAAGCCTGTGGATCTTCTGATCACTATTTTAAACTTATTTCATGGATTCTGATATATGCTCTTTTCAGTATTTTCTTAATGAATGTTTTTTTCTTAAACATAGTCTAGTCTTGAATGGATTATGAAGGTGTGATATACATACACAATCGAACACTATGCAGCAGTAAGGAACGATGAAATCATGAAATTTGCTGCAATATGATAGCACAGCGGGTAAGGCATTCGCCTTACAAGCGGCCAACATGGCCGACCCAAGTTCGATTCCTCCGCCCCTCTCGAAGAGCCTGGCAAGCTACCGAGAGTATTCGATATGCCAGACACAGTAACAACAAAGTCTCCAATGGAGACGTTACTGGGCCTGCTCAAGCAAATCGACGATCAACGGGAGGGCCTTTACCTTTACCTTATGGTTGGAACTGGGAGATATCATGTTGAGTGAAGTAAGTCAGAAGAAGAACAACAAACACAGGATGATATCACTTATTTGTGGAATACATAGTACTTACTGAGGAAATGTATTAAAAAGGATATTACTAGATCATCCTTGACCTCATGTTTAGAGAGGAGAAGAAAGAGAAGGAAGAATAAATGAAGGACAGAGAAGGAAAGAATAAATAAGGGGAGAAGAAGAGAACAGGAAATAATGGGTGAACAGCTATCAGGTCTGCAGTTAAACTGGTGATTATGGGTGAGTGGTATAGCCATATATCCAAAATACAGATTCAATAAAACTGAAAACATGAGATCTAAGCTATAACCACTGAAACTTTGTAACGTGCCTGTCAATTGACAGGCAGAGAGTTGAGGCGGGGGTTGGAGTGGGAATAGAATGTGGGAACACTGGTGGAGGGACGTTGACACTGGTGGTGAGATTGGTGTTGAAACATTATATGCCTAGAACTCAACTGTTAATAACTTTGTAATCACAGTTCTCCAATAAAAATGTTTTTAAAATAAAATTAAAATAATGAAGTCTGTATAGTTAATTTTCACCAAGGATTCATAGACATATTTTACATTTCCAGATAAAATAGCCAATTTGTTTATTTGTTGGCAATTTTAAGTTATATTGTGATTGGATATGTTATTTGCAGTACTATTTACATAAAAGAAATTTCTGATATTACTTAAAGCAATACATAATCAATTTTTATGAATGTGCCATCAAAGTTATTTCAGGATCTTATCTCAACATATTAATAACATCTATGCTAGTAACAATATTGTTCTTTCATTTTGGTTTTTGCCCATTTGCTCTGCTTATAATAGAGTATGTTCTATGTCATATAATATGCAATGGAATTATTATGCTATTATGATATAATAATATATAAGACAGCATAATTATACTATGCTATCTCCTTGGTTTGGGTCCATTTGCTCTTATAGCATTACAGTAGTATCTTTTCTATTATTGTGTGTTTATTTGTTTCCTTACATTTTCTGTAGGTTTTGTTTCCTCAATGTGTTTTCAATGTAATTTAATGTGTTGAAAAACAAATTTCATAAAAATGAAATTTCAAGATATAATTGGATTTCTTAAACGCTTTTGAATCAGGCAGAATCACATCTAGCTAGAAAGAGTTCTGCAAAGAGTTAAAAAAAATGGACTGTTTTTATAGTCTGGAAGAGACTTGGACAAGGTTCTTAGCAAGAAAATAAAAACAATAACCTCCGGCAAAGCCACTTTTCAACAGGGGAATGCAGGGAGTCTTGACATGCAGATTATTTCACTAATGCTAAAAACCAAAAAAGTGTGCAAATATTCATACTCATTGGGTCTTCAATTTTCATTCTGTATTTTACTACAAAAATGCTTTTTGTCACATTTAATGCTTTTGATCTTGATTTAATAAATTTTGCCAAATATTAGCATATCTATGCCTGCTCCATTCTAGCTTCATTTCTATTTTTTTTTCTTTTTGGGTCACACCCGGTGATACTCAGGGGTTACTCCTGGCTCCACACTCAGGAATTACTCCTGGAGGTTGTTAGGGGACCATGTGCGATGTTGGGACTTGAACCCAGTCGGCCACATGCAAGACAAATGCCCTACCCACTATGCTATTGCTCCAGCCCCTTCATTTCTATTTTTTTTTACTTAATTTAACTGTTACAGTTTTTGAATAAGTGTTATAGTTTTGTCATAAGTGTATCTCATACCCATGACACTTAGTTGAGTTGTATTTTTGGAGAAAATTTTAAATGCTGTTCCTTTAATAAGTGATTATATGGATTATCTGTTCTTAAATGAGTCCAGTACTTTTTAACTTAAAGACACTTAAAATGGCACATTTTCAATGGGTCAGAAATTGGCAGGTCATTTTTCTGGTATCATATGGCTCATAGATTCCCACAAGGCTACACTAAAGTTGTTAAACAGGACTATAGTCATGTCAAGGTACAACTAATTTACTCCAAGTTCTTATAGATTTTGTGAGGCCTCAGCTCCTTGCAGGAAGCTGTTCTGAGATTTCAATTCCTTACCATGAAATTCCTTACCATACAAGGTTTTCTATAGGGCAGTTCACAACAGGACAGTTGTTTTTTGTCTGAATGATCACGATCACGATCATCCTGTTGTTCGTTGATTGCCTGAAGCAGGCACCAGTAACCTCTCCTTCCTAGTCCTGAGATTTTAAAAGAGCCATTTCAATGCTCTTTCAGGGTTAGGAGAATGAGACCCATCATTGTTACTGGTATTTGGCATATTGAGTACGACACGAGAAGTTTGCCAGACTGCCGTGCAGGCAGGATACTTTTCATAGCCTGCCAGGTTGTCCAAAGGAAAACTGAAATAATAAGATACGCTTTCAGGAGCTGGGTTTTATAGTCTCTGCGTCTTGGCCATTGATAGGACCAAACTGGTGCTGGCAGCAGCTGGTGGGTGTGACACCTACCTACTGGAAGATGGGGGGTCTGAGTGGAGAAGGCCTAGTCCCAATCTGATCAGGCTTGGAGATCTCAGCCCCGGGACCCGCATGCCTGGTTCCTCTGCCAGTTCTTTCATGCACGAGGCTTGTCCAGACGTGTGGGGAGTGGTCCCAGGGCTCTGCTGGGGGGGGAGGGAAACTTAACCTGCCCCCTCCAAGGGGCCCTGGTGAGGACAGCCAGGCGCGGGGGCAGGAGACTCTGCCTGAACAAATTAGGAAAAAATGGTAATGGTGTGGGGGTCAAGGTGAGTGAGACAGAGGTCACAGCCTTTTATTTTTAGTTTAATCACCGTGAGATACAGTTACAAACTTTCATGATTAAGTTTCAGTCATATAACAATCAAACACCCATCCCTCTACCAGTGCACATTTTCTACCACCAATGTTTCCAGTATCCTTCCCACCACCCCCAACCCATCCCACCCCCTGTCTCTGTGGCAGGTATATTCCTTCTTACTCTCTGTCTCTCTACTTTTGGTCACAGTCTTGTTTGGTTTAGTTTGGGGGCCACGCCCTATGATACTCAAGGATTACTCATAGCTCTGCACTCAGGAATTTCTCTTGGCGTTGCTTGAAGGACCATATGGATGCCAGGGATTGAACCTGCTCCACTGTCTCTCTGACTAGTGGCAACGTCTTTTTTTTTTGTCATCCACTTTTAAAAGTGTTATCCTTTCCTTGTGTCATTGCTATTCATTAGATGCTAGTACTAAAGTTAGTCTATATATTCAAGGGGAGGTAATTACATAGGAACTTGAATAAGCAAAGGAAGGAGAGATGGTGGGGAGAATCAGAGAAGAGGCTTCAATCATTTGCTTTACTTCAATATGTAAAATATATTTGCCCACTCTCAAGGTCATCAAAACTTATAGATCATTAGAGTCTCAACACGAAGGATAGAATATCATCATCTGAATCAATCCCAGGAGCAGTTTCTCTTGTTTTGTAGAAAGCTAAAGTAACAAGTTATTTTTCCCTCACATACTGTCCAGAAACACACAGGAGCCACTACTAGAAAAGAGGGAATTTATTTGGCTTGAAAACAAGTTGGGAAGCATGTCTAATAGCAAAGGTTGCAGATCAAGCTTTGAAGAGAGGATGTGGGGAGTCTGCTTTTATGCACAGCAGGGCTACAGTGACATAAAAGCCTATAAATATTTTAGTAGTGTTTCAGAAAGCTCATGCATATTCATGAAGGAAATGGTGAGCACATGCAATTGAGCTATATACAATGGACATACATTGCACTTACAGCAAAAAAAAAGCACAAGGTTTTGTTTTTAATATGGTAATGAAGAGAACAAAGTCTAGAGGTCCATGGGGGCTCTGCTATGCAGCCTAAGCTCACCAGAACAGTCAGACCAGGGTTCCTTATCAGTACAAAAAGTGTTCTTAGGAGGTTCTGCTTGTCCCAAGGAAAGCCAAAACAATGTCACACACTCCAAACTACATGCCTCAGGCTTGTTTGTTTTAGCTTTCCTAAATCCAGAATCCTAAATTTTCAAAGAGAGGAGGGAGGGGAAAGAAGGGGTAAAGTTTCAAAAGCTTTATTTGATTACAATACCCAACATATACTTGTGGAATAGGCATTGGGATAAACACATAAGTTATACATTTACCAAGTTAGAAGTAGAAAAAGTGAGAAGTGGAGAAGGGGAAATGGCAAGCACAAAATTTTCACCAGTCTGCAGAAATTCTGAAATCCAAATATTGGGTGCTCTTTGCCTTGACTGAGTCTGTAATCTTGGTTCCACTCTGAAGAGAGAGAGAGAGAGAGAGAGAGAGAGAGAGAGAGAGAGAGAGAGAGAGAGAGAGAGAGAGCCTGTCATAGAGGTAAACTGGGTGGAGGCCAGGTGGAAGGGGGTTGAAGGGAACCTGGAGACATTGGTGGTGGGAAATGTACACTGGTGAGGATGATGAGGTGATGGAATACTGTATGACTGAAACCAATCAGGAACAACTTTATAACTGTGTAACTGTGTAACCCAATCATGCCGAACTTTGTAACTGTGTAACAACTTTGTAACTGTGTAAGTTTGTAAGAACTTTGTAACTTTGTAATTTCAAGGTGGTTCAAGTTGGTTCAAGGTGGTTCAAAAAAAATAAAAAGAAAAGAAAGAGCTTGGTGAAGTTTTTGCCTTTGAAAGAGACATTTGGTAGCTAGGGATGTAGTTTAGTGGTTAAGCAGTTGCCTCATAGTGTAAGGTACTGAGTTTGATCAATGGCCGCTTCTTAAAAAAGAAAAAGAAGGGCTGGATACACAGAACATCAGGTAGTGCACTTGCCTTGCTCTAGGCACCAGTCTGACTCATATGCAATCCCTGGCACCCCATCTAGTCCCTTCTGCTCACTGGGAATAATCCCTGAGCACAGATTTAGGAATAAGCACAGCTGGGTCTGACCCCAAAATTTAAAAAAAAAAGAAAAGAAAAAGTCATGTATTTATAAACCACTCTTATATGGCATATTCCTGGAAGAAAGAAATTTCCTTATTTGTTTTCATTGGTGAAGGTGAAACTCAAATCTGCATAGTTTATTTTACTGATCCTTCCTTGATAGCATCTCTGACATTTTCCTTTTTCTTTTAATCTTTGTTATATCTAAGGTTTTAATGTTAATGTCTGAAATCAGATGAGTTAATCCTGTTACATCTCTCCAGGTATAAAGAAGGTATACATATTGTCATTTAATTTCTTTTTACTTATCTCATATCAATGGGAGGAGCAATAGCACAGAGGGTAGGGCATGCGGTGGACCCGGGTTCATTTTCTCTGTCCCTCTCAGAGAGCCTGGCAATCTACTGAGAGTATTCTGTCCGCACGGCAGAGCCTGGCAAGCTACCTGTGGCATATTCAATATGCCAAAAACAGTAACAAGTCTTACAATGGAGACGTTACTGGTGCCTGCTCGAGCAAATCGATGAACAACGGGAGGACAGTGCTCATATCAATATGCCAGATACTTTCTCTTTTTTCCAGCTTCCACAGAACTCACAAGTGTAACATGATAATTTCCTTTGTACACAGGCATTTCTTTTACATATAGCAGCAGACAAGAGTGACACTATTGTGCCACACTGCCAATCACAATGCCAGTATATCACAAAAATCACCAAGCTTCCAATGATACTTTTCACTTTCATTTTCACTAGCATCTTACTCAAAATCCAACATTTCAGAAATGTGTTGACTTTGAAATTTTCTCTAGCGTTTTCCTCAGAGTTCACTGTCTAGTCTCAGTGTTATGCCCATATTTAAGTTTTTTGTGATAACAGTCCCAAATGTGGGGTACAAATATATCATCATCTCGCTGATAGATAATACCAGGCAGAGTCATATAACTACCTCAAAAAGGAGTCCTTTAAATACCCAAGCTTTAAAAAACCCCAGGGTATCTGCAGGATAGAAATCCTTGTGTTAAAGGCACTTTAGCCAGGTGCGTCTAGCTCAGAATAACTCCCATAATGTTCTAATTAAATAGTGAAATAGTTTTATTCACTGTGGTAAGTAGCTTCTAAAGACAGGATTCTTACTTTTTTGCAATTTATTTATATTACCTTTTGTTTGACCCATTTTACTTCTTAACTCTGTTTCACTGTACTGGTTGTTGTCTTTTGCAACTAAATGGAATACTTCACTCGAATCTAAATTTCATTTTTTCTTAATTACCAACTCTTTTTCAACTTCTCCAAATATTTTCCCTTTTACTTTATTATTTTTTTAAAAAATATCTTAGAAGATGCTTATTTAATGCTTATTGTTTTTAATTTTTTGGCAATGCTGGGGATTGCACCACAAGTGTCTTCCCACAGATATCAAATATGTGCTCTATCAGTACTGGGTCTGGCCTCTAGGCATTTTATTTTTATGTCCTCCAGTCTGCATTAACTGTATCTAATTCCAACAGTTTTCTTCTACTTTACAGTCATTTTTCTTATGGAAACTTGTCCTTATATTTGTAAAATTTTCCTCATGTATGTGAAATTTCTTTATATATGTGAAATTTTGTTTCCTGATATTTTAGAATGCTATGTGAATTTGTTGATTGCCCTTTTAGTCATTTTTTGGTGGCATTGGAGTGTTTAACCTGCTTCCTACAAAAGTGATGCTCTTTCTGTCAACATGAAAAAATCCAGGGCCAGAGAGATCATATGGCAGGTAGTTAAGGCAGTTGATTTACCTGAAGCTAACCTGAGTTTCATCCCTGGAACCAGGAATATATGATCACTTGTGTCCCACCAAGCATGATTACTGAGCACAGAGTCTAGAGCAAGCCCTGAGCACAGAGAAGTGTAACCCTCCAAAACTAAGTAAAAAAATTAACGCACATAGAGTTCAAGCAATTTTGTTTTGCTTTGTTTAGGGGCCACATCTGGCCATGCTCAGTGGGTATTCCTAGGTCTGCCCTCAGGAATTACTTCTGGCATTGCTTGGAAGAACATACAGGATGCTAGAGATTGAACCAAGGCCAGTTCCAGGTAATGCAAGTTGCTCTTCAAGTTGTATTATCTCTCCAACACAAACACACACACATATATATTATATATATATATATATATATATATATATATATATATGTATGTATCTTTTGTCCTTTAAGGTTCTTGTCATTTTGACTTTTGTTTCTTTGTAATTTTACTTTTTTTTTCTTTTTTAGCATCATATTGCCAGTTAGAGATTGTCTTTTCTTTATGACTTTGTTTTCTTTCAGAATTTGTTTCAAAAATAGTCTCTTTCAAATGTGAAAACATTTTCATTTATTTTGTCTATTCCATGCTTGGATCTATTCAAATGCACTTTTAGAAGATTCTGATTTCAAGTAGATTTAATATATCTGATTTGCAATTAGCTGTAGGTCTTCTGTCTTCTCCACGCTTTTTCTCCTTTTGTCTTTTAACTTGGAGGTAGCAGTTGAATGCCACTAGAAATGCACTGGAATTTGGTGATTTTTGCTGATTTTTTATTTTTTGCCTACAGATAAAATGTTGGCATACCATGTGTGGGGGGCTTTTTTTAGTATAAATAAACATTTACTATCATACTATTTGGAGTTGTTTTAGAGATATATTGGAGTACTGGTAGCTGGATGGTGACCATTGCTTCAGCTATCAAAAAGTTGTCCTTTTATTATACATTTTTTAACATTTAAAATTACTTTTGCAGTTTGACCTCTTGTTAAAATAGGAAAGAAGGAAGTTATGTCTTTCTTGTTCTAATCTATCTTTTTGCCTAGTACAGATACAATTATCACGGAGTTGAAAGAGCACTGAGCTTTAATCTAAACCAGTAAACACCAGATTCACAAGATCTACATTTAGGTACTTAGCCTGCTTACACCTAACTGCTTAGCTTATAAAAAGATCTCACAGGTTTTTTACAGAACAAGACTAAGTATGAATTTAGCTCACAACATTGATTGTTCTGCCTCTACAACCCTTTATTTAATTATATCATGGAATTCTCAATATTTGGTAAATACCTTAAACCTTTATAGGTAAAAAGTATTATTTTATAATATACATAGGTATATATGAAGTGTTATCACCCTTTTAAATATATAAGTGTCATGTTTCTTAACATCTAGCTTTGGGAAACTCTTGTTTATTTTTCTTTTACAAAACTGTAGAACACATATTAGAGTGTTAATACATATTTCGTTTTACACATAGGTAGGCAACATATAACCATACTTTATGTTCCTTTCAAAAAAGCTTATCAGATAAAAACAATGTTAAAATGTTAGGAATAATAGTAGCCCTGGGAGCAATAGTAATATCATCAACAATATATTCAGCATGTTGTATGTCAATCATCATTTAAAATACTTAATCATTACAGCAGTAAAGGAAATACTAGTAAATATATGAAAATAAATAAAGGAAATGCTAGTATAACAGAGGATTGATCCTAGTTAAAAAGATGCAATGAATTTAACCTGTGTTAAATACTACTCATTCACATACATTTTTTCTCTCTCTATCACTCCAAGGATCCTTCCTCTATGTAGATTCTTCTTTAATTTCCATTCAAACCAAAAGTTTCCAAGAAAAACTAAAATTTTTAAATTAGATTTATTTATTTATTTTGGATACCCATCCCTCCACCAGTAACCATTTCCCAACACCACGGATCCCAGTAACCCTCCCACCCCCCATTCCATCTCCATCCCACCCTGCCTCTGTGGCAGGGCATTCCCTTTTATTCTCTATTTCCTATTCGGTGTTGTGGTTTGTAAAAGAGTTAAGCCTGATTTTCAGGGAAAAACGTTGGAGAACTTACTTTCCATTGACCACTTTATATATAAGAAGATGCAGTGAGAGTCCTGGTTCCTGCATAAGCGAGCTATGCTTGTAGAGGCTCATGGTCACCGGGGTTCCCTCCGGAGGAGGTGGGATGCGGCACCTACCCCATCTGGGACTTCCCAGTAATCTCGGCTCTCTTCGGGATGGGAGCATTCTCGGTAGCTGTGGAGGCCCCCCTGCGGCCTTTGTTCTCTGTGGCTGTGTGCTGTAAAGATAGCGCTGGGGGGCGGGTTGTGGGCATGACTTCCGAAGTCAGAGGTTACCTGGGTGCCGGGGCAGTGCCAGCAGTTTGCAGTGAGAGTCCTGGTTCCTGCATAAGCGAGCTATGCTTGTAGAGGCTCATGGTCACCAGGGTTCCCTCTGGAGGAGGCGGGATGCGGCACCTACCCCATCTGGGACTTCCCGGTGATCTCGACTCTTTTCGGGACTGGGAGCATTCTCAGTTGCTGTGGAGTCCCCCCCCTCCCCCGCAGCCTTTCCTTTCTGTGGATGTGTGCTGTAAAGATGGCCAGAAAATCTAAATTTTAAATAAATAAGATTATGTAAAAATACTCACAGAAAAGTCTGAAATATCCAATTCCTAGAACCCAAATGTAGGATTTTAAACTGCAAAGGGACAATCAATTCCCAAAGGTATAATGGAGGAGATAAAACACAGAAAACCTGGGCACAAACTGGGAAAATTCCAATCTTAGTTGGATTTTTATATCTGTGTATCTTCAAGGGAAAACTAAACGTCTGTCTGTGATATCTGCAACACATGACTTCACAGCAGTCAATTCAGATATTTTTATTTTTCACAGACGTTCTCCTTGGGTTTCTCTGACTTAGAAAACAAATGAAACAAAATGAAGTTGATGACTCTTTGAAGTTGTTCCATCAAACACTCTCAAATTATATCTATTGTATTGGTGAAAATGCCTCTGTAAGAATATGGTTGCTGTGTAACAGAGTAAGGGAGGAAAGAAAAATGAATTTGATCTTGTTTCAAAGTGAAATGTTAAAGATAGCACAAAGGTGTTATATACAGTCTTAGAAAATCAAGGGGAGTGGGGCGGGGTTTAGTTAATTATGCCTTAATATCCATTTTCCCTTCTTTCTTTATTTGGGGTGGCCATACCAGCAGTGCTCAGAGGTTCTTCTTCCTTCTCCTCCTCCTCCACCACCTCCTTCTCCTCCTCCTTCTTCTTCTCCTTCTCCTCCTCCTCCTCTTCTTTCTTCCTTCTTCTTCTCCTTCTCCTCCTCCTCTTCTTTCTTCCTCCTCCTCCTCCTCCTCCTCCTCCTCCTCCTCCTCCTCCTCTTCTTCTTCTTCTTCTTCTTCTTCTTCTTCTTCTTCTTCTTCTTCTTCTTCTTCTTCTTCTTCTTCTTCTTCTTCTTCTTCTTCTTCTTCTTCTTCTCCTCCTCCTCCTCCTCCTCCACCTCCACCTCCACCTCGTTCTCCTTCTTCTCCTCTCTCTCTCTCTCCCCCTCTCTCTTTCTCTCTCCTTTTCGGCATTATGGTTTGCAATGTTGATACTGAAAGGTTATCAAGAATATCCCGTACTTACTTTTAGTCCTCAGATCTTGTTCAGTGTGATTATTCCCAGCTATTATTGTCATAGAGGTCTCATCTCTATCTTACCTACTCTCAGCCCTACCCACATTTGTGGTTAGTTCCAACCGCTGATCAGTCCTCCTAACCCCTGTTTAATTTTTCATGGATATCATTCTTCTACCATATATATATATATATATATATCTCAAATTAATGCAATCATTCTATATTTGTTCCTTTCCTTCTGAATGTGTTTCATTTTGAAAAGCTTTTTAGAATTCCTGTTCGTCAGATTGAATGCTACCACCTGTGTAAATCACTGAATTAAACTAGTATGAGCTTTATGTTTTACACAGTTATATTAGTTTTTAACATAGTAAACAAGATTAATTTGATTTGGGGTAGTAAAATACCCAGAAAAATAAACAATAAAGTGGTTGGAAACAGTAGTCATTTCAGATTCCTTTATGCTGGTCACTTTTAGGGTGACTCATTTTCTGGAATCCTGGGACGACTGTATTTCTGCCTGACTATTTCTGTCCTTTTGTTCTGATTTTTCGAGAATATCTCTTTATAGTCAAACTCCAAAAAGTAGACTACAGTACAGACACAACGCATCTCTGAACACTATCTCTGAAAGGAAACTTAAATTTTTCTGTCAGAAACAAGAATTCACTGAGGAAAAAAGTGATGAAAAACTCAATTTACAGGCAAAGTTTGATTTAGGTTATTTCAGGATGATGATGGGGCAAAATGAAGCCATGTATTTGTAAACCAAATGAATACATGCATTTATAAAGTGAGCAGGCTGGCCCTGAGATGAATGCATATTCTTCCAACAAAATTATTATCACTCTTCTCAGAAAGGACCATCTCCTTGACTGCTAACTCTAAGGAAGAGTGCTCCCTGGTAGATTGCCTGTTACATGTATACATGTTTCCTTTTATCATCTTTTGTCCACCGATGAAAAAGGAAACTAATTAAGTATAATTTCCAGGCTTTCAGAGCTAAGGTTCCCTCAGTAACTTGAGAATTACTTGCAGTTTTGGAATGGTGCCAACACTGTGTTGGATCTGGGCAGTGATTCTACACTTCAATAAATTCAAGAGTTAATGGTGAAATAATTGAGTTGCAATTCGTGAGAAGCATATTTTTCTGTACTGAGTAATGAAGTTCCTACAGATAAGTGGTGAACACCTCACTATTCTGGGCTATTGTGAAATCTCCTAAAGCCTCTTAAATCCACAAAGTGTCCCCAAGGCTTTTCAATTTTGTGACATTTTCTGTTGCTCTTAAATGTGGCAATTTTGTGAGTTGTTTATTTAAACCTCATTGTGTATTCTGAAAAAAAATTCTTTGCTGAGTATTTTAGTGATATCATGACTGAAGTTTCTCTGTACGAATAAATGTTTCCAAGATGTCTTTATGTACGAATAAATTATTCCAAGATGTCTTTATGTACGAATAAATGTTTCCAAGATGTCTATATAGAAATATATATACTGTCCATTTTTCTGACTGTCAAAAATATTTTTGTTTATTTTCATCAATAGAATTTCTTTTCTGGGACCAGAGAGAGAGTATAGCAGGTAAGGTGCTCGCCTTGCACATGTTGACTTGGGTTTGATACCAACATCGCATATGGCATCCGTGAGCACCACCAGGAATAGTTCCTGAGTGCAGAGACAGAAGAAACCCCTTTGCATTGCCAGGTGTGGTTCCAAAACAAAAACAAACTGAAAAAGACTTTCTTTTCTTATCATTCCAGAGTATCTACTAGCTTCACACTTAGTTGGTATTGGACCTATTTACCCTAATTTGTTTACTGTATAGGGCATATCTTATTATTTTGAGGGCAACATTAATGTGCACTTTTGTTCTGAATCTATTGTGTTCTCAGAATAGTACCTGATTCATAGTTGATATCCAATTCAAATTCAATAGATTAAATTCACATTTGGATCAATTTTATATAAACAAGTTTACCTTATTGTTTATATCTTAGGTTTGTATCTATTACAATCTGCTAAAAATACAATGTCAACAATTGTCCCAGTGAAAACCTATAGGGAATTTGCCAGCACAAAATATCTGGAAATAGATATTATACAAATTTACCGGGGCAGAGATGATTGTGACTGATTTAGTTACCAGACATGCAGATGAAGCTTTGGAAAGAAGCAAACCTGAAACTTGATTGAGAGGTTAGAGTTTGGCAATGATTGCTGAAGCTTTAGAAAGTAAAACTGATACTTGCTTATGAGATGAAAATTAGGATGGGATGTGATCCCTGAAATTGTATATGGTACTGATGGTAAAGAAGCAGTCACCACTGCTTCTCCAAGGGTGCAGATGTTTGCATTCTTTCTATAGGTAAATAGACTATTTAAAAATGCATATTCATATGACAATTTTTTGTAATGCTTCTTTTATAGACAGGTAGTTTCTCTAGAAGTGCATAATCCTCTTTATGAATTACAAACAATCACTGGTTTCCATGCTTGAATAGTTTTATCTGCTTTGGTCCAATTAAATTTGGCAGGATAAATATTGGAGAGGGAGGGGTGTATAGTTCTATCAGTATATCTGTGAATATTGCCTCTTACTGAGATTCATTGCATACAAACTGTTTTTCATGTTAACAACATTCCCAGTGCTTCCCTGAATCTTCATCAAATAGGTTATAAGATACTTCCTTGTATTAAGTCTTTCAGCATATTTTGTCGAAATTTACTGCCTATTTCTAAATAATGTATTTAACAAAAACAGATAACCCCGTTGACTTCTTCATTGTATCAAATATTTAGATACAGTCAACCAAAAGGCCTCATATTCAGAAGGCTATACTTAGATTCCAGCTGTTTGTCTTGATTTTTAATTCATAGTTATTCACTGAATGAGATTTTGTAACAGGGGATGGGAAAATATTTTGTTTGCTGAAATACTGTCTGAATACGAGGGTTTTTCTTACATTGCATTGAGGATATTAAATAAATTCCTTTTAATTATGATGATAAGATTTTACTAGACTCAATAAATTTTTCCTTTCCCCTCAGAGAATGAATGTTTTTGCCCCAAATACCACACTCAGTACTATGTTATAATAGCATATTGAAGTGGAATCAGGTTTTTAAAGTAATTTTCAGATTCTATTAAACATTTTTCTGCTTTTTGGAGCATCTAGTTTCAATATTTTAGGGGAAAGGTAGATACACTCAACAGGAGAATTCTGGTATTTCTTAGCATCAAAGATCAAATTAAATATATATTTGCAACTCTTAGGTAAAATAAGAAAGGCTTGAAAGGCTTTGGAGCGGAGGAAAATGTTCATAAATTTATTTAACACTTCAAAGAATGAGAATAGAAAGCTCTGGTAGATAGTGTTTAGTGTTTACCAATGCCTGCTGAGTTCCTTGAAGTTAGTGAGGCCCTGCATTTACTACTGAGTAATGAACCATGAAGAGAAGTCATGAGTGTCTTTTCTGGACTGACAGTGAAAAATCACTGCTCAACCTTCCTGTTCAATGGTCAGTCTGGAGTTATGCATTAAAATGACAAAGGTGTAAGATTAAAACAGTCTATACTTCTGTGTCATCTCATGGAAGACAATTGCACTGGAAGGTTGCCTGACTTAAAATATCCTTTACTGTTCAAGAAATAAACTTCATATGTCAATCTACCAAAATTTGGGAGTTGCTTATTCCAACATCATAGTTCAATCAGATTTCAAGTAAAACAGACTCAGATCACTAGATTTTCTTGCACACTGTCACTGTCACTGTCCTCCCATTGTTCATAGATTTGCTCGAGCGGGCCCAGTAACGTCTCCATTGTGAGACTTGTTATTACTGTATTTGGCATATCATGGGGAGCTTGCCAGACTTTGCCATGAGGGCGAGATACTCTCGGTAGCTTGTTGGGCTCTCTGAGGGGGCGGAGTAATAGAACCAGTGTAGGCCGGGTTGGCCGCATGCAAGGCAAATGCCCTACCCGCTGTGCTATCGCTCCAGCCCTTCATCCACAAGATAAAGAAAATACACTTTCTGTTGTATAACGGCCAGAATATCAGTTTTACAACTTCAGATTTTGAAGATGCAAAGTCACTGAGTCCAATTCTTCTGATTGGGAAGAACATAAAACAAATGAAGGAGACAAAGCAAGGTCAAGAAAGAGGCATAGATGGGGGATTTTTTGTTACATCACTGTGTTGATGATGGTAGGTATTTAGAGACATTTATATTCTTTCACATACCTCTTCATCAATTTCATTCCCCATTTCTCATTTTATATATTCAATTTTATAATAGACATTTACTCCTCCTCATACTTGGAATTTTTAATTGCTGCCCTCACACAATTCCATTTTATTCCCCTTTAAGTCTCTCTCTCTCTTTCTCTCTCTCTCTCTCTCTCTCTCTCTCTATATATATATATATATATATATATACAAAATATTAGTTGTTATGCCTTTTAGATTCAGGAGCCAATAGAAGGATTATCTTCCAGAACATGCTTCAAAAGATGATTTACTTGGATATCTCATAAGTGGGCTGGAGCGATAGCACAGCGGTAGGGCGTTCGCCTTACAAGCGGCCAACATGGCCGACCCGAGTTCGATTCCTTCGCCCCTCTCGGAGAGCCCGGCAAGCTACCGAGAGTATTCGATATGCCAGACACAGTAACAACAAAGTCTCCAATGGAGACATTACTGGGCCCGCTCGAGCAAATCGACGATCAACGGGAGGGCCTTTACCTTTTACCTTTATCTCATAAGTAGTCAGATTTGTGCAAACTCCTGGTTATTCAAGTAAGAAGCTCTAATTTTCTCTGCAAGCTTTAATGTCACTGACTGAGATAACAATTTCCATTTTTCTGGATACATTTGCAAAATGCTCCACTAATAAGCAAATTTCATTGCAAATGGAATATTTCTGGAGTTTCTTATATAAGAATTTCCCCTCTGTTAATATAAAGCTATCCCAGAATGTCTTACCAATACTATTTTCTATATAACATTTGATTTGGCTTTTACTAATTTGTTGATGCACTAAAAAGCACAAACAAAAACAAACACAGTCCTCCCATTGTTCATCGATTTGCTGAAGCAGGCCCAGTAACATCTCCATTTTGAGACTTGTTGTTACAGTGTTTGGCATATTGAATATATGCAGGCTAGATACTCTCGGTAGCTTGCTGGGCTCTCCAAGAGGGGCAGAGGAATCGAACCCAGCTTGGCCAGGCCGGCTGTGCACAAGGCAAATGCCCTACTGCTGTGCTATCTCTCCAGCACTAAAAAGCACAGTCATGGATATTTTTCAACTTTGATAAAGTTTTGATTAACCCTGTTATTCTCATTTCCATCTTATAGAAGTTAAGTTTTGCTTCTTTCAATTACATGTTCAGTTGCTTTGCCTACATATTCTTTATCTATCACCAATGAAGCTTGCGGTAAATTTTGTGGTAATTGTTACAAACTGCTACAACAAATCTTTTGCCTTATCTAATAACATGCTTTATTTTAACTGTACATTGCATGTGACTTTAATAATAACATTGTGTAAATTAGTGCAGAGAAATACAGCTATCAATACATAAAGTAATGAGATTTAAATATTTTACTCTTTTTAGTTTCAATCTCAGGAAATATTTTTATTTCTAATACTTAGCAGATGAAATTAAACACCTGTAGCTGTAAACTAAAATGTGTTTGATGTGTACATGGGTGAGAGGATTTAGAAAATACTCAAATACAGGTGAGTATAGTATCTCTTTAGGGATGCAAGACTGGAAAATTTTGTAACCTACAAAGCCAAATTATGATCAGTTACACTGTATTATAGCACACGGGATAAATTTTAAAACTTAATATTAAGTATATGGATAATGATAGAGCAGTCAAACAAGGAAATAAAACATTTACAAATATTTATGCACAGGAACACAAGAAAAATTAAATATATAATGCCATTATTAGCAGATTCAAAGTAAGAAATAGGAAGCAAAACAATAATAGTAGAAAACTTTAGCATGCCATTTACATCAATGGATAGAGAATTTAGACAGAAAATCAATAAGGAAACACTAGCCTTAAATGACACACAAACCAGATGGACTTAATAGATATAAACAAAAAATCCCATCCAAGAGCAGCAAAATACACATTCTTCTCAAGTGAAATGGAGTATTATCCAAGATGGATCATATTTTACGAAAACAAGTCTCAATAAATTTAGGAGATTGGAACAATATCAAGTATCTTTTCCAAACACAATTTCATAAAACTACAAATTAGTTATAAAAGTGAAAATAGAAATATCAGATCTCAATAGATTGGAAATATAGCTTAAAATAGTAGAAATTATGTCCTAAAATATTGGAACTGAGAAACATATTAATATTATAATTAACAATTAAATTAAGATGTACTATGCTTGCCTGCATGCCTGCTTGCCTGACAATAAATTTATCCATGGTCAGAATAATCCATATTCTTGAGCCTATGTTAATGCTTACTGCACAACTTTTAAATTGCTATTTTGGTTTTTCAGAGACCTTGACACATGTTACAAGGTGCACTGGACCATGGAGATAAGTATTTGAGTTATGTGTAAAGTGTCCATATAGGCAGTTTTGTCTTGAGTTTGTACCTCTCATCCCAACTTAATTATGAATGTTCCTCTTATCCAATATTAAAAGTCACTGTTTGGGCAATAAATAATGTCACTCTAATTTATGGGTAACTCTTTATCAATGATCTTGTTTAAATGCATTTTACATAGTATTATCTTCTGAATTTTCTTTGGCATCTTACTGAGACCCTGATTAGTACAAGTTCACTGCCAAAAACGCTAGACCTAAAAATATGAGGAACAGACTCCAAATCTTTGGGATTCCAAGAAGATGATGTCATCATGTGAAATTCTCTATGATTTCCTCACAAACATTTCTAATTTATATCTCAGCTTGTATATGAAATTAGTGTTGGCTTATTTATAGACTTTATGTAAAGATCAATTTAAATTTCTAGGCAATTGCCAGCTTCTAACTTTTCATGAGTTTAGAATTTTAGATGATGTTAAAAATTAATTTTAACTCTTATGAAGTATCTCAAGGATATCTGAAAATGCTAGGAACAGGATACTAGAGTAATATAGGATGCTTGGGGAATTAAGACTATTCAAATATCACTTGATCACTTGACATTCTGTTATTCATCGATTTGCTCAAGCGGGGGCCAGTAACATCTCTATTCGTCCCTCTCACGTGCTAGTGTAACCCAATGGCGTCTGCTCACTCGAGGATTCAAATATCATGCAGAGAAATGTCCTGCAGTTGATATCAGCAATGAGAATATAATTTAAAAGAGAATCTAAAACAGGCAAAACTATAAATCAACTGAGAAAGTTGTTGATACTTAAAATTAGTTATTCCATCATTGAACACTTCATTCACCTGATGTAGACTGTTGTTTTGATGATTCTTAAAGCTACCTTGAGAATTTACAGGACTAAATGTACAGGAGTAAATCCCAAGGGTAAGTATAAACAAGATGCAAGCGGAAGCTGTACCCCGACAATCCTGTGGTCATCTCTAGTCTATTGTTACTAATGATTATAATTTTATTGTGTTTGTAGTTAAAAACATGTGATAGATTAACCTTTTTGGTTATTAGTGTATGAATATTTTCTTGAAGAGCCTGCCATTAGCCCTGACACAGAATAAAATTACTGCTCTCCAACTAAAACAATTTATAAAATATTCCAGTTATCCACTCTTAGATAAAAGTGTATAACTAATTATTTTTGGTTTGGGGAGCTACACCCAGTGATGCTCAGGATTTAGTCCTGGCACCGTGCTAAGGATCACTCTTGCTGATGCTCGAGGGACACATTTGCAATGCTGGGGATTCAACTGGATTTGGCCATGTGAAGGCAAGTATCTTAACCTCTGTACCATATCTGCAGCCCCAGGCACTTTTTAAACTTGTACTTGTGATTATTCTTGAAAGTTGGAGTAGTGAAAAGTTTAAGAAGACAGTACTATATTAAAAAGTATTTTTTCAGATACTCAGATTCATGGGCTGGAGTGATAGCACAGCGGGTAGGGCGTTTGCCTTACACACAGCCAACATGGCTGACCCGAGTTCGATTCCTCTGCCCCTCTCGGAGAGTCCAGCAAGCTACCGAGAGTATCTCACCCACTCGGCAAAGCCTGACAAGCTCCCCATGATGTATTCGATATGCCAAATACAGTAACAAGTCTCACAATGTTACTGGACCCACTCGAGCAAATCGATGAACAACAGGAGGACTGTGACTGTGACTCAGATTCATAAAAATAGTGTTTCACCTTTGCTTAAATGTGAAATAATTATTTTAATTCTTAGTAGTATTTTTATTCCTTTATCTTTTGTTTACTCAGAAACATTTAGACTTTACATAATTATGGATCAAAGTTGTGACTCAGCAGTAAAGTGCTTGCCTAGGAGGTATGATGCCCTACATGACAAAGGAAGAAAGATAAAGACAGACAGACAGACAGAAAGAAAGAAAGAAAGAAAGAAAGAAAGAAAGAAAGAAAGAGGAAGGAAGGAAGGAAGGAAGGAAGGAAGGAAGGAAGGAAGGAAGGAAGGAAGGAAACAAGAGAGAAAGAAAAAAGAGAGAATGACACAGAACAATAGAAACAAATTAAGAAAGAAAGAAAGAAAGAAAGAAAGAAAGAAAGAAGGAAGGAAGGAAGGAAGGAAGGAAGGAAGGAAGGAAGAAGAGAGAAAGAAAAAAGAGAGAATGACACAGAACAATAGAAACAAATTAAGAAAGAAAAAAAAAGAAGGAAGGAAGGAAGGAAGGAAGGAAGGAAGGAAGGAAGAAGGATACTATACATAATTAGATAAAATCCATTAAATTCAAAGGGATTTTCTCCATAAAATCTTCAAACTTATATCAAAGTTTTCTTTAATTACAGTGTGATAATTATTCTTAATAACTATATATTTTTAATGTAGGAGTACTGCTATTTATTCAGCCACTGATTAGCTGATTGAATTGGGCATTAACTCCACCTTACTTCTTTTATAGTTTTATTTATTTATTTTTCATCTTATATTTATTTATTGAATCACTGTGGGAAAAATTACTAAGCTTTTAGGTTTAAGTCTCAGTCATACAATGATAAAACACCTTTCCCTTCACCAGTACTCACACTTCACCACCAAAAACCCCAATATACCCCCCTCCCCCCACCCAATGCCTGTGAGGCAGATGATTTCTACTTAACTCTTCTCTACATTGATTACATTCATCATTTCGACAAAAGATGCACCATTATTGTTTAGAACTTCCCCCCCCAACAATTAGAATTGCTGAAAAGGCATTGTGAAATACTTTGTTTTCTATAGCTGGTTATGAGAATCATATAATGTTGCGTGCCGCTATAATAACTATAATTTTTAGATGACAATCCTGATTCTGATTCTGATGAATGATTTTAAATAATAGTAGGTTATTTTATTGTAACTGATCAGCCATTTATGTAGTGGTGAAATAAGTATAAGTCTCCTTTTGACATCTCAAGTGAGCATGTGAACTTTATTCCATTTGAAAATAATGAATTAGACTTCTAACTCTATGTTTACTGTTATGCATGTATGTCATTGAAAATAAAGAAGCAGGTAATCATTGAAAATACAAGTTCATAATGTTCTTCTGTAGTAGTGACAATTACATCTACTTTTTATTACTAAAATTGAATTATAATTGACCAATATTTTCACTATTTCACTTTGTTCATTTTCCTTTTATCTGGTTCCTTTTCATTTGAGCAAAGATAACACAACTAGAATTCTAAAAAACTGACTCAAAATAACATAATAATAATCAGAAACTCAAATTCTTGTCAGTATTAGAGATATTGTTTATTTTGAAGTTTAAGACTTGTATTACTCACTGACATTTTTTTCAGAAAAAGCAAATACATGTTATTTTCAGTAAAATTAAAATTAGCTTATACTAAAATAACTTTAATTTCTGATAGTTTTGACACACCCAACTATGCTTAGAGTATATTACTGTCTTTGTGTTTTGATATCTCTCCTGACAATACCATATGTGGTGCTAGGATCATACACAGGTGGGAGCATGCAAAGCAAATGCCTTACCCACCATACTATCTCCAGCTTCACTTTTATTTCTGATTTAAAAGTGACATATTCTTATGGTCAAATATTTATGTATTTTAAAAAAACCTAAGACAGATCAGAGAATTAACAGAGGGGTTTAGGCACTTGCTGCCACTGCTTTAAAATCTGGCACCGCATATGGTTTCCTGAGCACTACTGGGAGTAATCCCTGAGCAGAGAAATAGGAGTAATCCCTGAGAACAGATGTATGGGGTCCAAACACCAATTTTAAAAATCTATGATTAAGAAAGTGAATATACTTACAGAATTATATAGAGATAACATTAGTCTCTGTATCTAGAAATCTCAAACAACATTGAAACTGTAAAATTAAAGTATTTAACAATAACATGGAAATAAATAAATACAAAATAATGAGTAGCTTTTATTTATGTTACTTATAACTACTTGAGAGATGGGGAATCTGGGACACCACTTGTGTTGCTCATAGGTTGTTCCTGGCTCCGTGTTCAGATGTGACCCCTGACAGTGTTTGGGAAACCACATGTGATGCTGGGGATGGAACTAGGGTCGGAAGCATGCAAGGCACTTGCCTTGCATGCTGTACTGTCTCTCTGGCCACAATAATAATTAATTTAATGTGGAAATTGTGTAGTAAACTATTTAACTAAATCTACTGGAACCACATGAAGAAAACTATAAGATCACAGTGAAGAGTGTAAAACAGCAATTAGGGGAAAGCACCATGTTCATATCATATAAAATGTAAATAATTCATTAGTTATTATGACCATTATGAGATTAGAATCATTATGGTACATTCAGTTAAAATTATTTTACAATTTATATGACAGAAACATAGCCAACAATCAGAAACAAAAAAAAATACAAAAAATGAAAAGACTGCTGGAGAATTTGCCTTGTCCTAAAACTTACCAAGCTCAAAACAAATATAGAAATGACATAAGAAGTAACAAAAGGCTTAGTGAAATAGAATAAAACATATAGAAATTTATCCAAATAAGTGTGAAGATCTTATGTATGACAATGTATTTATCCTTAATGGAAAATGACTTTTTAAAAGTAGAGGTGCTTTCATAACTGACATTCCATCCAGAGTGAAAAGTCTAGAACTTAATCTCATACTTTATTTAAACATTAAGCACAGATGAATATCACTGTAGCACTGTCCTCCCATTGTTCATTGATTTGCTCGAGCGGGCCCAGTAACTTCTCCATTGTGAGACTTCTTGTTACTGTGTTTGGCATATTGAATACGTCACAGGTAGCTTGCCAGGCTTTGCCTTGCGGGCGAGATACTCTTGGTAACTTGCTGGGGTCTCCGAGAGGGGTGGAGGAATCAAACCCAGGTCGGCCAGGCCGGCAGCGCACAAGACAAATGCCCTACCACTGTGCTATCATTCCAGCCCAAGCACAGATGAATACATAATTTAAATTTTTAAAATAATAAGTATCTATTGTCTTGCATGTGTGAAGCTTGGGGTTTTATACCCAACACCACACATACAAATAAAAATAATTAATCACAAACAAAATTAGAAATAATTTGACAGTGAAAGTGAACAGTCTTTATAAAAAAAACAATAATTTAGAAATAAAGAAAACAATACATAAATTTAGATAATAAAGGAAAGCAAAAACCAGAATATGACAAGACACTGCAAATATAACCTAGAAATTGCAAATTAAAAATTTCTATACAATTTATTTATCAGAATGCTAGAAACAATGATTTAGGAATTTATGTGCAGATAAATGGCAGAGAAGTGAATTCCTATAATAGTTTTGCAATTAATCAGACAACATGTATTTCAATTTCATTTTTTTAGATGTATGTACTCTGACTTAGTAATCCTAAACATTTTGAAAACTATTCTATGAAAGTAAAATAAGAGTTTGCTTTATGCACCCATATACATATAAATAAATACAGATACATACATAGTACACATAAATATAAACACATTTGTGTAAGTCCCAGAAGTGTTTAAATTTTTCTGTAAAACTTCAGTAAACTTTTTACAGTGAAAACAAAATCCTTAAAATATGTGAACAGTTAAATGAAATGCAATAGCATAACCATTTTATGATGACTAATTTTTATACGGAAAACAGCCTTTCTTTAGAAGGTGATCATATCTAGGTCTTACATAACTCAAAAGAAGTCAGTGGCTGGTCTCAAATTTTGAAGACAGGTTGACTCTTATTGTGGGTGAATGCAGTTCATAGTTTTAAGGCCAATGTTCAATTTTTATTTTAAAAATTCTATCATCCTTTAGAATAATTCTTGGGGCTGGAGCAATAATACAGTGGGCCTTTGCTTTGCAGTGGGCCAGCCAAGGTTTGATTCTTGACCTCCTAGATGGTTCCCTGAGCACCACCAGGAGTAATTACTATGGGCAGAGTCAGGAATAAGCCCTGAGCACCAGCAATTGTGTCCCCACCAACACACCAAAAAAAAAAAAAAAAAGAATAATGCTGAATCTGAATCTTGCTGAATCTACTCTGACTGTAGTTTATAAATGGAAAAACAAAGTCTGGGTTACTTTTTACATGTAAATAAGTCTCCTAAATATGAAAGCCAAATTTAATTTTAAGTTTATGATTTATAAAGGTGTGGGCTGGATTGATAGCCCAGCAGGTAGGGCGTTTGCCTTGCACGCAGCCGGCCCGGCCGGCCGACCCAGGTTCGATTCCTCCGCCCCTCTTGGAGAGCCTGGCAAGCTACCGAGAGTATCTCGTCCACACGGCAAAGCCTGGCTAGCTACCGGTGATGTATTCATATGCCAAACACAGTAACAACAAGTCTCACAATGGAGACGTTACTGGGCCCACTTGAGCAAGTCAATGAACAACCGGAGAACAGTGCTACAGTGCTACAGATTTATAAAGTTGTTAAAGATAGGACTTAAGCATACAGCAGTGTAATATCACACTCTTAACCAGACTGTCCCCTTCCCTCCACTATTGTCTTAGTGCTCTCACCCTCATCCCCATCACCCCCACCACCCCACATACACACATTACTATGCACCGACACCCACTACAACCCATCTGTCCTCCCTCTGTGGTAATAAGCTCAACATACATAGTCTACAGGGTACTAATTACTTCGGTGTGTCTCTGAAGGTGCTTCCGAATTAATATTATTAATATCGGGGTAGACTGAACAAAGATTGCTTTTCCTAATGTAGATGGACCTCATAGAGTCAAGTAAAGTCCTAATTAGAAGAAATGAAGGTATAGGGGCAGGAGCAATAGTACAGCAGGTAGGGTGCTCACCCAGAATGCAGCTGACCCCGGGTTTGATCCCCCAGCATTCCATATTGTCCCCCAAACTCCACCAGGAGTAATTCCTGACTGTAGATCCAGGAGGAATCTTTGAGCACTGCCCCACCCCCTAAAAAAAAGAAAAAGAAAATAAAGAAAGAAAAAATGAAGGTGAAGTAAGAGGGAATTCTCCTTGCCAGACTATTCTGAGCTGGGATATGATTCTTTGGTGCCAACAGACTGAAACGTACACTACCAGCTTTCATGTATTTCAGGTCTTAGAAATCAGACTGGAATTATATTATTGGCCCTGCTTGGTCTCAAGTTTGCTGGCAGGAAATCTTGCAACTTGGCAGCTTCCACAATTGTGTGAATCAACCCCATAAATATATTCTATTGGTTGTGTTGTCCTGAGATCCCTGACTAACATACACACTGTGGAATATTTTGCAGCTGTAAAAAAATGAGATGAAGTCATATTTATTGGTTATAAGTATGTTCATGAACTCTAACATAAAGCACACTGTATGATTCCATCAGTGTTAACACAAAGCAATAAAACATGTATTTGTACACTCACATGTTTATATTTAGTGAGCAGAGTAAAAGTGTATGAATTGATTCATACCAGGCTGTGTACATTAGTTTCTGGGTTAGGGTAGAACAAGTACAAAATGGAGTGAAGAGATTATTAAAATTCTTACTTAAATAGTGCAGTTTTTTTTTTCTGTTGGGCAAGGCAGTGTGCACACTCAGAGATAATCAGGGCTTACTCCTAGCTCTGCACTCAGCGATCACTGCTGGCAATGAGGTGAACCATATGGGATTCTGTGCATCAAACTATCTCTCCAGCCAAAATAGTGCAATATTTTATAGATTTTTGTAGCTTATCTAATGTTAGAACTTCTAAAGAATTTTTGAAATTATATTCAGATAACATAAAATTCGCTTCTTTGCCCACTTTAAAATGTACCATTTCCTAGTGTACTCTTTTACTTTTTGAAGTAGTGTTTTGTAATTTTCCTTGTATAGGTCCTTCACCTCCTTAGTTAACCTGATTCCGAGGTACTTTATTTCATTATCAAAATTGCAATACTCCCCAAAGAACTATACAGATTTAACGAAGTTCCAATCAGGATACCCATGATACTTTTCAAAGAAATAGACAAAACACTTCTGAATTTCATATGGAACAATATACCCTCACGAATAGCCAAAGTAATCCTTGGGAAAAAGAAGATGGGTGACATCACCTTCCCCAACTTCAAACTGTACTACAAAGCAGTAATAATTAAAACAGCATGGTATTGGACTAGAAACAGACCCGCAGACCAATGGAACTGAGTTGAATATTCTGTCACAGACTCTCAAATATATGATCACTTAATCTTCAACAAAGGAGCAAGAAATGTGAAGTGGAACGAGGAAAGCCTCTTCAACAAGAGATGCTGGGAAAACTAGAAAGGTACCTACAAAAAGTGAACTCTGACATCTGTCTAACATCAGGCACAAAAGTCAGATCAAAGTGGATTAAAGACCTCAATATCTGACCTGAATCCATAAGGTACGTGGAGGAAAATGTAGGCAGAACCCTCCATAACATTTTGGCTAAAGAATCTTTAAGGATGAAACACCATTGACCAAGCAAGCAGAAACAAACATAAACAGGACTACATCAAACTAAGAAGCTTCTGCACCTCAAAAGAAACAGTGACCAAAATACAGAAAGAGCCCACAGAATGTGAAAGAATATTTACCTAATACCTATCAGATAAGAAATTAATATACAGGATATACAAGACACTAGTAGAATTGTACAAGAAAAACACCTCCAACCCCATCAAAAATGGGAAGAAGAAATGAACAGAAGCTTCCTCAAAAATAAATACAAATGGCCAAAAGGCACATGAAAAAAATCCATATTGCTAATCATCAGGGAGGTGCAAATCAAAACAAAAATGAGATACCATCTCACACCACAGAGACTGTCACACATTCAAAAGAATAAAACCAACCACCACTGGCATGGATTGGGGGAAAAGGGATGCTCTTTCACTGTTGGTGGGAACGCCAACTGGTTCAGCCTTTCTGGAAAACAACATGGACATTGCTTCAAAAACTAGAAATTGAGCTTCCATATGACCCCACAATACCACTTCGGGAATATATCCCGAGGGTCCAAAAAAGCACATAGAAATGAAATATGCAACTATATGTTCATTGCAGCACTGTTAACAATAGCCAGAATCTGGAAACAACCTGAGTGCCGAAGAACAGACAACTGGTTAAAGACACTTTGGTACATCTACACAATGGAATATTATGCAGCTGTTAGGAGAGATGAAGTCATGAAATTTGCTTATAAGTGGATGAACATGGAGAGTAACATGCTAAGTGAAATGAGTCAGAAAGATAGGGACAGTCATAGAAGGACTGTTTTCATTTGTGGAATATAAAATAACATAATATGAGACTGACACCCAAGGATAGTAGAACATAAGGGTCAGGAATATTGTCCCATAGATGGAAATCTGCCTCATGAGCTGTAGGAGAAGGCAGCTGGAATAGAGAAGGGGTCACTAAGACAATGATGGTTGGAGGAATCGTTCAGGATGGAAGATGTGTCCTGAAAGTAGATAAAGAACCAAACATGATAACTTCTCAGTATCTGTCTTCCAAACCATAATGCCCAAAAGGAGAGAGAGAGAGAGAGAGAGAGAGAGAGAGAGAGAGAAAGAGAGAGAAAGAGAGAGCGAGAGTATAGAGGAAATTGTCTGCCATGGAGGCAGGGAGGATTAGAAAGGGGGGGTATACTAGGAACATTGGTGGTGGAGAATGTGCACTGGTAAAGAGATGGGTTCTCATCCATTGTATGACTGATACTCAAACATGAAAGCTTATAACTGTATCTTACAGTGATTCAATCAACAAATAATAATAATAATAATTTGATCAAAAAATAAAATGTAGCATTTAATGTTTTTTTCAGCATATTTATAATATTGTTCAACTATATCCAGCATCAAATTTATAAACATCACAACACAAAAAAATACCCTGTATGGGAAAAATCCATACTATCCCTCCATCCTCTAGCAATCACTGGTATAGTTTCAGTCTCAATGGATTTTCTTCATTTGGTATATAATATGACTGGAATATACTATATAATCTTTTATGCCTGGCTCCTTTCACTAAATATGACATGTTTAATATTGATTCATATTGAACATATTTCAATACTTCATTTTTTTCTTATGTTCAGTTAACATTCTCCTGTACTGATATGTTGCATTTTGATTATATTTTATCAGTTGATGGATATTTAGGGTTTTTCCTTTTTGGAGCGTTTATGATAATCATTCTGGTTTCAATTGAATGGCAAAAAATAATCTTTTTTGAAAACTGAGTTTTTTACTTCCTGAATGTTTAGTAATATGATTCTGCAAAATTATAAACTTACCCACACAATACTCTATATATATTTATAAATTTTTATGATGTAGAAGTACTGCTATTTATGCAGCCATTGATTATGCTGATTGAATTGGGCATGAATTACACAATACTTTTTCTTTTTTATTCAGGATGTTAATTTTATTTCCCCCACCCATTTTTTTTGATTCACTGTGAGATACAACTACAACATTTTCATGTATAAGCTTTAGTCATACAATCATCAAACACCCATCCCTTCAGCAGTGCACATTTTTCACCATCAAAATCCTCAGTATTTCCGCACCCCCACTCCCATTTCAACCCTTTCCCTGTCTATGTAGCAGACAATTTCCTCCATACTCTCTCTACTTTGGTTACATTTGACATTTCCACACCAGTCTCACCATCAATCAAACCTGCTGAAAAGGCAAGGCTAGATGATTTGTTTTGCATTTCTTGTTATGGATAGAGTATAATGTCCAGGAAACTCTGTGTTGTTCTCTTTCAGGAGCTTTAGTTTGTAGTTTCTGAGTCTTGGCCATTGATGAAATTGCATGGCGCTGGGGGTGGTTTGTGGGTATGACTGCTAAACTACTGGAAAACTGGGGAGTTTGGGGGAGGAGGCCCAGTCCCAATCCGAAAGGGCTTGAAGATTTCAGTCATGGGTTCCCGCATACCTGGGTTTTCCTGCTGGTCCACTCTCCAGTGAGGTTCATCCCGTCTTGGGTGAGGCTCATCCCCTCTTGTGAGAGGTCGACAGAGGGTGTGAAGCATGGCCGTGAGCATGAAGGTGGTTGGGTTCTTGGGTATTTATAATTTTTAATTAGTAAATATAGATGTAAAAAGGAAAACAATAACTGATTTTAATTATATGAAAACTAACGAAAATTTTCCTATCTCCCCCCAAATCAAATACTCATTAGACAATATGTATTGACATGTAATGGTTAAACATCAAAATATATGTTCAATAGAATAGTGAGAAATGGGCACTGGTGGAGGGATAGGTATTTGATCATTATATAATTGAAACCCAAGCACAAAATTTGTAAGTCTACAAGTGTACCTCATGGTGTCTCACTAATAAATTTTTTTTAAAAAAAGAAATGCACAATAAACACAGAAGTAAAAATAGATGAAATAGAGGTATTGGGGCTGGAGCAATAGCACAGCGGGTAGGGCATTTGCCTTGCACGTGGCTGACCTGAGTTCGATTCCCAGCATCCCATATGGTCTCCCAAGTACCGCCAGGAGTGATTCCTGAGTGCAGGAGTAACCCCTGAGCATCGCTGTGTGTGACCCCCCAAAAAAACAAACAAACCAAAAGAAAGAGATATTAATGTAATAACACGCTTAAATCATACATATTCAAATGAAAAAAGCTTGAAAAATCTGTTCATCAGATAAAAGCTAAGGATTAATAATGCCAGGAGATAGTACAGGGATTTTTTTTAGCTTTTTTATTAGACACACCCGGTGGTACTCAGAGGTTACTCTTGTTTCTGCACTCAGTAATTGCTCATTGTGGTGCACAGGATATAATATGGGATGCCAGGGATCAAACCTGGGTATACTTATACAAGGCAGGCACTGTACTATTGCTCCAGCTGCAAGATTTAGTACATTATCATTTATTGCTGATGATTGTGTACAATGACAAATAACACAGATAGTTTATAAACACAGATTATTTCTGGCATCTATCCTTGAGAAAAATTATGCACACTAGGATACAAAAGGTCAAGTACATGAATATTAATTATAGCATTTTGTGAAATTTAAACAATATAAATTTTCATTAATAGATAAGTAATTAAGTAAGTTTTGAAACAAGCTATAAAATGCATTTAAAAATTTAATAAAAGGAAGTCCATCTGTTCATACTGACACAGAAACTGCCAGCACATTACTTTTGAATAAACAAAAGTAGAAAATAATGTCGCCAATTTGACAGATAAATATCTAAATTTAATAAATATAAAATAATTGATTAAAGGGGATGGAGTGATAGTACAGTGTGTAGGCTTGCCTTGCACACAGCTGACCTGGGTTTGACCATGATACCTCATATGATCTCCCAAGCACCTCTGTGTGAAACTCTTGAGTGCAGAGCCAGGAGTAACCCTTGAGTTTCACTGAGTGTGGCCCATAAAACAAAAATAAAATAATAATTGATTATAAAAGGGAATGAAGGCTCATCATATTATTCAAAATGATTACTACTAACAATTCAAGCGGATGTATGGAAAATGTTTTGCTCTTATTCATTGTTTTAAATTTTTTCAATAGTATTTATTATGGGCTGGAGCGATAGCACAGTGAGTAGGGCATTTGCCTTGCATGCAATGAACCCGGGTTCGATTCCTCTGTCCCTCTCAGAGAGCCCAGCAACCTCCCAAGAGTATCCTGCCCACACGGCAGAGCCTGGAAAGCTCCCCGTGGTGTATTCTATATGCCAAAAACTGTAACAACAAGTCTCACAATGAAAACGTTCCTGGTATCTGCTCGAACAAATGGATGAACAACTGGAGGACAGTGCTACAGGCTATGACCTCTAAAACAACACTAAAATAAATTAAAATGAAAAATAAGCTTATAGCTTTATTGTAAATAACTTCAAACATAACTGTGCTTATTCATTGTAATAAGATAAAATTATGGTTTTATATTTATATTGGTATAATTCACTTTGTTTTGATTCTTGAGATTTGATCAAAGAATAGATTGGTCTATCAATCAGGAAGTTTGGATTCTAGTCCATATTTTGTTCATTCTTTCATCTATTCAGGTTCATTATTATTGTTATTTAAAGGTGTTGATTTCAGTGATCTCTAATGTCTAAGAATACATGATTTTATGATGTCAAAATCAAATAAATATAATATAATGTTTGCCATGAATTTTTATTAATAAATTACATAATTTCAGAATCTTTTTAAATACAAATAATTTGTTCCATTTTCCTCAGAGCATTAGTCATGCTCTATACCTGTGTTTTGAGGTAAAATGTCTCTTTGATACAATAATCTTTTAATAAAGATTTGGAAAATGGCTTCCCCAGAGTAAAACACTGGCAGATAATGAAGGCAGCAAAGTACAGTGGGAATAGGATAATTTAGGAGTCAATGCAGTATGTTTTATCTCAACACCTTGAAAAAGGCATTTAAGGTTTCTGAATCTCATTTTCAACATATATAAAATGAGCTAATACTATTTACAATTTTGTTTCTTTATCTATAGTAATAGTTTGTCATTTACAGAGCCTATACTATCTGTCTGGTAATGAATCAAGTGCTTTACACAGCATCTAATTTAATTCTCACTATAAATCAGCAAAGGAAAGTTGAGTTACTTTGTTGCTCATTGTAGAAGACTGGTGATCTATTGTACAAAAGAGAACACATCTCTTATGGATGATGCAAGACCTTACTTTTTTATCACGGGGTTCTCTGTGACATAAAGACACAATTTTGCAGCATATCAGTGACAGTAAAAATATAATAATGTTAATTTAGTGCCAAATATTATACATTTAGGGATAAATCTTGTTATTATTTTTTATTTTTCGAAATCTCCAATTAAGAAGCCATAATTAAGAGTAGGAAGCTTAATTTAAGATCTTACTTAGAAAAAGATCTGTCAATGTATTAAGGAAATGCTTCTAGATAATGCTTCAAAAACTAAATAATTTCATTTCTTACAAAATTAATTTGGAAATGCAACACCGTTTCAATAAAAACGCCTAGAGAAAATTTAGAGTAGAGTAAGTCTAAATTTAGTGGACACGACATCCACTACCCAGCCGTCGCCACACTCCAGGACGCTTTCCGGACCCGCGCGGCAGCTCCGGCCGAGACCCATGCACAACTGAAGACCCACAGAACAAGATAAGCGGAACTCTCTGAGACCTTGGACTCCAGGCTCGGCGGACCCAGGGACAGAGCTTCTCTGCTTGCTCCCACCACCACAGGTGACAAAGGGATTCTAATCAGGAGCCCCACCCTACCCTGCCCTGTCTGCTTCCATCAACCACCCAGGGATCGAATTGTGCACAGGAGACCCACCCTACCCAGATAAATACCCCACTGGCAGACTTTAACTCTCGACATGACTTCCACTACCCAGCCGTCGCCACACTCCAGGACGCTTTCCGGACCCGCGCGGCCGCAAGCGGCCGCGCGACACATCATAAGACACTAAATACCCATCTTCTGGAATTGTCGTACCATATTTGATAGGGTTCAAATATGGTAACACCTACAAGGGTGATTAGAGGTCACCCAAAAAGCCTCTATCCCTCTCGGAAAGACTGGCAAGCTACCGAGAGTATTCTGCCCGCACGGAAGAGCCTGGCAAGCTATCCGCTGTGTATTCGATATGCCAAAACCAGTAACTACAACTGGTCTCATTCACCTGACCCTGAAGGCTTCACCGACATGGCAGCACTGAGAAGGATGAGAAAGGAGAGGCCGACAAAATCTCAAGGCCGACGTAGGCTGCCACAACGAAGGAAGACAAAAATGATCGTCTGTACTTTAAATGCACGTACGCTAGCATCAGATGCATCCATCGAGGACCTGATGGTACAAGCGCGAATGATCAAGTACGACATCATTGGTCTGACCGAGACAAGAAGGCAAGAATCTCACCACGCCGTTTTCGACACTGGAGAAGAATTGTTCCTCGGAACATGCGATAAAAGAGGTGTTGGAGGCATCGGTGTCCTTGTCAACACAAACTTGGCCAAGAGCATTGATTCATTCGAATGCCTAACAACCCGAATCGGACGTTTACATTTGAATAGATGTGGCTCACTGCCTGCAGTTTCTATCTTCGTTGTCTACGCACCAACATCTCATTATAATGAAAGAGAAATCGAGAAGTTCTACATGCAGCTAGAGAAGTTCTATAAAGAAGACCACACCTTCTACAAGATCATTGTGGGTGATTTTAATGCCAAGATAGGACCGAGAAGATCAGCTGAAGATCTTCACATCGGGAGCCATGGCCTAGAATGGAACAAACAGGGTGAGAGACTGTCTGAGTTCATCATGTCGACCAAGACCATTCATGGTAACTCAGAGTTCCAGACGGCAGAATCTAAACGATGGACATGGGAGTCTCCCGGTGGATGATTCCACAACGAAATAGACCACATCATATTCAATCGACGGTTTTGGCTGACTGATGTCGCTGTTGTCCCAAAACTTCGAACGGGATCGAACCACAGTCTCCTTCGTGCAAAATTCTACTTCACAGAGCGGGGAGAAAGGGCTACAAAGTTCAAAAAGAGAACTCCCAGAATGACCACCAACTGGGAACTCTTTGGTACTATTCCCGCAACAGGGGAAGATGCCATTGTTGACAACATTGACGAGGAATACGATCGACTGGTTCAGCACCTCCATGAATGTGCGAGGAACGCCAAGAGAGAGATAGCCACAAAAAATCGCCTATCTTCGAAAACTCTTGAGCTAATTCGCCAGCGTGGTTTGGCGCATGCCTCAGGCAACGGCAAGCTAACATCCGAGCTCGCAAAGCAGTGCAGAGATGCGATCAAGGAAGACTTCAAAGAGAGAACAGCAGAAGTACTGGTAGATGCAGCAGAAGCCGGGAAAAGTATTCGTAAGGCCCGCCTGTCCTTCGCTAACTATAAGGCCAAGATGACAGCCCTCCGAAATCCTGATGGATCCATCACATCCTCCAGAACGGCAATGGAGAAGATTATCCATGACTTCTACTCAAATCTCTTCGATAGCCATGTCCACTTGCCGACATACCAAATTCCACAGGATGGGTATGTTGTTCCCAACGTTCTCCCCTCCGAAATCCGACACGCCATTTCGTCGGTAAAGAAACAAACAGCACCCAGCCCAGACAAGGTCAGACCTGAATACCTGAAGAACCTGCCGTCAGTACTCATCAATACACTGGCTCGGCTCTTCACTCGCTACCTGTCTGAATGCAAGGTTCCGTCCCAATGGAAAACCAGCAGGACCGTACTACTGTTCAAGAAGGGAGACATCCATGACATTGGCAACTATCGCCTGATCTGCCTATTGTCTGTCACCTACAAGTTGTTCACTCGAGTCATCCTGAATAGGATTGGCAGAACACTAGATGAAGGACAACCATGCGAGCAAGCAGGGTTCTGCAAAGGATTCAGCACCATCGACCATATCCACACAATAACCAAGCTCATTGAGGTTTCTCGGCAGTTCAAGATGCCGCTCTGCTTAACGTTCATTGATTTAAAGAAGGCCTTTGATTCTGTTGAGACGGAAGCGGTCATTGAAGCCCTAGCCAATCAGGGCATTCAAGCCCAATACATCAGGATCCTCCGTGAGCTGTATTGTGGATTCACTACCAGGATATCACCATTCTACAAAGAAGTGATCGTTGATGTCAAGAGAGGGGTGCGGCAAGGTGATACCATTTCACCAAAACTCTTCAGTGCCACCCTCGAGAACATCATGCGACGACTGGAATGGGAAGGAATGGGAGTGAAGATAGATGGTCGGCAATTACACCACCTCCGCTTTGCTGATGATATTGTTTTAATAACACCAAACATCAGCCAAGCGGCACAAATGCTGGCCGACTTTGACCGTGAGTGTGGAAAGGTAGGACTACAGCTGAATCTTACGAAGACAATGTTTATGAGAAACAGCCTTGTTCCTGACGCCCCATTCGCTCTCAATGGTACGACCATCTCCGAATGCAACAGCTATGTCTACCTAGGTCGAGAGGTCAACATGACAAATGACCTGGCACCCGAGCTGCGCAGGAGGAAGAGAGCGGCTTGGAATGCCTTCAAGAACGTCAAAGAAATAGCTAAGAGGACGAAGAACCTCCAGCTCCGGGCACATCTTTTTGATTCCACTGTTCTTCCTGCATTAACATATGCCTCAGAGACCTGGGCCCTACGCAAACAAGATGAGAACGCCATTCAGGTCTCCCAAAGAAGAATAGAAAGAGCTATGCTTGGAATATCACGTTTCACTCAAATGAGAGAAAGAATCCGGAGTTCTGACATCCGTCGACGATCAAGGATCAGGGACGCTGTCTCATTTGCCAAGGTGTCGAAAATCAGATGGGCTGGTCACGTAATGAGATTTAAAGACGACCATTGGACTAGAGCTGTTACTGATTGGATTCCACGGGATGTCAAGAGACCGCGTGGCCGCCCACCTACCAGATGGTCAGACTTCTTCCTGAAGATCATGAACGATCGGTTTGAGGCCCTTCATGTTCCCGGAGTGAACAGATGCCATTGGGCTACACTAGCATGCGACAGGGACAAATGGAGACGTTACTGGCGCCCGCTCGAGCAAATCGACGACTAACGGGAAGTTAAGTGATTAAGTGATTAAAGGCATAAACACACTATTTTGTATAAATAGTGTATAAACTCATTAAGGGGCAGCCAGAGTGGCCGTGTTCTGGGTGAGCCCATACCACTCACTCAGCTGGGGTGGCCCGGGCCCTGGGGCAGATGGCAGAGGAGACTGATGTGGTCCAAACCGGTTGATTGATCAGTTGCCATTTATTTCATTCTTGCCTGCGCCTGCCCCAGTCTCTCTGTGCCTCCCATTCTATTATCTCACTCCCTTCATTCCCAGCTCCTATCTCTCCCCTTCATCTCTCCATGCTCCATCTCACAGCCTGGGCTCTCTCCTCCACGTGCTTGCTCCTGTATTCTTCTTCTACATTCTTCTCTCTCTGTCCTCCTTGCTAGCCTCTCTGTGGTCTATCTTGCAGCCCTGCTCTCCTCTCTCTTCAACTCTCTTGCTCTCAACTCCCTTATCTATCCAGGCTGACACTGCCCCCAGTCAGGTAGCCAAATCAACATAAGAAAGCCCTTCCTGAGAACCCACCAAGTTCAAAGGGAACACCACCTAAAAGATATTCCAAAACCCTTCCTGACTGCCCAAGGGCAAAATACCCCTCAAGGTGTTTTTCTCTTTTCCCTAGTCCAATAACTCTATCAACATCTCCAATACTGCTTATTTTTGTATGGACACAGTAAGAGATAACGTTGAGACTTGTAAGGCAGCTCTCCTGGGAACTTCTTGCCACAGAATCAGACTACAGCACTCAGGCCAGATTAATCATTCCTAACCCTAGCAGGGTCCAAATCTAGTTATTACTTTTTGGATCATGACAGTATTTGTCCATGACCAAGCTCTTAACTTATAGTTAAGAATTATGGCACTTTGGCCAGGCCCATCTAGATGCAAGGGTAGCACATAGCTTACCCCTTGCCCTGGTTCCATCCAGTCCCTCTTTGGAACCCTGCTTTTGGGGGCACTAGGAAGTAAAGGCAACTGAGGCTTATGTAAGAGAATAGATGCCCAGGAGGGAAATATCACTGAAAGTCACATTCCAAAAGTATGTCTTATTGTGTCCATAAAAAAAGGACATTGCTCTGAATAAACTATGCAAATTACTTAGGGAGAAGAGAAAAACAATATTTACAAGTCAACAGAGCACAAAGAAAGAAGTTACAAGTAAACACAGAGGAATGGGAGCACTATGATGGGAGCAACCCAATATACCTATACTACCTGAGGCTATGCAGGAAGGACAAAACAGTGTTATCCTACAATTCTTTTTCAGTTTTATTTATTTTTTTTATTAGTGAGACACCATAAAGTACAGTTGTAAATTTACAAATTTTGTGCTTGGGTTTCAATTATACAATGATCAAATACCCATCCCTCCACCAGTGCCCATTTCCCACCACCACGGATCCCAGTATCCCTCCCACCCCCTATCCCCCTCATCCCACCCTGCCTCTGTGACAGGGCATTCACCTCTGTTCTCTCTCTCCTTTTGGGTGTTGTGGTTTGCAAAAGAGGCATTGAGTGGCAATCATGTTTGGTCTATAGTCTACTTTCAGCATTCTTCTCTCATTCTGGGAAGATCCTCCTAATACCCTTTATTTGGTGCTCCCTTCTCTATCTGAGCTGCCTTTCACCTAGCATGTGTGTCTGGTCTCCAAGCCATGGAGCAAAAAATTCCTGGTACTAATCTAGGCCATTCCTGGGTGTTAGTCTCTTATTTTGTTACTTTATGTTCCCCAGATGAATGCAATTTCTATGTTTATCCGTCTCTTTCTGACTCATTTCACTGAACATGATACTTTCCATGTAGTACCACTTGTATGTACATTTCGTAACTTCATAGTACAGCGGGTAGGGCGTTTGCCTTGCAAGTGGCCAACATGGCCGACACGATTTCGATTCCTCTGCCCCTCTCGGAGAGCCCGGTCAGCTACCGAGAGTATCTCGCCCGCATGGCAGAGCCTGGCAAGCTCCCCGTGACGTATTCGATATTCCAGACACAGTAACAACAAAGTCTCCAATGGAGACGTTACTGGGCCCTCTCAAGCAAATCGATGATCAATGGGAGGGCCTTTACCTTTTACCTTTTATCTTTTCTAATTGCTATATAGTACTCCATTGTGTAAATGTACCAAAGTTTCTTTAACCAGTCATCTGTTCTCTGGCACTCAGGTTTTTTCCAGAGACTGGCCCACATCCACAAGAACAAAAGCAATTGATGCTGGCACGGTTGTGGCGAGAAAGGGACCCTCCTTCACTGCTGGTGGGAATGCCAACTGGTTCATAACAGTATGGACGATTCTCAAAATATTAGAAATTGAGCTCCCATTTGACCCAGCAATACCACTCCTGGGAATATATCCCAGAGAAGCAAAAAAGTATAGTTGAAGTGACATCTGCACTTGTTTGTTATCCTACAATTTTTGATTTTTTTTCTATCTTAGGGGATCATACCCTGTGATGCTCAGGGGTTACACCTGGATCTGCAATCAAGTATTACTTCTGGTGCTGCTCAGGTTACCATATGTGATGCTGGGAATCTGATTTGGGCCAATGGCATGCAAGGCAAACACCCTATCTGCTGTACTATTGCTCTGGCACCAAGCACACTAATTTGAAGTTTATTTTCACCCCTATATTTTGCAGAATTTTCACAATAGCCAAGACAAGGGCTAAACCTGACTGCCATCGACATATGACTGATAAAGAAGTGGTTGAACATGTATTCAATGGAATACCAGTCTGTCATAAAAAGGTGAAGTCATTGTTTTGGGGACAAAAAAGATGGATCTTGAAGAATTACATTAAGTGGAATAAGTAAGAAATTGAAAGGCAATTAGTGAATTATTTCACTAACAGGTGGAATAAAATAAAACAAACTGCACACTGACCCAAAAGAGCAAATCTAATATCTATACTCAGTGAAAAGGGGTAAATGGAACATATAGAGGTACTTTTTGGTGGTACAAGGAAATTAGAACTTTGGATTTTTGTGTGTTGGTGAAGTTTATACACATGTGGAGGAATAAATCTGTATTCCTAAAATTTTGTCATCTGATTTGCCAATAATACATGAATAGATATGATCCCCACATCTATTTGTAAATATTTTCCTTTTTGAAAATTGAAGCATCTATGGTACTGTAAAATTTATCAATGTTAAGTCAAAAGCAATTAGATTTCTTTACAGACAACTCACTCAGGTTAATTACATGTGGAAATGACATTGCAGATCCCAAAAGACTCTTGTAAGAAGCTTTTTCACATAATCTAAACTAAAATTTTTGGAAATACGCTTAAACACGAAAAGACTGAAGAGTACGAAGTTATGATTTCTATAATAAAAAATTGAAAAAGCGAAAACAGCTTTTTCTCCTTAAATAAATATTTTAAACTCCCCAAAAGAATTATGATTTCTATAACTTATTCTTAAGTTGCTATGCAATACCGACAATAATTATAATGGGAAAATATAGAGATAAAGAAAACATGGCAATATAATTAGTAAATTAAACTTAATGATATATATGTATATATGTATAGTAATCCCCCACAAAATGTTAGTGCTTTCCTCTAAAGCTGTGATTTTAAAATTTAAAAACATTAAAATGCTGAAATTCCAAATCTTAGAGATAAAATGGAATCAAGGTGTAGATCATAGGGATTTGAAACAAAAAATTCTTAAAATTTGATTAGCCCATTTTTTTTTATCAATATGAATTTAGTGTTGTGAAATGACGAAATGTGGTCATGATTCTATTCAATCATTTGTATTAAAAATACATAGTCACATTCAGCCAAAGAGAAGGACAACATGGAGGGCGGGACCCGCAGATCCCGAAGGAAAAAAAAAAAACCAGGTTCCCAAAAGAGCCGAGATCATCGGGAAGCCCCAGATGGGGTAGGTTTCGCATCCCGCCTTCCCCAGATGGAACCCCGGTGACCAGAAGCCTCTACAACCACAGCTCGAGTATGCAGAAACTAGGACTTTTCCTCAAATCTCCCGGGACTACACCTCCCAGGTAACCTCTGATTCCGGAAGTCACACCCACAGCCCGCCCCCCAGCGCCATATTTACAGCATTCAGCCAAAGAGAAGGACAACATGGAGGGCGGGATCCACAGATCCCGAAGGAAAAAAAAAAAAAAAAACCAGGTTCCCAAAAGAGCCGAGATCATCGGGAAGCCCCAGATGGGGTAGGTTTCGCATCCTGCCTCCCCCAGATGGAACCCCGGTGACCAGAAGCCTCTACAACCACAGCTCGAGTATGCAGGAACTAGGATTTTTCCTCAAAACCGTGTGGCCGCTTGCGCGGCCGCGCGACATCTCTACATACAAAGTGATCCATTTATACAAAGTAAACCACCCAACGTTTCTCTCTGAAAATCATAGTTAAGTTTGGAGCACGGCCACAGCCCCAGAAACACAAGGACTTAATGCAGAACCCAGCAGCTTGGAGCAGAAAAGTGAATGGGCTATGCGTTAATCCAGGCCATCATGACTGTCCAGAGGGGAAAGGGTGTTGCCCCATTCGCCCTCTCCTCTCTGGAAAGAAAGATGGCGGCCACATGGGAGCCTTGTGGACAGCAGGCATGAGCCGGGGGAGTGGGGGCGACTAAAACCTCATGGGAAGGGGGGCGTTCCGGTCCGTCCTTCACACCCTACCGAGGTCACCAGTTGCCCCCCACGAGCGGATCTCCAGCACGGCCACTGCCCCATAAGCACAAGGACTTAATGCAGAACCCGGCAGCTTGGAGCAGAAAAGTGAACGGACTATGCGTTGATCCAGGCCATCAGGTCTGTCCGGAGGGGAAAGGGTGTTGCCCCAGTCGCCTTCTCCTCTCTGGAAAGAAAGATGGCGGCCACATGGGAGCCTTGTGGACAGCAGGTATGAGCCGGGGGTGTGGGGGCGACTAAAACCTCATGGGAAGGGGGGCGTTTCGGTCCGCCCTTCATGCCCTACCGAGGTCACCAGTTGCCCCCCTATGAGCGGCTCTCCAGCACGGCCACTGCCCCAGAAGCACAAGGACTTAATGCAGAACCCAGCAGCTTGGAGCAGAAAAGTGAAAGGACTATGCGTTAATCCAGGCCATCATGTCTGCCCAGAGGGGAAAGGGTGTTGGTCCCTTCCGCCCTCCTCCCTCTGGAAAGAAAGATGGCGGCCACATGGGAGCCTTGTGGACAGCAGGTGTGAGCCGGGGATGTGGGGGCGACTAAAACCTCATGGAAAGGGGGGCGTTCCGGTCCGTCCTTCACGCCCTACCGAGGTCACCAGTTGCCCCCCGCGAGCGGCTCTCCAGCACGGCCACGGCCCCAGAAGCACAAGGACTTAATGCAGAACCCAGCAGCTTGGAGCAGAAAAGTGAATGGACTATGCGTTAATCCAGGCCATCAGGTCTGTCCAGAGGGGAAAGGGTGTTGCCCCAGTCGCCTTCTCCTCTCTGGAAAGAAAGATGGCGGCCGCATGGGAGCCTTGTGGACAGCAGGTATGAGCCGGGGTAGTGGGGGCGACTAAAACCTCATGGGAAGGGTTGCGTTCCGGTCCGTCCTTCACGCCCTACCGAGGCCACCAGTTGCCCCCCACTAGCGGCTCTCCAGCACGGCCACGTCTCCAGTGCACAGAAACCAATTTCTTAACTATCTGACTTTCAGTAGAAATACTTCCAGGTTCAATAAGTAAAATAGCAGAAATCCAAAACCAACATTTAATTCTTGAACCCAGCTGTAGAAAGCAAATCACTTCACAATGCTTTTTCAGCATGTCTGATTTGGTGGGGGGGGGGTAAACTCTAAATAATAGTGGTGAATCTTTTATTGAAACAATGAATCTAATCAAAGCAGATAGAGTGTTAACTAGAATTCATCTGCCCCACAGGGACTGGGAGGGGTGGGGGGTGGGGTTTTATTGGGGTTTTTCATGGTAAAAAATAAGTTTTGGTAAAGGGAAATGTGTTTGATATTTGCATGACTGAGACCTAAACCTGAAAGCTTTGTAACCTTTCCCACGGTGATTCAATAAAGAAATAAAAAAAATACATACTCAGAACAAATCGTTACTGTTCAATGAATGAATTTTTAAAACTATAGCACTGTCGCACTGTCCTCCCATTGTTCATCGATTTGCTCAAGTAGGTACCAGTAACGTCTCCATTGTGAGACTTGTTTTTTTTTTTTTGGCATTTCAAATATGCCACAGGGATCTTGCCAGGCTCTGCCGTGCAGGCAGGATACTCTCGGTAGCTTGCTGGGTTCCCCGAGAGAGACGGAGGAATCGAGCCCAGGTCAGCCGCGTGCAAGACAAACCTGCTACCTACTGTGCTATCGCTCCAGCCCTTTAAAACTATACATCAATAAAATTAGGATCCCAAAATATATATAGAAAAATTTTATCACTTAAAAGAGTCATTCCAATAGGCAACCATGTGTCCTCTGTCCTTCCGTTGTTTATTGATTTGCTCGAGTGGGCCCAGTAATGTCTTCATTGTGAGGTTTGTTGTTACTGTGTTTTGGCATATTGAATATGTCACGGGTATCTTGCCAGGCTTTGCCGTGTGGGCGAGATACTTTCAGTAGCTTGCCACGCTTTCCGAGAGAGGCGGATGAATCGAACCTGGGTCTGCAGGGTTAGCCGAGTGCAAGGCAAAAGCTCTACCCGCTGTGCTATCGCTCGAGCCCAACCATATGTATTTTATATATATTAATATATACATATGTAAGTATATCCATGGTAATTTTTCTTTTATCCTTTTTTTTAAAAAAAAGTTTTATTTACTGAATCACCATGAGAATAGTCACAAAGCCTTTCAGTTTAAGTCTCAGTCGGTCATACAATGATCAAACATCTGTCCCTTCACCAGTGCATATTTTCCACCACCAAGAACCTCAGTATAACCCCCCTACCAACCACCCTCCCCCCCGTCTGTGTGGCAGATTTCCCCTTTACCCTCTCTCTAAGTAGATCACATTCAATATTATGACAAAAGAACCAACATTATTATTTGGAATTTTCCCCAACATTCAGAACTGCCAAAAAGACATCATTAGATAATTTGTTTTCTATTGCTAATTATGAAGAGCACATGATGTTGTGTGGCCGTAAGAGCAGCCACGTGATTTTGGATTTCTGATATTTTAGTAATAAGCCTAGAGGGATTACTCCGAAAGGCCCCTGGGTTCTGAGATTGGTTTGTGTGCCTCTGGGATCATGGCCGTTCAGGAGCCAGAGGAGGTGTTTGTGGTGGCAACCCAGGACCTTGTCAGGGAAGGGAGCAGGGCTGATTCCAGCCCCGATCCCACGAGGCCCCACATGTTTCATCAATCCAGTCTCATACCTGGCTGTCCATTAGGCTCTAAAAGATGGAGGTCACCATGCCACCACAAGGGTGGACAGGTGGAGGGACAAACACCCTTCCCTTCTGAGGGTGGCATATCAGCATAGTTAAATGCACAGTCCAGATGCATTTTGGTGGCCATTATATTTTGCTCAGATTTTCCCACCACCATTCAAGCCTGCCTTCCTGGGACAGACACTAGATCATTTATTTTCATTGCTCACTTGGGCATGGCCATTTATGTGTCTGCATGGTTTGGAAGAATAGTCCTGGTGCCCACATACAGGAGCCATGCTTGTAGAAGCTCATGGTCGCCGAGATTCCATCTGGATAAGGTGAGGAGACAGCACCTATCCCATCTGGGACCTGCCGGTGATATGGGTTCAGTATGGGACCAGGAGAATTCTCCTGGAGTCGTGGAGTCTGCCAGCCAGTTTTCTTCACTGCTGTGTGCTGAAAGATGGCACTGAGGGCAGGTTGTGGGTGTGACTTCTGGATCAGGGGCTGACTGGGATCCAGAGAGGAACTGCCCGGCCCGGCATCCCCATGAAGTTCAGAAGAATAGTCCTGGTGCCCATACACAGAAGCCATGCTTGTAGAAGATCATGGTCGCCGGGATTCCATCTGGAGAAGGTGGGTATTTTTTTTCTTAATAGCTCATTCATTATTTTATTGCTGAGATGCAGTTCATCATATGAATATATTCCAATGTGTTTACTTATTCTTCTATTAATATATAGATTTGGGCTTTTTACAATTATTGTTTACTAATATTTTTGTTGTGGAATTTTGAGAAATGAAAATTTTCTTTTTGTCTTGTTAATAGTTTTCAGTCACTATAATATCAATATTTCCTACCTTTCCAAGTTTACCTTGAAAAAGTTGTCTTTTGAGCTAAAGAATGATAATAAGTTCATAGATAGGTAGATAGATAGATAGATAGATAGACAGACAGACAGACAGATAGATAGATAGACAGATCACCATGAGTTGCTGAAAGTAAAATACATTTGGAAAAATAATTTAACTTCTCTAAACCTCAGTGTCTCATCTGTACAAAAATGTTAATGTTTAGAGTTCTAGCATTTGATTTAAATAATTTTATGTGAAAAAGATAACAAATGCCTTAGGCAGGAAACAATTAGATTGGTGTTGCCTTTAGACATAATAAACCACACGATCTAATTTTTTCACCTAAGAATACTTGCTTTTATTTTGAGTTTGCAGTTACAAGAAATGGATTCCTTGAACAATTTGACTTTACTGAACACATCCACAGAGAATTATTTGCTAAAACATTGCTGGAGACATTTAAAACTACCACTGTGAAATATTTTAATTAAATATTCTGTTAGGCCTCAGGGGAGAAATGTACTAGTAAAAAGGTGAAATGAGTTTTTGCGTCCATTGGGTCCACATATCAATTTCCCTTGGGACTATAAAGTTTGACCCTCAAATCAGTAAGATTTCCCAGGAGAACATAGTCACTGAACATTCCCAATGCTATGTGTTTCTGTCTTACTTTAGTAAGTGCAAGAATGATGACTCTCCCAATACTTCTGCTTGCTTTTTCTGTACTTGATAATGGGCCTGAAGGGAAATTCTTATGACAAGATATCTGTGCATGTAAGAAAGCTGTAATTAGAGCTCTGACAAGGGATGTATGAGATTTATTAATACATGTAGGAACTTGGCTAAAGATGTGGGATTGAATCTCTGTTATAAATGGTGGGTAGCAGATTTCAGAGGTTTGTAATGAGAACTGAAAATTATAATAAGCCAATGCATCAGGATCATATATGGGTGATTGGTTTAAAATAAATAATGAATGTTTTAGTACCATAGGAGATAGGAAAGATAGTAATCTTTAAGTTTGCTAACATCTGTGAAGAGCAGCTGAATTGTTTTAAGACCAAGACCCACCTCTGAGACAAGAAATAATTAGCTTATATTTTAGTTGGCCTTTAATAAAACTTCTAGCCAGATTCTAGCTGGGAATACTAGGCCCATGGAAAAATTAAACTTGAGCTTCCCTATAGGGAGGAGGATATGGAAGCTGAAGTTCAGATAGCAAGTGGCAAGAGACGTTTTCCCTATCTTTTTGGATTTCATAAATCCCAGAAAACATGGCTGAGATTGGATTTACTGTCAGTCTTATCCAGGTGTTCTAGGTTTACATACAAAAGAATCATATCATGCTTTAGCAACATTTTTTTCAGTTACACATTGTAATACTGAAGTGTAGGTTTCTGCTTGAGTGTGGGATCTATCCTCTATAGATGATACTTCAGTTCTGACCACGCAGTCCCTGTCAGAATCTCAGCAGGCATAGTTATCCTGACTTCTCAGAGAGTTTTGCTTACTATGTGGGTGTTGCTCAGGTTCATGCTAATGGCAACCACATGATGTAATCATTTCAAATTGCAGGTTTAGCCCTATTAAAGAAAAAAATTGTTCTGATATTTGTTCAGATAATAAGGAAGTCTTTTTATGATTATTTCATAAGGGATAGAAATCAAGGTGAACTCTGACTTCAGGAATAACAGCTGTGAATTTATAACCAGTATGCAGAATAAGGAAGGATCAGTCGATGGAAAATTACTAAAGAGAAGACATTGAGTATATGAGGATTTTTCTAATCCAACTTGATAGTAGTTTAAGGATTTACACATCAAACATGAGGTTGAAAGACTTGGGGATAGCTCAGTGGGAGATTGAAACCTTGCAATTGATCCCCAGCAACCCTTGCACCTGCCAGCTACAACCCTAGTGTAATTCCAGTGTCACTGCCATTTGTTATTGCCATCACCAAAACAAAATGTGAGATTATGTGAGATCATTCAGTGCATCACAAACAAGGGTGGAAAAGTTCCACAGTTGTGTGACTCCCTTGTCCCCTAGTCATCAAAATAAAAGTGAAAGGAAGGGTCAAAAAGACTGTTAGAGAACACATAATAGTATTTATCATATGTTATCTTCTGTCCAAAGTATTGGGTTGATTACTTTTTTTTTTTTGCTTTTTGGGTCACACCTGGTAGTGTGCAGGGTTACTCCTGGCTCATACACTCTGGAGTTGCTCCTGGCGGTGCTCGGGGGAACATATGGGATGCTGGGAATTGAACCTGGGTCCGCTGCATTCAAGACGAGTGCCCTGCCTGCTGTGCTATTGCACCAGCCACTGGGTTGATTACTTTAAATATAAGTTATCAATGCATACTTTGATTCACTTAATCACTTAATCACTTAATCCCCGTTATTCATCGATTTATTCGAGCGGGTGCCAGTAACGTCTCCATTCATCCCGGTTGCGTGCTAGCGTAGCCCAATGGTATCTGTTCGTTTTAGGAACATGTAGAGCCTCAAACCGATCATTTAGGGTCTTGACGAAGAAGTCTGACCATCTTATAGGTGGGCGTCCACGTGATCTTTTGATGTCTCGTGGAATCCAATCAGTAATGGCTCTAGTCCAGCGGTTGTCTGTAAACCTCATTACATGTCCAGCCCATCTGATTTTTGATGTCTTGGCAAATGAGACAGCGTCTCTGATTCTTGAGCGTTGACGAAGATCAGAACTCCGGATTCTATCTCTCATTTGAGTGAATCGTGATATTCCAAGCATAGTTCTTTCGATTCCTCTTTGAGAGACCCGGATAGTGTTCTCATCCTGTTTTCGTAGGGTCCAGGTCTCTGAGGCATATGTTAATGCAGGAAGAATAGTGGAATCAAAGAGATGTGCTCGTAGTTGGAGGTTCTTTGTCCTTTTAGTTATTTCTTCAATGCTCTTGAAGGCATTCCAAGCCGCTCTCTTCCTCCTGCGTAACTCAGGTGCCAGGTCATTCATCATGTTGATTTCTCGACCTAAGTATATATAACTGTTGCATTCGGAGATGGTGGTTCCGTTGAGAGCGAATGGAGCGTCAGGAACAAGGCTGTTTCTCATAAACATTGTCTTCGTAAGATTCAGCTGTAGTCCAACCTTTCCACACTCACGGTCAAAGTCCGCAAGCATTTGTGCCGCTTGGCTGATGTTTGGTGTTATTAGAACGATGTCATCAGCAAAGCGGAGGTGGTGTAGTTGCCGACCATCTATCTTCACTCCCATGTTTTCCCATTCTAGTCGTCGCATGATGTTCTCGAGGGTGGCACTGAAGAGTTTTGGTGAAATGGTATCACCCTGCCGAACCCCTCTCTTGATATGGATGATTACTTCTTTGTAGAATGGTGAGATCTTGGTAGTGAATCCGCAATAGAGCTCACGAAGGATCCTGATGTATTGAGTTTGTACGCCCTGATTGGCTAGGGCTTCCATGACCGCTTCCGTCTCAACAGAATCAAAGGCCTTCTTTAAATCAATGAACGTTAGACAGAGCGGCATCTTGAACTCCCGAGATACCTCAATGAGCTTGGTTATTGTGTGGATATAGTCTATGGTACTGAATCCTTTTCGGAATCCAGCTTGTTCACATGGTTGTCCTTCATCTAGTGTTCTGCTAATCCTATTCAGGATGACTCGAGTGAATAGTTTGTAGATGACAGACAATAGGCAGATTGGGCGATAGTTGCCAATGTCGTGGATGTCTCCTTTCTTGTATAGTAGTACAGTCTTGCTGGTTTTCCATTGGGATGGAACCTTGCATTCAGACAGGTAGCGTGTGAAGAGTCGAGCTAATGTATTGATGAGTACTGATGGTAAGTTCTTCAGGTGTTCAGGTCTGATCTTGTCTGGGCCAGGTGCTTTTTGTTTCTTTACCGAAGAGATGGCATGTTGGATTTCATACTTTGATTACTTATTTAAAAATAAGCAGTGGAGCGTACAGAGAGAAGAAGGACCACATGGAGGGCTGGCTCCACAGAACCCGGAGAAGAAACCAGGTTCCAAAAAGAGCCGAGATCACTGGGAAGTCCCAGATGGGGTAGGTGCCGCATCCCGCCTCCCCCAGATGGAACCCCGGTGACCAGAAGCCTCCACAAGCATAGCTCGAGTATGCCGGAACTAGGACTTTTCCTCCAAACCTCGCGGCCGCTTACATGGCCGCGCAACATCTCTGTATACACAAAGTGATCAATGGGAAGTAAATCACTCAACGTTTCTCCCTGAAAATCAGAGTTACGTTTGAAGCACGGCCACAGCCCCAGAAGCACAACGACTTAATGCAGAACCCAGCAGCTTGGAGCAGAAAAGTGAACGGACTATGCATTAATCCAGTCCATCATGTCTGCCTGGAGGGGAAAGGGTGTTGCCCCATTCGCCCTCTCCTCTCTGGAAAGAAGATGGCGGCCACATGGGTGTCTTGTGGAGAGCAGGTGTGAGCCGGGGGTGTGGGGGCGACTAAAATCTCATGGGAAGGGGGGCGTTCTGTTCCGTCCTTCACGCCCTACCGAGGCCGCCAGTTGCCCCCCACGAGCGGCTCTCCAGCACGGCCACGACACCAGAGCACAGAAACCAATCTCTTAATGATCTGACTCTCAGTAGAAATACTTCCAGGGTTAATTAGCAAAATGGCGGAAATCCAAAACCAACATTTAATTCTTGAACCCAGCTGTAGAAAGGGAATCACTTCCAATGCTCTCTCAGCATGTCTGATTTGGGGGAGGGGGTAAACTCTAAATAATAGTGATGCATCTTTTATTGAAACAATGAATCTAATCAAAGCAGATAGAGTGTCAACTAGAATTCATCTGCCTCGCAGGCATTGGGAGGGGTGGGGGGGTGGGGTTTTATCGGGGTTCTTCGTGGTAAAAAATAAGTATTGGTAAAGGGAAAGGTGTTTGATATTTGCATGACTGAGACCTAAACCTGAAAGCTTTGTAACTTTTCCCACAGTAATTCAATAAATAAATAAATTATTTTTTTAAAAAAAGAGTGTTAGACAATGATACTGATCAGAAAACAATGGCGAAGATTGGGCTAGATACATAGTACAGCAGGTAAGGCATTGTATGGTCCCTTGACCCATATCAGGTGTGATCCCTGTGTGTAGAACCTGGAGTAAGCCCTGAGCACCACAGGGTGTGGCTTCCTCAAACAAGCATACAATAGAGTATAATGGTGAAGAGATGTCAGGTGTAGAAAATCTCTAAACAGCTTTAGCAGGATCTTGCTAACACTGGCCTATATAGGCCAAGTTCAAGGCCCAGAGAAATTTGAAAAAAGAACTAAAATTGAAATTTGGTCAAGGAGAAACTCTCTTGGTATTAAATGAACAGTGATTATGATAATAGCAATGATTTGATAATAGCATACACTTATTTAATACTTGTAATATTCTAGGATGTTTATAAAAGCATTGCTCCCACATCTTCTCTATTTCATACTTCACCACACCCACTATTTCCCAATCCTCATCCCATCACATTTTACTTTGCAGATAGTGCTATCTAGAGAGATCCTTAAGCCCATTAGAAAACTTTGGCTCATTGGGGGGGGGGGGGGGTTGCTTTTATTTTTTTTCTGTAACTTTGATTCTTTAGGTGCAGAAAGATCCCTCACACATGACCATACCCTTTAACTGCTGGTGCTCATCATATGTATTGCATCCCAATAATGTGTTCAGAGACATTACACTCATAACAAAATAGACACATTAATAACTTTAAATAACGTATTTAAGTAATAGAAATAAGCAAACACTATCGATAAATAATTTCTCCCCTTTCCCACTACAAAAGTTTAATATTTATCCACTTACGATGACTGTAGAATATAAAGCCATGATATCTTTAAAAAATTCTTTAATGTTAGGTACCGTGATTTACAATAATGTTGCTGGTAGAATACAATATTCAAATACCATACCCTGCACCAGAGTGCTCATTCCCTACCTATCCCAAAGCTCAGTTCTGTAAACTAGTTCTCACGTTCTGTTGCCTTTTGGCAATTGCTTTTCATGTGTCTTTATATCCTTTTCATGTGTCTTTATATCCCTCTGATGAGAGAGATCTTTCTGAATCTGGCTCTCTCTTCTGATTAACATAATTCAGCTACAAAGCCCTGATTATCTTGATGCAACTACAGTTAATTCTGTAAGATAGTTCTACATTGAACCACATAAGAAGTTGGCCATGGCTCTTAATGGTTTTATAATACAATTGAACTTCTTATTTTTACTATGCCTGCTTCTGCCATGACCCTTCTAAAGATATTGATCCCAGGCTCATTCAAGAAATGTTTTCTGTACCCTAAATTCAATCTTTTCCTGGGGAAATTAACCTTCTATAGAGGTTAAATTAATAACTTTACCAGGGTTACTCAGATAATAAGGATCAGAACCAGAACTCAATCATGTGTCTAACCCAAATACACGCACATAAAGACCAAATGGTGTGCTTCCAGATACAAGTGATAATAGATGATAGACCACTATTTTCTAATTCTTCAGTACTTTTGAAAAATATCAGTAGCATTTTCAGAGCAAAAATATTCAGAGTGAATTACGTCAACAGATTGATAAGTGCCAAACATTTATCTTTACTAAAACTGAGGAGATGTCCTGAGATCACCACATGAAAGACAGAAAAAATATTTCATGCCAGGATATATTCACCAAGGGACAAAAGTGACAAGTAGGTGTAAAAAAATTGGTGATATGAGCAAAAATGACACACAGGCTGGGACTCACACCGGAGTGAAGCCCCAGAGAGCCAGGGAAACGGAACTCTGTGACCTCGGACTCCAGGCTCACAGACCCGGGAGCAGAGATCCTCTGCCTGCTCCCAGCAGCCCAACAGACCACCATTGCCTCCGCTACCCAGAAAGGGACGCCCACCAGGACACTTTCCTGACACGCAGGCCAGGACTAAAGGAGGAGTGAAACCCAGAGAGCCAAAGAAGCAGAACACTGTGACCTCAGACTCTAGGATCAACGGACCCAGGAGCAGAGATAATCTACCTGCTCCCACCAGCCCGACAGAAATTCCATTAGCTACACTAAATCCAATACCCAGCAGAGGACACCTTCCAGGACGCTTTCCGGACACTCAGGCCAAGACTCACACAGGAGTGAAGCCCCAGAGAGCCAAGAAAGCAGAACTCTGTGACCTCGGACTCCAGGCTCAACGGAACCGGGAGCAGAGATGCTCTGCCTGCTCCCAGAGGCCCAGCAGACCTCCATTGCCTCCAAAACCTCCACTAACCAGCCGCAGATGCCCTCCAGGACGCGTTAAGGACCCTCAGGCTGGGACTCAATCAGGAGTAAAGCCCAAGAGAGTCAGGGAAGCTGAACTCTGTGAGCTAGGACTCCAGGCTAAACAGACCCGGGAGCGCGGATCCTCTGCCTGCTCTCAGCAGCCCCCGGCAGACCTCCATTGCCTCGACTACCTCCAATATCCAGCAGTGAATGCCCTCCTGGACGCATTCCAGACATTCAGGCCAGGATTCACACAGGAGTGAAGCCCCAGAGAGCCAGGGAAGCAGAACTCTGTGACCTCGGATTCCAGGCTCAACGGACAAGGGAGCAGAGAACCTCTGCCTGCTCTCAGCAGCCGGGAAGACCTCCTTTGCCTCCATTACCTCAACTACCCAACTGCGGACGCCCTGGAGGCTGCTTTCCAGGACACTCAGGCCGGGACTCACACAAGAGTGAAGCCCAGAGAGCCAGGGAAGCGGAACTCTGTGACCTTGGACTCCAGGTTCAATGGATCCGGAAGCAAAGATCCTCTGCCTGCTCCCAGCACCCCGGTGTACCTCCATTGCCTCCACTCGCCAGGCGCAGACACCCTACAGGATGCTTTTGGTTCATTCGGGCTGGTACTCTAGCAGGAATGAAGCCCCAGAGAGCCAAGGAAGCAGAACTCTGTGACTTCAGACTCCAGGCTCAACAGACCAGGAAGCAGAGATCCTTTGCCTGCTCCCAGCAGCCCAGCTGACTTCCAATGCCTCCAGTACTCAGATGCGGATGACCTCCAGAGTGCTTCACTGACACTCAGGCCAGGACTCACGCAGGAGTGAAGCCCCAAGAGACAGGGAAGTGGAACTCTGTGACCTCGGACTCCAGGCTCAACGGACCCAGGAGCAGAGATCCTCTGCCTGCTGCCAGAGGCCTGGCAGACCCCCATTTCCTCAACTACCTCCACTATTCAGCCGCGAATGCCCTTTAGGACACTTTCCATACACTCAGGTTGGAACTCACTCCAGAGTGAAGCCCCAAGAGCCAGAGAAGAGAAACTCTGTGACTCCGACTCCAGGATCAGCAGACCCGGGATCAGAGATACTCTGCCTGCTTCCAGCAGCCGGGCAGACCTCCACTGACTCCACTAAACAGCCGCGGATGCCCTCCAGGACGCTTTCCTGACACTCAGGTCGGAACTCGTGCAGGAGTGAAGCCCCAGAGAGTCAAGGAAGAGGAACCTGTGACCTCGAACTCCAGGCTCAATGGACCCAGGAGCAGAGATGCACTGTCTGCTCCCACCAGACCGACAGACCTTCATTGCTTACACAACACTAGTACCCAGCCGAGGACACTCTCCTGGACACTTTCTGGACACCTAGACCAGGACCTAAGCAGGAGTGAAGCCCCGGAGAGCCAGGAAGCAGAACTCTGTGAACTCAGACTCAACGGAGCTGGGAACAGAGATCCTCTGCATCCTGCCAACAGCACTGCCAAACTCATTTGCCTCAACTACCTCCAGTATCCAGCCGTGAACACCCTCAAGGACGATTCTGGACACTCAGGCCCGGACTCACACAGGAGTGAAGCCCCAGAGAGCCAGGGAAGCAGAACCTGTGACATCGGACGCCAGGCTCAAGGAACTCATGAGCAGAGATCCTCTGCCTGCTCCCAGAAGCTTGGCAGACCTCCATTGACTCCACTAACCAGCTGCGAATGCCCTCCAGGATGCTTTATGGACACTCAGGCCAGGACTCACGCAGGAGTGAAGCCCCAGAGAGCCAAGGAAACAGAACCTGTGACCTTGGACTCCAGGCACAATGGTCTGGGGAGCAGAGATGTTCTGCCTGCTCCCAGAGGCACAGCAGACCTACATTGCCCCCCAAACCTCCACTACCCAACCGCAGACGCCCTCCAGGATGCATTCAGGACATTCAGGCTGGGACTCACATGGGAGTAAAGCCCAAGAGAGTCAGGGAAGCGGAACCCTGTAAGCTAGGACTCCAGGCTCAATGGAGCCGAGGGCAGAGATCCTTTGCCTGCTCCCAGAGGCCCGGCTGACCTCCATTGGCTCGACTACCTCCAATATCCAGCAGTGAATGCCCTCCAGGACGCATTCCAGACATTCAGGCCAGGACTCACACAGAAGTGAAGTCCCAGAGAGCCAGAGAAGTGGAACTCTGTGACCTCAGATTCCAGGCTCAACGGACAAGGGAGCAGAGAACCTCTGCCTGCTCTCAGCAGCCGGGAAGACCTCCTTTGCCTCTATTACCTTGACTACCCACCTGTGGATGCCCTCGATGATGCTTTACAGGACACACAGGCCAGGACTCACGCAAGAGTGAAGCCCAGAGAGCCAGGGAAGAGGAACTCTGTGACCTCGGACTCCAGGTTCAACGGACCCAGAAGCAAAGATCCTCTGCCTGCTCCCAGCACCCCGGTGTACCTCCATTGCCTCCACTCGCCAGGCGCAGACACCCTCTAGGATGCTTTCCGGACATTCAGGCCAGTATATAGCAGGAATGAAGCCCCAGAGAGCCAAGGAAGCAGAACTCTGTGACTTCGGACTCCAGGCTCAACAGATCCGGAAGCAGAGATCATCTGGCTACTCCAGCACCCTGGCCGACTTCCATTGCCTCCAGTACCCAGATGCGGATGCCCTTCAGAATGCTTTACTGACACTCAAGCCAGGACTCACGCAGGAGTGAAGCCCCAAGAGACAGGGAAGCAGAACTCTGTGACCTCAGGCTCCAGGCTCAACAGACCCAGGAGCAGAGATCTTCTGCCTGCTTCCAGAGGTCCGTTAGACCTCCATTGCCTCCACTACCCAGCCACGAACGCCGTCCAGGACACTTTCATACACTCAGGTTGGGACTCACGCCAGAGTGAAGCCCCAAGAGCCAGAGAAACGGAAATCTGTGACCTCAGGCTCCAGGCTCAACAGACCCTGGAGTAGAGATCCTCTACCTGCTCCCAGCATCCTGGCAGACCTCCTTTCCCTCCACTGCCTCCACTACCCAGCCGCGGACGCCCTCCAAGACACTTCCGGACACTCAGCCCTGGACTCACGCAAGAATGAAGCCCCAGAGAGGCAGTGAAGCAGAACTCTATGACCTCAGACTCCAGGCTCAAAGAACCCAGGAGCAGAGATCCTCTGCCTGCTACCAGCAGCCCGGCAGACCTCCATTGCCTCAATTCCCCAACCACGGATCACCTCCAGGATGCTTTTTGGACACTCAGGTCAGGACTCACGCAGGAGTGAAGCCCCAGAGAGCCAGGGAAGCAGAACTCTGTGACCTCGACTCCAGGCTCAAAGGACTTGGGAGCAGAGATCCTCTGTCTGCTCCCAGCAGCCTGGCAGACTTCCATTGACTCCACTAACCAGCCGCGGATGCCCTCCAGGACGATTTCTGGACACTCAGGCCGGGACTCACGCAGGAGTGAAGCCCCAGAGAGCCAAGGCAGTGGAATCTGTGACCTCGAACTCCAGGCTCAATGGTCCTGGGATCCGAGACCTGCTGCCTGTACCCACCAGCCTGACAGACCTCCATTGCCTACACTACTTCCAGTACCCAGCCAAAGACGCCCTCTAGGATGCTTTCCGACACTCACGCCAGGACTTAAGCAGGAGTGAAGCCCCGAAGAGCCAGGAAGCAGAACATTGTGACTTCGTACTCCAGGCTCAACGGAATCAGGAACAGAGATCCTCTTCCTCTGCCAGAGGCCCAGCAGACCTCCATTGCCTCCAATACCTCCACTACCCAGCCGCAGACGCCCTCTAAGCCTTGTTCTGGACATTCAGTCCAGGACTCACACAGAACTGAAGCCCCAGAGAGCAGGAAAGCGGAACTCTGTGACCTCGGACTCCAGACTAAATGGAACCAGGAGCAGAGATCCTCTGCCTTCTCCAAGCAGCTCGGACGACCTCCATTGCCTCCACTATTCAGCCACGGACTCCCTACCAGACACTTTCCAGACAGTAAGGCCGGGACTAACTCAGGAGTGAAGCCCCAGAGAGCCAGGGAAGCGGAACTCTGTGACTTCGGAATGCAGTCTCAACAATCCAGGAGTAGAGATCCTCTGCCAGCTACCAGCACCACGGCCAACCTCCATTGCTTCCACGGCATCAAGTAACCAGCCAAGGACGCCCTCCAGGACACTTTACGGACACTCAGGCCAGGACTCATGCAGGAGTGAAGCCCGAGAGAGCCAGGGAATTGGAACTTTGTGAACTGGAACTATAGGCTACACAAACCCGTGAGGAGAGATCTGCCTATTCTAGCGGCCAAGCCGACCTCCATTGCCTCCAATAACTCGACTATCTAGCCGCAGAAACCCTCCAAGATGCTATCTGGACACTCAGCCCGAAAATCACGCCGGAGCGATACCCCAGAGAGTCAGGAAAGCGGAACTCTGTACCTCAGACTCCATCTCAATAGAACCGGGAGCAGAGATCCACTGCTTGCTCCCAGCAGCCCTGCAGAACACCATTGCCTCCACTACCTCCACTACCCAGCCACAAACGCCCTCCAGGACACTTTCCATACACTCAGGCTGGGAATGACGGACGAGTAAAGCTGAAGAGAGCCAGGAAGCAGAACTCTGTGACCTGGGACTCGAGGCTCAACAAACCCAGGAGCAAAGATACTCTGCCTGCTCCCCGCAGCCTGGCAGACCTCCATTGCCTCTAATATGCAGCCGCCGACGCCCTCCAGGACACTTTCCAGACTCTCAAGCTGGGATTCATGCAGGAGTGAAGCCCCAGAGAGACAGGGAAGTGGAACTCTGTGAGCTCGGACTCCAGGCAGAACAGACCCAGGAGCGAGATCCTCTGCCTGCTACCAGCAGTCTGGCCCCATTCCCATACCTCCACAAAACAGATACGGACGCTCTCCAGTTGCTTTTCCGGAAACTCAGGCCAGACTCACGCAGGAGTGAATCCCCAATGATCCAGGGAAGCAGAACTCTCTGACCTCGGGTTCCAGGCTCAACAACCCGGGAGCAGAGATCCTCTGCCTGCTCCCAGCAGCTTGCTAGACCTCAGTTGCCTCCACTACCTCCAATACCCAGCCGAGGAAGCCCTCTAGGATGATTTGTGGACAATGAGGCCTGGACTGATGCCGGAATGAATCCCCAGGGTCCAGGAAGCAGAACTCTGTGACCTCGGGTTCCAGGCTCAATAACCCGGGAGCAGAGATACCCTGCCTGCTCCCAGCAGCTAGGCAGAGCTACAATTCCTCCAGTACCTCCACTGCCCAGCCGCGGACACCCTCAAGAACGCTTCCCAGAAACTCAGGCTGGGACTCACGCAGGAGTGAAGTCCCAGAGAGCCAGGGAAGCGTAACTCTGTGGCCTCGTACTACAGGCTCAATGGACCCAGGAGCAGTGATACGCTGCCTCCTCCCAGCAGCCCCACAGAACTCCATTGCCTCCACTACCCAGCCACGGACACCCTCCAAGATGCTTCCCAGACACTCAGACCAGGACTCACGCAGAAGTGCATCCACAGAGAGCCAGGGAAGAAGAACTCTGTGACCTCAGACTCCAGGCTCAACAAACCAGGAGCAGAGATCCTCTGCCTTCTTCCACCAACCCAGCTGACCTAGATTACCTCGACTACCTCCACTACCCAGCCGAGGATACCCTCCAGAACCCTTCCCAGACACTGAGGCTGGGACTCACGCAAGAATGAAGTTCCAGAGAGTCAGGGGAGTGTAACTTTGTGGCCTCAGACTCCATGCTCAACAGACCCGGGAGCAGAGATCCTCTGCCTGAACCCTCCAGGACGCTTCCAGGACACTCATGATGGGACTCACGCAGGAGTGAAGCCCCAGAGAGTCAGTGAAGCGGAACTCTGTGACCTCAGATCCAGGCTCAATGGACCCGAAAGCAGAGATCCTCTGCCTGCTCCCAGCAGCCCGGCTGAACTCCAGTGCTTCCGTACCTCCACTACCAAGCCTCAGATGTGCTCCAGGATGTCTTCCGGACACCCACACAAGGATTCACGCAGGAGTGAAGCCCCAGAGAGCCTGTGAGGTTGAACTCTGTGGCCTCAGAAGCCAGCCTCAATAAACCCGGGATCAGTTATCCTCAGCCTGATCCCAGCATCCCGGTTCACCTCCATTGCCTACACTATCTACAATACCCAGCCGCAGAGGCTCTGAAGACGAAATCTGGACACTGAGGCTGGGACGCACATAGGAGTGAAGCCCCAGAGACCCAGGGAAGCAGAATTCTGTGACCTTGAACTCCGGCTCAATGGCACCAGGAGCAAAGACCCTCTGCCTGTTGCCAACAGACCGGCCGACCTTCATTGCCTCCACTACCCAGCCGCAGACTCCCTTGAGGACGCATTCCAGACACCCAGGCTGAGACTCACGCAGTTTGAAGCACCAGGGAGCCAGGGAAGCGAACTATGTGACCTCGGACTGCAGGCTCAAAGGAGCCGGGAGCATAGATATTCTGCCTGCTCCTAGCAGCCTGGCAGACCTCCAGTACATCCACACCCAGCCGCGGACGCTCCCCAGAATGCTTTCCGGATACTCAGGTCGTGACTCACACAGGAGAGAAGCCCCAGAGAAGCCTGGAAGTGGAACTCTGTGACCTCGCACTCCAGGCGAGAACATTCAGGACGCTTTACAGAAACACAGGCCGGGAGTAACGGAGGAGTTAAGCCCCAGAGAGCAAGGGAAGCTGAACTCTGTGACCTCGTACTCCAGGCTCAATGGACCCGGGAGCAGAGATCCTCTGCCTGCTGCCAGCAGACCTGCCGAACTCGTTGCCTACACTACCTCCAGTACCCAGCCATGGACGCCCTCCAGGATGCTGTCTCAGGCCAGCCACACACAGGGCTGATGTGCCAGAGAGCCAGGGAAGTGAACTTTGTGACTTTGGACTCCAGGCTCAATGGCCACGGGAGCAGAGGTCCTCTGCCTGCTCCCAGAAGCCCGGCAGACCTCCATTGCCTCTACTACCTCTACAACCCAGACTCGGACGCCCTCCAAGACACATTCTGGACACTCAGGTCGTGATTCACGCAGGAGAGAAGCCCTAGAGAGCCAGTGAGGCAGAACTCTGTGACCTCGGACTCCAGGCTCAATGGAGCCAGGAGCAGAGATATTCTGCCTGCTCCCAGCATCCCGGCAGACCTCCAGTACCTCCAGTACATCCACACCCAGCCGCGAACACTCCCCAGGACACTTTCCGGACACTCAGGTCGTGACTCACACAGGAGAGTAGCCCCAGAGAAGCAGGGAAGTGGAACTCTGTGACCTCAGACTCCAGGCTGAAACAACCCGGGAGCAGAGATCATTTGCCTGCTTCCAGCACTGTGGACGACCTCGAATACCTCCACTACTTCCACTACTCAGACGCAAACACCTTCCAGGACGCTTCCCGGACACTCAGGCCGGGACTCATGCAGGAGTGAAGTCCCAGAGAGCCAGGGAAGTGTAACTCTCTGACCTCAAACTCCAGGCTCAATAGACCCGGGAGCAGAGATCCTCTGCCTACTCCCAGAAGCCCGGCCGACCTCCAATTTCTCCACTGCCTCCACTACCAAGCCGCCCTTCGGGACACTTTCCGGACACAAAGACTGGGACTCACGCAGAAGTGAAGCCCCAGAGAGCCAGTGAAGTGGAACTCTGTGACCTCAGACTCCAGGCTCAATGGACTCGGGAACAGAGATACTCTGCCTGATCCCAGCAGCACTGTTGACCTCCATTGCCTCAACTACCTCCACTACGCAGCCTAAGAGGCCCTCAAGGATGCTATGCAGACACTGAGGTCGGGACCCACGCAAGAGTGAAACCCCAGAGACACAGGGAAGTGGAACTCTGTGACCTCACACTCCAGGCAAGAACATCAGGATGCTTTACAGACACACAGGCCAGGAATAACGGAGGAGTTAAGCCCCAGAGCGCAAGGAAAGTGGAAATCTGTGACCACGGACTCCAGGCTCAATGGACCTGGGATCAGAGATTCTCTGCTTACTCCCAGCAGTCTGGCCGACCTCCAGTGCCTCCACTGCCTCCACTACCAAGCTACAGACAACCTCCAGGATGCTTTCCGGACACTTAGACTGGGACTCACGCAGAAGTGAAGCCCCAGAGAGTCAGTGAAGTGGAACTCTGTGACCTCAGACTCCAGGCTCAAGGGCTGTGTGAGCAGAGATCCTCTGCCTGCTCCCAGAAGCCCGGCAGACCTCCATTGCCTCCACTAACTCCACTATCCAGCCACGGATACCCTCCAGGATGTGCTCTGGACCCTCAGGTTAGGACTCACACAACTGTGAATCCCCAGAGATCCAGGGAAGCGAAACTCTGTGACCTCTGACTCCAGGTTCAACGGACCTGGGAGCAGATATCCTCTGCCTGCTGCCAGCAGTCTAGCAGACCTCCATTGCCTCCAATACCCAGCCGCCAACGCCCTCCTGGAAGCTTTCCAGCAAGCCGGGACTTACACAGGAGTGAAACCCCAGAGAGCCAGGGAAGCGGAACTCTGTGGCCTCGGACTCCAGGCTCAATGGACCCGAGAGGAGAGATCCTCTGCCTGCTCTCAGCAGCCCAGCTGACCTCCATTGCCTCCACTACCTCCACTATCCAGGCACGGACGCCCTCCGATGCATTCTGGACACTCAGGTTAGGACTCACGCAAATGTGAATCCCCAGAGAGCCAGGGAAGTTAAACTCTGTGACCTCGGACTCCAGGCTCAACGGACCCTGGAGCAGAAATCCGCTGCCTGCTCCCCGCAGTCCGGCAGACCTCCATTGCCTCCAATATCCAGCCGCCAATGCCCTCCAGGACGCTTTCCAGACACCCAAGCCGGGACTTACACAGGAGTGAAGCCCTAGGGATCCTGGGAAGTGGAATTCTGTGACCTCAGACTCCAGACTCAAAAATCCAGGAGCAGAGATCCTCTGCCTGCTTCCAGCACCCTGCCGACCTCCATTGCCTTCACTACCTCCGCTACACAGCCGTGGATGCTCTCCAGGATGCTTTCCGGATACTTAGTCCGATACTAAGGCAGGAGTGAAACCCCAGAGAGCCAGGGAAGCAGAACTCTGTGACCTTGGAATCCAGGCTCAAAGAACCCGGGAGCAGAGATTCTCTGCTTGCTCCCAGAAGCCCAGCAGACTTCCAGTGCCTCCACTACCTCCAGTATCCAGCCGCGGATGCCCTCCAGGATGCTTTCCAAACACTCAGTCTGGGACTCACGCAGGAGTGAAGCCCCAGAGATGCAGGGAAGCGGAACTCTGTGACCTCGTACTCCAGGCTCAATGGACCTGGGAGCAGAGATCCTCTGTCTGATCCCAGCAGCCCGGTTGACCTCCATTGCCTCCACTCCCTCCAGGATCCCCCCGCCCCCAGCCCCGTAGATGCCCTCACGATGAATTCCAGACACTCAGGCAGGGAAGCAGGCAGGAATGAAGTACCAGAGAGCCAGGGACGCAGAAATTTTTGACCTTGGACTCCAGGCTCTTTGGACCTGGGAGCAGAGATCCTCTGCCTGCTGCCAGCAGCCCGGCCAACCTCCATTGCCTCCACTACCCAGCTGCGGACTCCCTCCAGGATGCATTCTGGACACTCAGGCCAGAACTCATGGAGGAGTGAAGCCTCAAGAGACAGGGAAACTGAACTCTGTGACCTGGTACTCCAGGCACAATGGACCCAAGAACAGGGATTGCCTGACTGCTCCCGGTAGCCCAGCAGACCTCCATTGCCTCCAATAACCTGCCGGCTATGCCCTTCATGATGCTTTCCAGACACTCAAGCTGGGAGTCTCGCAGGAGTGAAGCCACAGAGACACAGGGAAGCGGAACTCTGTGACTTTGGACTTCCAGGCTCAACGGACCCGGGAGCAGATATCCTCTGCCTGCTCCCATTAGCTTGGCTGACTTCCATTGCCTCCAGTAACTCCACTACCCAGCTGCAGACGACACCCAAGATGCTTTCCGGACACTCAGGCCGGACTCACGCTGGAGTGAAGCCCCAGAGGTTCAGGGAAGCAGAACTCTGTGACCTCGGACTCCAGGCTCAAGGGACTCAGGGGCCGAGATACTCTGCCTGTGTCTAGCTGCGCCGCAGACCTCCATTGCCTCCACTACTCCCACTACCCAGCCTCGGGGGCCCTCCATTACACTTTTCAGACACTCAGGCTGGGACTCACGCAGGAGTGATACCCCAGAGAGCCAGGGAAGCTGAACTCTGTGACCTCGGACACCAGGCTCAATAACCCGGGAGCAGAAGTCCTCTGCCTTGCCTGCTCTCAGCAGCCCGTCGGACCTCCATTATCTTCTCTACCTCCACTACACAGCTGCGGACACCCTGCATGATGCTTTTCAGATTCGCACAGCTGTGTTGCGGTCGCGTGTCACATCATAAAACACTTAATCCAAGATTACCGCACCATAATTGAATGCCTTGAAATATGTTTTGAGGCATGGGAACACCTGTATGGGCGATTAGAGCCTCTATCCCTCTCAGAAAGCATGGCAAGCTACCGAGAGTGTTCCACCCACAAGGCAGAGCCTGACAAGCTACCCCTGGTGTATTCGATATGCCAGACCAGTAAAGACAATGGGTCCCATTCTCCTGACCCTGAAAGAGCCACTAATATGGCAGTATTAAGAAGGATGAGGAAGGAGAGGTTCATAAAATCTCAGGGTCGACCTAGGCTGCGAAAACCAAA